>NC_090936.1:427031620-428451620 GCF_040938575.1 Ambystoma mexicanum | reverse complement strand
CAAACCAATCCAGGTAGCACGGAGAGTGGCCAAGGCTGAGTCTCAGGAGATGCAAGTGTGGGCGGGGGTCCACAACGAGTCCACACAATGAACAATCAAGAATTACACTTAGACAGGTAAGTTCAAAAATCTTCTGTTTATTACTGGCCAAAAATACAATATGAAAAATAACAGGTAGTGATATCACACTATACTAAATAGTATAACACATATAAACAGTCACAGTTTCAGTGCCAAATAATCAATTCAATAATCAATTTGTCTCGGGAGGATAGCTCAAGGGCAACATGGTCGCCTTGGAAGACGACACAGAGCAACGCAGGTTCAATCCCCGGGGCCGTGCTTAGAAACCTCTGGGGTATTAAGCGCGTTATAAATATCATATCATATCCCCACCTCCCAATACCTGAAAGGGAAGGTATGTAATAATAATGTATAGCACTCAGTCCATAGGAATTGCAATCCCACATATGAAGTCCAACCCTAAATTGACTGGGAGCTGGTGCCCAAAAGTTGGTAAAGTTACCAAGAGTTTTAAGATTTGGGGGGAAGAAAATGAAGGGGAGGGTCCGGAGGATTTGAAAAAGGGTCCAAACGTCAGATGAAGGTGTATACTGGGGAGTTGGACTGTTTGTAGCTTTTGGAGGGCTCTTAGCAACAAGTATTGACAAAGCCAAACAGTTGTAAAACTATTCAATAGTTTCCCAAACTTTTAAAAGGAAAGAGATAGGGGAGCAGGTAAGTACCACTGTAAGTTACCCCGGATTACGATGTTTCCTCAGACTTTGCAGGTCGTTGGTGGGTCACCTGAGGTAGGTTTTCCGCCGTTGGCTTCGGTCGAAGCAGCCCAGGAGCTACAGGTGCAAGAAGAGTTCTGGCTGTGTCCAGGATTGTGTGCAACCTCTTCTCGTGCAACAATGCTGCAGGCACCATTGTAGGACTCTTCAGGAGCTGCAACTACATGTGGGAAAGACCGTTTCCGGGACTGCCACCGATGCACCCCGACTACAAGGGACACACAGATGTTGTGGTCGGAGTCAGTTCTTTATCTCGGGCCCTGTCGATATTAGATGCCGAATTTCGCAGAAAGGACTCTTGTGGTACAAGCTGATGACCCCTCGAGTTCCGAGGAGAAACGCAGAGTGATTGGTTTAAGGGAGAAATACAGTTTGTAAGTGAAAGTGAAACTGTTTTTTCTTTTACCAAGGATTCCCAGCCTGATGACAGGGAATATTCATGAGCATGTTAATCCATGCCAGACCCATGCTGGAGAACAATAGTTAAGGTAAGTAACTTGTTCCTTCATCCATAGTAGCCCATATTGGAGTTGGTCAGGCCACTGGATGGCCCAGGAAAGCTTCCGAAGATTTAGTCGACAGGCACTAAGAAGAAGTTGATAATGGTTGTTCCCACCACTCCAACAGGTTGAAGCATCAACAAAGGTCTTCTAAGATCAGTAGCTAGACGGGGCTCCACTGGGACTGCAGCAAAAGTTGGTTGCCAGGCCTTCCTAGGACCGCTCTACAGGTCTTCCGAAGTCTTCACGGCTTTGCAGGATACTTGGCTCCTCGCAGGATCTCCTCTTATGGAAGAACTCTGGTGCGCACAGAAACTCAGCCCAACAAATGAGGATCTGCTGCTCACATACCTCAGCAGTGGTCCAATCAGGGACCACTGTTGGTGAAACTCATGCATACTCTCCAGACATCCAGAAACCAGTTTGTGTATTGGAACCAGCCAGACCCAACCTATTTCCTGGCTTCCAAGACACAGGCCCTGCACTAGCCCGTGAAATGCACAGCTTTCGCAGGCAAATGCATTTCCATAACAGGATTTTTCTGGCCTGGGAAAGCAGGAAGAAGGCAAAAAGACCAGATGGGCAAAGAGCAAACTAAAAAAAAATTTGGCAGGGCCATTTTAGGGCACTAGGCACAGTAGCCAAACACGGTAAATGCGAGAGAGCTAAAATAAAGTTCATTAAAAAATAGTGAAAATTAACTCCTGCCACCAGTCTATCTTTTGACACATCTGAAAGTAACCAAAAAATCCTCTGAATGTAATCTAGGATGATGCAAAAATGTATCCATTGCACTGCATTGGAAGAAGCTTTGTGCAATTGTAAAAGACCAGTGGAGTGAAGTTTAAGGCTTTATTTCACTGCAAAAAGTCAGGACAAAGTGCAAAAACAAAAGCAAAATGTTTGGGGGTACATAATATATGGAGAAAGTTGCTTCAAGAGGAAACCTTCTTAACATGGTGGTAGAGGGGTAATTGGAGGTACGAGCGATTAGTAGGAACAGGAGTAAGAGAAGAAATAAGATCAAAGGGTGGAGGCCGAGTGAGAGATCTAAGGACAGTGACGTGGTGGGAGGTGAGCATGTTGGAGACCAGTATAGTGAAGGGTCAGGTACAAGCGGGTGTGAGAGAAGTGAACGTGGCACCGGGCAGAAGAAGCCACCATTGCTAACTCCCTAAGACTACTAAGCGGGCTAGGTTATGGAAAGCCTAGAAGATCCCAAGGGAGACAGGTAGCCATTATCTTGGGGGAAAACACCATTGTTCCCAATCAGAAGACAACAGTTAGGGGTTACTGATCTGAGAACTACTTACATCCCCCTTCAGGGGTGCCTGGGTTAGTGAGTCGGGGATAAGACCTGTGGTAGACCAGGTAGAGAGGGATGGCCTGAACAACATTTCAATTCTTGCTCCGCCCAGATACCTCAGCCTCAAGAGATACGGCTATCCGATCTGTAAAGACTTTTAATAAACACCTTTGAAATTGCCATTATAGCAAGTGTGGTTCTTTGTGGCAAGCCGCCCTGTCATACTATACAAGTCGAACCCTAAGATATATGGGGCCAATTGCCCAACAACCATGGGTTCCAGCACAAGGTTTTGCAGAGGTAGGTGTTCTCTATAGGGATGCAATGGACTTGTGGTGGTGATTCAAAACAGTCACAAACTATTTCAAAGTTAGCAACAATTTGTTAGACAGGTAGGTTCTCATCTCTCTTCCAGACACAAGGCAAACCCAGTGGCGCAGGACACTTGACCCAGGTTAGACGACCAAAGGTACGTAAGAGGGAAATAGGAGAAAAAGGGCTGTGTTCCCAATGTTATCCTATGGAGGACGGGGGGATAGGCACAGTTATGCTCAATAACCCCCCTGACACTGATTTTCTCCAGCAAACATCGGTCAAATGGGAGAAGCTGGGAGTGTGGTGTTCTGTCCTTTGTTCCAGAGAGTTGCCAAGGGGTTGCAGGTTCAAGGATTCTTCCTACCGGGTGCAACTGCAAGATGCGATCCTTGTGGATGAGGAAAAGCAGCTTCCAACCATGCAAACCTCTTCAGGGTGCTTCACAGGATGGAGGAAGGCGAGTTCCAGCCATGATCACTGTGTGCAGGTGATGCCAGGCGTCCTTCTACTCGAAGCCACATAAACTGCTCCAAAACAGGTTCCTTTAAAGATAGGAAGTGGCATTTCTGGGGAAGGCCATTTGTGGTACAATTGGTGACCACCAAAGTTCTGGCCTTGATCGCAGATCGATGACAGTTCTGGTGAGGTAGCCCTCGAGGGAGCTGGTCAGTCCAGGGACACTTCCGAAGGCTGAGGTGCTGGATCCTCGAGAAGGTGTCTAGACCAGTTGGGCCAGGGGCTGTCTAAAGTCTGAAGCACCGATAAAGGTTTTTGGAGATGAGGCAGAGGAACAGGGCTTCACTGGGCCGGTCACTCGGGAGGTTGCTGTGCCACTGCAGAAGTCCACCTATCATAATCAATGGGCTACTCTTGTCTGAAGCATTCTTGGCCCAAACTTAGATCTAAAGAATGGCTGCAGGAGTCCTCCTCTTGTCCAAAATTGCAGCTGAAAGCAAGTCCAAACCCACCAATGGAAATCTGCACCATTCAACAAGCCAGTATTTGTCCAATCAGGGATGACTACTGGTTTCACATCCGCCTCAACAGCAAACTTCTGGCACCAAGGATCTGGTCTCGCTGCTAGATGGTCACAGCCCTGGTCTCACTCTCACTCTCTCATACTCACACTCTCTGGCAGGAATTTCATACTATAATATGGCCAAAGAAAAAGCGAAAATCTTGTGTCATGGCCATTTTAAGACACTAGCCATATTTAATAGCCATACACAGTAAATGCGAATGTAACTGCTGCCACCAGCTTGTCTGTAGGCACATATGTAAAAGTAGCCAAAAATCCCATGTGTAAAAAGCTAGGGGAACACAAAAGTATCCCTACTGTGCTGCACTGCAAGGTGCTGTGTGCAATGAATAATACAAGCATTTTAAAAAGAAACTAAGTTTCTCAGTACGGACAGTCTGAAGGACTAGTCAGTTTCCCCATAACAAAAGAGGTAAAGGCAAGTTACACAAGGGAAGTGAAGCGGAGTACTTTACTTCCCTCTAAAAAGTCAGGTCACGATCTACACCAGAGAGTTGCACATTAACCACCTTAACAGATGGACATAAAAATAGTATATTTGAGCATTTATACTTTGTGGACATTTCCTTATTTGGTTCTGTTGTATGCTACCCTGTACCTTTTTTCCACCCTGATTTATTAGTAATATAGTCTCCTCTGCCACACTGAACACTTACTGAACCCACACTGAACCCTTAGAGACAGTTAGGCCATCTATTGAACGCTCTGACCGAGGTGAGCATTTTCTTCTGGATGTAATGTCTAGGAAATTCCTTCTCGTAGCCTTGTGGCAATGAGACCAGACTTGAACAATGGAGTTTGGTCTTGGTGTTTTAGCATGATTTGCTTTTTCCCCCCTAATATTCCAGTCAGAAAATTCTCACTGTTGTATGCACCACGTAAAAATAATTGTCTGGTTACAATGGTATTTGTTTGCACTAATTTTTGTGTTTTTCATTCTGTCTCTTCAGGTATCGTTACCCACTGGAGGACCTCCCACTGTTGCTTCAAGGCGTCCGATCCAGAGCTCAGTCCTATGAAAGCTGGGTTAATAGAGCTACTGAGGCACTGACTGCAAACCTCAACCACAAGAAAGGTTAGTGAGTATCTAAATAACGTTCATTGCTCCCAGGCTACGCCATGCCATGCATGACAATGTCATCCAGTCCTGGTTTTTATCATTGTGTTCTGGGACTTGGTCCTAAATTTCAAATGGCGAAGGCAGAACTAGACTTCCCCGAATTCAGAGAAAAGAAATGGGGCTGGATTACTATCTCACATGGCATGAGAAAACTTGAGAGCCCTGAATGTGTTCAAATGGATCTTAATTTTTTTTTTAAATATACAATAAATGTAATGTTTTATTGTGGCTGTCTTGGGGTAAATTGTTAACTTTGGGCCCTATTTTAACCCCACCACCCCCCTCCTTGCATATTAGTAAAAATGTATGTAACTTTTCAAAAAATGCAATGTTGATTCATTTTTCACTGTTGCTCAATATACGCCAGTGGCTGGCAACTTTTTTGTTATTAATATTAGAATTGGTTGCTTGCTGTAGAGATTAATGTTTTGTGATGTATGGTTGCAGTGGAGGTCTATTGTTTGCAATCTGTTGAGCAGGGATTTTTTTTTTTTTTTTTGCTGTGTTGAGGCCAAATAGTGAGGCATTTTAATGTTGATGCATGCCCATATTTCAGCCCTTGGCACATGGTGCATATGCAGTTTACATTAACTTTGAGGTTAAAACACCAAAATTCTTCTTCAAATAAGAGATCACTGTGCATTGTGCTTTTATTCTGACTAGTTCACTAACTTTCGCCTCATGAGTCCTAATCTCGGTCCTCATCAGTGATGCAACTCTGTGTGCCTGATAATCCCTCTGTGGGTTGTGGTGGCCGAAAAGGCCTTTGTGTCCTGTACAAACAGTCTTGCATTTTTGTTGAGCTATGTACTTCACTGGTTGGTGGCAGCCTTCAGTCTGGGCACAGCTTTAGTGTGTCTCTATACCTGGACCATGTACATAATCCAGCAATGATTCGAACAATTATGCTATGTTCCTACAAGAGTGTTTAGGAAACAGATGTAGACATATGTGAGGGGTCAGAAATGGGAGGTCGACACAGTTGTAACTTTTTCAACAGACATCTTTATTAAAGTAAAGTGGTTGGATAAAGGCCTTTCTGTCCCTACCCTAAAGAGTATTTCACTTCCTAGAAAACTAAAGATCAGTTTCTCTCATTAAAATTATGCAAACTATCCTCGTGTCCAACACTTATCTGACCTGCCCACTTAAACAAATAACAAAAGGTGAAGGGTTTATCAAAAAGTGTGTAAAAACCAAAAATGTGAAAATTCAACAAACAATCCTTGAATCAAGATGGTGGGTCCCTTCCATCTGGATTGTTTCAGGTAGAATAGTAGTGTTTTTTTCAACCAATGATTCCTTAAGAGCGGCGGAAATGTCTTTCACACAACACTTTCTTCATAATGGGGAAACATGTCTTTTTATAAGAATGTCAAATGTGTATCTTTTCGACAACAGCTTCTTATGATACAGACCCCCTGGTATATTCCCCTGCTAGGGATCTTTCAACAATCTCTTTTCCTTTTTATATGGATTACCTGATATACTCCCGTGCCAGGAATCGCCTCTGGGTTTTGCAGAACCCCCAGTACACACCCCTACTCGGTATCTTACTCCCAAAGGCTCACTGCCTGATGTTTCTCTCTCCTGGATTTTCTACAATGTTCTTCTTCAGTATAACACAGTAGTACTCCTTCATAGTTTACACTACCTTGACTCTAGATTCTACTTGTTACAGCTTTCCCCATAGTGATATTTCCTATATCGACACTTGTGCCAGTTTTGTCTGTTAACTTCTTCACTGCTAGTTATTTGCCTGTGGCAATGCTTGTTCCAATTTTCCCCAAATTGACATTTCATATATGGAGACTTGTACATATGTTGCCTTTCAACTTCTTCATTGCTGTTCCTTTGCTGGTGTTAATATTTACTACAACTTTCCCCATATTGACTTCTTTTATATGAGGACTTCTGCAAATCTCGTCTTTCATATGTTATTGGTCGGTATTCAAAACAGGGTTTTAATTGTCAATATATCTGTCTGTGCACTCCATGGTTCCCAACTGCTATGGGCAGACTCACTGGTGTTTGCTGGTGCTTCCGCCCCGCCATAGACTGTTGCAGAGGTGTTTTAAATCCGCGAAGGCTACCCCTGCTCGGCAGACCCTCGCTTGGATCCCTTGCTGACTTTGCATTCTCCTGCTGGCAGAACTGCTTTCCCAGGAGACCGTGTCCCCAGCAGCCTTGCTGTCATTACCGGTGATGCAGCAGGACTTTCACAGCACCCGCTGTGCATCTTTCGGTCTCCTGCCTCTCTGGTAAGTCAGCCTTGCAAACAGTTGCTTATAAGAGCCTGTCTCTTAGTATGGTCTGTTACCATGTTCTGGCGTCTGCCTCCAGTTTCACTGCCCACTACGCCTCATCTGCATCCCGTCTCCACCGGTCAATGGAAGGTATTTTTCCGGTTTAAATGCCCTGCGCAGCTGATTTTCATAATCACAACTAGTCCACACGTTTGGCTTGGGAGTTCCTTCAATCCTCATTAGCTCATTCCTCCTTCTCAGTACTTGAGGCTTTGTGGTATTTGGAGTCCACATGCACTTTAGATCTTTTAAAGCAGAGTGGTTTTGGATCTTGGTTTGAATCAAAAACATTATAGACAGGAGATGTTAAGTGAGTATGCTTCGTTAATGTCTCATCACACAGGCACTATCCTGGTTAATGGTCCACAACCCAACTTCCTCCTCTTCGACCGGATTCTGCCTTCTCTCATTAACTTTCTTCCTTCTCCTGCATCTCCCCTACCACTCTCCCGCCTCTGACTGGTGTACCACGTCCCTGTACACCAGCTGAGAAAGCCTTCACAGGCAGAGACCTCATCTGGCGACTTTTAACACCTGCTCAGCCAACAAACACTCTGCTGACATCTGCCTCCTTCTTGAATACATTGACCTCAACATTCTCGCTCTTAACGAGACATGGTTCAATGCCAGCTTAGTCACTGCTTTTGACTCCTTCCTCCCTGACAGCTTCAAAATCATCTCAAGCCTCGATCCCACTGCACTGGCGGTCGGGTTGCCTTAATCTTCCCAGAGTGTGTTCCTGCTTCCATCTTACCCACCCAGCACTACCCTTACTTTGAAAGCCTGGTTTGCAAGTTGGTAATCGCTACCATTTACCGGCCTCCAGGTGCCACCACCCTGTTCCTCTCTGAATGGGCCGATTTCTGTTGCTCCTTGCTTTCATCCACCTCCAACCTCCTACTCCTGGGTGAATTTGTTAGGGAGAATTCTCAAAAATGTGCTAATTCCTCCTTACCTAAGAGACCCCCAGCTCTTTTGCTGGACTTTGGGAATTGTACGTTTAATTAGATTTGTTTTCTGTGTTTGTTTCTTTTTGGTTATGGAGTCTACCCAACTCCATAGGCATCGTCTTTTACAGTTGTCACAAAGCACCTTCAGTGCCGTGCCACATGGAAGTCTTCCAGATTTCCCAAGGTTTAAATACCTTCTCTGGGATCAACTACTGTTTCCCAGAGCAGTAAAGTACAATTGACTTTACTTAGCATTGTACTTGATAGACCCTATCTTACAATAGAGTGCTTGAGGGGTTACTTAGTATCCCCTCTGTCTAAATGCTCATGTAACATTTTTTTGTTACCCTTTCCTCTTTGAAATGGCTGGTGGCAGTGGTTTAGTTTTGAACTACCAAGGTTTGCATTTACCGTGACCGTCCGCGGACCCGGTAACGTTAACCGCGAGGCCATCTTTTTAAAAATGGCATCCATTCTTCCTTGCTAAAATCGTTCCCGGTCTGTTTTTCGCCATGTCTTTGTAGAAAGGTCCTTCTAGAGTTTTTCTCTGCGCGCCAAACAAGATTTGGTCTCTTTGTTCATTAGCCTTAGGTGGGCTTCAGGAGTGAAACCCGCCTCTGGCTCCAGAGTGTCTGGGGTGGGCAGGGATTGAGGGAGGTGCCCAAAACTCCCTGTGCTTAGTCCCCTAGGAGACCCAAATGCACTTTGTGGTGATTGGCTGGCTGACTGTCCGGCAAGGACAGCCACCCTGCTGGGTGAGTGACAGCTAGGCTGGAATGAATGGGAGAGAACTGAATAAAAGGCGATTCTCTTGGCTTGGAAGGCAGAGTCGACCACTGGACGAAGGAACCGAAGAGCTTGAAGAGGATGGCTGCTGCAGCTCCTGGACCGTTGGTTTGCCTGCTGAAGCCCTGCTGCAGGTCCAAATCGCCAAGTTTCCATCGACGGAGAAGCCCCTGCAAGGACGATTTCTCCCTTTTGAGTTGGTGGGAACAATCCACTCCCAAGTAAGCCCCCTAGACACCCATCTCAGAGCTGGTTGAATTTTCTCAGAGTTGCTGCAGGAAACCGTAGAGCCAGGGAGAGGAACACCAGATTGTGTGCGTTGCTTGTAAGCTGGCCTAAAGCTTTTGGAAGATCCTCCAGACTCCCACAAAGCCAGACTGACCTACCCTGACCCCCCTTCATTTGAGTGTGGGACCTCAGATGTGAGGAAAGTCCACCCTGTCAGCCAGGAACCGCGCATTTGCTATTTGCTGTACCGCAAGGAGCGGAAATGCGAAACAGCCACTGAAAGTAAAGTTTGCCGGTTGCCAGCTTTGATGGTGCCAGTACACTGCAGGAGTCCACCGACGGCCTCTCTTGCCCCGACGACTGAGGCCCAGGAACAGTGAGATCTGCAGGGCTGCACAGGAACAGAAGTCTTCAGCTGCATCTTTTTCTTCTTTACCATCCTATACAAAGACTTTGGCCGATTGACTTTGGCTTAGCCTATTGAATTGAATGACCCTTCTTTGTGCTTTCTGAAAGTATTTGCGCTGCTTATGAATATTTGTAACTTCTTGTGTTCTAATAACCTTTGCCTTTTATCAACTTTTAAAGACTATTCTGAATGCCAACAGTAAGGTACTAATGTCCCTAGCACCCTTGTTACTGAAGTCACCTGTGGGTGTAGGTTGTGTCTCTTTCCCACTCCATTCGCCATTCTGGGCCAACCCACTCAGCCGGGCTCACTGTGGATGCCCTCATACACTCTGACTTCTCTCTCTCCCTCTTCACTAGTCATCCCCTCTCCTCGCCAGGTCATTCTCTCCTCCCACCTGGGTCCCATTGGCCCATTGACCGTCCCCCAAAAAGCCCTGCCAACCTCGTTCACCAACATATGCCCGATGAAACGAGTGTCGGATGCTGCCTTTGCTTCCATCTTCATTGCAATTTGATTCCAAACTTGCGGCCCTGAAATTAATGTGCAGAGCAGTGGGACGGAAGTGGCAAACTCCAGGCTCACCCTCTGACAAACTGGCCTGCTGCCTGCTCCAAAGGCAATACAGACTCTCCATCCGCACCAAGAAAAGAGCCCACATACAGGCATGGGTTTTCGGTGCATCCAACCGCACGGCTGAACTTTTCAAGATATGCAGGGAACTAGCCAACGCTTCCACAGTCTCCTCCCCATCTCCCTCCCAGGCCCTCTGCAACGCACTGCCTAGACACTTTGCCACCAAACCTCAGGACATCCTGAACACCCTTTCTAGCCACCCTCCCAATCCATCCCTCATCCCCTTGCCTCCCTTGGCCCCTTCTTCCTCCTCCTTCCTCTCCCCTGTCAAACTTGAAGTTACCAGAGTTGTCAGCTCCATGAAAGTCTCTTCTAAATGGGTTTCCCCTTGCTCATCCAAAACCATAAAGGATAACATTGTCTCCCTTGACCCCCACCCATGTTGATTTCTGCTATCACTCTTTTGACACTGGATCTTTCCCCTCCTCCCTTAAGCACTCCCTTGTGTGCCCACTCCTGAAAAAACCTTCAGCAGACCCTACATGCCCCGCCAACTACCACCTTATTTCCATCACCCCCTTCCTGGGGAAGCTGATGGAGAAGTTGGCTTTGCCTCAACTCACACACCAAACTTGTTGATGTCTCCACCACCATCAATCTGGGATCCGGGCATCCAGAGGCATGGAAACTACTCTTCTGAAGACCTGTGACAAACTGCTTGCATATCTGGACTCCAACTCCCCTGCTTTCCTCATCCTTCTCGATTTCTCCTCTGCCTTTGACACAGTCAACCATTCCATCCTCATACAAAGGCTCCACGATACCCTTGGTATCTCGGAACAGGCACTGGACTGGCTGACATCCTTCCTTACTGACTGCTCTTCCCAAATCATCTTGGGCACCTTCTCCTCTCCTACTTCTCCGCCTGTGGTGTCCCCCAGGGTTTTAGCCTCTCCCCTTGGCTCTTTAATATCTAGCTTGCTTTACTTGCACGCCTTATCTACTCCTCCAACTTCCAGTGTTACGCAGATGACATACAGCTCTTTTTCAAACTTCATGCTGACATTCTTGCACCCTCCATCATCCCGGACTGCCCATTTGCCATCCAGTCCTGGTGTACCTCCAACGATCTCTGCCTCAAAACCGAGATCCATTGGGACCCCTGCTACCTCCTTCTTATCTTCACTCTGGCCTTCCTCCATGGGCTCTCCCACGTCTGCGTCTTCTGAAACCAGAAATCTTGGAGTCCTCTTCGACTCCTCTCCCCCTCCCCCCATCCAGCTCCTCCCTCATTCTAAGGACATTGCCAAGATGTCCCACTTTCAGCTCTACCTTCTCAAAGGAATTCTCCTTTTCTCACTTTTCCCCCAGAAGCTCAATGTTACTCGAGCCCTGGTTCTCTCTAGGCTTGATTATTGCAATAGCCACCTCCTGAATCTACCATCTTCAACTCTGCGACCCCTCCAGCTAATCCAGAAAAGAGCAATGAGACTTATCCTTGGCCTTAAGCACATGGACAGCATTTCTCCTGCCCTAAAAGTCTTCATTGGCTCCTGGTTGCTGCACAGATTAAATTCGAATCCATCTGCAGCATCCACAAGGCTGTATGGGCCCAGGGACCACACTATCTTCAACTTTATCTTACTAAATACTCTTCTAGACAGCTTTGTTCTTCTGGCACCAACTCTTTGCGTGTAAAGCGTTTTGCTAAACAGAAGGTAGGTGGTCTATCGCTTTCCTTAGCTGGCTCCCTCCTATGGAACAGCCTCCCCCCTGCCTCTGCGCCTTGAGCAAGACCTTTTTAAATTCTGGAAGCTCCACAGGACCTTCCTCTTCACCTCCTCCTGCCTTTCTTCTCTTCTCTGCTAATCCCACAGTTGCTGTAATTGGTGTCCAGGGTCCTTCTGCATCCTCAGGCCTCTGACCTTCCACACCCAATTGGCCCAGCTCCTTGCTTCCCTCAGCACTTGCCTTGGCAGAGCCTCTGCCCTGGATATCGTACTTACTCCTAACTTGGCCCTTGGCCATGTTGCACTCAACAACCCAAGCACTTCCTCTGTGGCTCACCCATGAGCCCAGACTCCCCAGCACTTACTCCCTCTGACCTTTTCCTTGCTGCATTTGCACATTCTGTATACTCACAAGGCTTAGTAGGTTCGTCCTTGCTCCATTTCCCTCCACTGCTCTTATTAATTAATTAATTGTGTTATGTAATACATCTCCCCTCCCCTCTCGCACTTTGGGCGCTTTGAAATGGTATTCTACTTGCTGTATAAACACCTAAAAACCAAACATTAAATACATTAATAAGTCTTGTGTACATACAGCATAGTTGATGTTCTGTTTGGATTGTTTTGCAAGAAGAGTTTTTTGAGTCTTTTAATGAGAGGGTTATTTGAAGTGCCAACAAGTAATCCAGAATTTCAGAATTTATAGGGTGGTCTTCCTTTGGACGGGAAGAATACTGCATCTCTCCTGATAGGGTCACCACATCTCCCCAACAGCCATCCCCTCCCATGTGATCCTCCCTCGCAAAACCACCTCCAGGTCAGGATCAGGTAGCGACTGCCTTCCCCTGGCCACAAGGGTGGAGATTTTAGGCTGGGGATCAGTGATGTCTCCACTGGATTCATCGCACATATATGGTTGTGCCTACTACCGGCTCACGACGAGTTCTGCAGTGACCAAAGTGAATACAGCTAGTTGTGTGAATAGGTGCATTTAATCCTCCCTGCATCCAAACATGAGAACAAGTTGAAAGAAAAGCCCCCAAATATTTGTATGTGTTAGCTGTTTGAAAAGTTTTCTCATTGAGCAACTTTTCCTCCATATTCTATGGACCCCCAAACCTTTTGCTTGCTGACCTTGGTCTGACTTTTGGGGAAACCTACTAGTCCTTCAGACTGTCAGTACTGCAAAACTGTTTCTCCAGCATGGGGTCTGGCATGGATTCACATGCTCATGAATATTTCCCGTCGTCAGGCTGGGAATCCTCTGTAAAGAAAAATCAGTTTCAGTTTCGTTTCTGAACTGTCTTTCTCCTAATAAACAATCATTGGTCTCTGGGTCATACTGCCCACAGCCAATGACTGCCCTCTACCTAAGCCCCTCTTCTGGCAGCCATCTTCAGATTCTTACTGCACGTTCAAGCGTTGGGAGTCCTCGTGCTATAGCTCTCGAGCTTTTACTGCGTTTTGTGATTTTATTTTTTTCTTTTTCAAAGAGTTTAACCTCATTTATTCGGTCAATCGAGCCAAAGCTCCACCGTCTCTACTTCTGATCAACGAGGCCCGTTTCGGAATTTTCTACGCCTCTCAAGGGTGACGTTTTCGTCGAGTTTGGCTTCTTGGAGGATTCCGGAAAATCTTTGAGGCCTACCCCGCATAGACATGGCCCAGGACAAAGGAAACACGACGCCCAGATCCAAGCTGTTCAGGAGCTGTCCTGGATGCGGATTACAGAATTTCTTAGAGGATGAGCATTCTCGATGCCTCTACTGCCTTCATGAAGACAAAACACATGTGGAGAAGGACTGTGTTTTGCAAGAACATGTCCGAACGGACTATGAAGGATCGTCGTATCCGCCTCACCAACTGGCTGGAAGGGAAGAGCCCAGCAGCAGGTGAGAAGAAGTCTGAGCGGTCTTCTAAGACCTTTGAGGGTGCCCCGGCGATGGCGGCCCAACAAAAGGCAAAGCACTGCGAGTCCGCGGGCACCGGGAGCGCCGATCGGTCGGGCCCCTCGGCTGCCAGGCAGGGTGCATTATCACAGAC
Organism: Ambystoma mexicanum; assembly: GCF_040938575.1. Taxonomy (NCBI): domain Eukaryota; kingdom Metazoa; phylum Chordata; class Amphibia; order Caudata; family Ambystomatidae; genus Ambystoma; species Ambystoma mexicanum. The sequence continues at coordinate 428,437,515 of NC_090936.1, read as the reverse complement.
GCCATCAACCACGAGCCAACGCTCTGGCTTGGGGAAGAAGAAATCAGAGATCCCAGGTAAGCTTCGGGAGAAGCCCCGGTCGATCCCGACGGAGACAACAGAGGGGAAGCGTGGCGGTGACCCTCCCCCCAAGGGGAAGGCCTCAGGCAAGCCCAAGGTCGCGAAGGCCCTGATTCACCCGGTTAAGGCCTCAAGCGAGTGAGTCGTGGCGGCCCTGGCGAAGCCTGCAGAGGCCGCCACCCCAGTGGAGGCGACCTCTGAGCCTAGAGTTTCCCTGCCACCGCGGAGGGAATCATCTTTTCAGCCCATCGATAAGACCCTCGTGAAACCCCGGGTGGAAAAAGAAGGGGGGGGCGGTGGCCCTTTACGGACACAGATACCGCTGGCTGGCGTCGCAAAGATCCTGAACAAGAAGTTCGAGGAGGTCCGGTCCTACGGGAGGGATCCCGACGAGGCGGACGAAGAAAGCGACAGCGGTGCCGACGTGGAACCGCAAGCCGTGGAGGGGACAGAGGATCCTACTCCCCAACTGTTGCTCCCGTCACAGCCGGTGCCTGTGCCACAAGACAACTCAGGAGCAATCTTGATGGTGATTCCGGCCTTGTGTACGGAGAGAAGGACAAGGTTGCTCTTACCCCCAACGGACGATCCAGCGGAGCCTGGACCGTCGGGAATTCCACCAAGCAAGCGGAGGAGAGCTCACCCCCCCCTCCCTTCCATCCTTCACGGCCTTCTTAGCCTTCATCTCCTTCCCCCTGTTCCGAGAGATGAGACGACGGAGACGGATGACGCCGGTGGTGACGACGGAATGGACCTTCCATCACCACCCGCTCAGGCCTCCCCGCCCGACGAAATTGGCTCCTTCCACGCCATGATCGCCAGGGTATCTGAGCTCTTCCAGCTCTGCCCCGAAGAACAGAAGGAAGGTTTTCTCTAAAAACGGCGTGAGGCCAAGAGGAAGACGGTCCTCTCAGTTCCATTACTAGACGACATATGGGATATGGGGCAGACGCTCCTGAAGAACCCATCCACGGTTCCTGCTAAGAGAGACCAGTACGAGAAGTAGTACAAGGTCCCAGACTCCGCCCCCATGTGCCTTTTGGGCACAACCGTCCCCGGTTTCGGTCGTCTCTGCGGTGGCCAAGAAGAAAGCGGCGGGGGCGACGGCTTCGACTTTTCCGCCGGACGGCAAAGGGAAGAAACTGGACGTCATGGGACGGCGGGTCATCTCGTCTGCAGCCACGACGATTAAAGCGGCCAGCGCCCTTGCGATTGTGGCACGCTACGACAGGGAGCTGTGGTTTAAGATCGCTCCCCTGCTGGACTTCCTCCCGGATGACAAGAGGGCTGAGGCCCTGGAGATGCTACAGGAAGGCGAGGTGGCTTCGGACAACGCCATTACGGAAGCAATGGACATTACTGACACCAGTTTTCGAAAGATGGGCAACGGCGCTTCCCTCCGTGGGCGCGGCTGGCTCAAGGCAACTGATTTCCACCAGGACGTTTAGACCAGGGTTCTGGACATGCCCTTCGACAGGAACAACCTGTTCGGCAAGACAGTGGACGAGTCACTGCAGGCCATCAAGGCGGACACAGACAGCCCGGGCCTTGGGTGTTCTTGAACAACGACGGCCGTCCTTTCGGAACTCCGGAGGCAAGCAAGGTGCCTCCAAAGGATTTGGCGGCACCTCCTCATCATACCGCCAGGCGGCTCGATCATCGTCGCAGGAAGCATACAGAGGACGCGGCAAGACAGGAGGATCTCGTCGTCGCCAAGGAGGCAAGGCCATGGCCAAGCAGGACTGAACCGGCCCTAGCATCGGGCCCCCACCTGAGCACCCCGGTGGGAGGCCGGCTGGCGAAATTAGTCAGCGTGTGGGGGTCCATCTCCACCGACTGGATGCCCTCGCCCGCGGGCACACTCTGGAATTTCTAAGGATATCTCCCCGCATTCCACCTGTGGCCAGGAAGGAAAACCACGTCCATCAACTGCTTCTGGAGGTACGGGCGATGCTAAAAAAAAAAAAAAAAAATAAAATAAAAAAGGGAGCCATCGAACTCGTCCCAAAGAGGCTCCGGGCCTCCGGAGAGTACTTGCGATACTTCCTCGTAAGGAAAAAGACCGGTGGTTGGCGACCCATCCTGGATCTTCGTCGTCTAAACAAGTACGTCAAGTCCCAGAAGTTCCGGATGGTCACCCTCCAGCATGTGCTGGGACAGCTGGAGAAAGGCGACTTCCTATCGTCACTGGACTTGGAGGATGCCTACTTTCATATCCCCCTTCTAAAAGGACATTGAAAGTTCCTGCGATTCGTGGTCCAAGGGCGGCACTATTAGTTCAAGGCCCTTCCCTTCGGATTGAAGTCGGCGCCCGGGGTGTTCACAAAGTGCCTAGCACCAGTGGCGGCGTGGCTGCGCCTGCAGGGGATCCACGTCTACCCCTACCTGGACGATTGGCTCATCCCAGCAAAGTCGAGAGAACTCGCCGTCATTCACACAGCGAAGACCGTTCAACTGCTCACGGATCTGGTATTTTCGATCAACTTCGCGAAATTCCACTTGGTACCGTCGCAAGTTGCCCTGTTCCTGGGAGCCAGGCTCGACACAGTGGCACGATTGGCTTCTCGGTCGGAGGAAAGGACGAAGGCCATCCTGGGCAAGGTGCAACGGCTGTCGACCATGGACATGGCCAGGGTGAGGTCCATCAAGTCCCTGCTTGGCATGATGTCCTTGTGCATCTACCTCGTGCACCTGTGCAGGCTTTGGATGCGTCCACTGCAGGAGTTCATCGACGCCCGTCGGATGCAAGCGGCGGGCAGCTTCGAAGACAGGATCTCACTCAACGAGACCTTCCGCCAAGCGATCCGGTGGTGGGGCACCCATGCGCATCTAATGGCAGGCATGGACTTCCAGACCCCGGCACATCGGGAAACGGTGACGACGGACGCCTCCCTGGAGGAATGGGGAGCTCACACCGGAGATCTGCACGCAAGAGGCCTTTGGCTCCCGGAGGAGAGGTCGCTACACATCAATGTCCTGGAGCTCCGAGCCGGGTTCTGGGCCCCCGGGTCGTTCCTTCCGTCCCTCAAGGGCAAGTTGGTAAGGATCTTCACTGACACCACCACAATGTTCTACATCCGGAAGCAGGAAGGCACCAGATCCCCAGCCCTATCCAAGGAAGCCTAGGATCTGTGGCACTGGGCCGTCGCCCAAGGGATGTTTCTGGTACCCTTCCATCTGGCAGGAATAAAGAACACCATCGCCGACTCAGCAGGGAGATGTGCTCGTACCACGAGTGGAAACTGCGGCAGGATCAAGTGGATCTCCTATTCCGACCATGGGGCAATCCCCAGATCGACCTATTCGCAATGGTGATGAACGCCAAGTGCCGTAGGTTCGCCAGCAGGTTTCCCCAGCCGGGGAGCATGGGCGATGCCTTCTCATTCGCCTGGGACGGCCTGTTCCTGTATGCGTTCCCACCGTTGCCGTTGCTGCTGCGACTCATCGATCAACTCAGCCGGTCCCGGTGCAGGATGATCCTCGTCGCACTGGCATGGTCGAGGCAGATCTGGTTCCCGGACCTTCTGGACATGTCGGCGCCCCCCCACCTCCAGTCAAACCGCCGACGGACGCGGATCTTCTCTCCAGAGGAGGAGGCGCTATCCTCCACCACGACCCGGGGTAGCTGAACTTGCAGGCCTGGCTCCTGCAGCACTAGAGTTTGGAGGGTACGATATCCCGGCGGACTGCAAGGAGGGGCTTCCAAAGGCCAGGGAGTCCTCGACCCTCAAGTGCTATGGACACAAATGGAAGAGGTTCTCTGTCTGGTGCCGTGCACAGAAGAGTAACCCTCTGCGGATAATGGCCCCTCAAGTGGTGCCGTACCTACTCTCGCTGGCCAAGGCGGGGCTAGTTCATGCTTCCACCAAAATCAATCCAGCGACAATTTCCTGCTACACCAGAACTCCGGGGCGATCATCTCTGTGGTCCCATCGCCTGGTGAAGGAGTTCATGAAAGGACTGTTCCGATCATTCCCGCCGGTGAAGGCTCCGGCCCTGGCGTGGGAGCTCAACGTGGTGCTGAGCAGGCTCATGGGACCGCCTTTCAAGCCGCTGCATTTGGCACTGTTGAAATTCCTACTGTGGAAGACAGCGTTTCTTGTGGTCATCAACTCTGCACGACGAGTGGGAGAGATCCAGGCCCTCTCCTGTAAACCTCCATACTTGACATTCCACAAGACGAGGGTAGTGCTGAGGACGCACCCTTCCTTCATGCCCAAGGTGCTGTCGGACTTCCATCTCAACGAGCCCTTGGTGTTACCTGTTTTCTTCCCGTCGCCTTCATCGCCGGCCGAGAGGACTTTGCTCTTGCTGGATGTGGCTAGAGCGCTGAAATTCTACGTGGACCGCACGAAGACCCTTCGGAAGACATCACAGCTATTTGTGAACTTTGGACCTGTGAACCAAAGAAAGGCCCTCTCGAAGGCTTCCATTTCCAGATGGCTCTCCGGCTTCATCATGCACTGTCACCGGTTGGCAAACCGACCGTTGCCCGGCCGTCCGAGAGCCCATTCAAACAGAGCGATCGTTGCTACCACGGCGTACTTGTCTGTTGTGCCCTTGCTGGACATCTGCAGTGCTACGTGAAGGTCGACACACCTTCACGAGATTCTACTGCGTCGACCCGGATTCCAGGGAGGAGTCCAGAATCGGCCAGGCAGTGCTGCGCAACCTGTTCGCCTGAAGGTGGACCTGGTGAGGAGGTAAGAGATGCTTAATGTTGAGCCTTGCCACCTCCCGTGGTTGTGCATGTGTGTACTGCTATGTATTCTTGTATTCATCCATGCCAAACCCCATGCTGGAGAAGGAACAAGTTACTTACCTGTAACTGTTGTTCTCCAGCATGGGTCTGGCATGGATTCACATGCAAACCCTCCCTCCTACCCCTCTGCGGCTCTTCTCTTGGTCCTACTGCCACTTAACATACTACCAAATCTGAAGATGGCTGTCAGAGTAGGGGCTTAGGTAGAGGGCAGTCATTGGCTGGGGGCAGTATGACCCAGAGACCAGTGATTGGTTATTAGGAAAGAGACAGTTCAGAAACAAAACTGAAACCGATTTTTCTTTACTGAGGATTCCCAGCCTGACGACGGGGAATATTCATGAGCATGTGAATCCATGCCAGACCCATGCTGGAGAACAACAGTTACAGTTAAGTAACTTGTTCCTTCCCTTTCGTCTTTTGACTTTATCTGTTAGGGTATCTTTTTCATATTGCCAAAAGCATCTTTCAATGCAGTGCAATGGGGATACTTCTGTATCATCCTTGACCTACACTGAAAGGATTTTTGGTTACTTTGTAAATGTGCCTAAAGACAAACTGGTGGCAGCAGTTACATTTTTATAATTTTTTCTGTATTTTTAGTTGGCCCTCTAGAGTGCCACGCGTTTTTTTGCTTGTTCTTTGACATTTTGTTCTTTGGCCCCTTCTTCCCTTCCCAGGTCAGGAATTTCCTTTCAGGTCCTACATTTGCCCTGGAAAGCAGTGCTTTTCGTGGGTTAGTGCATGCCATGTGTGTTAGAACCCAGGAAGTGGGTTGGGACCTGGTCCCAATCCACGTACTGGTTTCGGTGCGTCTAGAATTTATGCATGAGTATGCCCACAGCGGTCCTTGATTGGGGGGAGGTGTGTGTGTGTGTCTGTCTCCGTCTGTCTGTCTGTCACCTGAGTTTAGGATAAGAGGAGTCCTGAAGTCATTCCAGAAGATCAGAAGAGGACCAGGTATCCTGAGGAGCTGTGCATATGATGAAGACTCAAGGAAGAATCCTGGAGAAGACCAGCAACTAGTTCTTACCGCTGTCCTGGTGGAGCACTTTCTGGCTACTGATCGCAGAAGACCCTTGCTGGTTCTTCGACCCTTTGGACTGGTGGGACCAACCAGTCTCGACGTTTTCTAGCGGTCCCATGGCCTGGAGTCTTCGAAAGTGTCCCTGGACCACCCGGTGAACTGACCAACTCTTTTTAGGATACTGTGCCAGAAGCATGTTTTCGCCTGGAACTTGGCTGGTCTCCAGCTAGTACCGTAAGTCGCCTTTGATGCTGTGATGCTGAAACTTAGCATAAAGTGTATTGGACTGAAAGGCTTTCTTTTACCGCAACTACTGAGACTCCTGCTGTTGCTGTGTGTGGTGACAATCGCTGGAACCGGCCGTCATCCGTCTGGTAGTTTCTTGAAGAGTCCTGCATATCTCCACCAGAAAGGGTTGCGCTCCGCTCATGAACTCAGCCGGAACATCGCTTGCACCCGCAACTCGTGGGCCTCTACCACTGGAACCGATGGCTGGAAAACCTACCTCCAGCGACCCTCCTTTGACCTGCCAAGTCTTGAGAAAAATCGGATTACGAGTGGTGAGTAGTTGCCATACGTACTGGTGCCCCTATCTCCTCCATTATAAAGTTTGTGGAGAACTTTGATTTGTTTTACACGGTTTTGCTTTGGCAACACTTGTTGCAAATGTCCTCCAAAAGATAATAAAAGTACTTTACCCACCAGTAAACTCATTTTGAAGGTCTTCTGGACTAGTCTTCACATCCACAGGATCATTTCCCAAACTTTTTCCCCCAACTAACTTAAAAAAGTACTTGTGAACTTTTGGGCACAAGGCCCCATTAAACTTATGTTGGGACTTTTCAAGTTATTGTTCCTATTCCCAGAGCTTTAAGTGGGCCGGGGCCTGCCGGGGCCGGGCCCCGGCAGTCTCCAAAAAGTGGGGCTGAGCCGGGGCCCTGCCGGGGCCCCCCGACCTCATCACGCCATGGCAGGACGCATTATCCCGCCGCGGCCGCAGCCGCGACGGGAGATGCGCCCACCACTTTAACGTCAGGCAAGCTGACAGAAGTGCCAGCCAGGCACACCGTTGCTGTGCCTGGCTGGCACTTCCGTCAGTCACTGTAACTTTCTCTGATGACCCCTCATCTGAGGGGCCATCAGAGGAAGCTAGAGTCCTTTAGTTTTCCCTCGCCAGGTCACTGACCCTCAGCGAACCCGCGGGCTCCATGATCAAATATGCAGATTAGATCACGGACGGAGCCCGCGGTTCGCAGAGGGTGAAAGACGCCTCAGGGTCTGTGATCTCTGCTCAGAGCAGAGATCACTGAGCTCGAGGCGCCTTTCTCCTTTGGCAAGGCTTTATAAAAGATGCCTTCAACTGTGTACGTTTAAGCCATCTTTTATAAACGTAGAAATATTTCTATGTTTATAACAGACTGCTTGAATCGTACACAATTCAAGGCATCTTTTATAAAGCTTTGTCGACGGACAAAGCCACCTTGGGTTTTGTCCGTCCTCAACGCTTTATAAAAGATGCCTACTTTTCAAGCCGTCTTTTATAAACATAGACATATGTTACAAATGTCTATGTTTATAAAAGGCAGCTTGAAAAGTACACAGACCATAGTAAGGTAAGCACACAAGTGTGCGTAATTTACTATGCTTTGTGCACTTACAAGCCACCTTTTATAAACATAGAAATATGTAACATTGCTATGTATATAAAAGAAGGCTTGAAAAGTCACAAACCATAGTAGTACGCAAACAAATATATAAATGCTCAAATATATTTATATATTTGTTTGCGCACCTTACTATGATTTGTGCACTTTCAGGCCACTCCCACAATGGAAGCCACGCCCCCAAACGAGGGCCCCCCCTCAATTTCTTACCCCACTTAAAGCACTGCCTATTCCTGTGGACTGTTGGTGAAAATGTTAACTACTTACCTTCCCTTTCAGCTATTGGGGTGGATGTGGTGAACTGTACACTTTGCTCTAACTGACTGTATGTATGTTTAATATTTTGAGAACTGTGTGATAACATAACCTGCTTGGTAAATTGTTAGTGTTTCTTGGCCAATAAGAAATATAGTATTTGTATACTTACTAAGTTTAATCATTGTGTATTTCACTGTATGGACTCACTGTGGATCCCTAAGCACACTGACCTCTCCATCTTAACGTAGCCCCTCAATTATTTGGTGGTCTCCAGTAGAAAAACCCTTCCAATTAGAAGCTGAGTGTTCAGCAATTTTTGAATTCATTTTTTAACCAGAGAGTCTGCATCTGTACACTGTATAGTAATGGAAGCTGTCCTTGGAGGTGTGTCCCTGTGGAGTGCAATGCCAAATCAAACAGTAACATGAGGGGTGGGGTTCCTAATCAATATGTGGAGGGTAAAGTATTGGGTAAGAATTGGTGTAGTAACACTGTGTGAGACTACACAACACTTGTCCTCTTGGTATTAGGTAACCCACCTTTTGGTACAGGTCAGTACTACACAAGTTGGTAGTGTGATTGAGCAGCCAGGCCCATCTCAGTGGGGTGCATGAGAGCTGTAGCAATGACATTTGTAAATACAGGTAACCAAGTAACACTTTAACACAAGGTTTCAGTTATAAATAATTATTTATTTAGTTAAAATACATTTTTAAGTAAGAATTCCTTAAAAAGGCAATTTATGGTAACAAAGTGGCAGTAGCTGAGAGGGAGGTTGTTAGGCAAAGTTTTTATGCAGTACCCTTTGGGAACACTACACACAACTATGACCACAGGTGTAAGCAAACCAACCTTTGGTAGAAGTCTGTACTACACAGTTTTGGTAGCGTGTTGAGCAGCCAGGCTTAATGATATAATAACACACAAATATACTTCAATACTGTACACTTTAAGTTTCTGAATCAGTAAGACCCTATTGGAATGGCCCACAAACACAACCTATACCCACAAGTGATTTTAATGATAAGGGTGCTGGTGACATCAATATCTTACTGTTGGCATTCAGAATACTTTTCAAGAGGAGTAAAAGGCAAAGGTTATCGGACCATAAAAGGTTACAATTATTCTTCGACAGTGCAAACATTTTGAGTTCACCAGAAGATTCAATTCAATAGGCTAGGCCAAAGTCATTGGGCTAAAGTCTTGGATAGGATAAAGCGGTTCTGGTAAGTAAACGGAAAAAAGTCTCTGCAAAAGTTCTCAGAAGTAGTTTGTAGGAAGAATCATCATATGTTGGGTCATAAGTTGATTAGGCCTGTGAGTTGGGAAAGTTCCAATCACTTTCACTGCGAGAGGTAAGTACTCTGTCTTGTTTTACAGTACCTTACAATGAAGAAAAAGAGGCAGCTGATTACTTCTGTTCCTGGCAGTTCCTGCAGAGCTCCCTGTTCCTGGGCCTCAGTCGTGGGGACAAGAGGGAGGACGTTGGGGGACTCCTGCACTGCACTGGGACAGTCAAAGGCTCGCACCTGGCATACTTCAATTTCGGTGGCTGTAAGCAAAGCACACAAACTGGTGTCCCTCTCATTGGTTATATGGTTTCCTGCAGCAACTCTGAGGAAATTCAACCAGCTCCGAGATGAGTACCCAGGTGGCTTACTTTGGAGTTGATTGGTCCCACCAACTCAAAGGGAGAAGTCGTCCTTGTAGGGGCTTCTCTGTCGATTTAGAAATTCGCAAGTAGACACTGCACCAGGGCTCCACAGGGCAAACCAACGGTCCAGGAGTTGCAGCAGGTGTCCTCTTCAAGCTCTTCTTCGGTTCCTTTGTCCAGTGGTCGACTCCGTCTTCCAAGCCAAGAGACTCGCCTTTTATTCAGTTCTCTCCCATTCCTTACAGCCTAGCTGTCACTCTCCAAGCAGGGTGGCTGTCCTTGCCGGACAGGTAGCCAGCCAATAACCACAGAGTGCATTTGGGTCTCCTAGGAGACTAAGCACAGGGAGCTTCGGGCACCTCCCTCACTTCCTGCCCACCCCAGACCCTCGGGAGCCAGAGGCGGTCTTCACTCCTGAAGCCCGTCAAAGGCAAATGAACTAAGAGACCAAACCTGGTTTTGCGCACAGAGCAACACTTGAAGAACCTTTCCAAAAAGAAATGGCAAAAAAAGACAACCAGGACCTGTTTTAACAAAGGAGGCTTAGGCGCCATCTTGAAAAAGATGGCTCCTGCGATTTAACATTACTGGAGCTACAAATAGTTTGCGGTTGGGAAATATCATGGTAGTTTGTTGTAAAACCACTGCAACCAGCCATTCTAAGAGGAAAGGGTAGCGTTTGACTGCTACATGAGTATCTAGACACAGGAGATACTAAGTAACCCCTCCAGCACTCTTATTGTAAAATAGGGTGTGCTGGGTCTAGGAATTTAAAAAGACTAGTAAAGTCAATTTCACTTTACTTACTCTGGGAAACAGCAGTTTATCCCAGATAAGGTATTTAAACCTTGGGAAAGCCTGAAAAGCTTCCCTGTGTCACTGCACTGAAGGTGCTTTTTGACACAATTGTAACAGATGATGCCTATGGAGTTGGTTAGACTCCATAACCAAAGAAAATACAGACAGAAAACAAACAGAATCAAAAGTACAAAGTCCCAAAGTTCAGCAAAAGAGCTGGGGGTCTCTAAGGTAGAGAGGATTTAGCACATTTATGAGTTCTTCCTAACAGAGGTCTGCAGGCCGAGAAAAACAGTGGTGCCGTCAGAGTAAAAATAAAACTAAGCAAGGATGCTGAAAGCAACAGACTAGGTCCGATGGGACAAGGATGATTTGTTGAGCGGGATAAGTCCTTGGTATGGGGCATAGGGACCTCTCTGAATGTGGGGTAGGTGAGCTGGTCCTACGCCACTGGTGATGTGGGGTAGATGAGATGGATCCCAGTCCCTGTCCTGCGCTATTGTGTTGGCCAGGTCTCCTTTTATCATATTTCAGAACACCCAAGGACCTTTAAAAATTGACCCCTGCAAAGCGTGACAGAAATGCCTGAGGAAAGGCACACAAGATAAAGTAGCAGGAAACCAGAATCGGCACTTCCAGAATGACCTGGATGCAACTGGGAAAACCAAGCCGGGAGTATGGAGCTATGACCATAACTGGAATTGACGAATTGTTCTTTCCCCCAAAAATATGACACCCAACACCAAACTCTGTTACAAGGATTGCACACACAAATCTGGAAGACAGAAGGATAGGTTCACTGATGCAGGAAAGGTCAGTGGTCTCTCAGAAGTCTACCCGCACATCTGTGGTCTGTAGAGCAGCAGCAGTAAAGGACCAGTCAGTTGAGGGTCCAGTCAGAACTCGGCACATCAGGGCCAAACACAGTAGTTCCCCTCAAAGGAGGACAGCAGGGGTGGTCTTGCATGAGGAGTCTAGTTATGGAGCAACACTGCAGGACAGAAGCACCAATGAACATCTATGGTCAAACAGGCATCGCACTTCTGTTCCAGTAGCATACTCAGTGTAAGAAATTCAAAGAAAGCACATAGGACTGAATAACGAGCAGAACCAACTGTCACACTTGGATCAGAGCAAAAGAAAGCCTTAGACAGGATCCCTCAGTTGAGTAAGAGGCAGAGTTGAACTTCAAGAGGATCCAGGGTCTACCAGAGCTTACAGCAACAGTCCTCAGCAAAATCTTTCCTCACCTACTTGGACATAGTTCCTGGTGATAAGCTAGTGAATGGCTCTGGCTATCTCGACAGATGGAAGGACACAAGACTGAGGGTGACCACACCTCTTTACTTATTTCACTTGCACCTTTCAGAAATGTGGTTGCCTTCCAGGGGAGAAGATCTTCAACAGAGGAGTGGACCTCTTTCTTTGTGCAAGGTAGAATTCTCATTTCAAATGGATTGTGTCCTCCCATGTATTCCTCATCTTGTGATATTCATTATCGGCAGCTTCACTGCTTCGGAATTTTTTTTCTGCCAGAGGGCGCTGTGCTCGAGGTCGTGGCATTGATTGTCACTCGACAGGCTCCGTACCGTGTCAACGTCACTGTTGGTATAAATAGCTCGAGCCGCGCCCATTGGCTTCAGTTCCGTTTTTCCGATTGCTTCGCTCTCGAACAGCGCGCTTCGAGATTTTCTGTCAGAAAATGTCATCTACTGCTTCTACACCCAAGAGGTGTATCGACTGCGGTTCGAAGATGTCAATCACCGATCCTCACCGCATCTGTCTTTGGTGCCTGGGTTCGGATTATCGAACCGGCGACTGTGGCTCCTGTCTGTCGATGACGGAGAAAGTCCTTCTTTGAGAGGAAATGTAAACTAGCGGTGGGAAGGGAGGCTTCGAAGGCCACTTTGAAGGCCTCGTCGAAGAGACATAAAAAATCGTCCAATTCAAAAGAATCGGAATGTGTCAAAAAAGCAGGCAATGGGGGAATGTCTCCAGTCTGGACTGGATACTGCTGAAAGTATTAGCAGATCCATGGCATCAAGAACAGTGCTACTCAGATTTGCGTGGTTGATAAAGTCGGGTTTTGCACCAGATGTGCAGGCCAGGCTTCTCAACATGCCTTTTGATGGCTCGAGGCTGTTTGGTAGTAAGGCTGATGAGAGCCTAGAAAAATTACAGCCCTCAAAAGCGGTAGCTAAATCCCTTGGTGCCTCCAAGCGACAACCTCAGAAACCCTATTCGGGATCATCTTCCTGGAGGGGTCGTCCTTTTTGGTACTACTCCTCTTTTGGTAAAGGAAGAGGACAGGCTTTTCATAGGGGCAAAAGAAATGTCACTCGTGGTGGATGAGGAAAGACTACAAAGCCATTTTCAGGAACGGCATCTTTACCCTCAGCCACTCCTGCAGCCACCTCCAAATCACTCTGAGGCCTTCTCATACAAAACACCCGTAGGAGGCAGAATCTCTCAGCATCTGAAAGAATGGCTGGGCATTACTTCAGATGCTTGGGCACTGGAAACAGTAGCTCAAGGTTACTGCCTTCCCTTCCTAAAAAGGCCTCACGATCATCCACCGGGAGCCAACTCGACCAAAATTCCAGACCCGCTCCTTTTGCAGGAAATGTTAACCTTGCTAGAGAAAGGTGCAATAGAACATGTACCTGTGGCGGAGAGGAACAAGGGTTGGTACTCCCCTTATTTTCTCATCCCAAAGAAGGACAGAGGATTGAGACCCATCTTGGACTTAAGAAACTTGAACAAGTTCCTCAGGAAGGTTCAAGATGGTAACCCTTTCTCGGATCCTTCAGGCTCTCCAACTCCAAGACTGGTTGGTATCATTGGACCTTCAGGATGCTTACTTTCATGTGCCAATCCATCCGAAGCACAGAAAATACCTGAGGTTCGCAGTTGGCGGTTCTCACTATCAGTTTCGAGTTCTGCCATTCGGGCTGACCTCCGCCCCAAGGGTTTTCACCGAGCTGATGGCGGTAGTGGCAGCGAGTCTCAGGAGAGAGGGGATTCACATCTACCCCTACCTGGACGACTGGTTGATCAGAGCACATTCTCCCGAACAAGCTCAAGAACATCTGTCGATCACCTGTCACTTCCTTCACAATCGGGCTTCTCCCTCAATTTCAAGTCCCACATGATACCATCCCAAAAACTCCAGTTTATCGGAGCAGTCTTGGACACTTCCTCAGGCAAAGCCTCGCCTCCCGTGATAAGAGCTCTCCACATTCTGCAGATCGTAACAAAATTCCAGAAAGCCCAGCATCTGCCGGCCTTTGATTTTCTGAGGTTGCTCGGCCTCATGGCATCCTGCATTTTTCTAGTGCCAGAGGCCAGATTGAGAATGAGATCCCTTCAATGGGCCCTCAGGACTCAGTGGTCCCAGTTCTCGGTCAGTATGTCGGGTCTTCTGCAAGTGCGAACGTGCAGTTGCTCAGTATCTACTATGGTGGGCTTGCAACAACAACATCCTCAAAGGAGAATCTTTTTGGCAACCATGGCCGGAGATAACCGTAGTAACGGATGCCTCACTCACGGGGTGGGGATCTCAGACCAACGATCTGACAATCAGCGGTCGTTGGTCTCCATCGGAGTCCAAACTACACATCAACCTGTTGGAGCTGAGGGCAATAAGAGTAGCGCTGAAGGCCTTCCTGCCCTCTGTACTGGGAAAGAATGTCCTCATAATGACGGACAACACAGTGGCCATGTACTACCTCAACAAAAGAGGAGGCGTAGGATCACTACCACTGTGCAGAAAATCAATGGAGCCCTGGTTCTGGGCAATACAGGAAGGAATCGGCAGTTCACCTAGCCGGAGAGCAGAACACAGTGGCAGACGCTCTGAGAAGGCAAAGCACAGTCTCCCAGGAGTGGGAGTTAGCTCAGGAAGTCCTTCTGGAGATCTTCACCCTTTGGGGAACCCCTCAAATGGATCTGTTCGCGATCGAGGTATACCAGAAGTGCGAACAGTATTGCTCAAGGGAATTTCCCCTGAGAGGAGCTCTAGGATTCGCGTTGGTGTTGGACTGGGATTCCCCCTACTGTACTCGTTTCCTCCAGTCCTTCTGGACATGTCCATCTGCCCTCCAATACGTTTTCCGCAAAGAGAGGATCTTCTCTCGCAAAAGGAAGGTCGGGTTCTCCATCCAGAGTTCAAGACACTCGACCTTCATGCATGGTTTCTGAGAGGTTGAGGTACAGGGATTGGGACCCTGCGGACGACGTAATGGAAATTTTGCTTTCAGCCAGAAGGCCCGCCACAAAATCCTTGTATCAGTGCCGTTGGAACAAATTCAGTAACTGGTGCAAAGATAATGATGTGGACCCATTTCAATGTGGCACCCCAATGGTGCTTTATTTCCTATTGCATCTAGCCAATCTGGGGCACCAGATCGGAACAATTAAAGGATATCTTGCTGCGCTGTCCATTTTCAAGCGCTCCTCAGAAGAGGTTTCTTACTTCAAAATTCCATTAATCATTCAAGTCCTGAAAGGATTTACCAATGTATATCCACCAGTACCGTCCCATGCCCCAACTTGGGATTGAAACCTAGTTCTTACATTTCTAACTTGTATACCTTTTGAGCCGCTGCACTCCTGTCCATTGATGCTTCTACCACTAAAACTGTCCTTCTTGTAGCATTAACATCAGCCCGCAGGGTTATTGAACTACAGGCTCTCATGTAAACCTCCATGTACCACATTTTACAAGGACAGGACAAGGTAGTTCTTAAGGTTAAGCCATCTTTCTTAACGAAAGTAGTTTCTGACTTCCATTTGTCACAAAAAATCATTTCACCAACATTCTATCCTCCTCATTTGGGTAAAGAGGAGGAGAGAGTGCATAGACTGGACCCCAAAAAGGGCCCTCAGTTTTTACATTTCAAGAATGTCAAAATTACGTCAAGATAACCAATTGTTTGTGGGTTATACAGGTCGTAAATTGGGGTTCGCAGTGACAAAACAAACTATATCCCGCTGGATCATTCTAGCTATTTTGGAATGCTACAGATTAGCAGGAAAAGACCCACCGGATGGGCTACCGGCCCATTCCACTAGGAGAATGGCTACTTCTGCGGCTTTGAAGAGGGGAGTCCCTGCAAAAGATATTTGCTCGGCTGCAACTTGGGCATCAATGCATAGCTTCATCAAGCATTACTGCTTAGATGCCTCCTCCTCCAATGAGGGTTTATTTGCCAGGGCGTTACTTAATTTTGTCCATGAAAACAATAACTAGTACTCCCACCTCCAAATTTACCACTGCTATGGGAGTCTATCACAAGATGAGGACTATGTGGGAGGACACAATCCATTTGAAGAACAAGATAATTACCAACTGTAATGTTCTTTCGACTGGATGTTCCTCCCACGTATTCCTCATCGAACCTCCCAGCCTACCCCGCAGTACAGTTTACGTTTCTTACACTTTCCTCTCACGATGGGCCTATCAATCACAGGATACGCCTGGGTGTTCCACGGATATTTCCTTAGAAAAACGGAACTGAAGTCAACGGGTGCGACTCGAGCTATTTATACCAACAGTGACGTCGACACGGTACGGAGCCAGTTGAGGGACAACCAACGCCACGACCTCGAGCACAGCGCCCTCTGCCGAAATTTTTTTTTCCAAAGCTGGCGATAACGAATATCACATGATGATGAGGACTACGTCGGAGGAACATCCAGTCGAAAGAACGTTACAGTTGGTAAGTAACTTGTTCTGTGCTAATTCCCTTCAACCTTAGAGGAGATCTGCTGTTTTACTGGACTTTAGGACTTTTTAGTTTTAAACATGGAGTGAGTGAGACCTTTTTCTCCCTCATGTGTTTTGGCCTGATTTGGTTTGTGTTTTCACTGTTTTTGGAATCTGACAAACTCCATAGGCATTAACTTTTTTTGTATGGCGACACACTGCACCTTCAATGCAGTGTCACAGAGAAATCCAAATACCTTTTCTTGTGTGAACTACTGTTCCCAAGAATAGTAAAGTGACATTGACTTAACTTAGCTTTTCTTTTTGTAGGTCCAGCACACCCCATTTTATGTGAAGTGCTCGGGGGGTTACCTACTAGCCCCTTATCCTACATTCTCATGTAACATTTGTTATGTTATCCTCACTATTTTAAATGGCTGGTGGTAGTTGTTTAATTTTCCTACCATTGTGCTTTTCAACCGCAGGCTGAATCCCCAGCTGCAGTACAGCACCCATGGGTGACTGTTTTTGTCAAAATGTCCCGTGCTACCTTTTTTGTCATTTTCTGTTTGTGAGGTCTTTCTTGGGTTTTACTGTGTTGAGCCAGTTTTGAGCCCTTTGTTCGTTTTGCCTTTGGCAGGCTTCAGCCCTGAAGCCCGCCTGTGGCTCAAGTGTGTCTGTAAAGGCAGGATGTGTGGGAGGTTCCCGAAACTCCCCTGTCCTTTGTCTCTAGGAGTGCCTGAATGCAACCAGTCCTGATTGGCTGGCTGTGCTTTCAGGACAACCACCCTGCAGTGTGATCTACAGCCTAGGCTGTGCATGAATGGGAGAAACCTACTTAAAAGGTGAGGGTTTTGGGACTAGAGGCAGAGTCGACCACTGGGAGAAACACCCGAGGAAGAAGACATGAATGAAGCTTTCTGCAACCTCCTGGACCTTTGAATTGTCCAGTGAAGCCCTGCTGCTTTGCTGAAACTCCTTTTTCGATTCGACAGAGAAGCTCCAGAAGGGACAACTTCTTCCCTTGGGTTAGTGGGACCAACTAACCCCGAGACTAACTTCACTGAACCATCTTCCCCAACTGGCTGCACTACTTTGCTGCTGTAAGAACTGAGTGCCAAGGGTCGAAAATCTGTAGTCGAGTACAACGTCTGAAATCCGGCCAGAAGCTCGAGGAGTCTCTTAAGGACCCTCCAGAAGCAGGACGACCTAAGCTCGAGTCCCCTCAAAAGAGTTCAGGACCCAAGGAGTGAAGGAAGTCCTACCTGTATCCGAGATCCGCGATGGTGCTGTTTACTCAGCGCTGAAACCGCAAAGTGCCGCCGAACCAAAAAGAGCCTGTAGCTGCCGACGACCTTCAAATTGCTGCCGAAGGAGGCCTCCAGAGATCCCGATCTCCCCCTTGTGCCCACGACTGAGGCTCAGGAACCCAGGGTCTGCATCAGTGCAACATGACAGAATCCATCTGGAACTTTCTTCTTCAAACCAGAGGTACTGTTTGGACTTGGGGTACTTACCTCATTGTCTTTTTGGCTGTGCTCTTCTGAGTTGAGATTTACATTGGCTGCTTTTGAGAGTTGATTCCAGCTCTCCTTTCGAAGGCTTTTCTATCTTAGAAGTGCCTTGGCACCATAGAATGTGCTCCAATTGACTTTGGCTGCCTTGGCTCCCTGCAGAGACTTGACTGTGATATTTCTGTCCCTCATAGGTGGTAACTTGTTCAAGATTGTTATTGCTGGTAAAGGCTTGACTAGATCTCGTAGGGAGATTTAATTGTCCTCACCTATACTGAGAACCTGTTTAACCTTCTTCCTTCCTTTAACCTTTTCTTTCTGCAACCTCAGAATCTGCAAAGTATAACTAGTGATATATAAATGCCATTACTGTCCTTGTGAATGAAGTCACCTGCAGGTGTAGGAATTGTGTGAAGAGCATATCCAAAGAGTATCCACTAACTTGTGCTGATCCTGAAAAGTATTTGTAAAGTATATCTGATTGCTACATACATTGCCTTTTTTTAAAGAATGCCTATTTAAAAATTGATGTGAAATAACTATTCATAACAGAAACCTTGAGTAAAAGTGTTACTTGTAAATACGAATTTCATTGCTACATCTCTACTGCTCACATTTCCCCCTCTGGCTGCTTAGTCACGCTACCACCTTGTGAAGTACAGACCTATATCAAAAGGTGGGTTACCTAATACCAAGCAGATAAGTGTTGTGTAATCTCAGTGTTACTACACCAATTCTTAGACAACAGTATACATTGTTTTCGCGTACAGATTCAGTCCCCTGGCCAATTTTCACTGCATCCACATTATTCAAGAGGTCTTTATCCCTGCTTACTCCACAAAATCCATGCATTCTTGTTCCCACTTCTGGAGCAAAGTATCAACATTACATTTTTAGACATCCCTTAGTACTGGGTATAAGATTTTATGATCGCCTTATAGTCACTATCTATAAAGTGAGAAAGCTTTCCAATTAATACCATTTAAAGATAGCAGACCTAAGCTAGAGCATATCATTTGTATCGGTGTACTCCGAGGAAGCCCTAGAACCTTTTTCCAATATATACCCTCTACGATGTGCCATATCGAAGTCCGGCTTCTTAGGACTACCGCTGAGCCATAAGCTACAACTGGTATGACCTTTATTTTATAAAAATGGATTGTGGGTAATAACGATAATCTTCCATATTTCATTCATAAAAATACTCCCTGGGAAGCCAGTGCTTGCGACTTCCTTCCAATTTCCTGCACATTAACACCGTTTCGAGAATCATCACTCATGTTAAAACTCAAATAACGATAAGAATTCACTGTCAGCAGGGGAATTGATCCAAACTCATATTGTTTTGGCAGTGTTGACTTTCAAATTATTTTTCTGAGCATCATTTTGTAAGGTATTTAATGACCGTGGCAGTCCTATTGGTGTTTGGTCCAACAGGACTAGGTTGTCGGCATAAAGCAGCCATTGTATTGGTTTCCCTTGTATACTTGGGGGAAAGCAGTTGTCTCTGTCAAGCTATTTCCCAAGTCTGCAATAAACAAATTAAACAAAGCGTGGGCCAGAATGCACACCTGCATTAGCCCTCTATTAGTGGGAATACAATTGGTCAGTTCCCCTGCTGATTAATCCTTATTTGTAGTAAAGTGTCTGTTAGGGGAGTTTTCCTTAGGTCCTACTGGTAGTAAGACTTTAGTAAGCTATCCCAGTGATTTGCAGATTCCCAATTCACTCTGTACTAGCTCAGGTCCTTGGTAGAATGGCAGAGCAGTCTGGCTTATCTTAAGAGGAAGATGTGAGCTGTAGGCAAGTTCACAGCATCTTAGCTAGACAGGCATAGCAAAGAAGCACGTACATATGTTTATTGTATTTACACCAGAATCACTTTAAATACTTCAGACGTTTCTACTAGAACACTTAGGAATACTTGATAATACACTTCAAAGTGCACTTTCACTTTTGTATTTGTTCCCGGTTGCATGTGTAGCAACGTTAGAAAGGAAAAAGACAATGTTATTGTATTATTGGTTATTGCGCACTCATGCGGTTTTCAACGTTTTATACAGTAATGCATTTACTCTGCAAACACATAGTAAAGTCACTTAAAGGGAGGAAAATGGTTAGTCGGTGTAGCATAAGCTTAGTTCAAGGTTCTAGAGACGGTTTCTTCGCCTAGTAAGTCCTTTAAATCAAAAAACACAACCCTAGCTACAGGCAGTTCTGAGAGGGCTTGAAGTTAAGAGAAGCAGCGAATTACGAAGAGTTCCTGTGGATGTCTTCCAGTTTCTAGTGTTATTGAAGCAGCAAGTTAACGAACAAGGGAGACCTTAAAACGGACTTGAAAAGTGGCCACAAGCAGCGACCTCGGTCTGAGGTAAGAGGGGGTAGCCCTGTACACCTCTTCTTGCACTCAAACTCTCAGGAGTGACTTCTTGAAGTCAGGTAACCAATACCATTTTCTCCACTGTACCTTAGGTTAGAAGAACATTTTTGTGCTGGATGCTCTTTGATGTTGCAGCTATGGGCCCGAGTTCCGGATTCCTTGGTCTTAGGACTGAAGGCAGGACAATGTACGGGATCTCATCAGCATTCTCAGGGGAGCACCTGTAGCATGACTTTCAGCAACTTCTTGGTTCACTCTGTAGTTTTGGCACCTTTTCTGCAGCACCAACAAAGGACACTGATTGCCCAGTTCTTCGCTTCATGCAGTTCCACACTCTGATGAGGGGGTCTGGGCGAGTTGGATTGGATCTCTGCAGTGTCCTTATGTGTTCAGCAAAGATTTGGACGAATTCGGCCTTTCCACGATGATGCACTTGAAATGGGCAGCATGTCTCCTGGTATTCGGGTTTCCGCAGCTCTGGAAACTCCTAGGACCTCGGGAGATGGCTTGTTTCAAAGTTCGTCTTGGGACTGGTTATTCTCACCAGCCAAAGGGAAGGAGACGCCCTCTTGGGAGCTCCTCTGTCGCACAGGAAACTGGGTCGGTGTTGCAAAGGGTCGGCAGGCGTCTCTGGTCATCTTCTTCAGTTACTGCAGCTTCCAGTGGTCGACTTGCTTTTCACTCCAGAAGCCTCACCTTTTATACAGTTCCAGTGTATACTTGTCTGCAGTCTTTTTCCGCATTTTACAGAAAGAGGCGTTTGGCTGTCCAATCAGGACAGCCAGACCCCTTGTGCGAGCTGGACCTATTAAGGCACTCTGGCAGACAAAGGACAGGGGGGTGGACATCTCCCCCACTTCCTGCCTGCCCAGACACTCTGGAGCATAGGCGGGGGTTACCCAAGGGTTCCTGCCAAAAGCAAAATACACACACAGACCTCCCCCTCCAAGAATGGTAGAAGGGCCAACAAAAGAAGGGAGGCCCCAAGTTGGTACTTGGGTCCCCCTATTGTACACTATCAAGGCCAGGGACATAGCCTGTGGTCTAAAAAAGAACACAATAGTTGCTAGAGCATGTCCACTGCCACCAGCTATAACTAGGTGATTGTCTGTGTGACAAAAAAATTCACAGGAGCAGAGAACACAGGGATATTAGTTATCCTTTTGGCACACCACTGAAGATGGTGTGTGCCAATCTGTGAGTTCTGGGAGGGATACTAAGCATCTCTCTGTCCTTAAGAACTGTAGTTACTTGAGAATACAGACAAATACTCTTAAAGGAGGACCCCCATCAGCACTGCCCATACGGAGCTGTGTGCTGCAGTTGTAAAAACACAGATGCCTTTAAGAGCTATGGAGCAGACGACTCCATAGTACAGGTGGAATACAACGAATAGAGCTCCAAAAGGCAGAGCCCACAAGAATGAATGAGAGGAAAAAGGCTCAACTCATTCAGGATGGAAAGAAAATGGTACAGAAGTCCAGCAAAAAGTGCTGGGGGTCTCACTAGGAGAAGGGATGAAGCATAAAAATGATAAATCTCCCTAACCTTGTCGCTATATATTTGCACTGTAATATCCAACCACCCCCAGGGACATACCCAGGTAAGCAGCTTAGGCCACAAAATGCCTGTGTCAATGCTGCCGAAAGCCTCTTCAAAGTCTATAAATGCTAAAAAATTATTTGCACCCCTTAGTCTGGGCCCTTTTCTTAAATGTGTTTAAAATAACTGTTTAAAACAGTACTGTTACCTTTTACAAAACCGGATAGGTGCAAAAGCACTTTCCGCCCACTCCGGTAGCTTCTTTAACGCCAATGACGCAAATATCTGCCCCGGTGCGTCAGATATACCTATTTTGTCTCGTAAAATTCCAACACAAACCTTTTAACAACTTTAAACTTTACAAAAGTACCTAGAGTTTTTTCCTACCTGTGAAATGTTATTCAACAGTGTGTAGATTGATCTTTGTGTCTTTTAGAGACGCCTTCTTTTTGTAATGCCTTGTTTCCAAATTTGAAGTACATAATTTTGATGTGAATATTACTCAGTGGGGTAGCTAGGATTTCTCGACATACTGGTTGTGCACTATATACATGTGGGACTGACATAGGGCTCTGTAAAGTAAGGGAAATATTTATTTTATTACTGTTTTCTAAACCTCGCTCCCAAGGACTAGCCCTGATATTTATTGTATTTTCATTGAATTGTTAATAACAGATGCTATGATTATCAAACTAAGGCTCTCATTACAGCTATGATGGTAAGATTAAAACATGCATTATCTTGCAACTAATGCTTATTTTAACCCCCACAATTTTACAGACCTTTATAAAGCATGCAGCCGGCATTGGTGTGGTGGTAAAAACTGCAATTTGGCCCCTTTACGAAAGTAATGCAAGTGACAACATGGGTGTTTCAAACAAGTGAGTTTATTCTGTGCTGAGTAGGGTGGACCAAACCTCTATAGGCAGAACGGGCAGGCATAATTATAAATACGTTTGCATGAAAGTGTCAGGGATGGGATAGAACCAAGTAGGATTGTTTTGGGATGTACAACACAGGCAGTGGGGCTTTTTAACAAAATTATTACACTCTTAAACCTTGTAGTAAAGAATCCTTGTCCTTCGACACACTATTTTCTTCAAATCAATGTTCAAAAAGCTGGCCAAGAGAAAGCGCCAAAACATATTTTTAAAATGTCCTTAGCCTCTGTAAGGGAGAATTCTCAGAAATGTACCAATTTCTCTCTACCTTAGAGACCCCCTGAACTTTTACTGGACTTTTTAATTCTTAAAACAGGAGAGAGAGACGTTTTTTCCACTTTCTCATGTTTTTTCCTGTGATGCAACACTGTTTCGTTTTGGTTTGGAGTCTGACAAACTCCATAGGCATCCTCTTTGCATTGTGACACACAGCACCTTCAGTGCAGTGGCACAGGGAAGTCCTTAGATTTCCCAAAGGTTTAAATACCTTCTCTTGGTGAAACTACTGTTTCCAAGAGCAGTAAAGTGAAATTGGCTTTACTTAAAATTTGTAACTTTCTAGACCAAGCACACACTATCTTACCGTAGGGTGCTGGAGGGGTTACTTAGTATCCCTTTGTCTAGTTTCTCCTGTAACATTTTTATGTTACCCGTTCTACAATTAATGGCTGGTGGCAGTGGGTTACTTTTGACTACTATTGTGCTTTTTTACCACGGGCTGCGTTCGCAGCTGCAGTAAAGCACCCATGGGTGCCCATTTTGTCAAAATTGCCCCAGTATTTTTTTTTTTGCCATTTCTTGCTGAAAAGGTCCTTCTTGAGATTTACTCTGCGAGCCAATTCAGGTTTGGTCCCTTTGTTCGCTTTGTCACGAGTGAAGCCCACCTCTGGCTCCAGTATGTCTGGCAGGAGCAAGAAGTGAGAGAGGTGCCCGTTACTCCATGTGCTTAATCCCCTTGGTTACAAGAATGCGCCCAAAGGTGATTGGCCACCTGGCTGTTCGGCAAGGACAGCCACCCTGCTGTGTGATTGACAGCTAGGCTCGAATGAATGGGAGAAACCTGCATAAAAGGCGAGGCTTTTTGGCTTGGAAGGCCGAGTCGACCATTGGATGAAGGGATCCAAAGAAGAACTTGGAAGAAACGCCTGCTGCAACTCCTGGACCATTGGTTTGCCCGTTGAAGCCCTGCTACTGTGCTGAAGCTCTGAATTTGCCTCGACTAGAGAAGTCCTGCAAGGACGACTTCTCCCCTTGAGTTGGTGGGACCAGTCAACTACAAATTGAACTCATTTGGACATCCTCTCAGTGCTGGCTGTACTTCTGCTGTACTTCTGGTGCTGGAACCGAGGTGCCCGGGAGAGGAACACCAAACGGAGTGCATCACTTTGTATGGGAGGACAGGTCCAGGAGACCCCCTTCACCGACCTGCCCCACCTATGTGAGTGTCGTGACTCGTCAGGGCCCCCACCTGTCACAAGGGCCCAGGTGACGGGGTGACTACTGATCGACACACAGGACTGATCATGCTGTACTGTAACCGACCATGGACACCATTTTGGGAAAGCATCATGACTCCATTTTGGGTACTGACAACCTGAATCCCCATAAGACAGCCTGCCTGCGAATGCTGCAGTTTGGCCCCCACTCACAGAGAGCCATGCCCTTCCGTTGGCGCCTCCGCTCCATGGCAGATCCGCTGAAGGCCCGTTCTCACGAGCAACCAGACACAAACAAGTATCAGAACAAACACTGTATCATTTACCTTCCGCAGTACATCACTGTCCCCGAAATGACCTGACTCGCTGTTCAAGTCTGGAAAATAACAGAAAACCATCCTAACCCAGAACAGGCCTCGACCCTGCATCTAACCCATAACATGTAAAATATATGATGTCAATATCCTCTTTGTATGAACCTTTATCGATGTCTAACCACACTCCAATGCCTGGTGGTTTACAAAGGTTGTTATATTAAATATAAACATCCATGTTTAAGAAAGAGATAAAAATTGATAAGTATTGGTAAAGCAAGCATGGCCTCAGCTCATACACGGTATCATGTGTAATGAAAAGAAATTGATACTGGCCACCTAGGGCTAACTAACGAATGCTGCTAAGTACAAAGGAAGGCAAACGGAGCATTACTGCAAGTGTGTGTGTGTGTGTGTGTGTGTGTGTGTGTGTGTGCGCGCGCACGCATATAGAGGCACACGTTTAAATGAACAAGCCAGAATGAAAATGTATTATCGTCTCTGAATGTATTGCTTCCATGCTCCTGAGTACACCATCAAACCTAATGCTACCTCATGTCTTATTCAGTTACTACCGTGTGACATTGCTAACATATAGTTGTTCAATGATGTATAAAACACTGCCAAATTATTGTAGACAAATATAAAGTAATATACAAATGTATAGACAGTAGAACTGTGTGATCGTTTTAATATTACAAACTTTATTAATCATTTCCTTGTTTTACATAGTTTGTAGTCCAAGCACAGAGAATTGCTTGCACACCCAAAGCCATCTCCCCTCCCACCAAGGCACGCCAGGACAAGCTGGTGTGCAAGCAGCACAGCCTCAACTCTCCCCATTCTGCTGGACCCGCTTGAAGTATTCGCCTCCCCCCATGTCCCAGACTGCCATGGTCGTCCAAATGAATTATTTACAACCCGGTCCTAAAACCCCATCGCCCCAAGGGGCCAGAGGTATACCCTCGCTGATCCAGTGGCACTCCGGTTCACCCTAAATTAATGGGCCTTGGAAAACAGATATTCAACCCTGTACTAACACATCATAAAGTAATTCTGCACTACATCTAACGAGACCAGAATGACAGTGCAGCTCACCCCATGCCCTCAGACCAGACACCCAGGTTTATGACACCGGGTCAACAACTTTTTAAGTCGGACCCGAGCTTGTGAAAGATCCTCTGGACTCACAGTAAGCAGGACAGACCAAGCCTGAGCCACCTCTGCAGAGTGCTGGACCCCAGATGCGAGGAAAGTCCAGAGTGGTATCTGAGAGTCCACGGTGGTGCTATTTGCTGAGACGCGAGGAGCTGAAACCGCTAAGTGCAACTGAATTGAAGTTTGTCCTTTTCGACTGCTGACCATCCCATTGCAGTGCAGGAGTCCCCAAAAGTCCTCCCTCTTACCCCCACGTTTGAGGCCCAGGAACAACAGGATCTATAGAGCTGCACAGGAACAGAAGCCAGCTGGAACCATTTCTTGTAACCAAAGGTACTGTACAGTCTAAGAGAATGTACCTCTTGTGTGATATCCTTACTTGATCTCAGTTGAGACTTGTCTTGGTTGCTTCTTTAGAGTTGCTTGCATCTTCTACCTCTCACTAGCCTCCCAGCTTGTGGCCCTACATTGATTCTACTTTTTCTACAAAGACGTCTAAAACATTGTGCAAGACTTTTACTTACCTGCAAGAAGTGCTTCAGCTCACCTAGACTTTTGCCCAATTGACATTGGCTGGCCTGGCTCCCTGAATGACTCTTCTTGCCTCTGACATTGTGCTTTACCTTTCCTTCCACGATGGGGTAAACTGACTTTGCATTGGGGGGTTCAAAAGTACTTACCTGCTTCAGAATAATTGTGTGATCTCTTGTTTTATTCTATAACGCTTTTCTTTGACATTCCTCCCAGTACTGCTCTAAATGTGCCAGTGATAGATTAATGTCCACAGTGTCCTAACTATTTGTCACCTGAGGGTGTAGGAAGTGTCTGTGTGCTATCCCAATTGGGTACTTGCTGATTTAGAGAAACTAAGAAGGTGCATTTTGTAGTGTATTTATGTGTTACTATTATATTGCCCCTTTTGAAGAAGGCTTATTCAAACTGACTGTTAAATAAATTGTTTAATCAAGAAACCTTGAGTATGTGTTTATTTGGATACTTGTCACTGTGAATCTCTGTGCAACTCCCATACTGCTCACATTGACCCTTCTTGAGATAAGCCTGGCTTCTTAGCCACACTACCAACCTGTTTAGTACAGACATATACCAAAGGCTGGGTTCGTATTACCAGGAGGCCAAGGTTGTTGTAGTGCACCCAAAGGGTACTGCACCAAATCTTGCCTAACAGGTAAGTATTTAACTCCATCCCAACAACCTTGGTAAGGCTTATAGAGTGATCCTTGACCCAGTTTCCAACACTGAATTTCAGTTAAGACTGAGTTAGTTTCACGGCATTATGCCCTTGTCACCCTATGTGAAATGTGAAACAGCAACATATATGCAGATTTACCATGCTGTGTTCTCCGGAGACTAGTTGTAAAGGCTTTAGAATCCATTTCAGGCTTCAGCTTCTGTCTGGGTCCCTCTTGCGAGGGTCGTGTAGACGGCAGGAGTTACTTTGGTTGCAGGATTTAGTTTCGCTTGGTTGCGGTGCTTAGGAATCTGTTCTAGACAGCGTCCAGTAGAACACACACACGAGGAAAGGGGAGACTTCTGCAGGATAAATGGGCTGGGAACCTCTCTCGAACACAATGACAATTTTCTATGGCAGTCACCATAATGGGGCAGCGACATGCGATCTTCCAGCTGCAAACACAGGCAGATACAGCTCAGCTTACCTTGGTGTGAGGCGGCTGAAAATGCAGGAGCAGGTAACCTATGGCCCAAGCTGAGGATCTGCAAAGTTTCATGACTCGGCTTGGAATGACGACTGCTGTAGCGATGTAGCCCAGGGCAGAGCTTGTCAGTCCACTGGTTGGTCCAGGTTCACCGTCAAAGGCTCAGCAGGTACAGAGCCTCTAGAAGGGGTTGAGACTTTTATTTTCTCCAGGGGTCAAAGCACTGATGCAGGTTGTCTTGTGATCAGGTAGAGGAGCAGTGCTTCAGCGGCACAAACTGGAATGTATGCTGGTCAGCTCTACGGGTCGTTCTCGGGTCAACTGGCTGCTCCTCTTCTTAGAGAACTTGGCTCCAACGATGATCTGTTGAATAGCTGCAGGGGCCCTCCTTTTATCCAAGATTTGGTTTGGATAAAGCAACAGCCCACCAATGGTATGTATGTGCTCCTTTGAAACAGACAGTGGCTATCCAATCATCTGTCCAGCAACAGAGATTCAGGCACCAGGTGTGTGGATTCGGACTAGACAGTCCTAGCCCCTTCCTTTGACTAAACAGTAACTGCCCCTTAGCCCACGAAAGACACAGCTTGCCCTGGGAAAGGTATTGTCATATAAAGAATTTCCTGACCTGAGAAGGCCAAAGAAGAATATGGCCAGAGAACAAGTGAAAAATCTCATGGCTTGTCAGTTTTAGGGTGCTAGACACCTTTAGTAGATATTTGCCTTAAAAGCAAAAGTGTGGTAGTAAAATGTCATAAAATTGTAAAAATACCAAAGCTACAAAGTATCCTAACTGCACTTCACTGTACGGTGATGTGTGCAATTGTAACAAGATAGGAATTCACAAAGGGAGACACATGGACTCATTACAAGTTTGGCGGTGCAGGAAAAAAGTGGCAGTAATTCAGTTACTGACACTTTTTCCGCACCGCCAAACTACAAGTTTGCCAGTGGGCTGACCTGATTTAGCTCCAGCTCTTGGCTGGAGGTAAGTCAGGCACCCCACCAGCAAACAACTGCTGGTATTACCAGTGCCTGTAATAACGGCAATCCCTCCATGGAGTCCTATGGACTGGGGATTAATTTACCATTGCCGGCACCTGTATTCAGTTTCCCCATAAGAATGAGCAAAACATGCAAGGGAATGTAAGTAGAAGGCTTCCAAAAAGTCAGGACAGAGTTCAAAACAAGCAAACATGTATTTTGGGAGTGTAGGGAGGTGTGGGGGGTAAACGTTGCAAAAAGATGATTTTTCCCAACACCCACTCCTCTTGTAACCTTAAATGTGATGGACTGTGGGCTAGGACTAATAAAGAGGATGGCTGTTCTGATGCCTCAGGCCACTGACCAGTTTAAGATTGGACAAACATTGGTGAAACGTTGATATGTCCACAAAACTACTCATTTTCATTTTACCCCAGGCCAAGAAATCCTAATCATGACTCACATAGGGCCTGGAGTTTTGCAGCATAAACGGGCTGTTTCTTTCTGGATATTTGAAAGACTAGGTGAGATGGACTATTTAGTGGACCTTGGAAGACCTGATCAGTCTCCTAAAGTGTTCCATGTAAATCGATTGAAGGTTTCCATCCCTTGTGTTGAAATCGGAAAACTGCTTCTGGCTTCAGATAGGGAAGGAAGGGGATATCTGAACCTCTCCCTGTTTGTTCTAAAGCATCCCTTCAGGTGGTGCTTTTATTTGTCGGGTCTGCTAAGTGTTAACTGTCCCAAGGTTAAGATTTGGAGGGTTGTGATGAAAAACGCGTCTGATCTAGTTTTTCATTTCTGAATGTTGTTAACAAGCAAACCGGGAAAGTGCCTTCTGGGCTCCCCTAATGGAATAAACCCTCCATTGGTTTTTCAGCGATATGTCAGGTGGCTACTTGGTCCTCCCTGCATTCATTCTCCAAGCACTACTGTCTGGTGTTATTGGCAGGTCAAGTTTCCTGTTTTGGTAGTGGTTTTACAAAATGAACTGTTCTGACCTTTTTGCATTCTGCCCTCCTTCAACTGTCTGTATGGCTTTGGGAGTCTACCAAGATGAGGAATCTCTGGGAGGATGGAATAGATTGGAAGGAAACATTACTCATTGTAATTTTCAGTTTATAGATTCCCCTCCCACAGATTCTTCATTACCAGCTAAACCTGACCCTCTTCTGAAAGCCAGAAAATAAGATGAAAATCAAACACATTTAATAAAGAAAAAAAGGAAAGAAAGATTTAACATTTGCCTTAGTTTGAATTAATGTTTTTCTCAGTTTATTGCAGCTCTAAATTCTCCCTAATGAAAGGTTCCACCAGCTGCTGAGCTTGGCGGTAAAAAAAAGAAAAACGGAGGTAATGATTTGGAATGTGCTCCATTTATACTGTAACAACAACATGTAGGCAGTCAACACAGCTGGTCCTCACAGGTGACAGTTGTCGAGCTACAGTACACCTCCTGGTAAAAATGATCGTGAAGAGCTGTAACTGGAGGACAAAATGTGTAATCTGGCAGGAGAATCCATAGGAAGTACATTGCCGCTCAGTGGTTTCCCCTTCTAATGGATTCTTTCCTGCCACAGATTCCCCATCTGATATCCCTATCCCAGTATCCCATTGCAGCTGTTCTCTGGAAACGTTTTCACTGCCAGGGGGCGCATTGCTGCTCTGCGTCGGTTCCGTCTGCTGGATAGGACGTTGGGCCAATATGTATGGAGGTGCAGCGCCCCATGACCTTGGTTCCTTTTTTCTGTGCACTCTGTTCGCTAATCGGGAACACGCTTGTCAAGCTTCTTGGCCATCTTGGAACACTCCAAGGCCTCCGGTTTCAAACCGTGTACGGATTGTGGCCTGCAGATGTCTCTCGGATCCGCACCGGATATGCATGTACTGCTTGGGTGAGGGCCACGACACTCAAGTTCTACGTCTCTTGTACTAGAGATTCTAGTAAAGATGTTCAGCTTTGAATTTTTACATTGGCGCTTGTGGTGGCAGTGCTGTGACAAAACGGACCCTGTCCAGGTGGATCATTCTCTGCATCTCAGAATGCTACGATCTGGCTGGGAAGGATGTGGCTGACGGTCTCAGAGCTTATTCTTCCAGAGAAGTGTCTGCCACCTCTGCCCTGCAGAGTTGTGTCCCTGTCCTAGATATTTGCCAGGCGGCAACATGGGCCTCTCTGCACATGCTAGCTAGCCAATACTGCTTGGATTACCATGCTGGCGTGATGCCCCTTTTGATAGTGCTGTCCTCCATAGTTTTCTGGTTTAGGTGGTGTCGTTGCTTCCCTCCTCCCTCCTCCAGATTTACGTGCTGCTTTGTGAGTCTATCATAGATGAGGAATCTGTGGCAGGAAAGGATCCATTAGAGGAACAAATTACTTAACCTCTCACTAATGTTATTTCTGATGGATGTTCCTGCCACAGATTCCTCATTGCCCTCCCTCCCCCTCCCCTTCTTGCTAGCACACAATCAGTTATATTGTCAGGATTAGGATACTGGAATATGGTTAAGGCAGAACTCACCTGGACCATAAAAGGATACAGGTTGTTTGTGGCCAGTTACCCCGTGGATTTGATATCTTCCTATCAGTAGTACCAATGACAGACTCAGATTAAGATGGTCTTGCCTTGAGTTAAATTAAGACTTCCAATTGATGAATCCCTCTGGTTAAGTATTTATAGCCAGAGCGATGAATCAATGGAAAGGGCACAGAACACAACACACGCCAGGCTGTATAAGAAAAAACAACATTCAGTGTCTTCTCCTGATTTGATGACAACACGATCACATAATCCAGAAGAACTACTAGCCTGTTGGCGTCTTGAGTAAAGCAAAGGGATCTAGAGTAGAGTAGCAAAAGAAATCCTAAGGAAACGATGACTAGGAAAACAGAAGTTAGTAAGGGAGCTATTTCCAGAACGGCACGAGGGTCGCACTAGTTCCGGGTTGGTGCACCCCGGGATAGCATCCACAAAGTTCAGTGCACACTTAGAACAACCAAAAGAAATGAATGAATGAAGTAACACTTGATTCAAGGTAGGGATGTGGGTACTCTACGCTGGAGAGGATACATCCAATGCCCTTGGAAGTGAGTATAGGCAATTAGTTCTATTCACTGCTGGCACTCTGTAAGAGAAAAGAAAACAACTGAATTGTACTGGCAGAACTGTACAAAGAGGAATTCGGAAGACTCCAGAGGTACAGCAAAGTCTGTCTGCTGGATGATGAATATTGCGGAAATAACTGCTTGCGTTGCAGACCCCGCGTTCATACATGATTGGAAGACCTGACGTCTTTGAATTCCCCGCTCGGGAATGCAACACGGTAGGCAAAGAACAACAGCGGGTTGCTTTGTTGTCCGCTCGAGAATATACCCACAGAAAGGATAGCTGCGAGAGGGGCTGTTGTTAATTACAGGTGCACAGTCCGGAACAGCTATGAGAAGAACTGGATACCATGTAACAAGAAGGATCCAAAGTATCCGCAGCTTCAACCAGGAACATACTACAATCAGAAGCAGCGAGCGTCACCTGGTGTGCCTCTAAATACGTTAGTTCCAAAACCAGGTGACAAGCTGGAACTAGGAAAACACATCAACGGCGTCCCCGCTGTAAGCGCTGCTTTCCAGGAAGAGAGTCAAAGAGCCGCCAGCACATATAGAATGGGCTGACTGCCATTCTAAATGCATAATGTCTCCCTTGCAGTTCCATCAATGCGGGCTTGTTCGCTGGACCAGGGGGAAGAGCCTTGACAGGCATGACATATATGGTCTCTTGGCTTCCGAGTGCTAGAGAAAAAAGGTGGAAGTGAGGCCAGGGGGCGCTGTGCCGCTATATATACTGACCGCGACTTCCTATCGGGCGCGGGGCAGGTAGTGGTGCCGGATGGAACCGACATGGAGCCGCACTTTGCCCCCGGCGGCAGAACCGTTTCTGCAGAACAGCTGCGCTTGGATAGGGATATCATAGATGAGGAATCCGTGGCAGGAATGTCCATCGGTAAGAACAGTACCGAGAGGTAAGTAATATATTTTTACCACATATAGTTGGTCATTGATGACAATAATACGATCATATTTGATTTCTGAATGCAGCTTTAGAAGCGTGACTTATGCAATACCATCCTGCTTTTCAATGGTTTTGTCGATGTTAAGATTCAGGTTAGTGAAATCGTGATTGCAATGTCCTTTGTGCAATGTGATGTTATTGTGCAGGTGTTAGCCATGTTTCATCGACCCGCACTGGGTTCTGTTTGCTTGCCAGTAATGCACTTCCGGTAGTCTGCATCATCCAGGTTAATGGTAGCAGACTTGTCCCGAGCTCTTCCGTCGCTATTTCTACTTTACAACCTCACCATTGATCCGTGCCCCATTTTATCCCAAAAGACTTGCATGGTCTTGGCAGGTGTAGCTGTACTGTTTGGACTTCATGCGGGCCCTTACACATTTCATCACCTCTTCATGGATTTCCATGAACTGAGGTAGTACAAAAACACATTTCCTGTTCATTAAATTGGTAGCTTTGTGCACCATATGGAATTTGCAATTTCTACTGGCTTGATGCCCGTACTCCAGTGTTACCCACGTTTACAGTATTTCTTTTGGGTATTCTTGGCTAAGCATATGGGAGTTGATGAAGCTCTTTGCAGAGCTCTTCACGTGAAATTTTGACATGTTTCAGGACTCCAGAGGGACACTTTCATAATGTAATTTAATGCTGATGTTCTTTTACAGATGTAATTGAGCTCAAAGTGATGATGGAAGATGCAGAAGACAGAAAGTACCCGGAAAATGATCTTTACCGGAGGCTTCGGGATGCAGTCAAAGAGGCAGAAGCCTGTGCCTCGGTTGCTCAACTTCTTTTGAGCAAAAAGCAGAAACACAGGTAAAGGTAGACCGTCTTATGCGTGTACTGTTGTAACCATATTTTCTTGCGACTTATTCGCCCGCCTGAAGTAAGTATCCGAAAGAAGTCTGGACATAGTTGGGAGGAATCTCCCAGTCCTGTGTTCAGGATATGGGTTACTGACCGAAACCTAGGCAGCCATGCATTCCTGAAGATTTTCTTGGCTAACCTGGAGGTAAACCTGGTTAAGATATCAAAGCCAACGCTTAGGGGAGATAGGTAGACATACCAAGGTAGTATTACAGTATACTTGATGTTAGGGTAGTGTGATGGGGCCAGCTCAGTGGCCCTGTCAGAAAAAGGGGGAGGCACCCCACCCTAACCCCACTGGTGTCTGTGTGGGCAGGCCCCCTCCCATCCCTCCTTACCTACAGCGACGGAGGCCTCTGGGCCACAACAGCGGAACGCCGGCAACCACGAGGCAGTGTGGACATCCCTTTCAGTGTGCCTCCAAGCTTCACAACACCGGCAAGCGATGGAGAAAAGGGAAGCACGGCATCAAAGGGGTGCAGCGCTAATCCACACTGGCCAGCAAAGGAGCGTGTCGGCTGGAACCCACGCAGAAACGCTGCCACTAACCCGCCAGGGATTTATTATAAAAAATTAAAGGCCCCATGATGCTAGCCCTTTTAAGCCCTCCCTTGGCCTTTCCCTGTATCACCCCCTGGATCCAGGTAAGCTATTGGTTAAGGTAAGTGACCAATCCTGGTAGGATGTGGGTATTTAAGGAAGTGTGTGAGAAAGGGCAAGTGTGGGTTAGTTGGGTGAGGACAGGAGAAGGAGGAGGATGTCGTCAGAAGACCAGTGAAGGTGATAGCGTTTTGGAGTGCAGAGGATATTGTTAAGAAGGTCTGTGGAGTGTTTGTGTGAGG
The DNA here is from genome assembly GCF_040938575.1 of Ambystoma mexicanum. Lineage (NCBI taxonomy): Eukaryota > Metazoa > Chordata > Amphibia > Caudata > Ambystomatidae > Ambystoma > Ambystoma mexicanum. Next base: position 428,403,864 of record NC_090936.1, on the reverse strand, counting down.
GGAGCGTGAGTAGTAGATGGGGCTAGTAATAGTGGCGAAAGTAGTAGTGGTTGGGAGTAGAGGTAGAAGGTGGGGGAGTAGCGAGCAAAGGAGATTAATGGTAGAGTGGAAGTTAGGAGAAGAGTGAGCAGGGCACCATATCTGTGGGTGAGCAGGGAACCATATCCCTGGGAGTCCCTGAGGGTTATACAAGGGCTAGTACAGAAGGTGTGCAGGGCACGATATCCCTGAGTAATTGGAAGGTGGTAGAGAAAGTTAGTGATTTGAGGAATAGTAGGAGTTGGGGAAACAGAGCGAGAGGAAGGAGGGAACAGAGATGAAGGAGTGGTGGGGAGATACCAGTCATTATAAGAACAGGAGTGGGAACAGACATAAGATCGAAGGGTGGAGGTGGAAAGGCGGAGTGAGAGATTGGAAGGGACAATGATGTGGTGGGATGAGAACAGTTTGAAGGGATTTGTACAGCGAGGGGTCTGGAGTGAGAGGTGGTGGAAGGAGCGTACGTGGCGCTGGGTGAAAGAAAGCACCATTCCCTATTTCCCAGCAACTAACCATTGATAGGAGATGGAGAGTTGGAAGTTCCCTAGGGTGTCGGATAACCAACGATTTAGGGAGAACACCTTTAGTTGTAGTGAGAGTGGTTACCGATCAGTAGACTACTAACAACCCGGTAGGAATGTCTGAGGTGTGGTCCCAAACCCTGGGCAAGTCGAGAGAGGAAAGGGACGGCCCTAGCACCAATATTCCCCCCCCCGTCCCTTAAAACCCCCCAAGAGATTGAAGAGACGAATTTGCCGTTCTGACGATTGAGATTTTAAATAAACACCCTTGAACTGATATTAGAGTCAGCATGGTTCTTTTGTGACGGGCAGTAGATTTCTCCTCTTGTGTGAAATCCCCACTCCTTGCGAGTCCCCCAGCACCTTTTGCTGGTCACCTGGATTTTTTGTCTAATTCTCCTGGGTAAATGGGAACCTTTTTCTGCACTCACCTTCTCTTTTACTCTGATCTAGGGAACCTTTTGGGGGATTTCTTTTTGGAGTTAAGCTTTCCACCAATTTTTAGGCATCTACTTCTTAATGGAAAAACACACAGCACCTTCTGTGCCATGTTGTCAGAAGTTCCTAGAGCTGCTTCTTCAGTTGCCCTTTGTTTCCCTGACAAACCCTTGCAGTTACCAGGGCAGGGGGGATACTTTGTATCCTACCTGCATTTTCTTTTGTGAGATCAGCACACACCACCTTATGTGGAGTGATGAGGGGATACGGTGTACCTTTTCTCGCCTCGCCAATAACATTTTGTTACTGTGACAAACCCATCTATTCAGGCTGGTAGCAGTGTACTTTCTACACCACTTTTTTTGTACATTTTATCAGAGGCTGCTATCACAGCTCCAATAAGGTACATAAAGCACACAATATACACATAAATACTGGCCTTATTTTTTAAGACCTGAACTAGATAGCCTGTCCTTGTCCTTCTACCATGCTAGCAGTGGGAGGGTCCCTTTGTCTTAGTCTTCGCCGGGCTTCACATGGAAAGCCTGCAAAAGGTTCCCTGAGTGCCTGTCAGGACCGGAAGTGGGGTAGGTCAACCGAAACTCCCCTGCCTCTCGCCCTGCAGTGTGACTGGCTGAAACGAGTTCAGACTAGGAGACTGGCTATCTCACTTGTTCAGCCACCCCCGAGGTTGAATTGTGCCTGGGACATGATTGGTGGACTCAGCTGGTGTTGCTGGATAAATTCTGCAGTCCTGGAGCAGAAACCCAGAGTCGACCACTGGAACAAGAAGATACCGTAGATGAAGACAAAGATGTCGCCAGCACTTGCAACGACCACAAGATCCTGTTGAGGCGCATCTGATGTCCGGACCTTATCACCCCAATTGACAGGGAAGATCTTAAGAAGACTACTTCCTCCCATAGATTGGTGGGCCTAATCCATCTTGAGACAAGCTACTGTTTGTGCCCTCCCCAGTAGAGCTGCGACCCCCAGGGCTGCAATCCACCAATGCCTGGGATCCTGTGCTGCACAGCTTTGCAACATCTCCAGAAGCGTTTTTGTTGGTCTGTTTTGTGGGCATCCTAAGCTTGCAACAACTCGAGCCAGCTCCAGAGAGTCCCCTCACCAGAGGCGAAAAACTGAGTAGAGTTGAACGCTGCGACAACCGTCTGCCCACCGAGCCTGTAGAAGTCAATAACAAACAATCGCCATGAAGATCCATTGCTGGACATGTTCCTGAACGAGTGCTGTTGCCAGATCCACCAAAGTCCACTTCTCCAAGTCGCTAAGACTGAAGAACCAGAGACCGGGTCTGCTGTCGCCTCACCTCTGAAACTGTCCTTCAGCAAAACCTTCACTCAAAGGTACTGTTCACTCCCGGTAAAAACCACCTGGGGACTACTTGTGTTTTTCTGTGACTTTGGGGCCTGCAGAATAGCTTGCATCTTACTACTCCTCAGGTCTCCATAGAGTAACATTTGGGGGAATTTGGCGGACAACCCTTGTACTCTCAGCAGTAAAACCGCGTCCGTGGGGCACCCATTCAGAGGGGTCACCCTAACCTTCATGAGTCAAATTGTAACAACCAACTATACTTACCTGTAACACTAGGGGATCCCTCCTGGACTCTAGTACTCTGAACACTGTGTTTTTTGCTTCTTTCTGCATTTTCCTGCCCGACCTCCAACCTCTGAACCAGTGGCCCATCTGAACTTTGACGTGTGCAGAGGTAAGATCCCCTTGGCTTACCTCTGCACACGTGCTTCGGGTAAACGCACAGCTTCAGCTCTTCATTCACAGCAATTAGGCGCACCTGGAAAGACTGCCAATTGCTTCTAGACTCTTCCTATGCAGTCACAGCCAAACAGGGTTTGTGAGCACAGGGCCAAATCAGAGCCTGCAGGTGAAATCTGCTCTTCCTGCACTCCAGCGTCCCTTCTGTTGTGGTAATTTTTGATTTAAGTTGTTTATGCTTTGTTTAATTATTCTGTTGTGAGGGGCAGTTTTGCATATGCTAGGAGTTTTACAATAGACCATAGACTAGGTAGGGAATTCCCTGGTAGAGTGGGCTTAGTTAGATTTTATGTGTACCTTTTTTCTTTAAAACAACATTTCAAGTGAGAAAACTACAAGCAGTTGTCTGCCACACATTACTGACTATCGCAGCTTTCAGTAGGCCTGTCACAGATAGTGACTTTTGAAAAACTCCCTAACGCCTGACATCATATAAAATGTGTATTTTATTTTATTTATTATTAATTCTTAAGAACTTTTTATATTTACACAAATATACTATAACATTACCAATACACATATTTTGGTAAAAATGACAAAATCCTAAAACCACGCTCTTAATCAATAATTTTACCTGAATAAAAGCAGAATGATACATTCATACATTAACACCATGCTTAATACTTTGTATTTGTATTTTGTATTTGTACATTTATATAGCGCACATGACGGACCAAACCGTATAGCGGTGCAGCTGAAACAACAAATGTATGCGAAGCACAACAAAGCCCAGGAACAGGGGCACAGAAAAATCTACAAAAGAAAGACCCTTGTCTGAACAGAAACATCTTCAATGTCTTGTGAAACTGATAGTGATTTGAGTGTCTTAATTTCTCTGGGAATTGAGTTCCACAGTTTTGGACAAAGACTGCGAATTGTCTGTCTCCCCTTGTTATACAGGATGAGGGGGGAATGGACAAAAGCAAACAGTACTTGGATCGTTGGCCTCTCCATGGTTGGTAGCGTTGAATCTTACCTTGCAAATATATTGGGGCTGAGCCGTTAAAGCATTTAAATATACGGCAAGCCACCTTAAATCTAATGCAATCTTCCACTGCTAACCAGTGCAAGGCGCAATGAGAGGGGGGGAAACATGGGCTGTTTTGCCCAACCTAAAGATCAATCTAATTGCTGCATTGTGGACTCTTTGAAGCCTCTGTACTTGTGTAAGCAGAATATCCATCAGCTGGCTATTGCAATAGTCCAAATGTGCATTTGTCAAGGTGCCTAACACAAAAGCATGATCATCATTAGGAATATAAGGAAGTACCTTCCGTAGAAGTCTCGGAGAATAATATACTGCCTGAATCTTGGCTCCACCCTGGCCTTCACTGCCAAGTTTGTCCTGCCAGACACAGCCCAGGTTCTTAACGTTAGAAACAAACCTAAGATTGGTCCCTAGGAGGGTCGGAATAGGCAGTTCCTTAGCAGAGTAAAGTAGATGTCTTGGTCCGAACAGAATGAGCTCGCTCTTGGCTGCATTCAACTGGAGCTGATTACCAGACATCCATTCACTAATTTCATCTAGGCACTTATTGAGTTTTATAAATGCTTCATCAAAATTGACTATCCTGATGATTTGAGCATCATTTGCATAGGAATGGAAAATAATCACACGACGTCTCAATCGCCAGCAAGGGACGCAAGTACAGATTAAACAATAAAGGTGAAAGGGAGGATCCCTTTGGAACTTCACAACTCATCTTAATAGGCCGAAAAAAACTCACACAGCCTAACCTGCTGTCGACGATTTGTCAAGAATGATTCAAACCAGCTAATGGCGTTATCAGAGAACTTGCCCACCACGTGCAGGCGCTCCAAGAAAATATGAAGGTTCACGTATCAAAGGCCGCAGATAGGTCTAGCATCACCAACTGGGAGAGCTCACCTTGATCCGTGGCCTCTAATAAATCATCCTGAATGGACAATAAGGCAGTCTCGGTTCCAAACCTAGGTCTGAAACCTGATTGAAAAGTGTCCAGCAATAGTTCCTGCTCCACAAATTCCTGCGACTGACCAGTGACTACCTTCTTGAGGATCTTTGTGGGCCATGTAAGACCTGCAACAGGTCAATAATTCTGGAGAATCTGTGGGTCCAAAGTAGGTTTTTTTCAATAGAGGTGTAATTATAGAATGCTTTTGTTTTTGAGGGACTGTCCTATGAGTCAGGGATTTGTTAACAAACCTAGTTACAAAGTAAGTTATTTCCAACGACAAGCGTTTTGCTGCGTAAGCAGGAAGAGTCATTGTTAGGTTTCAATACCTCAATCAAAGTGTACCTCATTTTCAGATACCTGATGAAAATCAAAGGTCAGCAACAAGCTCGACATCTGTAAATCAGTTGATTCCACTGGGGGTTGGGCGGTAGCCAGTCTAGACAAAATCAAAGCTGATGCCTGGGTTTTAGTTGCGATTGCTTTAAGTTCAATTTTGTCAATGAAAAACGAGTTAAAAAGATTAGCCTGGGAAAAAGAGGATTCAATCAGTGCAACCTCACAGCTAGGTTGACAAAGTTTAGACACAATATAAAAATATTCTCTAGGCGTATTACTTGCAGTCTTTGTTTATTTGGATAAAAGCTTGTTTATAGCAGGTCAAAGCACCTCTTGCCCTATAGGCTGTCTCTGAATTGTATTCCTTTTGCCATTTTCAACCTGTTTGACTCCCCAGTTTATGTAGAGGAATTAATCTCTCTATGAGCCAGGGTTTAGAAGTCCTTGGGTTAGGTTTTAGGGGTGCCGACTTGGAACAAATAGCGTCAATGGTCAAAGCTCCTACAGAGAGGAATTCTTCACTCAGAAACAGAATGTCAGTGGAGGCAAGTGCGTCCTTAACTTTCGCGCCAGTGATCCTATCCAGGTCTTTAATTTTCTGGGAGAAAACAAACAGTCTTCCTTAATACTGGCCTTATCCCCCCTAGGCAGGATCAAGGTAAAGAACTGTAAAAAGTGATCCGACCAATGGATTGGCATGGTCCCCGTCAGAGAGGCATAATTGCCTCTTGCTATGAGTACATCCAGGCAGTGGGCTTTTATGTGAGAAGGCTGTGTCCTTAGTGGATATAATCCATGATTACTAGATATTCGTCACCCATTAGTAATATCTCCTTGTATTTGCTCCCTACAGTAGTTAAAAAGGAATTCAGATTCTCCAAAAATTGGCTACTTGAGCCAGGTGGTCTATATCCCAATACTATACGAATAGAGGCTCTTGTAAAAAGATTAAATGTTAGATGCCCTACCTTGGCACCATCCCCCATTCAAGGATGTTCAAGTGTTTAATCTGTAGGGCAGCTTATGAATGGCTGCTATGCCCCTCCCCTTTTGCCTACCCGGTTTATACATTTTATGAGATAGTTCTCAAACTAATTTGTGGAAAAAGCTCTGGCAGGCCTCTGTAAACCAAGACTCGGTGATAAGCAATAAGTCCAAGTCATGCTCCTCAATAAGCTCTGCTATTTCAGTAGTGTAGCATGAGCACAGGCAGACCTTGCATTAATAAGGGCTGCCTTAAAACTCAATATATCTATATTTCCCTCCACTGCCTGAATTTTCACCAGAGGCTTGGCAATGCCTAGTTCCCTGATTTTATTTAAAGTTCTAAGAGAGAAATCACTATGAGCATTATCTAGCTCCTTCAAGAGGAGAGTGTCGTATGTAAACCCCCCGTCACCCCATCTATGATTTCTCACATACCTTGCTACAGTAAGATTTGAGTCCGTGTGAAGGGCTCTAAATGCTAGTAGACGTAATTCAAAACCGTCAGCATCTCCCGCCGACCCAGGCTGAAACAGGCTAAAACAGGCTTTGAGTGAGCGCCTTGTGCTTACGCAGGCCAGTTAAAGCCAGTGGTGCGACCCAATCTCGTCACACTGGTGTGTGTCCCAGAGGAATCTCGGGAAATGTAGGCAATTGCACAGTGCAAAGTGCAATCACTAAACTATTGTAATAGATGTGCAAATTTGCTAAGTAAAATTAAAGCGGTCTACAATTTAAAACAAATCCTATCTATATAAAATTCAAATGATAGCGCAAATTCAAATATAAGCTGCAAGTACTACAATTTAGTATCAGTGCTCAAGATTTAATGCTCCGTCTAACGGGAAACTCGGTTCTGCTTCATAGCGCAACTCCGGGTATCGACGAGGCCGATAACCTAAGCAGTCGTGTACTATTCCCCCAAGACATCTTAATCATCAATATTCAATTTAACTATTTCATAAGTTCCTTTACCTTCCTCCAAACATTGTAGAGTGCAATGTGCGCAAATGATTTCAGTTCTTAAACAGCACCAGAATGCTTCTCCCTTTAAGCCTTGATAATTGTGAACTAAGCTACGCTGCATGTTCATATTGATTGGGGTTGTTTGTTCGTCTGATTGTTTGCGGTGAACTGTGCACAATAAATCTGCTGACATTAGAACAATTATCAAACGAACAAACAACCCCAATCAATATGAACCGGAAATGCAGCTGGCCCCACCCACTTTCCCCTACTTACCCATATGCTCGCCTCCACGTCCTCTGCACCCCAGCGGCATCAGATTCGGCCCTCTAAAATGGGTCATTTCCGACGCCGCAGGGCCCCTTCTCTTTTTTTGTTCGGTCCCCTGCCTCCCATGTTGAGGAAGCAGGGGGACACCCCTGCAACTTCCCCACCCCCCAAGGCCAAAAATATCAAACATCGGGAGCAGGGTCACCCCTGCAACCTCTTCTCCACATGTTCGGTATGTTTTTTAATTGATCGAATTTTACTGGCCGAATTCGGTCAAATGTACCATTCGATCATTTATAAACAAACAATTTGGCTCATACCATTCATATACAGCTGCCCAAGTTTACGACTCAGTCAATACATGTTGTGCCTTTTCCTCTATCCCTTTCACTTTGCACACACAGCATGTTTGTTCGTCTTGACCCACTCCAAGTTTGAGCCTATGTGCGATAACACTGGCAGTTTGTTGACTCTCATTAACACCCGCTGCAGGGTGGGAGCCGGGCACAGTGTTGGGTAGCTCTTTGGTACCCTATATGTGTGGGTTTACTTTGATTTCTTGGTAGCATTTTAATTTTGTCAAATGCGATGAGTTAGCGCACTAGTCCAATCTTTCTAATTTAGTCACACATTTTTTTTTAAAGGTTTGATAGTCTAGATCCCAATCCGGATTCCAATCCAATTTTTCAAACGTTTGGTTCACCGCCTGTGCAAATGTATTAGTAGTCCTTCCAATGGCTCCTTCTCCCAGTAGTTTCGGTGAAGGGTACATAGGTTTTGTTTGAGATTTGATATAGAACACCCATTCTTTTTAATGCCATTGCAGGGAGTGGAGTCGGGCCCAGTTCCAGTCTTAACAGTTATAGAGAAACGCTGGGGCCTAGCCCCAATATTCACCTCCAGAACATTCCCTCCAGGTCCTTTAGCCAGTTCAAATCTTTCTTTCGAAGGGATTGTGTCCTCCGATGTATTCCTTATCTTTAGATATCACCTTCCAGCTTTGCTGTCCTCGGAAATTTTTTCTCTAGAGGGCGCTGCGCGTCGACGTCCACCGAGTCGATGTCCCTCGACAGCCGCCGTATCAACGACGTCATCCTGCCTATAAAGGCCGCGCGCAGCGTCCGTTGCTCAGTTCCGTTTTTCCGCGCTTACTCAGTGCCTCGGAATACCGTTGCTCAGTTTCGTAGACTATTTATCCTATTTACCTCGAGATATTCGATCCGTACTCGATGGCTTCCTCGTCGGAACCGACGACCCCTCGGTCCGGCTTCAAAAAATGCCGAGATTGTGGGAAAAAGATGTCGCTGACTGACCCTCACAGAGTTTGTCTGTGGTGTTTGGGAGCTGAACACCATTGTTCGGAGTGCGAGGACTGTATGTCCATGACAGCTAAGGCCCTGAAGGAGCGTAGGGGGAAGCTGGAGAAAGGTAAGACTTCAAAAGCGTCTTCTTCCTCGATGAAGTCGAGACATTCATCTCCTCGTCACCATTCACGCTCCAGGTCTCGGAGTGGGTCCCATCACTCCTCGAGATCGAAGCACTCGAAGAGGAGACGTCGAAGATCCCCTTCTCCGTCTTCCTCTTCCTCTGTTTCGCCAAAAAGAATCCCTTGCCCCACGAAACATAGTTCCCGGGCTGAATGGGAGGAATTCCGCAAAAATATGATGGGCGTCTTCGAGAAAGCGGTCTCGACCCCCTCGAAGACTGCCGAGAGCGATGCTCTGGTCGAAAGACCCAAAGGTCAAAAATGCCGCGAGTCGCAGTACCCGGCGAAGGAAGCTTCTCGAGCGCGTCACGAACCCTCGAGTAAAGCTATGACCTCAAAACCTTCTTCGAAGGTTCCGTCGACGCCGAGGTCGGTGTCTTCGACGCCGTTGTCGAAGGGACCTTCGACACACGGGTCTGTCGACTCGACGCCATCTTCGACACCGGCGTCGACGCCAAGGAAAGTTACGGTTACGACGCACCCAGTGGCTATCCCCAGGTCCTCGATGACGATGGCGTCGAGATTGTAGACTTCCTCGAGCAGAATCCCAATTCTATCGAGGACCTCGAGGCCTCCGCCTTTGTTTTCGACGCCACGCCCAAAGCCTTCGGCGTCGACGACATCGACGTTTTCGAGGCCGATTATGACAAGTTTGGCACCCTCTGCCTTGGAGATGGGTTTTACACCCTTTGTGAGTTCAGAACAATTGAGAACTATGTCCTCAATTATGGAAGAGGGAGAACTATCTGAACAGGAAGACACATTTGAGTTGCAGGGACCTGCAACCCCAGTTAGAGAGGAGTTATCCTCAGAAGAACGCAGGTTAAAGGATCTCCATGATTCCTTACATGAGGCAAGTGGGTTAGACACTTCCCCTGAGGTGGAGTTTGCTAGGCCAGACCCGGGGGAAGCATGCTGAAACCCCCTATAGAGCCTTAATGGCCAGGATCACAGAATTTATGGGGTGGTCAACACCTTCACAGGCTTTCCAACAAGATGACCTCACGGATGTTCTGGACAAAGGTCCACAGGAGGATCCTGTAGTGCCCTTTCATAAAGCTCTTCAGAGGAAAATTTTAACGAACTGGGAAACCCCAGATGTCGTCCCGGCAGTAAATAAAAAACTGTCTACTAAATACAGGGTATCTTCTGCAGACCCGCAGTTTTAGTCAAAACACCCATCCCCAGAAAGTCTGGTGGTACAGGCAGCATATTCTACTGACGTCAAGACTGCTTACCCTACCGTCCCACAGGACAGGGACGATAAGAAATATGATGCTATGGCAAAGAAAGTTTTTTCGGCATGTAGCATGGCGTTAAAATCTGTGAATGCTACTTGCACCCTTGCTAGATTCAGCCATACACTTTGGGAGTGTGCTTCTACAGCGGCTGACTGCATCCCGGAGGGAGAAGAAAGGGAGGCGTTCCTAAATATCATACAGGACGGTAAAGACGCTATGTGCGAATCCCTCCAGACGGGCATTGATTCGGCTGACAGTATCAGCAGAGCAATGGCGGCAAGTACAACAACCAGGAGATTCGCTTGGTTGAGAAAGTCTGGTTTTGCCCCAGATGTGCAAGCCAGGCTCTTGAACATGCCATTCGATGGCTCTTCTTTGTTTGGGAAAAAGGCGGATGACCGTTTAGAAAAACTGCAAACATCAAAAGCAGCAGCAAAATCCCTAGGCGCTGCAACCCGTCAGACACCTTTTCGTCCCACAGGAACCTCTGCGAGGGGCAAGTCCTTACGCTTCTACTCCGCATTCGGAAGAGGTAGAGGACGACCGGCTCAAAGGGGACAAAGAAGAACTACCCGAGGTGGACGGGGTAGATATTCAAAAGCCGCAGCAACAGCAGGTGCCTCTTTACCACCGGCATCTGCATCAGCTGCCCCAAAACCACTCTGAGGACTTCCCTCAGAGGACACCTGTAGGAGGCAGGTTAACAACATCTGGTGGAATGGCAGGCTATCACGTCAGATGCTTGGGCATTGGAAACAGTTGCCCAAGGTTACTGCCTGCCTCTCCTACGCATACCTCAGTCATCCACCGGGGATCAGCTCTCAGAAAGCTCCAGATCCGCTCCTCTTGCAGGAAATTTTGGACCTGCTAGAGAAAGGTGCCATAGAACCGGTACCTGTAGCGGTGAGGAACAAGGGCTGGTACTCCCCTTACTTTCTCATTCCAAAGAAAGACAGAGGACTGAGACCCATCTTGGACTTGCGAGAATTGAACAAATTCCTCAGGAAAGACAAATTCAAGATGGTAACTCTTTCTCAGATCCTTCAGGCCCTTCAGTTCCAGGACTAGTTGGTATCTCTGGACCTTCAGGACGCTCATTTCCATGTCCCTATCCATCTCAAACACAGGAAATACCTGAGGTTCGCAATTGGCAACTCTCATTATCAATTTCGAGTGCTGCTATTTGGGCTGACCTCTGCCCCGCGGGTCTTCACCAAGTTAATGTCGGTAGTGGCGGCAAGTCTAAGGAGGGAAGGGATTCACGTCTACCCTTACCTGGACGATACCATCGCAGAGACTCCAGTTCATCGGAGCGATCCTGGACACTTCCCTGGGAAAAGCCTCGCCACCAGAGGTGAGGTCTCAAGATATTCTACAGATGGTTACCAAGTTCCAAAATGCCCAACGTCTCCCAGCCTTCGACTTTTTGAGGTTGCTAGGCCTCATGGCATCCTGCATTTTCCTAGTGCCAGAGGCTCGCCTGAGAATGAGATCCCTCCAGTGGGCACTGAGGACTCAGTGGTCACAATTCTCAGGAAGAATGACAGATCTTCTTCAGGTTCCCGACAGGGTGGCTCGAGACCTTCAGTGGTGAGGTAGTCAGGAGAACATTCTGAAAGGAGAACAGTTTTGGCAACCCAGGTCGGAGATAACAGTAGTCACGGATGCCTCACTCATGGGGTGGGGAGCCCACGCCAACGACTTGACCATCAGCGGTCGTTGGTCTCCATCGGAGTCCAGACTACATATCAACCTGTTAGAGCTGAGGGCCATCAGACTTGCGCTGAAGGCGTTCCTGCCAACTGTACAAAGGAAGAATGTCCTGATAATGACTGACAACACAGTGGCCATGCATTACCTCAACAAAAGAGGAGGCGTAGGATCACTACCCCTGTGCAGAGAGGCGATGCAGCTCTGGTTTTGGGCAATCCAAGAAGGAATCTCTCTATCGGCAGTTCACCTAGCCGGAGAGAAGAACTTGACAGCGGACGCTCTGAGCAGGCAGAGCACAGTCTCCCACGAGTGGGAACTAGCTCAGGAAGTCCTTCAAGAGATCTTCGCCCTTTGGGGAACCCCTCAGGTGGATCTGTTCGCCACCAGTGTCAACAGGAAGAGCGATCTGTTCTGCTCAAGGGAATTTCCCCCGAGAGGAGCTCTGGGAGACGCGTTCATAGTAGACTGGGAGTTTCCGCTTCTGTACGTGTTCCTACCGGTCCCTGTCATTCCTCAAATGATCAGGAGGTTGAGAAGATTCCGGAAAACCATGATCCTAATTGCCCTCGATTGGGCCAGGAGAACGTGGTACCGGGACCTTCTAGACTTGTCCATCTGCCCTCCAATTCGACTTCCACTCAGAGAGAACCTACTCTCACAGAAGGGAGGTCAGGTTCTCCATCCAGACATCAAAACCCTCAACCTTCACGCTTGGCTTCTGAAAGGCTGAGGTACAAGGATTGGGACCTCCCTGATGATGATATGGAAGTGTTGCTTTCGGGAAGGAGGCCAGCAACAAAGTCTTTATACCGCTGCCGTTGGAACAGATTTTGCAGCTGGTGTAGAGAAAAGAATATCGACCCCTTTTCATGTGGTACACCAATGGTTTTGTCCTTCCTACTCTATTTGGCGAATTCAGGCCTTCAATTTGGCACCATTAAGGGCTATCTCCCAGCGCTATCCATCTTTAAGCGCACTGCGGAAGAACCATCCTATTTCAAGTTACCCTTGGTAATACAGTTTCTAAAGGGGCTAACTAACGTTTATCCCCCAAGACCATTCCAGGTTCCCCTATGGGATTTAAACTTAGTCCTAACTTTCCTGATGGGCACACCTTTCGAACCACTCCATTCTTGTTCGTTAAGATTTCTTACCCTTAAAACTCTTTTATTAATAGCACTTACATCTGCTAGAAGAGTGAGCGAGTTACAAGCTCTTTCTTGTAAACCCCCTCATACAATCTTTCACAAAGACAAAGTTGTCCTGCAAGTGAAGCCTAATTTCCTCCCAAAGGTGGTTTCTGAATTCCATATCACTCAGAAGATTACCCTTCCATCTTTCTATCCTCCTCCTCATTCTGGGAAAGAGGACGAGAGGTTACACAGGCTGGACCCTGGAAGGGCTTTAAGTTTTTACATCAGTAGACTGGCCAGGATAAGATAAGCAGACCAGGCGTTTGTAGGCTACACAGGTCACAAGCTGGGGTTACTGATAACTAAGCAGACCATTTCCAGATGGATCATTCTAGCCATTTTGGAATTTTATAAACTGGCAGGAAAAGAGCCCCCTCAAAACCTTAGGGCTCATTCGACCAGAGGTATTGCAGCTTCATCGGCCCTCAAAAGAGGAGTGCCGGTTAAAGACATTTGTGCGGCCGCCACATGGTCGTCCGTCCATACCTTTACACGATTTTAGAACTTGGATTCCTCCTCCAGTCAAGAGACTAGGTTTGGAAGGGCAGTATTGCACTCTATTCATCAGTAAAAGGCAGCATGAAGTCAGTACTCCCACCTCCAATAATAGAATACTGCTAAAGATAAAGGAATACGTCGGAGGACACAATCCCTTCGAAGAACAAGTTACTTCTTACCTTGTAACGTTCTTTCGATGGGATGTTCCTCCGACGTATTCCTTATCGACCCTCCCATCCATCCCCGCAGTTCTACTTCCCTTGTTGTTGCAGCTTACGCTCCTTCAGGGTGATTAGTCTAGTCCAGACAGAGATACTGTGGGCTACAAAACGGAACTGAGCAGTGGACGCTGCGCACGGCCTTTATAGGCAGGATGACGTCGATACGGCGGCTGTCGAGGGACATCGACTCGCCGGACGTCGACGCGCAGCGCCCTCTAGAGAAAAATTTTCCCAGGCCAGGAAAGCTGGAAGGTGATATCTAAAGATAAGGAATACGTCGGAGGAACATCCCATCGAAAGAACGTTACAAGGTAAGAAGTAACTTGTTCAACACAGTGTATCCAGTCTGTATAATAGTTGGACAAAAATATTGTTCATACAGCATTGAGATTCCAGTCATACCCTGCACATTCATTCACAAATCTCGCTATCATGGCTGTCAAGACCACTGCCTGCCTTTTCCTCAAGAAGCCTCTGGTAGTCACCTTTGGTGGTCAGCAGGATACCCAAGTATGTAAATTTGGCAACCCTTTCTATTAGGTTACCCGAGATTATAAATTTAGGTATAGTCATTTCTTTATATGAGAAATGCATTACTTTGGTTTTATCGTAATTGATCACCAAAGCATTTTGCTTCGTGTACACTTGTAATCCTATTAAGGACCTCTTAACGCCAGAGAGAGTGCAGTTGCACAGCACTAAATCTGCGTGCAATACGCACAACACAATCTCTACAATTTAGGCAGGCCAATTATGCATGCACTTTAGTTGCGACGGCAGGTCTGAGATATAAATGTTGAGCAGCAGGGGGCGCCAGCATACAACCCTGTCTTCACTCCCCTGTTTGTTCGGATGGGATGCGTGATGGCGCCCCTACTGTCCAATTTGACCTGAACAGTGGTGTTCTTGTAGAATCCCTGCACAACACGCAATAATTGATCTGAACAACCAGATCCAGTCATTTTGGACTAAAGCCTATCCTGGTCTACCATGTCAAAGGCGGCTTTAAAGTCCACCATAGCGACATAGAAATGTGTTTCCTTTGTTCTTTGTTTCCAGTATCAGGTAGTCCATCAGACGAAGCCCATTTGAAACTTATTTAGTATCTTTTTCGAGTTCGCCCAATTAGTTCTTTCAGCACCAGGGAGGCAACGATGTTCCCGGTAACATCTAGCATAGCTAGCAATCTAAAGTTAGCCGGGTCACTTGGAGTTCCTGTCTTGAAAATAGGGACTAGCAGGGACTTTTTCCAGAAAATTGGAATTCTACCAGCCACACAGACTTTTGAAAATGGAACTAGCAGGATCTCTGACCGTGATTCTGGATCATTTTTTAGGAGCACATAAGCAAAGCCGTTTGGTCCAGGTGTTCTAGAATCTTTTAATTTCTGAATCATATACAAGTTAAGTAAAAGTCTTGGTGCATCTTAAAAGTGAAACATTCAGATCATAAAGTCTCTAGGATCTGTATTTGGTCTTGGTCCTACCAGTTATGGGCAGCAACAAAGTGAAAGGACCGTCAGGATTTAGGTAAAACAATTTTCACAATTTGTTCCACATGCATACTTTAGAATTTATACAGGCACAACTGCTCTTTATTAATTTGCAAGATAGGGTGAATGGGATAATGGTCTTCATGCTGTTTGTTCACCAATGGTTCCTATTCGGGAGGATAGCTCAGGGGCAACGTGTTTGCCTTAGAAACAAGACAACAAGGAGCAACACAGATTCAATCACCGGGTCCGCACTTAGAAACCTCCTGGGTATTAAGCGCATTATAAATAACAGATCATATCATATTAGACGCAGTGATAAAGATACTGCCTTTTAGGAAAGATTTCTCTTTTTAGCAACTTTCCCTCCATAGTTCTATGGACACCCATACTTTTTTGATTTTGAACCTGGCCTGAATTTTTACAGGGAAGTTAAGCCTTCAGATGAACTCCTAGCCTTTTGCTCATGTTGTTATGGTTGGATCCTTGAGGTGCCATAGTCTAGTTGGTCCCGCTAGTTCAAGGGCTGAAGCGCTGTTCAGGTTCTTCGGAGATCGGTAGTCCAGCAAGGCGTCATCTACCGATCTTCAGTTGACTGTTCTTCTACACAGGATACTTGGCTCCAAAGCTGATCTGTGGAAATTGGCTGCAGGAGTCGTCCTCTTATCCAAGATTCTCGCTGGAAGCAAGTCCAAACAATGGTAAGGATCTGAACCATTCAAATAGCCAGCAGTGGTCCAATCAGGGACTACTGGGAGTTCCACTCATGCACTCACTCCCCCCCCCCCACCCACCCCTCTCAACTCTCTGATTGTCTGGCACCAGACAGTCCCATCCACCTCCTGGGTCCTCACACAAATGGCATGTACTAGCCTGCAAAAACAGCAGCTTTCCCGGGCAAATACATGACCATATTAGGGATTTCTTGACCTTGGAAGGCAGGAAGAAAGCCAAGAAGCAATATGGCCCAAGAAAAAGCAAAAGATCTCGTAGCGCAGCCATTTTAGGGCACTAGCCACGTTTACTAGCTTGAAGCCATAAACGCGAATGTGCACACTAAAAATAGGTTAATGTGTCTGCTGCCACCACCAGCTTGTCTTTAGGCACATATAAAAGAAACCAAAAATTCCCAGTTTAAAAGATTAAGGTGATACAATGCAGTGCAGTGGGGATACTTTTGTAAGATGCTTTGTGCACTGTTAAAAAGTTACCCAAACAGGTAAAAAGACTATCAGTTTCCCAGTACTGATAGTCTGTGTTAAGATAGATTTCTAAAATCCTTCCTTGGTGGACAGATTTCAGGAGACCACCCTAGTTATAGTGAGATGGTGAAGCTAACCCATACAAGATGAGCGTGAACAGTGGTCTAGGCTTAGTCTCAGGAGAGATGATTGGGGTTTGGGGTCCACAATGAGTCCACAGAGTGAAATACACAATGGATTCTGCTTAGACAGTGTTAGGCAGAATTGCATGCAGTACCCTCCTGGGACCACCACATACAATTAGGACTACAGGTGTAAGCAAAACCATTCTTTGGTATAAGTCTGTACTACACAGTTTTGTGAGCTGAGCAGCAAGGCTTATCTCAATAGGGAATGTGAGCAGTAAAAGGATGTTACGCAGAGGTCTTACAATCACAGTGGTTCAAGTAGACACTTACACTCAAGGTTTCTTGGTAAAACACTTATTAATTTATTAGGCAATCATTTAGAAAACATTCACTAGAAGGAGAAAACTTAATATTATAAACACACACTTCAATACCAGACCAATAAGTTTCTGAACAAATGAGGCTCCCCTGAAATAGGAGCAAAATGGCATTGCCGTTACTTTCAATTGGAGTAAAAAGGCACAAGTTAGCAGAATAAATCACAAATACGTTCTTAGGCAGTGCAAATAGTTTTAGTTCACTAGAGGACTCGATTCAGTTCAAGAGGCCCAGGCCAAAGTCAATGGATAGGAAAAAGCAGTTCTTGAAGTCAACGGTAAAGTCTTTGCCAATGTTCTCAGTAGTAGTTTGTATGAAAAAGAATCATATGTTGGGTCACAAACTGATTAGGCCTGCAAGTTGGGAAAGTTCCATGAACTTTCACTGCGAGAGGTAAGTTCTCTCAATCGGGTTGGCACAGTACCTTCATACGAAGAACAAGATGCAGCAGAAGATGTTGGTTCCTGGCAGTTCCTGCAAATCTCACTGTTCCTGAGCCTCAGTCGCGGACTAAATGGAGTCATTTCAGTTCCAGTAGCTGTAATTCAAGCACACAAGCTGGTGTCCCTCTCCCTGGTTAATCCTAACCAGCTTCGAGAATGGTATCCAGGTGGCTTACGAGTTGATTGGTCCCACCAATTCAATGGAAGAAGTCATCCTTGAAGGGGCTTCTCTGTCTAGATGAATTTGGCAATTCAGACCTGCAGCAGGGCTTCACCGGGCAAACCAACGGTCCAGGAGTTGAATCAGCTGTCCTCTTCTTGCTCGTCTTAGGTTCTTTCGTTCCAGTGGTCGACTCTGCTTTCCACTCCAAGAGACTCACTCTTTCCAGCCTAGCTGCCACTCACTCAGCAGGCCAATCACGCCAGAGTGCATTTGGGTCTCCGAGGAGACTAAGCACAGGGAGTTTCGGGCGCTGTCATGCCTACTCCCAGGAAGCCAGTTCAGGGCCAGTGTCCCCGAAAGCAGACATCATGTCCCCAGGGAGGGAGCCAGCAAACCCTTATAGGGGCTCTTTGGACATTGTCCTGGCGCCTTTGGCGCAAGGCTCATAGAAGGCATCAGTCCTGGCACCATAGGCGCCAGGCTCATTATGGGAGTGCTTGGCTGGACTTACCTGATGCAGACCATGCTGCCAGATCCAGACCTCCTTGAGGTCTGAAAGGGACTATTTTACCTATGGGACTATTTTACCAATCGGGGGTGGCTGAGGAAGAATACTAACCTGGAACTACTTTGGGGGCTATTTAAACCACTCCCAGACAGCAGTTCACGCTTCGCGTTGTTCTGCATCTAGCAGCTGGACGCTCACCGTGTCTGCTCCTGCATCCTGGCTCCAGCCACGCCCGCCTGCAACCTGGAACACCTGAAAAGGAGAGAAAGGTGAATAATTGAACTTTACCTACCTCCATCCGGAGTCCGGAACCATTACTCAGCGCCTAAGGAGAAAAAGAGACAAAACAAAGGTGAGCGAAGGAACAGATTGAGGAAGGCCTGATGCTTCCACATTAAGACTTAACTGATTTTTGTTGGGACAATCTTTCCACACCTCGGGTCGGCGCTGCTTCTTTGGCACTGCCGTACCCCGGCCCCTAAGGGGAAAAAGACACACGCATTAGTGTTGAAAGCAAGATCACTAAGGGAACCATCCATCAAAAAGACTCACCAGAGTTACCTTCGGCGAATCCATTCCTCTACGCGGATTCTTCAACCTACATCTGAAATAGAGAAAAGGACAACAGACAATTATGGCTTGAACTTTTGCAACTGAATACTTACGGCCTCATATCGGAAAAGTCAAGCGGAGTTGAATACTCACCAAACCCGAGATCCAGTGAAGTAAATGGAAATCAACGCGCCCCTGCATCGGAAGCAGGATGGAGAGCTTGTCCTTTCAGACTCTAAGGTGAGACTCTACGGGGAATCGCGGAGGGGGTTTGAGGAGTGTGAAAGGGGGGGAATCCGACACATTATCCAGCAGACAGTTAATCCCCTTTTCCATCTACAGAAGGATTCTTCTACGGGCCAGACAGGCGAGGTTTGGGGGTCCGGTCCAGTCCGTCTGCCGAGTCCTGCGCATCACCTTAGAAGAGGTAATAGCAGTCCAGAACAGATCGGCGCCTCCGTGGGAATCAGGTGAGCGTTACAGGCGCCTCCTCACTTCCTGCCCACCCCAGACACTCCAGAGCCGGTCTTCAGTCCTGAAGCCCGCTAAAGGCATAGAAACAAAGGGACCAAACCTAGTTTGGCGCGCAGAGACAAACACTAGAAGGACCTTTCCAAAAAGAAATGGCGAAAAAAGAAGACCGGGACCTGTTTAAACGAAGGGGCTTAAGGCGCCATCTTGAAAAACATGGCTCCCGTGATTTTTGGCTACCGGTGTTCGCAGTCGGAAAAAATCATGGTAGTTCGTTGTAAAACCACTGCCACCAGCCATTCTGATAGAAAAGGGTAGCATTTGACTGCTACATGAGTTTTTCGACACAGGGGATACTAGGTAACCCCTCCAGCACACTCTAGGAAGGAAGTGTGTGCTGGGTCTAGGAATTTAAAAAGATAGGTAAAGTCAATTTAACCTTACAGTCTCTGGGAAACAGTAGTTTATCTTAGTGAAGGTATTTAAACCTTTGGGAAGTCTAAAAAGCCAACCCTGTGTCACTGCACTGAGGGTGCTGTGTAACACACATGGAAAGATGCCTATGGAGTTATCTTAAAACTCCATAATCAACAAACACAAGAGTAAAACATAGATCAAAATACATGAGAGTGGGGAAAAAACGCTTGCACTCTTTCCAGGTAAAAAAAAAGTCCTCAAAATCCAGCAAAGTTGCTGGGGGTCTATAAGGTGAAGGGAATTAGCGCATTTATGAGAATTGTCCATAACAGACAGCGAAGTACAAAAATACTCTATTATAGGCCCAAAACACTAGAAAAATGAATCGAGCAGGTAATACGATCACACAACACTCGGTTATCAAACATTTCTGATGCTTGTGAATCTGCTTAGAATCACATACTGTGCATGTAGTCTGACATCTAGTGGTAATCGCAGAGTATTGCATCTTTCTTTCGAAGATCAAAAGGGGACATCGACATGGACGTGACTGTAACACTGTCCCTAACGTGACGTGCATTGTACCCAAAATCCCTCATGCGTCGACGCCGCAACTAGTTGGTCATTTTATGTGGAGCTTGCAAGAGTTAATATTGCCCACTTGTCCCACGACCTACGGTAGTCTAGTCTTCCGACTACCACTTGTAACGCTCACCTGATTCTCGCAGAGGCGCCAGTCTTGACTGGGCGACTACCGTATCTTCAAAGGTGATGTGTAGCACCCGGTTGGCTCTTTGGGCTGGACCTCTGTGCACTGTATGCCTGACGTGTAGAGTAAGATGTCTTAGGTAAGTGAATGCCGAGCTCTCCATCTGCCTCGGGGCAGGGTGCTGTAACCAGTTTCTTCACTGGATAGGTAGCGCAGGCCTCTTGACTTCAGAGGACTGCTGTCCGTCGTTTACTGCACGAACGGTAAGTTTCGAGTCATTCAAATGTCTTTAAAGTCTTTAGTAATGATGTCTCTTGTTTTGCAGGGTTCCGGCGATGGCGGATGACGGGCTGAAGTGAGTTGAAGATGGAGCCCGTGTGATGAATAGAAGCGCCTGGAAGCACGTAAGTAAGCGCTTGTTGCCTGCTTCACTATGCGCTCTAACTGTCTTTTTATTTTGCAGGTACGAGTTCGGAGCGGCTGCAGGGTGCCGGAATACCCACTGGATTAGATGTGGAAAGGAGTAATGGCACGTGAGTATTAAAGTTCCCCAATGTCTTTAAACGCACCTTGTTTTGTCTTTCAGATGCGGGATGCAGCGCCGAAGGCCTCCGGAGCGTGCGAAGAGTTGGTAAACTTTTGTCTTTCAGATGCCGGAATGCAGTGTGAAGACCTCCGGAGCGCACGAAGAGTAGGTAAGCCTTTGCCTTTCAGATGCCGGAATGCTAACCTGTTCTTTCTTGTCTTTATAGGTGTTGCTGAAGACTGGATTCAGGATGGTAAGCCTTTGCCTTTCAGATGCCGGAATGCTAACCTGTTCTTTCTTGTCTTTATAGGTGTTGCTGAAGACTGGATTCAGGATGGTAAGCCTTTTTCCTTAGGCCCAGGACCGGATGCAGAAGACACGATGAGCGTTCTGCTGCAGAGGTTGCAGAATAACGCAAAGCAAGATTCATCCACCGGGTGTGGTTTAAATAGCCTCCTGTAGTGCTTAGGTGTCTCCTTCCACAGCCACGCCTAAGTAAGAAAAGAGTTCCTGGTAAGAAAAGAGTTCCTGCCTTCCAGAAGAGTTCCAGTGTTCTGAATCTAGGGAGTGGCTCCAGCCCCACCCAACAGGAAAAGTAGTTCCAAACAGAAGAGGATCAGAGGCTCAACTGGCAGGCAAGTAAGCAGCATGGTCTGCTGAAGGTAAGTCCACCCAAGCATTATGAGCCCGGCGCTTCCAGCGCTGGGACTGGGCATATTTATGAGCCTGGTGCCACTGGCGCCAGGACTGGGTCCAAAAGGTCCCAATTGGGACTGGTTGGCACTCGGAACCTGGGTTATGGATCTGCTTCCAAGGGAGTTGGGAAAACCCTGACCTTTTGGAAGCAGAGATCATGACACCACTTTTCGACTGCCTCGTGGGCTTCCTGCCACTGAAGACATCTACAACTGTCCGATGTCTGTCGACCATGTGGCCTTGACCCTCCGGCCAGGCACTTACAGTAGGGAGAGTGGGGACCTGGGTGTGTTCTTTTTCAAGAATGCATTTCCTTTTCCCTTCTCTTTCCTTATTTGGTCTGGCTGCTGTCACCCTCTGCTATGGAGAGGACACCTTTTAAATGTTGTCCGTCGTGTAACTGCAAATTCCCGTGGAAGGACACCCATCGCCGTTGCAATCGGTGTCTACCTTGAGACCACGATGACAGTTCATGAAAGTGTCTCAAGCTCTTTCATCCCAAAACGTTAGCGGACAGGCGGACTAAACGGTGGGTGGCCTATGCGATGCAGGCCAAAAGCCATTGCCCTGTTGGCGCCATCGCTGCAGATGGCGAGGAATCCATCAGCAGCCATGACTCAGAATTGGAATCCATCGACAGTTCGGTGGAATCTCTAGGCTCCCAATGCCCGACGGGCAGGCTACCAGCTCTGTTATGGGGAGTTCACACCCTGGTGACAGGGGCACACACACACACACCACAAAGAACTAAACACAAAACCCTCAAGGCCTCCTCGACGGAAGCGGCGAAGAAGCTTGCAGCGCCAACAGCGCCGCCAAAAACTTGGCACCTTCTGAACATCGCGGTTCGGCACCCTCCCCGTAACCGTCTTTGCGGCATGCGACTGGGCATTCCTCTGGAAAGGGCGTTCACCCAAAAAAGCATACGGTCGCCGAAACACCATCCAATGACGCACAAGCACCTAAGGCTTCGTTGAATCGACAGCGGCGCAATTAGGCGTGTCAAAACCTGCCATTCAGCCACTGAAAATCTGTGAGTCTTGCAGCTATTATTTTGGCCGCTGCAGAATACAAGGGAACCCCCCCCCCCCCCTCTTGTTGAGGAGTATTCCGAAGTCCTCCAGCCTCTCTTGAAGGCCTTATTAGGAAAATCTCCCCCTTCTGGACAAACTTTTCCACCTCCATACACTTCTGCATCTTTCCTATGGACTAGGTAGAGATTTGAATATTATATGGACAAAGTGGACCAATTTATTGATTTCTCTGACAAATACATCGCTCCCAAGAGACCTAGGGAAGAGGACTCCTGCCCCATTCCACATAAAGTGCAATAACTTCCCGTCTCTGTACAAGGCTACCAGGAGGATTTCCTGATTGGGATCAGGATCAGGGCCTTGGCTATCACCTACACACACCACTGACCCGGACATCGTTTGTCTAGACCCACCTTCTGCATCTCCACAAAGGGAGCCCTCACCTGTGGATGACCAAAATGTTGTTCAATGCCATTTTAAAGAGAGCGGCCGATCATTTCAACTTTGCAACATGAGGCAGTCCCTGACTGTGACTTTGTTGAAAATATCCTCAAGGAGAAGCCTCCCACAAGTTGGGCAATCCCCTTACTTCTATAAAGAAGCGCCTAGCTTCTTCTTTGTTATCACCGTCCCTCACACGGGCAGTCAACCCTGGGGTTGAAAAATTGTTCCGCCCATCTCCTTCTGACCCCTTGTACATACAGGGTCATGCCACACCTGACTCCCTGGTGGTTACAACTACTAGAAAGAGGGCAAGGGTTCCACTGTCCACGGCGGAAGCCCCTCAGGATAAAGATTGCAAGAAACTTTATGCCCTCGGGAAATGAATCACTACCTCTGCTGCCTATTCAACTAGGATTGCAAACAATACGACTCCTGGCTGGCTACAGCGACATCCAATGTGGCCTACTCCAGGAGGGCCTTCAAGAGGTCCCAGAGCTCACACGATCATGCCTGCTGGCAGTCGTGGCTGAGGGCAGACCGGTTACCCACAATATTTTAAAAAATACCATGGTTCCTGCTGAAACTGCTGGACACACTCTAGCCCAGGGGACTTTACTTAAGAGGCATGGTTGAAGAACTCAGGCTTTAAACCAGAAACTCAGGCCTCTTTTATTAATAAGCCGGTCGAGGACTCCAACCTTTTTAGTAAAGCTGTCGATGACGCCCTGGAGACGAAGGAGCACAAAAAGCTGAAATCTCTCAGCCAAATTACAGCCAAGCCATTTCACCAATGTGGAGGCTCTAACTCCTGCTGTTCCTTTCGTGGACAATCTTTTTTCGGGTTTCCCCTTGGACAGTATGGCTCAGGAGGTACCCCCTGGTCCTCCAGCCAAGGCTCTTCTGTTAACAACTAGTACCAACATAGAGGGTCCTCATAGAGGCAAGAACTGTACCCCAAGTGGCTCCCCAGCTTCCACCTCAATGTGACTCGCTTATTCGGGTCCCCTCCTATCCCTCCCCGGTCGGGTGTCGCTTGTCATTCATTCACACTTGGGAGGGGATTACATCAGACCAGTGGGTGTTAAAGACCATTACCCATGGCTACTGCATCGAGTTTCACCGGCCACCTCGATACCACCCACCAGAGAGCAGACACCTATCGCCTGAACACCTGCACATCCTGCTGGAAGAGTTGGAGTAGAAGTCGTCCCGATTCACGCGATAAACGAGGGTATTTATTCAGTGTACTTCCTTTTACCCAAAAAGGATCTCACCATGCGCCCTGTGTTAGACCTGCGCCCAGCGAACAAGTATGTAAAATTGCAAAAATTCAGAATGACAACACTGCAGAAGGAAATCCCACTGTTGATGCAGGGGGGATTATATGGCCACATTGTATATGAAGCATGTATACTTTCATATTTCAATGTTGCCAGCACACAGAAAGTACCTAAGGTACATGATAGAAGACGCACACTATCAGTTCAAGGTTCTTCCCTTCGACATTACCTCGGCTCCACAGGTGTTCACGAAGGTACTGGCGGTATTAGTTGCTCACCTGCGCAATCCATCCCAGTCTATCCTTAACGTGACGACCGGCACATAACTGGGGATTTGTACGGAACATGCCTAACAAATGCCCAGAAGACGGTAGATCTCCTTTTCAGCCTAGGGTTCTCGATAAATGAGAAAAAGTCTAGTGTAAACCCCAGCCAAATCAAACAGTTTCTGGGGGCTCTAATTCAGACCAATGACTGCCTCGCCTTTCCCTCCAGCGAGAGGGTTCAAAACGTGCTGTTCCAGATCCCTCACTATGTAGCCAGTCACAAGTTGACTATACGCAAAGCCATGCAACTGTTAGGGATGATGGCCTCCTGCATCAACCTAGTTCAACACGCTTGCCTGCGTATCCGCCCCATGCAAGAGTGGCTCTCGAGCCAATGGGGTCAGGCCAGCAGACAATGGAACGATCTAGTGGTTGTCTCGGCAGCCCTCGTTCAGTCTCTGCCGTGGTGGACCAAGGCAAAAACCTTCTGCATGGGAAAACCTTCACCACCCCCGCAGTAGAAGCCACTCTCACCACAGACTCATCTCTGATGGGGTGGAGGGGAGCTCATCTCCTTCATCAGACGTTGCACGGCGCGAGGTCCCCAGCAGTAGCATCCAATCACATAAACTTGTTGGAACTGCTAGCAGTGTTCAAGGCCTTGAAGGCCTTCCAAGCACACCTACTGGGGAAGACAGTTCTCGTCCTTACTGGCAGTACTGCAGACATGTATTACTTAAACAAACATGGGGGCACTCACTCGCTAGAGCTGTCCAAAATGTGCCGGAACATATGGAAGTGGGCTCTCAAACACAAGATGTTCCTCCTGTAACAACATGTTCCAAGCGAACTCAATCTCCTGGCAGACATACTCAGCAGAGACTTTGCTCTACCCATAGAGCACGAGTGCGGACTACAGGAGGACTTTGTACTCAACGTCTTTGAAGAATGGGTCTACTCAGAGGTTGACTTGTTTGCCATTCTGGAAAACAACCAATGCCCAGATTACGCCGCCAGGTACCCTCAGAACCGCTCCAATGGGAACGGTTTTTGGATAACATGGTCAGGGAAATTTTTCTAAGCTTTTCCCCCGCTCAACAGAATAGTGCACAAGATGCACAAAGAGCCAGTCGGGATGATTCTGGTGGCCCCGATGTGGACCCACCAGCCTTGGTTCTCCCATCTCATGGCAATATCAGTCTCCCCTCCCAGGAAGTGGCCGTACCCGTACAACATGCTGTTTCAAGACGAGGGGAAACTCTACATCCATGCCCTCAAGCTCTCAATTTAGCAGCCTGGCTGCTGAGGTCCTAGAGTTCGGGGCACCTCCAACTCACTCAAAGATGTATGGACATACTTGGAGAAGCATGGAATTGCTACTCCAGAAAATGGAAGCTCTTTGTCAACTGGTGTAACAGCAAGGGCCTCAGTCCTATTGAATGCTCACCTAAACATATCGTCCTGTACCTAACCCACCTGTTAGATTCATGTCTGGTTTTCAATTCTGTAAAGGTCCATTTAGCTGCGTTTTTGGCATGTCCCAGAGCAAGGTTTTGTGGTGGAACAATCTGGTAATTAAAGCATTTATGGAAGGAATAAAGAGGCTTCCTCCCCCTATTTCCTACCCAGCTCCCGGTTGGGACCTGAATGATGTTCTTACCAGACTAATGGTGCCTCCCTTTGAACCAGTGCACAAGGCTAGCCTTAAAACACTCACCTACAAGACCACCGTCCTGGTGGCGATCACCTCTATAAGAGGAGTTAGCGAAATGCAGGTCCTTTCAGTTCAGGACCCATTCGTCACGATTCACAAACAAGAGGTGCTTTTGCGCACACCCTCGTTTTGCGCCTAAATTTATTTCCAAGTTCTATGTAAACCAATACATAGAACTACCAAACTTTTTCCGGGACCCCACTAACGTGGCGGAAAGAAGCCTCCACACACTGGATGTTAGGAGAGCAATTATCTACTATCTGGAAAAGACAAAGCCACTAAGGAAAACAACCCAGTTCTTCGTTCAGTGACAGCTAGTGGAGAAGGGGACCCGGTGTCTAAATCGGCTATCTCAAAGTGGATCGTAAACTTCATCACACTGTGTTACACTCTTGCCAAGAGAGATCTACCCTTCACGCCTAGAGCACACTCTACTCTGGGTACAGGGGCTACCATAGCATTCATTGCAAATGTTCCTCTTATTGGCAAAACAGCAACCTGGAGTTCTGTACACAACTTTACACAACACTACTGCTTGGATACACAATCTATGACCCATTCTCAGGTGGGACAAGCAGTGTTAAGACATCTCTTTGCTATTGTTCGTTACACATCCCATCACCATCTCTGCGTCTGGTCGCTAGTCTATGCACAGCATTTGATTTTAAGTAGATACACAAGCATCAGAAGACATGCATTACTCACCGTAATAGCATTTCTGATGATTGTATCTGCTTAGATTCACATGCGCCCACCCTTTCTCCCCTCGTGGAGTAGAAGGAACATAGACCTCCTACACCTTCTCTCTCTCTTCTGTACTCGCTCATGCTGATTATGAGGCTCCCTAATGGCAGAAAATACACAACCAGAGGGACCTCAAAGTGTGAGGGATTTTGGGTACACTACATCTCACATTGGGGATAGTGTCAGTGTTAGGGAGAATTCTCAGAAATGTGCCAATTCCCTCTACCTTAGAGACCCCCAGCAACTTTGCTGGATTTTGGGGACTTGATTTTTTTAACATGGAGAGAATTAGACCCTTTCTCCCACTCTAAGTATTTTAATGTGATTTCTGAACTCTGTTTCTTTTGGTTGTGGAGTCTGACAAACTCCATAGGCATCATCGTTTACATTGTGGTACATAGCACCTTTAGTGCAGTGACACAGGATGTCTCTTAGATTTCCACAAGGTTTAAATACCTTCTCTGGGATAAACTACTGTTTCGCAGAGCAGTAAAGTGAAATTGACTTTACTTACATTTGTAACTTTCTAGACCCAGCACACAGTATCTTACAATAGGGTGCTGGAGAGGTTACCTAGTATCACCTTTTGTCTAACTTCTCATGTAACCTTTTTATGTTACCCTTTCCTCACTGAATAGCTGGTGGCAGTGGTTTCGTTTTTACTACCGTGGTGTGCATTTACCGCAGGCCGCGCTCGCAGCTGCAGTAAAGCATCCAAGGGTTCAATTTTGTCAAAATGGCCCCAGTCTTCTTTTTTCGCCATTTCTTTGTGGAAAAGTCTTTCCTGAGATTTACTCTGCGTGCCAAACCAGGTTTGGTCCCTTTGGTCGTTTTGTCTTTGGCGGGGTTCACAAGTGAAGCCTGCCTCTTGCTCCAGGGTGTCTGGGGTTATGTTGGTATGTTATGTTAAAACATTTGTAAATAGCCAAAAGCCCTAAGGCGTCCAGGCACTCACTCACAAACAGGAGACAAAAGAACAAAGGCGGCTATGTAGGAAATTTACATAAACTGCGTTGTTTTCAGAAAATTTCTGAAGGGTAAGTGATCTGTTTCTTCCCTGAGTATTTGTGGCAGATCATTCACTCATATGCATCCAAGACTGGGAAGGAGCGTCCATTTCCCTGTTTTCTCTAGACCCTAGCCACTTTGAAGAAGTGGGCTGAGGTAGATCGAAGGTCTCTGGTAGGCTTATGTATGGAATCTCTTTCCTTCAGATAACTAGGTGCTGATCCATAAATGACCTAAATGGTCACAAGTTTAAAGGAGATCTTAGATGATATAGGCAGCCAGTGCAGGTCCTTCCTGGCAGAGGTAGTAGGTTCATTTCGTTTCATGCCATAAATTATATGAATAGCCACATTTTGGATTCTTTGCAATCTGGAGATGTCTTCCTTACTGGCGCCACACAATAAGGCACTGCAGTAGTCCACTCGCGGAAGAATAACGCCCCTAATCAATTTTGCTCGATTGTCT
The DNA here is from genome assembly GCF_040938575.1 of Ambystoma mexicanum. Lineage (NCBI taxonomy): Eukaryota > Metazoa > Chordata > Amphibia > Caudata > Ambystomatidae > Ambystoma > Ambystoma mexicanum. Next base: position 428,375,584 of record NC_090936.1, on the reverse strand, counting down.
TTTGAAATTAGTGGGGCCACCTGCCTTGGCACTAAAGTAATGAGTATTTTTCACAAAGGTGCCTGCGTTCACAGTGGCTTCTAAATATGTGCCTAAGGTCTTTACCTTGTTTACTACTGCAATCTGGCTGCCCTCCACCTCAAAACTGGCAAAGTGGGGGTTGGGGGGCGGGGAGATTCTCCCTAGATTTCTTCAATCCATATATCATTAATTCCATTTTACCAGCATTTTAACACAGACAATTTGTGGTCATACAGTTTTTTATGACTTGGTAGATCTCACTAAGCTTGTCTTGGTCCTCCTTGTAATTTCCTGACAGCACCAGGGACAGCTGGAAGTCATCGGCATAATTTGTAAAGGAAAAAGCCCAGTCTTTCCAATTCTCTACATAAGGGCACTATATAAATGTTAAAAAGTAGAGAGGATAGACGCGCCCCCTGGGGGACACCACACATGATTGTCTCCACCTCCGATGCAGAGTCTCCCCAGTACACCCTAGATCTTCTATCTTCCAAGAAAGTCTTGAACCAGTTTACCGGGTAGGCAGGGAGTGAGGGAGGTGCCCGAAACTCCCTCTGCTTAGTCTCCTAGGAGACCCAAATGCACTCTGTGATGATTGGCCGGCCGACTGTCTGGCAAGGACAGCCACCCTGCTGGGTGACTGACAGCTAGGCTGGATTGAAAGGGAGAGAACTGTATAAAAGGCAAGTCTTTTGGCTTGGAAGGCAGTGTCGACCACTGAACGAAGGAACCGAAGACGAACTTGAAGAGGATGCCTGCTGCAACTCCTGGACTGTTGGTTTGCCTGGTGAAGCCCTGCTGAAGTACCGAAATGCCAAGTTTGCATTGACGGAGAAGGCCCTGCAAGGACGACTTCTCCCCTTGAGTTGGTGGGACCAATCAACTCCAAAGTATGTCACCTGGACATCCATCTCAGAGCTGGTTGAATTTCCAGAGAGTTGCTGCTGGAAACCGTAGAGCCAGGGAGAGGAACACCAATCTGTGTGCTTTGCTTTTAAGTTGGCCAAGAGCTCCAGAAAGATCCTCCGGACTCCCAGGAAGCAGTACTGTCCGAGCCGGAGCCCCCTCAACAGAATGCGGGCCCCAGAAGCAAGGAAAGTCCATCTCAACAGCCAGGAACCGCAGGGATGCTATTTACGGCAGACGCGAGGAGCTGAAACGCTGAACAGCCACTGAAAGTGAAGTTTGCCGGTTGCAAGTTTTGATCTTCCCAGTGCAGTGCAGGAGTCCCCCGATGTCCTCCCTCTTGTCCCCACGACTGAGGCCCAGGAACAGTGCGATCTGCAGAGCTGCACAGGAACAGGAGTAATCTGCTGCATCTTTTCTTCATTTTAAAGGTACTGTACAAAGTCTATGAGAACTTGCCTCTTGCTGTAGAGTTGCTTGCATCCTCTACTACTCACAAGTCTAAAAGCTTGTGGCCCTGCATTGATTCATCTTTTTCTTTAAAGACTTCTGAAACATTTTGCAAAGCCTTTTCTACTTAACTACAAAGAAGTGCTTCAGCCCATACACACTCTTGCCTATTGACTTTGGCTTAGCCTGTTTTAACTGACTTTTATTGGGGGATCTGAAAGTATTTGCCTGCTTAAGAGAAATGTGTGGTATCTTGTTTGCTCTAATAATCTTTTCCCTTTCTGCTTGTTCTTAACTAAATCTAAATGCCAACAGTAATACATTAATGTCAACAGCACCATAGCAATTGAATTCACCTGTGGGTGTAGGTCTCTACTGTATGCCATCCCAAATTGGCATTTACTGATTCTGAACTTAAGAGTGTGTTTAAATTTGAAGTATATTTGTGTGGTGTTTTACAGTGCTCCCTTCTGAAGAAGGCTTATATTAACTGACTGGTAAATAAATTAATAATTGTTTTATCAAGAAACCTGGTGTGTAAGTGTCTGCTTGAATACTTGTCACTGTGAACCTCTGTGGAACTCCCCTACAGCTCACATCGACCCCTCTTGAGATAAGCCTGGCTACTCGTCCACACTACCAACCTTTGTAGCACAGACTAATACCAAAGGTTGGGTTACTACTGCCAGGAGGTTAGGGTTGTTGTAGTGCACCTTAAGGGTACTGCATACAATATTGCCTAACAAGCTTTCTGGTCATACCAGTGTTTTAACTAGTGTTTGACCACCCTACAACTTGTCATTGGCCTCTGCCATCAGAAGAGCCATCCTTTTTCTTAGTTCCAGGGCATAGTCTACAACATTTTAGGTAATTGAAGTGTAGGGGTTATCCCACCCTGCTTTCACTATGGCCAGAGAGCCCCTTACAGGGTGACCAAAAAGATGTTTAAAGAGGCCAAAGCCAACCCCTTCTTGAGGCACTTTTCTGTAGGCAAACAATAAGCATGTCCCATGGAATGGTCCCTCAAAGAATCGGCATAAAGAGGCTAATTTAGACTTCCTATTTATGTGTCTCCCACCATATGGTTACAGGGGTATAAAGTTCTCCCCCTACCTCTCCCTAGCCTGACTAAGATCTGTAGTGGTCTGGTCAAGTGTGCCCCAGCCCCCTTGGGTATTCCTTTGATTTGTCAGACTGGCATTAAAACATTTGTAGACTTTCCTTAACTGAGAAACACTTTCCTGCAGCCTGTGATCTGTGGGGTAGTTATTGACGCAACCTAAATGTTAACCCCACCTGAGCAGTTTTGGTTGAACTAGTGACTTTCTGTCACTAGGCCTCAGTAAGTGCTAGGGACTGTGTCTTACGTTCATTTGTATGTGTTCTACTTAAATTTCTTACTGCGTTTACGGTTAATAAAATGGTTTTCTATTTCTCACTCGCTTACTACCCAGCTATTGAATGTTGCTTCTGCTCCAATTGCATACTGTTTCTAAAAGTAAAGTGTTGGTGTTCTGTTAGTAGAACATCCAATGGTGATTGCACACATGTATTTTGATAGTAATTGTGTGGTAATTGCTTGGAGTTAATCTTAAAGGGCTAATAAACAATTGTATGTTTATGTACTCTCCTCTCCAACTGCAATTATTAGAGTGCTCTCTGTGTCTTAATGTAGCCCTAAGCCACTGTCACCCTCCCCCGAGTCTAGGCCTTACTGCTATGTTACACTGCCTTGATTGGGTTTGGCTAGATTTCATTGTCTTTCCTTTTCACTATAATGGTTTAGTCTCTCGGAATCCACCCCAGGGTAGTTTCCGAAACTCCATATTAAAATTAGATGAAAAATGAAAGTGTATGCAGTAAAAAATCAAAAACCAGTAGAAAAATATCTGCTGCCAACAGCCCATATTGGACATCTCAAAATGTTTAAAACAGTGTTCAAAATTAACATGAAACAAAGTACGCCTGCCGTGCTTCACCTAAGATGTGTGCTACAGTCAAAAATATCTTCCAAAGGGGACCAGGCGGTCCTGCACTGGTAGCCATATGGGATGACCAATGTCTACAAAAGGAGAGGAGAGCAGTAGAACAAGAGAAGCAAACTAGAAATGTTTTACTTGTTTCCAAAAGACAGGACAGGGTTCAGGGCATACCAAAAATCTGGGTTGTTACATTGATGTTAACGGAGCAAAAACGTCAACAAAAAAAGTATTTCCTAACACCGTGCAATGTATTGCATTTACAGAGTTGTGGTTTTATTTTGGTGTGACACATTTAAGGTTTCTGTATAGAATGTGGAAACCTGATGCTGGTATTTAGTTAATGTGTTCTTGACTACTGTTTAGTGGTTGTAAAATAAAGCATTGGATGGCTTTGCAACAAGTTTGCAAAATAATGACTTCCAGACCAAAGTTTTGTCAGAATCCGTCCTTTGGATGATCTGTACAACGGAGCAAACATTTTGTCTGGGGAGAATGAATAAGAACACATACGATTTGGGACCCTGCCCTAGAACCTTGCCCCCCACATTGGGAAACCACACAACATTCCTAAAATTGAGTCACACTTTTTGTTTTATTGCTTTTCACAGATTTGTCAAATGTCACTAAAGTTATAACCCACTGGTCCCCACCGACCTGGGCAATCCTTTTCCAATTGGGGGGAGTCTCACTTCACCATAAATATAGCTTGCTATCACTGACCTATGATATGTATTGACGGTACTCATTTTAAAGGTACATAATGGAACTATATGCAGGCATGTTCACAGATGTTTTAAGCACAGTGTTTATATGCCCAAGTGAAAATAAGCAGTAAGATATTGGTGACCACTGGAAAGAGCATTGTGTATCTGCCTTTGTCAATGACTAATTTGAAGTTAAATTAACAAGAACATCATTCCGGGCGAGCCACGAGATGGCAGACTATTCAAAACATATTACTCTAAAACAGATACATGCTGCAAAAATGCTGTTTAACAAGTACTGTTTGACCCGAATGCTATCAGAATTTTAGTTTGAATGCATGCATTTTTGTTTCTTTGATTGAAATATGCCCCCTAAACCCCTGTTTGATACTTAGTTTTGTTTACAGCAGGTTAAGTCAACAAGACAGTGGCCGGACACGTACAAAGTTGACCATGGAAGAATTAAAAGCATTTGTCCAACAACTGTTCAGTTTGCCATGTGTAATTAGCCAAGCCCGGCAAGTTAAGGTGAGCTCTTCTTAAAGCCAATATGTTCTGTCTCTACTAAATAATAATGGTTTACTGCTAATAATTTTGATGGATTCTACTTCCTGCAGATTACTTAACTTTTGAAATGTCTGCATGTTTCGAGTTCAGGAGCTCTCAATAGAAACTGAGCCAATTCATAATCATTATGGTGCTGTCAATGTCTGTAGAAGTGACAGATCTTCCCATAAAATATGCTTTCCATTCACTCTTATATAACATGATTAACACTCACGCATACCTTTTCTCTGCACGTTACACAGGCCAGTGACATCAATTTGTTTGAGAATGTCAAGCATCTCTTTGTTGAATCTTTTCCAGTGATGAGTTTGAGGTCCATGGCCCTGTCAGGCAAAAATCCTAAATTATAACCCTGGTGAGAAACACGGATTAGTTGGGCTTTAAAGTCCAAACTATTGCATTTGACTACAGATGGGGAGGAATGGCCTATGACGAGGCACACAAAGGAATGACATTTGAGGCGGTAGGCTGTGTATAGGTGTTGTTTTGAGCCCACCCTTTCCCTGCCCATATCCATACTAATTCCTATGGGCATTCCCACCCATTCCTGCCTCTCCCCGCTCAAAGCTCCTGCTCATGGAAACTCTGAGCTCGCTCTAATGAAGCCTTTTGATTTGTTGATAGTTGTTCATGCCCTGTGCTAACGTAAGGTGCAGGCTGCCTGGAAGAACGGATGTTAGGAAAGTTTTCTCTTTTTTGCAACTTCCCCCCATTTCTATGGACCCCTAAACATTTTGCTTTAGTGTTTTAACACTGTCCTGACTTTTTACAGTGAATTGAAGTCTTCAGCTTCACTCCACTTTTGCTCGTTGTTATGGTGAAACTGACTAGTCTAAGGCTGTCAGTGGGAAACTGTTTTTCCCATTTCTTGATACATGATGGGTAACCTTTTATCATTGCACAATGCATCTTACAATACAACACAATGGGGTTTCTTTTGTATGGCCCTACTCAAAGGGATTTTTGGATGTGCCTAAAGACAAGATGGTGGTAGCAGTTGCATTTTTACTATTTTTGCAATACCTTTCTTTAGCCTTACTGTGTTTGGCTACTAGCTCTGGCTAGTGTCCCAACATGGCTGTGCCACATGGTTTCTGCTTGTTCTTTTGGCGGTCTTGTTCTTTTGGCCGTCTTGTTCTTTCGTATGACCCTAAACTACGCTCAAAGGGATTTTTTGGTTACTTTAGATGTGCCTAAGGACAAACTGGTGGCAACAGTTACTTTTTGATGATTTTTACTGTACTTTTTGTTAGCCTTATGTTTACCGTGTTTGGCTACTAACAGTGGCTAGTGTCTCAACATGGCTGTGCCACAAGGTTTTTCCTTTGTTCCTTGGCGATCTTGTCCTTTTATTTTCTTCCTGTCCTGCCAGGTCAGGAAAATCCTTTTATGGTCATGCATTGCCCTGGAAAACCTTGGTTTTTGTGGGCTAGTGTAGGGCAATAAGTGTGTGTTCCTAAGAAGTGGGCTGGGACTGTCTGGTCCCAATACGCAAACTTTCTCTATGGAGTTTGCATGAGTTTCTCCATCAGTGGTCCTGATTGGACCACTGCTGGGGTATATGTGAGGGGCAGATCATCTGTTGGGTTAGCTTAGTTTGTCTCGCCAGAGGTTTTGGTTAAGAGGAGTCCTGCAGCCATGCCTTCGAGATCGTGGAGAAATCCTGCAAGATGCAAAGTATCCTGCCCATCTGTGAAGATCGTGGACCTGTCCTAAGGAAGTCTGGCGACCAACTTTTGCTACAGTCCCGGTGGAGCCCTGTTTGGCCGGTGTTCTTCAGAAGTCCTTCAATGGAGCTTGAACGTTGGAGTGGTGGGACTAACCATTCCCAATGTTGGCACAGTGTCCTGCAAAGAAGAGTCCTCGGAAGTGCCCCTGGACCACCTAGTGGCTGACCAGCTTGAACTTTGGGCTACTGCGCTGCAGACATCACCGTTCTGCGTTTAAGCCCAGAATGTGGAGCACCAGCCTGTCCTACAAGAGTTGGCTTTGTGAAATGTCAGCATCCTAGCATCCAAAGGACCCGAGATACGAGGCAGACTGTCTGCGCCAAACTGTGCCCCCTCCTATCGCCATGCAATGGTGACAGTCGCCAGTAACTGCTTTCCAGCATCCAGTCGTGTGCTGAGAGGAGGCCTATATGGGAATGATATGCATTCTTCAACTGTAACACATTGAACCAGCATCTGTGGCGGAAAAGGGATTCGCTCAAACCTGCAACTCAGGCGAACTGAAGTCTGGAAGAAACAGTGGGAAATGCGACCTGAAAACCCTCTGAAGAACTGCTAAGTCCCAAGAGAAACCCGAGTACGGGGGCTAGGGGGAGTTACAGTTGTACTTTCCTAAACCCTTAATTCCCCTTTAAAAAGTTTTCCTAACTTTTAAAACTTTTACAATAGTTTGGCTTTTCTATTACTTGTTTGTGCAAGCTTTCCGAAAGCTGGGGACAGTTTCATGCACTAGAATAGACACCTGACTTCTCAAACTGTTTTCCCATCCACAAGACTCTCCTCCTAACCTTTGCTGCCTTACAAAACTACTTGGAACTTTTACCTTTATTGGCATAAGGCCCCAGGAAACCTAAGGTTGGACTTCTGATGTTAGCTGGTAATCTTGTGGACGGCCATTGCAAAGTTAAAAAATAACGTTCCGTCCAGTTTTGTGGGCTGGGGGTATTTTGGTTTTATAACAGTGGCTACTGGGGCTGTTTATATGTATTTTATTAATTTGTGGGAAATTACTTGCTTGTAGTCATTTTTATAGTGTTTGCTTGGCCATAAATAAGTATAGTATTTTTATAACTACTTGTGTAAGTGTAATCCTTGATTACTTACCTTGTGGACTCATTGTGGACCCTAGACCAGCCTCACCTCTTCCTGAGACTTAGCCTTGACAACTCTCCATGCTACCTTGATTGGTTTGGTTACAGCTCCCAGAGTTGTCCCTGTACACTAACTAGATTGGCCTCCCATATATCTGTCCACCAGGCCAGAGTATAGAAATCCAGGTCCAACAACGGACGTCCGCTGTTTGAGATTCATTGATAGTTGATTGTGCAGCGTGCTGACTCAAACCGTTGTTTTTGTACACGGAGGCGGCGTACAGGCTCCGTGCACAGCTTGCATGCTATGTCCAAACTTGTCAGAGAGCTGCGATTGGTTAGGGAAGCGAGGTTAGCAATGCTGCTACCGCTGCCAGGGAGGACGACTGCAACATTGTGGGCCCACCTGCAACCTTTGCTGCTAGTGATGTCCGAAGCCGCACTCTTTCTGGCCTTGCTCAGCCGGCAGCTGGTCGCATCGTCCTGGGGATGCAGACTGTGCCTATCGCAGGCACTGGAGGAGGGCCTGTCCATGTGGCAACCTGACCGAAGTCTGGGTGTCGCCCATGGCAACGGGCCTACCCCATCCTGCGCTAAAGTGCCCCTCACCAAAGGTAAGGGTGATGACTGTGACAACTGTTACATGTGACAGCAGAGCCTAGCCAAATCCGGGCTAGAGTACCCGCAGCCACAGGTAAGTGCATTGTGTTTCCCCTGGCAACGATTTGCCAATGTTAGTTACAACCTGCATGTCTAACAAGTCCACAGGCTACAAAATCTGATTTATGATTTGTTTTGTGTTATGGGGTTAATGCACCTGCTGCCGAGATATGTATATTCACTGTGGGTCATAGCGAGAGCCCTGTAACATACAGCAGCGGGTCAATGGGCATGCTGTCGAAATTTGATTTTACCATGTGCCGACTGGATGCTTAGACATTTGCCCGGCACCGCTATGAGATGCCCAAGTACTCGCACCTGCTACAACCAATGACCAGTTATTACCACTTGGGCAGTAGTTGGTGTCTCTCCCATGTGTACACAAAAACCCTAACGGTTGGCATTGCCAATGCTTGTTTTTTTTTGTTGTTGCTTTTTCCTGACTAGTTTATCAAGCTTTCTCCTGGATAAGTCCACATCCATGATGTTAGGAAAGATTTTGTTTTTTCACCTTTCCCTCCATAGATGCCTCTGGGACCTCCAGTCCCTTTGCTATTATCTGGCGGGAATCGCCACTGTATTACAACTTGGTTGGAGCGCGCTCTTAGGACAGTATTTCTAAAGTCCAACCAAGGGCTTCATAAAACCATACATCTGAGGCAGTACATAAGCTCCACTTTTAGTACAAGGCTGTACCACCTGAGAATGTAGTTGCTTGGACAGAGCAGCTAGGCCTATCTTAGCGGGAGACAGGGCTGTAACTTGATATAATGAAATTGTAGCATACATATGGTCCAAAGAAACACAAACCTATGTATTGTAAAAATAGAGGGTTTATTTAAATACAAGTAGACCAAGATAAATCTTATTTCTGATGCTTGTTAATCTGCTTAGAATCACATGCTGTGCACATAGTCTGACATCCAGTGGTAACCGCAGAGTATTGCATCTCGTCTTTCAAGAATTGAAAGGGGACGTCGACATGGGGCGTGCCTGTAACACTATCCCTAACGTGACATGTAGTGTACCCAAAATACCTCACGCGTCGAACTCCCTCAGATTGTTTTTTTTTTCAAGAGACATTGCTATATTGTTCTATTTATCGACCCTTGGTCGTTTTTATCTTATCTTACCGTCCCTTCACTCGATTGCTGTTTCCTGATCTCCGTCGAAGCCTGCTACTATGAACCTTCGACGGCAGTTGATCCTGTCGGCGCTACAGACCACGTGGCCGGGCCTTCTGGCTGGCCTACGCAGTAGGGAGAGTGGGGTTAGGGTGGAAATTTCCTTTTTAGGAATGCCTTTCCCTTTCCTCTCTCTTTGTTCCCTTGGTCTTGTCATCACTGTATTATTCATGCGCTCTGGACAGGAGACTCAATTTAGATTTTATCTTTCATGCAAGGCGCAATTCCTGTGGAAAGACAAACACCTAAAGTTTAATACGTGTCTTCCCCTTAAACACAATGAGGCAGCCTCTGCGGCTTGTAAACTTGTGCGTCCCAAGACCCTAAAGGAGTGCTGTGTTAAGCGGTGGGCGGCCTACGGAATGTCGCAAGCTGAGAGTAGTTCCCCTGCCGCCGCAACTGCCGAGTGTGAGAGGCTTTGTGACGACCAAGGCTTCAATTCGGAGGCCATTGACCTCACAGCGGATCGCTCTCGCTCTGTCTTCTGTCCCCGGCCCCACTAGACACGACGTGAGTCCTGCTATGGGGACTGTACATCCCAGGGACAAGGACCCACACTCTTCCCACACTAAAGAGACAACCCCATGTCCATCTTTGACGAAACAGTCAAAGCGTTCCATAGTGCCAACGGGCACACCGGATAGTTCGGCAGTGCTCGCCGATCCTCATGATCGGCAGCCCTCCCTGCAACCGCAGGTGCGGCATGCGTTCGGGTAGTCTAAACCAAAGGGCGCTACCACCAATGTTCAAGCGACCGTGGAGACGCATCAGAAGAAGATGCTGACGTCGCACAAAGTCCAGCTTACGCCGAGAACAACGGCACAACCGGCGGCCCAGTCCAAACACTTTCCTGTTACACCAAGTATTACCGAAAGCATCGCTAAGGTAGTTTCAGTGGCAAATCAAGGAGAACGGTCTAAGGACTTGTCAAAACCTAAAGATAGGCCTAAGTAATCGTCAAAGCCTAAAGATAGGCCTTTGGACGCGTCAGACACGCTACAACCATCAGAACTTCAAACACTTTTAAGAGAGCCGTGTCTCTTTCTCCGACATTAAATGAAAAATCTCAACGTTCTAGAGCAGATGATCAGCTAGAAGAGCCTTTTCCACCCCTAGATGACTATGGCTCCTCATTACGGACCAGGGAGAAGTTGTAGGGGTGTATTAATAGGTTAGAGATTTGTGGATTCTCAGAAGTTCACACCCAAAAGGCCTCGAGAGGAGAGTCTTTTTACTCCTGTGGCAATATTTCAAAAGGCCTTTCATTCCTTTCAGGAGGAAGAGTCTTATGACCTCACTGTTGAGATCCCTACAGAACAATTCATTCAAGATGAATATCCCTTGGCGACCCTGTGGGTGATCCCATTGACCCCACAGAGGGTTGGGAAGACGACCACTGCCAACCAGTCGACCCTCAGCCTTGGGCATCACCTACCCCAGCACCGGAATTTGACGCCCTGTGCATGGATTCCCCCCACCACACCAGCTCGACAGGCCTCCCCAGTTGACGACCAGATGGTGTTTAACGATATCTTAAGGAGGGCAGCGGAACATTTCCAGATTTCAACTCAGGAAGCTGTACCAGATGCTGATTTTGCTGAGGACATCTTAAAAGAAAAGCCACCTGCCAGCCAAGTTATTCCATTGCTGAATTCAATCAAAACATGCTTGGCTCCTTCATTGTTGACACCTGCCCTAACAAGGGCCGTGGATCCTAGAGTCAAAAAACCATTTCGCCCTTCCCCTTCTGAGCCCCTCTACATCCGGGGACATGCTACTCCAGATTCCCTGTTGGTAACTACAAACAGAAAGAGGGCGGGGGTCTCCCTGTCCACAGGGGAAGCACTCCTTGATCAGGAGTGCAAAAGGTTATACGCACTGGGGAAAAGAGCTGCAGCATTTTCCACTCACATAGCTAACAACAACACTTTGTTGGCTAGCTATTCAGGCATACAAAGGAACATGCTACAAGAGGGCCTTCAAGAAGTCCCTGAACCATTGCGGGTTCGCCTGCTTTCCATTGTAGCTGAGGGCAAACAGGTTAATCACAGTATTCTCAAAAATACTTTGGATGCAGCAGAATCAGCTAGCAGGATCTTAGCACAAGGTACCCTCCTAAAGAGGCTTGCCTTGTTATGAAACTCTGATTTCAACCAGAACAGCTTCATTGATAATATGCCGGTGGAGGAGACCAACGTATTTGGGAAAACTGTTGATGAGGTGATTGGAACAGCTCAGAAGGAACACGACACCCTCAAGACCCTGGGTCAAATCTCCCAGAGGCATTCCCAAAGAAGAGGGGGCGGTTCTCGACGTTCCTTTCGTGGCCAATCTCGCTCCCCTCACAACCAATATGGATCTGGAAATAACTGGTCCTTGCGTCAGGCTACCAGCTACGCCACCCTATATCCCCCAATGGGTCAACGACGTGGAAAAATAAGGGGCTCGAATTCCACCCCTAGAGGCTTCCCAGCCTCGGGTCAGAAATGACCAGCAGATTTGGGTCCCCTCCCATGCTGCCCCGGTTGGGGGCCTGCTAACATCATTTCTTCAAGCATGGGAGGGGATAACAGACCAGTGGGTACTCAAAACCGTTGCCCATGGGTACTGCATAGAAATCTGCCGGCACCCCCCCCCCCCCATTCAGACCTCCACGATCAAGACGCCTGACACCGCAACATCTGCGCATTCTGCTGCAAGAGGTTGAGATCCTGCAGGAAAAGGGCGCCATAGAAGTCGTACCTCTTCTACAGGTAAACAAGGGCATTTATTCAGTGTACTTCCTCGTACCCAAATAGGATCTCACCATGCGCCCTGTACTAGATTTGCTCCCAGCTAACACATTTTTCAAACCTCAAAAGTTTTGTATGGTCACCCTGCAGGAAGTAATTCCCCTGCTCACACAGGGATACTACATGGCAACATTGGACATGAAAGATGCATACTTTCATATTTCAATGTTGCCAGCGCACAGAAAATTCAGATTCTTGATAGAAGACAAACACAATCAGTTCAAAGTACTACACTTTGGGCATTGCATCAGCACCAAGGGTATTTACAAAGGTACTGGCAGTGGCAGCGGCACACCTGCTTAGCCTATCCATCCCAGTTTATCCTTACCTCGACGACTGGCTCATAACAGGGGATTCCTACGGAACATGCCTGTCAAACACTCAAGATGATAGACCTCTTATTCAGCCAGGGATTCTCGATCAACGAGAAGAAATCCAGCTTAGACCCCAGTCAAGTCAATCAGTTCCTAGGGGTTGTAATTCGAACACAGGACGGCCTCGTCTTTCCCCCAACGAGAGCTTCCAAAACCTGTTTCAAATCCTTCAATATGTAGCCAGTCGGGAGGTGATGGTACGCAAGGCTATGAGACCGTTGGGAATGATGGCGTCCTGCATTTATTAGGTTACTCACGCGCGGTTGCGCATGCATCCAATGCAAGAGTGGCTCAACAGCCATTGTTGCCATTGTTGTCAGGCCAGTGGACAATGGGATGATCTAGTAGTTGTCTCGTCAGCCCTAGTTCTCTCTCTGCAGTAGTGGTCGAGGGAAAACCTCTTGAAGGGAAAGTCCTTCACCCCCGCAGTAGAAGCTACTCTCACGACAGATGCATCTCTCACGTTGTAGGGGGGGGGGGGGGCGTTCACCTGTTTCAGCAGACGGTGCACAGGGTTTGGTCCCCAGAAGTAGCATCCAACCACATAAATCTGTTGGAGCTGTTAAAATATTCAAAGCTCTGAAAGCCTTTCAGACACAGCTGCAGGGAAAGACGGTCCTGATCCTTACAGACAGCACCATGGCCATGTACTATCTGAACAAACAAGCTCTCCACGGCTGTCCAAACTGTCCCTGAACATTTGGAAATGGGCTCTCAAACACAACATGGAGTAGGAATGGTGATTACACAAGGACATCATCTCCAATGTTTTCGGAGAATGGGCTTCTCAGAGATCGACCTGTTCGCAACTATGGAAAACGCTCAATGCCAAGATTATGCCTTCAGGTACCCTCAGAACCGTTCCAAGGGGAACGGTCTCTGGATCACATGGTCAGGAAAATTTGTTTACGCTACCCCTCCTCTTCCCCCCCCCGCCCGACTCCCCTACTCGACCAGGAACCAGTCACTATGATGATGGTAGCCTCAATCTCAATGTGGGCTTGCCAACTCTGGTTCGCTCACCTGATGGAGATGTCTCGCTCTCCCCCAGTGAAACTACCTTGCCCATACAACATGTTATGTTTGGACAGGGGAGAAACGCTTCACCCGTGCCCGCAAACTGTGAATTTAGCGGCCTGGCTCCTGAGGTCATAGAGTTCGGCCACCTCCAACTCCCTCAGAGATGCATGGACATACTTAGAGAGGCTACGAAACCTAACACCCGATATTGCTACTTCGGTAAGCGGAAGCGCTTTGTCGTCTGGTGCAATTCCAAGAGCATCAATCCCATTGACTGCTCTCCTAACCACATTGCATTGTACCCGACTCATTTACTAGCCACAGTCCTGGTTTTTAACTCACTAAAGGTTCATTTAGCTGCTCTTTCAGCCTACATTACATCACACCAGAAGGTGTTGTGGTGGAACATACCAGTTATTAAGGCTTTCCCCACATTTGTAACCCGGATCTTACCTACAAGACCGCCTTCTTAATAGCTATCACTTCCATAAGAAGAGTCAGTGAACTACAGGCCCTCTCAGTTCTAGACCCCTTCGTTACAGTTCACAGCGATAAGGTGGTTCTGCGCACTCACCCTAGGTTTGCGCCTAAATTCATTTCAAAGTTCCATGTGCACCAGTCCATACAACTACCAACCTTCTTCCAGAACCCCTCCAACATGGCGGAAAGAAGCCTGCGCACACTAGATGTACGCAGGACAGTCATGTTTTACCTGGAAAGAACTCGATCACTAAGACAGACAAACCAGTTTTTCGTTTCAGTGGCACCGGGTAGAGAGGGAAACCCTGTCTCCAAATCTACTATCTCAAGGTGGATGGTCAAATGCATCACACTCTTGCTAAGAGAGAACTTGCTTTCAAGCCTAGAGCACACTCTACTTGAGTCATGGGGGCTTCCATAGCATTCAATGCAAATGTTCCCCTAGTGTCAATTTGCAAAGCAGCAACCAGGAGTTCACTATTGCCTAAACACTCACTCTAGGTCTGATTCTCAGGTGGGACAAGCAGTACTAAGACATCTTTTCACCACTGTTCCTTCTCACAACCCACCTCCAACTCTTAAGTGTACTGCTCGCTAGTCTATGCACAGCATGTGATTCTAAGCAGATTAACAAGCATCAGAAGACATGCATCAGTTACTGTAAAAGCATTTCTGATGATTGTATCTGCTTAGAAAAGCATGCGCCCTCCCTTCCTCCCTGCTCAGATGGAAGGAACATGGACGTCTACTGCTTTTTTCTCTCTTCTGTACTCACTCATGATAGTCATAAGGATCCTTCACAGCAGAAAAAATACAATCCGAGGTAACTGGACACGTGAGGGATTTTGGGTACACTACATGCCACGTTGGGGATAGTGCTACTGGCAAGCCCATGTCGATGTCCCCTTTCGATTCTCGAAAGACGAGATGCATTACTCCACGGTAACCACTGGATGTCAGCCTAAATGCACAGTATGTGAATCTAAGCAGATTCAATCATCAAATGCTTTTACGGTAAGTAATGCAGGTCTTATTTTTTTACATTTGTAAAGCGCCCAAGGGCATCAGGGCGCTGTTGAAACTGGTTACACTGAGAATAGTTATGCGATTATAGTTCGCAATTGGATGTCGGGGCAGTGGAGGTCCTGTTTAGGCAAATAGCCAGGTTTTGAGAGCCTTTCAGAAACTAAATACTGGAACTCCCTACAACCTGAACTGAGAGCACAGACTGTAGGGAGTTCCAGTATTTAGTTGCAACTGATGGGAAGCTGGAGCCTGCTCCTCCAGACCATTTTGTCTTGGGCATTTTTAGTGGGTTAGCATAAACTATCCCGGCTGGTCTGGTGGAGGTGAATCTTTCAATCTTCTCGCATAGGTATAGTGGAGCCGTGTCAGAGAGGCATTTATGTGTGATGGAAAGAGATTTGAAAATGATTCTTTTCTGCACAGTTAGCCAATGGACTTTTTTCCTGGTGTCTGCAATATGGTCTCTTTTAGATATGTTCAGGGCTGCTTGGAGGGCATTATTTTGGAAGACCTGCAGTTTGTTCAAGTGTATTGTGAGGTTCCGGCAAGAAGGACATTGCAATAGTCAAGTCGTGCTCTGATGGTTGCTCTTGCAATGGTTGGGACGCTTGCTGTGGAAAGGAAATGTCTGGCTGCATTTATGAGTTTTGTGGTGTTTGCGGTTGTGGAGGAGATTGTGTTCACTTGCTTGGTAAAGGAGAGGGTAGCATTGAAATGAACTCCTAGTGTTTTCACTGATCTAGATATAGGTATCTGTAGACCATCAATGAGGAAGGAGTTGAATTCCCTACCAAGCTTCTCGAGGCGGTTGGGTGAGCCCACCAGCAGAATCTGTCTTCTCATGCTTCAAGCATAAGTGGTTAGTTGCCATCCAGATTTGGATCGTGGAGTACATTTTGTTGATGGTTTGGGAGTCCATTGTCTGGGATCTGGTTAGGGGGAGGAGGATTTGGGTGACATCTGCATAGTTAGTGTATGAGACACCCAAAGAGTCTAGAAGTTCAAACAATGGCTTGGTGAAGATTTTGTATAAGGAGGGGGAGACACAGGACCCTTGCGGATCCCCACAGGGTATGGATATGGGGGTGCGCTGTCTGTCTCCGAGTAGACTCATGAATCTGTTATTTGGGAAGGAGTTGATCCAAGACGTGGCTTCCGGGGAGATGTTGGCAGAGGAAGTGAAGTGGTGGCATAGGCTGTCATGGTCGACTAGATCAAAGACCGCTGATAGGTCTGAGAGAAGAATAAGGGCTGGTTTACATTCATCTTTGAACGATTCGAGTTGTATTTTTAGGTCAAGGAGGGTCAGTAAGTACTATAACATCATATAACCACAATCATACAAACTCAATCAATACCTATGGTATGCAAACCAAGGTATAGCCTTATTTAGAGGAGCAAGAAGCAAGTCAAGGTTAGTCAAACCTAAGGTTATACATTCAGGATAGTAATAGACTTTCTTAGGCTTGTGGAATCTGCTTACATCACATGCTATGCATAGGCCGACATCTAGTGGTAGCTACGGAGTATTACAGTTTTTGTTTTTAAAACTCAAAATGGTACGTTGACAGGGCGCGCCAGTAATGCTATGCCTAGTGTTACGTCGACTTTACCCATGGTCCTTCACGCGTCGAGGTCCCTCAGATTGTTTTTTTACGCCAGCATGGTCGGACACATATTGCAGAGTTCCTTCTTGGCTGACGTCATTATTTAGAAAAGTTAACTGAAGTATTTCTTTCTGTCCTTTCGATATCTGTTTACCGCAGGATCTACAGAGATCGTTTTAGGACAAGTTTTCAATCGTTGACGACAGCAACACCCGTCTCAACGATCCTTTGTCTACAGCCTCTGAAGGCCCCACTGGACCTCGGCCCTGCACAGTAGGGAGAGCGGGGGGGGAGATTTATATTCTAGTCTCGTGAAGAGAATGTATATTCCCCTTTCCTCCCACCTATTTCGCCAGGCTGCCATCCCCATACATCATGGAAAATGCACCTTTTTAAATGTTGCCCTTCCTGTAATAGGAAGTTCCCCTGGAAAGACTTTCACCGGGTGTGCAATCTTTGTCTCCTCAGGTATCATGCTGAGGCACAGTACAAGTCTTGCAAACTGTTCAGGCCTAAAACCCGAAGGCACCGCAAGACCTAACTATGTGCCCACCACGCCATGAGGCCGCCACTGACATCGAGGGAGCCTCCAACGACTGCAGCATCGATGTCTTGAGTGATGCCAAGGGCAATCAGGAGCCATTGGATTCCCGTGTGCGAACCCCCAACCCCCAGGCAGGCTGGCGGTTCTGATACGGGGGCGACACCCTGCGGCTCAAGCACTACCAAGTCTCATCACACCAAGTGTTGGGCAGAATTTGTATGCAGTACCCTTTGGGACCACTACACACAACTAAGACTACAGGTGTAAGCCAAACCAACCTTTGGTATAAGTCTGTACCACACAGTTTTTGGTAGCGAGCTGAGCAGCCAGGCTTATCTCAAGAGGGAATGTGAGCTTGTAAGGGTGTTACACATAGGTAGGTCTACAATGACAAGTATTCAGATAGACACTTATACTCAAGGTTTCTTCGTAAAACACTTAATTTATTACACAATCATTTATAAAGCATTCACTAAATGAGGCAACCAATATCACCCAAAATTATACTACAATGCTGATTACTAAGCACTTGATCTCCCTTGAAGTAGGAGCAAAAAGGCATGTTAATAAAACGAATATTAAAGTTACTCTAAAACAGTGCTAATTGTTTGAGTTCACCAGAGGAGTTGATGCAATGCAATAGTTGGGCCAAAGATAACGGGCTAGTGTCCTGTATAAGTAAAAACGGTTCTGGTATTTAAAATGAAAAGTCTTTGCCACGGTCTTAGAAGTAGTTCACGGAAAAGAAAGGTGTGTATGTCGGGTCACAAGCTGACTAGGCCTGCAAGTTGCCAAAGTTCCACTAACTTTCGCAGTGAGAGGCAAGTTCTCTCGGTCGGGTTTTCACAGTACCTTATATTGAAGAAAAAGATGCAGCTGAAGACTTCTGTTCCTGGCAGTCCCTGCAGATCCCGCTGTTCCTGAGCCACTGTCGTGGGGATAAGAGGGAGGACATCGGGGGACTCCTGCACGGGGACGGGTCACAAAAGCTGGCAAATTGGCAAATCTTCGATTCCGGTTGCGGTTCTTCAAGTGCACAAGCTGGTGTCCTTCCCCCCTGGTTAATCGTCACCAGCTCCGAAAATGGTATCCAGGTGGCTTACTAGTTGATTGGTCCCACCAACCTAAAGGAAGGAGCTTCTCCGTCGAGATGAACTTGGCGATTCGGGCCTGCAGCAGGGCTTCACCAGGCAAACCAATGGTTCAGTAGTTGCAGCAGCTGTCCTCTTCCAGCTCGTCTTCGGTTCTTTAGTTCCACTGGTCGACTCTGGTTCTAGGTTAAAGTTTTGAAAACAAAAGGCTCAAATGCCTTTTTTTCGACAGTAAAAGGACCGAAAAAAAGGATCTTTATTATTATTATTTATTTTAATGGAGGGGTTTCCCCCAGCCCCCCGTTTACTTTTTATAAGTTTTTTACACATGCTAAACTAAAAAATATATAAATAAATTAAAAAAAGATCCTTTTTGCGGTCCTTTTTGTTTTCGGTCAAAAGTTCATTCGATCCTTTATTTTCAACATTTGACCGGACACCGTTGATTCTGCCTTTCAGGTCAAGAGACTCACCTTTTTAAACTGTTTTCTCCCATTCATTCCAGCCTAACTGCCTCTCACCCAGCAGGGTGGCTGTCCTTGCCAGACAGTCAGCCAGCCAATCACGCCAGAGTGCATTTGGGTCTTCTAGGAGACTAATGACAGAGTTTCGGGCACCTCCCTCACTTCCTGCCCCAGACACCCAGGCGCCAACAGCGGTCTTCAGTCCTGAAGCCAGCCAAAGGCACAGAAACAAAAGGACCAAACCTGGTTTGGCGCGCAGAGACCAACTCTAGAAGGACCTTTCCAAAAAGAAATGGCGTAAAAAGACGACCAGGACCTGTTTAAACAAAGGGGGCTTAAGCGCCATCTTGAAAAACATGACTCCCGTGATTTTTAGCTACCGGTGTTCATAGTTGGGAATTATCATGGTAGTTCATTGTAAAACCACTGCCACCAGTCATTTCGATAGAAAAGGGTAGCATTTGACTGCTGCATGAGTTTCTAGACATAGGGGATACTAGGTAACCCCTCCAGCACTCTATTGTAAGATAATGTGTGCTGTGTCTAGGAATTTAAAAAGACTAGTAAAGTCAATTTAATTTTACATTCTCTGGGAAACAGTAGTTTATCCCAGAGAAGATATTTAAACCTTGGGACATCCTAAAAAGCTTCCCTGTGTCATTGCACTGAGGGTGCTGTGTGACACACATGAAAAGATGATGCCTATGGAGTTATCTAAAACTCCATAATCAAAGAACACAAGAGTAAAACACACATCAAAATACATGAGAGAGTGGGAAAAAGGCTCACTCTCTCTCTCTCTAGGTAAAAAAATCAAGTCCTCAAAATCCAGCAAAGTTGCCGGGGGTCTCTAAAGTGAAGGGAATTAGCACATTTATGAGAATTCTCCTTAACACCAAGCACACCTCCCACGACCGAAAGTTGACCACACCACCGACCAGTTGGCCACATGTGGCGTCAAGGGGGAGGTCTGAACTTTCTCTGGGACATCGCGGTCGTGATCACCACACGACAGGCCCCCTGAAACAGACGGTAAAGTCAGTTTCCGACATTTGTCTAAAGCTCCAAAGTCCTCTGGCACAGACGACCGGGCTTCCAAAGACACGCTGGCGGTCTCCAAAAAAGAGCACAAAGAGTTCGAAGATGAGCAAGTTAATCAGAAAATATATTCCTGACACCCGGTTAAAGACCCAAAAGTCGAAAAGCAAGGATTTCACTACCCCAGAGGGCACTCTTTCAGGGGCTATGCACCATAAGAAAACCTGTCCCAGAGCCCCCACCTTCACCTGCTACTCCTGCTCCCTCTGTCCTGCTAAGCGCCTCACAATGGACATCTGAACAATTTGATGTAGTTATGAGGAGGATGGCCTGCTTTATTAATTTCTTTGATGACCACCCGAGGTCCTCCAAAATCTTCAGGGAACCTCAGAGCGGGGCACCGGTCACTCAGCCAGCCACCAAAAAAGCCTGCCTAGACTCCCAAGCAGGCTTCCACCTCACTTCAGGACCTAGGGCAAGGCACTTATTACCATACCATGCAGGGCTCCAAGGACCCTGACACATACACAGACCTAGAGGACACAGGGGGACACAGTGGACCTGGACCAATATTATGAAGATGAAAGAGGAATAGGACACCCTCAAATCCCTAGGGCAGCTCACCACCAAATCCTTTAGGCAAAGAGGAGGCTCTAACTCTCAGCATTTGAGGACAAACACCAGCCAGCCACCCAGCCACATACACACCTCCCAGGAAGGACGACGTATCCTATTGAAAAGGTGAAGGCACTGCTTCTAAAGGATGCCATAGAAATCGTCCTTGCAAACCAGGTAAACAATGGTATTTATTCAATGTATTCCTTGTGCTGAAAAAAGACTGAACAATGCGCCCTGTCCTAGACTTGCGCCCTACAAACACTTATGGCAAGCTGCAAATATTCTGCATGACAACGCTACAGGAGGTAATCCCACTGCTAAAGCAGGGGGACTACATGACAACCTTGGATATGAAAGATGCATACTTTCATATTTCTTTGTTGCCAGCACACAGAAGGATCTTGCATTTGAAAATAGCGAACTAACACTAACAATTCAAGGTACTACCCTTCGGCATAGCCTCCACTCCAACGGTTTTTACCAAAGTATTAGCGGTAGTGACAGCGCATCTACGCATAGAATCAATCCCAGTGTACCCTTATCTGGACGACTAGCTGATAACAGGGGAATCCCCCAAAAATTCAAGCAAAATACCCAGAGAACAATCTTCTCAATCAATGAGAAAAAATAGTCTTGTTCGAAGCAAGACCAAACAGTTGTTGGGCGCTATCATAAAGACAGAAGAGGGTCTAGTCTTTCTGTCAAATGAAAGGGTGCAAAATATACTGCTGCAAATACCCCAGTATCTAGCCGGTCACCAAATAACCGGACGCAAAGCAATGAGCTTGCTCGGCATGATGGCATCATGCATTTACCTGGTACCGCACGCACGACTGCGCATGCGTCAAATGCAAGTGTGGTTAGCGAAACAGTGGTCTCAGGCAAGTGGTCAGAGGGACGATCTAGTGGTTGTTTCGCTAACCCTAGTACAAGCAGTACCATGTTGGACAAAGGAAAACCTGTTAAAGGGAAATCCTTTTCACAACCCTTCAGTGCTAGCAATTGTCACAACAGACGCATCACACACTGGGTGGGGAGCCCATTAACTTCACCACACAGTGCATGGTCTGTGGACACAGATCACAGCCCAATATCACATAAATCTTCTGGAACTACTAGCAGTGCTCAAAGCACTGCAAGCTTTCCAAGTGCACCTGTCAGGTCAGACAACACAAATCCTCACGGACAGCACAACTGCCATGTTTTACATAAACAAGCGGGGGGGCTATAGAACATAATCTCAAAGTATGCCCAGGCTAGCACAAAACATTTGGAAATGGGTACTGAAGTGGGGCATGTTCCTAACATCGCAACATGTTCCAGGCAAATTCAGTTCTCTGGCAGACTCATTAAGCAGAGGTCCTCTACCCAAAGAGCACGAGTGGCAGCTCGACAGAAATATCCTAAACGATATCTTCTCCCTATAGAATGACCCCCCTTTATACTTGTTCGCCACAAGCCAAAACACACAATGCCCAGACTTCGCATGCAGATTTCCCCAACACGGATCGAAGAGGAACACCCTGTGGATGAACTGGTCAGGGAAATTTGCCTACGCTTTTCCCCCTCACTCCGCTACTAGCAGGATGGTGAACAAAATGCACCAAGAGCAAGGGACACTAATCCTAGTTGCTCCTTTGTGGGCGAGACAGCCTTGGTTTCCACATCATTGCAAACCGCCAATGTGCAATCCACTCACTCCTGTGCCCCTACAACCTGCTTACACAGCACGGGGGAGCAACGTTCCACCCACAACCTCAATCTATGAACTTTGCAGCTTAGTTCCTGAAGTCCTAGAATTTGGCCATTTAAAACGACCTCAAAGGTGTATGGACATCCTCAAGGAGGCACGTAAACCAGACACTGTTATAACATATGGAAAAGATTTGTAATATGGTGCCAGTCAGTGTATAAACCCGATAGAATGTACTCCATTGCACGTTCTCCTCTACATGCTCCACTTCCTAGACTCTGGGGTATTATTCAACTCCATCAAAGTTCACCTGGCAACGTTATCCGTGTACACCACTTCTCAAAGCCAACGTGTCCTGGTGGAAAGTCCCGGTAATTAACGCATTCATGGAAGGAGTAAAAAGACACTACCCTCCCATCTCACACCCGCTTCCAGGGTGGGTCCTTACCATAGTACTAGCAAAGCTTATGGGACCCCCCCCTTTGAGCCTATGCATACATCCAGCCTTAAACAGCGTATATATAAGACAGCTTTTCTGGTGGCTATCACCTCCATAGAAAGAGTCGGTGAACAACAAGCTTTGTCAGTGCAAGACCCTTTCTTTGTTATCCACGGACATTCCTTTGTGGGTGCTTGGGGACTAAACTGTACTTAAGAACCAGCCCGCATCACCTCCTGAGAAGCTAGGCCTTGATTGCTCGACCTGCGCTACCCTATAGAGAATCTTGGCTGGAGTCCTCTGTGCCTCTTCTCTGCCATAGAGAGAGCAGGAGTACAGACACCCCCCTCCAGTCTTTACACTGCTGGGATGCTTATGGTTTTAAGAGTCGATGTATAACCGTGCCACTTACAAAATATCTGCACTTTATTAAATTGAGGTTTAGTTGTGTACAAGATAACTGCATTACAAGCAAAGGAATCTATTGTGAATGGTAAATTGACTAGGATGAGTTTAGAGGCTCTCCAGAGTGCTTGTGAAGCCAGGGAGTTAGACTTTGTGGATAAGTCTAGGGCTGAGCTGATAGCTGCCCTGGTGGACTACCAGACTGATGATGAAACTCTTAAAGGGGGATGCAACCAGTGAGGACTCTGCACCTGGGGTTGTTGCTGAATCTGTTTCTGGGAATGCCACCATTCCTGCTGCCTCTGTTCCAACCCCCAACAATTATGTGGAACTTGAGTTAAGGCTTTGAATGCCGCAAGTTGGAAATAGAAGCTGAGCTTAAGAAAGAGGAGCTGGCACAGCGAGTGGAACTCAAGAATAGGGATCTTGAACTCAAGGACAAGGACACTGAATGTCAGAGAATCCAGCTAGAGAAAGCTAGAGTGGAGAATTCAGCTAAACCCGTTGAGTGTCAGGTCCCCAGCCACCAGGTTTATGAAAGATTTGGTGGGTGTGTTTGTGGAGGGTTCTGATAGCTTCCAATGGATTGAAGCGTTTGAAATGGCTTGTGCAATTCATGATGTTGATAATTGAGATTGGGCTAAGTGTTTAAGCATAGTGCCTCAGACTGGATATGACTGTATTCTGAAACTGAGTGTGGAAGAAAGGGGTCAGTATAAGTGCATGAAGTCTGCTTTAATTGGCAAGACACCTACCCAATACCTCAAAAGGTTCAGGGGTATTAAGAAAAGAGAGAATGTGTCTTGGGTTGACTGGGTGAGTGCTGCGTACATGAACATGATGGGGTGGATTGATGGATACAAGGTGAAAATGTTTGTTGAATTGTCGCTCCTTGTTTTTTGAGCATTTTTCTGAAGCCTGTTCACCAGAGCTGCATCAGTATGTTGCTGACCAGAACATTTTGGATCCCTTTAAGCTGGCCAGGCTGGCTGACAAGTGGGGTCTCCCACCGGGTGTCCCCTCAGGACTCCAGTGGGAAGGACAAAGACAAGGGGGGGACCTCTCAGAAATCTGAGGAGTCCCAAAAGCAATCACAGTTGGGTAAACCAAAACCTTCCTGTCCTAAGACCCACAAATCTAGTGGGGATAAGTCACCCGTGGGTGGGAATAAGAGTAGTGGTCCACCTGCTGCAAAGCAGGCTCCCAGTGGTTCCAGTACCGTACCCTGCACGCCTGGCACTTGTTGGGTATGTGGGGCTCTGGATCACAAGAAGGGTGACTCGTAAGTGTAAAGGTAAGGTGTTTAGACAGATTTCTGAACTCTGTCCCGGAGGCGCAGAGGTTCAGAAGGCCAACCTAATTACTTGGAACAGGGTAACCTCTGGACAAGCCAGACCAATCAGGGTAGCGATCGCGGCGGTCAAGACTAGGTCTCAAGAGGGGTGAGGGTGACTGAACGCCCGCAATGAGCACACAAAGCAAGGACACTTACAAATTACTCCAAACAGGTGTTATATTAAAAATATATACACATTTATTCCAAGGCCTTTGCAACAATGACCCTAGCGAGAAATCGCGATAAAACTCTAGTAAACCAACACATACCAAACCAATACAATATATATACAAATACAAACGAGTCTAAAGCGTTAGATGCACGAAATGTGTAGTCCACCTAGAAGGGGAGGAAAACAGGCAGTGCGAAATAATGATTAGACCCAGTCCGCCTTCAGAGGCACCTAACTAAAGAAGTCCAAGCCCTGCAAAGAGTGGAGCCTTGTGCTCAAAAGTACCTGCACACGCTGGTGCCAAAGAGCAAAAAGGGGAGACTCTTCAAGGGAATCAGGCAGTTCAGTTCGGTGCACAAAAGATGATGAACAGAGTTCCGCGACTCAAGCGCAGCCTCCACTGTGGGCAGAAGCAGAGCGCGAGTACGGAAAGGCGTGCTGTTTGACACAGCGGGTAAAAGCTATGGGCTCTTGCAGGAGGGCGACCAGTTCCTAGCTATGCTACTCACCGGCCCCCGATGCAAGCAGACCCAGGCTTCTCCGCGTCAGTTTCAGTGCTGGCAGGTTCAGGGGAGCAGGGGACGTCTCGTCGTCGTGTAGATTCTGCAGCAGCAGAGTTGAGGGCGTCCCAAACGCAGTGAACCAGCACAGTTTGTTACCACAGCAGGGCAACAGAGCGGCCGTGTGCATCTCAGCCAAATGTACACTACTCACTTCAGACCTGGGAATGCTAAGTGTACGAATCGTGTGAGAGTGACAAGGACTCGAAATACAACACAACCTGACGGCGGTTACAGAGCAAGATTCCTGGGTAGGCTGGTCAGTCTGCTGGATGGCCCAGAGACACTTCCGAAGGCTTACGTGCAGGAGATGGTGAAGATGCCGAGAATAGCTGTCCCCGCTATTCCAAGGGTCGAAGTACCAGTACAGGCCTTCTGGTTCGATCAGAGGTAGAAAGGGTTTCACAAAGCGACAGCAGTGCAGAGGAGCAGTCCTTCAGCGAGTCACCAGCGATTCCTCGGTTCAGCCTCGTGGTTGCAGGATACTTGGCTCCTGTATTCCCTTGTTCGTGAGAACTCAGGAGATCGACATGGTTGTGGCGTTTCCAGCCCCCTCTCATCCACGGTTCCCTTCGCGCCAAAACGGAACACTCACACCATACATGGACCTATCACAGACCACGGTGGTCCCAGGCATTCACACCACCCTAGACTCTCTGGCACCCAGGATGTGTTTTGGAAGCAGACATCCCAGCCCACATCCTGGAGGCACACACAAGGCCTGTAGAAGCCCGCGAAAGCATGTGTGTTTCGCAGGAAAGTACATGCCCAAATAAGGAAGGCCCCGGGTCGGCTCGACCTGGGGAAGGTGAAGGGGGCAAGACAGTCAGCGGACAGGACAAAGGAGCCTCATGGTCTGGCCATTTTGGGAGCCAGGCCACCATTTTGGGCTAAGGGCGAGAAACGCGCTTAAAACGCCAAAAGGAGCTCAAAAACACAAGAAACGATCGCTGCCACCATTCCCGTCCGTGATTAACTTGCACCGATCATTTACAATCCAAGCAGAGTATCTAGGGCCTGGAGAAGACTAGAGACCCAAGAGAGCAGTAACTTAGCTTACAGTGCCTTCTTGTATCATGTTGCACGAAAGCTGCAACATGATAAAGAAACTACGGAAAACAGCATTTCCCGGTACTGACTGTCTTAAGGGCATGTCAGTTTCCCCGTAAGAATGGCGCGAAAGCCCAGAGGAGTGCGGCAGAAGGCTGCACTTCTCTGGCAAAGCCTAGATCATGGTGAAAACAACAGCAAAAAGTTTAGGGGTTGCCACATGGAAGGAAAATTACCCACAATTAAGAAATCCATCCTAACATAAGGCACTTTGAGTACAGGCTGTCAGCATGAGCTACCCTTACCCCATGCCTGATGTGGAGGCCACTGTCCTCCCCTCCTCTACAGGAATCACATTCGGTGCTCCTGTAGAGATTTTTCCCTAGTGTCCCTTGGGGCCTGGGACCAGTACGCAGAAGTACTGTTGACAATCCCACAGAACACCTGCAGGTTTTTGAGAAGTGTCCTCCTGAATGGCCAGCCTTCTACTGACTTGAGAGACACTGGGGCAAGCCTGACAGTGGTGAACAGGATCCTGCTCAAGCCAGAGGACTATGTAGGTGCTCCTCTGAGAACCACCAGGTTAGCTGGTGGGCCTCTCAAATTATCGCCTGTAGCCTTAGTCCTACTCCTGATTGGAGACAAGACAGCAAAGTTTCCTGTCCTGGTTCAGGACAATGTCCCTGCTAACATTCTGTTAGGAAATGATCTAGTAGAATTGGGGTTGATCGCGGACGGTCTACCCATGACTGTTGCTGCAGTCACTAGGTCACTGGTGACACCGGGTCTGGCTGAGAGTCAGGTACCTGAGCCAAAGGCAAGAAGACGGAAGAACAAGAAGGCCACCTCTGAGAAGGGGGCTCCTTCTCTTCCTGCTGTCCTACAGCACCCATTGGGATCCATGCTACGGACGGGCTGGGTCCAGTGGAAAACCCAAACTCTTCTCCTGAGGGAGAAGAGGCAGAAGACCCTCCTGCGGGAGAGGTTCTCAACCCGGAGGACCACCCCGACCTTCAATGTCTGTTGGCTGAAGGGGGACCCTCCAGGGCGGACTTCTGTAGGGGACAGAGAAAGTGCCACTCTCTCGAGGGTCTGAGGAAACGGGCCCTGTTCCTGGCACAAGGAGAAGTGCCTAGGACATTCCGGATCTATTGGGAGGGTGAGCTCCTTGTTAGTGAGCCCACTAAGCCTGAACCTGGTGCCCTCAAGAGGTTGGTGGTACCCCAGGTTTACAGGCCCTTCCTGCTGCAGTTGGTGCATGAGGTGCCCTTAGCTGGTCATCTTGGTACCAAGAAGACTAAGCAGAGGCTCTCTGCCCATTTCTACTGGCCTTGGATGGGAGTAGAAGTGGAGTCCCACTGCAGGACCTGCCCAACTTGTCAGTTGTCTGGCAAGACTGGAGGTAGTGTTATTGCCCCACTGCAGCCATTGCCAGTGGTTGGCACACCGTTTGAGAGGGTCGGCATAGACGTTGTCGGTCCCCTTGACCCTCCCACTTCAGGTGGACATCGGTTCATCCTGGTCTTGGTTGATCATGCCACCAGGTACCCTGAGGTTATACCCCTTCGGACTTTTACTGCCAAGGTGGTTGCTAGGGCTCTCCTGGGCATTTTCACCCGTGTTAAATTCCCTAAGAGGATACAACTTCATGTCTAGTTACATGAAAACCATGTCGAAAGAGTGCGGGGTAACCTACAAGTTCTCCACCTCTTACCATCCCCAGACAAACTCCCAAGGGCATGCTAGGCGCTTTGGAAGAACCCCTAAGGAGGAAATGGAATCTCCTCCTGCTATGCCTGCTGTTTGCTTACAGGGAGGTACCTCAAGAGGGTGTTGGTTTCAGCCCCTTTGAGTTACTCTTTGGACATCCCGTGAGGGGGCCCCATGCCTTGATCAGAGAAGGTTGGGAAGCCACCCCTTCAGGTCCCACCAAGCAAGTGGGGGACTATGTGTTAGGCCTCAGACGGAGCATGACACCGATAATGGGTCAGGCGACAGCGAATCTCAAGGCCAGCCAGGAACTGAATAAATACAGGCATGACCTTAAAGCCTCACAAGTGGATTGGACTCCAAGACAGGAGATCCTTGTATTGGAGCCTACCAAGCCTCGGGCTTTGGCAGACAAATGGACTGGATCCTTCAGGATAATCTCGAAGATGGGCAAAGTCAAGTATCTGGTTGACATGGGAGTCTCTGGGGTAGCCCTCAAAGTATTCCACGTCAACAGGCTCAAGCCTTTCCATAGACAAGCGGAGGTCTCGTGTCTCTTGCTAGCTTCAGAGCAAGAAGAGGATGAGATTGAGTCCCTTCTTGATTTGCTGCATAGCAACCCTCAGGATGGCTCAGTGGAGGGAGTACATCTCTCTCCCGATCTGACGACAGAGCAGCAGAGGGCCTACAGGGCTTTGCTCCGGCAGTATACCTTTCTGTTTTCACTGACACCAGGCCTTACACTGTGGTGTAGGCATGAAATTGACATTGATGACAGTGTGCCTGTCAAAAGCAGGTGCTACCGTATGTCAGATACCGTAAAAAAACCACATACAGGCTGAGGTCGCCAAGATGTTGGATCTGGGTGTTATTGAACCCTCAACCAGTCCCTGGTCCAGTCCTGTGGTCCTTGTCCCCAACGCTAGTTCCCAGGCAAGTACCAAGGATTGGAAGTTCTGTGTAGACTACCGAGGAGTCAGTGCTGTCACCAAAACTGACACGCACCCATTGCCCAGAGCTGATGAGCTTGTGGACACCATAGGTGCTGCCACATTTGTGAGCACCTTTGACCTTATCTCAGGCTATTGGCAAATAGCTCTGACGGACCATGCCAAGGAAAAAATGGCGCTCTCAACACCTGAGGGACTCTACCAGTTCTGGGTCATGTCTTTTGGGTTTAAAAATGCCCCTGCCACCTTCCAGACAGAGATTTGTCAATCATGCGCTCAGTGGGATGGAGGCCTTTTGTGTGACCTACTTAGACGACATTGCCGTCTACAGTTCCACCTGGGAAGAGCATTTGACACATCTGGATAAGATGTTGCAGGCCTTGAAACGGGCTAACCTCACTATCAATGCCATAAAGTGCCAGATAGCTCAGGAGAAAGTCACGTATCTTGGTCATGAGGTATGAGGGGGTCAAATCCAACCTCTCCCCAGTAAAGTACAGGCTGTACATGACTGGGAGACTCCCACTACTCAAAGCCAGGTGACAGCCTTTTTGGGCCTCACTGGGTATTATCTCAATTTCATGGTGGACTATGGAACCATAGCTGCACCACTGACAGCTCTAACTTCACCCAAACATCCTTGGAAGGTTAATTGGACTGAAGACTGTCAGAAGGCCTTTGATGGCTTGAAAGAAAGTCTGTGTAGGCCACATGTGTTGTGTGCGCCTGACTACAGCAAACCCTCCGTCGTCCAGACGGATGCCTGCAACACCGGAATTGGAGCCGTCTTGTCCCAGTTGGATGACAAAGGGAGGGAACATCCGATCATATTCATCAGTAGACAACTCAAGAGTAGAGAACTTAGGTGGGCTACTGTTGAAAATGAATGTTTTAACATAGTTTGGAGCACTAGGCATTCCAGGCCCTACCTTATGGGGTCTACCTTCAAGGTCCAATTGGATCATAAGCCCCTGAAGTGGCTTATGCAGATGAAGGGTGAAAACCCGAAACTGCTCAGGTGATCCATTAGCCTACAAGGGCTTGACTTCACCATAGAGCATAGACCAGGGAAGAGTCACGATAATGCAAACGGCTTTTCCAGAAGGTATGTTGACCGTCTGGAAGAGGGTGTCTATCTCGTGGGAGATTAGGCACCCTAACATCAGTCTGGGGGAGGGGGGGTGGCGACTGTGATGCTGGAAATGCATCAGAGGGACAGGGAATCTGTATCCTGGTCCTTTACTGCTTTTTATTGTGTGTTCTGTCGTGTTTCCCCACAGGAGTTCATGTGGAACTCCTGGCTGTGCAGCTCTTTTGGTTTGGTGTACAGACCCATGGGATACCCTTATGGCACCCATGGCACTCTGTGCCCCTAGTGTATGTTTTTGGGCACCTATGTGTGGCCACAGAGCAGGGTACGGGCTGGTGGCAGCTCTGTGCTGAATTGACAGGTGCCCTGAGCATCCTCCATTTTGGGATGCCCTGGCCCTGTCATTGGAATCTGTAGATTCCTGATGGAGACATGATGGCCCCCATGGCCTCTTGCCTTCCATCGCCCATTACCTTGGTTATCCTGAAGTCCCAGGAAGCCTTTACTCTGTCCCTTCCCCCTGACTGGCTGTTGGCTGGAAGTTCCATATATGGTAGTGTGGGGGAAGTGCCGACCATACTGCCTGGAGCCTTCCCAACAACTGTATGTTGTGGGTACACCTGTGGGTGGGACCTGGGTGAACGGAGAGTGTGACGAATATACACTTCCTGTTCTGGCTGCCTGGTTCCTGGTGTTTGAATCCACATTCTGTCTTGTGAGTGTCTGGATGGAGAAGAATGACCTGAATGCAATGTGCGCCTGATTGGCTGACTGACTGCTGAATGCTGTTCTGAATTATTGGTTGCCTGAGTGTGACCCAGCAGAATGAATGGGAGATCAACTAGTATATCTGGGGGCCTTTCACTGCTAGAAATCGTTCAGAAGCTGAAGTTGAAACTGTAGCTTAACCTTGAAGCCCTGATGGAGGAGAAGTAGTGCTGTTGCTCTACTTCATTGATCTGAAAGCTGCTGTGTCTCCAAGGACTGACCCAGAGAGGACCTGGCTAGGCGCCCTTTTCCCATGCTCTGAGGGACCATCGAGCACTGCTAACCTTCGCCGAAGCTCCCTGGAAGTCAGACCCTCGACAGGCTGCCAACTGGAGACGGGGACCACTGAGGAGAACGAAGATGACCACCAGACATTCCGTCCGTCGTCGACCAGGGTTCGCAGGTTTGCTATTACCCCTGGAGGCACGTCGAAGTTAGTTGTCCAGAAGCGGGGACTGCTTGACGCTGTTCTGTCGACGACTGGAGCCGCAATGCTCCTTTTGCCTAAGACGTTTTGATTCACGGACATGCTCACCCGCACCGCCGACCACCTTATTCCTCCGGAGAAGGCCAGGCCGATGCGCCGAGGATCATCCGCTGGTAGGTTTCCTGCCACCCAAAGATCGCAGGGCCAACGGACGACTCGATGCCCTGGCTGGGCCACAGTTCTCCACAAACTCTTTGTGGGCCTGAACTAACGACATTGAGGTGTCCCACACGCCTCTTCTTGCAGGACGTCTTCGACTCGTCGCTGAGCACCGCCAGGACCAGAGCTGCTACCTCACTGCCGTTGTCCACCCTTTTCTTCGAGGGATCTCGTCGATCCGTGGCTCCTGCTTTAAAGGGAGCCGCTCAAGAAGGAACCGTCGACAACCCGTCATCGAACTCTATTCCAAGTACATTTGGGTGGTAAAAACATTGTAGAAGGAAATAAGACTCATTGAACAATGTATGGACTGGGCTTGTAGGATATCTTTATTTTACAGGTTGCCCAGGTTGTGGGGGGGGGTGGGATCTCCACACAGAACTGTCTAGTGGTTTCGGCCTGTATTCTGCCAATTGTTCTAACCAACTGCTTTCCTCCCATGTCTATTGTTGGTTGCCTTTATTAATGTGATCTGTGTGACATTTGACCAGAGTATAGTTGATGCACTTTAATGAGATCTAATGATAATTGTGGTACCACTTAGAACTGTATATATTTGCCGTTGTAGATTAACTGAGCACAAAGTGAGTTATTGTGTATATAACCTTGAACCTTAATTATATGCAGACTGTGTTTTAACTAATAGTGTGCGGGCATTCCTTTGTGGGTGCTTGGGGATTACACTGTACTTAAGAACCAGCCCGGATCACCTCCTGAGAAGCTAGGCCTTGATTGCTCGACCTGCGCAACCCTATAGAGATTCTTGGCTGGGGTCCTCTGTGTCTCTCCTCTGCCATATAGAGAGCAGGCGTACAGACACCCCCCTCCAGTCTTCACATCCACAAAGACATGTTGGTACTAAAAACACACCCTAGGTTTGCACCGAAGTTCATATCTTAAGTTCCATGTTAATCAGTCCATCGAACCACCAGCTTTCTTTCAAAGCCCTTCAAGCTCAGCTGAGAACAAAATTCCATACACTAGATGTAAGTAGGGCGGTCCTTTACTATGTAAACAAGACAAAACCGCTAAGAAAAATTGACCAACTGTTTCTCTCCATAGCAACTGGCAGGGAAGGTGACCATGTTTCAGAAAAGGCCATCTCCAGATGGATAGGCGGATGCATACAGCTCGCCTACTCTGTGAAATTCAACTCTGTTTTTCACACGAAGAGCTCACTCCTACCAGGGGTACAGGAGCTACCTTGGCCTTTGTTGCAAGCATCCCACTGGACACCATTTGCAAAGCAGCTACATGGAGCTCTATACATACTTTTACTTAGGACTACTGCATTGACACACATTCTAAAGCAGATTCACAGGTGGGACAAGCTGTGCTAAAATATCTAATTGCTGATGTAACGTCTCACAACCCACCACCTTCTCCAGACACTGCTTGCTAATCTATGCATAGCATGTGATCTAAGCAGATTCTACAAGCCTCAGAAGGGATACATTACTCGCCATAATTGTATTTCTGATGCTTGTATCTGCTTAGATTCACGTGCATCCACCCTTCCTCCCCGGTAGAGTAGAAGGTCCATAGATGTTTTTCTGGCTTCATTTGCTATAATCTGCTTGATTACACCTATACTCATGCTACACTTCATGCTACCTCATGTCAGAAACAAAACCGTGTGAGGGACCTCGATGCATGAAGTACCATGGGTACAGTAGACGCCACACTAGGAATAATATTTCTGACACGCCCTGTCAAAGTCCCTTTTTGAGTTTCGAAAACCAAAACTGTATTACTCTGTAGCTACCACTAGATGTTGGCCTATGCATAACATGTGAATCTAAGCAGATACAAGCATAAGAAATATGGTTACGGAAAGTAATGTATCACATATATTTATTATATATACACACCAGAATCACTTTAAATACTTTAGACGTTTACACTATAACACTTTGGAATACACTTCAAAGGACACTTTAACTTTCGTGTTTGTCTGGGGTTACATTTTTAGCAATGCTAGAAATGGAAAAGAAAATGTTATCGTGTTATTGGTTATTATGCGCACCTGCGGTTTCTAACAGTTTATAAGGTAATACATTTACTCTGCAAACACATATAGTAAAGTTAATTTAAGGGAGGAAAATGATTAGTTAGTGTAACATTAGCTTGGTTCAAGGTTCTTGAAGTCCAAAAACGCAACCTTCGCTAAAGGCAGTTTGGAGAGGTCTCCAAGTCTCGACAGGCAGCAGAATATGAAGAGTTCCTTTGGATTTCTTCCAGTCTCTAGTATTATAGAAGCAGCAAGTTATCAACTAACAAGGGAGACCTGTAAAAGGACTTGATGAAGGGACAGAAGCAGCGGCTTAAGTCACACTAAGAGGGGGTGTCCCTGGGCACCAGTGGGTGCACTCCACCGCTCTGGAACGACTTGAACTTTGTACAAATTGCGCCCTGATGCCTCCGGGCCTGATGGCTTGCGTGTTATAAATATCAAATACTTACTTAGGTTTGAAGAACATTTTTGTGCCGGATGCTCTGTGATGTTACAGCTCTGCACCAGACCTCCAGATTCCTTGGTCTCGTGACTGAAGGCAGGACAGTGAACGGGATCTCTCAACATCAGTCTCGAGGGAGGACCTGTGGTACGACTTTCAACAACTTCTTGGTTCACTCTGTGGTGTTGGTGCGGTTTCTGCAGCCCCAACAAAGGACACAGATCGCTCTGTCATTCTTCTTCGCTTCCTGCAGTCCCGCACTCTGGTGAGGTGCTCTGGGCAAGTTGGATCGGATCTCTGGAGTGTCCTTACGATTTCAGCAAAGATTTGGATGGATTCAGCCTTTCCACAACGATGCACTCGAAATGGGCAGCAGGTCTCCTGGTATTGGGGTTCTGCAGCTCTGGAAACTCCTAGGACCTCGGGTGATAGCTCAAGCCAATTTGTTTTAGGACTGGTTGCTCCCACCAGCCAAAGGGAAGGAGCCATTGTTAGGCAGAAACCTGTGCAGTTCCCTTAGGGACCACTGCAAAAGATTTAAGACTACAGGTGTTTGGCAGTAAACCCACTTGGTAGCAGTCTGTTAGACACATATTCACTTGGTAGCTGTGGCTGAGCAGTCAGACCTCTCTCAAGAAGAGTTAGGCAGTATGCAGAGTATACACAATAGGTACAGAGATACAGTAGCACAAGCAAACACTGACCAGAGCTTTGATGTAAAAGTATATTATTTATTTTAAAACACACTTGTTAATCACACTAGCAAAAAAGAGGTAAGTAATTTCAGCACACAGTCACTATCATATATATACACAACCCTATTCACTTATTATACAAGTCTTAGTGAGAAACACCACTTATTTTCAGACATAGGTGAGCGCTTAACATAAGATGACACTCTAATAAGTTGTAAAGGAAAGGAGGGAAAAAGGCAGAGTTAAAAAAGCACACAAGTTTCAATACTTTCTGAAAGAACCACGGTAAGGCAGGATAGGCAGAGTTCTACTGGAGAGCAAGGAAGTCAATTGAAAGGCCCACTCTTGGAGAGAGCAAGCAGAAGGGGTCCAGGTTCACCAGTGGGGTTATGCCCAAAGAGTCTTTGTAGATAGTTCTCACAAAAAGTATGAAATTAAAGTCAGGAAAAGTTAGCTAGCTTGTCCCAAGCCAGCCCAGGTTAGAAAGTCGAGGCTTTACTGTCACCCCGAATGATCTGTCGCAAGGGAAGCCAGGCGGGACACAGTACCTTAAGTGTGAAGGAAGCTCCAGCCGGGGGCAGTTGTTCCTGGCAGCAGGTGCAAGTCGGTGTTTCGTCCGGAGGAAGAAGTAACGCCATGTAGGAAAGATGAAGGTCGTTGCACTGCCAGGGAAGAAACCAGCCGCGGAGTTCTCCGGTTAAAAGGCACTACCCTTCTCTTCGCGGTAGTGGTAAACCGTGGTATTCCGGTTGCCAGGGTGCTTGGCACGGGCAAGGCGGCCACGAGAAGCTCCAGGAAGGTGAAAAGAAGGCGAAACTGGTTATCCCCACCAGTCAAAGGAAGAAGACTCTCCGGACTGGAGATCTCCTCTGTCGTCGGGAAAAGTGGTGAGACGGTTCAGCAGGGCTCCACCGGTGGTGTCGTCGTTGCAGGTCGGCTCAGCTTCTCCCTCCTCGGATTCTTAGGTCCTGTGGCGACTTCTGAAGTTCCAGTTCCCAAAGCCCTGCTTTTATGCAGCACACCCCCATTCACTCAGCCTAGCTGTCAATCAAACATGCTAAGTGGTGAGCCGGCCGGCTCACCACTTGGGCCTTTCACACAAGAGTAAGACTTGAGTTACCAAGGTAACTCAGTCCAGGGTGCCTAAACCCCCTCCCACACCCCCTGTGGTACCCAGACAGAGTGGCACCACTTTTGGAGGCTTCTGTGGAGAAGCCCGCCAAAAAGTGGAACAAAGGGCTCGGGTTGGAGTCACAGAAGAGAACACAAACGCCATTTTAGAATAGAGTACTGGCAAAACATACCAACCGGTGAATTAATATTAAATAAATAAACCGTGGGTATGTTCGAGGCTATAAGAATTAAATAAAGTTGGTAGCCTCGAACAATGGGAAAATCCCATAGAGATATATTCGCGGTCGAATATAAAAAGTAGTATCCACTGCCACCAGCCAAAACTCGATCAGGGGGGGATGGAGACGTGCCCCCTCGAACAACAGACCCCGGGGCAATCGAATTGCCCCGACCAGTACGTCCACAATATGATGGTTTGTACTGGTTTCTGTTCATAATTTGGGACTAGTAAAGCCAATGGTGACTTTACATGCCCTGGGAGACAGTAGTCAGTCCCAGGGTATGGACTCTATGTTGGGTGGTCGCTACGACACCCCTGGGTTACGGCACGGAGGGTGCTGTGTAACCCACATAAAAAAACACATGAGACCCTAAGGAGTAAAAGACCCCATAGCCCATATAACACATGGAAAGTGAAAGGAACCCTTCAAATCATGTCTAAGAGTGGGAGCAAAAGAATCTCACTCTTAGGAGAGAAAAAAATAAACCCCAAAAATCCAGCAAAGCTGCTGGGGGACTCACTAGGTTTGGGAAATTAGCCTTACAGAGAATTCTCCCTAACAGCCGTCCTCTCCGGTGCTCATCTGTCGCTTAGAAAACGTGGTCAAGACAGCAGTGGTTGCTTCACAGTTTTACAAAGGGGGTCTGCATGTTAGGACAGTTTTTCTGGAGTCCAATTAAGGGCCTAGCAAAACCATTCTACTGAGGCAGTACAAGACCCCACTCTTAGTATAAGGCTGTACCACCTGAGTTCGGGGTAGCGTAGACAGAGCAGCCAGGATTATTTTAGGAGGGAGAGAGGGCAGTAGATACAGTACAAGTGAACATTGTAATACAAATGATCCAAAGAAACACTGAAACACTATGTATTGTAAAAATAAAGGATTTATTTCAATACAGGTAGGCCCAGATAAATCTAGGGGTTAAGTAAGTACTAACACATTATATGAAATCACAATATAAAACACAACACTATACTTGAAAGCACACAGGCCCAAGTATAAATCTTATTTGGAACACCTAACAGTAGTTCTAGGGAAGTCAAAACCTTGTTATACACATTTAGTATAGGCCAAGCCTATTCTTTGGGAGTAAAAGACCAATGGTTACTTTTAGATTACTTTTGGTAATACACAGACAGTAGGCCCTTCCAGTTAGACAGTGAGTCTTGGAACAAATCACATAAAGTCAACTGGACAATATACTTTTGGTGAATAGTGAAACACTTATTCTAAGTGCAGTAAAAACCTATAACTACTTTTGTCATAACACACAGTTAAACCAGGTGAATAAAACCTAAGGATGTAATGTACAATTACAGATGCTTTGGAAATCAGGGAACCCCAGATTGAGGTAAGCAATAACTCTGGTAACTTGTTTTGGATGGCACACAGCTAAAACAAGGTAAGTAAAACCCACTTACTTTAACTTCACAATGAAGGGGAAAGTAAAACCCAATGTCACACTTTACTGAATAATTATTCTAGGTAGGCAACAACCTAATGTAGACTTTTTAAGGACAGGCTAGCAGCAAGTCAGGGAAAGCAAGACCCAGTTGGGGGACACTCATAAAATTATCCTAACAGGACTAACCTGGTGATACCAACAGTTGGAGGACACTCATACAATTACCCTACAGGAATAATCTGGTGAAACCCACACATTACTTTTGTAAAGAGGCACAACCTAATCACAGGAGAGTAAAATACCTTCACATCTACTTTCTTTTAAACTGGCAAAACAGTGGCTAAGGAAGAAAGGATGTTAACCACACTTTTAAGAATAGTGCATCACACATTCAAGATCAGTAAGAACTATTGTAACTGTTCACTCTGAGAATTACAGTTACCCACCAACTCTTTATAAGTAAGTAAAACACTTGATTTCTTTTCTAGGCAGAAGTCCCAATCCCTTCAAAGTCTTTCCCTTAGATAGAGCATGAGTGTTCTCAGTGGCAGAAGGGGTGTCACTAGGACTAGTGACCAACAGGCAGTGTTAGAATAAGTTCTTTAGTAGCAAAAGTCAGAGTTTCCTTAGGAAAACTGGAAAACAAGTGAGTACTTTACTTCTAGTTTCCTTAGGAAAACTGGAAAACAAGTGAGTACTTTACTTCTAGAGTTAGAGTTGGGGCTTTCCAGAAGACACCCCAGCAGGATTCTAGCAGTGGGACTGGGTGTACTGGACGAGGGACCTCCCAATCAAAGAAAACACCCCAGGACTACACAGAAATCCCAACAGGCTTAAGGTAAGTATGTACTCACACAGTACCTCAGCAATGAAGAAGAGATTGCAGCAGGAGAACTTCAGGGACTGCAGCCAAATACCCGGTCAGTGGATTCTTTGTCCTGGAGACTGAACACAAGATCTCAAAAGGAACTTTACAGCAGGAATCGATGAAGAAGGCTCTAGGCAAGATTTCTCTTGCGGCTGAATGCGGTTCTGCGCCTTTTCAAGGAGCACAGACGAAGACAGAAAATCGCGATTGAATTCTCGTTTAAAAGGTCCAGCACTCTTGTGAGGGGACTTTTTGGACTTGATTCGTGTCTCTGGAGATACACCAGGATGCCCACAAAGTTTCGGCGAGATTCGGAATTCGGAAGACCGTGCACCGCACAGTGGCTGGAGGTCCCAGGGTATTGGGGTATTGCAAGAACTCATGGTCGCAGCAACCCTTGGGATGGCTCAAAATGCAGGTCTTCTTGAGTCTAGTGGGTCTCACCAGGCTATGGGTTCGGGTCGTCGTTTTCGGAGACCCCAGGTCGATCAGAAGGAAAGGCTGCAGCAGGCTCCGGTTGCACAGCAGGCTCTCCGGTCGCTGGAAATCATTCCCGACGCTTTTCCTTAGTCATCCTCTTCGGTTTTCTGTTCCAGTGGTTGACATGACTTCAGCTTCCAGGTTTCCAGTATTTATCAGGAACTGCAACACAACCTCTGCATTCTCTCCCCGCATTTTACAAGAAAGGGGCGTTTGGCTGTCCAATCAGGACAGCCAACCCCCCACTGGGATTTGGCCCTGTTGAAGGAAGGCATGAGACAAAGGAGGGGGAAGTTTTGGACTCCTCCCCCACTTCCTGTGCTTACAGACTGACTGGAGCCTGGGCGGGGGGGGTCCAGGGGACTCCCGCCAAAGACAAAACTCAAACAAAGGAATTTCCTGCCCTGGATGTCAGGGGAAGGAACAAGAAATGACTAGAAACACTAAATGGCAGAAAAAGAAGACCGGGGCCATTTTGGTAAAATGAGCACCCTTAGGTGCCTTTACTGCAGCTGTGATTACAGCCCGCGGTAAAGGTGCACCAAATTAGTAAAAGGTATCACTGCCACCAGCCATTAAAGGTAAGCTTGTCACTGTAACAGAATTGTTAGTTTAAATGTGAAAGGGGATACATTGCATCTCCCCAGCACTCCACATAAGGTGAGGTGTGCTGGTTTCACAGAATCAAATGTAAAAGGGATCCAAAGATCCTTTCTACCCTTGGGAACTGTAGTTCACTCAAGGTTAGCACAAGAAAGTTAAATGGGGAGCCCCTAGGGCAACCCAGCAACAACAGGCACTTATTTCCAATAAGCTGTTGGACATGATAACTTTAAAAAGACACTATGGAGTGTCTTAAAAATAACACCCATAAAAAGAGTTAAAGATTAGGTGAGTGTGGAAAAAGGTTCCCACTCACTGAGGTATTAATGAAAAATATCCCACTAGAAAAGCAAAAAGTTCTGGAGTTGAACCAGGAAAGGAAGATTTACCAGCTCTGTGGAAATCTTAACTAACACTGCAGGCGTCACTGTTCTGCTTCTTCGGTTACCTCATCTTCTAGTGGTCGACTTGCTTTTCACTCCAGACGCCTCACCTTTTATATAGTTTCAGCACAAACTCCTCTGCAATCTCTCTCAGCATATTACAGAAAGGGGCGTTTGGCTGTCACATCAGGACAGCCAGCCCCCCTGTGGGAGCTGAACCTATTCAAGCACTCTGGCAGACAAAGGACAGGGGGGTGGAAAACTCCTCCCCTACTTCCTGCCCGCCCAGACACTCTGGAGCCTAGGCGGACATACCCAAGGGTTCCTGCCAAAGACTCACTCACCCACCACTGCCCATAAGATCCTGTGTGCTGCAGTAGTAAAAACACAGATGCCTTCAAGAGCTGCGGGGCAGACATACTCGATAGTACAGGTAGAATGCAAAGAATAGAGTTCCAAAAGACCCAGCCCACAAGAATAAAAACTGAGTGGAAAAAGGCGCCACTCATTCAGGGTTGAAAGAAAAAGGTCCAGAAGTCAAGCAAAAAGTGATGGGGTTCTCACTAGGAGAGGGATAACTACATTTATGTTCACACACAGTTATACTAAGTGAGTAAGTCCTTTTGGTGTAATATACCATTACAGTTGCTTTGCTTTTGCAGGTCAATGGAACACAGACTAAGGTAAGCAATAACTTTCTAACATAGTTTAGGATGGCACAAAGCTATTCAAGGTAAGTAAGACTCATATACTTTTTAAAGAAGCTACCAGCAACCTTAAGGTAGGTATAAACCTAAGGCGGTTTTAGAATCTGTATAAAAGAAGGGAAAGCCAAACCCAGTTGTTGAACTTACACACTAATATTCTGAAAGACATAGTTAATTGAAGCCAACAGCATTACTTTTGGGAAGAGGCATAACCAATTCACAGGTGAGTAAAACAACCTGACCTATACTTTTCGTAATGGCACAACCTACATTCAAGGTAAGTGAGCACTCCTGTAACTTCTCACTCTGTTAGTTACCAACTAACTCTTTCACAAGTAAGTATTTTTCAAACACTTGTTAAGTTCAAGACGGAATCCTTTACTTATCCAGTCCTTCCCCAGTCTTTTGCATGAGTTCACTCAGAGGCAGAAGAGGGACCCTAGTGTTCTAGGGGCTAGCTGTAGGCAGGGTGAGATAGGGTTCAGTTGCAGGAAAAGTCAGAGTTTCTGTGGAAGACTGTTCAAACAAGTAAGTAGTTCACTTTAGAGTTAGGGTCCAGGGACTTCAGAGAAGACACCCTAGGAGGATTCCAGCAGTGGGCCTGGGTGAACTGGATGAGAAGACTCCCAGCCCAACAGCTTTACAGAAATCACACAGGCTTTAGGTAAATAATAACCTCAGCCAACACAGTACCTCAGCACAGAAGAAGAGTTGCAACAGGAAGACTTCAGGATCTGCAGCCAAATACCCAGTCAATGGATGCCTTTGCCATGAAGACGGAAGACAGGACTCTGGAAATGGCATCTCAGCAAGGATCAACGGGGAATGCTCCAGGCAAGAGTTTTTTAGTGGCTGGATGTGGCTCTGTTTTTATGGCACCCTTTTCAAAAGCCAGAAGAAGATAAAATATCCCTGATTGGATTTGCATTGCTAACCTGGTCCAGCACTCTGGTGAGGGGGCTTCAAGGACTGGAATCACGTCTCTGGAGGTCCATCAGGATGCCACCAAAGTTTCAGCTCGATTGGGGAAAACATGCACCACACGATGGCTCGAGGTCCCAGTGTATTGGGGGTATTGTAGCACCGCAAGGTCGCAGCATGACGTGGGATGGCTCAAAATGCAGGTCTTCTTGAGCCTAGTCTCACCAGGGTCTGGGTCGTGGTTGTTGTTTTCGGGGTGCCCAGGTCGCTTGGAAGGAAGGTAAAAGCAGGCTCTGGTTACACAGCAGGCTCTCCAGTCTCTGGAATTCGCATAAACAATAGTTGCTTCATCTTCCTCTTCAGTTTCAGCTCCATTGGTCAGCTACCTTTTTTAGCTTGCAGGATCTCGCTTTTTTGCAGGAACTCAGCCAATCAAACAGATGTGCAACATTCAAACCTCGATGATTGGCAGTCCTTTCAGGACCGCTAGCCTCCCAGTTTGAACTGGATTCTCGCAGGCAGGCTGGAAGACAAAGGGCTGCAGAGTTTTGGACTCCTCCCTCACTTCCTGCTTTCACAGACTCTCTGGAGCCTGGGCGGGCTTGACCGAAGTCTCCCACTGAAGATAAAAATCAAACAAAGCAATTTCCCACCTTGGAGAACAGGGGAAAGAACAAGAAGGAACAAGAAGCACGAAAAAGGCAAACGAACACAGGGGCCATTTTGGTAAAATGGGCACCCATTGGTGCCTTTAGTGCAGCTGTGAAAATAGCCTGTGGTAAAGGTTCCGAATTAGTAAAAACTTTCACTGCCACCAGCTATTTAAGGTAAGCTTTTCCCTGTAACAGAATTGTTACAGTGCTAGTGAGAAAGGGGATACATTGCATCTCCCCAGCACTCCACATAAGGTGGGGTGTGCTGGTTTCACCTAACAAAATGAAAAAAGGGATAGAAATATCCTTTCTACCCTTGGGAACTGTACTACTCACATGGGTAGCCGGTGAAAGTAAAAGGGGAGCCCCGCAGGGCAACCCTGTAACAATAAAAAGGTATATACCAAAAGTTGTTAGAGGTTAAAATACAACGGGCACTCTGGAGAGTCTTAAAAATTACACCCATAAAAAGAGTAAAAGGATCTGTGAGTGGAAAAAAGTTCCCACTCACTGAGGTATAGGAACAAATAATCTGCCAGTCCAGAAAAACGTACTGAGGTTCTCACAAGTGAGGTAGATTTAGCACTTGCGTTAATATCTTACCAAACAATGTGTCTGCCAAACCTCCTCCAGCATGCCTACTGCTTTGGGAGTCTATCACAATGAGGAATCTGTGGGAAAATGTAATCCATTGAAAGAGTAATTACTTAGGAGTAATGTTCTTTCGATTGGATTCTGTCCTCCCAAGTATTCCTCATCTTTGATATTTGCTCTCCAGCTTCAGCTGCTTTGGAAAAATGTTTTCCTTGACAGAGTGCGCTGTGCACTGGTCTCGTCGACTCAATGTCCCTTGAGGGCTTTGTCAGTCAGTCTGTCATCACCAGTACACTTTGCACACGCAAGGCCCGTTGGCTACAGTTTTGTTTTTCGATGCTGCTTTCGCTTTGAGAGAAATATGGCACGCTTCGGTTCTTCATTGAACGTTGGTACATTGAATTTAAATTCAATATGTCTCCGCCATCGGCTCCATCGACTCCTAAGATGGTTTAAATTAATGCCAAATTGTTTTGCAAAAATGTCAATCACTGATCTCCACCAATTATGTCTGTGGTGCCTCGTCACAGAACATCGCACGACGGAGTGCAATTCCTGTCAGGCAATGACTGACAAGACTCCAAGAGAGCGTAAAGGTAAACTAGCGATTGGTAGGATCCCTTCAAAGTCCCCTATTAATATTTTGAAAAAACAAAAATACTCCTTGACGGAAGAGATCCAAGAAAAGATCTCGATCGAGGAGTCGATCAGGTCATTCTTAGTCAAAGAAGGAAAGGAAAAGACATCGCAGATCTCCTTCGACCTCTAGTGATTGCTCCCCTGAGAGGATTGCATGCCTGACAAATCCCAGCAGGATGCGTTTTGGAGGGATATTTATTTTATTTATTCATTTATGAAGCACGCTAAACCCAGAGGCATCAAGGCGCTGTTGCAACCATTACCCATATACTTCACAGGATGGGGAAAAGTCAACAGGATGATTAAAATATTCAAGAAGGCGGCCTTGACCCCCTCGAAAGAGAAGAAAGATAGATCATGCCCCTGTTGCTCTGCATAAAGACAAAGGTAAGTCAAAGGCTAAACCCCGTGAACCCTAGAGTCCGAGATGCAAGCCAAATTCTCATTGAGGCCTAGGAAGGCCTTGAACTGACAAGAAGTTGTCGAGGACTTTGAGTCGAGAATCCAGCCCTTCGAGGGCTTTGTCGATTAAAAGTAGACAATAACCGGGCCTATTCCATCAACGCCGTTGATGCCTGTGTCGAAGTCATCAACGCTACAGTTGAAAACTACGTCATAGGCTTTGAAACCATTATCAATGACTTTTTCGAAGCTGTCGCAGTCTCCATTGACATAGTGAAGATCTTTAAGCCTTTACGAAAGAAGGATTTCTTCAAGTTTTTAACATCAATCTATGAAGACCATGAACCTTCTGATGATGATACTCAGCCTTTTGGCCTGCAATATGGCACTCCAAATGCACCAGATGCATTAATATCAGAGGAGTCCAGAATTAAGTATTTGTATGAAAATCTTCAGACAGCTCATGGTCTGGATACAACACTTGAGCTAGAATTTTGAAAGCCAGACGCCTCTGATCATGCTGATGCCACACATAGTCAATTAATGAGCAGTAGTGGAATTTTTTGGATGGAGTAGACCTGCTTCTCCTTATGAGCAGGATGATTTAACTGACTTACTGGACCAAGGTCCACAGAGAGATCCCATCTTGCTGTTTCATGTTGCTCTCCTAAAAGGGTTACAAGAAGTTGGGAAACCCCAGAAACTATTTCTGCAGTTAACAAAAACTTCACTAGAAAATATAGGCTGTCCAGCAGTGACCCTGAATATCTGACTTAACCTACACCAGAAAGTTTAGTGGTCCAGGCGGTGACGTCCACCAAACGGGCGGCATACCCTACTGTTGCACTGGACAGGGACGACAAAGGATTGGACACTTGGGCACGGAAAGCATTTACTGTGGGAAATATGACCTTGAAGTCTGCAAATGGCACTTGTGCCTTGTCAGTTTACATTTACCTTGTGGGATTGCGTAGCAATGGCGGCTGACCACATTCCAAAAGGGGGAGAACAAGACAGCTTCCTGGCTGTCATCAAAGATGGAAAAGAGGCAATGTGCGAGTGCTTTCAGTCAGGTCTGGATACTGCAGATAGGATTAGCAGATCCATGGCGACTAGTACTGTGCTATGCAGGTTTGCATAGTTTAGAAAGTCAGGGTTTTCAGAAGACGTGCAATCCAGGCTACTCAATATGCCTTTTGACGTCTCTCGAATGGTTGGCACAAAGGCTGATGAAAGTGTGGAGAAGCTGCAGAACTCTAAAGCGGCAGCAAAGTCTCTCAGTGCCGCAATCAGACCGCCTCAAATGCATCATCTTGGAGGGGTAAGTCCTCTCGTTTCTATACCTCAGTTGGAAGAGTGAGAGGACAGGATAGTCAGAGGCCAGAAAAGATTCCCTCATGGTGGACGCGGGAGAGGTACTTGGCCCAAGCAACAGCTACTTTGCCCTCAGTATCTGCTTTAGCTGTCTCAAAACATCTCTGAGGCATTAGCCCACAAGACCCCGGTGAGAGGCAGGCTCTCTCGGCATCTGC
The DNA here is from genome assembly GCF_040938575.1 of Ambystoma mexicanum. Taxonomy (NCBI): domain Eukaryota; kingdom Metazoa; phylum Chordata; class Amphibia; order Caudata; family Ambystomatidae; genus Ambystoma; species Ambystoma mexicanum. The sequence goes on along the minus strand of NC_090936.1, from coordinate 428,330,723 downwards.
AAGAATGGCGGGGCATTACTTCAGATGCATGGGCACTGGAAACAGTAGTCCAGGGTTACTGTCTCCCCTTTATAAAAAGGCCTCTGGATCATCCACCAGGGGGAACAGCTCTTTCAAGATTCCAGATGCGCACCTTGTGCAGGAAATTTTGACCCTGCTAGAGAAAGGTGCTATAGAACCGGTACCTATAGCGGAGAGGAACATGGGTTGGTATTCCCCTTATTTTCTAATCTTCAAAGAGGACGGAGGATTGAGACCCATCTTAGACTTATGAAACCTGAACAAGTTCCTGAGGAAGGACAAGTTCAAGATGGTTATTACCCTTTCTCAGATCCTTCAGGCCCTCAAACTCCAAGACTGGATGGTGTCATTGGACCTTCAGGATGCTTGTTTTCATGTGTCTATCAATCACAAGCACAGAAGGTACCTGATGTTCGCTGTTGGTGGTTCTCATCAGTTTTGAGTTCTGCCATTCGGGCTGACCTCAGCCTCAAGGGTTTTCACCAAATTAATGGTGGTGGTGGCAGCGAGTCTCGGGAGAGTGGGGGAGTCATGTCTATCCCTACCTGGACGATTGGCTGATCAGGGCACATTCTCACGAACAGGCCCTTGGACATCTCAGTATCACCTGCCACTCCCCCCACAGACTGGGCTACTAACTCAATTACAAGAAGTCCCACATGATACCATCACAAAAACTCCAGTTTATCCGAGTAGTCCTGGATGCATCCTCAGGGAAAGCCTTGCCACCCGAGGTGAGGGCTCAACACATTCTGCAGATGGTCACTAAATTCCAGAGTGCCCAGCGTCTTCCGGCCTTTGACTTTGAGGTTGCTCTGCCTCATTGCATTCCTGCATTTTTCTGGTGCCAGAGGCTCGCCTGAGAATGAGATCCCTTCAATGGGCTCTCAGGACTCAGTGGTCCCAATTCTCAGGGAGGATGTCAGACCTACTTCAGGTTCCAAGCAGAGTTGTGCAGTATCTCCTACGGTGGTCTTGTGAGGGCAGCATTCTGAAGGGAGAACCTTTTTGGCAACCATGGCCGGAGATAACAGTAGTTATGGATGCCTCATTCACGGGGGGGGGGGGGGGCAGAGGGGAAGCCCACGCCAAAGATCTGACAATCTGCAGTCGTTGGTCTCCATTGAAATCCAAACCTCACAACCTATTGGAGCTTTGGAGCTGAAGGCCTTTCTCCCCTCTGTACGGTAAAAGAATGTACTGATGATGGACAACACGGTGGCCATGTATGAGAGAAAAATAAATGAGAAAAAGAATGAATATATAAGGATCGGGACCTTCCGGATGACTAAATGGAAATGTTGCTTATGGCCAGCAGCTAAGTCCTTGTACCGCTTCCATTGGACAACTTCATCAGCTGCTGTAGGGATAAGAATGTGGATCAGTTTCAATGCAATACACCTATGGTGTCATCGTTTTTGTCACACTTAGCAAATCTGGGGCTCCAGATTGGAACAATAAAAGGTTATCTGGCAGCGCTTTCAATTTTCAGGATTTAAATCTTGTACTAAAATATCTAACCAGTATTCCATTTGTACAACTGCATTCATGTCCATTTAAGACTATTAACATTAACAACCATTTTACTAGTAGCAATAACGTCAACCTGCAGGGTGAGCCAGTTACAGGCACTTTCTTGTAAACCCCCATTCGCTATTTTCTATAAGGACGATGGACTGAGGCCCTCAAGGGACATCGAGTCGATTTGACCAGCTGAAGAGACCAGCACCCTCTGAGGGAATTTTTTTCCAAAGCAGCTGAAGCTGGAAAGGGAATATCAAAGATGAGTAATATGCGGAGCAACATCCAATCGAAAGAATGTTAATACAGGTAATTAACTTGTTCTTCTATGGATTCTTCTCCCATAGATTCCTCATCACCCTCCCAGTTTACTCCACTTGGAAATCCATGGCCTTAATCGCATTCTGCGGTTACAGTTCTGTGGGCCATGACATGAGGAGCAGAGTACTACTTTTGGGGCAGCAGCAGTTCATTGACAAGACTACCTTGCTACTTCTGGTTACATTTCCAAGGTTGATATATGGAGGAATAAGGTAAGCAAACACTTGTGGTTTGCTGTTGTTGTTTGTGTCTATGCCTTTCCCCATTACTGCATGTTTCCTCTTGCATGCTGAGGCGGGGGCAAGGGGTGGAAGTGGGGAATTTATGGGGGCGTAGAGCATCCTTTCATACAATTCCCGACATCCCGTCTGATTCGAGTAGTGGCGCGGGTGTATATGAGGGAGTTGACGATATCTAGTAGTGCTGCGCCCCCCTGTGTGTTGCTTTTCATAGAGTGCACAGGCATATCGTATTTTTCTCACCAATACACTGAATGAAAAACCTTGAACCTTGAATGCAGGTAGGCAATGATGCACACATACATATGCTCAGCTTAATGATAAACTGGCTCTAATACAGCCATTTATTCATCAAAAGCATACATAAATGAATACATGCAATTGATCATAAGTAAGTAAATGAAGCAAAGCAGTCTAAAGAAAATGCATCACCGTTGGCGTAGCTTTAAGGAATGCCCTCCTCTTGCCAGAATCTGCTGAAAAGCCCTGAAAACAGCCAGCCAGGCAGATAGACTTCGGCAGCCAAGAGGCCTGGAGCAAGACATCCCACCATTCAAGGGGAAGCTTTCTGTCCCGCATTAAGCCCTCTGCAAAGGCGGGGTGACACGTTCTAGAATCTTCTGACTGGAGTCATGTGTGCCCCCGGTCAAAGTGACCCACGATAACCTCAAGGAGCAGGACTCTTACCTTTCTCAAGAAAGCAGCAAAAACGAATCTGTAACTCCTCCCCAGTTTTTACAATGTCCATGGTAAACTTATCAGCTACCAGCCGGCACCTGCTTAGCCCAGCCTCTTACCGCATTGTGTCCTTGAATGAGCAATGCAAACTAACATAAGCAATGAATAATGTTGGAAATATGTTTTTCAGTGAAATAGTGCAAACAATGTTGAAAATATGTTTATAGTTCACATCAAGTGCATATTCCACTGGGGCATCGATGAATGTCCATTATGGCTCTGAGTGCACCAGAATGCACTGCACACCAGCGCCATGTTTTAGCTCAAAGTATTACACCCTGTCAAATATTTCAAGCAGCTGACACTGGATAGCTTGCTATCAAGATGAGGCATCTCTGGGTGAAGAATCCATGGAAAGAACATTACTGGTAAGTTATTTCTCCTTTAGCTGCGTCCTCCGCTAATATCACAACCACAGGCATGATTTTATGGCTGCAGCAGCAGATGTCAAAAGTTGGGCGCGTGTTAGAATGTATTGGCTCCATGGCACTTGACCTAAGGTTAATTGAGCTGGAGAATACATTCTCACAAGATGGCAGATTGGACAAGGTGCCCTTCACTGATACTAATCGTTTAAAATGCAAATTATGCTCGGCGAAATAAAAGTTTTTTTTTTGTTTTTAAACACTTTATTTTAGGGTTTTAACATAAGCATACAATAACGACCTGTATCTACAGGTTCCATTAACAAAAGAAAAACCAGAAAAAAAGGAAAACAGTACGTTCAAAGCACATACAATACACATCCAATATCTGCATCGAGTAATTAACAGCATAATTGTTCTTTAGGACAGTCTGTTCTGCTGAGTACTAGTGTGAATAACGGGGGTCTCACATATATCAGGGTTATGATTTGCGGGGTTAGGATTGGGAGTTTGCAACATCAGGAGCAGAACGTAAGTAACTGATGTTGGGGCCCCAAATATCAGGAGGGCGTGCATGCAGGGGGGAGGGTCCGTGTAAACTCAGTATCCATGTCTTGACAGTAAAGAATGTCCCTCTTCCATGCGGTAGGTAAGGGAAGAGGGCCGCGTCCCCAAGTCAGGGCTATTCTTCTGCGGGCAAGCACTAGGAGCAGAGAAGCCAACTTCCTCACTGGGGCTTGCAGGTGTTTTGTCATACTCAAGAGAGCAACGGGCGGATCATGGGCCAGCACTTAACCAATTATGTCACTCGTATGTTGTAAAACTGCGGACCAAAATCGGGCAACTCCCGGGCAGGGCCATGCGAGGTGAATAAAGTCAGCCGAGGGGGTGCCACACCTTTCGCATTGGTCAGCGTTGCTTCTTCTGGGGGGTATAGTATGTTTGATGCACGAAATTAAAGTGGGTCTGCTTAAAGCAGGTATTTAGGGCTACTTTTTGGGTTTGCCGAAGGATGTAGGTCCATTCGTCTTCGGGTTTGTGGCATGGAGGGCCGCCTCCCATCTCTGTTTCGCCCTTATGGCGGTCACAGATGTGTCCGTGAGCAGTGATCTGTAAATTGTGGAAACCAACCGCCCCTCCCCCTCTGCCTGGATCGCATTGTGTAACAGGGTCCACGTCGGTGGTTGTTTGGGGAATGTTGGGAAGTGGGCCTGCAAGGTATGCCGCAGCCTGAAGTAAAGAAAAATATTGAGCGAGGTGGTGCCGCCCCTCTCTCTGATCATTTGTGGAGTTATGAACATACCGTCTGGAAAGAGGTCCCCAAAGGACTGGATGTTGGTCTTGTCCAGCCATATTAAAAATACTTTTTCGTTGGTCAAGGGAATGCCAGGGATAAACTTGATGGGTAATAACGGGGAGTATCTTATCTGTAGATCGTATTTACGGGTGATTTTCCTCCAGATGAGATATGTGGATAGGACTGTGTTTAGTGTGTTGTATGGAACCGTGAGATCGATGAAAATGACAGCTATTAAGAAGTCAGGGGAGGCCAAGGCACGTTCAACTTGTACATGTGGGCGGACATATTCGGTGGCATACCAGTGGCTCAAGAATTGAGCTTGAGCGGCCCCGTAGTACTTTTCTATATCGGAGTGCAAGGCCGCCTTGTGACACCGGTAATGCCAGCGTCGTGTAGGCGACTCTAGCTGGTTTGCCCGCCCAAATTAGTTCCACGATGAGGCTTCTAATTTTCAGAAGAAACGTGCGTGGGAGTATTAGGGGTATATTCGTGAACAGGTAAAGGAGTTTGGGGAGAATCATCATCTTAGTCAGCGAGACCCTCCCCCATAGCGTTAGGGGGAGCGACTTCCATCTCTTGATGCGCTCACGGAGGGATTGGAACACCTGCCCATAGTTATCTTTAAAGATCTCGTCATGGCTAAGCGACATGAGAATGCCTAGGTAGCGAACCTGGTGCTTTCCCACTTAAATCCGTAGTCGTCACGGAACGTAAGAGTAACTGTTGTCAGCGGAAATATTACCGATTTAGAATGGTTTATTTTGAGACCAGAAATGCCGTTAAATCGGATCACTTCGCGCATTATCGGGTTGAGATTAGTTTGGGGATCTTTGATGAAAAGCATCACATCGTCCGCGTAGAGGGAGACGATCAATCTATGTGGGCCTACGGTGAGGCCTCTTTTAATTCGGTGTGTTCTTAGCCTAGAGGCAAGTGGTTACATAACTAAGGCAAAAATTAGGGCCGACAGGGGGCTACCCTGCCTAGTACCGCGTTCTAGTCTGACTCCGGGAGATCTTGTAGAGCCAAGGGTGATGTAAGAGAGGGGGTCATTATATAGTAGTGAGACCATCCTTATAAAAAGTTTACCCAGACCCATTTGTGTGAGCGTTGCAAAGAGGTAGGGCCATTCGATGGAGTCGAAGGCCTTCTCGGCATCTAACAAAACTGCTATGGCTTGCTGCGTAGGGTCGAGTGCGGCCATAACTCCAAACAGTCGGCGAATACCAAATGTTGTATTGCGACCAGGAATAAAGCCGACTTGGTCGCCCAGGACCAGTGCGGGCATGAGAGGAAGGAGACGGTTTGCAAGGATCTTGGCCAGAATCTTGTTATCGAGGTTAATCAAGGAGATCGGCCTGTAGGAGGCGCAATCGTCTTGGGGTTTGCCTGATTTGTGGATGAGAATTACATTAGCTTCGCGGAGGGTGGGTGGAAGGGTCCCTCTCTCCAGGGCTTCTTCGTATACTTGGAGGAGTAGCGGGGCTAGCGTGGATGCATGGGCTTTGTAAAATTCGCCTGTGAGACCATCGGGACCAGGTGCTTTAGAGTATGGGAGAGATTTTATTGTCTCTGTGATTTCCTCCTGTGTGATGGGTGCATTCAGTGGTTCGCGCAGGTCATTGATTACCCAGTACAGTTCGGTATCGTTAAGGTAGTTCTGAAGCTCTTCAGGATTGCTAGTGATTCGAGAACTGTACAGGTCTTGATAGAATTTGTGGAAAGTGCTCACAATGTCTTCAGTGTATGTCAGGTTTCCACTCGTGTCTCGATGCATTCCACCCGAGGGGGTGTTTGATCTAGTCTCAGAAGATGGGCCAGGTTCGCCCCAGGTTTCTGTCCCTCCCCATATTGTCTGATCTTGTGTTTGCGGCCCAAGAATTTCAGTTCACGTTCGGCCGTCTCTTGGAATTTTGATAATTCTATCTTTAGGTCAGCCTGGGTCTGCACATCTGGGGATGTTGTTTGTTTCTGTTCAAGGTCTCTCAGACGTTGTTCACTTTCTGTTAACTCGCGCCTAATCAGTTTTAGGATGCCATTTTCCTTGGCCATGCACACTCCCCTCACGTAACATTTCAGTGTTCCCATAACGTGCCGGCTGAATTGCCTGATTCTTGGTTTATCTCAAGGAAAGTGGCGATGTCTTGCCAGAGCTCATCTGCGAAGACAGGATCTGAGAGTGAGCCTGGTTTGAATCTCCAGCTCACGGGGGTTTTCGGAGTCTCGGATATCATGAAGTCGAGTGTAACCATGGAATGGTCGGAGAGGGTTCGTGGCAGAATCTGGCAGGGGCACCAGCTGTATGGGCTGCGGGACGACACCAGCAGGTAATCGATGCGGGAACTGGTATCATGGACCGCTGAGTGGCAGATGTAGTCTTGGGAGTTCGGATGAGTGTGTCTCCAGATATCGGATAGCTCAAAGGCCTGGCAGATCTCTGTGACCTCGCGGCTGGCCTTGGAGATTCTGCTATTTGAACCATGCGATTTGTCGATTAGGGGGTCTAGTCGGGTATTGAGATCTGCACCCCAGATGATTGTTGCAGAGGTGTACGCACCCCAGTTTGACATAATCCAATTGAAGTTATTCGGTCCATCGACATTGGGGGCGTAGGTGTTCACCAACACTATTTCTTTCCTGGCCAGTAGACCTCTTACTAACAGGAACCTGCCTTCCTCGTCTTTCTTGAAGCTGATCAGGCTGAAACTGGCTTTCTTGTCGATCAGTATTGCAACGCCCCTCGCGTATGAGGAGTATGAAGAGAAGTATCTCTGGCAGCCCCATGAGCGGGCCCAATACTGCTCTGCTGATGGTGTAAGGTGGGTTTCTTGTAGCATAGCAATAGTGACCTTGTGTCTCCGCAAGTATTGAAGAACCTTCCTGAGTTTAGAGGATTGGTTGCCACCACGGATATTCCACGTAGCAGTTTTAAGTAAACCCAGATTGCTGCAATAGAAAGGAGGGGACTGACACCACCTCAACCATGCGGATCAGATAGAACTTGAAGGTGCGGATGGGCCTGATACGCGTCACAGGTTCCGGAATGAGGATCTGTAATTGTTGTGTGCTTGAACGTAGTTGGTAGGACGAGAACAACTTGATAACTCCTGTATCCCTCCCTTGCACAGGCAACCCCCAACAGGCCCACGATATACCCCCCTCCCCATCCTGGGCAACTCCCAACTGGCCCATGGTGAACCATTCCCAGTGAACAAAACAGTCAGCATTGCTGTGCTAGGGGCGCTAGTGGCCCTACAAGTGGAGGCTGGCTGAGTTTGTTCCGTTGTGGCGATGTTGTTATCTTTGTGACAGCGAGATATCTCCTTTTTGCGCCAGTGCTAGAATGGGTCGTTTATGGCAGATCTCTTCTCGGTCCGTTTCCTCTTTGGGGGTTTGCATCATTTGGCGCAGGTCTTCAGCCATTGCGGTTTAAGTATTCATTAGTCTCCTCCAGCGTGTTGAAGAACTGAGTTTTGCCTCCGTATTGTATGCAAAGTTTCGCTGGAAAAAGCATGGAGTACTGAATTTGGTTCTCTTGTAATCTTCGTTTTACTGCTGTGAAGGATCGCCTTTGCGCCTGAACTGTTTGGGAGAAGTATGGGAAGAATTGAATCTTGTCGCCGTCATATTGAAGCACACCTTTGTCTCTGGCGGCTCTCAAAATGGTGTCCCGGTCTCTATAATTGAGCAATTTTGCTATTTTGGGCCGAGGGTTTGTTCCTGGGACCGGTCTTGCGTTAGGGACTCTATGGGCTCTCTCGACCACGAAGAGCTTGGATAGAATCTCTGTTCCGAATAGATCTGTGCAGATTTTCTCTACTTATTATTCCATTCTTTGGGTAGGCTGGTGCTCTCTGACACCGACAATCCTTACGTTATTCCGACGGGAGCGTCCTTCGAGCTCTTCGTTCTTGGCGCTCACCGCCTTCACTTGTGCTTCTAATGAGGATACTCTGGAGGTTAAAGCCGATGAACCGTCATCAAGGTCAGAAACCCTCTGCTCAACAGTGTCTAATCTGTCAGCATGTTTGTCCAGCCGATGTTGGAGTTGGTCGACTTTGGAAGAGAGGGAGTCTAGCTTGCTGCCTAGGCCTCCTATTCCTGCCTTGAGGTCTAACAGGATTTCTCTGATGTCAAGTTCCGGTGTCTCTCCGGCTTCATGGGGCAGTTCTTGATTGGGTGATTGTGGTCTGCTGCTTGAGGAGGTTGCCTTGGTGGAGGAACACCCTTCAAAATTTAATTTTCGCTGAGATCTGTCATTTTTCCCCATCCTTGTGTTAACTACGGGTGGCGGAGCGCCAGGGGGGCGAGAGTCACAGGGTATTCTGAAACCTAGAAGGCTGGGGGGGCCTCCGGCGTGTGTCGCGGGTCTTGGGTCTCAGGATTGTTATCGCCCTGTTGCCGTTATAGTGTCCAGCATGGTATGGAGAGGGAATACGCGTCGCGGCCGTAGGAAGAGTGGCAGAAAATCCAGAGTGAATGCCCCTTTGGGTTCCCTCTCAGGCAAGCCTTGGGTAGTGCTGCAGACTGGGCTAGGCTTCTTACAGGTTCAGGAGGTAAGATTGCGCCAAATATCTGATCCGGCGTTCCCACATTGGGTGCTGGGTGCGTAATGCTGGTGGGATCTTGGTGTCTTGGGGGTAGAGGGATAATCCCCTGTAGGATGGCCTCCACCTTAAGCGCACGGAGCCACATGGGTTTGCACTGTGAGATTCTCACGTGGCCCCTCGTCAGGTAACTATGTAGTGCTGCCTGTAGTTGTAAGCAATGTTCGCTGGGCAGGACTACGACCAAGGATGGACCTGCGTTGGAGTGTGGGGGCCTCCGCTGCGTAATCAGCCGCTCGACGTTCTCCCTCCAGCGGGTGAATGGTTCCAGGGCCGCGGGGGCCGCCGGCCAGAAATCACGGGAGATCCGTGGGCTGACTCCCGCGATTGTAGTAGGGACGCAGGGCGCGCGTACCTGGCTTCTTGCTGGACCGCTGCCCGGATCACGGCGTTGACATTCGCGGCACCAGCTGCTCCCGCCGGTCCTCGGATCGCGCATCGGCCAATGCAGCCGCGTCCGCCGGCCCCTCTGATCCACCAGGAGCTCCAGCTGTGCGCGGCGGGTGATCCGCCGGTGCCGATAGGCGTCGTGGAGACACGGTCCCTCGCTCCTCACAGCGCCGCAGGGACTCCGGCGAGGCGCGGGCTTCTCTCCGTATTGCGATGGCCGGCTCAGTTTCCTGTGTGCAGCGGACCCCCCGGCTCCAGCGAGGCCGCGCACTCCAGGCAGATGAAGGGAGGGGGGGTGGAGGGCCTTGCAGCTCTTCGCACACGGGCGAAACCACGGCGGGCGAGTGAAATGCTTGCCGAAGCCTAGGGAGGAACGTTTTGGCTGTTAGTAGCTGGCGTTTACGGGCTGCTTAAAAGCCACGGAACACACGATTCTTCAGCATCTTTTAGGGAGCTAATTGGAGCTCACCGGGAGGCTGCCATCTTGGACGGCTCTCTAGCGCCCTCTCCTCGGCGAAATAAATGTTGAATACTTCAACATTTGATACAATGGGGATGTCATTACGATTGGTCAAATTTTACCAAACTTTCATTTAAGTGGGGATATCAGAGAAGTCATAAAAATGACTAGGGAGTTCAAATTGAGTCTTAAGGGTAAAAAGGAGGATGTCTACCTAAGAGTGCATGAAATGTATGCCACCTGGCCTGCCGTGAATAAACCGCATAGTTCTGGAGGAAGGGGTATGGATGAGATGCAGGTATAAAAGTCCCCACAGTGAGTAACCTGTATTGTTTGTCAGTGCAGTATCAAGGAAGAGAGTTGGGGAGAATTCTCAGAAATGTGCCAATTCCCTTCTACTTTAAGAGACCCCCAGCTCTTTTTGCTGGACTTTAGGACTTTTAATTTCTAACCTGGAGAGAGTGAGACCTTTTTCCCACTCTCCTGTATTTTTTAGTGGTTTTTTTTTTTGGATTTTGATTAATTTCTTAGGTGCACCAGGCAGATAACTGCATTCGGGCGCAGATGTTAACTAAAGGGTTGAACATATCACTGTGGCAAGTCTGAAGTAACGACGACCCTAAGAAAGTAGGATCATTTAAATAGGAAGGTTTTCAGTTCCTTTCTAAATCTTTCCAGACTGGTGCATGAGCAGATGCTAAGGGGCAGCTGGTTCCAGAGCTTAGGCCCAAATACAGAGAACCTTCTGTCACCTTTTGAGATGCCTTTTGTCCTTGGAACACATACCAATAGTTTATCTTCTGAGCGAAGTACTCTGGTTGGGTAGTAGTGTCGATTTCTGGTGTTCAAATATCGGGGTGCAAGTTTGTGATAGCACTTGTACACCAGGCATGCCACCTTAAATTTAACACGATCTTCCACCATCAGCCAGTGCAACGTTTTCCTGGCTGTGGACACATGATCTCTTTTGCCCAGGTGAGCTATTAGCCTAACGGCTGCATTCTGGACCATCTGCAGTTTTAGCATTTGTTTCCTCGGGATCCCTGTCAGAAGACTGTTACAGTAGTCAAGGTGGGAGTTAACCAAAGCTCCCACCACTACTGAAAGATCTTCAGATGTTAAGAAAGGGAGCACATTTCTGAGCAGCCGCAGGGAATAATTTACTGATTTTACTTTTGCCCCTGTCTGGGCTTAACTGGCCAGATTTTCTTGCCAGGTGCACCCAAGATTTTTCACTTTTCTTGAGAATGGAATGCTCACTCCCAGGATTTGCGGGTTGTAGTTTGTATCTTCCTCTCTATTTTTCTTCTCTGATCTAAACAGAATTATTTCTGTTTTGCCCGCATTAAGTTGTAATTGATTGCAGGCCATCCACTGTTTTACATCTTGCATGCACCGGTCTATCATCTCAAACGCCTCCGACAGATTGTCTCCACATAAATCTGTGTGTCGTCTGCATATGAGTGAAATCGTAAGCTGTGTCTCCTCAAGATATCAAATAGTAGTCGAATGTATAAATTAAAGATCAGAGGAGAGAGTGCTGCCTCCTGAGGGACTCCGCACCTCAGTTGTATTAATTCTGAGAGAAATGCTCCCAGAGTTACCCTCTGTGTTCTATCCTGTAAAAAGGAGTCGAACCAGCCTACCACCACTTTGTCTGCTCTTCCGATGTTTTTAATCCATTGAAGGACAGTCTTGTTGTTGATGGTATCAAATGCTGCAGATAGGTCGAGCATCAACAATATTGAGTTGCTTCCCCTGATTTGGACTCTGTGTTTCTTTTGACTTTGGAGTCTGACAAACTCCATAGGTATCATCTTTACATTGTGACACACAGCACCTTGAGTGCAGTGGCACAGGGAAGTCTCTTGGATTTTCCAAAGCATTAAATAGCTTCTCTTGGTGAAACTACTGTTTACAAGAGCAGTAAAGTGAAATTGACTTTACTTACATTTTGTAACTTTCTAGACCCAGCACTAACTATCTTACCATAGGGCTGCTCGAGGGGTTATTTAGTATCTATCCCCTTTGTCTAGTTTCTCATGTAACATTTTTTATGTTGCCCTTTCTACAATTAATGGCTGATGGCAGTGGATTACTTTTTTCCTACCATGGTGTTTCCACCTTGGGCTGCAATTGCAGCTGCAGTGAAGCACCAATCAGTTCCCATTTTGTCAAAATAGACCCGGTCTTCTTTTTTCGCCTTTTCTTGTCGGAAAGGTCCTTCTTGAGATGTACTCTGCGCACCAAACCAGGTTTGGTCCCTTTGTTCGTTTTCTTTGGCGGGATTCACCGGTGAAGCCCGCCTCTGGCTCCAACGTGTCTGGCAGGGGCAGGAAGTGAGGGAGGTGCCCGAAACTCCATGCTTAATCCCCTTGTTTACAGGAAGGCGTCCAAAGATGATTGGCCGGCTGGCTGTCCTTGGAGGACAGCCACCCTGCTATGTGATTGACAGCTCGGCTGCAAATGAATGGGAGAAACCTGCATAAAAGGCGAGGCTTTTAGCTTGGAAGGCAGAGTCGACTACTGGACAAAGGAATCTGAAGCCCTTCTGCATTGTTGAAGCTCCGAATTCACCTCGACTAGAGAAGCCCTGCAACAGATGTCTTCTCCCCTTGGGTTGGTGGGACCAATCAACCCCAAAGCGAACTCGTCTGGACATCCTCTCGGAGCTTGCTGTACTTCCATTGTTGCTGCAGGAACAGATTGCCAGGGAGAGGATCACCAGAATCGAGTGTCTCCTTTTTAAGCCGGACCTGAGCTACACCTCAACAGAGTGCTGGACCCCAGATGCGAGGAAAGTCCATAAAAGTATCCGAGAACCACGGTGGTGCTATTTGCTACTGTCGCGAGAAGCTGAAACCGCGAAGTGACGCCGATCTGAGGTTTGCCCATTGCTGCCGCCGACCTTCAATTCTTAGTGTAGAAGTCCCCAGACGTCCTCCCTCTTGTCCCCACGACTGAGGCCCGGGAACAACCGGATCTGCAGACCTACACATGAACAGAAGCCAGCTGGATCCACTTTCTTCTAGCCAAAGGTACTGGAAAATTAAGGGGTTGCTTCCCTCTTGTTGTGTAGCCTTGCTAGCTCTCAGTTGAGACTTGTCTTGGTTGCTGTTGCAGAGTTGCTTGCAGCTTTGCCCCTCGCAAGCCTCCCAGCTTGTAGCTTTGCAGTGATTTTATTTTGCACAATGTTTTAGATGTTTTTGTATAAGACTTTTTACCTACCTGCAAGAAGTGCTTCAGCTCACCTAGACTTTTGCTCAACTAACATTGGCTGTCCTGGCTCCCTGAAAGACCCTTCTTACCTCTGACTTTGTGCTTTACCTTTCCCCCAGTAAAGGGTTATTTTACTTTGCATTGGAGGGTTCAAAAGGTACTTACCTGCTGAAGAATATTTGTTAATCATTGTTTTATTCCCTCATCTTTTCCTTTTGACACTAATCTCAGTATTGCTCTAAATGTGCCAGTGATAAATCAATGTCCACAGTGTCCTAGTTATTTAAGTCACCTCACGGTGTACGAAGTGTCTGTGTGCCATCCCAAATGGGTATCTACTGATTTACTGTTCTATTATCTCATCCACTCCTTACGGCCACACTGACTCTCTCCCATTCACCCTGCCTGTTGTATTATCCACATTGGCTCAAGGTTAGCCAGTTTTCCCCACAGAACGTGTCAAAGTCTCCGTGTGCAAATCATCAAACACACTTGATCTGACTACCGATCTTCCACCACCTATACGGAAATGATCGCCTAGGAAGGCCAGTGCTACTGTTTCAGAGATCCTATCGCTCCTGCACGCCCGCATTGTACCTGCACTATTTAGCCTATGTGTGTTTCGCTTTGTACCAGCTCAATTTTAGGTCATGTGTGCTCTGCAGCTAAGAACTCTATTTAGCCCTGCACCAAATTAGGCCTATCTAGCCCATGTGTACCTTGCACTGTAACAGCCTTATTTAGCCTATGTGTGTTTCGCTTTGTACCAGCTCAATTTTAGCTCATGTGTGCTCTGTAGCTAAGAACTCTATTTAGCCTCTGTATTGCATCATTGCTATCTAGTCCTCAGGTGCCTGCACTGCATCAGCCCTACCTAGTGTATGTGCAAGCTCTGTACTGTACCAGTTTTACTTAGCCTACCCACGCTCCCAGGCCAATCCCTCCGATTGCTACCTACCCCCTTGCACACTCAGGCAGACGAGCTGTATAGCCCTATGCCCCTGCTGAACTACCTTCAGAACTTTAGGATTGCATGTAATTCTAGCCAGCAACTACTAACCTTTGCTAAGCTCCTCACCTTTACCTCAACACTGGTATCATGTTACCACACCCCTCCTCCCCAAGGCCATTGCTCTCTTTACTGAGGATACCCCTCCCATTGTGGACCTCCACCCTCGTGCTACTTCTATCATTAGCCAGTCCAGCTGCACTCAGCATGCTGCACGCTGAAATTATGACCCCCACATGCAGACCCTCGACCACCCACCTGAGCGTCGAGCTTCCTAATATCTACCTCAATGCCCCTGCCTTATGGCTAAACTATTTCACAAAAAAACCCACACCTAACCAACCATGCTCCACTCGCTTAAGAAACAAAATACTAGGAACTAGATTCCTGGGCATGACGGGTCATCCTATGCACCCTAGTATCCATTCGAAACGTCCAACGTCCAGCCTGTCCCCCAATCTCCTATCTCACCTACTCTCCATCGTTCCCAAACGACCTCGGCCCCACCAAGCAAAGCCACACAGATCAAGGCCGCTCTGGTCAACGCAAGATCCCTTGCAGCACATGCACTGGACATAGCCCATCTTATCAAGACTCAGGAGCTTGACCTCATTGCCATCTCTGAAACCTGGCTGCACCCTGCCTCAGGCCCAGCACTATCCCTGGCCATCCCCCCTGAGTACTCCATCTCCAGATGCGACCGCACCTCCAAAGGTGGCGGGATTGCATTCATCCATAAAAACTCACTTGGACTCCGAACCCTTCCAAGTACAAATCTGGACTCGGCCGAGCTACTCTCTGTCAAACTTCCTCTATCTGCCAACCAAACAGCCACTCTACATCTAATATACAGACTACCTGGTCCCCCCACATCATTTGTGGATGACATTACCTCCTTAGTACTTGATAAAGCGAAAACCAACTCTCAAACAATCATTCTTGGAGACCTCAATCTAGGTTACCAAGACCCCAATCACCTTGCGGCCACTGACCTCGCTAACACCTTAACTGATCTAGGCTTCTCCCATCATATACAAGAACCCACCCACATTAAACGGAGGTCCCTAGACTGGCTAAGCGACACCAACTGTAACATTAGCCTACTCTCGAATGTTCTATGCGCCTGGTCAGATCACTGCATCATCACCTTCAACATTGAAGCAGCTCACCTGCCTATGCCTTCCATTGCCCCAGCCATCCCTACTAGAAATAACAAGAACATAACTTCCGAAATCCTTCTCACCCTTAATAACTAACGTCACTAACCTTTTTTCGGACCCCACCACCCTGGCTGACACCTGCAACCAGACAGTGCTCTCAGCCATAAACTCCATCTTTCCGCTCAAACTAAGCAGACCCAAACAGCATGCACACCTCAACTCGTGGTTCACACCACAGCTCAGAGTGTTACGCAAAGAGAAATGTAGCGCGTAGGCACGCTGGAAAAGTCACCCGTCTGATGTCCACAAGGATAGTCTATTCCTTGCTACTCAACTATATAGAAGCCATATTCCAGGCCAAAAAAGAGTCCTACAATAACCGTATCCTAACAGCACAATCTAATACCAAGGAACTATTAAAAATTCTTAAGGAACTTGAGACTCCTGCAGCACCCCCTGACTCCTGTACCAAAGACAGCACTTGGTGTTCCAATATACAGACAGCACTTTTGGGCAAAATTACAACCCTCCAATCCAAAATTAGAAACAAACGAAACTCCTTACAGTCTGATAAACTTCAGACGTTTCCTACGGCTAGCACCTGTCAAACTAACCTGAACTGCAAACCGTTTGTCTTCTTCCCTCTTACTATTCTGGAAGTAGAAGGGATTATAAACAACCTCAAGCCTTCCAACTGCCAAGGCGACCCCTGCCCTGCTCCCATCATCAAGGAAGCTTCTCACAAATGATCCCCCTTCATCACGGCCTTTATAAACGCCTCCTTCAAAACTGGCATAGTCCCTGACAACCTCAAGGATGCCTGGGTGATCCCACTACTCAAAAAGCCAACCCTTGACCCCAATATACCGACTCATTTTAGACACATCACCACGGTCCCCTTCCTGTTCAAGATTCTACATCGTGCAGTATACTTGCAGATCCAAGATTATCTTGAATCCTATAACCTTCTTGGATTAAGACAATCTGGTTTCCGCCCTAAACATGGGACGTTAACAGCCTTAATCGACCTGAAAACCCAAATGGAGATACTATAGGATAATGGGAATCTAGCGCTACTCCTTCTCCTTGACCTCTCTGCGGCATTTGATCTGGTCAATCACCAAATACTCTGCCAACATCTTAAATCTGCGGCCCACTTCTCGTACCCTGCCAACTCATGGATCCACCCCTTCTTAAGTAACAGATCTGTTCGGGTCTTCTAGCCCTAAGCCTCTGCAGACCCCTCACTGATTCACTGCAGCGTCCCTCAAGGGTCTTGTGTATCTCTCTACAATGTGTTCACCAAACCCCTCTTCGATGTGCTTGATTATATGTGTGTCTCCTACACCAACTATGCGGACGACACCCAGATTCTCATTCCCTTCACTGGTGTTCACATAGCCGATACCAAATCACTGAATGATGTCTATTTGGTCATCCAGGCCTAGATGCCTCAACGATGACGAGACCGATCTTCTATTACTAGGTTCGTCTCAACAAATTAGACCAAGCCTTTAAGTCTTAATATTGACGGCAATGACATCAAGGTCTCGGTAGACACTAAAACTCTAGGCGTCTATCTGGACTCTGCTCTCTCTCTGAACAGGCAAACAAATGCAGTTAGGTCGGCCTCGGCCTACACTTGCAAACTTATCACCGCCTGCAGACCCTTTCTCAACCCGCACAATTGCATTACCTTGGCAAGAAAACTCATCAAGTCCAGAATTGACTATTGCAGTGCCCTTTACCTGGGGACCAGCCAGTCTAACCTCAACAAACTGTGAACAGTCCAGAATAATGCCATCAGGGCAGCCCTCCAAGTCCCTAGGCGGTCCCACATCTCTAAAGTCAGATCCGATCTATGTTGGCTCCTAGTAAAACATAGAATTGCTTTGAAAACTCTAGCCTGGACCCATAAATGCCTGGTCAACAAAGCACCACCTTACCTCGCCTCTCGTCTCACACTCCACACGACCCACTAGAACACCACATATTCACAGCCTTATCCTGCCTAGATTCAAACTCCAAAAAGATGGTGGTGTGAGCTTTCCTGTCCTAGCCTCTAAGCTCGGGAACTCCTTGCCTACTCCCATCAGAACTGAGCCCTCTTTTCTAACCTTCAAGAATAAAACCAAATCCTGGCTGTTCATGCAGAACGCATGAAGCACCATACTCAAGATCTGGCTCCTACTTGTAATATACTGCAACGGTGTGTATATATACTTTGTACTGTACTGTAAATATGTTTCTGAGGCTTGTGGGATCTGCTTAGATCACATGCTGTGCATAGGCCGACATCTAGTGGAAGCTGCGGAGTATTACAGTTTGTTTTTCGAAACTCGAAAATGGGCGTCGACACAGGGCGTGCCAGTAATACTATCCCTAGTGTGACGTCCACTGTACCCAAGATCCCTCACGCGTCTAGGATCCTCAGATTGTTTTTTTCCGCCATACTGGTCGGAAGCATTTTGCGGAGTCCCCTGGCCTTAGCCATACTTTTGCTAAAAATTTAAAGAATAATCTATTGACATCCTTCCCCACCCCAACGTCGAACTTCGACAACTCGACGCCGGCTGGAGAAGAAATCGACCGTCGGCTGCTGCACGACGGATTTGGGCCTCGGAAGGCCTCTGGCCTCGGCCCGGGCCTCGGAAGGCCTCTGGCCTCGGCCCGGGCCTCGGAAGGCCTCTGGCCTCGGCCCTGCCAGAAGCGAGAGTGGGGGGGTAGTACATACTCTACACTCTTGGTATATAGGTACACCTTATACATTTCCTACACTTCACAGCCCGCTGCCTCAAGGTGCGTATGAAGGGTACCCCTTTTCAATTCTGCCCCAAGTGCAATCGCAAATACCCTTGGGTCGACAGGCACGCCACGTGCAATCTCTGCTTGCCGAGGGACCACCCCGAAGCGAACTGCAGAGCGTGTAGTAGGTTTAAACCTAAGACACTTGAGGACCGTTCGACGAAGCGTTGGGCCCACCACGCCAGGCAGGCGGCCATGGCAGCGGAGGGCGCCTTCAGCGACGGCAGCGACGCCGTACTTTCGGACGGTGAGGGCATTACGGCGTCGGAAGACAGCCGAGCACAGGTCCCCGACCTCGGAAGGTCGTCCGGCAGGGCGGCTATGGGGAAGACCCCCGGCGACACAAGCGCTTCACATACTACACACACTAAACACACTAAGTCCAACCGAGACTCGACGACGTCGAGTTCTCGAAAGAGGCACAAACAGAACGGTCCGATTCGGTGTCCTCTGGGCGCTCTCGATCAAGATCGCCGCATGACTCCAGGCAATCATCCACTCTTGCCAAGAATGCCTCGCTCCCTAGGCTAACAGAAGTTCGATCGTCGGGAGACGAAGACGACTTCCACCCCCAGGCCGCGCTCCAGGAGTCGGAGCCTGCAGTTAAAACCAGCGAGGCCCCACGCTCGAAGGACAGGGACACCACCCCCGATCCTCGACGCCAGGCGTCGAAAACCTCCGGAGCCACGAAAGGACAGGGAAAACACTTTTCCACTCACGGGGATGGGGGGAAACAGCAGAAGAAACAACCTTTGCACTCTTCCACACCTGTGAAACACACCACTCCCCCTAAACAGACAGACAAAACCAGGTCTGCTGATATGTCTAAAACCAGCAAAGCTACGCAAGATAAATCCCATAGACTTGCTGAAAGAGTCATTCCCAGTTCCAAAAAATGGTCCAGTGAAGACATAGAAAGGGTCATGTCAAGAATGTCTTCTTTAGCTGACTTTTATGATAAAAATCCAGAGCATTTCCTCTCGTATGACCCACAAGGGGCGACACCCTCAAGCTCTAAGGATCCTATCCCCCCGAATAAAAAGCCCCGGTTTGAAACACCGATGAGGTCAGACCCCTTCGAGGTACAACCATACTCAAGACCATACTCACTGTATCAAGGAGAGGCTTCCTTTGGTGAGGACCAAGAATTTGGCATGGTAGAAGAGCAAACCGGGACGGGCTACTATGGGGATGATGAGGACCAGGAAGAGGAAGAGGAGGACCCGGAAACATACAGGTAGACTCCCCGGTAGAGAACGAAGCCCTGGTTACCGACTCCCCGGTCGATAACCAACCCCTCCTAAACGAGGTTCTCGCACGCTCAGCAGAACACTTCCACATTGACACCCATGGTGTCCAGGAGGAGAGGGACTTCGCAGAAGAGTTAGTGGGAGAAAGGAGGCCTGTTGTCCAGACCATCCCTATCCTTAAAACCATTCAGCGGAGAATAGATCCGTCCCTGGTGAACCCGAACCTCACCAGAGCAGTCAATCCCAGGGTTAAAAAACTTTTCAGGGCGGCCCAGTCTGACCCTCTCTATATAAGAGGACATCTGAAGCCAGACTCCCTAGTTGTCACCAACACTCGTAAGAGGGCTGGAACACCCTTGTCATCGTCCGAAGCTCCTCCCGACAAGGAGAGCAAAAAACTATACGGTTTCGGCAGGAAAGTAGCCTCAACGTCCGCCTATCAAGCAAGGATTGCAAACTCCACCACCCTGTTGGCCAGTTACAACTGCCATCAGTGGGAAGAAGTCGCGGCACTCATAGCCTCTGCTCCTGAACCTTTAAAGGGCCAGTTAGTTCGGATTTCCGCAGAGGGTAGAGCCGTGTCTGGTTGCATTTTGAAAGCAACCTTCGACGCCGCAGACAACGCAGGCAGATTGATAGCGGAAGGCACGGTTATCAAAAGACATGCGTGGTTACGGCAGTCTGGTTTTAAGGCAGAAACCCAGGCATCATTGTTGGACAAACCGGTGGAAACCGATCTGTTGTTTGGTAAGGCGGTCGAAGACGCACTAAAGAATGCCAAGGACGAATACGAAACACTCCAGTCCCTTGGCCAGTTAACCAATAAACCCCTTAACAAGAGAGGGAATAGTAATTTTCGTCGCCCACGCGGCCAAAATTCCCAGAGAGGATCTAACTATTCCCAGGGGCAGGGTACACAGTGGAACAACAACCAACAGTCTACCCAGGGGTACGGCAGGGGTAATAAGAGAGGTTGTGGTAGAGGCAGAGGCAGCCCCAACAAGGGAGGCGGCACACCTCCACCAAAGCAGTGACGCTCAGTTCAGGGTGCCTTCTCACGCAACCCCAGTAGGGGGACGCATTTCCACCTTCACCCAGGCTTGGGAAGGGATCACATCAGACAGATGGGTGCTGTCAACAGTATCCACAGGATATTGTATAGAACTACTGCAGCGTCCCCGGAACCATCCTCCACGACAAAGAGTACACTCTTTAGAACATCAGAAGATTCTCCTCGAGGAGATTGCCATTCTGCTAGAAAAGGATGCGATAGAACTCGTCCCGGGACACCAGGTAAACAAGGGTATTTATTCAACTTACTTCCTTGTGCCAAAGAAAGATTTGACAATGCGCCCAGTATTGGACTTACGGCCTGCCAACAAGTATGTCAAGCCCCAAAAGTTTCGCATGACCATGCTACAAGAAGTAATCCCCCTCCTAAAAAAGGGGATTACATGGCAACCTTGGATATGAAAGATGCTTATTTTCATATTTCCATGTTCCCAGCGCACAGAAAGTTTTTTTGCGCTTCAAGGTGGACAGTCGACACTTCCAATTCAAGGTACCGCCCTTCGGGATAGCTTCGGCACCAAGGGTATTCACCAAGGTACTGGCGGTAGCGGCTGCACACCTACGCAGGGAGGCAATCCCAGTGTACCCTTATCTGGACGACTGGCTCATAACGGGGGAAACCCCAGGAATTTGCAGGACAAACATTCAAAGGACTATCGACCTCCTCCACGAGTTAGGCTTCTCAATCAACGAGAAAAAGTCAAGCCTGGTGGCAAGCACCTCCAAACAATTCCTAGGAGCAATCCTAGATACTCAAGAGGGGTTGACCTTTCCTTCAGAAGAAAGAATTCGGAATATACTACCGCAAATTCCGCATTATCAGTCAGGTCAACAAATAACGGTACGCAAAGCAATGCGTTTACTGGGCATGATGGCGTCATGTATTTACCTGGTCCTCCACGCGCGCCTGCGCATGCGTCCCATGCAGGAATGGTTGGCAAAACAGTGGTCTCAGGCAAGTGGTCAGTGGGACGATCTAGTGGTCGTTTCGCCAACACTGGTACAAAGCCTTCACTGGTGGACAAGAGAGAATCTCGCACAGGGGAAACCCATTTACGATCCCAAAGTACAGGCAATAGTCACTACACATGCATGCCTGACGGGTAGGGAGCTCACCATCTCCACCACACAGCTCAGGGTCTCTGGTCTCACTCAGTGGCCAAGAACCACATCAACCTGCTAGAGCTTCTGGCAGTATTCAGAGCGCTTCAGGGGTTCGAGCCCCACCTACTAAACCTGTCAGTGCAAATCCGGACGGACAGCACAACAGCCATGTTCTACCTGAACAAGCAAGGAGGGACTCGCTCGCCAAATCTGTCCAAGCTTGCCCAGAAAATCTGGATATGGGCACTCAGACGGAACATCTCCCTGTCATCACAACATGTTCCAGGGGAGCTCAATTCCCTAGCGGATGCTCTGAGCAGAGACTCCCTTCCAGAGGAACACAAATGGGTTCTACACAGAGAGGTCGTAGAAGATATCTTCTCTCAGTGGGGTTTCCCCACTATAGACTTATTCACCACAAGTGAAAACAGACAATGCCCAGGATTTGCATCCAGGTTCCCCCAACCAGATTCCCAGGGGAACGCCCTGTGGATGAACTGGTCAGGGATGTTTGCGTATGCTTTTCCACCAACTCCTCTCATCAGGAAAGTGGTGAACAAGATGAACAGAGAGTCGATGACGCTCGTCCTAGTTGCTCCCATGTGGGCAAGACAACCGTGGTTCCCACACCTACGCAGGATGGCGGTGTGCGAGCCCATCAAACTTCCAGCCTGGTACAACCTACTGTCCCAGCACCAAGGTCAAACAGTGCACCAGCAACCCAACTCAATGAACCTGGCAGCATGGCTCCTGAGGTCATAGAGTTTGGACATTTCAATTTGCCACAGAGGTGTATGGACATCCTAAAGGAATCTAGGAAACCAAACACAAGGCACTGTTACTTTGACAAGTGGAAGAGGTTCGTTATCTGGTGCCAGAGTAGACAAATCAAACCGGTTGATTGCACTCCTTCCACTATTGTTACATACATGCTCCACCTTCTAGATGCAGGATTGGTTTTTAACTCACAGAATGTACACCTGGCAGCCCTGTCGGCTTACACCACTTCCCATAGCAAGGTTTTGTGGTGGAAAGTACCAGTAGTTAAAGCCTTCATGGAAGGAGTAAAGAGACTTCACCCTCCTATTTCAAACCCACCACCAGGGTGGGACCTTAATGTGGTGCTATCTAAGCTCATGGGCCCCCCCTTCGAGCCCATGCATAAAAGCAGTCTCAAACACCTGACTTATAAAACGGCCTTCTTAGTAGCTATTACTTCTATAAGAAGGGTCAGTGAAATTCAGGCTCTGTCAATGCAATATCCCTTCTTTACTGTCCATAAAGACAAACTGGTTTTACGCACACACCCTAGGTTCTCACCTAAATTTATATCAAAATTCCATGTAAACCAGTCCATCGAGCTTCCGGCTTTCTTCCAGAACCCGCAAAGCTCGGCTGATGTGAAACTACACACCCTAGATGTGTTTAGGGCGGTCCTCTACTATGTAAATAAAACCAGACCGCTAAGAAAAACAGATCAACTCTTTGTCTCCATAGCTACAGGCAGAGAGGGGGAATCACGTCTCTAAAGGTGCCATCTCGAAGTGGATTATTAACTGTATCCAGCTGTTACTCACTCTCTGAAAGAACTCTGCCTTTCACGCCAAGAGCCCACTCTACTAGAGGCATTGGGGCCACTCTGGCTTTCATTGCAAATGTACCCCTTGACACCATTTGCAAAGCAGCTACTTCGATAATCTATGCACAGCATGTGATCTAAGCAGATCCCACAAGCCTCAGAAGGGATACATTACTCACCGTAATCGTATTTCTGATGCTTGTATCTGCTTAGATTCACATGCGACGCACCCTTCCTCCCCTCTGAGAGAAGGCGCATGATTGCTTGTAGTCTTACCTTTCTGTCTATCTGCTTGGATTATCTGTACTCGCTCTACTCCTCATGCTACCTCATGTCAGACAAAATACAATCTGAGGATCCTAGACGCGTGAGGGATCTTGGGCACAGTGGACGTCACACTAGGGATAGTATTACTGGCACGCCCTGTGATACTCCGCAGCTTCCACTAGATGTCGGCCTATGCACAGCATGTGAATCTAAGCAGATACAAGCATCAGAAATACGATTACGGTGAGTAATGTATCCCATATTGTATGTACTGTAACTGTTCTGAAGAATATGCGCCCGGTTGCCCTAGGGCCTGGCTGCGCTTTACAAATAAATAAAATTACAAATTACAGAAACTGAGGGTGTGTATTTTGAAGTATATTTTTGTGTTACATATATTTGCTCCCTTCTAAAAAAAAAAACAAGGCTTATTCAACTGACTTAAATTAATAAATAATTGTTGAATCAAGAAACATTGAGTGTAAGTGTCACTTTCGATGCTTGTTACTTTGATTCTCTGTGTAATAAACCTGCAGCTCACATTAACCCTTAGAGAAGCCTGGCTGCTCAGTTAACTATTGCAAAGAGGACCAAGGTGGTGCAGTCTCCCACAGGGTACTGCATACAATCTTGCCTAACAAAGAGGCTTGGTGTAAAAAAAATAAATATATAAAATAAAATAAATCCAATCCAAGACCTTATCGGCGGTTTCATGCCAACCTCAGTGTTGTAGAAAGGCCTATGGCCCACAATGTTACTGAGCATGGTTGTGATTTTTTTTTAAGATGCTACTTTCTTGAACCAATTACTAGATTGCATGTTTGTGCAAATAATCTGAATGATACCAAAATGTAAGATATTTGTTAGTGGTAAATAACTTTTCTTTCTCATGTTAGACATGATTTAAGCTGGGGGCGTGGCTTGCAGCCCATGGGAGTAGGTCTGCCTCTGTGACTGCTCCTGCCAGATCCTGAAAGATCTGATGTAAATTCAAGCTCTGAGTGAAAAGCTTAGAAAACGATCTGAGGCGTGGGTGAACCTTCAAGGGGTGTACGGCTGCAAGGTGGAGAGCGGGGGCTCGTACGCGGCTGCAAAATTGAGTGCGACCTGAGAGAGGCTGCTGACAGATCCTGGAAATAACCTGGCCCCCCCTTATAACAAAGGGAGCACCGGGGCAGAGTATGGATCGAGGAGGCTGAAGATTCCAGCTGGAGGAAAGGTGGCAAAGGAAAACATAACCACTGGAATAATAGGCCTGAAGCAGCCACAGGGCCACAGTAAGCAGCTTGCGTTGAGCGGCTATCACGAAATAACACCCTAAACTCAGTCACTAGCATACTGGACTGGGATGTGCGAGTGTGGCCCTGCGGTCAGACACGTAGGGAGCACAGCTCTTCTGTGCAAGGTGCCGGGTGTGAAGAAGGCAAGGGCACCTAGAGTCCAGTGTTTGTCCGCCTGCAAGGAATTATAAAGGACGAGACTGCCCAGGTAGCGGGGCTACGGCCACATGTTGCATTGCCTAAACACGAAGACGAAGAGCCCTCGACTACATAGGGTTAAAGACCTACACGGAAGCGCTACTCACCCAGGTAGCATCGGGGGCCATCTAGACAAGAGGCGGTTTGCCTGAATGCCTCCCACGGTGGACAAAGCGAACCAACCAACATTGGACCGTTTTTGCAAGAACCAAGCAGCAGACATCCAGAGGAAGCAAGAAAAGCAAGGGAGTGCCATGGAGTTGCACAGCCAAGTCATGCTAGCGATAGCAGACTTGAAGACCTCACTGGGGTCACAGATAGAAGTGGTGCAGGTAATGTTGGGTTGCAGCGCCAGGACGTTTGAGGCTTAGCGGAGTGCATCACTATGCTAGAGACACAAGTGAAAGAGAATTCAGGTATGCTCCGGAACACACCTGCAGATGTACATGTTCTGCATCAGAAAGTCAGCCTCTTAGAGAATAGAGTGGAGGAGGCTGTGGGACGGGCCTGGAGAAACAACATTCGCATTGTAGGCCTGCCTGAAGGAGAAGGCGGCTCAGACCCGACACTGTATATTGAGAACATGCTACTCCAGTGAATTGGGCCTGGGAACCTCACACAGGGCTTTACAATCGAGAGGACGCACTGAGCGCTAATCAGGCGCCCCCTGCAAGGAGCGCCACCAAGCCCCATCATTGCTAAAGTCCTGAATTAAAAAGACGGGGAAAAGATATTGGCCTATTCGCGGCAAGGTAGAGAACCGATGAGAGCCTCGGCAGACCTGGCGGTCTATCTGGACACGTTCCAAGTACAAAAGAACAGAGCACAATTTTCTGCGGCCAAGTCCAGGCTCTGTACAGCTGGACTGAGATGCATACTGATCTACCCAGCAGGGCTAACAATCATATATAAAAACAAGACCTGCTTCTTCTACCACTCAGAAGAGGAGCAGGCTTGGATGGACAGGGAGAAGATGCGACCCTGCGGAGAAGGTGGAGAGGACAACCGGAGAACACATGAGGGAAGTACTTCCCAACCTAAGCCCAGGAATGATTAATTTACCGTAAACTGCATTCAGAGGGACAGATTACAGATGCTTGAATGTTTTTTTCTATATGGCAGGACTTAGTACTGGTCAAGCTGTATAATAAAGAAGAGGAGGCCACACCTATAACTGTGCCCACCATACCCCACAAGTTTTTTTTTCCAGGGACACTTGTTTATGTGCCCACCCGCTGTGCACTGGCCCCAGGCAAGACTGCTTGGGGTGGATGCGAAAGGCGGACAAGTCTGAGCAAGGGTAACAAGGCTGGGCCATTGTTTTTAGTTGGGGTAGTTTGGTAAATTCAGCAGAAGGGGGATTGCCTGCAGCTATGTTGGAAGATAAAGATAGCACTACATTTCGGGTCAGAGTGCCTATAGCGGGTAGGAAGTAACTGGGGCAGTGCCAGCAGTGGCTGAGCGATTGGGAGACAGATGTAAATGGCTGTAACTGTAAATGTTCTCACCTGGAATGTGAGGGTGTTGAATGCTTACGTGAAAAGAAAGTGTATTCGTACCTCCAGAGATGTAAGGTGGACATTGCCATGTTACAAGAAATGCACCTCATGGCAGACAAATGGGCATTACTAGCGAGTAAAAGGATGGGGCAACTATTTGGTTCGCCGTACTCAGCCTAAGCTCGAGGGGTCCTGATGTGGATAGTGCCCTCGGTACCCTTTACGGTTACTCGCATCTAAACGGATAACGAGGGCAGAATGGTGCTTGTGCAAGGCCTCCTTGAACAGGTGGATACTTGTTTGGTTAACACATATGCCCCTTAACACAGCATCGCCAAGTTTTTTCAGACTCTATACCCTTGATTAGAGCCTTACAGAGATAGTAGTATGATATGGGCGGAGACTTCATTTGTACGTTAAACCCGATCCTGGAAAGATCTGATGTTAAATGTACTAAATTTGTGCCGCCGACCAAGACGCTAAATTCTCTCCTTGATTCTTTCGCTTTAGTGGATGCCTAGAGAGTTCTTCACCCAGGCACTAGGCACTAGACACTATTCATACTTTTCGGCGCTGCACGCAGTATATAAAAGGGTAGATTATTTTTTTGTAGGAAATGACCTGGCACACCAGATTATGCACGCCCAGTATAAAGGTAGAGTCTTATCGGACAACGCCCCACTTAGCTTACAATGGCAGTACGTGTCCCCCCAGGGCTCCGATACCCACATGGAGGCTTAGGAGAGATCCCCCATTTCGTGACTGCGTTAAAAGCAGCACCACAGAATGTTTCGCATAATCTGGGCAGTGTCTAGTGCAGGCATTTTCTGGGAGGCAATGAAAGTGGTAGTTGAAGGGGTTGCCATAGCATGGTCTAGCAGTGTCCAAGCAAACATTAACTAATTGTCCTCTGCTGAGGAACAATTGCGAAGGTTAGAGCAATCCGGAGAACAGCATCCGGACAGGGAAGCACAGGAGAGAGAATTGAAACAGAAATGCGTAGACTCCTGGGAGAGACTCGGCAAACAGTTTCGCTAAAAAAATGCAGAAACAGCCTATAGAAGGAGATCAGCCAGGACGAATACTGCCATGGTTATATAAAAACGAGGCGAGGCGCAGCCCCATACACTTAATAAACACGTGACATGGGGAAGTATGCGACACCCAGAACAGGGTTAATGAGGTGTTTTGTGAATTTTACCAACAACTGTATAGGGAGGGGCCCCTTATATCAAACACCCACCTAAAGGTGGTGTTAGGTGAAATCGAACTCCCAGAGCGGAGTCAGGAAGAAAGGGATGGTTTGGCCTCTCACTTTGGAAGAGATGCAAAGTACGATTGTGGTGCTGCCGACAGGGAAGACGCCAGGCTTGGACGGGCTACCTAGCGAATTTTATAAAGAATATGCAGAAGTCTCAGCCCTCCACTTGCTCAATTCATTTAATGACACGTACAACAAGGGGGTCCTCCCACTTGGCCTGAGAGAATCCATAATAATACCCCTCCTTAAACCCCACAAAATCCTGGTAGATTGTAGTTGTTATAGGCCTCTCTCGGTGCTTAATGAAGATAAGATACTAACGTCCATATTGGCAGCTAGAATGAAAAAAGTGATACCCAGTTTAGTGCAGCCAGATCAGACAGGATATGTTCCGGCCCGGAGCATGGCCTGGAACTTGCAGAGATTACATCATGTGATGGAAAAGACTGCATCCTGGGAGACGCCATGTGCCATAGCCACAATGGACGCGGTGAAGGCGTTCAATTCAGTGAGATGGGAATGGCTCTATGCAATATTGCGTAAATTTGGCTTTGGACAGGCGTATGTGAAATGGGTGCAGTTAGTGTACACCAAACTGATGGCAAGGGTGAAGACGGGTAGGTGCATTTCCGAGGCATGGGAATTGGGAATGGGAACTAGACGAGATTGTCACTGTCGCCATTACTTTACGTCCTAGCTATGGAAACGATAGCACAGTACCTTAGAACTGAGTACATTGAGGCGGGTATTGAAATATACAGGGATATGAGATGTCTGGCTCCATCTGTTGATGATACACTCTTATACATCCAGAACCCTGAGGATAATTTGGAGCCGTTACTGGAAGCTATGGCGCTTTTTGCAAAGTTTCAGGGATTACAATCAATATGGACAAATCTGCATTATTCCCGATAGCAGGATTGCACAGGATAGAGAAAGTCTAGCTGCCAGTGCTTGTCCTGCAGTGGGAAGTGTGCATGTTCAGGTATTTAGGGATCAATGTGTACCATGACCCAGTGGAGGAACACATACATAATATGCAGCATGCACAAGAGGGCATCAAGAGCTTTATGAAGTTCTGGGCTAAATGACCTCTCTCGAAGATAGGATAAGCAGCCTTGCTGAAGATGGTGGTATTGCCCTGGCTGTTACTTCTTTGTGAGCATCCCGTTTTACATAAATAGGTCCTTCTTTAAGACCCTGGAGGGTATCTGTAGAGGCTTTCTGTCGCAGAATGGGCGAAATCGAATAGTGTTAACTTTATACAGTCCATACACTGTGTGGTGCATTAGTGTTCCGCATTTTTGTGTTTTTTTGTTTAACCATATTCTTATTTGTTCATAAAGATTTACAAAAGAATTTGTCATCTCTATTTGTATTTCTTTATTTGTATAGCATGCCTGGCCCAAAGGCATCTGGACGCATATCTTGAGTTACATAGACAGTAATTACAAAAGTACATAAAAGCATGATACAGGGCAATGTACAAAGAGCAGTACAGAAATATAAACCGGACAACCAGGAGAATTATACTCCGTCATATACAGACATAATTACAAATAAATTGTGACCGGTATATACAATCATGTGTAACAGTTTAGAATCGGGTAGCGAGCGCAGGAGGGCTGCTACCTAAGGAGGTTGTCCCGGCCAGCTAGCCACAGTTTGGTTTTGCTTTTAAAGGAGTAGAAGGATGGTTCTGACCTAAGTGGGGCTGACCGAGTGTTCCAAAGTTTGGTGGCCAGCACAGAGAAGCTGCTTCCACCCGCTTTCTGCAGCTTGAACCTGGGAAAGGCGAGGCAGTAGACTTGGCCAGTTCTTTGAGGACGTGTCGATGTGCGTGGTGTAAATCGGCTAGCAAGATGGGTGGGGGCCTGGTTGGCAAGACGCTTATGGGTAAGAGCAAGCATTTTAAAGGAGATTCTCTGAGCTATTGAGAGCCAGCGCAGGATGCGTCTGGTATCAGAGATGTGCCGATTTCTTGGAATGTTTAGGGCTGCCCTGATGGCATTGTTCTGTGAATTTTATTTAGGTTGCGTTGGCTCGTCCCTAACTATAGAGTGTTGCAGTAGTAGATCTTGGACATAAGTGTTCTGGCCAAGATGATGGAGTTGGCCGTAGATAGAAAGGGTTGACATGATGTAATAAGTTTGCAGGTATAGGCAGATGTTGAAGTGACAGAGTTAGTTTGGTGAGAGACAAGGTGGAGTCAAGGGTAGATACCTAGCGTTTTGGTATCCTTGGAGACCTTGATGGTATTTAGCCATCGATGATAAAGGACTTGAAAGCGGGAAACTTCCCCCTGCATCCTCCCTCACCAGTTCCCGCCAATATGCTAACAACTCCTTAAGTCTTCTTAAGCTGCTTTCCAGTCTTCCTCCTCCTCCAAGATTCCCAGTGCCTCTAACCTCTTTGGGATATACAAGTGTGTCATGTCTTTGCTTGCGTAGTGTAAAGGGTGACCAAGCCCTGCCAAACTTTCTAAGGGAGCCTTTTATTGTTGCCGTCAACTTTTCCACATCTACCACATCCCAAATGGCATAGTACCACTGAATAACAGATGGGGCTTCTGTCTTTTTCCATTGTCTGGCTATGCATTTCTTTGCCGTTGGCATTAGATTGGCCCATAGCCTTTCCGTGCCTCCCCCTGAAACCGCCATCGCCTGCCTCCCCTGCAATGTAATTCCCAGAAGGGTCTCTGTTGCCGTAAATTCTCTGTCAATTTCCAATATCTCTAGTATTTTTGTTTTCACTTCCTGGCAGAAGTGTCTGAGCTGTTTGCAACCCCATCAGATGTGTTCCATAGTCCCTACTTCCACGCATCCCCTCCAACATTCTGCTGGGGACAAGGGGTATATCCGGTGAAGCTTCAGTGACACTGGTGTAACACCTTGTATTGCAGTTCTCTGTGCTGCGCTGAAGTGTGCGAGGTGTGTTGGGTAAGATTTGCACAGAACTGGCAAATCTTCCTGACCTGGGTCAACTCAGAACGTTTTGATTTATTAGTGGGATATTTTTCCTTTATACCTCAGTGAGTGGGAACCTTTTTCCACACTCACATAATCTTTAACTCTTTTTATGGGTGCCATAGTGTATTTTTAAAGTTATCCTCTTTAACAACTTATTGGCAATAAGTGCCTGTTGTTGCTGGTTTGCCCTAGGGGCTCCCCTTTTAACTTTCTTGTGCTAACCTTGAGTGCATTACAGTTCCCAAGGGTAGAAAGGATCTTTGGATCCCCTTTACATTTTATTCTGTGAAACCAGTGCACCCCACCTTATGTGGAGTGGTGGGGAGATATAATGAATCCCCTTTCACCTTAAAACTGTAACAATTCTGTTACAGTGACAAGCTTACCTTCAATGGCTGGTGGTAGTGATACCTTGTATTAATTTGGTACACCTTTACCGCGGGCTGTGTTCACAGCTGCAGTAAAGGGATCTAAGGGTGTCAATTTTTACCAAAATGGCCCGTCGTCTTTTTATGCCTTTTTATTGTTTCTTATAGTTTCTTGTTCCTTCCCCTGACATCCATGGTGGGAAATTCCTTTCTGTGATTTTTGTTTTCGGTGGAGGTCTCGTGGACTCCCTGCCCAGGCTCCAGTCTGTCTGTGAGAGCAGGAAGTGACGGAGGAGTCCAACACTCCCCAGCCCTTTGTTTTACGCCTTGCTTGAATGGGGACAAATCCCAGTGGGGGGTGCTGGCTGTCCTGATTGGACAACCAGACCGCCCCTTCTTGTAAAATGCAGGGAGAGAATGCAGAGGTTGTGCTGTAATTCCATATAAATACTGCGAACCTGGAAGCTGAAGACATGTCGACCACTGGAACTTAAACCGAAGAGGAAGATGAAGGAAAAGCGGCTGCGACAATTCCCAGTGACCGGAGAGCCTGCTGTGTAACCGGAGCCTGCTGTAGCTCTTCCTTCCAATCGACCTGGGGCCTCCGAAAACGACGACCCAGAGCATGGTGGGACCCACTAGACCAGTGGTCTTCAAACTTTTTTGTCTGGGGCCACCCCAAAGCAAAATTTGGGCAGGCCGGCACCCCCCAAAATGCCAAATGGACAGTATGTATGATATGATAGGTTATTTATAACGTGCTTAATACCCAGAGGTTTCTAAGCGCGGACTCAGGGATCGAACCTGTGTTGCTTTGTGTCATCTTGCTTCCAAGGCGAGCACGTTGCTGTCTACTATTGCGTGCTTTCACTACACCCTACTCCCAGTAATAGTCCCTGTGCTCCCCCACCTGCTCCCATCACAGTTGCAGGGCTCCCTCATCCCACTCCTACACAGTCCCTGGGCTCTTCCCACCCCAACACACACCATGGGCTTTCCCCACCCTGCTTCCACCACTATCCATGGTTCCCGCCCATCCTGCTCCCACCACAGTCCCTGTGCTCCCCCCATTCTGTTACCAACACAGTCCGAGGGCCAGTGGCAGGCTGGTGATTTGAAGTGGAGGGGCATATCTATTCCCCCAAAAATGCCTAAGCGACTGAGTGCAGTGAGGGAGCCTGAACCAATCAAGTGGGTTTCGGGAGGAGGGGGGGGGGCTTCCCCGTGATTTATTTTTTAAATAATGGGTTAAAATGTTGCACTGTAGAGCATACTTTAAAAAAAGAAATGGGGAATATATCTAAACAGTTTGCAATTGGTGCTGTGGGGCCTAGGGGGCAGGCATGGCATTTTTTACTGGACATCTTTGATGGAAGTCCAGTAAAACAAATACCATCCCTGTTTCCTGGGCTCCACAGCGCCTCAGAAGGAGAGCTGATTTTGGCAGGTGGATAAGGGGGATTGTGCAACAAAGACATTTAGGCATTTTTAAAATGCCTTTGTTGTACAACCCTCCTTCCCCCTCTATCCACCACTTGCCAAAATCAGCTCAACGGACCAAAACACTCACACACACACACGCGGTTACGCACACACGCACGCCCCACGCACACGCACGCACGCGCACACACACACCACTCTTTCATTCACACACACACATCCCCACCCCTCATACTCTCTCATTCACACTCACCATACACTCTCATTCACACACACCATACACACTCTCATTCACACACACCATAAACTCCCTCACACACACCATACTCTCTCATTCATACAAGCATCTATCACCATATACTCTCTCATTCACACAAGCATACACGCATCCATACACATTTTTAAATTTAAAAAAAAGAACATAAATGTTCCTTCTAGAACTACTGTTAGGTATTTCAAATAAGGACTATACTTCTGTGTACTTTCAAGTATAGTGTTGGTTTTTATAATGTGATTTTTATATAATGTTTTAATGCTTACCCCTAGATTTATCTGGGCCCGTTTGTATTTAAATAAATAATTTATTTTTTACAATACAAAGTGTTTCAGTGTTTCTTTGGATCATTTGTATTACAATTTCATTTGTACGGATTCTACAGCCCTCTCACCCCCCTAATATAAGCCTGGCTGCTCGGTCTATGCTACCATGAACTCAGGTGCTACCGCCTTATGCTAAGAGTGGAGTCTTGTAGTGCCTCTGTTGAATGGTTTTACTAAGCCCTTAGTTGGACTTCAGAAAAACTGTCCTAACAAGGTGAACCAGCTTTTCAGCGCCCTGTCCCATTCCTTGTCCGTAAATGCCTTCCCTCTCACATTTCCCCATTTGTCCCTCAGCACCATCTCCTGCCCCCCCACCCTGTAGAATTCTGTAAATTGCAGATATCAGTCCCTTATTTTCCTCTGAGGTTGATACTACCTTTTCCCAATCTGAATGGTCCGTTGTTGCAATTTCCATCATCTCAGGCGCTCCAGCTCAGTGCCGTAGTTGGCGTTACGCATATAGGTCCTCGTCTGTTAAGCCCAAGTCCCTTTTGCATTGTATATATGACTTGTACCGGGTACCTTCGTATAGGTCCCCCAACCCCCTTATCCGTCCGTCCGTCCGTCCCTCCCTCCCTCCCTCCCTCCCTCCCTCCATCCATTGAATCTTCTGTGCTCTCTGCCCGGTGGGAAGGCCAGGGTTACCAAAGATGGGAGTCCCTGGAGATGGCCAGTGAGATAATCCGCATCTCTTAAGTTGGTTCCAGATTTTGTGTTTCTCGTTATATGATTCTTCCCAAGTCCCTCTGGCCTGTCGATCACTCTCATCCCTGAGATTTTCCACAAATGACTCCCGCTGTTGCCTGCTCCAAACCCACCCAATGTTTCCCATAATCAGCCCTCCCCCACTCCACCATCGCTTTCAGCTGTGCCACCTGATAGTATTTTATTATATTGGGGCATGCCACAACCAACCCGTAAACCCCCCCCAACCCCCGCTCGGGCCTTACTCCGAAATATCTTCCTCTGTATTCTCTGCTTCTTCCCTCGCCATATATATATATATATATATATATATATATATATATCCCATGATACTATCTTGGATGTCCCCCATCATTCTCCGTGGCACTGCCAGTGGGATTGGCTGGAAGAGCTATAGAGGCCAGGGAAATATATTCATTTTAATATTGGAAAACCTTCCGAACCACGAAATGGACAGTCCCTTCCACCTACCCAGATCCACCTTGATTTGTTTTATTAAATGCGGGTAGTTTGCCCCCACTATCTGCTTTATGGATGCTGTTAGGTTAACCCCTAGGTACCTGACTGATCCCGGCGCCCATCTGAACGGATTGCTCTTTTCAAGGAGGCGTCTCAGCTTCTCGGCAATGGACAGGTTCAGTATCTCAGACTTCCCAAAGTTCACCTTGAAGCCCGAATGTCTGTATTTCCTTCATGATCGCTGGTATTGATCTTTCCGGTTCGGTGACCATCAGAATCATATCAGGGAATAACCCTATTTTATGCGGGGCACCTGCCCAGCCTACCCCATGGATTACCCCGTGGATTTCCCCGCTCTCTTTGATGGGAGGCGCAAAGGGTTCCATCACCAAGGTGACTAGGAGGGGGGAGAGCGGGCATCCTTACTTTGTTCCTCTCCTTATGGGAAAGGGGTCGGTCAGTCCCCCATTTACCCTTACCTTTGCCCGCGCTTCCCGATAATTAGCTTGGATCATTTTCCTAAACTTCGATCGTAGTCCAACCCTTTCTAGTGTTTGCTCCATGAAGGTCCTGTTGACACGCCTTCTCAGCATCTAGCACCATTAGGCATGTGGGTATGGTACCGTCTCTCCTCTCTGCCTTGTCTAGGATATGCAATATTCTTTTTATGTTATCAAATGTGCTCCTCCACTTGATGAACCCTGATTGGTCCTGATTCACCAACCGGGGTAGGATCCCTCCAATCTAGCCGCTAGTCCCCGCGTGTATAATTTGGCATCAACATTAATCAATGCTATTGGGTGGTACGAGGAACATTGATGCAGGTCTTTCCCTGGTTCGGGATAAGAGTGATATGTGCCATATTAATTGATTTGGTTATTTGCCCCGTTTCTCGGAACCAGTTGAATATTTTGGTTAAGACTCTGGCTAATGATTCCTTGAATGTTGTGTAGAACCCTGCCGTTAGCCCATCCTCCCTGGGACTCTTGTTACCCTTCAGTCGGGTTATCACTTTTAACACTTCTTCATGCTCTATGGGTTCTTCTAGTCTGTCTCTCTGCCCCTGCATGAGGTGCGCTCATTCCCAGCCCTCCAAGTACTTCCTTTGCTCCTCCTCTCCCGCTGACTCTACCCCATATAAGTCTGCATAAAACTCCCTCACCACCCTCCTCTTTGCCCCCTCTGCCCCGACTTGTCTTCCCCCCCTTATCCTCCAATACCTCTTTAAACGCCTTCTGTTCCCTAGCCCTTATCTGCCCCGCGAGAGCCGCCCCAACCTTGTTGCTTTGTTCATAAAACCTCTGCCTACTTCTCAGTAGGATGCTCTCCACCGCCATGTTAGTTATCTGTCTAAGCTGGCCTCTCGCATGGGCTAATTTCCTGGCCACTGTGTTTGTTCCCCTTTCCTTATGCATATTTTCTAGCCCCCTGATCTCCCCCTCCTTCCTTTCCTCACGATTCTCCTTCGCGGCCCTTATGAAGTGGCCCTTAATGTGCAGCTTGAATCTGTCCCATCTTTCCCCCAGGTCCTCCCCCCTCCATGCCCACCTTTTCCATAAATAGGCGTATCTCATTCTCTGTTTGTTGCCTCACCACATGGTCTCTAAGAATGTATTCCTCCAACCTCCACGTCCCTGTCCCTCGCCGCATATTTCCCTCCTCCCATTCTAATGAGATCATTCCATGGTCTGATATCGTCAGACTGCCGATCTGTGTCCTGTGTGGTGTTTGGACTAATCCTCTAATCGCCATGATGTAGTCTATCCAAGAGAATCACCTGTGGACGTGCAAGTAGGAGTAGTCCTTCTTTTGTGGCTGGTATATCGTCCACACGTTCTTTTACCCCCTCTTCCTGGAATCTATTCAACAAGTATTCAGATTGTTCCCATTGCGTGGCCTCTCACCCCCCGATCTATCCCACACCGGGTCTGCTCCAAAATTAAAGTCCCCCGAAATAATTATTTCGAAGGGATTGTGTCCTCCGACGTATTCCTTATCTTTGATAATTCGTCTCCAGCTTGCTGGCCTCGGAAATATTTTCTCTGTAGAGGGCGCTGCGCATCGACGTCCGCCGAGTCGATGTCCCTCAACAGCCACCTTATCGGCCCTGACGTCACCATGCCCATAAATAGCCACGCCCGGCGTATGTTGCTCAGTTCCGTTTTTCCGCGCTTCGTGGGGCCTCGGATTATCGTTGCTCAGTTCAGTCAGATAAACCTTTTATATTTCACTCGATAAAACCAACTCGTTCTCGATGGCTTCTTCACCCGAACCGACGACTCCGCGGTCTGGCTTCAAAAAATGTGGAAAGAAAATGTCGATAACGGATCCTCACAGGATCCGTTTGTGGTGCTTGGAAGTCGAGCACCATTGTTTGGAGTGTGAGGACTGCATGTCCATGACGGCAAAAGCCTTGAAGGAGTGCAAGGGGAAGCTCGAGAGAGGTAAGTCTGTCAAAACCTCCTCGAAAGTTTCTTAGGTCGAGGCATTTGTCTCCTCGCCGTTGCAAGCATTCCCATTCTAGGTCTCGAAGTAGCTCCCTCCACTCGTCGAGATCTAGACACTCAAAGAAGAGACATTGAAGATCCCCTTCCTCGTCATCTTCTGTTTCCCCAGAAAGGGTCTCCTGCCCCACAAAACACAGCTCTCGGGCTGAGTGGGAGGAATTCAGGAAGAAAATTCTAAGCGTCCTCGAGAAAGCGGCCTTGACCCCCTCGAAGACAGCTGAGTGTGATACCCTGGGTGAAAAACCCCAAAAATCGAAACGCCATGAGTCGTTGCACCTGGTGAAAGAGTCCACCCAAGAGCACCACGGGCCATCGGGTAGGAAGGCACCATCTTTGACGCCGTCGTCGAAGATCCCTTCGACGCATGGATCAGCGCCATCAACGCCGTTGTCGCCTTTTATCGACGTTGACGCCGATAAAAGAGAAAACCACGGCTACTTCACAGCCAACGGTTATACCCAGAGCCTCCAGCACGACGCCGAGAACGTCGTCGACATCCTCGAGTAGGATCCCGATCCTCTCGAAGTTCTTCGAGGCCTCTTCCAGTTTTCTCGACGCCTTTCTCGGCGCCTTCGAAGCCTTTCACATCGGCGTCGACGACATCGACGTTTTCTCGCCCAATAATGACGAGTTTGGCTCCTTCTGCCTTAGAAATGGGTTTTACACCATTTCCGAGGTCAGAGTACCCCAGATTATCTTCAATCTATGAAGAAGGGGAAGCTTCTGACCAAGAAAGACCCTTCGGGCTGCAGAGGACCACACCACCTGTTTCAGAGGATTTTACTTCTGCGGAAAGAAGGTTGAAAGACCTACAGGAATCATTACATGAGGCAAGTGGGCTGGACACTTCCCCAGAAGTGGAATTTGTCAAACCAGACCAAGGGGAACATGCCGAAACCCCCTATAGAACCCTGGTGGCAAGAATTATTGAAATCATGGGTTGGTCTGCACCTTCTCCTGTTTTTCAACAGATGACCTTACAGACATACTAGACAAAGGTCCACAGGAGGATCCTGTGGGTCCCCTTCCATACAGCCTTACAAAGGAAGATTGCATCAAATTGGGAAACTCCTGAGGTTATCCCTGCATCAATAAAAGATTGTCAGCCAAGTATAGAGTAGCTGCGGCTGACCCTGAATATTTATCAAAACACCCGACTCCAGAGAGCCTGGTGGTTCAAGCGGCAACTTCATCAAGCAGCAGATCGGCTTATCCTACTGCCCCAAAGGATAGAGATGACAAACGGTAAGATTCTATGGCAAAAAGTCTTTTCTGCTTGTAGTATCGCGTTGAAGTCCATCAATGCCACTTGTACGCTCGCCAGGTTCAATCACACACTGTGGGAGTGTGCTTCATCAGCGGCTGACT
Source organism: Ambystoma mexicanum (assembly GCF_040938575.1). NCBI lineage: Eukaryota > Metazoa > Chordata > Amphibia > Caudata > Ambystomatidae > Ambystoma > Ambystoma mexicanum. The sequence continues at coordinate 428,292,643 of NC_090936.1, read as the reverse complement.
GCATACCGGAAGGAGAGGAAAGGGAAGCCTTCCTTAACATCATTAAAGATGGCAAAGATGTCATGTGCGAATCTTTTTATACTGGCACCGATTCCGCTTACAGTATCAGCAGGGCCATGGCGGCAAGTACTACAATCCGCATGCATGCGTGGTTGCGAAAGTCTGGCTTTGCTCCAGATGTACAGGCCAGACTTTTGAATATGCCCTTTGACGGCTCTTCTTTATTCATTAAAAAGGCTGATGACAGTCTGGAAAAGTTGCAAACATCTAAAGCAGCAGCAAAATCTTTAGGAGCTGCAATCCGCTAAACTCCTTTTCGCCCCTCAGGAACCTCTGGGAGAGGAAAGTCCTTTTGCTACTATTCCGCTTTCGGGAAAGGCAGAGGACAGCCAGCTCAAAGAGGCCAAAGGAGATCCACCCGAGTACTAAGTACTAAGGCCGCAGCAGCAACAGGTGCCTCTTTACCCTCAGCATCTGCATCAGCTGCCCCCAAACCACTCTGAGGTCTTTCCACACAAAACACCTGTAGGGGGCAGGTTAACTCACCATCTGACGGAATGGCAGGTTATTACGTCAGATGCTTGGGCATTGGAGACAGTTGCCCAGGGTTACTGCCTACCCTTTCTACATATCCCTCAGAGTCATCCACCGGGGCGCAGCTCTCTAAAAGTTCCAGATCCGCTCCTCTTGCAGGAAATTGTAGACCTGCTAGAGAAAGGTGCCATAGAACCGGTACCTGTAGCGGAGAGGAACAAGGGCTGGTACTCCCCCTACTTTCTCATACCGAAGAAGGACGGAGAACTGAGACCCATCTTGGACTTATGAGAATTGAACAAGTTCCTCAGGAAAGACAAGTTCAAGATGGTAACTCTCTCTCAAATCCTTCAGGCCCTCCAGATCCAGGACTGGCTGGTATCTCTGGACCTCCAGGATGCTTATTTCCATGTGCCAATCCATCTCAAACACAGGAAATACCTGAGGTTCGCAATTGGCCGCTCTCATTATCAATTTCGAGTTCTGCCATTTGGGCTGACCTCCGCCCGAGGGTATTCACCAAGCTAATGTCGGTAGTGGCTGCAAGTCTAAGGAGGGAAGGGGATCCACGTCTACCCCTACCTGGACGATTGGCTGATCAGAGCTGTATCTTCGGAACAAGCTCAGATCCAGCTAGATTATGTCTGCCACTTCCTTCACAAACTGGGCTTCTCCCTCAATTTAAAGATGTCACAGATGATACCATCACAGAGACTCCAGTTCATCGGAGCGGTCTTGGACACTTCCCTGGGAAAAGCCTCGCCACCAGAGGTGAGGGCTCAAGATATTCTGCTGATGGTCAACAAGTTTCAAAATGCCCAACATCTCCCAGCCTTCGACTTTTTGAGTTTGCTAGGCCTCATGGCATCCTGCATCTTCCTTGTGCCAGAGGCTCGCCTGAGAATGAGATCTCTCCAGTGGGCATTAAGGACCCAGTGGTCACAATACTCAGGAAGAATAAAAGATCTCCTCTGGATTCCGGACAAGGTAGCCCACAACCTTCAATGGTGGGCCTATCCAGAGAACATCTTGAAAGGAGAACTGTTTTGGCAACCATGGCCGGAGATAACTGTAGTCACAGACGCCTCACTCACGGGGTGGGGAGCCCATGCCGACGACTTGACCATCAGCAATCGTTGGTCTCCATCGGAGTCCAGACTACACATCAACCTATTAAAGCTGAGAGTGATCAGACTAGCGCTGAAAGCTTTCCTGCCATCAGTACAGGGGAGAAATGTCCTGATAATGACGGACAACACAGTGGCCATGCACTACCTCAACAAAAGAGGCGGCGTAGGGTCACTGCCGCTGTGCAGAGAGGCAATGCAGCTCTGGTTTTGGGCAATTCAGGAAGGAATCTCTCTATCGGCAGTCCACCTAGCCGGAGAGTGGGAGCTAGCTCAGGATTTCCTTCAAGAGATCTTTGCCCTTTGTGGAACCCCTCAGGTGGATCTGTTCGCCACCAGCACCAACAGGAAGTGCGATCTGTTCTGTTCAAGGGAATTTCCCCCGAGAGGAGCTCTAGGGGACGCGTTCGTAGTGGACTGGGAGTTCCCACTCCTTTACGCGTTTCCACCAGTCCCTGTTATTCCTCAAATTATCAGGAGGTTGAGAAGTTTCCGGAAAACCATGATCCTAATTGCCCCGGACTGGGCCAGGAGAACGTGGTACCCGGACCTTCTATATGTCCATCTGCCCTCCAATCCGTCTTCCACTCAAAGAGATTCTTCTCTCGCAGAAGGGAGGTCAGGTTCTCCATCCAGACATCAGAACCCTCAACCTTCACACTTGGCTTCTGAAAGGGTGAGGTACAAGGATTGGGACCTCCCTGATGACATCATGGAGGAGTTGCTTTCGGCCAGAAGGCCAGCAACAAAGTCTTTATACCGCTGCCGTTGGAACAAATTTTGCAGCTGGTGTAGAGAAGAGAATATCGACCCTTTTTCATGTGGTACACCAACAGTGTTATCATTTCTGCTCTACTTGGCAAACTCAGGCCTTCAAGTTGACACTGTAAAAGGCTATCTCGCAGCGCTATCAATCTTCAAGCGTACTGCGGAGGAACCATCGTATTTCAAACTACCACTGGTAATACAATTTCTCAAGGGATTAACTAATGTTTCTCCTCCAAGACCATTGCAAGTTCCCTTATGGGACTTAAATTTAGTCTTAAATTTCCTAATGGGTACTCCCTTCGAACCACTCCACTCTTGTTCGCTGAGATTTCTCACTCTTAAAACTATCCTATTAGTAGCACTAACATCTGCTAGGAGGGTGAGCGATTTACAAGCTCTATCTTGTAAACCCCCCCATACAATTTTCCATAAGGACAAAGTTGTCCTACAGGTGAAGCCTAATTTCCTCCCAAAGGTGGTTTCTGAATTTCACATCACTCAGAAAATTACCTTACCTTCGTTCTACCCTCCTCCCCATCCGGGAAAGAGGAAGAAATTCTACATAGGCTGGACCCAGGGCGAGCTCTAAGCTTTTACATCAGCAGACTGGCTGGGATTAGGCAAGCAGACCAACTGTTTGTAGTATACTCAGGTCACAAGTTGGGACTACCCATAACAAAACAGACCATTTCCAGGTGGATTATTTTGGCCATTCTGGAATGTTACAAACTGGCAGGGAAAGACCCACCCCAGAATCTTAGGGCTCATTCAACCATGGGTATCCCAGCCTCTTCAGCCCTCCAAAGAGGGGTACCGGTCCGAGATATATGTGCGGCTGCCACATGGTCGTCCGCACATACATTCGCAAGATTTTACAACCTGGATTCCTCCACTAGTCAAGAGACCAGATTTGACAAAGCCGCATTACATTCGGTTCATTCCTAAAAGGGATACATGACATTATTACTCCCACCTCCAATTACATACCACTGCTATGGGAGTCTATCAAAGATAAGGAATACGTTGGAGGACACAATCCCTTCGAAGAACAAGTTACTTCTTACCTTGTAAAGTTCTTTCGAAGGGATGTTCCTCTGACATATTCCTTATCGCCCCTTCCATCCATCCCCGCAGTAATACTTCCCTTGTGGTTGCAGTTTACGCTCCTTCAAGGTCAATAACCAATTCAGGCATGACTTATCTTATGCTACAAAACGGAACTGAGCAACGGACGCCGCGCGTGGCTATTTATGGGCATGGTGACGTCAGCGCCGATACGGTGGCTGTCGAGGGACATTGACTCGGCGGACGTCGACGCGCAGCGCCCTCTACAGAGAAAAAATTTCCGAGGCCAGCAAGCTGGAGACGAATTATCAAAGATAAGGAATACATCGGAGGAACATCCCATCGAAAGAACGTTACAAGGTAAGACTTAACTTGCTCTTCTCCCTCTCCAAATGTACTTAGTTCCTCCAGAAACCTATCCAGAAAGCCTTCTGGTCCCTGGTTGGGGGTGGGAGGTGGCGTATACTGATGCTAGCATGTACATCTGGCCCCTCAATACCCCTTTGATCAGCACATACCATTTGGAATTATATTTGATAGCGGGGCAGCTGCAATTCGTAGTAGATTGGCTCACAGATTACCCCGGACGCACTGATGCTGCAATCCATGGGTCAAGCTATTATCTGATGGAGTTATGGTTCAAGAAGCCTCACGGTGTACAATGGTTGCACTTGGTGTCCCTGGGAATGAGAGTGTGGGAAAGGGCCATGATTGTGATGGGGTTGACAGACCCAATGTCGAGACAGATTCCTTTGGTCTAAATAGTATCATCGAGGATGGGAGGTGGCCACCATTGAGGATTTGTTGCAAGTCACTGCTTACATACCCTTCTCAGAGCTGACAACACAGAGGGGCATCCACACAGGCCAATACATGCTATATAACACTATCATGAGAGAAATCACACGTATGTGGCCTGTATTCAACGAGCTAATGGAATGACACTCAATAGTGGATGTCTTATTTCATTTGGCAGAAGGGGGGGGCATGCTATATCGAGGATATGACCTGTCTAATGGGCCTGCCCTCCCCCCACCCTCCACTGCCTCCCTGGTGGTGAGGGGCAAGTGGGAGGAAGCTATAGGGGCAGCCTTTACGGAAGCCCAATGGGAGGGGGTACTGGCATACCATAAGACAGTGTCGCGAAATGCATGGTTGCAGTTAATACAACTGCTAGTGACGCACAGAGCATACATGACACCTCTGCCAATTTTGTAGTTTCCGGGTGCAGCGGTATTGGGATGTCCGAGGTGAAAGGCAATAGACTTTGGCATGCTACACATGTTCTGGGCATGCCCAGTGTTGGGGGATATACTGGTGGGAGGTGGTGGAAAGATTACATAAGGGGGGGGTGTGGAATTGGATGTGCTTTCCCCAGGTGCGTGCCTACTGGGCTGTTTCTCACGTGCCAAAGGCCGGAAACATCTAACAAAAATGAAGGATTTAGGGTTTATTTTGGCCAAACAAAGAATTGCTATGGCATGGAAATCGCCCCAAGGGCCACATGTGGAGGGACCTGTACAGGTGGGGAGGAGCGGAAACAGTGGCATGGTTAGAGGGTGGGAATAGGGAGGTGGATGGGGAATGGAAAGGGAATATTGGAGTAAAGGTTACAATTTAATGCTGATACGACTATTGATATGCATATCTTTACGTTGTGTAATGTTTCCAATTTCTTTTTGAAAAACCAATAAAACAAATAATAAAAAAAGACATGATGTAAGCTTTTTACCCCTTTTGTAAATGTGACTGAGCTGGCAATCATTTTGCTATACCTCTCATTTCAGAACCTTTTGGATGATGTGGAAGAATTCTTTGAGCGAACTCAGGAGGCTAGGATGGATGAGATCCCAGACTCCTCTAAACTGCAAGCTCTAATTGACATGGGCACTGGTCTCTATGTAGAGCTCCCAGAACTCCCTCGACTAAAGCAGGAGTTGCTGCAAGCCCGCTGGCTGGATGAAGTGCGCCTTACGCTCTCTGACCCAATGAGAGTAACGTTAGACGTGATGAAAAAGCTGATCGATTCTGGAGTGGGCCTGGCATCTCATCATGCTGTGGAGAAGGCCATGGCAGAGTTGCAGGAGCTTCTCACTGTTTCCGAGAGGTGGGAGGAGAAAGCAAAAGCTTGCTTACAGGCAAGGTTAGTTGTCTGGTCTTTGTTCAATATAATTTTTTATCATATTTGGTGTCATTGCCACTAGTTAGACATTCATTATAGTCTGTGCTTTGTTGTACAAATTCCAAATTCTATGGACCCCCACATTTCTTGCTTCTTGTTTTACACACTAACCTGACTTTTTACCGTGCAGTGAATCCACTGGGCTTTTGGTCAAATGGGTAAACTGACTAGTCCTTCAGGCTGTCAGTACTGGGAAACAATGACTTTTCTAGCAACTTTTTATCATTGCACAATGCATCTTACAATGCCGTGCAATGGGGTTTCTTTGATATGACCCTAGACTACAGTGATTTTTTGGGTTATTTTAAAGATACTTTTTGTTAGCCTTACTATGTTTACTGCGTTTGGCTACCATCTGCGACTAGTGTCCCAACATGGCCGTGCCACAAGGTTTGTGCTTGTTCTTTTGGCCATTTTGTTTGCTGGCCTTCGTCGTGCCCTACCAGGTCAGGAAAATCCTTTTATGTTCATGCACTTGACCGGGAAAGGCACGGTTTTGCAGGCTACTGCATACCATGCGAGTGGGATCCTAGCAAATGGGCTGGATCTGTCTGGTCCCAATCCACATACTGGCGCCTGAGGCACTGGTGTGCATACTTGCCTGAAACCCAGTCGTCACTGACTGGACCACTGCTGCTGTGCATGTGGGAGGCTGATGTTGCCATTGGAGGGCTGAGTCTGATCACTCAGCTGACTTTAGGATTAGAAGAAGTGTCCTGCAGCCATTCCAGCAGATCTGAAGAGGAGTCAGCTATCCTGTATTAGCTGATAAGACCATGGAAGACCTGTGAACGGTGGAGCCTTGTCTGGGTACCGAGCTCTGAAGACCCTTGTTGGTGCTTCAACCTTCTGGACTAGTAGGAACATCTGGTCTGGTCCTAGCGTCTTCTGGTACCCAAGCAAGTGGGATCCCTGAGAGGTTTCCCTGGTATATTCTAACCTATTAATGAGCTCTAGCTATGGGCTTTAGCCATGGCCACTGACTACAGCTTTGAATGTTGCCCACTGTATATTTGAAAACGGTGATGGGCTACTCTGCATGGCTTTTAACCATGCACATTGGTATTTTTGAACAGTAACTGACCACTGGCTATGGTCTTTGGTATTGGCCAGTGGCCCCAGCCTTTGTTATGGCCAAGTCCATGGCCTAAATTGTGATTAAGGTAATTAAACATTTCATGAGCTTACTTATAAATTGTTATGTGTAAATCCAGTATTGATGTAATCAGTTACATTAGATGTAATTAGTGCTTTCACCAGTGTGGCATCAGTGATGTCATCATTGTGGTCATAGGCTGCGCTACAGGGGTGCTCAAAGTTAAGGTGCCTGTAGCTGAATTTCAGGGGTTTTGTTGCATTAAGTTCTCACCTTAATGTGCCTGCAACAAAAGATTTTTTTCCTCGAATTTCAAGGGTTTTGTTATTCCATAGATTTTAGAATGCTTCCAGACCACTAGTATGGTCTTCGGATTGCAGGCTTTGAGAACTCGCAATGTTTTTAGGCAGTGTGCAGTGAGATTGCATTATTTGCCATGGAGCACACACTTTGGTTAAGTAGCTTTCTCCAAGTGGTACACCCCTTTTCGCCACCATCATTTTAGCTCAGGCCGATTTGGCACACCCATTCCGCCGCAGCGCCCATTTCGGCGCCCCCTTTTCTGCTTGAAAGCCCTTCCGGTGATGTTTGTTTGACACAAGGGATGTTTGGACGTGGCTAACATTGCAGCCACGTCTAAATGCCCTCATTCTAAATAAGTTCACAGGACTGCACTGCAACACACCTTGCCACCTCCCACTTGTTTTGCTTTTCTTTTAATTAAATAAAAGTAATACATTTTTTTTTTTAAACATACAGCCTTGAACCCTGGTCTGCCAGAGTTCGAGGCCCAGCATTTAACCACTAGGCCACAATGGATTGGTGCTTCATGGAGCATACATTTCATATTTAGCCTATAATATATTATGTTCAGTTTTAAAAGGCTAGGTATAAAATGTGTGAAAATTCCAACAATAACATAATTGTAGCATAATGGTTAAGTGCTGCGTCTCAAACTCCTTAAAGGGATAGTCCAGTAAAAAAATGTACTTAAAAAATAGATAGGCAACATTAAAAAAAAATACTAGCACTTTTTTTTTAAACTTCCTATGTAAAATTTTTAGCTATTCAAGCTCAAAATTCGCAAAAGCAAGCACATGGGCGCATCCATTTTGTGAAATGGATGCCCGCCTGTGCTGGCTTTTGCTTTTGCAGCACTAATGAAGGAAAAGCCAGCCAGCTGTAGTAAACAAAAGCTACCGCTGGGTGGCTTTTCCTTCATTGGTGCTGTACGCGGAGGACGGAGGACGGGGACCGGAGACCAGAGCAGGAAAGCTGCAGGTGAATCTCGGTAAGTGCTATTTATTTTTTTTTTTAAATAAGCACTAGCTGCGTTTTTTTTTTCCTAAGTTTTCCGGGTAATCTTTTTTACGTTTAATCCATATTACAAAATGCAAAGGGCCTGCAGGTTCATGCCAATGGTGACCTCTCGCGCCAAAACACCCTTGCGCTGAGAGTTACTAAATGCAAAGTGCCTGCAGGGACATGCCACGTCAATTGCGACCTCTCGAGCCTAAACATCCTTGCGCCGAAAGGTCCCTGCCCCACCTGGTTCCGTCTAACTGGGTGTTCCCAAACAGAAATTGCGGCAAAAAGGTCACCCTATAAACGGCATGCACCTATGAATTGTCCTGTCCTGTGCTCAAAGCCTCTTGTTTTATGGACGGTCTCTTGGTGACTGTTGTGATACATTGCACAACCCCAACTAACGCTGTTTAAGCAGCGCAGAAAAGGTTAAAAAATGATCGGCTACAAGAATAACATATGCCCAGGTACTTTTGCTCCCTTAGCAAAAATCAAAAGCTGGCACCCATGAATATATACGCACAGTAAGTGGCCACATATTCTAAAGTGAAATGTACAAATGGAGTTCAATTGACCTTCTCCTTAGAAGAAAGTGCACAACACAAAATTGCATTGGACGTTTAATAAAAAGTAATGAAAACCAGAAAAATAAGCTGAGTGGAAATCTTTCAATAAATATGCTGGCAAAGTATAAAAGGTGCTGACCTTTTAACCCAGCAATCTGTAGTGAAATATTCCATGGAAAACAAAATAATATGAAACAAGTGCTTGCGGTCTTGTGGGTAAGCGTCTGCGCTGGGAACATGACCGCATTAATACAATCCTGGTAGCCAAATACTTCTTCTTACCACCCTCAAAAAAAAAAAAAAGGGGTTGCATCCGCCCACTGAAAAAAAAGTTGAGCTGTCCACCCACATGTGTCCTTTACTGGTGCCCTGAAAAGCAACCACAATCAGGGGAAAATAACTGCACCAGTATCCAGGATTGCAAACTCTCTTGCCACATTGTGAGCAAATACTCATGATTTATTGCCCTCATCATTTCCCCTGCTCACCCCCATGTCTGTCTTTCAACAATACTCTGCTTAATAAAGCTAACTTCAAAAGTACACATACCATAGTGTCAATCAAATATATTAATACTTCTAGAACTATGTTAGGCAAAAGGGTACAATTGTGTCATTGTTCCACCCATCTTGACTGTGGGATTACAAATACCAGAATGCAATTCAGCAAAAGGCAAACAAATTGTCTGAGTGCAAAACTTTCAAGGACTTATAGTAGCACAGTTGAAAAAAAAATGGTGTATAGGTGCTATACAAATAATTAATCAATGCAGATTCCTTGTGTCAAGAGATATTTAAAACTTTGAGAACTCGTAATGTTTTTAGGCAATGCACAGTGAGATTAAATGTATTTGCCATGGAGCACACACTTTAGTTAAGCAGCTTTCTCCAAGCGGTACACCCCTTTTCGGTGCCACCATTTTGACACAGGCATTCGACCTCTGCACCTGTTTTTCTGTGCCCCCTTTTCGGGACAAAAGCCATTCCAGCGCTGTATTTTTGCTGCAAGGGATATTTGGACGTGGATGACTTCAGCCACGTGTAAATGCCCTCATGCTAAATAAGATCACATGACTGCGCTGCAACAAACCTTGCCACCTCCCACTTGCATTGCTTTTGTTTTGATTAAATTAAATTAAATAAGTTACATTTTAAAAATACAGCCTTGAGCCCTGCTCTGCCAGAGTTCGAGGCACAACATTTATCCAGTAGGCCACAATGGCTTGCTGCTTCATGGGGCAACATTTCATACTTTGCCTATTGTTAGGCAAGATTGTATGTAGTAACCCTGTGGGAGACTACATCAGCCTTGTCCTCTTGGTAATTACCCAACCTATGGTATAGGCCTGTACTACACAAGTTGGTAGAGTGACTGAGCAGCCAGGCTTATCTCAAGAGGGGTCAACGTGAGCTGCAGGGCTGTAACATAGAGAGTCGCAGTGAAATTGTATTCAAATAACACACTTAAGGTTTCTTCATTCAAATAATTATTTATTAATTTAACTGTCAGTTTTAAAATAAGCCTTCTTTAGAAGGGAGCAATAGGCAACACTTAAATACACTTCAAAAATACACTCCTTCACTTCAATTAAGTAAGTTGGTACCCTTTTGGGATGGCACACAGATGCGCCCTACACCCTGAGGTGACCTCAATAGTAAGGACGCTGTGGACCTTAATGTATCACTTTTCACACTTAAAATGTAATACTCAAGTTATGGCAAAGAGGAAAAAGCTAGGGAAGAAAACAATGGTTAACAAGCTACTCAAACAGGTAAGCACTTTAGAATCCCCCAATGAAATATAGGTTAACCCTTTCCCAGCTATACAAGTAAGGTAAGTATGACTGTTTGAGGGACAGTTAAACACAAAGTCAAAGGGAAAGAAGAGTCTGCAGGGATCCAGGACATTAGCAAAGTGTAGGGGGGCTGAGGCACTTCTTGAAGATAGCACAAAAGTCTTGCACAATGTTAGAATTTTTTTGTAAAATGAATCTCTGTTGGGGCCAAAAGCTGGGAGGCTTGTGAAGGGCAAAGCTGCAAGCAACTCTGCAAAGGGCAGCAAATGCAAGTCTCCAGTGAGAGCAAGCAAGCTACACACAACAAGAGGTAAGTACCCCTAGTTACACAGTACCTTGAGTCTGAAGAGAACGTTCCAGCTGGCTTCTGTTGTAGTCCTGCAGATCTTGTTGTTCCTGGGCCTCAGTCGTGGTGACAAGAGGGTGGACGTCTGGGCACTCCTGCACTGCGGTTTGAAGGTCGGCGGCAGCAATGGGCACAATTCAGATCAGCGGCACTTTGTGGTTTCAGCTACTCGCAAATAGCACCACCGCGGTTCTTGGACACCTTGTGGACTTTCCTTGCTTCTTGGGTCCAGCACTCTGTTGAGGTGGCTCAGGCTTGGTTAGTCCTCCTTCGAGGGAGTCTTGAAGATCTTCCTGGAGCTTGGGTTCGGCTTAAAGGCGATGCACTCAATTCTGGTGTTACTGTCCCCTGGAACTCGGTTCCTGCAGCAGCAAAGAAGTACAGCCAGCAGAGAGAGGGGTTCCAGTCGAGTTTGTCTTAAGGCTGATTGGTCACACCAACCCAAAGGGAGAAGACCTTTCTGGGCTTCTCTAGTCGATTAGAAATTCAGAGCTTCAGCACTGCAGCAGGGCTCCACCGGGCACACCAACGCTCCAGGTGCAACAAGCTTCTCATTCAGTTCCTTCTTCGGTTCCTTCGTCAAATGGTTGATTCTGCCTTCCTTGCAAAAGTCCTCCCCTTTTATGCACGTTTCTCCCATTCATTTGCAGCCTAGCTGTCACTCACACAGCAGGGTGGCTGTGCTCCAGGGACAGCCAGCCAGCCAATCACCTGTGGGTGCATTCCTTTAACCAAGGAGACTAAGCACAGGGAGTTTCTGGAACCTCCCTTGCTGCCTGCCTGCCCTGCCAGTCATGCTGGAGCCAGAGGCGTGCTTCACCAGTGAATTCCGCCAAAGCCGAAACAAACAGAGGGGCCAAACCTGGTTTGGCACGCAGAATAAATCTCAAGAAGGACTTTTAAACAAGAAATGGCGAAAATAGAAGAGCAGGCCATTTTAACAAAATGGGCTCCCATGGGTGCAATACTGCAGCTGCGACTGCAGCCTACTGTAAAAAACACACAATGGTAGGAAAAAGTAAACCACTGCCACCAGCCATTCATTGTAGAACGGGTAACATAAAAATGTTACATGAGAAGGTAGACTAAGGCAATACTAAATAACCCCTTCAGCACCCTATTTAAGATAGTGGGTGTGATGCTGGAAATGCATTGATTGGGGGGGGGGGCCTCCATATCCTTGTCCTTTATTGCTTTATCATGTATGTTCTGTCTTGTTTTCCGCGCAGGAGTTCATGTGGTACTCCTGGCGGTGCAGCTCTTCCTCTTTTTGGTCGTGGTGAACAGACCCTTGGGATACCCTTATGGCACCCATGGGTGGGAGTACGACCCTGTACTCCTAGTGCATGTTTTTGGGCACGTATGTGTGGCCCACAGAGCAGGGTATGGGCTGGTGGCAGTCACATGCTGAACTGACAGGTGCTCTGAGTATTCTCCATTTTGGGATACCCAGACAATGCCATTTGGAATCAGTTGATCCCTGATGGGAAACAAGATGGCCCCTGTAGCGTCTTGCTTTCTATTGCCTGTTAACTTGTATTCCCGGGAAGCCATGACTCAAAGGGGAGACCTTCAGTGGGCTTCTGTGGCAGCACTCGAGAGAAAGGGTTGGCAGCAAAGGATTCAGCCACTCCAGCAACTCTTTGTGGTTTTGGCATATTATTCTTAGTTGGCACAAGATACAAATGAGTTCAGACTACCTCACCCTTTAACACAATATGGTACAGGTTGGAACCAACACCGGGACAAAGGTATGGATCACTATGTCTTTAAAGAACAGGTTGTAGTATAGATCTGATAAAACAAAATGTTTTCATAAATCAAAAAACACCAATTATAAAACAACACATTGATCAAGGACTAACAGCATTTCTAGTGAGTTCAAATCAATTGCAGACTATAGGACAAAGAATACAACTACTTGGTACGTGGTGAGGTTAGTAGTTTAAGTGACTTAGTGTGTTGTCCTTTTATCAGCACACTTCAAAAGTCGACACGGTTTGTGTTTCCAGCTCAGAGATATCTGAACATTGTTTCAGTTTGAATATGTGAGCTATCCTCTGTGCTTTCTTCAGGACAGTATTGCTGAAAGTGATGTGGACTCCCTGGTGGGATGAAGGGAGTGTTTATAAATAAAAACAAAAATAAAAATGTTTTGGGATGGGATATACCTGTCCGTAAAACCTAAACAATGGATGGCGGTACCATGTACTCTTTTATAACTGTGGGTCACTACCTACCTTCTAATGCTTCTGTGTCTTGTGCTGATTTCGTGTGGGACTGTCATCCATACAGTGTGCTGTCTTGCTTGTGATCTAATAAATGCTACATAGGGTGCAAGAAAAGACAACAGATTCCTCATTACTTGGTGGCTCAGTCTCAATAATATAATTGTTAGTTTGTTTTCAGGTGGAGAGCAATAGTTTACCTGATTGCGTGGTAAACCGGGCGTGATAGACAGTTCTTCCAGGGCAATGCTGGTGCTCTTCGGGCTATGCGCACTGACGCATTGTTCAGGAGGCCTTCTGTGAAGAGAGTGGTACCTGTCGTTCTGCTGTGTTCACGGTTCTATTTATCAAAATATTCAGTGGGGTGGCCTATGAGTTGGTCTAGGCCAAGAGTTTTACCATAACTCGTTTTCATGATTATGAACTGTGCTGTGCTTAGTTACAGTGCAATAGACCTGGTCGCAGCTCTACGGTAGCGTGTGGCACTACAATGGCCTGTTTGCTGGCCTTATTGTGTTAGCTCTGTATGGTAGGAAATCTAGCTGATAAGTGAGGGGGCTAGGGATGGAGTTGGTGTGTGACGAGCTGTGCTCACGCCAGTCAGTCGTTGCTAAGCAACAACGACGCCACGGCTCAATCGCTGTTAGCGCTATGTTGTTGGTTACAGCAGAAGTAGCCGCTCGGCCATGGTAGTTGTGCTTTGATGTGTGATGCAAGATTAAAAACAAAAACAATGCGGCGACTCTACTTACTTCGTTGCCTGCGATGGAAATCTGTCTACGTGGATCCTCGGTTAGGGACGCGCTGTCTCTGCTTCGCGCATGCGTAGCACGAAAGATCAGCTTGTGTGTTGTGGAACGAGCTTTATTGGCTACTGTGCAGCTGGCTTGTCAGACTAGCGTTGCTAGGCGACTGGGGACCCTGGGGCTGCAGCAACGGATATTTCTGTACATACTGCAGTAATAAAAGTGCAAAATGCTAGTGGTTACATAAGAGGGTTGTATGGACCCAGGGTGGCATCTGGGTGCGTGTCTTGGAACGCAAGGTTGTTGTGCGGTGGAGCTGTGAGGCCAATGCTATATAAATGCAAAGTGAACAAGTGAAGGGTTAGCAGGATTGTACCGTCTTGTAGGTGGTGCATCTAATTATATCAGCTGAATGTTCGTGTCATGTATGGACACTCTAAGTCAATATCAGCTGTTAATTACATGACAGGGACCATGGGGTGTGCAAAATATACGTGCCTAAGATTGGATATATCGGCTGCGTATTCTGTGCAGGTTAGCCTGGCAAATGTTCGGTTAGGGCTGGGAGTGGTCAGATGTCACTCCCACTCCTAGTTGTCAATCTTAGGAAGAGATATATGTAGTGGACGCTTGATTGTAATGGACCCTAATTGAAAAATAAGTTCCATTCTATCGCCACGTTGAGACCTTTCTTTACAGTTTCCAGACGATAGATTCATCTTTGTTCTGTTTTCCTAAGTGCCAAATCCCGGTCACTCCCTCGAGGTGGGTTTGTTACTGTCTGGATGATGAACCAGAGCATGTCCATGTGTTCATGGTTTTTTGCTTTGAAATGTGCCACCATGGGCTTATCGGCTACTTGATTTTTCAGAGAAGATCTGTGCTCGCAAATTCGCTGTCTGATTTCTCTCTTGCATTTTCCGACATAGATGAGTCAGCAAGAGCATTTGATGCCAGATATGGTCCACTGCTGTGACAGTTTGTAAAAGACTTATTTCCATTTGAGTCCGTAGAGGTTTATCTCTTTGAGATCATTTGTGAATCCACATACAAAGCATTTACCGCACTTATAATGTCCAACTACAGGTGGTAGGTTCCAAAGGTTCAACTGGAGATCCTTTCTGGCTTGTGGTTCTTCATACGTGTGTATCAGGTGATCTTTTAAACATCGAGCTCCGCTTCAATGCAAAATGTGTTTTCGCAGGCTGAAAAGTGTCTGTTTTGAGCATATTCCAGTGGCGTAGAATGGTTCTTCTCAGATGGTTGCTTAATGGTGAAAAGGTCGTCAGGCATGTCATTTTATCTACTTGTTGGTCTCGAGGCTGTTTTGAGAGGCATGTTTGTCTATTTGTATTGCAGGCTCTCTTGCGTGCCCTGCGTATTACTTGTGACGGGAAGCCACAGACTGCTAGGCGGTTGCTAAGATCTTTACTATTCCTGTCGAAGTCTGATAGTGTCGTACGGTTTCTTCGTAATCTCAAAAATTGGCTGTGTGGTAGATTTTCTCTCATAGCAAAGGGTGAAAACAGTTAAAGGCCAATATGGTGTTTTTGTCAGAGGGCTTTCTGTATAGGGTGGTCGCAATCGAATTCTGCTCATTTTTGTAGATTTCTAAGTCTAGAAAAGGGATGCCAGCCTGATCATAATGCATAGTGAATTTTATGGATGTGTTCTGTGTGTTGAACCACGTTAGAAAGTGCTGCAGTTGTTCCAGTGAGCACCTCCAAATAAGAAAAATGTCATCGATGTAACAGTGCTAGCACCTGAGATGGGGGTGGCTATGTTGTTGTCACTGTAAATTGAGTTTGCCCCCAAGTCAATAAAGAGGTTGGCTACGTCTGTTGCGAAGGTTGCCCCCATGCTGGTCCCATGGCATGGTTTGTATAACCTATCTCGGTAGAGGAAAAAGTTCTCACTGAGGGCTAGACATATACATTCAAGAAGGAAGGCTTTGGGTACTGTCATGTTCTCCCTTTTATCTAGGTATGTCTTCAGAACCTCCTTGGGGTATACTCGTATAGAGAGACTCGACATCTAGGGTGAGGAAGAGGTCTTCTTTCTCCAGGTTGACGGTAGCCAGTATCTGTATCATTGCTGTCGTGTCTTGGACAAATGGTTTCATTTTGCTCAGAAATGGATTTGAGGAACACATCTGCATAAATGGATAAGAACCTCTGGAACGGATCCAATACCAAACACGATTGGTCTGCCGGGTGGGCATGTTTCATTTTTGTGGATCTTGGGTATACAGTAGAAGGCTGCTGTGGTTGGGTGTTTCTTGACTAGGAAAACCTTCTCATTGTCATCAATCCAGCCTTCCATCCACGCATGAGACCTTAAGCTGTCGATTTCTTCTAAAAGTTTTGTAGTAGGGTTAGTATCCAGTCTTTGCAGAATTTACTGAAATGTTTTTGAATTTCTTCTTCGTATAATTATCTAGACCAAAGTACAATGCCACTGCTCTTGTCAGTCAGTTTTATGACAAAATTGTCTTGGCCTTCTTCGTTTATTAGTGCTAGTCTTTCTCGTTTAGTCTGGTTGTCTGCATATTGATTTTTAGTTGAAAACATGGTGTCCATCTCCTTGAGGATCCTGTTCTCAAAGGCTAGGATTTCTGGAACATCGAGGCCAGAGGGGCGAAGACTAAGGGATGTTTCAACACTGTTGTGTTTGACTGATCTGGTTTGTCATTAGTTGAGTCGCGTAAGAAACATCGTAGACGGAGGATTCTACTTCTGTAGAGAACCGGTCTGCAGCAGTGCTGGGGACGAAACTTAAGCCTTTATTAAGGACGCTGCTTTCTTCTTCTGTTAGTATGTGATTATTGAGATTGAAAATTGGGATTACCACATTTGTCTTGTGCTCATCCTGTGTTATCCTTGTTGGCGTTCTTTGCCTCATCGTCCCCGCCCTTGAACTTGAAAAAACTGTCCTTTATGTTGTTGGGTACCTCCGGTTGAGGGTACCTCCGGTTGAGGTGATGGGGCCTCCGTTAGTTGAATCTGATTCACTGCTATTTGAGGTGTTCACATTTCCTAGGATCTTCGTTGATTATACCCTCTGTTTCTGTTTAAATTAAGGTTTTGTTGCTGGTAGAAGCCAGGGACCAGATACGGGTAGGTTCTCTCCTCTTTGTAGTTGTCTGTCTTTTTTTAGCTTCCCCTTTTTTTATCTACGGTAAATTATTAGAACTTATTTATTACTTCATTGATTTTTTTTCCAGCTGGTTATTTGATGTCTGGAATGACATAATCTTTTAGTATTTTCTCTTATAAGGTTTTTTTTTAAAAAAAAATCTTTTGGGGGGGTGGGGGGGGATTCTTCCTCTGCCGTCTCAATGGCAAGAATGACCCAGTCACGTGAGCATTTGTTGTCTACACCACTGAACTTTGCTTGGAGTTTAGGGTTATCTTGGAACACTCGTGGTATGTTTTTGCCTTGGAGACCTTCTGGAATTACTGTATTGATGAGTCCCACACGGAGTCAGCCCAAGACGCACAGAAGCATTAGAAGGTAGGTAGTGACCCACAGTTGTAAGCGTACATGGTACCGCCTTCCGTTGTTTAGGTTTTACGGACAGGTATATCCCATCCCAACACCTTTTTATTTTAGTTTTTATTCAGAAACACTCCCTTCATCCCACCAGGGAGACCACATTGAGACCACATCGCTTTCAGCAAATGGAGTCCTAAAGAAAGCACAGAGGATAGCATACGCATTTAAACTGAAACCATGTTCAGATATCCCTGAGCAGGAAACACAAAACGTGTCGACTTTTGAAGTGTGCTGATAATAAGTACAACACACTAAGTCACCTTAACTACTAACCTCATCACATCGTTGTGTTTTTGTCCTATACTGTGCAATTGATTTGAACTCACAAGAAATGCTGTTGGACTCTGATCAATGTGTTTTAAAATTGGTGTTTTTTGATATATGAATACATATTGTTTTATCGGATTTATACTACTACCGGTTCTTTAAAGACAGAGTGATCCATACCTCTGTCCCGGTGTTGGTTCCTACCTGTAACATATTGTGTTAAAGGGTGGGGTAGCCTGTATTCACTTGTATCTTGTTCCGATTGAGTAGTCCCTCATGAGTCAGGTCCCCCAATAATAAAAAACCCATATTACCTGTAACCTTTTTCTTAGTGCCAAAAAAAAATAATCGCCAGTCGGATTCTCTTCAATTACTTGTTTCTGAATTCTTGTGGGCAAAGTTTTGGTGAAGTATTCCTGCTTCTGTAGGTCCACACAGATGCCTGCGAGCTTTGAGTTTTGCAAGACAATGCACTCATAAATGACCCAGGTACCCCTGGTATTGTTTTTATTCAGCCCAGAAAAGTCGCAGGATGTCGGCCAATGGCCCAAAATAAAAAAAGGTTTTGAGGCTAGTTGGTCCCAGCAGCCTAAGGGAGTAAGTCGGCCTTGGCGTAGCTTCCCTGTCAAGATGAAAACGGGGTCAGAAAGACTGCAGGGCTTCATCTGTACCTCTGCGGTTGTTTTAGGTGCTGCTGGCATCTCTGCTCATCTTCTGCTTCGGATTCCTTGTTCCAGTGGTCGACTCTGCCTGTAGTCCAAAAATCCTTGCTTTATATGTTGGTACCAATTCATTCAATCCCATAGAGCTGTCAATCACCTGGGGGTTGATCTGTCCCCCAGGACAGCCAGCCGCCCAGTTTTCAGCCAGACACACCACAGATAAAGGACCGTGAATTTTCGGGACCCTCCCTCCCTCCCTCCCTTCCTGCCTTCCCAGACACAGTGGATCCTGGCCTGGCTTCAGGGCTGAAGCCGCCAAAGGCAAAACTCACAAAGGACTTAAATCTAAGAAAAGACAGGTGAGCCCAGAAGGAACTGACCAACTGAGAAAGGCAAAATAATAAGACAGCGGGCCATTTTGGGAAAATGGTCACCCATGGGTGCTGTACATGTTTTTTTAAGCCTAAGTGGCTCGATTTTAGAAAACTTTCCTATGGAACTTACCTGAGTTTTCGTCCATTAAACGCACGCGAAAACAAGCACCAGGGAGCCGCCAATTTCTGATAATCCTATCTTTTCCCCGATCGCCCTGGCTGACCTGCTTTTGCGGCACTAAATAAATTCCCCCGCCCCTGAGCCTGACATTATCAAAACATTCATATTCTCCAGCATTGAATCTTTCATGGATTCACATGCTTAGAATATTCCCTGTCGTCAGACTGGGACCCCTCGGTACACATATATAGCCTTTTCCAATAGGAAAACTTTCAACACTTTTGTGTCCTATCTACGTCCTTTTAGGACCCGCCTACGCATGCTCCGTAGGCCGTCCCCGTTTAAGAGGCCCGCCCCCGCGGTTCCCCTTCAGATTTCAACCGTCTCCAAGGTAGTGGGATCTCCTCGTGTTGTCCTACTGTTTTGTACTAGGTTGCGTCATTGGATTTCGATTAATAATGTCCTCTGTGCCAGGTAAAGCGCTGTTCCGTCCATGCGCGACATGCGGCTTAAAAAAGGTTTACGAGGGGGACGGACATATGGACTGCATATATTGCCTCCACCCTCACCATTCGGCGGATACCTGCGACATATGCAAGGGGTTTTCTCAAAAAACCCTCAAAGACCGGAACCGACGCCTGGTGGCATGGCTGAATGATGGAGCGGGGGCATACCCCCCCTCGGAGGTGGGCTCCACACAGTCGGTGAAAACATCACGCCGCGCGGCCTCGTCGGAACCACCGCCGAAGAAATCTAGACCGTCGGAAAAAGAATCGTCTGGAAGTCACTCCACTAGAGACTCCTCGGCAAAGAAATCATCCTCATCAAAAAAGCATGAGAAGGAAAGGAAACCCTCCTCTGGCGATCATCACAGATCGACCACGAGTCGAGAGTCCAGTAAAAGCGGGCACAGTGTGGAGAAGGCGGGACCGCCGAAACCACCTGCAAAGTCTTCGTCGTCGACGGCGGTCCAGTCACCGGCCGCCTCCCTGCCACTGGCACAGGGGGCATCCACCGTCCCGTCGACAATGGCGTCGACGAGGGCCTCGTCGACGGGGTTCCTACAGGAGGCCTGGAGGCGTGAAGTCTTTGACCCGACCCCCCCGGAGCCTTTGCTTCAAGAACAGGCTATGTTGCTGTCCTCGGAGGACGAGAACGAGAGAGTTGCCGGCCCAGCAGACCTAGGGCTACGAGCGGCTGACAAGTCGTCGACGAGGGCATCCGTTACACCGGTATCTGCCCCTCTCCTCAATCCTCAATCGGTTCTGTCGTTGGATATTCTGTCCACGCTTCAGTCCTTGCTGCAGTCGTTGGACCAGCGACTACCCCAGGCAAGCCTGCCACAGTCACTCGTCGACGAGCCGGGCCCGTCCCGTCAACCGACACACCCACGCACGCCAATCTCAACACTGGCACAGGAGGAAGGTGAGCTACCAGATTCGGAGTCTGACAGGGGAGCCATGTCGGATATTTCATTATCCCCCTCCAGGGATCCTACCTGGGAGTCAGAGGCGGAGTTGGAAAAACCCAGAAGCCCAGCTCACCCGTCCCCTCCGGACGACATTGCGTCATTCCATTCTATGATGGAGAAGGCATGCAAAGAATTTGGTCTGTCCCAAGAAGAACAGAAAAAGGATTGTTTTTTGTTCGACCACATGGGCAAGAGAAGGAGGTCGGTGTTCTCGATACCAATACTAGACCATGTATGGAAAGAGGGGTTGCAGACAATGAGACACCCATTCTCAGAACCAGCAGTGAAAGGACGCCTAGAAAAGAAGTTTAAGGCTCCAGAGTCGACCCCCAAGTGTTTATCCTCCCAACCAACACCGGACTCGGTGGTGTCGGCGGCAGCAGCGAGGAAGGCAAAGGCACAGCACAAGTGCACGACTCCTCCTGAGAACGAGGCGAGACGCCAAGATGCCTTTGGCAAGAAAGTGCTCTCCGTGGGAGCGACCACAGTAAAGGCCGCAAACTCTCTGGCAATTGTGGCCAGATACGATAGGGAGATGTGGCACAGACTAGCTCCGCTGCTTGACCATCTTCCAGAAGAACAGAGAAAGGCGGCGATGCTACTGGTCCGAGAGGGTGAGGAAGCCTCAAATCACGCAATAAACATCGCGGTGGATCTCGCTGAGTCAGGCTTCAAGCAAGTCAACAATGGGGTGGTATTGCGTCGACAATCATGGCTTAAGTGCACCTACTTCAGGCCAGAAGTGCAATACAAGGTCTTAGATATGCCCTTTGAGGGAGACCTTCTTTTCGGTGAAAAGGTGGACGAGGCCCTAAAAGGGATGAAAGAAGATTCGGACACGACACGTTCATTGGGTGCCCTCCAGAGTGGCAGAAGTTACAAGTCTTTTCGTCCCTTTAGAGGGGCTTCAGGTAATTCAAGATTCTCTTCTGGAGACAGATCCTTTGCCAGATCGGCTTACCCCTCCCAGGGATACCGACGTGCCTCACAATCGGCTAACCGTCGACGAAACTTCCAGTCTTCCAGAAAACGACCATCATACCCGTCGTCGAGAGACGAGCAGAATAAAGATCAGCAGTGACATACCACACACCGTTCTGGGGGGAAGAGTTTCAGCATATGTCGACGAATGGGAAAGGATAACGACGGACCAATGGGTGCTAGACACCATAAGAAACGGACAATCTCTGCAATTCAAACACAACCCTCCGCAAATTCCACCTGCGTTCACCGCTCAGCCCCATATGAAGGTACTGCAACAAGAGGTTACACTCATGTTAGCGAAGGGCGTGATAGAATTAGTTCCAACATCACAGAGAGGTCAAGGAGTCTACTCAAGATACTTCGTCGTAAAAAAGCCGAACGGCAAATGGCGTCCCATTCTAGACTTACGCGATCTCAACAAGTCCTTAAAGAGCCTGAAATTCAAGATGCTCACTCTGCAGGAGGTGATCCGCGCAGTTCAAAAGGGAGATTTCCTGGCGTCCCTGGATTTACAGGACGCGTATTTCCATATTGCAATGTGTCGGAAACACAGGAAATTCCTACGCTTTGTAATAGGGTGAACTCACTACCAATTCACGGTTCTTCCTTTCGGGCTCAAGACCTCCCCCAGAACGTTCATAAAATACCTGGCTCCAGTGGCTGCCTGGTTAAGGAAGCAAAGCCACCACGTATACCCATACCTCGACGACTGGCTGGTAAGGGGATCCTCCCCAGCGTCGACCAACACAAGTCTGCAAGCCACCATGCAGCTTCTACAACGGCTAGGATTCGCCATAAACTTCGAGAAATCCTCTCTGCGGCCATCGAGAACGCTGGTATTCTTGGGGGCACAGTTCGAGACTCAGCTAGGGCTGGTGAAACCTTCCCTCGACAGGACCTCAAGACTCATTCAACAAGCGGCCCGACTACGGCGAAACACCATGATCTCAGTGAGAAAGTATGTTTCGGTCCTAGGGGCCATGGCATCCTGCATCCATCTGGTGAGAAACTGTCGACTATTCATGAGGCCAGTCCAAGAATTCCTCGCGGACCGATGGACACAGGCTCAGGGATCGTGGTCGGACAGGATAACCGTCGACGACGACAAGCTACATCGGATCCTTAAGTGGTGGCAGTGTTCCCACAATCTGAACAGCGGTGTGCCCCTACAGGAGCCGGAGTTTCAGAGCACCATAGTTACGGATGCGTCCCTAACCGGATGGGGAGCGCACATGGGTGCTCTCCAAACGCAAGGTCGCTGGTCTCCAACGGAGTCACTCCTACACATAAACGTACTGGAACTCAGAGCGGTACGATGGGCTTTGAAGGCGCTCCTACCACACATCAAGAGTTCGCGAGTGCGAATACTGACCGACAATACAACAGCCATGTTTTATCTGAGGAAACAAGGAGGGACACGATCAAGGACTCTTTCCAAAGAAGCCCAGAAAACATGACATTGGGCAGCGAAGCACGGAATTTCCCTCGTGGCTCATCACCTTCCAGGAGTGAGGAACGGCCAAGCCGATTCCCTCAGCAGAAGCATGGCCCAGATACACGAGTGGGAAGTAGACACGGATCACTTGAGGAAAGTGTTCGAGAAATGGGGTCAACCCCCTCTGGACGCCTTCGCGACCAAAGACAACAAGAAATGCGAGCAATTTGCAAGCAGATGGCCCCAAGAGGGGTCGGTGGGGGAGGCGTTCTCCTTCCCATGGACGGACATGTTCCTCTATGCTTTCCCCCCCGTTTCCCCTCATACGGAAAACAATACAGTGGATACGCAGATACAATTGCCGGGTGATTCTAGTGACACCATACTGGCCGAGGCAACCGTGGTTCTCAGACCTCCTCCATCTGTCGCTGGAACATCCCATAGCGTTTCCGAAAGTCCCGTACCTTCTATCCCGGGACAGAGGCACGGTGTGGCATCACGACCCGGACAGTCTCAACCTTACGTCCTGGCTCCTGACTTCTCGGAGTTCGGCGCCTTAGACATTTCAGAGGATTGCCAAAAAATTCTACAGGCGGCTAGAGCCCCTTCTACAAACAAATCCTACTCCTATAAGTGGCGGAGGTTCTGTGAATGGTGTAAGGGGCAACAGGGCCTACAACCGTTGTCGGTGACGCCGGAACAAGTTCTACCTTACCTGCTCCTCTTAGCGGAGAGGGGATTATCCTTCACATCGATAAAGGTGCACCTGGCGGCCATCTCGAGGTTCACAAGGAAAAGGCAGTCGTCTCCTCTATTTAGCGACAGACTTGTAAAACACTTCATGAGGGGTTTATTTCGAGCTTTTCCCCCGGAAAAACGTTTCCCCCCGACTTGGAGTCTCAACACAGTGTTGGCAGGCTTAATGAAACCGCCTTTTGAGCCTATGGCCACGTCCGACATAAAATTCATTTCGTGGAAGTTGGCATTCTTGATGGCTATCACATCGGCTAGAAGAATCTCGGAACTGCAAGCGCTGGTCGTAGACCCGCCATACCTAAGATTCTTTAAGGACAAAGTAGTCCTGGCAACGAATCCTATGTTCGTCCCAAAAGTTCCGACAGTGTATCACAAACACTCGTCCATTGTTCTCCCTACTTTCTTCGCCACACCATCATCGGCAGCAGAAAAAGCTCTTCATACCCTGGACGTTAAGAGGGCTCTGAAATTTTACCTACATCGTACACAGGAATTCAGGTCTACTAGACAACTGTTCGTCGCGTATGGTCCGTCGACGAGAGGAAAAGCAATCTCTAAACAAGGATTGTCTCGATGGGTCTCATCGACGATTGCGTTTCGTCACTCTAAGGCCGGAAGGCCACTGCAAGGACATCCTAGAGCCCATTCTACAAGATCGATGTCCTCCTCAACAGCTTTGTGGGCAGGAATTCCGTTGACAGACATATGCCAAGCTGCGGCATGGTCAGTGCCCCAGACGTTTACCCGCCACTACTGCCTTGCTAGGCAGCATGCGGACGAGGTGCAGATGGGAAGAGCTGTCCTGCGCCATCTGTTTCAGTAAGGTAAGCTCCACGCTGTGGAGAATCTGTTGTCTACCTTTTTAATGACAGTTCATTTTATGTGGGTAAGTTTATATGAGGTAACTTATTCCTACTGTACATATGCATTGTGTAGTATGTTGAGGGTATATTACATTACATTCTCACCACAGTCTCAAGTGTTACTGCTATACAATCTATTCTAAGCATGTGAATCCATGAAAGATTCAATGCTGGAGAAGGGAATAGTTTCTTACCTGTAACTCCATTTCTCCAGCATTGATATCTTTCATGGATTCACATGCGCCCGCCAACCTCCCCGGAATGTAATGTATTTAATGGATAAAATTAACCCTTCCTAATTTGGAGGGGTCGAAATCTGAAGGGGAACCGCGGGGGCGGGCCTCTTATACGGGGATGGCCTACGGAGCATGCGTAGGCGGGTCCTAAAAGGACGTAGATAGGACACAAAAGTGTTGGAAGTTTTCCTATTGGAAAAGGCTATATATGTGTACCGAGGGGTCCCAGTCTGGCGACGGGGAATATTCTAAGCATGTGAATCCATGAAAGATATCAATGCTGGAGAAATGGAGTTACAGGTAAGAAACTATTCCCTTCCCCGCCTCTCCCCGTGACGTTACTGTGCTGCGTAAGCAAACGCGCCCTGTCGTCTTCTGCGCG
Source organism: Ambystoma mexicanum (assembly GCF_040938575.1). Classification (NCBI taxonomy): domain Eukaryota; kingdom Metazoa; phylum Chordata; class Amphibia; order Caudata; family Ambystomatidae; genus Ambystoma; species Ambystoma mexicanum. Next base: position 428,267,779 of record NC_090936.1, on the reverse strand, counting down.
ACTCCACACAGAACCCGGAAACCAACACAGATCAACTCACACCACAGCGCGCCACAATTCGGAATATGAAACTGTACTTTAAAATGAAACAGCAACACAGTACATTTGGTAATGTACATTTATTTGACATTAAATGTTTAGAGAATATTCAGCAATTGCCATATGAACTCCGGAAGCCATTTATTTTCTTTTATCTGTATCCGCAATAACTGTTTCATTTTATCTTGAGTCACGCGCTGTTCCTTTATGGTACACAGGGTGTTCATTTTCGTAAAAAGAATCACTTTGGAAGCACGGTGAACCGCAAGGCTGTTCCATCAACTAGGCACTAGTCCAGCCTAAAGGTTGTTATGTTGCTTCTAGCCACTAGTACAGCATAAGGGAATGTGGGCCCTTGGCGATCGTCCCATAATATGGTGATCGTGCGCCAGTTGTTGACACAAAGCTGCAGGTGTCTGCTGAAGAATCCATCCGCCGGTGTCTCAAACAGATGGCAGTGGCAGAATGGGATCAAATACCTGTTATGAAAACAAAAAAATGATAATTAGTCTCGCTAGCCGAACTTCATTAATATTACTCATTTTATTTATTACGGCCGATGAGAAACTATTTGCTTGCAAGGATAGTTCAATGGAGTATGTTTGTCTCTAAAATCAATGCGAAAAGTAACGAGATAAATCGAGGCCAACACACAATGATAAACGACAGTTAGTCTACATGCGTGAGGAATGATATGATATATATGGTATGGCATTTGTAACACGCCTATACTCAAGTGTTTCTAGGCGTGACGAGGCAGGTGGGGAACAAGGGCAGACAGACAACGATCCTACTAGGCCAGGTGTCTTTCTGATCGCGCATGGGGAAGGGCTGTACATGGTTAGTTGAATACAAATTAAATAATAGGGCCAGCTGGTGGCAAGTGCAAGGTAAATTCCGGGAGATGGGGCTGAAGGATACAGAGACAGTCCCGTAGTGCAGGTAGGCAGTGCAGGGAAAAGTGGCTGGGCCAAGGACCGACAAGTATTCGACCAGTGATGATCTATTTCGATGGAACTGTCAGTATCCGTACCTCTGGCTCTGTATGGACTGCCATGAATGGTTGTATTGGAGAGGAGGCATCCGCATCTCCCTGAAACACAGTACTTGCATTAGTATGCTTTTCAATATTGGAAACATAACACACACTTGGGGTCGAACGCACAGGTACATATAAAGAGATAACCGCAAATGATGCATTGTCCAAAAGAATCAAGGAAAATCTAAATATGATCACATTTCATCGACTTATTTCTCCGATTTATTTACATCTGCATCATCTAAATTGGATGTTGTGATTGTAGTGGAAGCTTCGTCGTCTCCCTGAAACACAGCACTTGCGTTAATAGGGAAGAAAGTATAGCAAATGGAATCACGTTATATGATCACGCATGATGGAGCTGTCATTATCCATACCTCGTGCTGCTGAAGAATATCTATGGATGTTGCAAATGTAGTGCGCACTTCCGAAAGCTGTTGCGCCGATTCGTATACGCATGGTCCCGCTTCCACTTCCCCTGGAATTACTTGAATGTCAGGCTCTGCATCAAGTGCAGGGGTTGACGCTCCATCAACTGCCTGAAACATAGTACTTGCATTAGTGAGGATTACAATAGTGAAAACATAACACACACCTGGGGTCGACAGCACAGGTACATATCAACGGCTAACCACGAATGAAACATTGTGTAGAACAATCAAACGACAAGAATTGCAGCTCTGATGATGACGCTCGATGGAGCTGTCAGTATCCATACCTCCTGCTGTTGAAGAACATCTAGAAATGTTGTAGATATGGCGGACGCTTCAGCATCTCCCTGAAAGACAGCACTTGCATTAATATGGATAACACTAATTATAACCGAAAACAAACACCAGTGGACGATAACAAAGGTGTATATCAATTGGAAAGCACTAACCAAACATTCGGTAAAACGATTACACGATAAAATAAAAATATTACTTGACATGCATAAAACAGGTCTGTAGCGGATTAGCCTTGTAAGATTACCTGATATGCGCTAGAAGTGGTTGATAACAGCAACCACGTCAAGGATGTAGAATGTTCTTGCTTCAGATTCAAGGGATAGTCAAGAAGTTGTAAAGGTAAATTAATGATTGATAATGAAATGCCAATATTAAAAATAGCCATGTAAGGCGACAGAATACTTGTAAAATGCTCAATACAGCACATTTCCCTGTTCCCATATATATACATTGCGTTTGTGGGTTATGAAATCGAAAAAGAATATATTGGTAAATGTCATTATTCAAAAACAATACAATCATATCAATATCGAAATTATTACAAGGGATAGAACACCTACAATATCAATTTATCCGTTCGGATACCTACACACTACCACAAGGCCTAAAGCTAAATCCGGACACTTGACTCACTGGTGGCGGAATCTGGACGAATAGAGTGGGAATAGCGTTTTCGAGCAATTTCCGTGTCGTTCGCCGTTTATTCTTCTTTGTTACCCAAGATGTTGTGTACATGTCCAAGGAAAAGTGCCGGCTGTAGATGTGGTATCGATCACCCCTCTTGTCCTGTAAGAATTGTTGGACTCTACTTTCCAGCTCATCCAGTGGATATCCGCAATGTCTGACCCATTCTCTTATTCGATCAACAGTTTTCGGGAATAAATGCATTGTGGTGCCTTCAGATTTCGCATGGGTCTTCGAAGGGCAACCGCTAATCGAACAGGCAGGCATTGTTGATAAATCTGAAAAGTAAATATCGACATTATTATACAATCTTCAAGAATAAAGATTTGATACAAAAGTAAATGAATCATACAATGATCAGTGCAAGGTTGGTTTTGGTCGCAGGAACTATACCAGTTCATTATGTGCGGCTTAGTATTTGCATAAATTGCAGAAATGTATAAATGATGTGACTAAAAACTGAACATGTGACTCATTCCTTGGATGTTCTGTAATGCATGAGAAGGAAACATGCTTACATCATAGACTGGACCCCCGAAGGATGCAATTCGATGACAATTGACACAGATGAAAATAAATAGTTCTCCAGCATGGGGTCTGGCATGGATTCACATGCTCATGAATATTCCCCGTCGTCAGGCTGGGAATCCTCGGTAAAGAAAAAACCAGTATCAGTTTCGTTTCTGATCTGTCTTTCGTAGTAATAACCAATCACTGGTCTCTGCGTCATACTGACCACAGCCAATGACTGCCCTCTACCTAAGCACCGCCTCTGGCAGCCATCTTCAGATTTTTACCGCACGTTCATGTGTTGGGATCCTCGTGCTATTGCTCTCGAGCGTTAGTGCTTTTTTTCGCGCTTTTTCACAAAAAACTTCGATTCTTTCGGTCAAAAGAGCCTCAAGCTCCACCGATCCTACATCCGATCAACGGGGACCCGTGTCGGATTCATCTGTGCCCCTCAAGGGTGAAGATTTCGTCGAGCTACGCTTCGGAGGACTCCAGAAGCTTCTCAGGCCCGGTCTCGGAGATGGCCCAGGAGAAGGGAAGCTCGACGCCCGGAAAGCTGTTCAGGGCCTGCCCTGGATGCCAGCTGCAGAACGTCTTCAAGGAGGACGAACACTCTTTCTGCCTTTACTGCCTTCATGGGGACAAGACGCACGTGGAGAAGGACTGTGCGTTTTGCGGCAACATGTCGGAACGGACCATGAAGGACCGCCATCAACGTCTCGCCAGCTGGCTGGAGGGTAAGAGCCCGTCTGGCGAGAAGAAGAAGAAATCTGAGCGGTCTTCTAAGACCTTTGAGGGCGCCCCGGCGACGGGGGCCCAACATAAGGCCAAGCACCGCGAGTCCGCTGGCACCGGGAGCGCCGAACGGTCGGGCTCTACGGGCGCCAGGCAGGGCGCACCCTCCCCGGCACCATCAACCACGAGCCAACGCTCTGGGTCGGGTAAGAGGAAGGCCGAGCACCCGGCGAAGCTCCTGGAGAGACCCCGGTCGAGCTCTAAGGCAGAGGAGGAGCGTGGCAGTGCCCCCTCCCTCAAGGATAAGGCGGTGAGCGCACCTAAGGTGGTGAAGGCCTTGATCCATTCGACCAAGCCCTCTATCGAAACGGTCGCGGCGGCCCTGGCCCAGCCTGTGGAGGCTGCACCAGTGGTGGCGGCCTCGGGGCCCAGAATCTCCCTGCCTCCTCGGAGGGAGTCTTCTTTCGTGCCCATCGATAGGACCCCCGTGAAACCCTCCGTGGGGAAGAAGGGGGGGCAGGGCGTCGTCGTAGATTCGGCCTCAACCTCAGAAGAGGAACTGATCGAGGTCTTAAGCCACGGCCTAGGCGTGGAACAAGACCAGCCCGTCGGAATGGGCCCCGACGCAGGTGACGACGACGACATCGTCGAGGATACCGACGGGGCCCCTGCTCGCCCGTCGGATTCCCCTCTGCCAGCGCCGCAAGACAACTCAGCGGCCATTTTGTTGGCTATACAGTCCTTATGCTCCGAGATAAGGACGAGACTTCCGTTACCGACGGAGGAACCTCTCCCGTCGGGGGATCCAGAACCGGGACCTTCTGGTGTTCCCCCTACCAAGAAAAGAAGGATCCATCCACCGCCTCCTTTTCAACCGTCGCGCCCCGTCCAGCCCTCCTCCCCGTCCACCCGAGGGGATGATACGGGGACTGACACGGCAGCGACGGGTACGGACGACGAGGCATACGACGAGGATTTTCCGTCGTCGCCTCCCACCAGGGCTTCTCCACCCGACGAGATTGGATCGTTCCACTCAATGATCGCCAGGGCATCCGAGCTTTTCCAACTCTGCCCTGAGGAGAAGAAAAAGGAAGGCTTCCTTTACCAACGGCGCGAGGCCAAGAGGAAGACGGTCCTCGCAGTGCCTCTGTTGGACGACATTTGGGATGAGGGCCTTTCCCTCCTCAAGAACCCTTCCACGACGCCAGCGAAAAGAGACCGGTACGAGAAAAAGTACCGGGTCCCGGACTCGGCCCCCCTATGCCTCCGGGCGCAGCCTACCCCGGACTCCGTCGTCTCCGCGGCAGCCAGGAAGAAAGCGGGGGGGGGGTGCGGCCTCCACGTCGACTTCCCCGCCGGACGGCGAGGGAAAGAAATTGGATGCCATGGGACGCAGAGTCATCTCGTCGGCGGCGACGACGATTAAAGCGGCCAACGCCTTGGCTATCGTGGCCCGCTACGACAGGGAACTCTGGTACAAGATAGCTCCCCTGCTGGATTTTCTGCCGGACGACAAGAGGGCGGAGGCCCTTGAGATCCTGCAGGAAGGTGAGGTGGCCTCGGACCACGCCATCACCGTGGCGACGGACATCGCCGACACTGGGTTCCGCCAGATGGGCAACGGCGTTTGCCTTCGACGTCGCGGATGGCTCAAGGCTACGGACTTTCGGCAGGACGTCCAGACCAGGGTCCTGGACATGCCCTTCGACGGGAACAACCTGTTTGGGAAGACAGTGGACGATTCCCTTCAGGCCATCAAGGCGGATACTGAGACGGCCCGGGCCCTTGGAGTACTGCAGCAACGGCGGACGCCCTTTCGGAGCGGCGGAGGCAAGGGCGCCTCCAAAGGTTCCGGCGGCGGTTTCGCTTCCTACCGTCAAGCGGCCCGCTCGTCGTCGCAAGAGGCCTACAGAGGACGAGGCAAGTCTGGCGGACCCCGCCGTCGTCGCCAAGGAGGCCAAGGCGGCAAGGCCGCGTCCAAGCAGGATTGAACCGGCCGTGGGGTCGGGCCCCCACCGAAGCACCCCGGTGGGAGGCCGGCTGGCGGGCTTCGTCAGCGTGTGGGAGTCCATCTCCACCGACCGTTGGGTGCTGGACGCCCTGGCCCGGGGCCACGCGCTCGAGTTTCAAAGAAGGTGCCCGCGCGTCCCCCCCGTGGCCAGGAAAGAACTTCACGTCCCTCAACTTCTCCTGGAGGTAAAGGCGATGCTCAGAAAGGGCGCCATCGAACTCGTCCCAAAGAGGCTTCGGGGCTCCGGAGTCTACTCGCGTTACTTCCTCGTGAAGAAGAAGACGGGAGGATGGCGCCCCATCCTGGACCTGCGACGCCTGAACAAGTTCATCAAGGCGCAGAAGTTCCGGATGGTCACCCTCCAGCACGTCCTGGGTCAGCTGGAGGAAGGAGACTTCCTATCGTCGTTGGATTTGGAGGATGCCTACTTCCACATTCCCATCCTAAAGGGGCACCGAAAATTCCTCAGATTCGTGGTCCAAGGGCGTCATTACCAGTTCAAAGCCCTTCCCTTCGGACTACGGTCGGCACCCAGGGTTTTCACCAAGTGCCTCGCACCGGTGGCGGCGCAGCTGCGCCGCGAGGGGATTCACGTCTACCCCTACCTGGACGACTGGCTCATCCGCGCCAAGACGAGGGAGCTCGCCGTGGTCCACACGGCAAGGACCGTCCAACTCCTCACGGACCTGGGATTCTCCGTGAACTACGCCAAATCCCACCTGGTGCCCGCGCAAGTCGCACTGTTTCTGGGAGCGAGGCTCGACACAGTGTCCCTTCTGGCCTCCCCGTCGGAGGAGAGGACCAGGACCATCTTGGGCAAGGTGCAACGGATGTTGGTGGCCGACGCGGCCAAGGTGAGGTCCATCAAGTCCCTCCTCGGGATGATGTCTTCCTGCATCTACCTCATTCCCATGTGCAGGCTCCGGATGCGCCCGTTGCAAGAGTTCCTGGATGCGCGCTGGATCCAGACGACGGGCAGCTTCGAGGGAAGGATCAAGCTCGACGAGAGTTTCCGACGAGCGATACGGTGGTGGGGCACCCGCGCGCATCTGACGGCGGGCATGGACTTCCAGACCCCAGCCCACCAGGTGACTGTGACCACGGATGCCTCCCTAGAAGGGTGGGGAGCGCACACCGAAAATCTGCACGCAAGGGGACTCTGGCTCCCGACGGAGAAGTCCCTGCATATCAACGTCCTGGAGCTCCGTGCAGTGTTTTGGGCCCTCAGGTCCTTCCTTCCGTCCCTCAAGGGCAAGGTGGTGAGGATCTTCACCGACAACACCACCACCATGTTTTACATCAGGAAACAGGGCGGAACCAGGTCCCCAGCGCTGTCCAAGGAGGCGCAGGACCTGTGGCATTGGGCCGTCGCCCAAGGGATTCTTCTGGTGCCGTTTCATCTGGCAGGGATAAAAAACACCATCGCCGACTCACTCAGCAGGGAGCTGCGCTCGTGCCACGAGTGGGAACTACGGCAGGATCTGGTGGATCGCCTCTTCCGACGGTGGGGCACACCCCAGATCGACCTGTTCGCGACGGCGACGAACACCAAGTGCCGGAGGTTCGCCAGCAGGTTTCCCCAGACGAGGAGCATGGGCGATGCTTTCTCGTTCCCCTGGGAGGGCCTGTTCCTCTACGCGTTCCCTCCCTTGCCTCTGCTAATCCGGCTCGTCAACCAGCTCAAGAGGTCACGGTGCAGGATGATCCTCGTCGCACCTGCGTGGCCGAGGCAGATATGGTTCCCGGACCTTCTGGACTTGTCGGCGTCCCCGCCAATCAAGCTGCCGGCGGACGCGGATCTACTCTCCAGGGAAGGAGGCGCCATCCTCCACCACGACCCGAAGTCGCTGAACTTGCAGGCCTGGCTCCTGCAGCGCTAGAGTTTGGAGGATACGACATACCGGCCGATTGCAGAGAGGTTCTTGCAAAGGCCAGGGCGTCCTCGACTCTTAAATGCTACGGACACAAATGGAAGAGGTTCTCTGTCTGGTGCCACGCACAGAAGATTAACCCTCTACGGATTACGGCTCCCCAAGTGCTGCCGTACCTGCTGACGCTGGCCAAAGCTGGTCTGGCTCACGCGTCCATCAAGATTCATCTTGCTGCGATCTCCCGATACACCAGAACCACGGGCCGGACGTCCTTGTGGTCTCATCGTCTGGTGAAAGAGTTTATGAAGGGACTGTTCAGATCGTTCCCGCCGGTGAAGGCTCCGGCCCCGGCGTGGGAGCTCAACGTGGTGCTGACCAAACTCATGGGACCTCCGTTCGAGCCTCTGCACTCGGCCCCGTTGAAGTTTCTATCGTGGAAAACAGCTTTTCTCGTGGCCATCACCTCTGCACGACGAGTGGGAGAGATCCAGGCCCTTTCCTGCAAGGCCCCGTACTTGACTTTCCACGACACGAGGGTAGTGCTCAGGACGCACCCCTCCTTCATGCCCAAGGTACCGTCGGACTTTCATCTCAACGAACCCTTGGTGTTACCTGTGTTCTTCCCGTCGCCTTCGTCGCCGGCTGAGAGGACTTTGCACTCGCTGGATGTAGCTAGAGCGCTGAAGTTCTACGTGGACCGCACGAAAGGTTTTCGGAAGACGTCACAACTCTTTGTGAACTTTGGACCTGTCAATCAGGGGAAGGCTCTCTCGAAGGCTTCCATCTCCAGATGGCTCTCCGGCTGTATTATGTACTGTCACCGGTTGGCAAACCGACCGCTGCCTGGCCGTCCGAGAGCCCATTCCACCAGAGCGATCGCAGCTACCACGGCGTTCCTATCTGGTGTGCCCCTGCTGGACATATGCAGGGCTGCTACGTGGAGGTCGACGCACACCTTCACGAAATTCTACTGCGTCGACCGGGATTCCAGGGAGGAGTCCAGGGTCGGCCAAGCAGTGCTGCGCAACCTGTTCGCCTGAGGTGAGCCTGGTGAGGAGGTAAGATGCTTAATGTTGAGTTGATGTGATGCTTAATGTTGAGCCTTTGCCACCTCCCGTGGTTGTGCATGTGTGTACTGCTATGTATTCTTTATTCATGAGCATGTGAATCCATGCCAGACCCCATGCTGGAGAAGGAACAAGTTACTTACCTGTAACTGTTGTTCTCCAGCATGGGTCTGGCATGGATTCACATGCGAACCCTCCCGCCTACCCCTCTGCGGCTCTTCACTTGGTCATACTGCCACTTCACGTGCTTCCAAATCTGAAGATGGCTGCCAGAGGCGGTGCTTAGGTAGAGGGCAGTCATTGGCTGTGGTCAGTATGACGCAGAGACCAGTGATTGGTTATTACTACGAAAGACAGATCAGAAACGAAACTGATACTGGTTTTTTCTTTACCGAGGATTCCCAGCCTGACGACGGGGAATATTCATGAGCATGTGAATCCATGCCAGACCCATGCTGGAGAACAACAGTTACAGGTAAGTAACTTGTTCCATCTATTGATAGCATAGCAATGGAAATTCAAGTCAATAGCAATGAGACCAATGAACATAGCACTATTGGGTACTCTACTCGCAAATAGATAGAAATTTAAAAATCTGCAAAATATGACCAGGATACATGGCCTTACCTTGACCAACAAACAGTTGGATTCAGCAAGCAGAGCAGTATGTTGCGGGAGAATAGGTGGATGGCCACAGGTAGCGCACTGATGGGTATGCTCGAAGCGGTCGCAGAAGTTCATGGATAGCACGACGACGAGCAGATTAGCATAGATCTCAGTGGTTCCCAGGTAGCACGTTCAGGAGTTGACTTGCAAAGCACAAAGATGTTCTCATGAGACATATCGAGTGGTTTTTAAAGTATTAGAAACTGGGGTGGGTTTGTGAATGAATGACGTATGTATGTCGTGGTATTAGGGGGGGCGGCCTGCTTGAAGGGGAGGCCTGCATGGAGACACGGGGTCTGAGGAGGCCATGTGACCGATGGCCCCTTGGCGTGGGACACCTTTTGAAGTGTACATGTAGTTTGGCACCTTGGCCTTTCGCGCCCCTGACAGCCCCCCATGCCAGCGCTCATCCACTGGCGCGAACCACCTTTATATCAATATATAGTATATCGCCTTTATATCAATGATAGTATATCGTTGTTTATCAATAACAAATGCCACATACCGGAGATTCTTGTGAACACAGACCCACACTTCAACCAGTGTATTATAGTGGTCAAGACCCCAAGGCCTGTATAATCCAATGGTAATTGTTAGTATAGATATATGTGTGACTTTTATAGAGACATAACCTACTGAAAGACTTTGAACAAGTGTTATTTAGTGCATGCATCATCGAGAATACGTTATGTTAGCTTAGATAGATAGTGACCACCCTGCTTCACAGCGACCAGACCTTCACCCATTCGGAGCACAGATGTCTGACGTCCATCCTTGAATGGAGACACACTTGATTCATTTAAAAAATCGAAACAAACGTTGTTAAAATATATGTGGTGTTTTATTTTGTATCTTATTTTCATGACACAAAAATACAAGACTTTAAAGATTATACAGGTCAGGTTGCAGCACAGCGAGAGAAAATCCCCTGTACTGACCGCTGTCACTTGGGAACGTTTCTCTAATGGCACAGGCGGGTATCACTCTTCGAACGCAGTGTCCAAGCCTCCCGTGGAGCCACCATGTAAAGGAACGATAGGCCACCAGCCTGTACCACCTGTGAAAAGGAATGAAACAAACTGTTTTTAAATGACCAAGATAAGTTTAATAAACGTTTGTTGTCAATGACAATTCTTGTAACTAAAGGCATTCTGCACGGACAAATGCCATCTAGACAATGCACACTATTGAACGACTTGCATGCGTTACAATGATATGTAGATGTAATTTTGGATATAGTAGAAGAACATGAAATGGGAGTGGCATGACAAGCAGAGTATACTTACTCGTTTCTCGGATTACGAGGACGAACAGTTGCGCGAAGTTCGTGCATAAGCACCATCATTATTCTCAACACGGCCCGTGTGAGTCAGGCTGCCCTGAAGTCTGGCAGCTCGGTGATGCATTGCGGTCGTGGCTCGCCTTCCGAAATGTAGGCCAGGCATCCCGAGTTTTCTCGGCAGCAGCAGTTCTCGTCCTCAGTTGGCATTAGTTCGCACCGATTGCATGTGCACCAGGTGGAGACGCCGTCCATTCGACTAGGCCCAGGCTCTTCATCTGTTGATTCGTCCTGCCAACTGCCGTCCGAATCCCCATCGTTTTCGCGTGCTTCCCTTTCCAGTAGTTCCTCCTCGGTATACTCAGGCTCGTACATGTAGGGCATTATTGTAGCCATTGTGTGTTAAACAAACTAAAATAATTTATAGCGGTGGTACTGGTATCTGTTCACACGGGCTACAAGCGGCGAAGGTAGCTGACCAGAGCACTGAAACGAGTCACAGAATACTCAAAGTAACACAGAGAGAGGAATGGAATCGAAAATCTGCTGCTGTGTGTTGTGAAACGGTCTCTTTATACTTATTGAGGAAAGAGGCGTCCTGCCATTTCCATGGCGACACGTCATTAGCTGAAGCGCAGCGGATGTTGACACAAGACGTGCTTTGGCATTGGGAAATGGGTGGTACGAGTCTGCTGATGACAGGCTCAGGGGCGGGGGAATTGATTTAGTGCCGCAAAAGCAGGTCAGCCAGGGCGATCGGGGAAAAGATAGGATTATCAGAAAATGGCGGCTCCCTGGTGGTTGTTTTCGCGTGCGTTTAATGGACAAACTCGGGTAAGGTCCATAGGAAAGTTTTCTAAAATGGAGCCACTTAGGCTTAAAAAAACATGGCCGACCCGTAGGGTCAATAAAAATTTTTACTAGACCATGCCTTTAAACCCCTCTTCGGACAACCATCTTCAGATTCTTCTGGCATGCTTCAGTGCTGGGAGTCTTCGATGTTGCTCTGAGCTATTTGTATTTTTTGTGTGTTTTCAACAGAAAACGTACTATTTTTGTTACAAAGTGTGCTCTTTCCTTCATCTGCCAACAAGCGGGGACCCGTTGTCGGTGAAGTTCTGCGCCCCTGCAAAGCAAAAATCCATCGAAGATTCTACAAGGCCTCTTGGACCTACTTCGCACCCTCCAAACAAGATGGAGGAGAAGGAGCAAAGGTTCCTCTACAGGTCCTGCACCAAATGCAGGCTATGGAATGTGTTTGTAGAGGACAAGCACCTGCAATGCCTCTACTGCCTGCAGCCGGACCACAAGGAAGTAGAGTGCGAGATATGCCTCGGTTGCTCCCAGAAAACAACGGACAGGCATTTTAGGCTGGTGGCATGGCTTAACGCCAAGGCCTCTGTCCCATGCTCTGAGCAGGGTCATGCCTCGCCCAGGACCGGCCGGTCCGAGGAGCGGTCTTCCAAGTCCTTTGAGGGCACCTCATCCGTGGGGGGCCCAAGATAAGGCCAGGAGCCGCAAGTCTGAGTCCACCGGGTTTGCTGCAGAAGTGGGTCCAAAAGTGGGTAGGGCTTGATCAACATCACCTTATGCCTCCTTCACCAGCATACAATCAAGCTCCTCTTCTAAGAGGAAGTCATCTTCTTAGATGACTGAGAAATCCGAGAAGCCTACGGCGGAAAAGAATAAAGTTGCGCAACCCAGACATGCGCAACAGGCAAAGATCTCGTTGGCGGCTCTGTTGACAACTGCTACTACCACAGCAGCTACGGATGCTGATCCTACAAGGGTTGCTCCCATGGCTCAGAAAATGTCCCTGTCCCCAAGGCCCGACACTGCTGCAGTGACTTTGGCAAAGTCTGCAGGCCCGTCAGAAGGAGTGAAACTGGCCCAGGCCCCAGTTCAATACCCCAGATGGGATAAAGTGGGGCAAGGAGGTCCCAAAACAGCCCTCGGCCAAACCATTGAGGTCTCGTCCACGTACGATTTAGATCAAGAGTCCTTACATACGATACATGAGGACGACGACGCAGGGCCTAGTTTTCCTGCTCTGCCAGCTCAACCGAGGGACATTTGCTTGGATATTCTGTTGACTGTACACACCTCAGTGTCAGAGTTCCAGATGAGGATGCCTCCGGTTCCAGGACACGTGGTCCCCGATCAGCCTCCAGCGAAAGAGGATGCGTCATATGACGCCCCCATTTCAACCTCCTCCACCACGTTGGGCCCCTTCTCCCCCAGCAGACCCCGTCACAGGTATGGGAACGAATACGGCCATGACGACTAAGACATAATCGCAGCGGATGGTGAATCGCCACATTTGGATGCGCCACCAAGTACGTGAGGTCGCAACCATCGCCGGATTTGTTGGTGTTGGCAGTCGCGAGGAAACGGTTGGGTAACCCATCGACTTCGGTCCATTAGGACAGCGAGGGGAAAAGGATGGACGCCATGGGAAAGAAGGTGATTTACACAGCTGCGTCCACTATCAAGGCAGCCACCGCACTGGTGATCCTGTCCAGGTGCAACATGGAATTGTGGTAAAAGCTGGGACCTATCCTGGAGTTCCTCCCAGACGATAAGAAGATGGAGGCCATCGCTCTCTTCCAGGGAAGGAATGTGGCGTTGAATCACGCCATCACAGTGGTGTTGGACATCACAGACACAGGGTTCCGTCAAATGGGGAATAGTGTCTGCCCTCGTCGACAAGTTTGGATGAAGGGCACTAATTTCGGTCAGGAGGACCGTGATGGTGCTGGACACGCTCTTTGACTGAGAGGATATGTTTGGGAAGGAGTCCCTCCAGGCCATTAAAACAGATACAGAGGTGACCTGTTCCCTGGGCTCTCTCCAACAGCGCTGCTCGTCTTTTCGCTCCTCCGGGGAAAAGTAGAGCAGTATTTCAAAAGGTTTCTCCACGTTGTACTGACAAGATGTTCCCGAACGCAAGAAGCCTTTAGAGGCCGTTCCCAGGCCTACAGTAGCAGAGAACAGCGTTGCCCGCAGGACAGGACACCAGTGCCGAAGCAAGCCTGAACCAACCGGGATGTCTGGGGCCCCTACTCCAGCACCCTGGTGGGAGGCCGGCTGATGAGGTTAGTCAGCGAGTGGAGAAATCACCACCGACAGATGGGTGGTGGACGCTCTCGCCCAAGGATGCACCCTGGACTTCCAACGCAGGTGTCTGCGTATCCCACCGGTTCCCCATCAGGAGCAGCACATCCATCAGCTTCTGTAAGAAGTACGAGCTATGCTGCAACAAGGGGCTATGGAGCTGGTTCCCCAGTGGCTCCGGGGTCTATTCAGATACTTTCTAGTCAGAAAGAAGATAGGGAGCTGGAGGCCCACCCTAGACCTACGACGTCTGAACAAATGCCTAAAGTCCCAAAGGTTCAGATTGGTCACATTGCAACACGTGCTTGGCCAACTGGAAAAAAGAGACTTCTTGACATCATTACCTAGAGGATGCCTATTTCCACATCCCTACTCGAAAGAAACATCGGACGTTTCTACGTTACATGGTGCAGGGACAGCACTACCAGTTCACGGCCCTACCTTTTGGCTTGAAGTCAGCCCCCACAGTGTTCACGAAATGCCTGGTACCAGTTGCAGTCCATCTGCATCTACTGGGCATACACATATATCCGTACCTGGACTGTCTGATATATATATATATATATATATATATATATATATGTATTTTTTTATTTAATGTTTTATTGGTTAAACCATTTAAACCTTTAATATTTTTCACTTCAAATTATCGTTCCGTCTCGTCACATCAGGCAAAAGATCATTATTTTGAAGATCTATAATGTTAGTGTTATTCTCCTTAGCCATTTTAACAGGAAGGCAATATGAGTCGATTTACTCCCCTCACGGTCCAATTTCTTCCTTCTCCAATCCCATTTTCAGGGATTCCACAAATTTTACGGCATCTATTGTTCTGCCAACCTTTTAAACTGTCAGTAATCTCTCCCAATATTCCTCCTCCATTTCTGGAGAAATTCTGAGAGTATAGCTCCCCATTGCCGTCTGGCATTTCAATGCCAGGGCCGGGCAGGTTAGCATAACATGTCTAACGGTTTCCAGTTGCTCTGTGTTTTCACAAGGGCTACAGTATGCTTTTGATTTTTCTAGTTGCTTTCTCCTCCATTTAACCTCTCTAGAGTTCCAGATGTTAAGTCTGCATCTCAATAAAAGGTCTCTGTAGTAGCTTGATGGGAACTTCTTTAGGTATGGTGAAAGGATGTTCAATGTTTTACGTTCCCATATAATATTATGACTCTGGTTTCTTGTCACTTTCTTCTCTAGAGTTTCTTCCCAGTTTTTTTCCTGGATAGTTCTTTTTGCCTTATTCGAGTTATATTACAATGTTTCCTCAAAGATTTTAAATTGTTCTAGGATAGCCTTGCATTTCTTTTTCCAGCATTGAAATATCGTCTCTGTTTAATGGCCCAGACTGGGCTAGTATTTCATATGGCTGTGGTGGTTTGTCAAGAATGCATTTGCGGTAGAGAGAGAGTTTTCCACAGCACTATTGATGCCAGGGATTGGAGCCTTAATTCAGTTCTTATGAGCTCAATCGGCAGCGAGTTTGGGAGGCGTAGAATTTTCCGCCAGAAGTAAGACTTGCATACGTTCCATACTTCCCAGCTCAGGCCAAGCAAAGCTTCCGCTCCATAAGTGATTACAGCTGACACCTTTTGTTTATGCAAAGTTACAATGGGCGTCAAAGAGAACTTTCAGTACCTTCGATTTATTATCAGCCCTTGATTAGTTAAAGTCGTTAGTTTTTCCCGCATCAGTGCGTAGTGGCGTTCTTCATTACAGTTTTTGTTAATCCTTAGTCATAGATATAATGTTGTGTCCACCACTTCCAGTATTTCATTCTCTAACATCCAGGCGTGATTTTTTCATTACCCCTCTTTTCCCGCGGCTGGACTTCATTATCAGGGCCATGGATTTCTTGGTGTTTATTTTCATCTCATTTTCTATTAGGTACTTGTTGAAGACCTCTAGCCTTTGCTGTAGCCTGATGGGCGTTTGGTCTGTGAATACCGCGTCGTCAGCATACAGAATCCATGGTACGTCCATCCTGTTGATCCTTGGGGCGAAGGCGCGGGTCTGTTCTTGCGTCGTCTTCATGTCTGGCATGTATATAACAAAAAGGAAGGGAGCTAAAACACATCCCTGCTTGATTCCATGGGAAGTTCCGATCTTTCTGGCCACCCCTCCATTTCCAGTAGTTTGGACCTGTATCGTGGTGTCGGTGTACAGGGCTTGGATGTCTTCTAAAAGGTATACCGGGCATCCCCATTTTCCATCTTCTGCCACAGGCGTTCCCGGTTTATTTCATCGAACGCCTGTTTGAGATTGATGAAGGCTAAGTAGATTGCTTTTTTTCCCCTCCAGGGCGTTTGCTTTCATGAGATTGATTAGGAATAAATGTAAAGCTGTTCCTACACCACTAATGAAGGCTGTTTGTCTCTCGTCCAGGATTTTGGCCCGGGTGGCCCATTTCTTTAGGTTTCTTAACAAGATGGACACAAATACTTTGCCTATAGAGTCCAGCAACGCTATTGGTCTGTAATTTCTGGGGTTCCCTCTATCTCCTTTTTTGTAAATTGGTACAATGTAAGCCTCTCTCCAAGAGGAGGGGATTTGTCTCGATCGTCTTATCTGCAGAAACAATGTATAGATTAGGTCTGAGCATTCCTCGTAGCTGTCTTTCAGCATCTTATTCGAGATGCCATCAGGGCCCGCTGCCCTAGAAGCACTTCATTTTTTTTATCCTCGTCACAATGTCATCTCTGTCGAATTCTAGTGCCCAGGGAGTTGCAGCAGGTGCCTTAACTGTCGCCTTTTCCTTATTTGTCCCCTCATATAGTGAGGTGTAGTGTTTAAAACAGTTTTCCTCTGAGACTTGGTTTACACCTACTGCCGATTGGTTAAGGTCCCTGTTATTGATTATGTCCCACGTGCTTCTTGCATTATTAGCTGATACTGCGGCCAACATTTTCTCTGCGTCACCTTGAGCTCTCATAAATCGAGTTGAGCAGAGCCAGTTTTTATGTTTGACAACACTTCCTCCACAGTTCGACTTTATCACTAGAGTTAGCCTTTTTGATGGCTGTCAGCTCTGCTCTATATTGTTTTCTTCTGGCCAGTAAGAGCTCATCATATGCATTTTTCTTTTGAATGGTTTTCACCTTATTAGGATCGTATTTGACCTCAAATGCTTTAAGCAGCCATTTGTATTCAACCACATCCTCTCCGTTCCCAATGGAGTTTTTATATTTTTGCACCAGATGTGGAATTGACTGTGTTTTAATCCTTAATCGATTTATTCCCCATCAGACTTCCGTTTCCATCGTTTCTTTTCTCTTCGGAGTTGATCTAATTTTCCAAGCGAGTTCTGTTTCCAGTAAGCTATGATCACTGTTTATTTGTTTCATAATTGTAAAGGAGCTTATCCATTCCAGTGTATTTCCTCCTACGAAACAATAATCCAGGCAAGCTCCGGTTTTCCCGCAGTGCCATGTGTTTGCTCCTGTCAGATCGCCTCTCGTCTGGCTATTTAGCACCTTATATATCTGATTCGCATTTCATCCATTTTTGCTCTTTCCCTACTAGATGTTCCGTCCTTTTGATCTTCCCCTCCCTATCCAGCAATTTGATGTTTAAATCTCCGCTAAGGAGTATCAGCTGGTCTTTGTCCTCCATCATTGACTTATCGATGGCATTCAAGATGTCTTTTAAATAGCCTTCCAGGTTAGGCATGTTTTCGCTCCAATAGGTGTTTATAACTAACAACTTCAACGGGCCCTCATGCCCCTTTGAGTGGAGTGCTATTTTTAAAATTTGTACATAGGGGCTTGGGATTAGATGTTGCAAAACTTGCAGGGCACTGTCTAGTTTTTTTAAGCATCATAAGGCCCGCATATGGTCTCCCTTTCGGCCCCTTTCTGGCCGGGTTTATGTACACTTTGTATCCCTCAGACTGGTATGTCCTGCAGCCAGGATTCCTGGATGCAAATAAGATCATATTTGCCCAGAAAGCTACTGTGATTAGTAAACAAATGCTTGAAGCCTCTGGTGTTCCATGAGGCACAGTAGACGTTTCTTTGGGGCTCCACATCAATCTTTTGTTTTTTCTTTGTATTTAGAGTACTTGCCATCCATGTCCAGTCCGTGAGGATCTTTTTACCTTCCTTCAAGTTAATTTTGCTCTTCCCAATATTCCCTGAGTTATCCACTGTAAACCTCAGGGTTTTCATTTGCCCCACGCTTTTTTTTTTATTGTAAGAGGACTTTTCCTCTGAGTTTCCGATTGTTCTTTTGCACTTTCTCTTAAGTCCTTTTTAACTTCACCCCCTGGGATCGGTCTTGATTTTTCACTGAGTTTCTTGCCTAGATCTGTTTTTTCTTTTTGTGCTTTTTTCACCTCCTTGTGTTCTTTTATATCCTTGTTTCTTTTGAATTGTTTACAGTTGATCTTTCTTCCAGGGTTTTTAATCTGAAGCCTTTTTTCTTCGGGATATCGCTAGCCTCCAGCAATGCGAGCTTAATTTTGTTGGAGTTTAGGTGTAGGATAACTTGATCCATCCGCCTTTCTTCTGGAAATTCCACAATTTTGATATCCTCTGTTATCTTGCGTAACATTGAAGTTTGCTTGAAGAGAGTCATCACGTAGTTCCTATTTAGCACTACCCGTCTTGGGCCTTTTGATATCTCCAGCTTTAGGTAGCAGCCTTTAGGTGGCCTCGCTCTCCTGGGACTCCGGGGAGGGGAGGCTTAGCTCTGATCATCTTCCACTTTCTCCCTCTCATTTTTTAAAAATGTTGGTTTTGACTGGAGCTTTGCTGGCTCTATTTGAGCTTTTTTTCCTTTAATGTCTAGATGCTTCCTTTTTTGTTCCAAAGTTTTAAATGGGGAGGGGACTCTTTGCTCTACCCAGAGCGGTGCTATCTGGATAGGGACTGTCTTTTTATCTGGTTTCAGTGACTTATTCATAAGTTTCTCTCTTTGGGATTTCGACGTCTTAATATCTTTTAACTGTGCTCCCGGGTCGGCAGTTTCCCAGTTATCTATAGTTTGCCAATTGGATAAACTAATGCTATCCCATTCTTCCTCTTCGTTGTTTTTGTGTATTATTTCAATGAGGTCACTTAAGTCAGCAGTTTGTTCCCTCTCCTCGTCGATTTCACTAGTATTTTTAGTTCCATTTGTCCTGTGTTCGTCTGGCGCGCCCAGCTCGCTAAGTGTCATTTCCCTTCTGAGTTTCTTTGCACATTGCAAGCTTTCTCTTTTAGGCGGCTTTCTTCAATTCCTCAAAAAAGCTCTGAAGCCGTTGACTTTCCGTTTTAAGGTTTCATTTTTTTGATTTTCTTGCCTTTTCCATTTTCTTCGATGCCGCCTTTCCCCCTTGATGATCTTGGTTGTTTGAAGTACTGCCTGCGAAAATTGCAAAGTTTGTTCGGTCTGGTTTGGGCGCGGGCTCTCCTCGCTCAGAAGCCTTATTTTGCAGAGAGATCAGGATAACATCTTCTGGGGGATTGCCCGGTTGATCTAGTTCCGTGCCGTCTCCTTGTTTCAGTCTCATCGGACCCTTTCCAGCCTTTATGTTGCCTCCCGGCCAGTCTAGCTCCTTGTTCGTTTTACAGACTTTTCTCATCCATTTACAGTCCTCAAGGACTGCCTCCATCAGTAGTGATTTATCATTTGCGTCTTTTCTCCCTAAGTCACTAAGGCGGTTTTGCCAGAGTAGCGTTTGTTCTGCTTCCTTATTCATTCGTATGTCTAATCTCTGCAGGGAGGATTCCATTAATAAATTTGCCGCTTTAATTTGTAGGTTAGTACTAGTTACTTCTTGTAGAGAGGCTTTAATCACCTCATAAAGTTTTAAGAATGGGGCAAGTGTGATGTTTAACAACGTCATGATCACCTTTTGGGTGTGTTCAGTATCCTTTAACCTTTCAATTTTGCAGGCTTCCTTGATTAATTGTGGGATTCGTTCTTCCATCAGATCACCATGAAGCGACCTTTAGTATGTAACAGCCGATGTTTGAGTCATTTTAGTTGTCGTTTGTTTTATGTAAGGCTTATTTAGATTCTTTTCTCCCCTGGCTTTATCACCCTGAGCATCCTTTTTGGCTTGTTCTTTATCTAGTGCTACCATTTTCTCATTTATGTAGGAGAAACTTTTCCATTTTTCTCTTTCTATTTTCCCTGTCAGGATCATTATATCTTGCATGATTTTATTCGCTAATCTTGAATTACTCAAGTTAGCTGCAGATGTTTTTCCACTTTTGTTTTCACTTGCACTTCCTGATGATTTAGGGCTCTCAGCCAGCATCGGGGTTTGATCACCACACCACCCCTCTTTAGGCACTGCCCTGACCTTTTCCTGGTATTGGTGTTGAGACAGCTTATTTCCTTGAGTTAGATTAACTTCCTTATAAGGAAGGAAAATGTCAAACCCGGTGGGTTGTAGTTGGTGGAAGTTTTTCGCCCTTACGGGGTAGGAGTCATGTAGGGATTCTTCAAATGGCCTAGATCAGCCATATCCCAGGGATCTGTGTTTTCCCATAGTGCCTCTGAGGCAGAGGCTGAGCATAAGAATTGTCTAGCTGAGGCCTTTACTCCTTTGAGGCTGTCAATAGATAAGTTGGAGTCCTTCTCGGAGATGTTTTCCTTTGCGTTTCGCAGTTTATTTTCCTTGATTGGAGAGGGCATCACATCCCTGATTGGAGTGGTCTGCTTGACGTCATTAATAGGTTTTAGATTGTGTCCCTCATCCCGGAGACCTTCACCCTCATCGGGGGATTGTGGCGGTCCTCGAGGGCAGGGGTCAAGGCAGTCATCTTTACTTGGGCTTGATTTTTCTGTTTGGTCCATGTGCTCTTCCTCAGTTACTTTTGTTGGCCTATCTGTAATGTTTACTGGGATCTCACGTGGTTTCTCATTCGTTTGGCCCATGGGGCTATTGTGCTCTTTCGTGGGGGAGGGCCTATCCATCCTGATGGCTTCCCCTGGGTGGCTGCAACCTTGGTCACCCAGTTCGTCGCTGCCCAGCCGCTCAACAGCACTTTGGGTTTGACCGACGTCAAGAAGTGAGTGACTAGTACTCTCCTCTAAAACTGGGGAGGCTGGAGCATTTAGGGGGGGGCAATGATTTTATGGCAGGGTCCACTTTGTCCTCTAGGTTTGAGTATCGGTGTGTTCTTTTCAGTAATTATGTCTGCCCCCACTCGGAGGCTCTTTCGCTTCTTGGGGTTAAATGGTAGGCGTGTCTGTTTAAGCATGGGCAGGTCTTTTTGCACCGCTCTGGGTAGGTGGTCGGGATTGGACTCTACTTTTGGGGGAAAGGTAAATCTTTGCCTTACCTGTAGACGGGTTCTCAAAACCGCAGTCGGTGTTTCCACTGGTAGTGACTTCATTTCGTCATGCAGCTCCTCTTGTAAGATCGTAATCAAATTAGCAGGGGTCTGAGTTCCACTGGTCCCCGTCGTGCAGTTAGATCGCTGCCGAAGCCTCAGCAAGCAGCCACAGCACAACAGCAGGTACTCCAGTAATCCGCCCTTTGCGCACACGGGCTAAATGCCGCAAGGGTGCCTGGGAGGTTGTTTTAAGGGCACACTTCCTGCAAGGTGGGGCTTGAAAGGGGGCGGGGCTTGAAAGGGGGCGGGGCTTGAAAGGGGGCGGGGCTTGAAAGCAAGACAGCGCTTGAAAGCAAGACAGCGCTTTTCCTTCAGTCTATTCCGGCGAGTTCTCCTGATGGGCAGCCGGTAGGACAGCTGATCCAGCTAACAGCTGGTCCAGTCCAGTGCAGTGCAGCAGCCACAGCACAACAGCAGGTACTCCAGTAATCCGCCCTTTGCGCACACGTGCTTAGCGCCGCAAGGGTACCTGGGAGGTTGTTTTAAGGGCACACTGCCTGAAAGGGGCGGGGCCTGAAAGGGGCGGGGCCTGAAAGGGGCGGGGCCTGAAAGGGGCGGGGCCTAACAGCGAGACGGCACTTTTCCTTCTCAGTCGATTCCGGCAAGTTCTCCTGATGGGCAGCCGGTAGGACAGCTGATCCAGCTAACAGCTGATCCAGTCCAGGGCAGTGCAGCAGCCACAGCACAACAGCAGGTACTCTAGTAATCTGCCCTTTGCACACACAGGCTGTCTGATATGCGCCCCCTCACAGGAGCTGGCCGACCGACACATGGGACGACCGTCTGGATATTGAAGGTTCTGGGATTATCTGTCAACTATCTGAAGTCCTGCTTAACACCATGGAAGAACACACTGTTCCTAGGAGCCTGACTCAATACAGTGTCTTGCCTGGCGTCGCCATCGGAGGAGAGTTTAGGAACCATTTAAGGAAAGGTGCAACGGCTGTCATCTACAAAGCCAGCCACGGTGTGGGCCATCAAGTCGTTACTAGGCATGTCGTTGTGCTACATCTATCTTGTCCATCTCTGCAGGTTGCAGATGAGAACCCTACAGGAATTCCTGGTCGCCCGCTGGATACAGGTGTTGTGAAGCTTCACAGACAAGATCTTGCTCTACAAAGAGTTTCGTTGGGCGATAGGATAGTGGGGCATCAGCTCCAACATCACCCAAGGCGGGGGATTTGAAATCTCCCCACCATCCCGACCCCACCAGTAGACCGTCACCACGAATGCCTCCTGGAAGGTTGGGGAGCACACACCGGACGTCTGCAGGCCACGGCCTGTGGCTGCCAGAGGAGAACGATTTTCATAACATCCTGGAGATATGGGCAGTGTTCTGGGCCCTCAAGTCGTTCCTACCGTCTCTGAAAGGCAAGGTGGTGAGTATCTTCACAGACAACACGACCACCATGTTTTACATCAGGAAGCAGGGTGGTAGTCAATCCAAGGAAGCGCAGGATTTATGGTGCTGGGCTGTCGGACAGGGGATGTTTCTCGTCCCACTCCACCTGGCGTGAGTCAAGAACACCATTGCAGACTACCTCAGCAGGGAACTGCGCTCCTGCCACTAGTGGGAGCTTCGTCAGGATCAGGTGGACTGCCTATTTGTCAAATGGGGGCAGATCCCAGATCGATTTGTTTGTGATGGCAGCAAACTCTGAATTCCATAAGGTTGAGGTGCCACCTGAATTCAGGGAGATCTGCGCCATGGCGTCCTCGACTTTGAAGTGCTACGGTCACAAGTGGAAGCGTTTCGCTACGTTGTGCCGGTCACAAAAGATTACCAATCTGAGGGTCGTGGCCCCCAGATCCTTCCATACTTGCTATCCTTGACCAAGGCTGGACTGGCGCACGCTTCCATCAAGGTACACCTGGTGGCTAACGCTCGCTACACCAGGTCCCCAGAAAGATCTTCACTTTGGTCCCACCGACTCATCAAGGAGTTTCTCAAAGGACTTTTCCAATCTTTTCCACTGGTGAAGGCTCCTGCCCTGTCGTGGGAATTCAACGTGGTTCTGATGAGGCTCATGGGGTGGGGGGGCCTTCAAGCCTATGCATCAGACCCCACTCAAGTTCCTCTTGTGGAAAACTGCTTTCCTTGTGGCCATCACTGCTGCCTGAAAGGTAGGTGAAATCCAGGCCCTATCCTGCAAACAATCGTACCTGACTTTCCACAAATCCAGGGTGGTGCTGTGTACGCACCCCTCTTTCATGCCAAAGGTTTCTTCGAAATTCCATTGGAATTCCACCTCAAAAAGCCTTTGGTGTTAACTGTTTTTTTTTTTCCTGAAAATTTAAAGGGCCTTGCACTCGCTGGATGTTGCTTGTGCCTTGAAGTTCTACGTGACACGCACTAAGAGTTTTCAGAAGACTTCACAACCGTTTGTGAATTTTGGTCCTGTGAACCATGGAAAGGCCCTGTCCAAGGCTACCATTTCAAGGTGGCTCTCCGGCTGCATCACACACTGTCACTGGTTGGTGAACCGACCGCTGCCTGGCCGTCTGAGAGCCCATTCCACAAGAGCGATCGCTGCGACGATAGCGTTCCTGTCTGGTGTGCCCCTGCTGGACATCTGCAGGGCTGCTGCGTGGAGGTCCACGCACACCTTGACAAGGTTTTACTGCATTAACAGGGATTCCAGGGAGGAGCCCAGAGTCGGCCACACAGTGTTACGCAACCTGTTCGCTTGAAGTTAGTCCATTTCAGCGGTAAGTATTATTGCTTCTGTTGAGCATTGCCACCTCCTGTGCTTGTGTAATGTTGAACTGCTATGTATTCATTATTCATGAGCATGTGAATCCATGCCAGACCCCTTTCTGGAGAAGGTTTGTTACTTACCTGTAACTATTGGTCTCCAGCATGGGTCTGGCATGGATTCACATGCGAACCCTCCATCCGACCCCTCTGAAGCTCGTCTGGGTCGTACTGCCACTTTACGTGCTTATCAAATCTGGAGATGGCTGCCAGAAGAGGGGCTTAGTGAGAGGATTGTCATTGGATGGGGACAGTATAACCCAGAGGACAGTGATTGGTTTAGCGGAGAAATACAGTTTTAAGTGAAAGCAAAACATTTCTTTTTCTTTTTTTACTACTGAGAATTCCCAGCCTGACGGGGAATATTCATGAGGATGTGAATCCATGCCAGACCCATGCTGAAGAACAATAGTTACAGGTAAGTAACTTAAAACACCTACCTAACAGTCTGCATCGTTGTCCTCTGCATTTCTTTGTCGAAAAGGGCTGCACTCCGATCGTGGAACTGCCCGGAAGAATCCTTGCATCCACACCTCTGGGCATCCTCTACTGGATCCGACGACAAGTAAACCTACCTCCAGCAACGTCCAGACTATTTGCCTAGTCAACTGGGAAAATCAGTTTCAGGGGGTTTGGGACGAGTGGGAGTATTCTTAAAGCATTCAGCCGCCCCTCTCTCCTTTATGATAAATCTTAGAATAAATTTTGGTTTATTCCATTGCATCGCTTTCTGATTGTTTGATCCAAGAATTGTTCTAAAGGATAGTAAAATAATCATACTTATATGTAATATTGTTAGTTCTTTTGGAATATTTTTCACCACCACAGGAACTCTGCCTACATCTGTCACCTCTCCTAAGAAGCTGCTTTGTGACTTGTGGGTACAGGGCCCCATTCAACAAATGGATTGGACTTACAAAGTTAGGGTAGCATTCTTGTGAACTGATTTTACCTACTGCATCACTACTTACCTTTTTCAGTTGAATAAGTTATTGTATGCATTTATACAAACCTAAGGTGACTGTATATATCTTTGATAATTGAGTGTTGTGTAATGCTACTTGCTTCATTTTTCTAATGTTTCAGGGCAAATAATAAATGTAATATTGTTGTACTTGCCTGTCTAAACTGAATTGTGTGCTTCACTATGCAGACTCATTGTTGACACCTGACCCCACTCACTTTCTCCTGAGACTAAGCCTTGAACACTCTATATGCTTACCTTGATTTGGCTTGGTTTACCTCTGAGTGTCACTGTTCTCCAGAACTAGGGTGCCTTTCTATAATCTGTCCACCAGGCCAGATTGTAGAAATCCGTTTCAACAGTAGGTTACTTGTGTTTGTTCAAAAGAAGAGATGCAACAAAGTCCCCAGGTAAGTAAAATGTGTTCTTATCTTTGAGATGGTACTACCCAGGCTCGATGACCAAAAGGCAGTGGAATGGAATGGAATGGAAGGATAAAGTGCATTGTTCTCAATGTTATCCTATGGAGGTCAGGGGGAAACCAATGTTTTTCACTTACTTACCCCTCCCGACTCATATTTTCCCAGATTACTTGATGTGTCGATTGGGGGTCGCTGGAGGTTGGATTTCTTGCTGTTTGGTCCAGTGAGAGGTGCCCAGGAGCTGCAGAAGCAATTATTCTTCCGTCAGGTCCAGGAGCAGAGTGCTGCCCGTGGTGATGCAGAAATGCAAGATTCACCAGTGCAGTCCTCTCTACAGAATGGGAGAAGGTGAGTTCCAGCGACATCCACCGCACACAGATGACGGACAGGATCCGTTGAGGGGGACGCTGACATTCGGCAGCAAGTCAACGTGTACCACAAGCTGGCGACCACCAAAGTTCCGGGTGCAAACGCAGAACGGCAACATTTGTAGCAAGGTAGTGCTCTGGAGATCTGGACAGTCCACCAGGTGGTCCAGGCACACTTACGAAGACTTAGGACGCCTTGATCCACGAACATGTCGAGACTGGTTTGTCCTACCAGTCCAAGGGTCGAAACACTGCAGAGGGCCCTCGCAGATCAGGTAATCCTACAAGGCTTCACCGGGCCAGAAGCAGGAAGGGATGCCAGGCCACTTCAGGAGTCTTCTCTGGATCTTCAGTCAGATGTTCTTCTTCAAAAAAGTCTTGGCTTCAACGCTGATCTGAAGAAATTACTGCAGGTGTCCTCTTCTTATCCAAAATTCTTCTGGGAAGGAAGTCCAAGCCCACCAATGGTAAGGAACTGCACCATTTAAACATCATGTAGTTACACAACCAGGGACATATATTAGTTTTACTCATGCCCCACAACCAGACTTTAGCATCACAGATGTGGAGCGGTACCAAACAGTCCTACCAACTTCCTGGGACACGCGCGCACACGCTCAGCACTAGCCCAAGAAAGCAGCAGCTTTCCTGGGGAAATTCATGACCTTAAGTGTGATTTCCTGAACTGGCAAGATAGAAGGCCAGACTACAATATGGCCAAAGAACAACAGAAAATCTTGCCTGGCCGTTTTAGGGCACTAGCAACGTTTTGTAACCATACACGGTAAACACAAATGTGCAGACTAGAAATAACACATAAATGGTAAAAAATATCTCTGCTGCCACCAGCGTGTCTTTAGGCACATATAAAAGTACCTGAAATCTCAAGTCTAAAAAGCTTGGCTGATGCAGCAGTATCCCTATTGGACTTTATTTAAAGGGTACGACGTCCTTTCATCGCCTGCATGTTCATCCCGAGGCATTTTAACGTGCACATTCCATCGAATGTGCTCATCAAATTTTTTATGGGGGGGTGGGAAAGGGCAGATAAGGGTTTGGGCGGGTAGGCAATAGCAAAAATAAGTGTGGGAGGAGGGTTTTGGGGCCCCCGCCCCCCAAACAAAGAAACAATGAGCATTTTCGATGGAATGTGCACCTTAAAATGACAGGGGATGAAATTACAGGCGGTGAAATGACATGGAACCCTCAGAAGAGGCTGTGTGCAATGATACAAAGGTAGAAACATGTAAAAGATAAAAGGGAAACCTAAATAGTCCAAAGGACCGATCAGTTTCCCCATAGCAAATGATCACAAGGCAGGGGAAGTGCAGCTGAAGGTTTTACTTCCCTCAAAAAGTCAGAATAGGTTCAAACACAGAGCAAAGAAAATGGGCGTCTGTAGAACCTATGGAGGGAAAGTAGCTAAAAGACAAATCGTTCCTAACACTCATCCTAGCACTCATCACTGTATGTGCTATTATAATTTTCATTTCCCTCAATTATAATTTACGCTCCCAGTTTTATGGTATTTATTTTTTTGAAATTTGTTGGTGTATATCCATATTTATTTTTGGGAGTGTTCATCTGTATCTATCCGCATTTATTATTTGTATTTCCTAAAATTAGTTTCACTTATATGTTTCCAAATTTTTGAAAATCAGATTTGAAAATCAAATGCGGACATGAGTGCTTTAACTTTGAAGTTGCATTTTCAAATGTAAAGTGCATAGGGGCATGAAAAGTAAAATGCTGAATCCCAACCCTGGTATTAATGCAGATAAACAAATGCCTAAATCACCTTGGAAATTACAATGTGCACAGGTTTTACTTTGCCATTTACTTTTTATGTTGTCTTTGAGTGAGGCATAGATTAGACAGCTTAAGTGCATACATAGTTGGCTTTCACTTTCTAATTTAGTGCTAAGCTAACCGTTCTGAAAGACGACACCTTAAACACCCTTCAGGTGAACAATGGTATTTCAACCACCCCTTCCCCAGTCACTGTTGCTCTTCAGATGACAGAACTGCATGTTACAAAGGCAGAAAACAGTGTGAATGAAAGGTATGTGCCAGGCCATCGGAAGGCCGAGCACAGTTTATAGTTCTGTTTAAAAAGAGTGTCTTCATTTCAAAGTTGCTAGTCTGGGCAGCCTTGGTCAGCAAGATCTGACTGACCGCATGAGAACATATGCATTTGCGTTTTTTTTTTTTTTAAATGGCTTTTAAATATAAAAACAGACCGCAAACACATTAATTTATATCTGCATTTGTGTAAAAACGGCAAACCGAGAGCCCTAATTATTATGGGTATAATGCCATTTTCTGAGGTTAGAAAGGGATAACCACCACCTTCTGACGAATTTGGCAACTTTTAACGAAACAGAAAGATGACAACCATTTCTCCTTATTGTAAGAAATATTGCTCAGAGCAAAATGCATATTCTTTAGTTTGAAGAGAAGCTGAGCATAGTCTGCACTTTGTGATTGATTGTAATATTTCATCTGGTGCCTTCTACTACAAGGAAAGGTACCTGCAATAACCCCAGTAGAATCATCAATGGTGTTTTTGAAGGCTATTTCAGAGGCTGCCTACATTTGACTAACGTATTTCTGTCTTTATTGCATCTTGGCAAGGAATGCAATGTATCTATCTCGTCTTGCATTTTCTTTTTTAAGTAAGGGCTCTTCATAATTTTGAGCAAGCAATATTGTGGGTCAATTCGTGTAAATCTGAACTTGTAAGACATAGCTTGAAATATCCATTCTAAGGAACAACGTAGGTGTTGGGGAGAATTCTCCGAAATGTGCCAATACCCTTCTACCTTAGAGACCCCTAGCTCTTTTGCTGGTATTAGGACTTTTAATTTCTAACCTAGAGAGAGTGAGACCGTTTTCCCACTCTCGTGTATTTTTCTGTGATTTGGACTCTGTGTTTCTTTTGACTTTGGAGTCTGACACATTTCATAGGCATCATTTTTACATTGTGACACAAAGCACCTTCAGTGCAGTGGCACAGGGAAGTCTTAGATTTCCAAAAAGTTTAAATACCTTCTTTTGGTGAAACTGTTTCCAAGAGCAATGAAGTGAAATTGACTTTGCTTACATTTTGTAACTTTCTAGACCCAGCATACACTATCTTACCATAGGGTGCTGGATGGTTTACTTAGTAGCCCCTTTGTCTATTTTCTCATGTGACATTTTTATGTTACCCTTTCTACAAATAATGGCTGTTGGCAGTGGTTTACGTTTTACTACCATTGTGTGTTTTTACCGCATGCTGTGTTCGCAGCTGCAGTAAGGCACCCATGGGTGCCCATTTTTTCAAAATGGTTGCGGTTTTTCTTTTTTCGCCATTTCTTGTCAGAAAGGTCCTTGAGATTTACTCTGCGCGCCAAACCAGGTTTGGTCCCTTTGTTCGTTTAGTCTTTGGCGGGATTCACGAGTGAAGCCCGCCCTTTGCTCCAGTATGTCTGGCAGGGGCAGGAAGTGAGGGAGGTGCCTGAAACTCCCTGTGCTTAATCCCCTTGGTTACAGGAATGCACCCAAAGGTGATTGGCCGGCTGTGTGATTGACAGCTAGGCTGGAACAAATGGGAGAAACATGCATAAAAGGCGAGGCTTTTTGGCTTGGAAAGCAGAGTCGACCACTGGACGAAGGACTCTGAAGAAGAAATTGGAAGAGACGCCTGCTGCAACTCCTGGACCGTTGGTTTGCCCGGTGAAGCACTGCTGCTGTGCTGAAGCTCCAAATTTGTTTCGACTAGAGAAGCCCTGCAAGGACTTCTTCCTTTGAGTTGGTGGGACCAATCAACTCCAAGTGAACTAGTTTGGACATCCTCTCGGAGCTGGCTGTACTTCTGCTGCTGGACCCTAAGTGCCAGAGGGAGGAACACCAAATAGAGTGGATCGCTTTTAAGTCAGACCCGAGCACCAGAAAGATCCTCCGGACCTTCCTGAAGCAGGACTGACCAAGCCTGAGCCACCTCAACAGAGTGCTGGATCCCAAATGCAAGGAAAGTCTTAAGTGGTATCCGCGAACCGCAGTGTTGCTATTTGCTGTCAGACGCAAGGAGCTGAAACCACGATGTGCCTCTGAATTGAAGTTTTCCCATTGCTGCAGCTGACCTTCCCATTGCACTACAGGAGTCCCCAGACGTCCTCCCTCTTGTCCCCACGACTGAGGCACAGGAACACCAGGATCTGCAGAGCTGTACAGGAACAGAAGCCAGCTGGAACCATTTCCTCTAATCAAAGGTACTTTAAAGTTAAGAGGGCTTACCTCTTGTTGTGTAGCCTTACTTGCTCTCCATTGAGATCTGTCTTGGTTGCCCATTAAGAGTTGCTTACAGCTTTGCCCCTCAAGTCTCCCAGCTTGTGCCCCTTCAAGTGAATACTATTTCTGCAAACTTTCTAAAAACATAGTGCAAGACTTTTACAAGTCAATACCCTCCTTAATCTTTCTTTTTAAATTGTAAAATTAAAATGTGTCTCAGCTTAGAAATGTTGGTCCATTTTAAATTGATTGCTGAAGCCCAGTCTGTGTTTCCATTAAGGAGCACTGTCCTTGGTGTAAATAAGGACCTAATCATGCAAGTGTATGTATTGAGGTGTCAATACTCTTACTTTGAATGAAACCTCTGTTAAGTTTACCATATGAACAAATAACGGCCCATATGAATCCTGACCGATGTGTTTGTGTTTACATCAATTATTTTACCCGTTATCGTAATTTTCTACTGCCCAGCCTAATTTTCGTTGACCAGATTCACATTGCCCTCCTTGCTTATTCAGTTGGATTTACCTGTAAACAGTTTTCAATATATAGACTCTTACTATGAAGAATTTTCTTTTCCACTTTGATTTGATAGTTCTAATTTAATTTTGATAAGTTGAGCAGAAGGCTACAAATAGTATTTGTGGTATGAACCATAAACCTTTTACATTTTCTTTCTGAGGCACAGTGTAAAAAGAGGCAGTTCCTTTCTTAATGGTTTTATTTCCTACAGTTTGTTTCAGAAACCTTGCCGGTAGATAAAGACGATACCACACGACCCCAGCTCTTCCTTACTACCCAAGACCCATTAACATGGATTTTTAAACAATTAAATGAGAGCATCTGATGGGTTTCTTTGTATGCTTTATTTTAGGCCACGACACAGTTTATGTGGCCTGGAAGCCATGGTTAATGAGTGCAAGAATATTCCAGCTTTCCTGCCCAATGTAATTGCACTGAAGGAAGCCTTGCACAAGGCCAAAGATTGGACTGCTAAGGTGGAGGCAATTCAGGTAAATTGGTTAACCAGTAATATCATGATATGCGTTGCTCCTTCTTCAAGAGATTTTCTGTGCTTAAAGAATATCGAAATATTTTGTGGATCACCTTTAAGTTGCAAAACATAATGCAAATAGTATCAAATATGTTAACCTGGTTAAGTACCCATTCTAGCAAGCTACTGTTACAAGTAAGCAACCTACTCTCCTTCTACATGGGATCTTTAGTAGACCGATCCAAGATAAAGAATCTTAATCCGATAAGGGTCTCTTGCTGAATAAACTGAGGTAATTGGGGCTGTAATGTCCCTTTTACCATGGGATTGTCCCCCAAGGTCCACCAATGAGTACTTTCCTGTCAGGTATTGCATTGAAGTCTAACAAACGTGGTTTGTTGGTGGCTTTGAGAACCCCAGTAGCTTTTCAAAACACTAATGCTGACCCCATTGGTACAAATATCCTGGTGCATGTGATTGCCGGTAGGAATTGATTCTATGTTCAGCCTCAATCACTTTAAGTGAATCTAGAGTACAATGTTCCATAGATTCTCAGTAGACATTAATCTATAGGGGGGTATCAGAATATCTACCGAGTACCTTTTCTTGGCGTATTGCCTCCCTCCGCTTATGCAATAGAATATGACAATCCCAGTATCTCTTTGGTTCAACAGAGGTTTAATGTACTAGCTATGCATGTTTTATCATACACTGATCTGGTGCCATTTTTCTATCTTTGTCCTGCTCTCTCTCTCTCTCCAGGTTCTTTCTTTCTATTTCTCTCTCTGTATGTGGGTTAGAATTGCTTATCAGGTGTGCGTGTATTTGCTAGAGCCAACCCTGACAGTTGTGTGCCAAAAGAAACAAGTTAACTATCTGCAGAGTGAGTTGCAAAGGCACATTTTAAATAATGTAATAGTACTAACCTTGTATAACGACTCAAAAAAAACACATTTGCAATGTTCATTCATAATCCCTTCAGGACGTATTTTATCGATAATAAGAATTTTACAATTGTATATCATAGCAGTGGCGGAAATTTAAAAAAGAATCCACCATATCACTGAAACACTCAAAAGCAAAACAGAGAGGATTTATATATGACTGGGTAAAGGCCTTACAGGGTCGAAAGCAGGATGGAGGAGAGCGGAAACCAGTTAGATTAGATTGCCTAGTGTACTCCTGTGCCCGCAATAAGAAGGAACGGAAGGGCTGCCATGTATCTCTCGGACAACTGCCCACTGATTGCAGGGATGCCCATTGATCTTCAGTGTCATTTACCCAGGTGATGGGCCGTAGCCACTGCCAGGATGAAGGAACTGTGGGTTTGAGCAAGTGTAACAGCAGGCATCTCATCGCCAGTAGTCGACATATACTGGCCAGTTTATGCTTGGGTCCTGTTAAATCATCAAATACATGAACATACAGCACATGGGAGTAGCCTCGAATCTGCTGCCAACCACATCTGAAAGCACAGCAGAGACCTCCTCCCAGTAAACACCCCACCTGAGGCAACTCCACACCATGTGAAAATAGACAGCTTTATCCAGAATGTGGTCTGGCATGGATTTGCATGCTCATGAATATTCCCAGTCGTCAGGCCGGGAATCCTTGGTAAAAGAAAAAAGTTTCACTTTCACGTACAAACTGTCTTTCTCCTTTAAACCAATCACTGAGCTCTGGGTCATACCCCCCCCAGCCAATGACTGCCCTCTCCCTAAGCCCTGCCTCTGGCAGCCATCTTCAGATTTTTACCACACGTTCAAGTGTTGGCAGGAGTCGTGTTTTGCTCCGAGAGCTTTTTTACCTTTTCGCACTTTTTCAATACAAAGTTCCTATTTTGTCAATTAGCCCGGTTGCTCTTTCGCTCCTTTGCCCGGCAAAGCCGTGTTCCGTCCGTCAGCGTCTTTCAACACCCCTCATGGGCAAGAATTGCCGAGAGTTTCATCGAAGATTCCTGAAAATCATCAGTGGTGCACCACTCCTTAATCGCGGATAGACAGTCAGGAATGCACTAGAGAGGGGCAGAGGCTGTAGGGAGCCTGAAAGAGAGTTGCTTGTCATCCAGATAACACTGAAAGTTGGAGCAGAAGGTAGAGATTAGGTGGGCCAAAGGAGCCACTTAGAGATTGACTAGCCGGTGTTAAAGGTTGGAGCCCTGGGGAACACCACATGCAGGGAGAGAGGTGGTAGAGAAAAAGGACGCAAGTTGGACCTGGGATGGTCGGTCCAGGAGAAAAGAGGTCCGGGCCTGATCCGTGATGCCCAGGTTCTCAGTGTAGATTGATCAGGATGGTGTGACTGACTGTGTCGAAAGCAGAGGAAAGGTCAAGTAGGATGAGGACAATAGCGATGCTGATGTCGAGATTGGAGAGCAAATCTTCACTGGTGTTCAGGAGAGCAGTTTCTGTGCCTCTGGCTGCTCTGAAGCCAGACTGATGAATTTGTGTGAAGAATAAGCTGGGAGATGGCCAGTTTTTTCAGACGTTTGCCCCGAAAAGGAGTGATAGAGATCGGGAGATAGTTAGCCGGACAGGTAGGATCGGCAGAAGGCTTTTTTTTAGGAGGGGGTGCTTGAGGAGAGCGGGGAAAGTTCTGGTGGCGAAAGAGTGATTGCAGAAATCTGCCAAGGCTGGAGCAAGGGTGTCAATGTGGTCCTTGATGGTATTCGAGGTGCAGGGGAGGAGAACCTGTTTGGACAACAGTTTCATATATCAGACTTGTCTCAAAACATCATCAGGTGTTATCTGAGAGAAAGAGAAGAAAGGAGGAGGAGAGGTGGCCAGAGGAGGCCCGAGAGTTTTAGTAGTGAAGTGAGAAGCCAGGGTCATGCAGAAGGTCTGGGAGGGAACATGAGAGGTGGAGACTGCAGAAGGATTGGCCAGCTTCTTGCAGATTTTAAACAGTTTGGCCGTGTTGTTAGAGGCCACACAGACGAGGCCCTGGATGTGGACTCTCTTCTTGGACAGGACTGAGAGTCTGTATTGCCTTTGGAGCAGACGGCAGGGCAGCTTGTCAGAGAATGCACCCGAAGGCCTCTACTTCCTCTCAGCCACCCTGCACTTGCATTTCAGGGCAACAAGGGCAGTGTCATACCAAGAGTTGCACTTGGAGGTAGGCGTCAGACGGATTCTCATGGCAGGGCGAGAATGTCGAGAGTGGTGGAAATAGCAAGATGCAGGTTAGAAAGGTCTGTGTCAGGATGTTAATCAGCCGCAGGAATAGGAGGAGCAGAGAAACTAGAGGCAAAGTCATCCACAGACACATGCTTCATGGGCCAAATGACTGAGAAGGTAGGTGGTGCTGGGGTGGGCTTTGCCTGGGGAACAGAGAGTCAAGTGAGAGGAGAGAAGAAAGTGGTCAGTCCAAGAGAGAGGGCTAGTGAGCGGGTTAGACAGAGGGATGTCAGAGGAGATGAGAATATCTAGTGTGTGTGTGTCCGGCAGTGTGCGTTGGACCAGAGGGTAGAATGGAGAGATCGAGAGATTGCGTAAGAGCCCAGAGGGCGGATTGGGGGCATCCAGATGGATGTTGAGGTCTTCGAGGAGAAGTTGAGAGGTAGAGGCAAGTAGAGATGCAGAGAGGTCAGCCCAGTCAGAGCGGAAGAGGGCAGCCAGGCCAGGTGGTCTGTAGATGGTTGCCACAGTAAGAGAGAGGCCAGGAGAGATAAAGAGCCTGCAAACCTGACCTTCAAAGGAGCAGTAGGCCTGCGTAGGAATAACAGAGGCTGGGACCCACTGTGGAAAGATGAGGGCTATTCCCCCCCTGGGTTGGTTAGTTCTGGGCACAGAGAGGATCTTGTAACCATCAGGTAGGAGAGTGTCAAGATTTGTGACAGCTAGGCGTGAACCAAGTCTCAGTGAGAGCGAGGACATCCAGGTCAAGCTCTTAGAGGAGGTAGCAAATGTCAGAGGAGTGTTTGACAGCGGAGCAATAGTTAAGTGTGGCAACCCAGAGCTGGTTGCCACATTTGAAAGACTTCTGGGTAGGGGTACAGGCTGGAGGTACACCCGGCGTAAGTGGTCGAGGGGACCGAGAGTGGTCAGAGGTGATAGCAGGTGGTGGTAAGGTAGCCAGAAAGGAGGAGGAAGGTGCCAGAGTGGCGGCAGAGGAAGGAGGTGGCAGAGGTGCCGGAGAAGTGCTAGTAGGAGTAGCAGGAAGGAAGTTGATTAGATGCGGGAGATACCTTTCTGAAAGGAGGAGATTGGGCTGGGGGCCCTGGACTAAGACGGTCCTATTTAGGTAGACATTAATGATGGTCTTGGAGGAGTGGGAGAAGGCCAAGAGGACCTCCCACCATTTATGATTGAGGAAGTGATGATCATATGAGAGGTACAAAGATCCGGTGAAGTAACAGCAAAGAGGATGTTGGTTAGTCGGTCTGGAGGAAGCACTGATGAAGGTATCCTGATAGGCAGGCTGGGGCTGGCAACCTGGATATCTCTCTGGAACTTCTTCCTTCCAGGCTTAGTTAGAGGGATAGGATACATACGAGATAGATGTGAAAAACCAGAAGGTGTCTCACCCGCTAGTCCCCGGGCATCTCATCTAGGGGGCCAGGACACAGCCATGCTTTTGGATCCAGTTCCTGGGGGTGGACCATTGCGGCAGGATCACCTGGGGGAGGGATCTTCAGGGTGTGGGAGTGGGACACTGGATGGCAAGATGTAGTATCCCTCCCCATAATAAGACATTTACCCCATCCTACCAGGTAGGATACGTGGGAACTTTAACCCCACAATCCCCCCACCCCCTCCCCCACTGCCCCCTCTTTTCCTTCCTCCAACACTTTCACACTGGGCACAGAGAGGACAGCCTGCTCTGGGGGAAAGCTGACTCGCACCCGAGCAGTGTACCTGACATGTCCCGCTGCTATGTTCAGGCAACATCAGGTAGTTACTGACCGTCACTCACACCTGACTTCCATTAAAGTTCCCCACATGGATAAAAGGCAGAGCACGAGAGCACACTCAGAGAGGCAAAGCAGACAAATTAACAGTAATTTCGAGTCTGCAGCTGAGCACGCGGAGAAAGACGGCAAACCAAGAAGGATTTGCAAACTGGGAAATTCCCTTGACATTTTCCACAAGAAACAGTAACTTTCAAGAAACAGTTGAGGCAGAAAGCATAAGGCCAGGAAACCAGACTGAAGAATCCTGCAATGTGTGTCGGAAATACTGAAGGCCCTCCCGCGTAACCAACCAATGTGGGGAGGAGCAGCAGCTGCCGGGGTATCGTCCTTGGCTCCAAGAACAAAGAAGCACCAGAGAGATAAACACAGCTGGTCTTAGTTGAATTCAAGGTTGCAAGCGGCAACATTGTATAACGAGTGCTGGACCGAACATAGTTAAACACGTGTGTTGGGGAGAATTCTCATTTCTGTGCTAAGTCCCTTCAACCTTAGAGACCCCCCAGTTCTTTTGCTGGACTTTAGACTTTTTCATTTTCACCCTGGAGTGAGTGAGCCCTTTTTCTCACTCTCTCCTGTATTTTAATCTGATTTGTATTCTGTCTTTCCTTTGTTTTTGCAGTCTGACAAACTCGATAGGTGTCTACTTTTTGTATGGTGACACACAGCACCTTCAGTGCAGTGTCACAGAGAAATCCTTTAGATTTCTCCTAAATTTTAAATACCTTTTCTTGGGTGAACTACAATTCCCAAGAATAGTAAAGTGAAATTGACTTTACTTACCTTTTCTCTTTGTAGGTCCAGCACATCCCATTTTTTGTTGAGTGCTGGGGGGTTACTTAATAGCCCTTTTTCCTACTTATGTAACATTTTTTAGGTTACCCTCACTACCTTAAATGGCTGGTGGCAGTGGTTTAATTTTCCTATCATTGTGCTTTTAGACCGCAAGCTGAATCCTCCACTGCAGTACAGCACCCATGGGTGACCATTGTGTCAAAATGGCCCGTTCTTCTTTTTTCGCCATTTCTTGTTAGTGAGGTCGGTCTTGGGTTTTACTCTGCGTGACAAACCAGATTTAACCCTTTTGTTAGTTTTGCCTTTGGCAGGCTTAAGTACTGAAACCCACCTCTGGCTCCAGTGTGTCTGGCAGGGCAGGAAGCGAGGGAAGTGCCCGAAACTCCCTGTCCTTAGTCTCCATGGTTACCCGAATGCACCCAGTCCTGATTGGCTGGCTGGCTGACTGTCCTTTCAGCACAGCCACCCTGCTGTGTGAGTGACAGCTAGGCTTTGCATGAATGGGAGAAACCTGCATAAAAGGCAAGGCTTCTTGAACTGAAGACAGTCGAACACTGGACAAAACATCCAATGAAGGAATCGTGAAGAGAAGCTTGCTGCATCATCCTGGACCATTCAACTGCCCGATGAAGCCCTGCTGCTGTTCTGAAACTGCTTTTCCGAATCGACTAGAGAAGCTCCGGAAAGGATGACTTCTTCCCTTGGGTTGGTGGGACCAACTAACCCCAAGATTAATTTTACTGGAGGACCTTTCCCAACTGGCTGTACTTCTTCTTTGCTGCTGCTGGAAATGAGTGCCAGGGGTCGAGAAATCTGTAGTCGAGTGCAAAGTCTTTAAGCCGGACCAAAGCTCCAGGAAGATCCTGAGGACCCTCCCGAAGCCGGACGACCCAAGCTCGAGTGAACTCACCAGAGTGCTGGACTCGAGGAGTGAAGGAAGCCCATCCAGTGTCCATTAACCGCAGTGGTGCTATTTGCTGGTAGCTGAAACTACCAAGTGCCACTGAACTGAAAAGAGCCCATAGCTGCCAACGACCTTCAAAGTGCAGTGCAGGAGTCCTCCAGACATCCTCCTTCTTGTCCCCACGACTGAGGCCTAGGAACCCAGGATCTGCAACACTGCAACCAGAACAGAAGCCAGCTGGATCCTCTTCTACTAACCTAAGGTACTGTGCTGACTAAGGGGTACTTAACTCTAGTGTCTGTAGCTTGCATTATCTCACTTGAGACTTGCAGTATCTGCTTTTTTAAGAGTTGATCTCAGCTCTAACAGCTTGTGGCCCAACAGTATATTTTACAAACGCTCTAACTTTGTGCAAGACTTTGGGCTATCTAAGAAGTGCCTTAGCTCCATAGATGACATTCAAATTGACTTCGGCTGTCCTGGCTCCCTGCAGACTCCTCCGACCAATTGACTTTGATTGTAAGTGTCCCTCATAGGTGGTAAATTGGTTTTCCAGCATGGGGTCTGGCATGGATTCACATGCTCATGAATATTCCCCGTGGTCATGCTGGGAATCCTCGGTAAAAGAAAGTTTCAGTTTCGTTTCTAAACTGTCTTTCTCCTAATCACTGAGCTCTGGGTCGTACTGCCCCTAGCCTATGACTGCCCTCTACCTAAGCCCCTCCTCTGGCAGCCATATTCAGATTTCTACTGCACGTTCAAGTGTTGGGAGTACTTGTGCTTCGCTCTTTGAGCTTTTTGCTGCGTTTTTTGCTTTTGCAACTTAAACTCTCTATTTTTCGGTCAATCGAGCCCGTGTGCTCCATCGATAATCTATCCGGCTAATGGGGATCCGTTTTTTTTTTTTTTTTTCAGCACCCCTTAAAGGCTGTTTTTTTCGTCTGGTATTCTTCTTGGAGGCTTCCAGAAGATTCTTTAGGCCTACACCACATGGATCATGTCGGACGAGAAGGAGGACGGTGCTTCCCTCTTCAAGCTTTCCACCCCTACGGACAACGGAAGGAGTTGGATTTGATGGGTAGAAAGGTTATCTACTTGGCGGCGGCGGCAACCGTCAAGGCTGCCAACCCCCTCGCGATCATGGCCAGATAGGACCAGGAGCTTTGGTTTAAGCTGGCTCCGCTGCTGGACTTCCTCCCCGATGACAAGCGGGTTGAGGCTTTGGAGATCCTTCAAGAAGGCGAGATGGTGTTGGACCACGCCATCACAGTGGCCCTGGACATCGCATTCACCGGTTTCCGCCAGATGGGAAATGGAGTTTGTCTTTACCGTCATGGCTGGCTCAAGGCCACCAACTTTAGACAGGAGGTCCAGACAAGGGTTTTGGACATGCCCTTTGACGGGGACAACCTTGGGAAGGCTGTGGATGAATCCCTCCAGGCCATCAAGACTGACACAGACGGCACATGCCCTAGGCACCCTACAGCAACGACGACCGTCAGTTCGTTCCTCAGGAGGGAAGTCTATCTGCTCGTCGAAGGGTTATGGGGGGGGGAGCTCGTCCTCTTAGTGCCAGCCCTCCCGTTCCTCAACCCAGGAAGCCAACAGGGGTCGCTCCAAAGCCTTCGGGGGCAGACGTTGTCGGGGATCGCAAGGCGGCCCGTCGACCTCCAAGCAAGATTGAACCGGCCAGGATGTCGGGCCCCCACTTGTGAACCCCTTTGAGAGTCCGGCTGACGAACTCAGTCGGCGTGTGGGAGACCATCTCCACTGACAGATGGGTGCTGGACACTCTTGCCCACGGACACACCTTAGAGTTCCAACAGTAGTGTCTGCGAATACCAGCGGTGGTCTGGCAGGAAAACCACATCCCTCAGCTGCTGCGGGAGGTTCAGGCTATGTTACAAAAAGGGGCGATGGAGCTGGTTCGATGGCGACTCCGGGGTTCAGGAGTATAGTCAAGGTACTTCCTCGTAAGGAAGACGACCGGGGGCTGGAGGCCCATTCTCGACCTACGACGGCTAAACAAATACATAAAGTCCCAGAAGTTCAGGATGGTCACGCTACAGCACGTGCTCGGCCAGCTGGAGGAAGGGGACTTTGTCGTCGTTGGATCTGGAGGACGCATACTTCCACGTCCCCATACACACAGGACACTGCAAGTTTCTGCGCTTTGTCGTTCAGGGGACGTATTATCAGTTCATGGCCCTTCCATTTGGGCTGAGGTCGGCACCCAGAGTCTTCACCAAGTGCTTGGTGCCGGTGGCGGCCAATCTGCGACTACAAGGGATCCACGTTTACCCCTACCTGGACGACTGGCTCATCCGGTCCGAGTCAAGGGACACCGCCTTCGAACACACAGAGCGGACCGTCCGTCTGGTGACGTATCTGGGGTTCTCAGTGAACTATGCCAAGTCCTGCTTAACTTCTTCGCAGGACGCACTGTTCCTGGGATCCAAGCTCAACACAGTGTCGTGCCTGGCGTCACCGTCGGAAGAAAGGATATCGCCCATCCTGGGCAAGGTGCAATAGCTGTTGGCACTGAAGATCGCCACGGTGAGGACCATCAAGTAGCTGCTCGGCATGATGTTGTGCATTTACCTGATACGGCTCTGCATGTTACAGATGCAGCTGCTGCAGGAGTGCCAGTTGGGTCCAGGTGTCCGGGAAGCTTCCAGGACAGAATCAAGCGCGACGAGTAGGTCTGATGAGCGATGATGGTCAGGCGTGCTCTCCAATATGGCCAGGGGCATGGATTTCCAGAGCCCACCCTACCAGGAGATGGTCATGACAGATACGTTGCTGGAAAGATGGGTAGCCCACACCAGACATCTTCACGCCAGAGGCCTGTGACTGCCGGAAGATAAGACGCTGCATATAAACGCACTTTAACTACGGGCAGTGTTTTGGGCCCACAAGTCGTTTCTGCCGTCCCTCAAGGGCAAAGTGGCGAGGGTCCTCATAGACAATACCACCACAATGTTTTACATCCGGAAGGAGGGGGGCACCAGATCCCCAGCACTCTCCAGGGAGGCGCAGGACTTGTGGCACTGGGCTGTCACCCAGGGGATGTTCCTCATTACATTTCACCTGGCAGGAGTAAAGAACACTGTAGCCGACTCTCTCAGCAGGGAGCTACCCTTGTCCCACGAGTGGGAGCTTCGGCAGGACCAAGTGGACAACCTGTTCGACAGATCGGACAATCCACAGATTGATCTGCTTGCGACGAACACCAAGTGCCGGAGGTTCGCCAGCAAGGGGGACGCATTTTCATTCCCCTGGGACTGGCTGTTTCTGTATGCGTTCCCTTTGTTGCTTCTTCGCGTCATCAATCAACTCAGACGGTGCTGGTGCAGGATGATCCTCGTCGTGGCAGTGGCCGAGGCAGATCTGGTACCCGTACCTTCTCAGCATGTCGGCGTCCCCTCCAGTCAAGCTGCCAGTGGTCGCGGATCTTCTCGCCAGGGATGGAGGTGCTATTCTGCACCACGACCCAGGATCGATAATCCTGAAGGCCTGGCTCCTGCAGCATTAGAGTTCTAGGGTTACAATCTTCCAGCGGACTGCCAGGAGGTACTCTCCAAGGCCAGGGCGTCATCTACTTTACAATGCTACAGACACAAATAGAGGCGCTTTGCAATTTGGTGCTGTTCGCAGACGATCGACCCGCTGAGGGTCACGGCCCCTCAGGTACTGCCATATTTTCTGACGTTGGCTAAATCGGGGCTGACTCACGCCTCCATCAAGGTTCATCTGGCGGCTATTTCCCGATACACCAGACCCCCAGGACGAGCCTCCTTGTGGTTGCACCGGTTGTTTAAGGAATTCATCAAGGGACTGCTTGTTTCCGCTGGTGAAGGCTCCGGCCCCAGCATGGGAGCTCAATGTGGTACTTCCATTCGAACCTCTGTATTCTGTTCCACTCAAATTTCTGTCGTGGAAGACAGCTTTTCTCGTGCCCATCACCGCTGCACAAGTGGGAGAGATCAAGGCCCTAACCTGTAAACCACCTTACTTGACTTTCCACGAGGCGAGGGTGGTGCTGCGTACTTGGCCCTCCTTCTTGCTCAAGGTGCCGTCAGACTTTCATCTAAATGAGCCCTTGGTGTTTCCTGTGGGGGGAGAGGGAGCTTCCTGCCACATATATTTATGCACTTGCATTCAGTCATGCAAATAATGATTTTCACATTGATCTTGACAAGGATATCTCTAAATCAACTGTTAACATCATGCAGATAAAGTGACACTCTATAGGGTCAAGTTCACAAAGCATTTATTGTTTGGCTTGTGAATTTACTTTTTAACAGTTTTTTGTCATTTTACTGTTTAACTTTTTTTGTTAAACTTATTTTTGTGTCGTAATACAACGCAAGACACTCCATGAGCCATCAGCCACTTGTCCCCCAGGGAGCCCCTTAGAGAAACACATATAAGGTAAGTGAAATACTGGCGTGCCCCCATGAGTTACATCAAAGTGAAAATCAAATTATTTGCATGACTGAATGCGAGTACATACATTTCTGATGCTTGTTAATCTGCTTAGAATCACATGTTGTGCATTTGGTCCGACATCCAGTGGTAACAGCAGAGTATTGCGACTTGTCTTTCAGGGGACCGAAAGGGGACGTCGGCCTAGGCGTGTCTGTAACACTATCCCTATCGTGACGTGTACTGTACCCAAAATCCCTCACGCGCCGAGATCCCTCAGATTGTTTTTTTCTGCCCAGATAACTGGTCGCCCTACAGAGGAGCTCTTCGACGAAGACTGTGGAGTACTTGTCTACGGCAGTGGATTTCGGCGCCTAAAATCCGGCGGCTGATGCATCACCGTGGCCGGCCTTCACAGTAGGGAGAGCGGGGTCGGGGTGGCCCTATTTCCGTTATGTCTTTACTCTTTCCTCCTCTTTACCCTCTAAGTCTGGTCATCTTTCCCTTTCGCTATGGAAAGGACTTCTTTTAGGTTCTGCCCTAAATATACGGTCAAATACCCGTTGAAGGACGAGCACAGGACGTGCAACTCCTGTCTCCCCTTAGATCACGACGAAAAGCGGTGTGCAGCTTGTAAACTCCTTCGGCCTAAGACCCTTAAGGAGCATTGTCTAAAGCGGTGGCTCGCGCTCGGTATGTCACGGGCGAAACCCTCTTCCCCCACCGCCACTCCCGCCGAAAGGGACAGGGGCACCTCTGATGACCAAACATCCGTTGCGGATGTGATAGACCTTGAGGCGGAGACTTCTAGGTCTGCCACGCACGTCCTCGACCCTTCAAGGCCTGACACTAGTCTCACTTCAGGGACAACACCCGGCGACAAGGGCGTACAAAGAACGCATTACACTAAACACACAACCCCTCCACCTATTTCGACGGGTACGTCGAAAAAGGTGAAAGCGCCCGCAGGACCGTCGAAAATTTTGGTGGAGTCCTCGGATTGTTCGGATCCAAAGCCTTCCCCGAATCCACAGCAGCGTTTGACTTCTTGCCATCCCAAAACAAACAAGGGCGCTACCCCCAAATCAAGTTTACACATCGAAGTGCGGAATTTCGACGCTCCGACGAACCCGAAAGGCCCGGTAGGCTAAAGAAATATGACTAGGCCTCAAGGCGAAAAACCTACCGCTAGGCCCTCTTAACACCGCGGTCGGCGGTAAATCTACCGATAGACCTTCAGAACCACTAACTCACGCTGATTCGGCAGAAGTTGAACACAGTATCGCAAGAATTACTTCGGCGGTTGGGCTTATACCTATTCTGTCGAAAAACATGGGGCAGGCCGCGGACAAATCGATAGATACGCCATGGTACCCCGATTCTCGCAATACCTAAGAGGACAGTCAAGAGCCTCTTTCCAACACCCTGAGTGACAAATTTCGGCGTCAAGGGGCGGAAGACGACGTTTTTCCACCCATAGGCCCTTCTTGTTCCTGTAAGTGGACAGGGGAGAAATTTGAAGGGTTCATGGATCATCTTGAAAAAAAGATGTATTTTTCTGGACATCCTTCCCCGGAAAGATTTTGTGGAGAACCTAATCTTAAAATTGCTTCACATTTCCAAGAAGATCAGCCCTTTGTCCCCGTCCATCATGAAAACATCGTTCAAATGGATA
Organism: Ambystoma mexicanum; assembly: GCF_040938575.1. NCBI lineage: Eukaryota > Metazoa > Chordata > Amphibia > Caudata > Ambystomatidae > Ambystoma > Ambystoma mexicanum. Next base: position 428,224,222 of record NC_090936.1, on the reverse strand, counting down.
CTTATCAGCACATTTACAGTGAAGTTGAAGAACCTTCCTTCCTGAAGGGCTACACCGAGGACCAGGCGGATGCCACGGACAATTGGGAAGAAACCCACCAAGTGGGGACGGACCCATGGACGCTCTCCCAACAAGATTAGAACACTGATGTTCTGTGCCTGGATTCTCCTCCGTCCACCCCGGCTCGCCAGGCCTCACCTGTAGACGACCAAATGGTCTTCAATGCCATGTTAAGGAAGGCAGCAGATCACTTTCAAATCACTACTCAAGAGGCGGGGCCTGAGCAGGACTTTGTAGAAGACATTCTCAAGGAGAAACTCCCCCTCTAGCCAGGCCATTTCCCCTCCTTAATTCCATTAAGAGAAGATTGGCCCCCTCCCTGGTGTCACCAGCTCAGATCCGGGCAGTGAACCCAAGAGTAGAAAAGTTATTTCAGCCAGCTCCTTCAGACCCTCAATACATTAAAGGGCACACCACCCCCGATTCCCTGTTAGTGACTAACACCTGGAAACAGCCAGGAGTACCCCTTGCTACGGGGTAGGCGCCTCCGGATAGAGAATCCAAGAGGTTGTATGCCTTAGGTAAGGGGGTTACCTCGGGTGCCGCATATACCACGCGCATAGCGAATAAGACAACGCTGCTGGTGAGTTATGCTGACGCTCATGGGAAACTAGTACAGGAAGGTCTCCAAGAGGTCCGAGAGTCCGTCAGGTCCAACCTTCTCACTATTGTGTCCGAAGGCAGGCAAGTGAACCAGAATGAAATAAAGAACACTCTGGACACGGCTGAAACAGCAGGCAGGTCTCTGGCCCAGGGAACCTTACTTAGAGGCACGCTTGGCTTTGTACCTCAGGTTTAAGCCTGCGACTCATCAATAAACCCATTGAAGAAACTAACCTCTTCGGAAAGGCATCGATGAGTCCCTAGAAACAGCCAAAAAGAGCATGAGACTTAAGTCTCTGCAACAAATTACTCAAAGACCTTCCTCCCAGAGGGGCAGTAATTCTCGTCTGTCCTTTCGGCGGCAGTCCCGTGCAAGTCAGAATAACTGTAGCACGGGAAACTTTAATTCCGGACAGACATTAGGAAGCCCTGCATACTACCCACTAAGTGGTCAGCAATGCGGCAAAGCGAGAGGTAGAGGCCCCAACCCTAGAGGAGCCGCAGCCTCTGGTCAGAAATGGCCATCAGATCCATGCCCCCTCCCATGTCACCCCGGTCGGGGGGGGCGCTTAACATCTTTCCTCACGGCATGGGAGGGGCTAACTTTAGACCAGTGGGCCATAAAGACGGTTGCCCATGGGTACTGCGTGGAATTTGCCCGACCTCCACAATTCAGACCACCACGCTCACGGCGCCTCTCACCGGACCATCTGGAGAGCCTGAATCCAGAGGTGGAAGTGCTGCTGGGAAAGGACGCCATAGAAGCCATCCCTATTCTTCAGGTAAACAAGGGTATTTATTCAGTGTACTTCTTTGTACCCAAAAAGGACCTCACCATGCGCCCTGTTCTAGATCTGCACCCAGCAAACAAATTCCTAAAACCTCAAAGCTTTCGCATGGTAACACTACAGGAGGTGATCCCACTGTTGAAACAGGGGGACTACATGGCAACATTGGACATGAAAGATGCATACTTTCATATTTCAATGTTGCCAGCGCACAGGAAATGTCTAAGGTTCATGATAGAGGACAGGCATTACCAATTCCAAGTGCTCCCCTTCGGCATCGCCTCGACCCAAAGGGTGTTTTCCAAGGTACTGACAGTAGCAGCAGCACACCTGCGCAGACTATCCGTCCCGATTTACCCTTACCTCGATGACTGGCTCATAACAGGGGACTCGTACGACACATGCTTTTTTAACATCCAAAGGACCGTGGACCTTCTGTTCAGTCTGGGTTTCTCAATCAACGACAAAAAATCCAGTTTAGTCCCCAGTCAAATAAAACAATTTCTGGGAGCTCTAATCCGGACGAAAGATGGCCTCGTCTTCCCCTCCAATGAAAGGGTTCAGAACATGCTTTTTCAGATCCTTCAATATGTAGCCAGTGAGGAGGTGACGGTGCGCAAAGCCATGTGTTTGCTAGGAATGATGGCGTCATGCAAATACTTGGTTCCCCCCGCGCCGCGGCTGCGCATGCGTCCCATGCAAGAGTGGCTCAACAGCCAGTGGTGCCAGGCCAGCGGACAATGGGAAGATCTGGTAGTTGTCTAGCCAGCCCTCGTTCTCTCTCTGCAGTGGTGGTGAAAGGAAAACCTTCTGAAGGGGAAAACCTCCACCACCCCTGCAGTGGAAGCCACTCTCACGACAGACTCCTCTCTCACGGGGTGGGGGGCTCACCTGCTTCAGCATACAGCGCATGGAGTGTGGATCCCACAAGTAGCGTTCAACCATATAAACTTACTGGATCTATTAGCGGTGTTCAAGGCATTAAAGGCTTTTCAGATGCAACTACAAGGGAAGACAGGGCTGATTCTAACAGACAGCACTACAGCCATGTATTACCTGAACAAACAGGGCGGCACTCACTTTCCAGGGCTATCCAAGCTGTCCCAAAACATTTGGATGTGGGCTCTCAAACACAAGATGTTTCTGTTGTCCCAACATGTTCCAGGGGAACTCAATCTTCTGGCAGACGTGCTCAGCAGAGATTTCCCTCTGCCCATAGAATACAAATGGCATCTGCACAAAGACCTCGTGTCCAACATATTTGCAGAATGGGGCTTCGCAGAGATCGATCTTTTCGCGACTCAGGAGAAGGCCCAATGCCAAGACAACGCCTCTAGGTACCCCCAGAACTGCTCCAAGGGGAACGGTCTCTGGTTAACATGGTCAGGGAAATGTGTCTACGCTTGACTCCCCTTCGCAACAAGATAGTGCACAAGATGCACCTGGAACCATTTACCATGATACTGGTGGCCCCCATTTGGGCCCACCAGTAAAACTACCGTGCCCGTACAACATGTTGTCTCAGGACAGGGGGAGACCCTACACCCATGCCCACAAACTCTGAATTTAGCAGCCTGACTCCTGAGGTCATAGAGTTTGGACACCTACAGCTCCCTCAGAGGTGCATGGACATGCTCGGGGAAGCTAGGAAACCTAACACCCGTTATTGCTATGCCAGCAAATGGAATCGATTTGTTATCTGGTGTAATACCAAGGGCGTCAATCCCATCGATTACTCACCCTCTCACATTGTGCTATACCAAACCCATTTGTTGGACACAGGGTTGGTCTTCAATTCCCTGAAGGTTCATCCGGCTGCTCTTTCAGCCTACACCACGTCACAACAAAGGGTGTCATGGTGGAAGATACCTTTTGATTAAGGCCTTTGTGGAAGGTGTTAAACAAATGTATCCTCCCATTTCTCACCCAGCCTTCCTAGTGGCTATCACTTCTATCAGAAGAGTTAGTGAACTACAGGCCCTTACTGTTCTAGACCCCTTTGTTACAGTCCACAGGGATAAGATAGTTCTGCGCACGCATCCCAGATTTGCACCTAAATTCATCTGGAAGTTCCATGTGAACCAATCGATTGAACTACCTACCCTTTTCCAGAATCCCACTAGCATGGCCGAAAGAAGCCCACACACACTAGATATGCGCAGGGCAGTCATGTTTTACCTTGAAAGAACGAAACCACTGAGGACAACAAACCAATTTTTCATTTCAGTGGCAGCTGGTAGAGAGGGATCCTGTCTCTAAATCAGCTATCTCAAGGTGTATTGTCAAATGCATCACACTATGTTACACTCTGGCAAAGAGAGAACTGCCCTTCATGCCTAGAGCACATTCTACTCGGGGCACTGGGGCATCCATAGCATTAATTGCAAATGTTCCCCTAGAGTCCATTTGCAAAGCGGCAACCTGGAGTTCTGTACACACCTTTACAAAACACTATTGCCTAGACACGCATTCTAGGTCTGATTCTCAGGTGGGACAAGCAGTACTAAGACATCCTTTCTCTACTGTTCCTTCTCACAGCCCACCTCCAACTCAGGGTACTGCTCGCTAGTCTATGCACAGCATGTGATTCTAAGCAGATTAACAAGCATAAGAAGACATGCATTACTTACCATGATAGTATTTCTGATGATTGTATTTGCTTAGATTCACATGCGCCCTCCCCGCTCGGGGTGGAAGGAACATAGACATCTTACTACTTTCTCTCCATGTACTCACTCACATTAGCCTTGGGCTTCCTCATGGCAAAAAAAATACAATTGGAGGGACCTCGGCGCATGAGGGATTTTGGGTACACTACACGTCATGATAGGGATCGTGTTACATGCCTATGTAGACGCCCCCTTTCGGTCCCCGAAAGAGAAGATGCAATACTCTGGGGTTACCACTATGCACAGCATGTGAATCTAAGCAGATACAAGCATCAGAAATGCTATTACAGTAAGTAATGCATGTCCTATGTGGCAGGACGTCCCCCTTGTTTCCAAATCTACTAAGCCCAGAGTCCTACCACTAATAAGGCTGTCCCTCCTGTTACCGCTGTGTTTTTTCCGATGCCTTTGTCGCCGGCTGAAAGGAATTTGCACTTGCTTGATGTTGCTAGAGAGTGCTGAAGTTCTATGCGGCCCTATGTGGCCCGCGCGAAGAGTTTCCGGAAAACTTCTCAGCTTTTTCTGAACTTTAGTCCTGTGAACAATGGGAAGGCCCTGTCGAAGACTTCCATTTCAAGGTGGCTCTCCGGCTGCATCACTCACTTTCACTGGTTGGCAAACCGACCGCTGTGTGGCCGTCCGTGAGCCCATTCTACTAGAGCGATCGCTGCTACTACGGCGTTCCTGTATGGTGTGCCCCTGCTAACCATTTGAAATTCTACTGCGTCGACCGGGATTCCCAGGAGGAGTCCAGCCAGCCAAGCAGTGCTGCAAAACCTGTTCGTTCGAAGGTGAGCCTGGTGAGGAGGTAGGAGATTGCTTCTGTTGAGCTGTTCCACTTCCCATGGTTGTGCATGTGTGTACTGCTATGAATTCATTATTCATGAGCATGTGAATCCATGCCAGACCCATGTTGGAGAAAGAACAAGTTACTTACCTGTAACTGTTGTTCTCCAGCATGGGTCTGGCATGGAGACGCATGCAAACCCTCCCGCCTTTCCCTCTGCAGCTCTTCTCTTGGTCCTACTGCCACTTTACGTCCTACCAAATCTGAAGATGGCTGTCGGAGGAGGGGCTTAGGTAGAGAGCAGTCATTGGCTAGGGGCAGTATAACCCAGAGCTCAGTGATTGGCTTATAGGAGAAAGACAGTTTAGAAACTCAACTGAAACAGTTTTTTCTTTTACCAAGGATTCCCAGCCTGACCACAGGGAATATTCATGAGCATGTGAATCCATGCCAGACCCATGCTGGAGAACAGTTACAGGTAAATAACTTGTTCCTTTTTACTTGTATTGTTGGGAAAGGTTTTATTTAGACATCATTGGGAGATTGAAAAGTGCTCACATGCTCTGAGAACCTGTTATCATTTTCCTTCCCTTAACCTTTCCTTTCCACAAGCTCAGAATTTTACCAAGTGCAAAAAGTGATATAAAAATGCCAATACTGTCCTAGTAATTGAAGTCCTGTTTATGAAGCATCTCTAAAGAGTATCTACTTGCTTATCTTGATTCTGAGAACGTGTTATGAAGTGTAATTTTATTTTCGCACATTGCCCTTTTTAAAGAATGCGTATTTAAAACTGACAGTTAAATAAATTTGTAATTATTTTACTAGAAAACCTTGAGTGTAAGTGTTATTTGGATACCTGTATGTGGGGATTTCTATACTACAGCTCACATTTACCCCTCTTGAGATAAGTCTGGCTGCTCAGTCACTCTACCAACTTGTGTAGTACAGACCTATACCAATAGGTGGGTTACTTAATACCAAGAGGACAAGACTGGTGTAGTCTCCCACAGGGTTACTGCATACAATCTTCCCTAACACCTTGTGCTGAAAACGTGCGGAAGGGAAGACAACTACTCAATCGTCCTGACATTTTATTTCTTGGAACACTTTTCTTTGTTGCATACATTATTGTCCCACACCCTTTTGTATTTGGAAGTAAGGATTGCCAATCGTTTTATTAGTATAGGCCCTTTAATTTGGACACTCTATTAGGACTGGATTATTATAATTTGATGGTCGTAGCTTGCTCCCACCCTTAGATTTAGGTTAGATAGGCGTTCAACCCATTGAAGTTCAATAAACACCCTTGAACTGAGATCACTTGTGTCTGTCTTCATTGTTTGATACCACGCCTTCCTTACAAGGAGTAGCAGTTAGAGAAGATGGTACAAATGGAGAGCACAATGGGGGTGCGAAGGTGGAAGGTGCGAGGAGTAGGACTCGAGAGACGATAGACTGACGCAAAGCCCAATGCCTCCAGCACAAGCTGCGCAAGGAGTGAGGTCATAAAATAGATTCAACTTTCCTAAAAGGGGAAAAAAGGCCTAGTTTTGGACCTATTAAGTGCAGAGACAATGCCTCAGGTGCCATACGCAGTCATAACATAAGCTAATATGGGGTCGTTGTCCGGCTGAACAGGGAATTCCACTCACCGTGCTTTAAAAGCCCTATGCAGACCAATACATGCAGCCACTGTGAGGATCGATGCTGTGCAATAACTGGGATAATGTCTGCAGCCATAAAGTTCCTGTACTCATGCATTTTACCCAGCCAGGTAAAACCACTGTGTCCATCGCTTTACCGTAGCAACATCAGCCATGGAGCGGGTCGGCACACAATTCCATAAGGGAAATTCACGGTGGTAGGGATGGGCTACACCCTGGAGATTCCATACTTTCCCCCAGGCCAGTCACTCTTGCCGGGTCAAAATGGCATGTCTCAGCAAGCCAGGGAGGAAGCACCAAAGAGCTGATATCTCGACCCTTTTCAGAGTATTTTTCAACCTCAAAATGAGTATGGGGTGTATGATGTACAAACCAGTAAACCGCAAACGGAGCTTGCTCTGCCAACTAGTACTGATGAAAATCAGGGGCTGCAAACCCTCCCTCGTGGATAGGATAAGGCCTGAGTGTCCCACTTAAGTCTCACCGCTCCCGAGTTCCAGACACATGTACTGATAGATTTCTAGCTCCTTAAAAAAAATCTGCCACAGGCCACAGTGGGTATCTTCTGAAAAAAAGACACGCTTGGGAAGAATGCTCATTTTAAGCACAATTTTACCCGCAATAGACAAAGGTAGTTGTGCCCACACCTGAAGCCTGGGCACGAGGTATGCCATGTATTCGGTGTAGTTGCATATTAACAAAGTGGTACAGTGCTGTGACACCACGATCCTCTGGTATCTTCTCTGTTGCGAGTCCATGTGAAGCGGAGAATGTCATGTGGCTTGGTCACAGTCTCGGGGGAAAATCGCTGTCTTGGTGCAGTTTATCCGAAGACCTGACAATTCCCTGAATGCAAGGACTTCTCGCATTATCAGACCCAGGTGGCCCCCAGGTCCCTTGCAAACACTCTAGCATAGTTTGCATCGAGGGATATAATTTCTGGATCCTCAATCATCTGGATGCCTCTGTGTTTGTCTTTTGAGATCTGCCAAGGGTTCTATGGTTATGGCAAAGAACAAGGAGGTTAGGGGGCAACCCTGGCACGTGCCGTTAGCAATAAGTAGTGGGGCAGAGAGCGTTCCATTTGAGCGAACTCTTGCGAACGGAGACGTATACACTAGCCGCGCCGCTGACAAGAACTTGTGGCCAAATTTACATTAAGCAAGAATAGCATACATGAATTGCCATGAAACTGAGTCAACAGCCTTTTGAATATAGAGTGTGGCCGCCATCGCCTGATCATCTGAGTGTATATGTGCCAGAATATTAAAGAGCCAGCATAAATAAACGCTGTCGACCGTCCAGGTATAAATCCCGACTGATCAGGGTGTATTATATAAGGCACAAGCGGTGTCAAGCGCATAGCTAATATCTTGGCAAATATCTTATCAGAATTTATTAATGAAAGCGGGCGGTATGAACGCAGTTTCAGGAGCATGGTGATGATAGCCTCCCTCATGGTTGTGGGGAGCCTCTGCAATTCAAGGGCTTCTGCCCACATCTTATGGAGGTAGGGGACCAAAGAGGCTTTAAAGTGCTTGTAAAATTTGACTGTAAGGCTGTCAGGACTGCAGGATTTCCCCGTAGGCAAAGCATCAATTGCGTGAGCAATTTCCTTATGGGAGATTGGGAGATCGAGTTGAGCCGCTGCTTATTGTCCAAAAAGCTAGCGATGTCCGTAGATGAACAAGCATCTTTATTTGCATATAATGTGGCATAGAAGGGACTCCAAGACCTTATTGATGTCAGCGAGAGTATGTACAAGGTCTCCTGCACTATTTTTAATGAGTGGAATGCAACCTCTCCCATTCGCCTTGCGGGTTGTACAAAATAGCAGTCCGCCAGGTAGTTCGCCATCTCCATAACATCTAGACATAGCCGGGGTGTCTCTCAGAATTTCAGTTCCCTCTCTGCGTGGGCCCTGATTGTGTCCAATGCTTCACTGACCTGCAAGAGCCTGGCAGGGGGGGGGAGGGGTTGAGTAGAGTATTGTTGTTCTAAGCTGCTAAGGGTGTCTTTGCTATCTTTGATGTCCCTCCTGGTAGTTCTGAGAACCCCAAACTCAGTGGACATGGTAATCCTGCAGATATAGGCCTTAAAAGCCTCCACAATGTACTCATCAAGGTCATTGAGCCTTAATTTGTCTGCAAGTACAACTGAACATGGTCCTGGAGGTTGGTTTCAAAGACTACGTCCATGAGCGCCTGAAACCTAAAGCGCCAGTTGGGCCAGAACTTTAAAAGCCTGCTCAGCTGCAAGGTAACTAAGATGGGAGAGTGGTCGGAGAATGTCCTAGGCAGAATGCTCTCACTGGTGACGCCACTAAGCAGGATCTCAGATAATTATAATAATTATAATTGGTTATTTATAACGCGCTTAATACTCAGAGGTTTATAAGTGCGGACCCGGGGGTTTCGAACCTCTGTTGCTCCGCGTCGTCTTGCTTCCAAGGCGAGCGTGTTGCCCCTGAGCTATCCTCCCGAGCCACAGATAAGAGCCACAGGTCAATACGAATAAAAGGAATCATGCACTGTAGAGTCAAATAAGTACCCATGGTCACAAGAGTGAAGGACCCTCCACACATACACCATATGTAGGTCGGTCATCCCGTTTCGTATTGCTCTGGCGCCTCTTGTTAGTATCCTCGAGCTCCGACCAGATCTGGCTAGATCTTTATCTAGAAGGGTATTGAAGTCCCCACCCCACAGTATATGTATCACCTGGTAGAGAGCAATCATATCTACGATTTAAGCATAAAATGGGGGGGTCATCCATATTAGGACCATATACATTCATCATGATTAGTTATTTGCCTGCTAGTACTCCATAAACCATGGCATATCTTCCTAATGGGTCCATATGAACCTTCCTGTGTGTTAACGGGATGGCATTGTTGCGCATAATCCTCCCTCTCCCACCCCGAAATGCGTGGAGTATGTGGTATAGAACCTGTTATTGCCCCAGTTTCTGGTGAACCCCTTAAGGAAGTGTGAAAAAGTGAGTCTTACCCCAGCATTCAATCTGCAACTTTCATGCCCAAGTCTCAGAGCCTTTTTGTTTTCTGGGACTCCAAAAATCTGCATGTTGCAGCGCGAACTTGATTCCAGCTAGTCATTCTTCTTGGTAACCATATGGACTTGCTTAGTCAATGACGTCACATTTTTAGCATGGCATCATCGTCCTCTACTGCGCCAACCCTGGTCTCTAGCTCAGTCGCAGATCCTCCTTTTCCAGCCGAGATTTGATGAAACTGATTGTGCCACTCATGTTGGCCAGCTTATTAATTGTAGAGAAGCCTTTCTGCATACCTGCCATCATGTGCTGCATCTCTGTAGTTTCTCCAGAGTCAGCCTCCGCAATCCACCGGTGCCACATCGCCAGCAGCCTCATCCGTCTTAGGGGATGGTTTTAGCATACATATTCATAGAACTCGGTTTCTTCCCTGCACCTTTCGTCATTACACAGGTATGTATGCAATTGTTAATCGCCGTCTGGTATCCAACGCTAGCAGCCCTAATCTCCAAGTAGACCCTGAGGATGTCAGGGCAGGGATTGGCAGCGACAACAGGGAGTGTTTCTCAGTTCTTTTGGTGGCTGGCCACCACTGCCAGTGTAGATAGTAGTGCACCAGGATCTGCAGCAGTTAGTGGAAGTACTACAGGTGCCGCTCGCAATACGAGGACTTAGTGCTCGTTTGAATCAGGGTGCTGAGCAGCTGGTGGAGCCCTGTATACCTAGGGCTTGAAGTGGCCAGTGTTGGGTAAGAATTTCATAGCAATGATACATCTTCCTGACCTGTGCCAACCCCAGAACTGTTTGCTTTACTAGTGGGTTATTTGTCCCTATACCTCAGTGATTGGGAACCTTTTTCCACACTCACAGATCCTTTTACTCTTTTTATGGGTGTCATTTTTAAGATTCTCCATGGTGTCTTTCGAATTGTATCCTCTTTAACAACATTTGGCCCATAGTGCCTATTGTTGCTGGGGGTTTATAGTGATGTTTTGGACTGGCATATTTTCGAATGCCATTATGTCGACGCAATTTTGCCGAAAAATCTTTTTTTTACTTTTTTTTTTATTTTATGTTTAAAATGGGGGAGTCCCCCCACCCCAAAACAGTTTTTTTAACCTTTTTTTTACTTACCAAACCTAAAAAAAAATTCCAAAAAATATATTCGAACAAAAAAGATTCGGCAAAATGTTTTAGACATAATGGTGATTCGGAAATATGACCGGATACCGTTGCTGGGTTGCCCTTTGGGCTCCCCTTTTAACTTTCTTTGGCTAACCTTGTGATAACTAAAGTTCTCAAGGTTAGACAGGATATTGTATTCTCTCTAAGATTTATTTAAGTGAAACCAGCAAACCCCACCTTATGTGGAGTGATGGGGAGATACAAAGTATCCCCTTTCTCATTATAACTGTAACATTTTTGTTACAGGGACAAGCTTACCTTTAATGGCTGGTGGCAGTGAACCTTTTTTTCTAATTCGGTGTACCTTTACCGCAGAATGTTTCCACATCCCCGGTAAAGGCACCGATGGGTGCTCATTTTGCCAAAATGACACCAGTCTTTGTTTTTTTGCCATTTTAGCGTTCCTTGTCCTTTCTTGGATCTTCCCATACCCACCGGTGCAGGAAAGTCCTTTGTGTGATTTCTATCTTCGACGGGAGACCTCGGTCAAGCCTGCCCCAGCTCCAGAATGTCTGTGAAGGCAGGAAGAGAGGGAGGAGTCCAGTACTCTGCAGCCCTTTTCTTCCAGCCTGACTGTGAGAATCAAGTTAAAACTGGGTGGCTGGCTGTCCTAAAAGGACTGCCAACCCCCCAAGTTTGAATGTTGCAAGTCTGTCTGATTGGCTGGGTTCCTACATAAAAGTCCAATCTTGGAAGCTGAAGAGGTAGGCGACCACTGGACCCTTCTTTCCAAGCGACCTGGGGACTCCGAAAACGACCCAGCCCCAGAGCCTGGTGAGACCCACTAGACTGAAGAAGACCGCATTTTGAGCCATCCCACGTCGTGCTGCGACTTTGCTGGGCTGCAATACCTTGGGACCTCGAGCCAGTGTGCGGTGCAGTCTTTGTAAATCCGAATCGAGCTCAAACTCTGCTGGAATCCTGCTGGCCCTCTATAGATGTGAATTGAGTCTGAAAAGTCCCCTCACCAGAGTGCTGCAACTTGCAAGTGGCGTGAGTCCGACCACCTCTGCCCCAAAAGTTATGCTGTTGGCTTCACTTTACTATTCCTGATGGGATGAATGTACGAGTCCCCCTAATTGGGTCTTGCTTCCCCTGACTTGCTGTTAGCCCGTCTATGAATAAGTCTGCCCTAGTTTACGCTTACCTTTAAGTTGCTGGTAGTGTCTTTAAAAAGTATAGAAGGTTTACTTACCTTGAGATAGCTGTGTGCCATTCTAAAATAAGTTAGTTATTGCTTACCTCAATCTGTGTTCCACTGATGTGAAAAGTAACTGTAATAGTATATTACAACATTGGGTTTTACCTGCCTAAAATAGCTGTGTGCTATTCTTTAAAAGTGGTCTTTAGGTGTAGCAGACCTTGGTCTGCCTGGTGCAATCCTAAATTAGTTCTAAGAGTTCTTGCTTATCTTAGACTATGTCCCACTGAGCATGAAAAGCAACTGTAATTGTATATTACACCAAAAGGTCTTGTTCACCTAGTATAACTGTGTGTTATCATAAATGTAGTTATAGGTACGTACAGTACCTTAAATAAGTGTTCCAATATTCAGAAAAGTATCATGGTAATAGTGTTAGTTGATTATGACATTGATTTCTTTGTGGATTGTCACTGCATAACTGGCATGATCGACTACCCTTGTACTACTGAAAGTAATCAAAAGTAACTCATGGTTTTACTCCTCATGAATAGGTGTGGCCTATACTAAATGTGTATGATAAGGTCTGACTTTTCTAGAATTACTGTTGGGTATTCTGAAGGTTTATGCTTTGGTCTGTGTACCTTGAAGCATTGTTCTGTTTTTTACAAATGAGTTGATGACTCTGACCAGTACTTACCCCAAGAGTTAGCTTGGCCTACTTGTATTTATAATAAACTTTTTTAAAAATAATACTTCGAATGGATTGTGTCCTCCCACGTATTCCTCATCTTAGATATATCCTTACCTTCAGTTTGCTGCTTCGGAAATCTTTTCTCTCTCAAACAGAGGGCGCTCCACTTGAGGCGGTGGCATCGATGTCCCTCGGTGGCATCTGACGAGCGCCAACGTCATCCACTGTATAAATGCATCGAGTGCGCCTGTTGGCCCCAGTTCCAGTTTTCCATTAGCTTCGCTTCGGATCGATATAAACGGCGCTTCAGTTCGAACGATTAGTTCGTCTTCATCGAACCCTTGCACACCGAAAACTGGGTTTAAAAAATGACGGAAATGTGGGAGAAAGATGTTGCTGACTGACCCTCATCGAAATTGCCTCTGCTGCCTCGGTTCTTACCATCGTATTGCTGACTGCAGTTCTTGTCAGTCGATGACCCATAAGGCCTTAAAAGAATGAAGAGGTAAACTGGCGGTGGGGGAGGAATCCTCGAAGTTTTCTTCGAGAGGGAGGAAAGACTCGCTGAATCTTCAGCAAAATGTCCCAAAAAATCGAGGTTGAGGAGTAGATCAAGAAATTCCTCTTCTTAGTCTTCTAAAAAGGCAAAGAAAAGACGACACCGGTCTCCCTCTTCCTCGACATCATCGGAGGAAGTTATAACATGTCCAACAAGACATGACTCCCCTAAAAAGTGGGAAGCTTTCAGTGCATCTATGTTTAAAAAAAAAAAAAAAAAAATTGAGAACGCGGCCCAAACACCTTCAAAAATGTCTGATGAAGACCATGCCCCTACACACAAAAAAAGTGACATGGGAAGATCCAAGACGAGGAAATCCGACAAATTGCCGAGGGTGTCATCCAGGGAATCTTCCCAAACACCTCATAAGGATAAAAGCTACCAGTGCATAAGTCGGAGGTAGAACATAAGAAAATGGCGTTAGACTCCCATACGTCATCAAAGTCCTCATCTAAAACATGTCCGAAGCCTCTATCGAAGGCGGTCGAACACAATGGGGCGATTACCCAACCTAAAAAGGTTACGTCGAGTACACAATCGATGATATCGAAGGCTCTTTCGATGGTCTCGACAACTCCTTCGAAGACATCGAAAACATCGAAGGTAGTAGCTACAACATCGACGCCATCAACGCTTCTGTCAACGTCGACACCCATTACAATGGTGAAATCGACACCAATGTTAAAACCTATGCTATCTGAAAAGGTATTTCACCCAGAAAGTAGACATGATTTTTTTAGGACCATGTTATCCATATATGAAGGAATGTCATCAGGAGAAGAAGTTTCACCTGCTGGTGTTAAATTTGGTACAAGTCAAGTCCCTGGGGAAGTAGTTGATCCTCAGTCTAAGATGCAAGATCTATATGAGTGCTTGCAATCAGCAAGTGGACTGGATACCTCTCCAGAATACGAATTTGAAAAACCTGAGCCAGCAGAACATGCTGATACAGGTTATAGAAAATTAATGAACAGGGTTACGGAATTCATGGGATGGGGTAGAAATTCACCTGTCTATCAGGATAATGACATGACTGATCTCCTTTCAAGAGGGCCTCAGCCAGACCCCATACTTCCACATCATGTAGCTTTACAAAGGAAGGTTAATACTGCATGGGAAAAACCTGAAACTATTCCGGCAGTAAATAAGAAATGTGTCCAAATATAGACCCTGTCTTTCTGATCCATAATATTTAAGTAAACAACCATCTCCAGAAAATCTGGTAGTTCAAGCAGCTACATCGACTAGGAATGTTGCAGACCCTACAATTCCCCCTGATAGGGATGATAAAAAGATTGATGCATGGTCTAGAAAGATTTTTACATCAGGGAGCATGGCTCTAAAATCCACAAATGTATCTTGCACCCTTGCGAGATTTACATATACCCTGTGAGACTGCATGTCAGTGGCAGCTCAACACATCCCGGAAGGTGAGGAACGTGATGGGTTCCTATCCATACCAAGGGATGGAAAGGAGGCTTTGGGGGAATGCCCTGAAGCAGGTTTGGACACAGCTGACAGTATCAGTAGGTCCAGGGCGTCTAGCGCAGTGCTACACAGATTTGCGTGGCTAAGAAAGTCAGGTTTTGCACCGGATGTGCAATCCAGACTTATTAATATGCCATTTGACGACTTGAGGTTGTTTGGCAGCAGGGCGGAAGAATGTTTGGAGAAGCGGCAGACCTCCAAGGCAGCGGCAAAATCGCTCAACAACGCCCCTACACAGGCTCATCTTCCTGGAGGGGTCGTCCCTTTCGATTTTACTCCTCATTTGGGGAAGGAAGGGGACAGGCCAGTCAGAGAGAACAAAGGAAATTTCCTCGGGGTGAAGAAGTGTTGCTAAATCTGCCCCATCAGCGGCATCTGTCCCTTCAGCCGCTGCTGCAGCTGCCGCAAAACCACTCTGAGGTTTTGATCCACAAGACCCCAGTGGGAGGTAGGATCTCACAGCATCTGGAGGAATGGCGGGGCATTACCTCAGATGCTTGGGCCCTGGAAACAGTATCCCAAGGTTACTGCCCTCCTTTTCAAAAGAAACCTCAATCACCCACCGGCATACAACTCTCCCAGTGGAACAAGGGTTGGTAATCCCCATATTTCCCCATATTTCCTCATACCAAAGAAGGACGGAGGATTGAGACCCATCTTGGACTTGAGAAGCTTGAACACGTTCCTCAGGAAGGACAAGTTCAAGATGATCACACTTTCTCAGATCCTTCAGGCTCTCCAACTCCAAGACTGGTTGGTATCATTGGACCTTCAGGATGCTTACTTTCATGTGCCAATATATCTCAAGCACAGGAAGTACCTGAGGTTCGCGATTGGCAATTCTCACTATCAGTTTCGAGTTCTGTTTTCTTGTTGACCTCTGCTCCGAGAGTTTTCACCAAGTTGATGGCGGTGGTGGCAACGAGTCTCAGGAGAAGAGGGATTCATGTCTACCCATACCTGGATGATTGGATGATCAGGGCACGTTCTCCAGAACAGGCTCAGTAGCATCTGTCCAAGACTTGCCACTTCCTTCACAAACTAGGGTTTTCTCTGAATTGAAAAAAGTCAAACATGATACCATCACAGAAACTCCAATTTATCGGAGCAGTCCTGGATACTTGTTCGGGCAAAGCCTCGCCTCCCGAAGAGAGAGCTCACCACATTCTGCAGATGGTAATAAAATTCCAGAATTCCCAGTATCTACCGGCCTTCGATTTTCTCAGGTTGCTTGGTCTCATGGCATCCTGCATTTTTCTGGTGCCAGAAGCCAGATTGAGGCTGAGATCCCTTCAATGGGCCCTCAGAACTCAATGGTCCCAGTTTTCAGGGGAAATGTCAGATCTTTTACAAGTTCCAACCAGGGTAGTACAGGATCTACAATGGTGGGCTTGCAAGGAACATATCCTCAGGGGAGAATCTTTTTGGCAACCATGGCCGGATATAACAGTAGTAATGGACGCCTCACTCACGGGGATGGGAGCTCACACCAACGAGTTGACAATTAGCGGTCGTTAGTCTCCATCTGAGTCCAAACTACATATCAACCTATTAGAGCTGAGGGCAATCAGACTGGCGCTGAAGGCCTTCTTGCCCTTTGTACGGGGAAAGAATGTCCTGATAATGACGGACAACACAGTGGCCATGTACTACCTCAACAAGAGAGGAGAAGTAGGTCACTGCCAATGTGCAGAGAAGCAATGCAGCTGTGGTTCTGGGCAATACAAGAAGGGATCTCTGTTTCAGCAATTCACCTAGCCGGAGAGCAAAACACAGCGGTGGAGGCTCCGAGCAGTCGGAGCAGTCTCCCACGAGTGGGAACTAGCTCAGGAATTCCATCAAGAGATATTCACCCTTTGGGGAACCCCACAAGTGGATCTGTTTGCGACCATTGTCGACAGGAAGTGCTAACTGTACTGCTCAAGGGAATTTCCCCCGAGAGGAGCTCTAGGGGACACATTCGTAGTGGATTGGGAGTTTCCACTTCTTTATGCGTTCCCTCTAGTCCCTGTGATCCCTCAGGTAATCAGGAGGTTGAGAAAGTTCAGGAAAACCATGATCCTAATTGCCCCGGATTGGGCCAGGAGAACGTGGTACCCGGACCTTCTGGGCATGTCCATCTGCCCTCCAATACGTCTTCCAAAAAGAGAAGATCTTCTCTTGCAAGAGGAAAGTCACGTTCTCTATCCAGAGGTCAACACACTCAACCTTCATGCATGGCTTCTGAGAGGTTGAGATACAAGGATGGGGACCTTCCGGATGACGTCATGGAGATCTTGCTTTCAGCCGGAAGGCCAGCAACTAAATCTCTATCGGTGTCGTTGGAACAAGTTCACTAACTGGTGCAGAGATAAGAATGTGGACCCATTTCAGTGTAATATTCCTACAATATTATCTTTTCTTTTACATTTGACTAATCTGAGGCTCTAGGTTAGTATGATAAAAGGATACTTAGCAGCGCTATCCATTTTTAAGCGCGTCAGAGGAGGAATCTTACTTTAAATAACTTTTTAATAACCCAATTCTTAAAAGGTCTAAATAATGTGTTTCCTCCAATAGCCTTTCAAGTTCCTGTGTGGGATTTAAACTTGGTGCTAAAGTTCCTCACATGTGTTCCTTTTGAGCCTTTACACTCTTGTCCATTAAGGCTTCTTAATCTAAAAACAATACTTCGAGGGGATTGGGTCCTCCGACGTATTCCATATCTATGACGGGTAATGTCCACAGCTGTGCTGCTTCGGAAAATCTTCGGCTCCTGCGTCGATTACGTCGATGCGCCGTCCCCGAGGACCTCCTCTGACGGCCAACGTCACCTGATGTGATAAGGAGGACGCACGATGCCCATAGCCTCAGTTCCGTTTTTTCTGCGAACGTGTTCGCTTCGTGAATCTCAGTACTCCTCGACTCTTTGGAGTTTGCTGTTTTCTTCTCAGTTCGTTGAACCAGTTCGTTTAATTTTGTGAAGACCTGTTCGTGGCGATGTCGTACTTCGTCTTCAACCCCGCGTCCGGGCTTCAAGAAATGCGGGGACTGTGGGTCCAAGATGTCGGTCACGGACTCGCACAACGCCTGCCTCTGGTGCCTCGGGGAGGCCCACGATACGGACAACTTTGTCGACTGCCACTCGCTCAAGGCAAAGGCCTTGCGGGAACGCAAGAAGAAGCTGTCGGTAGGTCGGGTGTCTAAGCCCCGGAAGTCGAGGTCTACGGGGCTTTCGACGGATGACTCGAGGGGCGACTCTCCGCGTCATCGTCGGAAGTCCAGTGGGTCTCCTTCCAGGAGTCGGTCTCGCCACTCCTCTGCCTCTTCGAGGCATTCCCGGAAGCGCCGGCATCGGTCGCCTTCCCCGTCCTCTTCCGAGGACTCCGCCCGTCGGCGGGTCGCTTATCCCTCTTCCCTCCATGCAAGCGACACCGGAGGAATGGGTTTCCTTTGGGAAGCAGATGCTAGCGATTCTTGAATCGCAGGGCACCGGTCCGTCCGTGCCTCTGAGTAGGGTCGGTCGGCACCGGTCGAGAGACACCGCTCGTACGCCTTCGGGCTCGTGTGGTCAGCACGGCTCAAGGGAGAGGTCCCGCTCAGACAAGGGTAGCCGTTCTCGCCATGCCCGTTCCAGGTCCCGGTCCTCGACGCGCTCGAGACCGCGTGATCCTGTGCCGTCTAAAAAGAAGACGTCGACGCCTGTGGCGCCGAGGTCGTCATCGATTTCTCTCGAGGCTCTGCCTCCGAGGGGGTCGTCGGCGCCTAGGTCGTCGAGAGACACGCTCGGAGCTCCGGCTTCGAAGCCTGTGTCGACGCCGCTGATGCTGGAGGCGCTGCAGCTGACATCGACGCCGTTTCTGTCAACTTCGGCGCCCTCAACGCCTTTCGAGGCGGTGGTGTCGGAGGGGCCCCGCGGGACGGGGTTAGCCCCTAGAAAGGCTCTGGCTAAGGTCAGGCACTGCTTTGGTCCCCAGAGGTCTTCCTCTCCCCGCCTGGAGTACATTTCAGAGGGT
The DNA here is from genome assembly GCF_040938575.1 of Ambystoma mexicanum. NCBI lineage: Eukaryota > Metazoa > Chordata > Amphibia > Caudata > Ambystomatidae > Ambystoma > Ambystoma mexicanum. The sequence goes on along the minus strand of NC_090936.1, from coordinate 428,205,574 downwards.
GATGAAGGCTCTGATGACGGCTTGGGTCCGGTTACGGTACCAGATGAGCTTATCTCGGGCCATAGCCAGTTTGATGACCTGAGGCAGTCACTGCATGATGCCAGTGGACTGGACACCTCTCCGGAGGTGGCGTTTTGTAGGCCGGAGCCTGGCACTCAAGCCGATTCTTCATATCGCCGCCTTATGTCTCGGGTCACCGAGTACTTGGGTTGGTCAGCTCCCCCAGGGGAGTTCGTTCAGGATGATCTCACGGACATCCTTGATCTTGGTCCCCCCACTGACCTGGTTTTGCCGTTTCATATGGCTCTGCAGAGAAGGGTGGCGGCGACTTGGACTGCTCCGGAGAGTCTCCCGGCAGTGGGCAAGTCTTTGTCGTGAAAATACCGTCCAGCCAGCGACCCCTGCTACTTTTATAGGCACCCCACTCCGGAGAGTTTGGTGGTGCAGGCGGCTACGGCCCCGGCAAAGCAGGTGTCATATCCTACCATCCCTCCGGATAGGAACGACAAACGTTTTGAGGGCTGGGCGAAGAAAGTGTTTTCTTCAGGGGGTATGGCGCTTCAGGCAGCCAACTCCATATGTGCCTTGTCTCGTTTCACACACACTCTGTGGAACTGTGTTGCATTAGCGGCTGAACATATTCCCGAAGGGGACGAACGGGATGGTTTCCTTGCTATGGTTCAGGATGGCAAGGATGCCATGTGTGAGGCCGTTCAGTCGGGTTTGGACATGGCAGATTGTGTCAGCCGGTCCATGGTGGCGAGCACCGTAATACGCAGGTTTGCGTGGTTGCAGAAGTCTGGGTTCGCTCCTGATGTGCAGTCCCGGCTCCTCAACATGCCCTTTGACGGTGAACATCTTTTTGGCAGCAAGGCTGACGAGAGCCTTGAGAGGTTGCAGACCTCCAAAGCTGCAGCGAAGTCGTTGTGCGCTGCAGTTCGCCAACCTCCGCCTTTTCGTCCTAGGGGACAGCAATGGAGGGGAGGTTCCTTTCGCTATTACTCGTCCTTCAGTAAAGCGAGAGGAGCTAGCAGTCAAAGAGGCCACCGTAAGAGTGCCAGAGGTGGAAAAAAGGGTATTCGAGGTGCCAAGGCCGCTCGGGCAGTTGCCTCTTTGCCCTCAGGCAACGCCGCAGCCGCTACCACTCAGTCATGAGGCCACGTCCCATGGTTCGCTGGTTGGGGGAAGGCTGGCGCAGCATCTTGTAGAGTGGCGAGCCATTACTTCAGATGTGTGGGTTCTGGAGATCAAAACCCACGGCTACTGCCTTCCCTTTCGGCAGAAGCCTCACGACAATCCACCTGGGAACCTCTCTTTGAAGAGTCTGGATCCGCTCCTTGCGCAGGAAATTCAAGCCCTGCTGGAGAAAGGCGCCATAGAACTGGTGCCTGCAGCGGAGAGGAAGAAGGGATGGTATGCCCCTTATTTTTTGATTTCGAAGAAAGACGGGGGATTGAGACCCATCATGGACTTGCGCGGTTTGAACAAACTCCTCAGGAAGGACAAGTTCAAGATGGCTACTCTCTCAAGTCCTCCAGGCCCTTCAACTTCAGGAGTGGTTGGTGTCTCTCGACCTCAAGGATGCTTACTTCCATGTGCCGATCCATCCCAAGCACAAGAAGTACCTGAGGTTCACGGTTGGTTTGTTTGTTTGTTTGTTTGTTTTATTCACTTATAATGCGCACCCAAACCCAAAGGTAGCCGGGCGCAGCAGTACAGAAAATGCGAAGCTTAGGTTGCAGGGTGGGGTCATGGGATACATACACTGTACAAATACAAAATATAGATGCACAATATCACAGGAAGGCAGCAGTTGCGGTATACATGCAGAATAAATACAAAATATGCTCAAGACAATCTATGTACAGGTACTGTGTGGGCGAAAGCTCATCGGTCAGGTGGCCAAAGAGAGTGGGACCATAAGATCATGATGAAGTGTAAGTTCTAGGGTGGGGTGAAGGATAAGTGGGCGCCAATAGGCTATTCATTGGCAGTCCTTAGCAGATTGATGTAGTTAATTCTGAATTTAGGGAAGGGCTGTGCCTCGCGTAGAGTATTAGGCAATGAGTTCCATAATTGAGCTGCTTGCACCGGGAAGCTACTACCCCCCGCCTTAGATAACCTGAATCTAGGAATAATGAGGCTGTTGGCATTTGCAGTTCTAGCGGGGTGCGAGTAATTTCTTTTTGTGAGTTTATTGCGGAGATAGCTTGGTGCTGCATTGTTCAGGGCTTTATGAACCAGGGATGCTACTTTAAGGTGGATTTTGTTTTGGGAGGATAACCAATTGTTTTGACGCCTGATGTTTGAAATATGTGATCTTTTGGGTACACCAAGGGCGGCTCGTAGGGCATTGTTTTGAAGAATTTGAAGTCGGTGGGTAATGGATTTGTTTGCTCCGATGTAGAGGGCATTACAATAATCAAGTCTCGAAAGGATTAATGCTCTCGCTAGGATAAGGCAGCTGTTATCGGAGAGAAAGTGCTTGCCTGCTCTAATGAGCTTGCATGTGTAGGCGGTGGCAGATGCCAATGACTTCACCTGCTTGTCAAAAGAGAGGGTGGCATCCAGATAGAAGCCAAGTGTCTTCACATCTTTGGAAACCTTGATAATATTCCCGTCAATTTCAAATGAGGTGTAGTCCTGACTGAGTTTCTTCATGTTAGAATGTGTCCCTAGGATGAGCAGCTCTGTTTTGTCATCGTTCAGGCATAGACCGTGGGTTGCCATCCATGCCTGGACCATGATATACACCCTATTCACCAAGGCCAAATCCTTGTTGTAGTCCCCGGAAAGTGGGAGGAGAATCTGGGTATCATCTGCATAGTTGGTGTAGGTGATACCAAGATGGTCCAGATCATCAAAAAGGGGCTTAGTGAATATGTTGTAGAGAGTCGGGGAGATGCATTAGCCCTGAGGGACTCCACATCGGATGGGGATTGGGTCCGTCGCTGTCGAGGGGGAGAACACCCTCATAGTCCTATCACTGAGGAAGGATTCAATCCAAGATATGGCCTCCTTGGAAAAATGTGCGGCTGAGTCTAAATGGCTGCAAAGTACTCCATGGTCTACAAGGTCGAATGCCGCCGAGAGGTCCAGCAGCAAGAGGAGAGCCATTTTACCTTTATCTCTTATTTCATCTATTTGTGCCTTTAGGTCGATGAGGGCAGTCTCTGTACCATGTTGTGGACGGAATCCTGATTGGCGCTCTCCTAAGAGTTTCTGTTGTTCCAGGAAACTTTGGATTTGATTGTAGGCGATCTTATCCAGGATTTTGAGCAGGAAGGGGACTGTTGTAATGGGGCGGTAGTTTGTGGGTATAAGAGGGTCTAGCGTTTGCTTTTTAAGCAATGGTAGTACCCAGGATTGTTTTAAGTTGGTGGGTACCGTGCCGGACGTGAATGAGGAGTTGACAAGTTTGGCGATAAACGGGGAGAGATCTCTAGCTGCGTCTTTTATAAGCTGGGCAGGGCAGGAATCGCCCTGGCAGTTAGACGGCTTAAGAGAGAGGATGACTTTCTCCACCTCGAGAATCGATGTTTTGGAAAACATGAATCGTGTGGCTGTGTTCTGGGTCTTTGGGGTAGGGTCTGTAATGAGGTTGTTAGTCTTGGAATGATGAGTAAGGAAGGCTTTCTTTTTGGTTATTTTTGTTTGGAGTAGGGAGATTTTATTGGATAAGGCTAGCTGAATGTTGGAGCACCAAGTTTTGTCTTTGGTGCATGTATCCGTAATGGGGATGGGTGACTCTAGTTCTTTGAGGATGGTGAATAGTTCCCTCATGCTTGAATTGGCGTTGGAGATCCGCTTATTAAAGGAGTTCTGTTTGGCCAGATGGATTTCTTTTTTATATTGGGAGGAGATTTCTGTTAGTTTCATTTTATGGTCTACTGAAGGGGTAAGCCTCCATGCTGTTTCGCAGCTCCTCTTAAGTAGTCGCAAATCCTTTAGTTCGGGGGTAAACCATTTATTTAGGTGAGATTTGGGTTTACTTTTTCTGAGTTTCAAGGGTGCGATGTTGTCGAGGGTAGTTAGCATAATTTTATTGTACTCGTTGACTAGTGTTTCTGGGTCTAGATGATCTGCTAATCCGTTAAGTGTAGGTAGAATGGCCGGGATCACTGTGTCTCTGGTGATGCTCTTTTTGTTTCTTGTTAGGCAAGGCGGGGCCATGATGGATGCTGGTGGAAGTGGTCTGGAGGTAGATAATTCAAATGACAGGAAGAAGTGGTCTGACCAAGGTTGAGGGATAATAGCTTTGATATTGGCAGTGCAATTGTAGTCTACTAGCCAATCAAGGATTCTTCCCTTATTATGTGTAGGTGCAAGAGTTTTTTGCGTCATGCCCAAATTTGAGAGGGAATTGGCAATGATGGTGGCATTTTTATCTGAAGGGTCATTGAAGCCCAGATTGAAGTCCCCTAGGACAAGTAGTTGTGAAGAAGTTTTAAGGTTATTGGAGAGTGAATTATGGAGATCCTCCTCGAAGGTCCCTAAGGGACCAGGTGGTCTGTAGATGAGATGGATCGTCAAAGTTTGGGAGCCAAGCTAGTGGGAGTTTGATAGTAAGTGATTCACATGAGTCAGCTGCTATTGTAGGTGAGATTCTCATATCTAAGCTGGTCTTTGCGATGATGGCAATGCCACCGCCGCGCGTGTTAGTTCTATCTTGCCTGAATATCGTAAAGTCTTCTGGGATGGCTAAGGAGAGTAGGGGTCCTGCTGCGTTGTGCAGCCAGGACTCGGTGATGGCGATGAAGTCCAGATTGTCAAGCACTATCAGGTCACAGATATCTGTGGCATGTGCTATCAGGGATCTTGCATTTATTGGTGACTCGCACTTTCAGTTTCGGGTCCTGCCGTTGGGATTGACCTCCGCCCTGAGGGTTTTCACCAAGCTCATGGTGGTGGTGGCAGCGCATTTTAGGAAAGGGGGGATTCACGTCTACCCCTACCTGAACGATTGGTTGATCAGGGGGAGCTCTCCCGAACAAGTCCTGGATCATCTGTCCGTCACCTGCCACTCCCTTCACAAGCTGGGCTTCTCCCTACATTTAAAGAAGTCCCATTTGACACCAACGCAGCGGCTCCAGTACATCGGAGCAGTGCTCGACACATCCCTGGGGCAGTGTGTTCCTCCCGAGGTGAGGGCTCTTCACATTCAGCAGATGGTGCACAAGTTTCAACTTGCCCAGAATCTCCCAGCGTCCGAGTTCTTGAGACTGCTCGGCCTCATGGCATCCTGCATTCTTCTGGTGCCAGAGGCTCGTCTGCGGATGAGATCTTTGCAGTGGGCGCTCAAGCTCCAGTGGCCTCAGTCCTCCGGCAGGATATCGGACCCTGTTCAGGTGCCGCCTTCGGTCGCCCAGGACCTTCTGTGGTGGGCCGTCGAAGGCAATCTGATGAAGGGGGCCCCATTTTGGCTGCCCTGGCCGGAGGTGACTATCGTGACGGATGCATCCCTCACAGGATGGGGAGCTCACGCCAACAAGTTGTCAGTCAGCGGTCATTGGTCTCTGTCGGAGTGCAGACTCCATATCAATCTGTTGGAGCTGAGGGCCGTCAGGCTTGCCCTGAAGGCTTTTCTGCCAACTGTGCGAGGAAAGAGTGTCCTGATTCTAACGGACAACACGGTGGCCATGCACTACCTCAACAAAAAGGGGTCACTTCCTCTGTGCAGGGAGGTGATGCAGCTCGAGTTCTGGGCCATCCAGCAGGAAGTTTCGATCTTGGCGGTTCATCTGGCCAGAGACGACAACGAGACGGCGGACGCTCTGAGCAGGCAGAGCACGATCTCTCATGAGTGGGAGCTGGCTCAGGAGATTCTCCTGGAGATCTTCGCCCTTTGGGGGACCCCTCAAGTAGATCTCTTCGCCTCCAGTGTCAACCGGAAGTGCGAAAGGTTTTGCTCGTGGGAATTTCCTCCAAAAGGAGCCTTAGGAGACGCTTTCGTGGTGGAGTGGTCATTCCCACTGCTGTACGCGTTTCCTCCAGTCCCCGTCATCCCGCAAGTACTGCGGAGGTTTACAGAGGTTCGGTTCCCGGACGATCCTCATTGCTCCGGCGGGGGCCCGGAGGACGTGGTACCCGGACCTTCTCGACTTGTCCAGCTGCCCTCCACGTCGTCTTCCCTACCGAGACGATCTGCTCTCATGGGAGGGGGGTCAGGTTCTCCATCCAGAGGTCAGATCCCTCAACCTTCACGCTTGGCTTCTGAAAGGTTGACTTATAAGGATTGGGACCTCCCTGAAGACGTGATGGAGGTGTTGCTCTCGGCTAGGTGGCCTGCAACAAAGTCTCTGTACCTTTGGAAAAAGTTCTGCGACTGGTGCAGAGTTAAGAATGTGGATTCTTTTGAATGTGACATTCCCATGGTTCTGTCTTTTTTGCTTTCTTTGGCCCACAGGGGCTTGCAAGTGGGGACCATTAGAGGTTACCTGGCGGCGCTGTCCATCTTTAAGCGCTCGTCTGAAGAATGTTCCTATTTTAAGATTCCTTTAATTTCTCAGTTTTTGAAAGGGCTCACTAATGTGTTCCTCCGTCACCTTTTCTGGTGCCCGGTTGGGATTTGAACCTTGTTCTTTAAGTTTCTTATGGGTGCTCCATTTGAGCCTTTACATTCTTGCCCTTTGAGACTGCTAACTCTTAAAACTGTGTTTTTGGTTGCGGTTACTTCCGCTCGCAGAGTGAGTGAGTTACAGGCACTTTCAGTTAAGCCACCCTTCACTGTTTTTCATAAGGACAGGGTTGTCCTTAGAGTTCGTCCTTCTTTTCTTCCGAAGGTGGTTTCGGATTTTCATTTGAGCCAGAAGTTTGTTCTTCCGGCCTTCTATCCTCCTCCACATCCTGGTAAGGAAGAGGAGGGGCTCCATAGGCTTGATCCGAGGAGAGCGTTGAGCTTTTATATTTCGCGCATGTCCCGGGTCAGAGTGGACGATCAACTTTTCATTGGTTACGCTGGAAAGCGTTTGGGACAAGCTGTGACGAAACAGACTTTGTCTCGTTGGATTATTTTAGCTATCTCTGAGTGTTACGGCTTGGCGGGTAAGGACCCTCCGGCTGGCTTGCGGGCCCTTTCTACCAGGGGAGTGGCTGTGTCTACTGCCCTGCAGAGGGGTGTTCCTATTCCTCACATCTGTGATGCAGCCACCTGGGCTTCAGTACATACTTTTGTACGTCACTATTCCCTCGATTCCATCAGAGGGCAGGATCTGGCCTTTGGCAAGGCATTCCTATATTCCGCAATTTGATTCGGCATGCTAAATTTGTGTTCTAAATTCTTTTCCCACCTCCTTGCCTGGAACTGCTTTGGGAGTCTCATAGATATGGAATACGTCGGAGGACCCAATCCCCTCGAAGAACAAGTTACTTTCTTACCTGGTAACGTTCTTTCGATGGGATGGTCCGACGACGTATTCCATATCGCTCCCTCCCTACCTTCCCCGCTGCAGAATTTCTTTTGCGATTGCAGCTTGCGTTCCGCAAGGTCTTGTGTGTCTGACTGGTAGAAAACTGGTGGCGCACGTTCTGGGGGAAAAAACTATAACTGAGGCTATGGGCGTTGTGGGTCCTACTTATCACATCGGGCGACGTCGGCGGTCGGAGGAGGTCCTCGGGGACGGCGCATCGACGCAGACGCCGAATATTTTCCGAAGCAGCACAGATGTGGACATTACCTGTCATAGATATGGAATACGTCCTCGGACCACCCCATCGAAAGAACGTTACCAGGTAAGAAAGTAACTTGTTCTTCTAATTGCAATGACATCAGCCCACAGGGTGAGATGCAGGCACTTTCTAGTGGTCCTCCTCACACCATCTTTTATAAAGATAAAGTTGTCCTTAGGGTCAAACCTTCTTTTTTGTGAAAAATCGTCTCAGATTTTCACCTGTCACAAAAAATAATACTACCTACTTTCTACCCTCCTCCTCACACAAGTAAGGAAGAGGAACGGCTACATAGATTAAATCCTAGAAGAGCTCTTAGCTTCTATATTTCAAGATTGGCAAAAATACGTCTGTGTGACCAGCTTTTTGTGGGATACACTGGCCGTAAATTAGGACTAGCTGTAACCAAGCAAACATTATCTAGATGGATAATCTTAGCTATAACTGAATGTTATAGATTGGCTAGGAAAGATCCCCCTGATGGGTTGAGAGCTCATTCAACCAGGGGCATGCCAACTTTAACAGCACTTCAAAGGGTGTCCCTGTACAAGATATTTGTGCATCAGCCACATGGTCATCCATGCACACTTTCATAAAACATTATGCTCTAGAGTCAACTGCCTCTGAAGGAGGTCTATTTGCTAAATCAGTACTTGATTCTGTACATGACTAAAACATTTCTGTTCTCCCACCTCTAATACAAAACTGCTTTGGGAGTCTATCTAAGATGAGGAATACGTGGGAGGACACAATCCTTTCGAAGAACAAGTTACTTACCAACTGGAACGTTCTTTCGATTGGATGTTCCTCCCACGTATTTCTCATCGACCCTCCCAGCCTACTCCACCCCACAGTACAGTTTACATGGTTTACACTCTAAAATCTTTAAGGCGTGGGTCAATAGAGGCACGCCTTTAACTACAATCCATTGGCTACAGTATACGAAAAAACAGAACTGAGGCCAACGGGTGCGTTCCAGACATTTATACAGCGGATGACGTCAGCGCTCAACGGATGCCGCCGAGGGACATCGCCGCCGCATCGAGTGGAGCGCTCTCTGGTGGAGAGAGAAAAAAATGTCCGAAGCAACAAAGCTGAAGGTAAGGTATATCTATGATGAGGAATACGTGGGAGGAGCATCCAATCGAAAGAATGTTACAGTTGGTAAGTAACTTGTTCTTCTGGTTGTAAGTGTTTATATTGAATCCTTGGTATACTATAGGTTCAGTGTACTTTACTACAACCCTCTCTCCCTCCTAAGATAAGCCTGGCTGTGCTACCATATACTCAGGTGATACAGCCTTATGCTAAGAGTGTCTCAGTTGAATGGTTGTGCTAAGCCCTTAGTTGGACATCAGAAAATCTGTCCGAACAGCCAGTGCATCTAAAGATCCCACTTTGGGTGGGCTGAAGGAACCAGTGCCCCCTGGGTCTTGCATGCACTGTATAATGCGTTCAGACTTGAACCGGCAGCAGCTCCTCACGCGCTACCGGCAGTCTGAGGCGCAACACACCGGCAGTGTTGTAAAGCCCGGGTGTGCTTCCCACTGCAGCCTATGGCCTGATCTCAATGGTTCAGCCATACCCAGCGGTAGCAACCTTCGCATCCTCTGCCTCGCGGGTCACCTCCCAGCAGGGGCAACGCAGCACCCACGAGCCCCGTGCTTGATATCAGATCGGCAGTTGAGCTGTGGCCGCCATGAGTCACGCACCTTTCCCAAGCTCTGGTTACCGAATCAAGCACAGGGGCAGAGCCTCAGAGTGAGGCGCCTCAAACTGAAGCTCTCCACCTTTGATTGCGAATTATCGCAACGGGCACCAAAGTGATGGCGATCAGGAGCAGTAATCGGTCGCCTCGGGGTCGCAGGAGCTCTTCGGAAGAGCAGCCATCCTGGATCATGTGCAATAGCACCCTCCCCCCATATACATTTTTTTTCTGTTAGGTTATCTGTTACGGTGTTTTACACATGTTACTGTCTGTGACAGAACTTGGAAAAGTCCACCTTAGATGACAGGGTTGTACCCCTTAGGTTTAGCCTGTACTACCCAAAGGCTTGTTAGCAATGGCTGAGCAGCCAGGCTAAATCAAGTTGGGGGAAGGGCTGTAGTGAGCCACACAGTATTTGCAGCATACTGACACACTAGCAGTTATACAAACAACATAGTCATTTATTTTATATACACCAAGGCTTTAGAAATAAGTCATTTAAGTACTATTCACACAATAATAGCACTGTAGAACACAGGGTATCACACATTAATTCAATGTAAAACAACACAAAAGTGAGAGAAACTACTGAAACAATCAAGCAAACTTTAGATCAACTCTGGTAACTTCAATTAACCCTTCTTAGCCAAGCTTACAAAGTCCATCCCTGTACTAGTTGAGTCCCACGCAGTTAATCGGGGGCACTGGGGGTCCTGTGACCAAGGGCTGAGGAGGAAAGAGGCAGGTAAGCAGCAATCAGTCTATGAAGGTTTCTTCAAGTTTGCAGGTCAGTAATAGTTTTGGCAATTTACAGCCCAATGGGTTGTTCACCCCAATGGGACTAAGGGTGCCCTAGAGGGGGCGTGCAAGTAACATCTTAACTGCAGCCCTCCAAGAACGCCTGAGAAACGCTGCAAGACAAAGGTAAGGACCTAGGCATGAGACAGTACCTTATCAATTAAGAACTTGATGCAGCAGGGTGGTCCTCAATGTGAGGCAACAGTTGTCCCTGATTCAGGTTTCTTGATCTGCATGGCTGAAGAAGGAACAGACAGATATACACGAGCAGTGGGACGCCCAGCGGTGGATCTTCACAGCACTGGTGCGTTGGAGACCTTCAAAGGCTTTGGTTCAGCAACAGTTGTCTGGTCAATTTCTTCTCAGTTCTCGGTCCACAATTCGGCTGAAGGGATGTCTAGGAGTGCAAAAGTCTCTGCAGTTCCAGAAGGATGGCGAGGTTTCAGCAGAAGCAGTGCTTCACAAGGCGTTGCACTGCAAAATTGCACAGGTCCCAGGGTATTGGGAGTTTGCATCCCGGGAAGGTCGTAGCTCTTAGTCTTGAGACTGGTTAAGCCCACCAGTCCATGAGAGGAAGTAATCTTCAAGAGCTCTTTCATGGCGTTCGCAAATCGGGGTTGTCTTTTCAGCGATCACTCAACGGCTCTGGCGGTCACTTAGAAGTTGCTGGCATGTCCTTCTACAAATTCCTCTTTGGATATTTAGTCCAGTGGTTGACTGAATTTCGGCTCCTGGACCCTCACCCTTTATTCAAGAAAACTGGCTCAGCCCACCTATGACCAGACAAGCCTCTCATGGAAATCAGGGGGGTTGCTGTCCCAGGGAAAAGCCAGCCTCCCAGTTCAAACTGGTTCCAGGCAGGCACACTGCAGGATAAAGACCAGGGGTGTTTCGGTCACCTCCTGTTAGGGAGAATTCTCAGAAATGTGCTAATTGCCTCTACCTTAGAGACCGCCAGCCACTTTGCTGGATTTTGAGGACTTGATCTTTTTTATCTTGAAGAGTGTGAGACCCTTTTCCCACTCTCATGTATTTTAAATGTGATTTCTGAGCTTTTGGGTTTCTTTTGGTTATGGAGCCTGACAAACTTCATAGGCATAATCTTTTACATTGTGTCACACGGCACCTTCAGTGCTGTGGCACAGGGAAGTCTTTCCGATTTCCCAAAGGTTTAAATACCTTCTCTGGGATAAACTACTGTTTCCCAGAGTAGTAAAGTGAAATTGACTTTACTTACCTTTGTAAGTTTCTAGACCCAGCACACACACTCTTACAATAGGGTACTGGGGGGGTTACCTAGTATCCCCTTTGTCTTGCTTCTCATGTAACAATTTTATGTTACCCTTTCTTCACTGAATGGCTGGTGGCAGTGGTTTCATTTTAACTACCAGGGTGTGCCTTTACCGCTGGCTGCGTTTGCAGCTACAGTAAAGCACCCAAGAGTGCCATTTTTGTCAAAATGGGCCGGTCTTCTTTTTTTGCCATTTCTTTGTGGAAAGGTCCTTCTTGAGATTTACTCTGCGTGCCAAACCAGGTTTGGTCCTGTTGTTCGCTTTGCCTTTCGCGGGATTCACGAGTTAAGCCCGCCTCTGGCTCCAGGGTGTCTGGGGTAGGCAGGAAGTGAGGGAGGTGCCTGAAACTCTCTGTGCTTAGTCTCCTAGGAGACCCAAATGCACTCTGTGGTGATTGGTCGGCTCACTGTCCGGCAAGGACAGCCACCCTGCTGGGTGAGTGACAGCTAGGCTGGAATGAATGAGAGAGAACTGAATAAAAGGCGAGGCTTTTGGCTTGGAAAGCAGAGTCGACCACTGGATGAAGGAACCGAAGAAGAACTTGAAGAGGACGCCTGCTGCAACTCCTGGACCGTTGGTTTGCCCGTTGAAGGCTTGCTGCTGTGTGTGCTGAAACTCCAATTCGTATCGACAGAGAAGCCTCTGCAAGGACAACTTCTCCCTTGAGTTGGTGGGACCAATCAACTCCAAAGTAAGCCACCTGAACATCCATCTCAGAGCTGGTTGACTTTGCACAGAGTTGCTTCTGGAAACCATATAGCCAGGGAGAGAAACGCCATAATGTGTGCGTTGTTTTTAAGCTGGCCTAGGAAGCAGGACTGACCGAGCCTCAGCCTCAACGGAGTGCGGGACCCCAGAAGCAAGGAAAGTCCATCTCGACAACCAGGAACCGCAGTGTTGATATTTGCGGTAGAAGCGAGGACCTGAAACACTGATCAGCCACTGATTTGAAGATTGCCGGTTGCGAGCAGTGACCAACCGATTGCAGTGCAGAAGTCCTCCCTCTTGTCCCCACGACAGAGGCCCAGGAACAGAGAGATCTGCAGAGCTGCACAGGAACAGAAGTCATCGTCTGCACTTTTTCTTCAATTCAAAGGTACTGTAACAAAGTCTGAGAGAACTTACCTCTTGCTGTAGAGTTGCTTGCATCTTCTGCTACTCGCAAGTCTAATGGCTTGTGGCACTACATTTGATCCTTCTTTTTTTTCCAAGACTTCTAAAACATTGTGCAAAGACTTTTCTACTTACCCATCAGAAGTGCTTCATCCTATATAAGACTTTTGCCCGTTGACTTTGGCCTAGCCTATTATACTGAATGACTCTGTATGGGATCCAGACGTATTTGCCTGCTTAAGAATATTTGTTGTCTCTTGTTGTTCTAATAATCTTTTCCTTTTACCAACTTATAACAGTATTCTAAATGCCAACAGTAAGATATTAATGTCCCCAGCACCCTAGCTATTGAAGTCACCTGAGGGTGTAGGTTGCGTCTGTGGGCCATCCCAAAAGGGTCTTTACTGATTTAGAAACTAAGAGTGTACAGTAGTGAAGTGTATCTGTGCGTTACTATTATATTGCTCCCTTCTGAAGAAGGCTTATTCTAACTGATAAATTAATAATTGTTCAGAAAACCTTGAGTGCAAGAGTTTATTTGAATACTTGTTATTGTGAATCTCTTTGTAACTCCCCTACAGCTCAGATTGACCCCTCTTGAGTTAAGCCTGGCTGCGCAACACACTACTGAAACTGTGTAGTACAAGCTTATACCAAAGGTTGGGGTTTCCTATACCTGTAGTCAGAGTTGTTTGTAGTGTTCCCAGAGGGTACTGCATACAAACTTTGCCTAACCCCTCCCCCACTTCCTGTCCTTTCAGGCACTCGGAGAGCCTTGGCGGGCTTCCCAAGACCCCTCAAAACATCCCCCACCCAGGAAGATGGCAGAAGGCCCCAGTATGAACAAGTCGTCATGAAGAGGGCTTAGAAAGGTACAGCCACCATTTTAGCCAAATGGTAACCGTAGTGTCCCCTGTTACAGCTGCGAAGGCAGCCTGCGAAAAAGATCCACAAAATGTCATGCAACAAGGTACATTGCCACCAACCTGTCAGATGAACTTGTAACAGTCACTAAAAGTTACTGAAACAGTGCGAAAAAGGAGACAAATTTCTCCTTGCTGATCTCACAAAATAAAATGCAGATGGATCAAAAGGACATACCCATGCCCTGGTAATATGTGTTTACAGACGTCAAATAAAAAGAGCAGCTCAAGGCGCTTCCAGCAACAATGCACAGAAAGTGCTGTGTGCTGCAATAATAAATTGTAGATGCCAGAAAACATGGGTGAAAGTATGACTCCATTAGAAAGTATCCAAAAGATTTCAAAAGGGTTCCCAGTGATACAGTAAAAGAATGAGTGAGTGTGGAAAAAGGTTCCCACTCACTGGGGAGAATCAGTCAAAAAATCCAATAGTCTAGCAAAAATGCTAAGGGACTCGCAAAGTGGGAAGAACAACACCAAAAAAGGAAATTCTATCTAGCAGTTCTCATCATTTTATTGCATCTACAATACTTAATGGATTGATTGATAAGGTATTTCATGTCTATTAAGTGAACCTAATAGTGATTGTATATATTTGTATTATAGAATATTGTCATATTTTTACCTGCTAGTTTAATTTTTCAATGTGTTCTAAAGGCCTAAATAAGTAACTATTTTTATAACTGTCTGTCTAAATTGAATTAGTTTCGTTTATTTACTTGTAGAGCATACTTAACCTTGAGTTATCTAGGTGCTTTATGGTTGAGTACATAGTCACATAGTTATATTGCAAACAGTTACAGATACACAGTTAAATAGCAGTTAACTTGGGTTACATAGCAAGGCTGGACAAAGTTACAAGACATGCTTAAACAATTAGTACAGGGTGGACAATAGAGTAGGTTAGTTTTGCTGATCGAAGAACCAGGCTTTTACACTGTTTCTGAAGGACCAGAAGGATAGTTCTGCTCTGAGAAAGTTGGGCAAGGTGTTTGTTAGGGAGAATTCTCTGTTTAGGCTGAATTTCCTAACCTAGTGAGTCCCCCAGCAGCTTTGCTGGATTTTTGGGGTTTATTTTTTTCTCCTGCCAAGAGTGAGACTCTTTTACCCTCACTCTTGGGCATGATTTGAGTGTGTTTCTTTGAATCTAGATGTATTTAATGGGTTATGGGGTCTTTTACTCCTTAGGGCTTCATGTGTTTTTGTGATGTGTGTTACACAGCACCCTCAGTGCAGTGACACAGGGGTGTCATAGTGACCCCCCAGTATATACTCCATACCCTGGGACTGACTACTGTCTCCCAGGGCATGTAAAGTCACCATTGACTTTACTAGTCTTAAATTCTGAACAGAACCAGTATAAACCATCATATTGTGGACCTACTGGCTGGGGCAATTCAATTGCCCCGGGGTCTGTTAGTCGAGGGGGCACGTCTCCGTCCCCCCTGATCGAGTTTTGGCTGGTGGCAGTGGATACTACTTTTTATATTCAACCGCGAATATTTTCCTATGGGATTTCCCATTGTTTTAGGCTACTACCTTTATTTAATTATTTACGGTAGCCTCGAACATACCACCGGTTTATTTAATTAATATTAATTCTCCGGTTGGTATTTTTTGCCAAAAATTGATTCTAAAATGGCGTTTGTGTTCTCTTCTGTGACTCCAACCCAAGTCGAGCCCTTTGTTCCACTTTTTGGCGGGCTTCTCCACAGAAGCCCTCCTAAGTGGTGCCACTCTGTCTGGGGTACTTAGGAGGGGTGGAGGGAAATTTAGGCACCCTAGACTGAGTTGCCTAGGCAACTCAAGTCGCACTCCATCCTGATTGGCCCTTAGCATGTTTGAGTGACAGCTAGGCTGAGTGAATGGGGGTTTGCTGCATAAAAGCAGGGCTTTGGGGACTGGAACTTCAGAAGTCGCCACAGGACCTAAGAATCCGACGAGGGAGAAGCTGAGCCGACCTGCCACGACACCACCACCGGTGGAGCCCTGCTGGACTGCCTCACCACTTTTCCCAACGACAGAGGAGATCTCCCGCCGGAGAGTCTTCTTCCTTTGACTGGTGGGGATAACCAGTTTCCCTGTTTTTTCGCTTTCCCGACGTGCCTCGTGGCCGCCTTGCCCGTGCCAAGCACCCCGGCAACCGGGATACGTTTTACCACGACCGCGAAACAAAGGTACCACCTTTAACCGGAAAACTCCGCGGCTGGTTTCTGCCCTGGTAGTGCAACGACATTCATCTTTCCTCCAAGTCGAGATATTCTCTTCCCCTGGACGACAACGCAACTTGCACCCACTACCAGAAACAACTGCCACCGCTGGAGGATCCTCCCCACTTAAGGTACCGTGTCCCGCCTGGCTTCCCTCGCTACCGACTGTACGGAACCATACCATCGAACTCGCCCCTTCTGGGCTTCCTGGTCCCTGTCACGTCGGGCCTTACACTCCATAATACTACCAACATGGCGGCAAGCTCGGCACGCTGCTCGCCAGTCTTCACGTTCTACGCAGCGTCCTCTATAAAGAAGCCACACCCCTGCGGCCCCGCGCGTCTCAACGCTGCTACTAGCTGTGATCGGACGTGTGTTCCGAACCTTCTCTAGTGCTACTTGCTATCCCCTGGCCCCTGGATTCCCTTCTTCCGACTTCTTCCCTCTTTTCTACTTCCTGGAATCCCTGTGCCGCTTCCGCGCGCCCCCAACACCTTCTTGCATACTCCTGGAGTTTCCCGTGATCCTGGACATCGAAGCTGAACGTAATCTGGAAGCAGAGGACGGCCGAGCGGGCTTATTTAAGTCCCGAACCATACGAAAGAAGACTCCACCAAAGGAGGACATCAGGCAACATAGACTGGTGAGAAGGGGGGAAACCTGTGACATTAGGCAACTTTCCCTCCATATTCAATGGACCCCCAAAACCTTTGTAAAAAGTCAGGACAGCTTCAAAAACAAAAGCAGAGAAGTCACCTCCCTGGCCTTTTGCTCATTTTGTCATGGGGAAACTGATCAGATCTTAGACTATCAATACTGGGAAACTGTTTCCTTTTTTGTCTTTTACTTTTTACATGTTTTGGTAACTTTACTAACGGTACGCACATCATCTTACAATGCAGTGAATGGGGTGTTAAGGGAGTTGTCCGAAAGTCCTACTGGTTGTAAGACTTAAGTAAGCTATCCCAGTGGTTTGTAGATCTCCAACTCTTAGTATCAGTCTACTAACTCGGGACCTTGGTAGAGTGGCAGAGCAGTCAGGCTTATCTTAAGAGGAAGATGTGAGCTGTAGGTAAGTACACTGAACCTTAGTTAAACATGCACACCAAAGAAACTCTTACACTTATAATTTATATACAATTATATATTGTATATACACCAGAATCACTTTAAATACTTTAGATGTTTAGACTAGAACACTTCGGAATACTGGATAATATACTTCAAAGGACACTTTCACTTTTGTTTTTGTGGTTACATTTGTAACAACTTTAGAAAGGGAAAAGACAATGTTATTGTGTTATCGGTTATTAAGCGCATGTGTGGTTTTTAACAGTTCATACAGTAATACATTTACTCTGCAAACCTATACAATAAAGTTACTTAAAGGGAGGAAAATGGTTAGTTAGTTAGTGTAACATAGCCTGTTTCAAGATTCTAGAGAAGGTTTCTTCGCACAGCAAGTCCAAAAATGCAACCCTAGCTCTAGGCGGTTGGCAGAGGGCTCAAAGTCTTGACAAGCAGCAGAATGCGAAGAGTTCCTGAGTATTTCTTCTAGTGGCTAGTGTTATGGAAGCAGCAAGTTAACAACTAACAAGGGAGACCTGTAAAAGGAATTGATGAAGGGACACAAGCCGCAGCTTGCGTTGGAGGTAAGAGGAGGTGACCCTGGACACCTCCAAGTGCACTCAAATTCTCTGGAGCGACTTCTTGGAATCAGGTAAGCAATATTTTTTTCGGCACAGTACCTTAGGTTAGAAGAAACTGGACCCGACCTCCCGATTCCTTGGTCTGGTGACTTAAGGCAGGAGAAGGGATGGGATCTCCCAGCAGCAGTCTTAAGGGAGGACCTGTAGCACGACTTTCTGCAACTTCTTGGTTCACTCTACGGTTTTGTTGCCTTTTCTGCAGCACCAACAAAGTACATGGATTGACCAGTCAATCTTCTTCTCTTCCTGCAGTCCCGCACTATGGTGAGGGGGTCTGGGTGAGTTGGATCAGATCTCTGCAGTGTCCTTACGGGTTCAGCAAAGATCTTGATCGATTCGGCCTTTCCACAGCGATGCACTCAAAATGGGCAGCAGGTCTCCTGGTATTGGGGTTCTGCAGCTCTGGATGCTCCTAGGACTTTGGGAGATGGCTCAATTCAAAGTTCGTCTTGGGACTGGTTGTCACCACCAGCCAAAGGGAATGAGTCGTCCTCTTCAGAGCTCCTCTGTCACATAGAAAACGGGGTCAGGACTGCAGTGGATGCTTCAGTGTTGCAAAGGGTCTGCATGGCGTCACTGCTAGTCTTCTTTTTCGGTTACTTCACTTTCCGGTGGTCGACTTTGCACTCAAGAAGACTCACCCTTTATTCAGTTCCAGCACACACTCCTCTGCAATCTCTCTTGGCATTTTATAGAAAAGGGTGTTTGGCTGTCCAATCAGGACAGCCAGACCTCGTGTGGCAGCTGCTCCTTTTCAGGCACTCTGGCAGACAAAGGACAGGGGGTGCAAAGCTACTCCCCCACTTCCTGCCTGCCCGACACTCTGGAGCCCAGCCAGGGATACCCAAGCGTTCCCACCCAAGGCAAAACATCCACTGACCTCCCCCTCCCAGATTGGGAGAAGAAGGGCCAACACAGAACTACAATGCAAATAATGCCGAAAAAAGAAGGGAGGCCCCAAGCTGGTACTTGGGTGCCCCTATTGTGCACTATCGAGGCTATGGGCATAGCCTGCGGTATAAGAATTACACAACAGCTGGTAGAACAGGTCCTCTGCCACTAGCCAAAACTAGGAAATTTTCTGTGACTAAAAAGTCACAGGAGTAGAGAGAAGGGGGATACTAGGTGTGCACCAATCTCTCAGAGTAAAGAGATACAAAGTATCTGTCTATCCTTAAGAACAGTAGTTACTGGAGGATATAGAAAAATGATCTTAAAGGAGGATCCTAAGGGTCCCCATCAACACTGCCCATACAGAGCGGTGTGCTGCAGTAGTAAAACACAGATGGCTCTAAGAGCTATGGAGCAGACAGACTCCAAAGTACCGGTAGAATACAAAGAATAGAGTTCCAAAGGACAGAGCCCCCAGTGATGAGTGGAAAATGCTCTACTCATTCAGGATTGAAAGAAAAAGGTCCAGCAGTCTAGCAAAATGTTCTGGGGGTCTCACTAGGAGAGGGGATGAAGCATAAACATGATAAATCTCTAGAGTAGCCACCGGTGGAGCAGCATCTTGGTAGAGCAGATCCTGTCCACCACTTTGCTGACCATTGGGCTACACTATTTTACAGCTAAGATGTCTGGCAAGAAGAAGATTGAAACCCCTGAAAATCCTTCTTCAAGGAAACCTAAACAAATTGAAGAATCTGAAGAAGAAATTCTGAGTAGCTCTGATATCTTTAAACTCCTGAAACAAATGACCAGTGATGTTGTGCATGTCAATGCTGCTCTTTCTGAACTAACTGTGAAAGTGAACAACTTGGGGGTTCGAATGGTAGTAGTGGAGGGGAGGACTACTGGTTTGGAGTGAAAGGCTTTGGGTATTTGTAGGGCCTATAAGGAATTGAAGGATGACATGAACAGGCTCCATATAAGGAATACGAATTTGGAAATTCAAGCTAGAAATAAAAACATTCACCTAATTGGTGTGCCTGAAAAACCGACTCCTACTTAAATGATCTGGTTCTCCAAATAATACAGGGATGTTTACTGAACTGTGGCTTGCATAAAGGAGGCCTGGATTTAATGTTCAGACCTGGTAAAATGGAGACTTGGAAGCCAAGACAGATCATTATCTCGTTTATCAAAGCATCTGTGAAGGAGGATGTTTTACACAATGCAAGACATTTGAAGAATCTTATCCTGGCAGGGTGATCAGATACATATTTTCCCTGACTTCCCAAAAGAAGTTACGTCCAAGAGGAAGGCTTTCGGGGAAGCAAAACACCTGGCTAAAGAACTTTGGGTCAGAGTATCACTTTTAAGGCCTGCAACTTTGAAACTATTCTTGCCAGATGTCATAAAGGCCACAAATACACCAACTCAGACTTGTGACTGGCTTAAATCATGCCCAACAGCTTTGAGGGCATTAGGGCTTGAACCATGTTCTTATTAATTATGCTTAGTTTTTAAATACAAAATGACTGCTTGATTGCATTTAATTATTTATAAATGAAATTCTTGTATCCGTTAATGTCGTTTGAAATGCTGTCGTTGAGCGCGTGTCCTCATGTTTTACTGGCACATGCTTGCATGCGTCGTTTAAAACAGTTTTTTAATTGTATTATTCATCTACGAACTATGCTTTGTGACACCCCTATGGCTGAGCGATGACACTGGTGAATCTCAAGATCATCGGTGTTCCTATTTGAGTAATGTTCCCCGGTGTGTGTGGAATGTCACTAAGGGATGCAGCGTGAGCACGCTTGAGGTCGCAGGAAAGGAGGCGACTCAAATATGGGCACGTAGCTGCTTAGAGAGTATACTTTAAGGTTGGTTGAACTTATGTGGAGCCTGTGGTCTCGGCTATGCACCTTTATAGTGCTTTACCTTTGATTGGACACCCTGCTTGTCCAGCTTTTTTTTAGTCATCTGTTACTCGTGTAAGGTGGTGTTGCCATTGGTAGGGAAATAATTATTTCGTAGCGACATTCACCTAAACCGGAAAGTATATTTCTTTCTTCGGTCCATTATATGGTACAGTGGAAACGTAGCAAATGGGTTGTGATAATGGAATGCTATGAGCGCTAGGATTCATGATGCGGAATAACCCCATTATGCACTCTGCCTCCTAATCTGTTTTGAAAATAATGCTAGCCGTTCTGTGGTTTAATAATTCTTTGATGCACGGTTGCGCCCCCTGATATTGAACATCACATATTAGGTTTGTAGGTTGGGAAAGCTGTGGGCCCATTATATAAATATAATAATGTATGGATACCATAAAGTATTGATTCCGGTTACGGGTATGCATGGAAAATCTCACATGGCAGCCTTCAGTCGGGTGCACATATTTGTTTGCATTATTCAGCGCTCTTGTGCACATTACTCGTCTGTATGAGCTTGCCCTGCTTCTCATAATGCAAGGTCACAGAATTGCCATTGCTTGTTAGAGTATGCCTTTTACTGTAGACTTTATACTGCAAACTCTCTGCATATCGCTTTATATAAAGAAGCAACAATATTCTAGATTACTGGTAATTGATCAAAGAATCTTACTAAGCCTGGGATGTATTTGAAACTGTTTTTGCTGGGCACTCTGTTAATTCGTCAGCAAAGTCGCAGGAACACATGACACACCTATATGAAAAATTCCTCTTTTAGTCATATATAGCTTACATTTTATTTTTTGATGATCACTGTGCATGTTCAGTCAGCAACAGTAGATAATGGTGAAGAATTAGCAGCGTTATGCGACACTATGTCCGATGACAGATGCTCAGTCTATTCTGGAGGGTTGGCTGTTTTTCTAAGGGGTAGTTGCATTAAAATGTTGTGCCTGGATTATGTTGTCGGGACTGAAATGGCACCTGAATAACATAAATGTGAGGGCATTTAAAGATTTTGCTACTGTGCTGTCAGGTTTCAGACGCTGCACACCCTTGTAGAAACATTCCAATGCATGTACAATTGGTAATTTTATGTAAACTGCTTCTATCACTAAAAGTGACACTGGTTCATAAATCCATCGTACACAATTTGTATAAGTTGCTCTTAAATAGATGATTGGTGAACAGCGGGTTGACACCTGGGAGTATGTGCAAAGAGTTAAGGGTCGTTTTGCACCTCCAAGCCTTGTGAGGGTAAATCGCTAGGCTTGTCCAATATGGATTTTTATTTCAAATGCATCCCCAACTATTAGGTAATTGCCATATCTATCCTGTACTCTGTCTACGGTGTACAGGTTGTCTGCATTTTAAATATCACCAAAAATAACAAGACTGGCGTGAGATTATGCTCGGGTTTGACCAGTGGAATTGGGGCAGTGTCTTTATCTTTGAACTTTGTTCCGATGAACACTGTCCATTAGAACAATTTATTGAGATATAAGGCCCATTACAGTATGATATACTTGTACTCTCTAGTGTTGGGATTCTGGGCGCAATAACATTAAGTCAGGAATACTCCATTTAATATGAAGGAGACATTGCAAGAAAGGACTTAACTGGAGGGATTAGGGGTGCTAAACAAATCGGGGTAAAAGAATAAACATTGACTCAGAATTGGTAAAATTATAATGTACATTGTCTTAATTATCTAGGCTCAATTTAGTGGCCTCTATAACAAATTCTGCACTCCAATCATTACCTTGGTCCGTTTACAATAGTTGGTCGCTTCCTTCATGAGATGTGACACCAGGGTATGCCCTTGTAGATGAGATTATGGGTCAGAAAACTGCCAATTGCAAATCTTCTTTGTACATTAATGGTTGCTGTAAGAAATTATAATAGGTGGGGGGGTTGTTTTTGGGTTGTTTCAAGTTTCCTATATTACATCTGTGCTGTTGGCACGGCTCTGTTTACAGCCAGTGGTTCATCTAATTGTAATCGTTACCAGGGCTCTTTGGTTGTCCATGCCCCATTTGGGCATGGTCTTTTCATTCCCTTTTCACCGCATTATTTTTTTTGTTCCTTTTTTGTTCTTCTTTTTCCTCTTACCTTCCCCTATTGATTGTATTATTTGTATGATAACAGTGCACTCAAATAGAACTCTTAACATGACCTCTAGATCTGTAAATCATCTTAATATGGTTTCATGGAACGTGAATGGTCTGAATAATGTAGTAAAGTGATCCAAAGTGTTATCCTGCTTGAAATCGAAGTCTTGTGATATTGCTTTTATTCAAGAGAGACACCTCACTGATGATGGAGCTAGTAAACTCGGACGGAGCTGGATGGGTCAAACCTATTTCCCAACATTCTCATTGATACTTTAAAAAAAAATAATCTAAATTTAACAGTTTTGTCCAACAAAGTCAATAAGGAGGGAATGGTTGTCCTTGTCACTGTAAAGATACAAGACTCTGTAATGTTACTATGTAATATATATGCACCGAACAAGGATGATCCCCTGTTTTTCTATGAACTTGCACAAACTATCCAGAATTGCAATGTCGATTCAGTTATTCTAGTTGGAGACTTGAACTTTGTTTTAGACCCACTACTTGACCGCTCAAATGGGGATTGTTCAAGAAATCCAAAGAGAGAAGCAAGAGAGCTCTAGAAAATGTAATAGATGAACAACGTTTAGCAGATACGTGGCACCTCGAGCACCCATCTGAAAGAGATTGCAGCTTTCATTCTGCTTGTCATGACGTTTACTCACGTATTGATCTCTTCCTCACTTCTGGCCGTGTAACACCAAATTGTTTTGGATCTAAAATAGGAATCATCAGTATCTCCGACCGCGCACCAATAACAATATGCCTCTCCTTACAATACACATTAATTAAATCCATCGGATGGAGAATGAATTCAACAATTCTACAGAATGAGCGCATTAAAGAAGAAATTGTCAAAGATATAGAGGAGTTTATTATAATCAATAGAACGGAAGGGATCTCCGACTCATCTGTATGGGAGGCAATGAAGTGTTACATACGCAGTGTCTTAATATCCAAGACCGGTAAATATAGGAGAATGAAGGAAAAATATATGAAGAGACTAACTAACCAAAACTCCTAGAGTAGCAGTACGCGATGAATCGGGACCAAGAAGTAGGAACCAATCTAAGGAGGAAAAGATATGAGCTGAATAAAATTATGTCAGACCAGATTGAAAATGCCTTGTTCAGAAGTGAAATTCATTATTTTGAGAATGGAGAGAAAGCTGGAAGGCTGCTTGCCCACAGATGAAGATCGCAGAAATTGACGGAAATATCACTGCCATAAAAGATGCAGCAGGTAACATGGAGACAAAAAATAACATAATGATTTATTCAAAAGGTTCTGTGAAAATCTCTACATATCAGAGCTGAATTGTGAGCAACTCACTATAAAGTCCTTCTTAGACTCCATGGAGGTTTCTCGCATAAATGAATCTCAGGCTGCAACTCTGGAGAAAGATATAAACTTGGAAGATGTTCGCCTAGCTGCCTCTTCACTTCGAATAGGCCAATCACCTGACACTGATCGGATGCCTGTGGAATTTTACAGAAATCTGCCTGATTGAGCTCTGCAGCTGCTTTGTGATGTATATAACAAGTCCTTCGAAACTGGATTACTCCCAGATAGTATGTAGCATGCTTTGGTTACTGTCCTGAAGGATGGATCCCCAACTAGATGCGCAAATTACAGACCAATATGTTTGATTAATACAAACTGTAAGCGCTTGGCAAAGATGCTGGTTAAAAGAATAGAACCTATTATTCCATCTCTAATACGTGAAAACCAGGTGGGTTTTGTAACTGGAAGATCAGTGGCAGACAATGAGACGGCTACTCGTGGCAATTGAGTGTGGGAGTAAACAAGTGTGCCCTACTGCAGCGGTCTCTCTGGATGCAGAGAAAGCATTTGACCGTGTTGAATCGCCATTCCTGTTTGAATGTCTGGAGAGAATGGGATTTGGTGAAAACTTCAAAAGATGGGTGAGACTTTTATACACAAATCCCTCTGCCAGCGTTCTGACAAACGCCTTGATTTATGATCCATTTAAACTCAGTAGTAGTACCAGACAAGAATGTCCTCTTTCCTCGCTACTATTCATTCTGGGGATGGAATCATTCTCCAGCATTTAATCTTTCATGGATTCACATATTTCCTCATCAGGCTGGGAAACCTCGGTAACTTTAACACAGTGGTTTTCCTGTGGAAAAAACGTCGACATCTTAAGTGTCCTATCGACGTCTTTATGGGTGCTTCAGGCCACACCCATGGGATGTCCCGTATATAGCCCCGCCCCCACAGCTTCCCTTCAGATTTCAACCCGTCTTCCAAACTGTTGGGATCACCTCGTGTTCTCTCCAGAGAATTCGCTCTTTTTTTCTACACAGCCTTCACTGTTTCCAGTGCGGTACTTCTAGGCTCCGTCATGTCATCTGTGGTCCGACGAAGTAATTGTTTTGGCCGTGTGCGACCTGCGGCCTTAAAAACATGTATGATGGGGACGGCCAGGCGGATTACTTGTATTTCTTGTACCCCAATCATTCCGCTGAGAACTGTACCATCTGTCTGGGGTTCTCCCAGAAGACACTCTGGGACAGTAACCGGCAGTTGATTTGCTGGCTGAATGAGGGGGCCTACCCGGCTTCGGAGGTGGGCTCTTCCCACGGGGGCAGGTCCACTGCTCCTTCGGCCAAGAGATCACCATCGCACCTGCGGGCGTGGTAGGCAGAGCCAACGCCTAAGAAGCAGCACACAGAGGCCAGGCCTGCGTCGGATTTGGGAAAAGGCAGTGTCTCTTTGGTGGCAAGACAGGTGCCGAGTGGTGCCGGGTCCCCATCGCAGGGCAAGGCGCCAAGGGCGGATAAGCCGAAGAACTCTGGTTCATGCCCGTAGAAGCCTGCGGAACAGTCACACAAAGCCGTAGCATCGGACAAGAAGTCCAGTTCTCATTCAACCTCATCGACAAAGTAGTCTTCCAAGGACAGGCGTCACTCCTCTTTGGGCCATGAGCCATTAAAGCATTGTTCCAAGTCCTCATCCAAGCGGCTCTCTTCTCCGCATACAGAGGTGTCAGTGCCAAAGGCCGCGCCGGCGGTGGGTCTGTTAGCGTCGGTTCCACCGACGACTGCCTCCTTGATGAGGGACCTTCCATTGACGACCCTGCCGGTGACGGCCCCTTTGACCCTGCCGGTGACGGCCCCTTTGACCCTGCCGGTGACGGCCCCTTTGACCCTGCCGGTGACGGCCCCTTTGACCCTGCCGGTGACGGCCCCTTTGACCCTGCCGGTGACGGCCCCTTTGACCCTGCCGGTGACGGCCCCTTTGACCCTGCCGGTGACGGCCCCTTTGACCCTGCCGGTGACGGCCCCTTTGACCCTGCCGGTGACGGCCCCTTTGACCCTGCCGGTGACGGCCCCTTTGACCTTGCTGGTGACTACTTCGTCAACGGGGCTCCTGCGATGGTGGAAATGCAGAAGTCCACCATTCCTCATCAGGAGGTGGTGTTGGAAGTCCCTCGCAGTAGAGGTCCTCATCCCAGAAGGTCTTCTCCGGTGCAGCCTCCTCTGCTGTCTCCCAGTCCATTCAACCCTCCTCGAAGGGATCAGGGGGAAGGGGAAGAGTCTGACCCAGACAGCGTTCCGCAGGACACTCTCTCGACGGTATCTTCCTCGCCCAGGCGGGCCGATACCTGGGATATTGATCTGGATGCTCAGAGTAGTCCGGCCCAACCATCTCCGCCGGATGATATTGGAGCCTTTCATGCCATGATGGCTAATGCCTGTCACGAGTTTGGACTCATCCCAGAGGAGGAGAAGAAAGACTACTTTTTGTTTGAACATATGGGGAAGAGGAGGAAGGCGGTCTTCTTGATCCTCACATTGGACCACGTGTGGCAGGAAGGCCTTCGGACAATGCGCCACCCATTTACGGACCGTGCAGTTAAGGGCCGCCTGCAGAAGAAGTTCAAGGCGCTGGAGTCCACTCCAAAGTGCCTGACGTCGCAGCCCACTCTGAAGACTGTGGTTTCGGCTGCAGCAAACAGAAAGGCTTGTACACAGCACAAGTGTGCAACTCCCCCTGACAAGCTTGGCGACAAGCATTACCAGTTTCGGGTTCTTCCCTTTTGGCCTCAAGTCAGCTCCCAGGACTTTCACCAAGTGCCTATCTCCCGTGGCGGCTTACCTCCACAGAAACGGACACAATGTTTACCCGTACCTGGACGACTGGTTGGTGAGCGGGGGACAACTTGTCGGTGGACGTCGGAATCTCTCAGCACAGCTATGCTCCTTTTACAGCGTCTGGGCTTTGCATTCAACTTTGGCAAATTCTGTCTGACGCCCTCAAAGGATTTGGTTTTTCTGGGGGCTAATTTTCAAATGGTGCTCAATCAAGTCAAGCCATCAAAGGAAAGGATAGAGAAGATGTTGTCCCTGGCAGGCTAGTTTGTACCGGCGACTGTCACGGTCTGCGTGTTCATGTCTCTTCTTGGCACCATGGCGTCCTGCATCCCACTCATCCCGAATTGGCGTCTTTTCATGCAACCTGTGCAGGAGTTTCTCGCTTCAAGGTGGTCACAGATCCATGGCTCCTGGTCCGACAAGGTGCTCCTCACCCGGTCTCTGGCAGACAACCTGCAGTGGTCGAGTCACCCCGGCAACGTCGTAAAGGGCATGCCCTTGGTGGAACCGGAATTTCGGTACACAATCGTGACCGATGCCTCCCAGGCTGGATGGGGTGGGGGGGGGGGGGCTCACCTGGATCAGTTCTACGTCAAAGGCCTATGGTCTCACAGAGGTTTTGTTGCATATCAACATTCTGGAATTGAGGGCAGTGCACTGGGCTCTAAAACCTTTTCTTCCCCTCATTCAGGACTCAGTGGTATGGATTCTCACCGACAACACCACGACTATGTTCTAGCTACGCAAACGGGGACACACACACTCACAGCCCCTGTCCCAGGAGGCTCAGGTTATCTGGCACTGGGCCATAGCTCACAGGGTGCAGATCGTGGCTTTCTACTTACCAGGGATTCAAAACATTCAGGCAGATGCCCTCAGCAGGGAATATACTCCGATGCACAAATGGCCGCTGAAGGACGACCAGGTGGCGGCGATATTCGGGAAGTGGGGGACTACACTTCCTGACTTATTCGCCAGCCCAGAGAACAAGCAGTGCCGCCTCTTCGCCAGCAGTGTGTCATCCGGATTCCAGGTTGGAAGCGTTTTCATTTCCGTGGGCGGGCCTGTTCGTTTGCGCGTTTGCCCCTGATCCAGAAAACCATTCAGATGATCCTCAAGGTTCCATGCATTGGGGTCCTGGTGGCCCTGTTCTGCCCCAGACAGACCTGGTTCTCAGGCTTTCTTCACCTAGAGGTGGACCACCTGCTTCACCTGGGGTCAGAGCCGGATCTTCTGTCCCAGAACAAGAGGAGGGTGTGGCATTCAATCTTGCGGCATGGCTCCTGACCCCTCCGAATTTGGAAACCTAAAGATTCCTCAGGATTGTTGCGTATCTTGGCGGCAGCAAAGGCGCCATCTACCAACACGTCATACACCTGTAAGTGGAAAAGGTTTTGTATCCGGTGTTCGCAGCAGCCGGACTTGCAGCCAGTGAAGGTTTCACCTCGACAACTCCTTCCTTACCTTCTACTATTGGCGAGGGAGGGTCTGGCATTGTCGTCTATCAAACTCCAATTGGATGCCATTTTGAGGTTCATGCGGCAGCGCAACTCAACACCTGTTACGCTCACCTGGCTCCCACAGGGGCATCTGTCGGACCCAGACAGATGCGGTCTCCACCCACGTGATGCGTAGTGCAGCGATGACTGACTGGATCTGCCCTCCTAATCTTGTCTGCTTAACCTGTAGAAATATTCTCCTGCAAGTGGAGAGATGGATTTAGCCACTTGTGAATTCAAGTAATGGCACCCCCACAGTCCTCCCCAACTAATCACCTCCGAAATGCCCTCACAGCAATCTCACCTTATATTCTTGAAAGATGAGCTCTCCATCCTGCATGGATTTGCAGGGGCGCGTCGATTCCTGTTACTTCACTGGTTTGAAGGCTCGGGAGAGTTCCGAAGAGTATTGACTCTGAGGTTCCTGGTGAGGACCAGTAAGTATTAAGTTCATAGAGTTCAATATGTCCGATGTGCACTCTTGTTCCCCCCTTCCTTTCTCGTCTTGCAGCTGGCTCGTGAAAAGATGCTCTTGTGGCAGCTGGTAGCGCTCAGGTAAGAGTTCGTATTACCCGGCACTGTCCGGTAAATGTTGCATGAGGAAAACGTGTTGTTTTGTCTCTCTTTACAGATGCGGCACGTGAAAATATGGAGAGTCACAAAAGGATGCCTACGGTGGTAAATCAGCTAAGTCTATGGTGGTAAGAATTATATTTGTTGGTTCCCTCGGCTCACCTTGTGGTTTTCTTTTGTCTCCTAGGTGCCAAAGTTCGGCGAAGAAATGATGGAGGCAGCGCCGACCCGAAGGATGCTGTGAAGACTGGTGAGTATGGCGCGGCGCTGCAGCTGGAGGTGCGGTGCGTGCAGAAATGATGTTCTTTATAGGTCCGGAGACCAGATGGATCCAGAATCAGGTGTGGAATAGAAATAAGTTTGTTTTCTAACCTTGTCACTTTCTTTCCTCTTTGTTTTAGGAGCTCTGGATTTGAGGCGGGCGTGGCAGAAGACTGGATGCAGGCTGCAGGCACGGTGAGTGTTACGCTGCTGGATGCAGAATAACGCGAAGCGTGTGTTGCTGGTCGGGTGTGGTTTAAATAACCTCAAAAGTAGTCCCAAGTAAGAAGTCCCTAGAACCACACCCGAGTAAAAAAATAGTCCCTTTCAGGCTTCATGTTGGATTGGAGTCATTTGCAGCCTGGTCTGCCTGAGGTAAGTAATGACTATGAGCCTGGCGCCTAAGGCGCCAGCACTGAACCCAGATGGCCCCTAGCCGGGGCTGCTGAGGTTTCACTAAATGTCTAGATGCCTGCTCCCGGGCCTGATGGGCTTGGTCCGGATGCCTGGGGGTAGGCATTATGACAACATCTCTGTTCAGTAACAGGATGATTAAACATTCCTCCATGGCCTTTTCAGGACTTTTCCCCCGAAGAAGTTTTCTCTGGTTTGGAGTCTCAACTTGGTTCTCGCTGCCCTCATGAAACCACTGTTTGAGCCAACCGCTGCCATAACATTTCTCATGTGAAAGGTTGTTTTTCTGGTGGCCATTACATCTGCTAGGCTGGTTTCAGAACTGCAGGCTTTGGTCATTGATCCTCCATACCTATGTTTCATGAAGGACAAGATTCTCCTCTACAAATCCCCACTTTAGTCCTAAGATTCCGTCAGACTTTCACAAGAACGCTACGACAGCCTTACCAACCTTTTTTCCTAAGGCTTCCACTCATGTCAAGAAAACATTAGATTCATTGGATGTCAAGCGTACTTTGAAGTTCTATCTGGACAGGACAAAGTCATTCCGGGCATCTAGGCAACTCTTTGTGGCTTTAGTCCCCTCTACTAAGGGGAAGCCGATTTTGAAGCAAGGCATCTCACGATGGGTCTCGTCTACGATTTCATTCTTCCATGAAAAAGCCAACAAGCCTTTACAGTTGACTCCCAGGGCTCACTCTACGACATCCACAGTGTCTTCGGCAGCTCTTTGGGTGGGCATAACGCTCAGTGACATTTGTCAGGCAGTAACGTGGGCAGTCCTGCACACGTTTACCAGGCACTACTATCTGAATCAACAACATGCTGAGGACGTGCAAGTGGGGCGTGCTGTGCTTCATCTCCTGTTCCAGTAAGGGTAAGCCCAGCAGCTTCTGGGGTTTTGGCTTTGCTCATGTTTCAGTTTTTTTGAATAACTGAAAGTGTTGTCTTTCTGTTGTGGTGTATATTAACCATAATACGGGTCATGTTTGCCTGTTATGCACCTCCAGGTCCTCTTACTGCTACATAGTTTATTCACGGCATGTGAATCCATGAAAGATCCAATGCTGGAGAAGGGAGTAGTTTCTTACCTGTAACTATATCTCTCCAGCGTGGGGGCGTGGCTATCTAGCCATGGTGTAGGACGTGCCTTGCTGGGTAGCTCCTGCCAATCCGAAGTCGATTCGCAACAAAGTGTGAAAAAAATGACCTAAGAGCTCCAGAAATGAAGGCAAGTGCGTCGGAAGATGTGCTCCACAATATATGAAAAGATCGAGTGCACCGTGAGGAGGAGTACCGAGTAAAGGAGCTCTGGAGAAGCAGCCGCCAATACACAACTGTAACAAGATGGCGTACAACAAAAGAATTGGAGGACACAGCCACTAAGGTGAAGAATTGGGTCCGTGCGGCAGAAATTGGGGAGGGAGGTCAGCGCTCAGAAATCATACGGAGCGCTGACTTAAGCCCCGTCTACCGGCAATGAATTAAAATCTGCTGCTCGCCGCACGGGATCGCAGCAGAGGCACCCACAAACGAAAGGGGACGGAGCTGCAGGGTGATTGCCGGCGCTATAAAGCGTGACCGCTGCAGTGTAGCACACAAAGGGTGATCTGCAGGAGAAAGACTGTCGCCGCACTTTGTAGACCACGGCGACGGCAGCGGTGGAGTTCGAGGAACAGGAGATACAAGTTGCGCGGCTGGATACATGTATCCAGCACGCAAACATAATGAGGACCTTCTGAGCAGACTGGAAGAGCAGCGGGGGCCGGTGAGACTATAAATAATGGAAAGTGCGAGCCGCGCACATTGTTTCTGATGCAAGCTGACGAGAGGACGAAACCAACAGTAATTCTAAGAGTTACATTGGAGCAACACAATCCGGAGATCGAAGGTAAAAAGAAGGAACGTACACGTGATATATAACGTGCACCAGCAGGACCAGGAGTCATTGCTGTGGGTGTGAGCTCACACAACAGGAGGTCTTAGAAGTGCTCACAGGCACAGCGGAGACAGAATACGAATATGGCAAAGACACACCAGCTGTGAAGTAATGTGGATGTGGCCATAAGCGCTTGGATACCACAACATCCATAGAAAAGCCAGGTGGGGACGCAACGCCAGGTATGGGCCCTGACGGTCAGCCAACCACGATACAGTGTACAACCGGATGAGAGGGTCAGCCCAATAGACCCCTAGATACCGTGAGGAGACGAAGGAAGGTGGGCACCCGACACGACAGGTCAGAGCGCCTGCAAGAACAAGACGAGCCAAACACGAAGACAAGAACCGAGAAAGAGCCCTCATACAGAGGATATGGAAAAGGAAATTACCTAGAAGCAAACGAAAACAATCCACAATGGAGATCACTAAGTCGCTGTACATGACCTAAGGGGCAGGTGGGAAAGGACATGACCCACGAGAAAGCGACAAAACGGTGCCCACCAATCAACAGATATTGGACGCAATAACAGAATTGAAAACGTCATGGATTTCGGATTTGAAGACTGCGTCGATTTTAGCTTCTAGCGCAGTGAGCATTGATGTGAATCTATTGCGGCAGGATGTACGATCACTGGCTGAACGGACGGGAACCCTGGAGAAGGAAATGAAACAGAATACGAGCATGACAAATGCTAAAGATGTCCATGTGTTGCAACAGCAGATGCGGAATCTAGAGCATAGAGCAGAAGAAGCGGAAGGGCGGGCTCAAAGAAATATTGTGCGTATAGTTGGGCTACTGGAGGGGGAAGAAGGCTCGGACTCGACGAACTATGTAGAAAGCATGCTGCTGCTGGAGATTTCAGGCGCAACACTGAGCCAAAGATTTGCAGTGGAGAGGGCGCATCTGGCCCAGACGAGGAGGCCGTCTCCGGGAGCCCCACCGAGGCCCATCATCGCCAAGATTTTATACTATAAAGACATAGAGAAGGTCTTGGAACTCTTCCGTAAAGGGGGAAAAATAAGTAGAGCATTGGCCACCATAACTGCGTGTCCGGACTACACACTCTTGGTGCAGAGGCAGCGCTTGAACTATGTGGCAGTGAAGAGGAGATTACGCGAAGCAGGGTACAGATGCATGTTGTTGTACCTGGCAAAAATGAAGGTGCTCCTGAAGAATAAAGCTTTGATCTTCGAGACGCCGGAGGATGTGACAGCGTGGCTGGACTCAAGGAATTGCCCGACAGGAGAGGAAGTGCAGACTTGCAGCAGAGAGTGCAGCAGAGAAATGGACTAGAGCCACCCAAGACGCACCAGAGGATTTTTTGATGGAGATCAGTACAGCGCACATAGTGACAATGGGACTTGAATATAGAAAGAGACATAGGAGAACAGAAGGTTAGCATATCTGATCCTAAATTTAAACGGGCTGTAAGCGCATAGCAGGAGGTGCAGTACCAGGAGGCACGCTAGCAAACCCCCGGGGTAGTTTTACTTTGGATACTGTTAGGGCGGTACCCCCCTGCTGAGTACTGAGTATCGGTTATACCGAGAACAGGGCTAGATGCAGGATAGACTGAGATCCAGGGATGGAGCTGGGCAACAAGTTGGGGAAGTTGGAGAGGGTGATGGTGGGCAGGAGTTGAGGTTGGGAAGGGAGGGAGGGCACGGGAGGGTGGGGTGTGTGTAGGGTTGTTGTGGGAATGAGCTTGTAACTGGATGCTGTCATGTAAGGGACGACAGATCAAAGGGGTGAAGGGGGGGGTTATGGATAGAATGGGAGACCTGAAGATAGCCACCTGGAATGTGCAGGGGCTAAATAGTTATTTGAAGAGAAATAAGGTTGTGATGTACCTGAAGCGGCAACAAATTGATATTACGCTACTACGAGAAATGCACCTCACGAAAGAGAAGCAAGAAACCGTGAGTAGGAAGTGGAGGGGCCCCACCATAGGAGCGACGTACTCGGCGTACGCCAGGGGAGTTATCACTTGGATAGCACCACACGTCCCTTTTACGCTGCTACAGCCCACAGTAGAACCTAATGGGAGGATAGTGTTGATAAGAGGCCTGGTGGAAAACAAGGAAGTGAGCATTATTAACACATATAACCCCAATCAAGATACAGTGGGTTACTTCAAGTCCTTGTACTATATAATCAACCCCTACATAGGAGGGGTAGTCATATGGGGTGGAGACTACAACTGTACATTGGATCACAAAATGAACAGATCAGATAGTAAGATGGTGAGGCCTGCCCCAGCAGCCAAGGCCCTGGGGACCTTATTGGGGGACTTATACCTAGTAGATGTATGCAGGATGCACCACCCGAGCGAGAGACCATATTCCCACTATGCAGCACCTACACACAAGGCTAGATTATGTGTTTGCCGCGTCAGGATTGACGGGAGAGTTGGTACGCTCAGAATACAAGTCGAGAGTCCTGTCAGACAACTCGCCACTGATTGTGGAGTGGCAGTACTCTCCGCCCAGAGCACGAATACCGACGTGGAGACACAGAGCTGAAGCATTGAAAGATATGGTGTTTAGGGAGGACCTGAGGGAAGAGATAGTGGAATATTTTGAACAGAACACGGGGAGTGTGGAATCAGCAGGCATGCTATGGGAGGCCTTTAAAGTGGTGTTGAGAGGGGCAGCTATATCCAAATCTAAAGGACTACAAGACAATACCACTAGAGGGTTACAAGCAACGGAGAAGAAGCTGGAGGAAATCATGCACAAGGGAGGGCACTCTAAAGAAGAAGTACAGACTATTAACAGGTTAAAAAGAGACTGTGAAGACCTCTGGGGGAAACTGTGATTTAAATAACAAAAAGTACATAGAAAGAGAGCACTCCGGGGGATGATAAGCGGGGCAGGCTGTTGGCCTGGTTGTGCCAATGTGAAACACCTAAGCAGCCAATTGGGGCAATAAGGGATACCAATGGGCAAACGCTAGATACTCAGGAGGGCGTGAATGATGGTTTTGTAGAGTTTTACCAGAAACTGTATGCAGATACAGGCGAGGAGTCAGAGGAGGATATATTGGAGACGCTGGAGGAAATCGGCCTTCTGAGGTTTGAGGCACTGGACAGGGAGAACATGGAGGTCCCGATCACCCTAGAGGAGCTAGAAGCAGTGATTAAGCACTTGCCCACTGGGAAAGTACTGGGTGCAGACAGACTTCCTAGCGAATTTTACAAAACATATAGGACGGAACTGCTCCCCCCCGATGCTGGCAATGCTGAATGAAGCCTTGGAGAAGCGAGAGTTGCTGGAATCTCTGAGGGAGGTTGATATTATCCCGCTCCTTAAGCCGAATAAGCCCGGTTTGGATTGTGGGTCGTATAGACCACTATCCCTATTGAACCATGACAGTAAGAGCTTAACTGCAGTGATGGCGAACAGGCTTAGACCAGTCATCAATAAACTCATACATCCGGATCAGACGGGGTATGTTCCGCATAGGAATATATCAGATAACCTCAGGAGGCTCCACCATATCAGAGGGAAAACAGAGAAGGATGCAGAGGAGAGCGAAATATTGTCATTAGATGCGGTTAAGGCCTTTGACTCGGTCAAATGGTTATGGCTGATGGAGACCCTGCGAGCTTATGGGATGGAGCCGTTATATTTAAAATGGGTACACCGGTTATATAGCGCACCACTATCCGAGTCAGGACATGTGCGATCATCTCTGATCGATGGACCTTTGCCAGAGGCACCAGACGGGGTTGCCCGTGGTCCCCGATGTTGTTTATCTTGGCCTTCGAACCTCTGGAAATATATCTGAGGCATCAGTATCGAGAAGTAGGGATACCCACGAAAGGAGGGCTACACTTGATCTCATTGTTTTTCCAAATTTCTTTTTATTGGTTTTCTACAAGCAAACAGGCATTACGGCATTATATTACATGCGCCGAAAAACAGCGCTCAGTTGCTTGTTATTACAAAAGACAATAAGCATGAACAAAAACAACAAGACTGTAAAGTCTCAGTGGGGATGACGGGGGGGAGGGGGGGTAGGAGAGGGAGGGGAGACGATGGGTTGTATATCAGGAGTCCGAACCAGCGAACGCTGTTTGGACTGCAAAAGTACCTCGGGAGCAGGATGGGCCTGCATGGTACCGAGTCTTCATTAGTTTGTATGTGCTCCAGCTAGCGTGAGAGTCGAGGGGTAGTGGGGGTGGGGAGCAGGGGGAAGGCGGAGGTTGTTCCGGGCCGTTATGTCTTAACCGCCGGCTTCCCTTGTCTGTGGCTTGTGTCCTGTACTTCCGGCCTTCTCTTTAATCATATTTGTCCATCCATCGGAGGGAGGGAGACTGTCGGGCCAGGCCTGGGTATTTCTGTGTGTAGTCCAGGAATGGGGCCCAGGTTTGGTAAAATTTGTCTCTGTTCCCAAACCGGAGGGCAGTTTTTTTCTCGGCTGCTATTATGTCCCAATACTTTATCCACCACATCTGTACTGCCGGACCCTCTGGGTTCTTCCAGAGCCTGGCTATTGAGATTTTAGCTGCCGTCAGTAGGTGGGCACATAGTTCTGCTCTGTGGCCCGATAGAGGGAATCGGCCGTCGTCGCTTGCTCCCAGAAGGAAGATACCAGGATCCCATGGTATTGTGAGGCCCGTGATCGTGTTGACTTGGTCTAACACTGCTTTCGAGAATTCAGTAGCCTTGAGGCATGTCCATAGTAGGTGGTACAGTGCACCTTTGTCCGGGCACCCTCTCCAACACAGCGGGGGAATCACAGGGTTACATTTATTGAGCGTCTCTGGAGTTCAATACCACCTATAGCATACTTTGAATGCCCCCTCCTTGTTAGTTACGCATTTGGAACTTCTGCGTGCTCTGGTCCAGATGTTGTCCCATTCCTCCGGTTCAATGGGCCTCCCTATGTCTTTCTCCCATCTGAGCATGTATGGTTCTTTGCAGGTTGGGTCAGTTATGTCGAGGATCTTTAGAGGGTTGATATTTTACCCTTAGGGGGTATCGCTGTGAGGGTTCGCTCCAGGGCTGTCGGGTCTCTGCTTCCAAGGTTTTTCATGATACTGCTTGAGAGCCAGTGTCTAAGCTGTGAATATCCAAACCTCTCTGCTTCAGGAACTTTGAATTTCGCCTTGCAGGCTTCAAAGTCCAGAGGTTATCCCTCTTCAAAGAAGTCTTGCACCTTCTCTAGTCCTCCTTCTTTCCATTTCTGAAAATTATTGGGGTTAGTGCCCGGAGAGTATTCCGGGTTCATCCAGATCGGTGTGAGTGGGCCTATTATGCTTCGGCTATTCCACTGTCGCGCCGCTTTCCTCCAGTTTGTCACTGTGTTTTCGGTCGCTGACAGGGGCTGCGTGCAAGCTCCGCTTGATCTCATTGTATGCCGACGATATGTTATATCTAAGATACCTTGACGAGAATTTAGAATACACATTGGAAGTGATGCACAGATATGCATCGTACTGTGGAATAAAGGTAAAGCATATGAATTTGTGTATGTTCCTATTGGGCAGGTACAAGGGGATACCGTGAAATGAGCTACCTGTCCTCCAAATACAGTGGGAACCAAGTCCTTTAGTTACTTGGGGATTGACATAGATCATACGACAGAGGTTGAACATAAACACAACATAGAGAAATCGTTGGTTAATGGCTAATCTAGAACGTGTCATGAAGTTCTGGGCCAGGCTCCCCTTGACCATGATGGGGAGAGTGGCATTATTGAAAATTATAGGGTTACCTAGGTTGCTGCACTTCTTCGGAAACATTCCTTACATAATACCTAAGAGATTCTTTAAGCTCCATAGCCTGTGCAGAGGATTTATATGGCACAATACTAGAAATAGGGTAGCATTGTGGACATTGCAAAATGCATATGATGGAGGGGGCATAAGGTTGCCAAATTTTGAGGTGTATTACTTAGCAAGCCAATTACAATATGTCGCTAGGTGGTTATTAGATGACCCGACACCAGAGTCTAGACTACTAATTGCTGAATGTGCGCCGTTCTTCCTAAAAGAATGGATATGGGCCGCGAAGGCACGACAGAAAGGATGCACATGGCTGTTGGGTCTGGGAGTGAAGATATGGCCGAGAGCCTGCCAGGTGATGGAGAATCCGACCTGTGGTCCCCACAGATACCATTGGTGACATTGACGGGGATGGACGAACAGCAGAGGGCGATAATCCATAGTCATTGGGAACCGAGTGGGATTGCAACGATTGGAGATACGTGGCAGGAAGGGGAGATGTTGAAATTTGACGAGCTAGTACAAAACGCTGGGTTAAAAAAGGGGCAATATATTACATATACTAGACTGGTGCAGATGATAAGAAACACATGGGCAGAGACAGTACTGGAGGGAGAACCTGACTCAGTAATAGAAACGGTTTTTGATGTATCAGAGGGAGGACATGAGGTGTCCCGTATCTACGAGCTGCTTATGACCAGTGTTGGAAGAGAGGTGATTCAGTTGAGAGAGGACTGGGAAGAGGAAGTGGGTGAAACCATGGGTGATGGGTTGTGGCAAGAGCTCAACGATATCATAAAAAGGTATCCAGGAATGCCAGATTGCAGCAAATCCAGTTGTATATTACCCACAGGGCGCATATGACCCCACAGAGGATTGCGCGATTTAAGAACACTGGGAAACAAACTTGCCCTAAATGTGGAGAAATGAATGCCGGGATGATGCATATGTTTTGGGGGTGCCCTGAAATACGGAGATTTTGGGGGGAGGTGGCACATCGCCTGAATGAGAAAGGGATTCAACTGGAGGTAGATTGGAAGGGGCCGTGCATGGTGGGAGAGTTCCCCAGACCACGTAAATTGAAACATGTCTGTAAGCTTAAAGACTTGGCACACATATTGGCCAAACGCAGTATCGCCATGGGATGGAAAGCTGATTGCAGACCGAGGATGGAAGTGTGGTGGAGGGACCTACGTAAATGTGTGGAAGCTGAAACTGGTGTGGAGCAAAGCAGTCAATAGAGGAGGAGATGACCCGGGGGAGGCATTGATGGCCTGGAGACATTTAGTGGCAACAATGTTTGAGACCACCCAACTGGACCACTCATAGTAGAGGTAGCATACACACCCCTAGTGGTATTATAGATGAAGACAGAAAGGAGCCGGCTCGGAGGGGAGGGTTGGTGGGAAATGATAATACTCATGTAATTGTGGCTGTATCATAATGTTTGAAGTGTCTGGTTGTTTGTTTAAAAAATATATTTTTTTATTAATTTTCAAAAACTGCATTTCTCCAGCGTTGGTATCTTTCATGGATTCACATGCGCCCTCCTGCCTCCTCCTTCAGGCAAACATCCTCTTAAGGTATCCTCCTTGTTTGGTGAGGTTAAAATCTGAAGGGAAGCCGGGCTATATACGGGTCGTCCCATGGATGTGGCCTGAAGCACCCTTAAAGACATCGATAGGACACTCAAGGTGACAAAGTTTTTCCATAGGAAAACCACTATGTTAAAGTTACTGAGGTTTTCCAGCCTGACGACGGGAAATATTCACAGCATGTGAACCCATGAATGATACCAACGCTCGAGAAATTTTGTTACAGGTAAGAAACTACTCCCTTAGAAGTGATGCCAAGATCTGAGGACAATATACACCCAATTGGAGAAAATGTGCCTATAAATAAGATCTGGCTTTATGCTGATGACTTACTGGTGCTCCTACATGACTCTGGCACCTGCATTCCACATTTAATGAGTAATATCCAGTGTTTCTGATGCTTGTTAATCTGCTTAGAATCACATGCTGGGCATATGGTCTGATATCCAGTGGTAACCGCAGAGTATTGCATCTGGTTTTTCGGGGACCAAAAGGGGACGTTGGCATAGGCGTGTCTGTAACACTATCGCCATCGTGACGTGTAGTGTACCCAAAATCCTGCACGCGCCCAGGTCCCTCAGATTGTTTTTTTCCAACCCAGATAACTGGTCGCCCTATAGCGGAGCTCTTACATAGGAGACATTATTTATCCTAAACCGACTTGTTGGTTATTCCCTCCTTAAATCATTTCGACGGCAAGAACAACTTTGACGAAGACTACGGGGGACTTGTCTATGGCAGTGGATTTCAGCGCCTACGATCCGGCGTCTGAAGCATCCTTGTGGCCGGGCCTTCTGGCCGGCCTTTACAGTAGGGAGAGTGGGGTTGGGGTGGCCATATTTCTGGTATGCCTTTCCTCTTTTCCCCTTCCCCCCTCTTTACCCTCTAGGTCTGGTCATCTTCCCCTTTTGCTATGGAAAGGACTCATTTTAGGTTCTGCCCTAAGTGTAGGGTCAGATATCAGTGGAAGGACGAACACAGGACGTGCAACTCCTCTCTCCCCTTAGATCATGACGAGAAGCGGTGTGCGGCTTGTAAACTCCTTCTGCCTAAGACCCTTAAGGAGCGCCGTGTAAAGCAGTGGGCCGCGTACGGTATGTCGCAGGTGGAACCCTCCCTCCCCCACACCCACCGAAAGTGACAGGGGCACCTCCGATGACCAAACATCAGTTGCGGATGGGATAGACCTCGAGGCGGACACTACTAGGTCCACCTCGCCCATCCCCGACCCTTAAAGGCCTGACTCTGGTCTCGCTTCAGGGACAACACCCGGCGATGGGGGCGTACCATGGCATTTCACTAAGCACACAACCCCTACACCTATTTCGACGGGTATGTCGAAAAAGGTGAAAGCGCCAGCAGGGCCGTTGAAAATTTCAGCGGATTCCTCGGATCGTACAGATCCAAAGCCTTCCCCGCATCCGCAGCAGCGTCTTGCGACTGGGCATTCCAAAACAAACAAGGGTGCTACCCCTAAATCAGGTTTACACGTCGAAGCTCGAAATCCGACGGTCCCGAAGGCCGCAGTAGGCCCAAAAATCACGACTAGGCCACAAGGCTAAAAACCGACCGCTAGGCCCTCTAACGCAGCGGAAGGCAATAAGATAATCGAACACAGCATTGCGAGAATTACTTCGGCGGTTGGGCTTATTCCTGTTCCACCGAAAAACATGGGGCAGGCCGCGGACAAATCTTTGGATATGCCATGGTGCCCCGATTCTCACGATACCTATGAGGACAGTCAAGAGCCTCTTTCCAACACCCTGAGAGACAATTTTCAGCCCCTAAGGAGGGCGGAAGATGACACTTTTCCATCCGTAGGCCCTTCTGGGTCCTCTAAATGGACAAGGCAGAAATTTGAAGGGTGTATTGACCGTTTTGAAAGAATGTATCAGTTTTTCTGAGCATCCTTCCCCGAAAAAGGTCTTGTGGAGAGCCTAATCTTCAATCTGCTTCACATTTCCAAAAAGATCAGCCTTCTGTCCCCGTCCATCATGAAGACATCGTCCAGATGGATACTTATAAAAACATTTACAGTGAAGATGAACAACCTTCCTTCCTACAGAATTACGATGAGGACTAGGCGGATGCCACAGACAATTGGGAAGAAACCCAGCAAGTGGGGACGGACCCATGGACGCTTCCCCATCAAGATCAGGACAATGTTGTATTGTGACTGGATTCCCCTCCGTCCACCCCGGCTCGCCAGGCCTCGCCTGTAGATGACAAAATGGCCCTCAATGCATGTTAAAGAAGGCAGCTGAGCATTTTCAAATCTCTACTCAAGAGGCAGTGCCTGAGCAGGACTTTGTAGAAGATATTCTTAAGGAGAAACCTCCCTCTAGCCAGGCCATTCCCCTCCTTAATTCTATTAAGAGAAGATTGGCTCCCTCCCTGGTGTCACCAGCTCAAATCAGGGCAGTGAACCTAAGAGTTGAAAAGTTATTTCGGCTAGCTCCTTCGGACCCTCAATACATTAAATGTCACGCCACCCCCGATTCCCTGGTAGTTACTACCACGCGGAAACGGGCAGGAGTAAACCTTGCTATGGGTGAGGCACCTCCAGATAGAGAATCCATGAGGCTATATGCCCTTGGTAAACGAGTTACCTCGGCTGCCGCATATACCATGCGCATAGCAAATAACACTACGCTATTTGCGAGTTATGCTGACGCTCATGGGAACCTAGTACAGGAAGGTCTCTAAGAGGTCCCAGAGCCCGTCCGGTCCAACCTTCTCATTATTGCGGCCGAAGGAAGGCAGGTGAACCAGAATGTAATAAAGAACACTCTGGACACGGCTGAAACAGCAGGCAGGTCTCTGGCCCAAGGAACCTTAGTCAAAGGGCACGCTTGGCTGCGTACCTCAGGGCTTAAGCCTGAAACACAGGTCTCACTCATCAATAAACCAATTGAAGAAGCTAACCTCTTATGAAAGGCGGTCGATGATGCCCTAGAAACAGCCAAAAAAAGAGCATGAGACTCTTATGTCTCTGCAACAAATCACTCTAAGACCTTCACCCCAGAGAGGAAGTAATTCTCGGCGGTCCTTTTGAGGGCCGTCCTGTGCAAGTCAGAACAACTATGGCACGGGAAACTTCAATGCCGGACAAACATCATGAACCCTGCATACTACCCTTCAAGGGGTCGGTGACGCAGCAAAAGCCAGAGGTAGAGGCGCCAATCCTAGAGGAGCCGCAGCCTCCAGCCAGAAATGACCATCAGATCCAGGTCCCCTCCCATGTCACCCCGGTCGGGGGGCGCTCAACATCTTTCCTCACGGCATGGGAGGGGAGCACTTCAAACCAGTGGGTCATAAAGACGGTCGCCCACGGTACTGCGTGGAATTTGCCCGACCTCCACAATTCAGACCACCTCACTCACGGAACCTTTCACCAGGCCATCTGGAGATCCTGAATCGAGAGGTGGAAGCGCTGCTGGGAAAGGACACCATAGAAGCCATCCCTATTCTTCAGGTAAACAAGGGTATTTATTCAGTGTACATGCTTGGACCCAAAAAGGACCTCACCAGGCACCCTGTTATAGACCTGCACCCAGCGAACAAGTTCATAAAACCTCAGAAGTTTTGCATGGTAACGCTACAGGAGGTGATCCCACTGTTGAAACAGGGGGACTACATGGCAACATTGGACATGAAAGATGCATACTTTCATATTTCAATGTTGCCAGTGCACAGAAAATATCTAAGGTTCATGATAGAGGATAGGCATTAGCAATTCAAGGTACTCCCCATCGGCATCGCCTCGGCGCCAAGGGTGTTTACGAAGGTTCTGGCAGTAGCTGCAGCACACCTGTTCAGGTTATCCTTCCCGGTTTACCCTTACCTCGACGACTGGTTCATAACAGGGGACTCGTACGACACATGTTTTTTGAACACCGAAAAGACCGTAGACCTGTTCAGACTGGGGTTCTCGATCAACGAGAAGAACCCAGTCTAGTCCCCAGTCAAATAAAACAATTTCTGGGAGCTCTAATCCGGACGAAAGACTGCCTCGTCTTCCCCTCCAACGAGAGGGTTCAGAACATGCTTTTTCAGATCCCTCAATATGTAGCTAGTCGGGAGGTGACAGTGCGCAAACCCATGCCTTTGCTAGGAATGATGGCTTTGTGCATATACTTGGTTCCCCACGCACGGCTGTGCATGTGTCCCATGCAAAAGTGGCTCAACAGCCAGTGGTGTCAGGCCAGCCGACAATGGGAAGATCTGGTAGTTGTCTAGCCAGCCCTCATTCTCTCTGCAGTGGTGGTCAAGAGAAAACCTCTTGAAGGGGAAAACCTTCACCACCCCTGCTGTGGAAGCCACTCTCACGACCGACGCATCTCTCACGGGGTGGGGGCTCACGTGCTTCAGCAGACAGCACATGGAGTGTGGTCCCCTCAAGTAGCGTCCAACCATATAAATTTACTGGAGCTATTAGCGGTGTTCAAGGCCTTTCAGATGCAACTACAAGGGAAGACAGTGCTGATTCTAACAGACAGCACTACAGCCATGTATTACCTGAACAAACGGGGGCATTCACTCTCCAGGGCTATCCAAGCTGTCCCAAAACATTTGGTTATGGGCTCTCGGACACAAGATGTTTCTATTGTCCCAACATGTTCCAGGGGAACTCAATCTTCTGGCAGACGTGCTCAGCAGTGATTTTCCTCTGCCTGAAGAATACGAATGACGTCTGCACAAAGACATTCTGTCCAACGTCTTCGCAGAATGGGGCTTCCCAGAGATCGACCTGTTCGCAACTCAGGAGAACTCCCAATGCCAAGACTACGCCTCCAGGTACCACCAAAACCGCTCCAAGGGCAACGGTCTCTGGATAACATGGTCAGGGAAATGTGTCTATGCTCCCCTAGCCCCCCCACTCCCCGACTCCCCTTCTCGACAAGATAGTGCACAAGATGCACCAGGAACCAGTTACCATGTGGGCCCGCCAACCCTGGTTTGCCCATCTGATGGAAATGTCCCTCTCCCCACCAGTAAAACTACCCTGCCCATGCAACATGTTGTCTCAGGACAGGAGGGAGACCCTACACCCATGCCCACAAAGTCTGAACTTAGCAGCCTGTCTCCTGAGGTCATAGAGTTTGGACACCTACAGCTCCCTCAGAGGTGCATGGACATACTCAGGGAAGCTAGAAAACCTAACGCACGTTATTGCTATGCCAGCAAATGGAATCGTTTTGTCATCTGGTGTAATTCCAAGGGCGTCAATCCCATAGATTGCTCACCCACACACATTGTGCTGTACCTTACCCATCGGTTAGACACTGGGTTGGTCTTCAATTCCCTAAAGGTTCATCTGGCTGCTCTTTCAGCCTACACCACATCACACCAAAAGGCGTTGTGGTGAAAGGGACCGGTGATTTAGGCTTTTATGGAATGGGTTAAGAGCATTTATCCTCCCATTTCTCACCCAGCACCTGGGTGCGACCTAAATGTGGTTTTGTCCAGGCTCATGGGAGCTCCCTTTGAGCCAATGCATAAAGCAAGTCTAAAAGACCTGACTTATAAAACGGCCTTCCTAGTGGCTATCACTTCTAGTAGAAGTGTTAGCGAACTACAGGCACTTTCGAAGGGATTGTGTCCTCCGACGTATTCCTTATCTTTGATAATTCGTCTCCAGCTTGCTGGCCTCGGAAATGTTTTCTCTGTAGAGGGCGCTGCGCGTCGACGTCCGCCGAGTCGATGTCCCTCGAAAGCCACCGTGTCGGCGCTGATGTCACCATGCCCATAAATAGCCACACGCTGCGTCCGTTGCTCAGTTCCGTTTTTCCGCGCTTCGTAGGGCCTGGGAATATCGTTGCTCAGTTCAGTTAGATAAACCTTTTATATTTCACTCGATAAAACCAACTCATTCTCGATGGATTCTTCATCAGAACCGACGACTCCGCGGTCTGGCTTAAAAAAAATTCGAGACTGCGGAAAGAAAATGACGATAACGGATCCTTACAGGATCCGTTTGTGGTGCTTGGGAGTCGAGCACCATTGTTCAGAGTGTGAGGACTGCATGTCCATGACGGCGAAAGCCTTGAAGGAGCGCAAG
This sequence comes from Ambystoma mexicanum, assembly GCF_040938575.1. Classification (NCBI taxonomy): domain Eukaryota; kingdom Metazoa; phylum Chordata; class Amphibia; order Caudata; family Ambystomatidae; genus Ambystoma; species Ambystoma mexicanum. The sequence goes on along the minus strand of NC_090936.1, from coordinate 428,161,017 downwards.
GGGAAGCTCGAGAGAGGTAAGTCAGTCAAAACCTCCTTGAAAGTTTCTTCGGCCGAGTCCAGGCATTCGTCTCCTCGCCGTCGAAAGCATTCCCATTCTAGGCCTCGCAGTAGCTGCCCCACAAAACACAGCTCTCAGGCTGATTGGGAGGAATTCAGGAAGAAAATGCTAAGCGTCTTCGAGAAAGCGGCCTCGACCCCCTCGAAGATAGCTGAGGACGATACCCTGGGTGAAAAACCTGAAAAATCAAAATGCAGCGAGTCGTTGCACCCGGCGAAAGAGTCCACCCAAGAGCGCCACGGGCTATCGGGTATGAAGGCACCATCTTCGCCGTCGTCGAAGATCCCTTCGACGCATGGATCAACGCCGTCGACCCCGTTGTCGAAGGGTTCTTCGACGCATCGGTCGATCGAATCGACGCCATCGTTGACGCCGAAATTGACGCCGATAAAAGAGAAAACCACGGCTACTTCACAGCCAACGGTTATACCCAGAGCCTCCAGCACGACGCCGAGAACGTCGTCGACATCCTCGAGTAGGATCCCGATCCTCTCGAGTTCTTCAGGCCTCTTCCAGTTTTCTCGACGCCTTCGAAGCTTTTCACATCGGCGTCGACGACATCAACGTTTTCTCGCCCAATAATGACAGAGTTTGGCTCCTTCTGCCTTAGAAATGGGTTTTACACCATTTCCGAGGTCAGAGTACCCCAGATTATCTTCAATCTATGAAGAAGGGGAGGATTCTGAACAAGAAAGACCCTTTGGGCTGCAGAGGACCACACCACCTGTTTCAGAGGATTTTACTTCTGAGGAAAGAAGGTTGAAAGACCTACAGGAATCATTACATGAGGCAAATGGGCTGGAAACTTCCCCAGAAGTGGAATTTGTCAAACCAGACCCAGGGGAACATGCCAAAACCCCCTATAGAACCCTGATGGCAAGAATTATTGAATTCAAGGGTTGGTCTGCGCCTTCTCCTGTTTTTCAACAGGATGACCTTACAGACATACTAGACAAAGGTCCACAGGTGGATCTCGTGGTCCCCTTCCATACAGCCTTACAAAGCAAGATTGCATCAAATTTTGAAACTCCTGAGGTTATCCCTGCAGTCAATAAAAGATTGTCAGCCAAGTATAGGGTAGCTGCGGCTGGTGCTGAATATTTATCAAAACACCCGCCTCCAGAGAGCCTGGTGGTTCAAGCGGCAACTTCATCAAGCAGCAGATTCGCTTACCCTACTGTCCCACAGGATAGAGATGACAAAAGGTACGATTCTATGGCAAAAAAAAGTATTTTCTGCTTGTAGTATGGCGTTGAAGTCCATCAACGGCACTTGTACGCTCGCCAGGTTCAGTCACACACTGTGGGAGTGTGCTTAATCAGCGGCTGACTGCATACTGGAAGGAGAGGAAAAGGAAGCCTTCCTTAACATCATTAAAGATGGCAAAGATGCCATGTGCAAATCTCTTCAAACTGGCATCGATTCCGCTGACAGTATCAGCAGGGCCATGGCGGCAAGTACTACAATCCGCAGGCATGCGTGGTTGCGAAAGTCTGGCTTTGCTCCAGATATACAGGCAAGACTTTTGAATATGCCCTTTGACGGCTCTTCTTTATTCGGTAAAAAGGCTGATGACAGTCTGGAAAAGTTGCAAACATCTAAAGCAGCAGCAAAATCTTTAGGAGCTGCAATCCGCCAAACTCCTTTATGCCCCTCAGGAACCTCTGGGAGAGGAAATTTCTTTCGCTACTATTCCGCATTCGGGAAAGGCAGAGGACAGCCGGCTCAAAGAGGCCAAAGGAGTTCCGCAAAAATATGATGAGCGTCTTCGAGAAAGCGGCCTCGACCCCTTCGAAGACTGCCGAGAGCGATGCTCTGGTCGAAAGACCCGAAGGTCAAAAACGCCGCGAGTCGCAGTACCCGGCGAAGGAAACCTCTCGAGCGCGTCTCGAACCCTCGAGTAGGACTATGACCTCCAAACCTTCCTCGAAGGTGCCGTCGACGAGGGTTCCGTCGACGTCGAGGTCGATGTCTTCGACGCCGTTGTCGAAGGGACCTTCGACACACGAGTCTGTCGACTCGACGCCAGCGTCGACGCCAAGAAAAGTCACGGTTACGACACACCCAGTGTCTATCCCCAGGTCCTCGACGTCGATGGCTTCGAGATCGTCGAGTAGAATCCCAATTCTGTCGAGGTCTTCGAGGCCTCCGCCTTTGTTTTCGACGCCACGCTCGAAGCCTTCGACGTCGGCGTCGACGACATCGAACTTTTCGAGGCCGATTATGACAAGTTCGGCACCCTCCGCCTTGGAAATGGGGTTTACACCCTTTATGAGTTCAGAACAATTGAGGACTATGTCCTCAATATTGGAAGAGGGTGAATTGTCTGAACAGGAAGACACATTTGAGCTGCAGGGACCTGTAACCCCAATTAGAGAGGAATTTTCCTCTGAAGAACGCAGGTTAAAGGATCTTCATGATTCCTTACATGAGGCAAGTGGGTTAGACACCTCCCCTGAGGTGGAGTTTGCTAGACCAGACCCGGGGGAACATGCTGAAACCCCCTATAGAGCCTTAATGGCCAGGATCACAGAGTTTATGGGGTGGTCTGCACCTTCACAATCTTTCCAACAAGATGACCTCACGGATATTCTTGACAAAGGCCCACAGGAGGATCCTGTGGTGCCTTTTCATAAAGCTCTTCAGAGGAAGATCATGACAAACTGGGAAACCCCAGATGTCGTACCAGCAGTAAATAAAAAACTGTCTACAAAGTACAGGGTATCCTCTACAGACCCGGAGTTTTTGTCTAAACACCCATCCCCAGAAAGTCTGGTGGTACAGGCAGCATCCTCTACCGATGTCAAGACGGCTTATCCTACCGTCCCACAGGACAGGGACGATAAAAAATATGATGCTATGGCAAAGAAAGTCTTTTCAGCATGTAGCATGGCGTTAAAATCTGTGAATGCTACTTGCACCCTTGCTAGGTTCAGCCATACACTTTGGGAGTGTGCTTCTACAGCGGCTGACTGCATCCCGGAGGGAGAAGAAAGGGATGCGTTCCTGAATATTATACAGGACGGTAAAGACGCTATGTGCGAATCCCTCCAGACGGGCATTGATTCGGCTGACAGTATCAGCAGAGCAATGGCGGCAAGTACATCAACCAGGAGATTCGCTTGGTTGAAAAAGTCTGGTTTTGCCCCAGATGTGCAAGCCAGGCTCTTGAACATGCCATTCGATGGCTCTTCTTTGTTCGGGAAAAAGGCGGATGACAGTTTAGAGAAACTGCAAACTTCAAAAGCAGCATCAAAATCCCTAGGAGCTGCAATCCGTCAGACTCCTTTTCGTCCCACAGGAACCTCTGCGAGGGGCAAGTCCTTTCGCTTCTACACCGCATTTGGAAGAGGTAGAGGACGACCGGCTCAAAAGGGACAAAGAAGAACTACCCGAGGTGGACGGGGTAGATATTCAAAAGCCGCAGCAACAGCAGGTGCCTCTTTACCATCGGCATCTGCATCAGCCGCCCCAAAACCACTCTGAGGACTTCCCTCACAGGACACCTGTAGGAGGCAGGTTGACTCAACATCTGGCGGTATGGCAGGCTATCACGTCAGATGCTTGGGCGTTGGAAACAGTTGCCCAAGGTTACTGCCTGCCTTTCCTACGTATACCTCAGAGTCATCCACCGGGGATCAGCTCTCAGAAAGCTCCAGATCCGCTCCTCTTGCAGGAAATTTCGGACCTGCTAGAGAAAGGTGCCATAGAACCGGTAGCGGAGAGGGACAAGGGCTGGTACTCCCCTTACTTTCTCATTCCGAAGAAAGACGGAGGACTGAGACCCATCTTGGACTTGCGAGAATTGAACAAATTCCTCAGGAAAGACAAATTCAAGATGGTCACTCTTTCTCAGATCCTCCAGTTCCAGGACTGGTTGGTATCTCTGGACCTTCAGGACGCTTATTTCCATGTGCCTATCCATCTCAAACACAGGAAATACCTGAGGTTCGCAATTGGCAACTCTCACTATCAATTTCGAGTGCTGCCATTTGGGCTGACCTCCGCCCCAAGGGTCTTCACCAAGTTAATGTCGGTAGTGGCGGCAAGTCTAAGGAGGGAAGGGATTCACGTCTACCCCTACCTGGACGATTGGTTGATCAGGGCTGTTTCTTCGGAACAAGCTCAGATCCAGCTAAATCACGTGTGCCACTTCCTTCACAGACTGGGCTTCTCCCTCAATTTAAAGAAGTCACAAATGATACCATCGCAGAGACTCCAGTTCATAGGAGCGATCCTGGACACTTCCCTGGTAAAAGCCTCGCCAACAGAGGTGAGGGCTCAAGATATTCTACAGATGGTTACCAAGTTCCAACATGCCCAACGTCTCCCAGCCTTCGACTTTTTGAGGTTGCTAGGCCTCATGGCATCCTGCATTTTCCTAGTGCCAGAGGCTCGCCTGAGAATGAGATCCCTCCAGTGGGCACTGAGGACTCAGTGGTCACAATTCTCAGGGAGAATGACAGATCTTCTTCAGGTTCCCGACAGAGTAGCTCGAGACCTTCAGTGGTGGGCCTGTCAGGAGAACATTCTGAAAGGAGAACAGTTTTGGCAACCCTGGCCGGAGATAACAGTAGTCACGGATGCCTCACTCACGGGGTGGGGAGCCCACGCCAACGACTTGACCATCAGCGGTCGTTGGTCTCCATCGGAGTCCAGACTACATATCAACCTGTTAGAGCTGAGAGCCATCAGACTTGCGCTGAAGGCGTTCCTGCCAGCTGTACAAGGGAAGAACGTCCTGATAATGACGGACAACACGGTGGCCATGCATTACCTCAACAAAAGAGGAGGCGTAGGAACACTACCCCTGTGCAGAGAGGCGATGCAGCTCTGGTTTTGGGCAATCCAAGAAGGAATCTCTCTATCGGCAGTTCACCTAGCCGGAGAGAAGAACTTGACAGCGGACGCTCTGAGCAGGCAGAGCACAGTCTCCCACGAGTGGGAGCTAGCTCAGGAAGTCCTTCAAGAGATCTTCGCCCTTTGGGGAACCCCTCAGGTAGATCTGTTCGCCACCAGCCTAAACAGGAAATGCGACCTGTTCTGCTCAAGGGAATTTCCCCCGAGAGGAGCTCTGGGAGACGCGTTCACAGTGGACTGGGAGTTTCCACTTCTGTACGCGTTCCCACCGGTCCCTGTCATTCCTCAAATGATCAGGAGGTTGAGAAGATTCCGGAGAACCATGATCCTAATTGCCCCGGATTGGGCCAGGAGAACGTGGTACCCGGACCTTCTAGACTTGTCCATCTGCCCTCCAATCCGTCTTCCACTCAAAAAGAATCTTCTCTCGTAGAAGGGAGGTCAGGTTCTCCATTCAGACATCAAAACCCTCAACCTTCACGCTTGGCTTCTGAAAGGCTGAGGTACAAGGATTGGGACCTCCCTGATGATGATATGGAGGTGTTGCTTTCGGCAAGAAGGCCAGCAACAAAGTCTTTATACCGCTGCCGTTGGAACAGATTTTGCAGCTGGTGTAGAGAACAGAATATCGACCCTTTTTCATGTGGTACACCAATGGTTTTGTCCTTCCTACTATATTTGGCAAATTCAGGCCTTCAAGTTGGCACCATTAAGGGCTATCTCGCAGCGCTATCCATCTTTAAGCGCACTGCGGAAGAACCATCCTATTTCAAATTACCCTTGGTAATACAGTTTCTAAAGGGGTTAACCAATGTTTATCCCCCAAGACCATTCCAAGTTCCCCTATGGGATTTAAACTTAGTACTAACTTTCCTGATGGGCACACCTTTCAAACCACTCCATTCTTGTTCGTTAAGATTCCTTACCCTTAAAACTGTTTTATTAATAGCACTTACATCTGCTAGAAGGGTGAGCGAATTACAAGCTCTTTCTTGTAAACCCCCTCACACAATATTTCACAAAGACAAAGTTGTCCTGCAAGTGAAGCCTAATTTCCTCCCAAAGGTGGTTTCTGAATTCCATATCACTCAGAAAATTACCCTACCATCTTTCTATCCTCCTCCTCACCCGGGGAAAGAGGAAGAGAGGTTACACAGGCTAGACCCTAGAAGGGCTTTAAGTTTTTACATCAGTAGACTAGCCAGGATAAGACAGGCAGACCAGCTGTTTGTAAGTTACGCAGGTCACAAGCTGGGGTTACCAATAACTAAGCAGACCATTTCCAGATGGATCATTCTAGCCATTCTGGAATGTTATAAACTGGCAGGGAAAGAGCCCCTTCAAAACCTTAGGGCTCATTCGACCAGAGGTATTGCAGCTTCATAGGCCCTCAAAAGAGGCGTGCCGGTTAAAGACATCTGTGCGGCCGCTACATGGTCCTCTGTCCATACCTTTACACGTTTTTACAATTTGGATTCCTCCTCCAGTCAAGAGACTAGGTTTGGAAGGGCTGTATATATACATATATAGATATAGATATAGATATAGATATATATAGATATATAGAAGGGTAAATCCCCTACTCTGTGGGGGACTGGGGAAAACAATCAGCAAAAACCAACAAAATATGTCCCCACAGGTTATAAACTGGTGATATGGTATATGTATTACCTATACCCACCTCTTTCTCTCTCACCAAACAAAAAATTGGAGTTTTTGCACAAAAATCTGTCACAAAAGGATCACTGCTGACTGGGTGTGCTATTCCTTAATTTCAGGTGGTGTCCTAATATTCTCTATTTGTACACACTGCCATCATACATATGTGTAATAGTGCAACTGATGTTGTCAACAATCATTTACTTTGATTTTGTCACTTAACTAGATATGAAATCTCACCATATACATCAAGGATGTTTTTCATTATTTAATAAAGAACATAAGACAATCTTTTACACATGAGCCTCTGTGTCATTTCACAAACTATTAGACACTTTTTTTTCTCTTTTTTTGTGTCAGGCTCGAAACATATGACCATCAGATCAACGATATCTCAATAAATCATACACCATACAAAACGATAATAATCAAAAGAACATGCATCAATAGCAAAAAAGAAGCTATACATTTTGAAAAAACAAACAAGAAAAAATTAAACATAAAAAAAAACTTTCCTTTCAGTAAAGACGCTGAGTGTCACAAAAAATACATTCTTCTTCTGTGTAAAAGAAGTATTCTAAGGTTACTTAGTTTCCATCCTATTTCAATTGTGGAAATCCTCAACTCTATATGTCAAGAGTGCCAAGGAGGGAAAAATGTCCAATTATTGTTCCTTGTAGGGTTTGAGAACAAGTGACTGGTGTCAATTTGGTTAATGTATTCACACTTGCCAATCACTTCTTACAATACTGCTCGGGTCTCACTTCTTACAATACTGCTCGGGTCTCTGTTGGGATCTTTCTTGGTTTTTTTGTTGCAAATATTCTGCACTCAGGTATGGGTATATTCTCTCTAATCTAAACTCTTGGATATCCTTATTGAGTTTTTTTTTTTTTTGATAATGTAGATGTTTTAAATTCTTCAAAAAGTTTTTCAATTTCTCTTAATTTCTCCTCCGCATTGACAATTAGAGGATTAGATTTGAATTTAAGTTCATCCGTCTCAATTTCCTTTTGTACTGTTATTGCTAGTCTCTGTGCTGTTGAGATCGTCAGGGCCATCAGATCTCTGCTGCATTTAGTGGCAATTTTGCTAAAGCCCGTTTTGTATTCCTCGTCTTCTTGGAAGGGCTGTACTGCATTCTATTCATCAATAGAAGACAGCGTGAAGTCAGTACTCCCTCCTCCAATAATAGAATACTGCTATGGGAGCCTATCTAAGATGAGGAATACGTCGGAGGACACAATCCCTTCGAAGAACAAGTTACTTCTTACCTTGTAACGTTCTTTCGACGGGATGTTCCTCCGACGTATTCCTCATCGGCCCTCCCATCCATCCCCGCAGTTCTACTTCCCGTGTTGTTGCAGCTTACGCTCCTTCAGGGTGATTAGTCTAGTCCAGAAAGTATTATTGTGGGCTACAAAACGGAACTGAGCAACGGACGCTGCGCGCGGCCTTTATAGGCAGGATGACGTTGACGTCGATACGGCGGCTGTCGAGGGACATCGACTCGGCGGACGTCGACGCGCAGCGCCCTCTAAAGAAAAATTTTTCCGAGGCCAGCAGAGCTGGAAGGAGATATCTAAGATGAGGAATACGTCGGAGGAACATCCCGTCGAAAGAACGTTACAAGGTAAGAAGTAACTTGTTCCTCTCTCAGATCCTTCAGGCCCTCCAGATCCAGGACTGGCTGGTATCTCTGGACCTCCAGGATGCTTATTTCCATGTGCCAATCCATCTCAAACACAGGAAATACCTGAGGTTCGCAATTGGCGGCTCTCATTATCAATTTCGGATTCTGCCATTTGGGCTCACCTCCGCCCAGAGCTTCTTTACCAAGCTAATGTCGGTAGTGGCTGCAAGTCTAAGGAGGGAAGGGCTCCACGTCTACCCCTACCTGGACGATTGGCTGATCAGAGCTGTATCTTCGGAACAAGCTCAGATCCAGCTATATTATGTCTGCCACTTCCTTCACAAACTGGGCTTCTCCCTCAATTTAAAGAAGTCACAGATGATACCATCACAGACACAGAGCGGTCCTGGACACTTCCCTGGGAAAAGCCTCGCCACCAGAGGTGAGGGCTCAAGATATTCTGCAGTTGGTCAACAAGTTTCAAAATGCCCAACATCTCCCAGCCTTCGACTTTTTGAGATTGCTAGGCCTCATGGCATCCTGCATCTTCCTTGTGCCAGAGGCTCGCCTGAGAATGAGATCTCTCCAGTGGGCATTAAGGACCCAGTGGTCACAATACTCAGGAAGAATGACATCTCCTCCGGATTCCGGACAAGGTAGCCCACGACCTTCAATGGTGGGCCTATCCAGAGAACATCTTGAAAGGAGAACTGTTTTGGCAACCATGGCCGGAGATAACTGTAGTCACAGACTCCTCACTCACGGGTGGGGAGCCCATGCCAACGACTTGACCATCAGCAATCGTTGGTCTCCATCGGAGTCCAGACTACACATCAACCTATTAGAGCTGAGAGCGATCAGACTAGCGCTGAAAGCTTTCCTGCCATCAATACAGGGGAGAAATGTCCTGATAATGACGGACAACACAGTGGCCATGCACTACCTCAACAAAAGAGGAGGCGTAGGGGTCACTGCCACTGTGCAGAGAGGCAATGCAGCTCTGATTTTGGGCAATTCAGGAAGGAATCTCTCTATCAGCAGTTCACCTAGCCGGAAAGAACAATTTGACAGCGGACGCTCTGAGCAGGCAGAGCACAGTCTCCCACGAGTGGGAGCTAGCTCAGGAAGTCCTTCAAGAGATCTTCGCCCTTTGGGGAACCCCTCAGGTGGATCTGTTCGCCACCAGCGCCAACAGGAAGTGCGATCTGGTCTGTTCTAGGGAATTTCCCACGAGAGGAGCTCTAGGGGACGCGTTCGTAGTGGACTGGGAGTTCCCACTCCTTTACGCGTTTCCACCAGTCCCTGTTATTCCTCAAATAATCAGGAGGTTGAGAAGATTCCGGAAAACCATGATCCTAATTGCCCCGGACTGGGCCAGGAGAACGTGGTACCCGGACCTTCTAGATATGTCCATCTGCCCTCCAATCCGTCTTCCACTCAAAAAGAATCTTCTCTCGTAGAAGGGAGGTCAGGTTCTCCATTCAGACATCAGAACCCTCAACCTTCACGCTTGGCTTCTGAAAGGGTGAGGTACAAGGATTTGGGACCTCCCTGATGACGTCACGAAGGTGTTGCTTTCGGCCAGAAGGCCAACAACAAAGTCTTTATACCGCTGCCGTTGGAACACATTTTGCAGCTGGTGTAGAGAAGAGAATATCGACCGTTTTTCATGTGGTACACCAACAGTGTTATAATTTCTGCTCTACTTGGCAAACTCAGGCCTTCAAGTTGGCACTGTAAAAGGCTATCTCGCAGCGCTATCAATATTCAAGTGCACTGCGGAAGAACCATTGTATTTCAAACTACCCCTGGTAATACAATTTCTCAAGGGATTAACTAATGTTTATCCTCCAAGACCATTCCAAGTTCCCTTATGGGACTTAAATTTAGTCTTAAATTTCCTAATGGGTGCACCCTTCGAACCACTCCACTCTTGTTCACTGAGATTTCTCACTCTTAAAACTATCCTATTAGTAGCACTAACATCTGCTAGGAGGGTGAGCGAATTACAAGCTCTATCTTGTAAACCCCACATACAATTTTCCATAAGGACAAAGTTGTCCTACAGGTGAAGCCTAATTTCCTCCCAAAGGTGGTTTCTGAATTTCACATCACTCAGAAAATTACCTTACCTTCGTTCTACCCTCCTCCCCTTCCGGCAAAGAGGAAGAAAGGCTACATAGGCTGGACCCAAGGCGGGCTGTAAGCTTTTACATCAGCAGACTGGCTAGGATTAGGCAAGCAGATCAACTGTTTGTAGGATACTCAGGTCACAAGTTGGGACTACCCATAACAAAACAGACCATTTCCAGGTGGATTATTTTGGCCATTCTGGAATGTTACAAACTGGTAGGGAAAGAGCCACCCCAGAATTTTAGGGCTCATTCAACCAGGGGTATCGCAGCCTCTTCGGCCCTCCAAAGAGGGGTACCGGTCCGAGACACATGTGCGGCTGCCACATGGTCGTCCGCACATACATTCACAAGATTTTACAACCTGGATTCCTCCACTAGTCAAGAGACCAGATTTGGCAAAGCCGTATTATATTCGGTTCATTCCTAAAAGGGATACATGACATTATTACTCCCACCTCCAATTACATACCACTGCTATGGGAGTGTATCAAAGATAAGGAATACCTCGGAGGACACAATCCCTTCGAAGAACAAGTTACTTCTTACCTTGTAACGTTCTTTCGATGGGATGTTCCTCCGACATATTCCTTATCGCCCCTACCATCCATCCCTGCAGTAATACTTCCCTTGTGGTTGCAGTTTATGCTCCTTCAAGGTCAATAACCAATTCAGGCATGACTTATCTTATGCTACAAAACGGAACTGAGCAACGGACGCCGCGCGTGGCTATTTATGGGCATGGTGACGTCGGCGCCGATACGGTGGCTGTCGAGGGGTATCGACTCGGCGGACGTCGACGCGCAGCGCCCTCTACAGAGAATAAATTTCCGAGGCCAGCAAGCTGGAGACGAATTATCAAAGAAAAGGAATACGTCGGAGGAACATCCCATCGAAAGAACGTTACAAGGCAAGAAGTAACTTATTCTTCTGTTCTAGACCCCTTTGTTACAGTCCACAGGGATAAGGTAGTTCTGCGTTCTCACCCCAGATTTGTGCCTAAATTCATCTCGAAGTTCCATGTGAACCAATTGATTGAGCTACCTACCTTTTTTTTCCAGAATCCCACTAGCATGGCCGAAAGCAGCCTACACACACTAGCTGTGCGCAGGGCAGACATGTTCTACCAGGAAAGAACTAAACCACTGAGGAAAATTAACCAATTTTTCGTTTCAGTGGCCGCTGGTAGAGAAGGGGATCCTCAAGGTAGATTGTCAAATGCATCACACTATGTTACACTATTGCTAAGAGAGAACTGCCCTTCAAGCCTAGAGCACATTCTACTCGGGGCACTGGGGCATCCATAGAATTCATTGCAAATGTTCCCCTTGAGTCCATTTGCAAAGCGGCAACGTGGAGTTCTGTACACACCTTTACAAAACACTATTGCCTAGATACTCATTCTATGTCTGATTCTCAAGTAGGACAAGCAGTACTAAGACATCCTTTCTATACTGTTCCTTCTCACAACCCACCTCCAACTCCGGGTACTGCTCGCTAGTCTATGCACAGCATGTGATTCTAAGCAGATTAACGAGCATCAGAAGACATGCATTACTTACCGTAATAGCATTTCTGATGATTGTATCTGCTTAGATTCACATGCGTCCTCCCTCCTCCCTGCTCAGGGTGGAAGGAACATAGACGTCTTACTACTTCTCTCTTCTTCATGTACTCACTCACAATAGCCTTGGGTTCCCTCATGGCAGAAAAAATACAATCAGAGGGACCTCGGCGCGTGAAGGATTTTGGGTACACTACACGTCCCTATGAGGATAGTGTTACAGACACGCCTATGCCGAAGTCCCTTTTCGGTCCCCGAAAGACCAGATGCAATACTCTGCGGTTACCACTGGATGTCAGACCATATGCACAGCATGTGAATACAAGCAGATACAATCATCAGAAATGCTATTTCGGTAAGTAATGCATGTCTTCTCAGAAGTATCAGGTTATAAGGTGAACTGGACAAAGTCTGGGATTCTTTCCGGTTAATAGGACATGCATGAGGCACACATGCAGCCCGGTCAACTTCCCCTGGTGTCCAGAGAGAATTAAATATCTGGGAATTCGTATTGGCGCAGAGGTGGTGAAACTATCAAAGCTTAATTTTGAGCTAATCATGCCGAAAATAAAATCTGATTTGGACAGATGGACGCTCTTGAAGTTACCTCTGTGGGACAAAATCAACTGCATTAAAATGAACTTGGTATCACAAATCAACTATATTCTCTCAACACTCTCGATCAAAGTGTACAAAAATATTTTCAAAGATCTTGACGCTCAAGGCTGGCTTTATGGAAAATGCAACATCCACTAAAAGGAGGTATGAACCTATCTAATTTTTTTGGAATATCTGGCGTTCACGGCTAGACATCTGTCGGATTATAATATCGCAAAAAAAGGTGGCAGAGACCCTCAATGGACAAACGTGGTTCGGGTCAGAATATATTCAAAGGAACAACTAATATAACCACAATGCAAAACAACGTAATGTGTTGTATCTATTCTAATTAATTGATAGGTAAATAGAGTGCTCAAGATGGATAATATCTCATGTGTTTCTCAATCCTAATTTTTTTTAATTTTAGTTTGTGTTATTCACGTTGGTGTGGTGGCATACATGCCAATGAAAAACATGTTATTGCAAGGTTTAAATTATAAGACAGATATGGAATCAAAACAGAGAAAAAAAGATATTCAACATCACACAATATACTCACATAAATGACTTCATTATGTAAAATGCAGAATTATATAACCATGAATCCAATTCTGCGGAAATATAAAAAAGAGCATACAGTGATTGTTGTTTTACTTTAGGGTGTATTCGGCATTACCCTAGGCTCCTGTAATTGATTCAACAATGTTAATATTTGGAAATCTTCATGCAGGGTACATTTATCATTACCCTGAATGTTGAGACAAGATCAGTCAATGGCCTGTTGGACTATATGCACAGAAGACCAAGTGGCTGAAATAGCAGCAGAAATTAATGCCACGTCACAGTTGGCTCCTAAGGCCCTGCTGACAATAGTAACGAGAGCATCTAGAGGGCAGAACCCGTTAACTGCCTTTATGCGTGAATCCTGGTGCTGCATGTCTAATCGTATAGGGAGTGACCCTTTCTTATTCCAGGAAGCATCAATTTGGCTTAATCCAGCATTGGCCACCGAAAGGAATGTTCGATTTTGGCCGTTGTTAGGCAAGATTGTATGCAGTACCCTTTGGGTGCACTACAATAACCTTGACCTCCTGGCAATAGGGACCCAATCTTTGGTATAAGTCTGAACTACACAGGTTGGTAGTGTGGTTGAGCAGCCAGGCCTATCTCAAGAGGGCTCAATGTGAGCAGTAATGTTGTGGCACAGAGTTTCACAGTAGCAGTTATTAAAATAAACACACTCAAGGTTTCTTGATAAAACAATTATTAATTTATTTCACAGTCAGTTGTATAAGCCTTCTTCAAAAGGGAGCAATATATATAACAATTAAAATACACTTCAAAACACACTCTGTTTTTCTAAATCAGATGATACCTATTAGGGATGGCACACACACTTCCTACACCCTCACGTGACTTAAATAGCTAGGACACTGTGGACATTGATTAATCACTGGTACATTTAGAGCATTACTGAGTTTGGTGCAAAAGATAGAATAGAGGAATAAAACAAAGGTTAACAAATAATTCACAAACAGGTAAGTACTTTTGAAAACCTTCCAATGTCAAATAAGTTTCACCCTTTCCTGGGGGAAAAGATAAAGCGAAGAAACAAAGGTAAGGAGAGTCTCTCAGGGAGTCAGGGCAGCCAATGTTAATTGCGCAAGGTCCAGGGGAGCTGAAGATCTTCTTTGCAGGTAGGTAAAAAGTCTTGCACAAAGTTTTAAGTAATGTTTGTAGAAAATAGAACACTTGAAGGGCCACAAACTGGGAGGCTTGTTAGGGGCAAAGCTTTAGCAACTCTGCAAGGTAACCAAGACAGGTCTCAACTGAGAATAAGTAAGGCTACACAACAAGAGTTAAGTTCTCTTAGACTTTACAGTACCTCTGGTTAGAAGAAATGGTTCCAGCTGACTTCTGTTCCTGTACAGCTCTGCAGATCCTATTGTTCGTGAGTCTCGGGCGCGGGGACAAGAGGGAGGACGTCTGGGGACTTCTGCTCTGCAATGGGAAGGTCAGCGGCAACAATGGGAAATTTCAATTCAGCGGTCCTTTGGTGTTTCAGCTCCTCGCTTCTAACGGCAAATAGCAACACTGCGGTTCTCTGATACCACTTCGGACTTTCCTTGCTTCTTCGTTCCAGCACTCTGTTGAGGTGGCTCAAGCTTGGTCAGACCTGCATCAGGGAAGTCCGGAGGATATTCCTAGCGCTCGCGTTCAACTTAAAAGCAACGCACACAATCTGGTGTTCCTCTCCCTGGCTCTTCGGTTCCAGCAGCAGCAGCACTGGAAATACAACCAGCTTCGAGAAGATGTCCAGGCAGGCTTATTTCGGAGTTGATTGGTCCCACCAACTCAGAGAGAAGTCGTCCTTGCAGGTCTTCTCTAGTTGAGGCGAATTCGCAGCTTCAGCACAGCAGCCGGGCTTCACCGGGGAAACAAACGGTCTAGGAGTTGCAGCAGGCGTCTCTTCCAAGTTCTTCTTCCGATTCATTCATCCAGTGGTCGACTCTGCCTTCCAAGCCAAGAAACCTTCCTTTTATGTCGGTTTCTCCCATTAATTTGCAGCCTAGCTGTCAATCGCACACCAGGGTGGCTGTCCTTGCTGGACAGCAAGCCGGGCAATCACCTTTGGGTGCATTCCTGTAACCAAGGGGATTAAGCACAGGGAGTGTTGGGCAACTCCCTCACTTCCTGCCCCTGCCAAACATACTGGAGCCAGAGGTGGGCTTCACTCGTGAATCCCACCAAAGACATAAAAGTACAAAGGGACCAAACCTGGTTTGGCTCGCA
The DNA here is from genome assembly GCF_040938575.1 of Ambystoma mexicanum. Classification (NCBI taxonomy): domain Eukaryota; kingdom Metazoa; phylum Chordata; class Amphibia; order Caudata; family Ambystomatidae; genus Ambystoma; species Ambystoma mexicanum. The sequence goes on along the minus strand of NC_090936.1, from coordinate 428,145,716 downwards.
GAGTAAATCTTAAGAAAGACCTTTCCAGCAAGAAATGGCGAAAAAAGAAGACCGGGTCCATTTTGACCAAATGGACACCCATGGGTGCTTTACTGTGGCTGCGAACGCAGCCCGCGGTAAGAACACACAATGGTAGTAAAAAGTAAACCACTGCTACCACCCATTCATTGTAGAAAGGGTTACATAAACATTTTACATGAGAAACTAGACAAGGGGCTTACTAAGTAACCCCTCCAGCCCCCTATGGCAAGATAGTGTGCTGGGTTTAGAAAGTTACAAAATGTAAGTAAAGGCAATTTCACTTTACTGCTCTTGGAAACAGTCGTTTCATCAAGAGAAGGTATTTAAACCTTTGGGAAATCTAAGAGACTTCTCTGTGCCACTGCGCAGATGGTGCTGTGTGTCACAATGTAAAAGATGATGCCTGTGGAGTTTGTCAGACTTCAAAGTTAAAAAGAAACAGATATGTGATCAATCTCCCCAACATGTTGATACTTTTGTATCACCCCAAACTTTTACACTTGGGATTTCTGGTTACTTGTATATGTGCCGAAAGACAAGATGGGGCAGTAGATAGATTTTTACCTTGTTTGCAGTATTTTAAGTGTGCACATTTGCGTTTACAGCATTTGGCTATTAAACTTGGCTAGTGCTCTAAAATGGCCATGCAAGGGATTTTGTGCTCGTTTGTTTGAGATATTGTTTTTGGCTGCCTTCCTGCCTTCTTCGTTCAGGAAAACCCTTGTATGGTTGTGCATTCGCCTGGGAAAAGCTGCTGTTTTCCAACATTGGATCTTTCATAGATTCACAAGCTGTCAATATTCCCTGTCTAGCTGGGAATCGTTGGTAACATAGAGCAGTTTAAACCGAAGCTGAATTTCAGTCACTTTTGTGCTCTAGTATAGTTGCATTAGGGTCATACTGCCCACAGCCAATTGGAAGGGCTGCCTTGGCTCCACCCCTGACAGCCATCTTCAGATTATTTTACCACACGTTTTTGTTGGGAGTCCTCAAAAAATCTCTCATTGTATTACAAAATATATTTGATATAAAATCTCTTTCGACTTCATAATAACTAACAATGCATCAACATCCTGTCCTGCGGGAGCGGTATCGATCGTCCGAAGGCCCCTCCACCTACCGATTCCCATCCTCCAGTGTGCCTCTCTGTTTTAGGCCTACTCCAATGGCTGAAACCAAGAGGAAGAGCCTCTTCAAGGCCTCTGCACGATGTGGCCGCAATAACGTCTTCGTGGAGGTCATGGCCCGACAGCGCGGGGGGGCCTCTGGCTCTGCCTCAGTAGTCATGCCTCGCTCAGGCAGGGTACGTCTACCCAGCAAACCACCTCTAGTAAGAGGTCAAGATTGCATGACGAGTCAGCCAGGAACAGTAAGAAGGCGCACAAAGACCTTCCCAAAGTCAGGTTGACGACACCATAAAAGCCTTCGGAAAAATGTACAAGACCGTCTCTGACATCCAAGGCGGTGGAACTACCTCGTCCTCCAGGGGTAAAGGTATATCCACCACGTCAAAAGGGACCACTGTCGAAACCCCAGTTGACAATGCCCACAGTGCCAAAGTACCTTACAATGTCGACGTCCATGTAGACCTCCTTTGTCATTGACTACGAAACCCTCATCATCGGCAGCCGCCAGGACAATCTTGTCAACGTGCATCACTTAGTCAACAGAGACTCAACCGTCGACTATCACAAAGATTCCTATGTCCTCTCATGCTATCAAGGAAGCGAGTGCAAGTGCTTCTCCAAGTCCACTGATTACCCAACCCTCTCCGATGGTGGCCCTGCAACATCCGTCTCACCCCCTGGCTGTAAGAGTTCGCACTGCAAAGCTGCCGTCTCCTGCTGTGATGACTCAAACGGACCCCATACCTGCAGTACAGATACCGTATCCCCTGCCTATTTCCTCTGAGTGAAGAAAATCTGATCTCCCAGTGCCCAAGTTACCATTCCAACGTCTCCAAGTGCAAAGGGTGAAGATAAATCAACCATGAGACTAACTTCGGAGACAAGTAGCTCACTACTAGAGTTGGAAAGCTAATTCACTAGAGTACTACAGAGAAAACTACCACTCTGCAACGTGCCTGCTAACGTGGCGGCCTAACAACAATACCTAACACACAAGTTGATCATAGAAACCCAAATATAAGATGTAAGAAAAAACCTGCTAACCCAAATCTAAAACTTCAATTTTCTGCATACACTTCTCATACAGAAACCTACACAACCACTTCTCTGCACAGCAATCTGCACATACTTCACCACACAGCAACAACATACAAACACATTACGCGGCACAACAGCACATGGTAATTTGCACCGACCCAAAAACCGCACTTAAGCTAAGCGAACGGTGCCGACCGAACTGAAGCTGCCAACAGCACATCACAACTCACTTTCCTATCCCCACTACACCCTACCAACTCCCCCCTCACACGTCCCCTTTTTTACAAACCTTTTCAGATCATGTTTCCTACAACTTTTAGGCATCTGCTATTTACTGAAGCAACACACAGCACCTTCTGTGCAGTGTTGTGAGAAGGCCCTGAATCATTTTCTATTGTTTCTTTTATTTCCCTGTCTAACTCTTGCAGTTACCATGGCAGGGGGATACTATTTATTCTACCTGTGCTTTTGTTGGCGAGATCAGCACACATCTCTTTAGTGGAGTGCTGAGGGAATACATTATGTCCCTATCCTCGACTCTCCAGCAACTTTTTTTTACTGTGACTAGTCCATCTGTCCAGTCTGGTGGCAGTGTACTTTTTACACAACTTTTTCTGCACTTTTATTGCAGGCTGCCGTCGCAGGGCTGAAGAATGTGAATCCGTCTGTTGTCACTTCACTGCTGGAACCGTCCCACACCAACACCTTCTTCAGTCTAAGGTACTGTCCACCTCCGGTATAACCTACCTGGGGTTGGCTTATGTGATCCTGTGACTCTGGGGACTGCAGATAGTGTGTGTCCTGCTACCCACCAAGTTCCTCCTAAAGTAACATTGTTATCCAGTGATTTTACCGGTAACACATTTTGATGGATTTTTTAACGAGGAAAGTCCATTGAAAAAATAACTTAAACGAAAATATATATTTCTGAGGCTTGTGGAATCTGCTAAGATCACATGCTGTGCATAGGCCGACATCTAGTGGAAGCTGCAGAGTATTAGTTGTTTTCGAAACTCGAAAAGGGACGTTGACAGGGGCTGCCAGTAATAATATCCCTAGTGTGACGTCCACTGTACCCATGATTCCTCACGAGTCGTGGTCCCTCAGATTGTTTTTTTTCCGCCATTCTAGGAGGACGCGTATAGCGGAGTTCCTCTATCGGTGTAAAGCCATTTACTTATTTCAATTATCGATGGTTAATACTTTCTATCCTTTACTTCACCGACCATTGAAACATCACACCTGTGAAGACCAGGATACTGCCCGTCGAAAGTCCACGACGGACCGTTCGGCCTTGGCAGGCCACCCGCGTCCTGGGCCCAGACAGTAGGGAGAGAGGGGGGAGGTCATTTTAGGATGTTTATGCCCCTTTTCCTACACTACTTTCGCCCAGCTGCCATAGTTTGTAGTTATGGACAAGACCCCATTTAAATTTTGCCCCAAGTGCAATAGTAAATTCTCTTGGGTCGATAAGCATTTAGTCTGTAACTTGTGTCTCCCATGAGACCACGTCGAAACGTCTTGTCGAGCATGTAGGTTCTTCAAGCCCAAGACTTTAAAGGACCGCTCCACAAAACGCTGGGCCCACTATGCCAGGCAACTCAAGGCCATGGAGGTAGAAGGTGCTTTCAGTGATGGCAGCAACGCCGCGCTTTCGGACGGCGAGGCCGACGGGGTATCTCTGGCTACCCAAGCGCAGGCCCCCGACCCCAGAGGACAGGTCGGCGGCCATGTTGTGGGGACTAAACTTGGTGGCGGAAGCGCATCAAAATCACACACCACTAAACACATAACCCCAAGTCGAGACTCGACACATGGGTTGAGTGTTTGACAATGCACAGCATCCAGGGAAAGGCCTGTTGTGTCCTTGTCCTCTGGACATTATCGTTCGAGATTGCCGCACAACAGTACCCAACCTTCGAAAGACGGCGAGGGTGGTGTGCTCAAATCTCTCTCCGAAATCCGGTCTTCCGCAGACGAGGCTTCAGGCCTTCCCACTCCCGAAAGTTGCAGCTCGGCATCAAATATGGTAGTAGGCTTGAAACAGTCAGATACACATGGCTCTGGGCACCAGGGGGGAAACAGTACATAAGAAGTCGTCCTCAAAGACCCCTCATAGGGATAAAAGCGAAAACACTTCTCAGAAAGAGAAGCTTAAGGAAACTAGGCCCATCCCTAATGAGGACAAACTGGTAGAGACTAGGCCTACAAAATAAGTGGTTATTCCTCCCACTGATGAAGATTTAGGACTTACTTCCCAACCCTTGGTAATCCCAAGTTCAGCAGAATGGTCTTCACAAGACATAGAGAGGGTAATGAGGAGAATGTCCTTTATGGCCATTTTCTACGATAAAGACCCTGCATACTTCGAGTTTCCAATCCACCCCCTCGCCCACAGCTCCCTCTGGGTCTCAAGTCTCTGCTCAGCCTTCTCAACCCACTTCTAAAAGGTCTCGTACAGTAACTCCAGTGCGTAGCACAGTCATAGAGCTCTATGACCCGGACTCTGAAAACCAGGACCTCTTAATTGTAGAGGCAGCTGACCGTCAGTACGACGAGGAGGCAACAGACCCTTTATTATGGGGACGATGAGGACCAAGAGGCTGACCCATAGGCCAATATGTACCCGATACTCACCTATCGATCAGGATCCTCCTATAGTTGATTCTCCTATTGACAACCAACCCTTCTTAATGAGGTGCTAGCCAAGGCGGCAGAGCACTTTCAAATTGACACCCAGGAGGTACAGGAGGATAAGGACTTTGTAGAATAGATCCTTGGGATCAAGACAATGGTGCAGTTTATTTCTCTACTCAAGCCAAAACAGTGCAGGATACAACTGTCATTAGAAGCCCCTAACCTCACACGGGCTGTAAACCCATGTGTAGAAAAGCTTTTTAAACCGGCACCTTCAGATCCACTGTATATTAGAGGGCAGCTGAAGCCAGACTCATTAGTTGTAACTACAACCAGGAAGAGAGCGGGAACCCCCCTTGCTTCCTCTGAGGCTCCACCCGACAAGGAAAGTAAAAAGATTTACACCATGGGTAGGAAAGTGGCCTCATCCGCAGCTTACCAGACCAGAATTGCGAACAATGCTACCCTCTTGGGCAGTTATAACTGCCACAAATGGGAGGAAGTGTCGGCTCTACTATTGTCTGCCCCAGAACCACTGAAATCCCAGCCAGCACAGGTGGCCGCAGAAGGGAGGGCAGTGTCAAGCTATTTACTTAAGACCAACCTTGACGCGGCGGACAATGCCGGAAGAATCATTGCTCAGGGTACTGTTATAAAACGTCATGCGTGGCTGCCACACTAATTAACATGCCTATTGAACCCAATGTGCTATTCGGCCAGGCCGTCGAGGACGCCCTTAAAACAGCCGAAGACGAGTATGACACACTTAAATTGTTGGGCCAACTCACCAACAAGCCACCTGGCCAAAGGGGTAATGGCAATTTTCGCTGTTTTCGCGGCCACGGTTCTGAACAGGGGTCCAATTACAGTCAAAACCAAAGCTCCTCCTCAGGTAATAATCATAGCCAGTCCTCCCAGGGCTATCCTAGAGGGCAGCGCAGAGGTCGTGGTCGTGGAAGGGGCAACCCCTCTCGGGGTGGCACCCCATCTCAAAAGCAGTGACATTCCGCTTCAGGTGCCCTCCCATGCCTCTCCAGTAGGAGGGCGCATTTCCAGCTTCACCCATGCATGGGAGGGAATCCCCTCAGACAGATGGGTGCTGTCCAAAGTAGCAGGTGGATACTGTATAGAGCTCCACCAACGACCCCACAACCACCCCCCACGACAGACGATCCACTCGAGAACACCAGCGTATCCTCCTCGGAGATAGCCACTCTGCTAATAAAGGGACGCCATCAAAGTCGTCCCGGCCAACCAGGTAAACAGGAGTATTTATTCAACTTATTTCCTTGGGCCAAAGAAAGGTCTAACAATGCGCCCAGTATTAGATTTGCACCCTGCAAACAAGTATGTCAAGCCACAAAAGTTCTGCATGACTACGCTACACGAGGTAATCCCTCTACTAAAAAATGGGGATTACATGGCAACACTGGATATGAAAGATGCCTATTTTCATATTTCAATGTTCCCAGCGCACAGATGATTCTTGTGTTTCAAAATAGCGAACCAGCGCTACCAATTCAAGGTGTTGCCCTTCGGAATAGCTTCTGCTCCGAGGGTATTCACAAAGGTACTGGCGGTGGTGGCAGCGCACCTACGCAGGGACGCAATACCAGTGTACCCTTACCTGGGCGACTTGTTAATTACAGGGGAGTCCCCCCTAATTTGCAGACAAAACATTCAAAGAATAATCAACTTCCTCTTCCAATTGGGCTTCTCCATCAACAAGAAAAAATCAAGCCTAGTGCCAAGCACTTCCAAACAGTTCCTAGGAGCGGTCTTAACCATGCAAGAGGGGTTGGTCTTTCCGTCAGAAGAAAGAGTCTAAAACTTGTTACTGCAAATACTGTATTATTAGGCCAGCCGCTAGGTAAGCGTGCGCAAAGGTATGCGTTTGCTAGGCATGATGGCATCTTGCATTTACCTGGTTCCTCATGGGCACCTGCGCATGCGACCCATGCAGGAGTGGTTGGTGAAACAATGGTCTCAGGAAAGTAAATAGTGGGACGATCTAGTGGTCGTTTCGCCAACACTTGTACAAAATCTTCGCTGGTGGACAAGAGAATAGCTGCTGAAGGGGAAACCCTTCTACGATCCAGAGATACAGGCGATTGTCACGATGGGCGCCTCGCTATCGGGGTGGGGGGGCTCACTACCTTCACCACACAGCTCAGGGTCTGTGGTCTTGCATGGCAGCCCGCAACCACATCAATCTGCTAAAGCTTCTGGCAGTATACAAATAAGTCATTAAAGGTGTGCTTATTACTCTGATATCTAAAAATCAGAACATTATTTCCATACTCATCTAGTTATTATTATGTTCTTGTGTCAAACCGATCCCGCTAATGAAATTGAGTATCAAAACAGCACTTATTACAGAAAATTGCACCCGAGTTGCAGAATATTGCACCTGAGTTATTATTGTTTTGCTCCTGAAGAAAGGAAGATGTTTCCCGAAATGCGTTGAGCGAGTTTAGAACTAATGTTCATTGGTTACTAAAGACAGTATGACTGTAATATTGCATCATTGTGAACACTAGTTTGATTTTAAAATTTTGTTTGATTGAATACCATTGTTTGACAAATTGGCATGCACCATTAAATAGGATATTTTCTACTTATTTTTGAAATTATTTTTGGAAATGAATTGAGTCAGTTGAATTTGAATTGCTGCACATACATTATATTGAAACACTTAAAGAACTATGTTGATACCGACATCTAAGAAATAGGTAACTAACTGATCCAATAACGGGTGTAGATTAACTTTAGCAAATTGCTTTACTTATTGTCTGTCATTGACAGGAATCTGAGTGTGCAGAGGACGCGAGTGATCCACAGCCCGTGAACACTATATCATTTCCTAGAATTGAAAGCCCTTCCATTCAAATCCCATTTTTAAAGAACCAATCCGTGCAAGTCCTGACAGACAGCACTACAGCAATGTTTTATATCAGCAAACGGGGGTTGCGTGAGGGGCACACGTTCTCCAAATCTGTCCAGGCTTGGGCAGCAAATTTGGAAATGGGCACTCAAGCGGAAAATGTTCCTTTTGTCACAGCATGTTCCAGGGGAACTCAACTCTCAAGCAGGCCCATTGAGCAGAGACCCCTACCAGAAGAACACGAGTGGCGTCTACACGAAGAAGCCATAGAACACCTCTTCTCTCTATGGGGTTCCCCACAATAGACTTATTCGCTACAAGCGAAAACAGTCAATGCACAGACTTTGCGTCCCGGTTCCCCCAGCCAGGCTCCCAGGGGAGCACCCTATGCATGAACGCTTTCCCCCCCCCCCAACTCCTCCTAATGAGCAGGGTGGTGAACAAGATTAATAGAGAACAATTGACGCTCATCCTAGTTGCTCCTATGTGGGCAACACAACAATGGTATCCAGATCTGCGCAAACTGGCTATGCGCAATCCCATCAAACTCCCGTGCCAGACCAAACTGCTGACCCAACACAGGCGAATGACAGTACACCCCCAACCTCACTCAATGAACTTGGCAGCATGGCTCCTGAGGTCATAGGTTGGCATCTAAATCTACCACAGAGGTGGATGGATATCCTCAAGCAGGCACGTAAACCAAACACCACACACACTGTTATTTTGACAAGTGGAGAGATTTGTAATTTGGTGCCAGTCAAAACAAACCCCATAGAATGTACTCCATCCCACATTCTAAACTATATGCTCCACTTGTTAGACTTTGGGTTAGTATTCAACTGTATAAAGGTTCACCTGGCGGCTTTATCAGCTTCCACCACCTCTCAGAGTAAACTATTGTGGTGGAAAGTTCCTGTCATTAAAGCATTCATGGAGGGAGTAAAGAGTCTCCACCCTCCAATTTGAACCCACCGCCAGCCTGGTATCTCCATGTAGTACTTGCAAAGCTCATGGGACCCCCCTTTGAGCCCATGCACAAGTCAAGGCGTAAACATTTGACATACAAAACTGCCTTCTTGGTGGCTATTACATCCATAAGAAGAGTTGGTGAATGGCAAGCATTGTCAGTGCAGAACCCATTCTTTGTCATCTACAAAGATAAATTGGTTTTATGAACACACCCTAGGTTCTCGCCTAAATTAATTTCCAAATTTCACGTGAACCAATCCATTGAGCTACTGGCTGTCTTCCAGAACCCAACAAGCTCAGCTGAGAAGAAACTCCATACACTAGATGTAAGGAGGGTAGTCCTTTACTATGTAAACGAGACCATGCCGCTCAGGAAAACAGACTGTTTGTCTCAGCCAGAGAAGGAGACCACGTTTCAAAAAATGCCATCTCCAAATGGATAGTCAGATGCATACAGCTGTGCTACTCATTATCAAGCAAAACACTGCCTTTCACCCCAAGAGCTCACTCCCCAAGGGGTACAGGAGCTACCTTGGCTTTCGTCGCAAATGTCACACTGGACCCCATTTGCAAAGCAGCTACTTGGAGCTTAGTACACAATTTCACTCCGCACTACTGCATTGATACTCATTCCAAAGCAGAAACACAGGTGGCACAAGTGGTTCCAAAATCTCTATTTGCCACAGGACCTTCTTACAACCCACCACCTTCTCCAAATACTTCTCACTAATCTATGCATAGCATGTGATCTAAGCAGATTCCACAGGCCTCAGAAGGGATACGTATTTTTTTATTTTTTTATTTTATTTATTCATTTGTTACAAGCCCTGACCCTGGGGTATCACGGCGTGGTTACAGACATCTTGAAAAATATTGGTATACACAGGCATTGGTTAATATAGGATACAAAAACATTGTTATTTACATTGTCATTTAACAATACAATGGTCATGGTTTAGTTTGGTGCTGTGCTAGAATAGGTTGAACATCCATGTTTTCAGTTGTATTTTGAACATTGGGAAAGAGGCTTCTTTTTTTTATGTAGCTAGGTAGGGAGTTCCAGTGTTTGGGAGCTAGAGCATAGAAACTGCTACCCCCCTGCTTTGTTGTTGTTGTACCAATACAATACTGAAATTCTATTTCTGATGCTTGTATCTGCTTAGCGTCACATGCGCCCACTCTTCCTCACCTTGGAAAGAAGATGCATGGATGTTTATGAGCTTTATCTGATTTGATCTGCTTTAATACACATGTACTCACGCAACACTTCATGCTACCTCATGTCAGAATCAAAGCAATCCGAGGGTCCTCGACGCGTGAAAGACCGTGGGTACAGTGGACGTCACACTAGGGATAGTATTACTGGCACACCCTGTCGACGCCCCTTTTCGAGTTTCAAAAACAACTGTAATACTCCGCAGCTTCCACTAAAAGTCGGCCTATGCATAGCATGTGAATCTAAGCGGGTACAAGCATCAGAAATAAGATTACGGTGAGTAATGTATGCCATATATAAATAAAACGTAAGGTATGTTTCCGTACTCAGCTGATGTAGGGGTTAAGTAACAGGGAAACTAATTGCCCACAAAAAGGTATTATAAAAACACTTTTCTTGTTAAATGTAAAATATGTGATGCAGGTTCCAACCAAGTAGTGCATGTCCAGGAAAGTTATTTGATAACTATATACACTGTTCGGAAATATTTTGTTTTTGATGATTGTTAGGTAGAATTTCCATCTTGTGTGATATTCTGCTCACCTGGCGAGTCCCCTAGCACTTTTTGCTGGACTATTGGGTTTTTCCGACTCCTGAATGAGTGGGAATCTTTTTCCCCACTCACTCCTTATTTTTGAAGTCTGGGCACCCCTTTTGGGGTTTAATTTGATGGAGCCATTTTATACCATGTTTTTATCTGGCATCTGTTATACACCTTATGTGCAGTGTTACTGGAAGTTCCTTGAGCTCCCCTCTAACACCGGTGTGCCTACCGGGAGCCTTCTACGAAGTAGCTGAACCCTTTTTCCCAACAAAGAACTGTACTTACTTCTAACAAGCTTTCTTCTATTATTCTCTCCGGCTGTTTCTCCTAGAATTCTGCACGAGAGCTGTCACCAGATCAACCAAAGTCACCCTGTTGCTAAAACCGAGAAATGTGTGACCGGGTCTGCTGTCCGCCTCACTGCTGGACAAGTCCTATAGCAACTGCTTCTTCACTTGATGGTACTGTCCATCTCCTGGTAAACCTACCTGGAGTCGGCCTGCTTGATCCTGAGAGTCTGGAGGCTGCAGATAGCTTGTATCTTGCACCCCTCCAGGTTTTCATAGTTACATTGGGGAGATAACCCTCGGTGCTCCATCGGGAATTCCTTCTTTCCTGGGGCATTGGTCCTTGGGGCAATTATTCAGGGGGGGTCATCTTAACCTCCCTGAGTTTGTGAAAGCAACTGTTGTTACCTGCAATTGTAGGGAATCCAGAGGGATGCTACCACTCTTGACACACTACTTTGCTTTTCCTGCCGAACCCCTGATCACTGGTGGCCCAGTGAACCCTCAACATTGAGAGACTCTTACCAGATCGGGTTGAACTCATAATACAGGTTGGATGACAAATTATACGAATTTACATGTATGTTTCAGGTAGTTTTATTATGTGGTTTGTTACTCTAAATCTATTCTGAACATACTTACCTATGAATGCCTATGGTTTACTTATGCTACTGATATTGCACGTGCTCTCACTTTGAATGTGTTTCTACTTAACTGAACTTAGAAGAGGAACAGTGTGCCTTTTGTGCATATAAATACATGCTTATTTTCTCTATAACTGTACAATGTATATGTGTTTCATTGAACCAAGGTGTGCTCTGTGTAGCTACTACAGCTCTTCTCCCCCCAACCCCCTCCTTAAACTAAGCCTGGCTGCTCGTCCATTGCTACCAAACCTTTGGGTAGTCCAGGCCAAACCTAAGTAGTGTAATCCTGTTCACACAAGGTGGGCTTTCTTAAGTTCTGCCTGTTAGGCAAAGTTTGTATGCAGTACCCTTTGGGAACACTACACACAACTATGACTACAGGTGTAAGCAAACCAACCTTTGGCATAAGTCTGTACTACAGTTTTGGTAGCGTGTTGAGCAGCCAGGCTTATCTCAAGAGGGGAAATGTGAGCAGTAATGATGTTAGACAGAGCTCTACAATCACAGGTGTTCAAATAGACTCTTACACTCAAGGTTTCTTGGTTAAATACGTATTAATTTATTAACCAGTCAGTTAGAAAACATTTAATTAGAAGGAGCCAATTATACAATAACACACAAATATTCTTCAATACTGTACACTCTTAAGTTTCTGAATCAGATAAGACCCTTTTGGGATGGCCCACAGACACAACCTACAATCACAATCACAGGTAACTTTAGTAACAAGGGTGCTGGGGACATGAATATCTTACTGTAGGCATTCGGAATACTTTTCAAGAGGGGTAAAAGGCAAAGGTTTTTAGAACATCGAAGGTTACAATTATTCTTAGACAGTGTAGATATTTTGAGTTCACCAGAAGAGTCAATTCAATAGGCTAGGCCAAAGTCAATGGGCTAAAGCCTTGGAATAGGATAAAGCGGTTCTGGTATGGAAACGGGAAAGCACACAAACTGGTGTCCCTCTCCCTGGTTTTACGGTTTCCTGCAGCAACTCTGGGGAAATTCAACCAGCTCCGAGCTAGGTGTCCAGGTGGCTTACTTTTCAGTTGATTGGTCCCACCAACTGAAGGGAAGAAGTTGTCCTTGCAGGGGCTTCTCTGTCGATTAGAACTTCACAAGTAGTCACTGCAGCAGGGCTTCACCGGGCAAACCAACGGTCCAGGAGTTGCAGCAGGTGTCCTCTTCAAGCTCTTCTTCGGTTCCTTTGTCCAGTGGTCGACTCTGCCTTCCAAGCCAAGAAACTCGCCTTTTATTCAGTTCTCTCTCATTAATTCCAGCCTAGCTGTCACTCACCCAGCAGGGTGGCTTTCCTTGCCAGTCAGCCAGCCAATCACCACAGAGTGCATTTGGGTCTCCTAGGAGACTAAGCACAGGGAGTTTAGGGCCCCTCCCTCACTTCCTGCCCACCCCAGACACTCAGGCGCTAGAGGCGGTCTTCACGCCTGAAGCCCGCTAAAGACTAATGAACAAAGAGACCAAACCTGGCTTGGCACGCAGAGAAACACTCGAAGAACCTTTCCAAAAAGAAATGACGAAAAAAGAAGACCAGGACCTGTTTTAACAAAAGAGGCTTAGGCGATTTAACGTTACCGGAGCTTCGAATAGTTTGCGGTCGGGAAAAATAATGGTAGTTCGTTGTCAAACCACTGCCACCAGCCATTCTGAGAGGAAAGAGTAGCATTTTACTGCTACATGAATATTTAGACACAGGGCATACTAAGTAACCCCTCCAGCATTCTATTGTAAGATAGGGTGTGCTGGGTTTAGGCAGTTCAGACTAGTAAAGTCAATTTCACTTTACTTACTCTGGGAGACAGTAGTTTATTCCAGAGAAAGTATTTAGACCTTGGGAAAGCCTGAAATGCTTCCCTGTGTCACTGCACTGAAGGTGCTTTGTGACACAATTGTAAAAGATGAGAGAGTGGGGAAAAGGCTCACACACTCTAGGTAAAAAAAGCAAGTCCTCAAAATTCAGCAAAGTTGCTGGGGGTCTCTAAGGTGAAGTGAATTAGCACATTCTTGAGAATTCTCCCTAACACTGTCATAGGCTGTACTTTGGTAAAAATCATCTAACAGCTTGCTTGATGGAAAAAAATATCAACAGGCCCCTTTGGGCATAGCATCTGAAATAGTAGTTTGAGGCAGCTCTTGTCCTGCCAACCGACGTCCTAAGGAAAGGTAACCTGTACTCTTGTAGTTTTCATATCTTGTGCGACTCTTTCTCTTTAACCAAATGTCTATGCTAAACCTCACCCTTGTACTTTGCTTAGGGTATTGAGCGGAGTACTGCTCCGTAATCCCCCTCCCCTCATCTGTCATAATTATTTCACATGGTGTCCAATGTATTAGAAGAGGGTGTGGGCGAGCACACACGCGAGAAAAAGCACCAGCTCGACAGTGGCAGAGTTACAAGCCTATTGGCTCTGAAACTACGGTGGTGGTAATTTGGCACAGTATGAAAGCATATTAACCAGCATAACGTAATCTGACAGAGCTAATGGGAGCTATTTGCAGAAGACAATGGGAGCTGTTTGCAGAAGCCAGTGAAAGTGTGTCCAGAGAAAACTGGTTGTGCAAAACGTTGCGGAGGATGACAATTTCTCAGATTTGCACCCTGACTAAAATCAAATACTTGCTCCAAATATTCTAAGACTGTAGTTTAGAATAGTAAAAAATACTGATCAAAGAATATTTGGGGAAATCATTTTAGGGGTCAGGAAAAAAGATAAATCCCCCTGGCAAGATTTTGTTGGCAAGGTTTTCCCATGGAACCGGTGAAAGCAGTGGTGTGGCGATGGAGCCATGTTGCGCCTTGGTAGGCCTAGTCGTTCTATGCTATGCCTTTTTATGCATTGTCATAACTATTCATGCTTTGCTATTACATGTAATCTCTTGCTCTATTTCACTTCTCGATGTTGTGCCCCTTACTAACGGGCTCATCATTTTACTTTACACCTTGATAGTGTCCATATTAAATAGGCCATCAAACACTACATGTTAACACAATATCGTACCGGCTCCCCTATACACTAACAGCAGCAGCTAACCTCTAAACTTTTAGCACCAGCTTGTCACACTCTGCCCTCCAGCAATCTTCAATCCATACTGTCGCAGGACAAACATAGTACGCCATACAGCATACCTACACCTAGGGCTCCTTTCGGGAAACATATACCCTAGGTGCCCTCTCCACAACTTGTCTAGGTACATGCCAGCACGCCGAACACTTGTTCTTCACTGAGCAACAATTTATACTTCAAATTGTGGCTCTCCCTTCGCCTGTCAATATCTTCCTCTCCCTCTCTTTTACAGGACCTCATACCAACATGGTAGAATTCGATCTGTACAGTGCCACTTTACAATACATAAGTCATATGTTATGTCACTTCTGAATGTGCCTCTTTATTTTGTTGCTGTTTTTACTATATTTTTCCACAGGTTGCTGTACCATTTGTAGACTAGTTTACTAGGTTTCTGTAAATGGTTTCTGTAATGATTTGCAACATTAAGGTATTGCAGCCAGTGTTTGACAAGTCTGTTATGTCAAGAAATATGTCCTCTAATATCCTACCCTTGTTTACTAATATGGACAAAACAGTTGGTGGTTAATTAGATACGGGAGGTTATCTTGATTAAGGTAAAATTGAGCTTGCAGTTTGGTCATGAGCTTGCCAAGTTTTCATTTGAATGTTAATCAAGTTAAATGGTTCACTCCACAGAATGGTAGCTATTATGCGTACTTGGACCAGCTGGAGAGTTTATTAGTAAAAGGTCGCCCTATTCCCGTACGCCTTGATTGCCTGCCACAGGTAGAGTCGCAGGTAGCGGCAGCCCGGTCTTGGAGAGATCGCACAGGACGGACCTTCCTAAAGAAGAATTCCAGTTACACACTTTTGCAGGTAATGCCTATTCTTTTATTCACTCAGGTTTGATGGATACTTTGTTGGCTTCTGTGTCACAATCATCAAAAATGATTTGCCTTTTTGTTTTTTCTCTAAATTGCCTAATTTCCATTTGCTTGTACATGTTCTCAGGTTTTGAGTCCACGCAGTGATATCGGTGTATATGGAAGCAGTAAGAGTAAACGAAAAAAAGTAAAGGAATTAATGGAGAAGGAGAAAGAGCTAGACTTGGAAGCACTTAGTGAAATGGAGGAGAACATGGACGAGGCCAGGGATACAGCAGCAGTGGTAGGTGTTTGCGCTGTCTGTGTCATAGCTGTACTTTCATCACAAATTTTGTCCACTGACATTTTCAGTCATATGTTAAATGGGCTGCTTTACCAAAATACAAACCCTGTGGGGCTATGTCTATTGTCTGGTTTTGTTTAGATTTTAGTTTTTTAAAGTTTCTTGATTAAGAGCACTGTAGTTGAGACAAAGTGATCATCTATCATCCCATCTGGTACCTCATGCACTGTCCCACCACTTTGTAGGATACCACCGTTAGTGCAGAAGACCATTTTTGGTGTTAGTTTGTCTAACTTTGTGGCTGTTCTCCACTTTTTAATGCATTCATTAGTTTTTGGCTCCCATTTTCCTCCCAAATTGATTCAGCTCCTACTTGTAGCCTAGAAGTGCCTGGTTAGCTTGACACCAACAGCTACTTTGGGCTCCCCAGGCTAGCTGATGCCGAACAAACACACCTTTGTGAATTAAACTCTCTGCATTTAGAAAAATCTATAACACCTGTGGGATGTTCTTTGTGGACTAAACATTCCCTTACATTTGCTAGAAGTCATCCAGAACTTGTACTCTGAGAACGCAGCCATTGTTAGATGGGGCACAGACAGAATTACGTCTGTCCTTCATGATTGCGAAGGTGTTTTGTCAGGGGTGCTTACGGGCACCCAAGCTATTTTGCATTTTTATTAATGGAGTAATCACTGAGCTGATGGCATCCCACTCAGATGCCCCCACACTAGGAGACAAGATTGCGGTTTTAATGTTTGCCGATGACACAATCTTACTGTCGTCATCACGTGTGGGCGTCGGCAAGCAACTTGAGACATTTGTGGATTTTCTTAAGAAAAACAGCCTGGTCCTTAATGTCACAAAGACAAACTCTATGATCTTAAGTGTTACAAGAAGGAGGAAACCTAGAGTCCTCAGATTAGAGTTGGTTGAGGGCCCTATTGAGCAGGTTTACTCTTATGACTATCTGGGGGTGAGGGTAATAGCGTCCTGTAGCTGGAACATGCATTTGGACAAGGCAAGTGTGACGCTGGCAAAGTACAGTGGCGCTCTCACAAGGTTCACCAATGAGCAGGAAAACAGTGCAGTCTGCGTTTCCCTAGAGCCCTACAAAGCTCAAGCAAGGCAGGCCCCACAAGGCAAAGTTATGGGGGCAGTCAAGCTCTTTATCTATAGTGGAAAAAAGTGTCTAAAGAACATCTTGGGACTACCCTACACTGTGCCCAACTGGAAACGGGGATACAATGCATCAAATCTATCTGTGATATTTGCGGCCGGTCTATTACTGCGTCTGCCTGTGGACAAACAATTTCTTGCTTAAGTTCAAAGAATCAATGCTGGATGTCATCTCTCAGATTGGGGGCCCCTCACTAACCTGGTTTGTTCATGTTAAGGAAGTGTTGCTCAAGCTGGGCCCGGGAGGGTACTGGACCGAGCCCAGTATTATAACCAGCTCAGCCAAGGCAGCGATCGAGGCTGCATCCCTGCTTATGGCTGACCGCGCCAATCGCTGCAAGATAGCAGGATATTCGGTCTTAATACGCTATTGGAGTGTAAAGTTGAACCAGGGTTACAAGAGCTATTTGGATTACATAAACCCTAAAGAGCATTGTTTATCAAATCTCCAAATATGGTCATTATGTGGTTGCTCGAATGAAACCATGGTTCATTTTAATGTTATGTCCTGTCAACAAGAACGCTATTTAAGGCCACTGTTTAGGGCTCAAAGATGTCGTACGACCTCCGAGGCAATGACTGTATGTATTAATTACAGTGATGTTTTAGCATTTTATGCGACTTGCAAATACCTTGTGTGGGCCGGGAGGATAAGACAGAAGAAGGCAGAGATGCATTGTTAATGTTACTTTGGCATTTTACCCGAATGCAGCTATTCTGTTTTTCTGTTTTAAAAATAGTATATACTGTTTTTTGTCTTTTAATACATGAATGGACCTAATGAATTGCAATGTGATGACAATGGTTTGCTTTTAGGCATTTTTATTGTCTAAAGCATAAATAAATTAGAAAAATAAAATAATCATTATGACGCATCAGTACAACATTTAAAGCATAAGGTGTCGTAAATAATGGACAAAATGATGTTTGCATCTCATGTAGAAGTTCGATTTGCAGAGCACTATGTAATAGCTCCTTGTTACCCAGCGGTAGCTCCTGGTCACAGGTTTATGCTGGATACCCAGGAGCTGCGTTTAGCTGTTGGTTATCCAATCTTAATTTCAACCCCTGCAGTGCCCGCGAGTGGATTTACACTCCCTGTTAATCATGAGGCTAGGCTGATGTCAGCTGTCCTTTGTGTGGAATCGCCTCAAACAGGTACAACCATTTTGTTTAGATAGGCTCAATTTTTTACCAACTCCGCGAGTGACTAAATGGAGGTTTTCTTTTTACACCTCAAACTTCTGTATCATGTTTCTTGACTACACTTTGTATGTGTGTTTAGAGTAAGTGTCCGTACATGGGCACATGATGCTTGTGCCCATCTCTCTGAGCTGGAGCCCGTGGCATTGTGAACCAGTTCTGACTGGCTAATGTAGATGTCTGTCTAGGGAGAATGTAGATTTGGTCCTTTGTGTGTGAAATCCTTCCCTTAATGCGTGGGGATGCCTTAGTTGGTGTCCAGTCATTGGCTGGCTGCCAAAAGTTTGAATGTAGTTTGGTGTATGGCAGGAGACTGGGGTTACCCCCAGCCTTCTGTATTCGGATGAAAGAAGCCCTCTTACCCCATCCCCAGGTTTTGCTGCTGGAATAAAGACTTGCTCACATGGAAGGCCTGCTGTTCAAGGGAGGGGAGTGGCACTCTGCATTTGCATCACAACTGCTCTATGTAATCCTGCTAAGATCTACCTCTTCAGTGACAAATAAGGGACACACTTCTCTCCTTCCCTCTTATCCAGCAGGGCCAGTTGGATCACCTAACCTGCCCAAAGTCACTTCTCTATTGGGGGGGGGGGGGCAGGTTTTCAAAGGCGGTGACAGGAATTGCTTATGTGAAAAATCAGTCATTGAAAATGAGTCAATATATGGCTGGTATATCCCGTTTTCTATCAAGGTGCAAGAGTCAGCATATGCTATCGGTCCTTAAGGTCTATACCACCCAGATAAAGTCAGCTACCCTCTAAGGAGCACTGTTGTGGAGCCACACTAAGCCCAGTGAATTACAGGGAAAAGAAAATCGTTTTTTCAAACAACTCCTGGGACTTCCTGGATCATCCCCCTGTGCATCGGTCCATAGGGAACTGGGGATGGATCACTGGGAGGATGAATGGGCATTTGCCCCTAGCAATCTTTGGCTAAGAATATGGGCAAATAAGCAGGCAACTCTGTGTCACTTCATTATCAGAAGCACATTGAATAAGGAAACATTGTCGAAAATGCCTTGGCTGAGGTATGGAAGGGAGTTCCTGTGTACTGGTAATTTTCAGGCTCAGTTTCCTCCCGCTGTAGTGTTATCTTCTCTGCAAGTGAGAGTTTATAAGCAGGCGGTGCAAGAGGGGATCTCGGACAAGTGAGCCCTCGCAGCACGGGTCACACATGATGAAGCTCAACATAGGCTGAATAGCAGGGTACCCGCTATACAACCTAATCTCGTTTGGGCCACGAAAAAGCAACATAAATGGCTCATAATGAGGGCTAGGTTTGACTGCTTACTGTTAAGGGTAAACACCGAAAAGTGATCAGGATACCAAATGATCCTAGCTGCCCATTGTGTTGGTCCCCAAGAAAGGATCTGAAACATTTTATATTATTCTGTCCATGGTATGGGTACATTAGAAAACATACTATCCTGCAGATTATTAAGCTCACTGATATTCGCTGCTACAAGCCTCCTTTGTTATTCATTCTGACAACAGAATCAGAATGGACTGCTTGGGCCCTTCTGACCTATTTGAAAAGTGCTATGTATAGAAGAAGGGGGATTTTAAAGGGATAGAATTTGTTTTTATTCTGAGATCTATGGTTCTAATGTTCTTGTTTAATAGTATTGAACTTGTTATGCTAACTGTTTTATCTACATGCTGTATTTTAATGACTTTTATGCTTTGTAGTGTTTGTGTTTGATGGATGTTTTTTATATCCGAATAAACATAATGAACTGAACACTTCGAATGGATTGTGTCCTCCAACGTATTCCACATCTTTGACATGTAATGTCCACAGCTGTGTACTTCGGAAACTTTTTCGGCAGAGGGCGTCCTGCGGCGATGGCGTCGTGTCGATTTCCCTCAAAGGCCTCCGTCAAGGGCAACGTCACTGGATGTTATAAATAGGACGCACGGCGCCCGTAGCCTCAGTTCCGTTTTTTCCGCAAACGTGTTTTCTTCGGTTGTAGACAAGTTTCAATATGCCTCGAGTCTCCCGGCTTTCGAATTCTTAAGGTTGCTCGGCCTCATGGCATCCTGCATTTTTCTGGTGCCAGAGGCCAGGCTGAGGATGTGATCCCTGCAATGGGTCCTCAAGATGCAGTGGTCACAGTTCTCGGGCATGATGTCGGATCTCGTTCAGATTCCAATCTCGGTCTCCCAGGATCTTCTGTGGTGGGCCAACGAGGATGAAGGGGGAGCCGTTTTGGCAACCGTGGCTGGAGGTGACTGTAGTGACGGACGCTTCCCTCACAGGATGGGGAGCACATGCCGAAGACTTGACCGCCAGCGGTCGTTGGACTCTGTTGGAGTCCAAACTCCACATCAACCTGTTAGAGCTGATGGCCATCCTGGCCCTGAAGGCTTTTCTGCTGTCTGTGCGGGGGAAGAGTGTCCTGATCATGACTGACAACACAGTGGCCATGCATTACCTCAACAAAAAAGGGGGCGGGGGTATGGTCACTCCCATTGTGCAGAGAGGCAATGCAGCTCTGGTTCTGGGCAATCCAGCAAGGAATTTTGTTCTCAGCAGTTCATCTGGCCAGAGAGGACAATGCAGCGGTGGACGCTCTGAGCAGGCAGAGCATGATCTCTCACGAGTGGCAGTTGGCTCAGGAAGTCCTTCTGGAGATCTTTGCCCTTTGGGGAACCCCACAAGTGGATCGCTTCCTCACCAGTGCCATCAGGAAGTGCGTGAGGTTCTGCTCAAGGGAATTTCCTCCGAGAGGAGCCTTAGGAGACACATTCGTAGTGGATTGGTCATTCCCACTGCTGTATGTGTTTCCTCCAGTCCTTGTCATTCCTCAATTTTTATGGAGGTTAAGGAGGATCGGATCTCGTATGATCCTCATTGCTCCGGATTGGGCCAGGAGAGCGTGGTACCTGGACCATCTAGAAATGTCCATTTGCCCTCCACGCCGTCTTCCCTACCGAGAGGATCTGCTCTCTCGCACGAGGGGGGGTGTGGGGAGTCAGGTTCTCCATCCAGAGGTCAGGACTCTCAACCTTCACGCTTGGTATCTGAAAGGTTGAGGTATAAGGATTGGGACCTCACGGCTGATGTGATACTTTCGGCCAGGAGGCCAGCAACAAAATCCCTGTACCGTTGCCGTAAGTTTTGCGACTGGTGCAGAGGACAAAATGTTGATCCTTTTCAGTGTTCCATTCCTGTGGTTTTGTCTTTCTTGCTTTCTTTGGCCCACAGGGGCCTTGAAATGGGTACCATTAAAGGGTTACCTGGCGGCGCTGTCTATCTTCAAGCGCTCGTCTGAAGAATCTTATTACTTTAAGATTCCTTTGATTTCCCAATTTCTTAAAGGGCTCACTAATGTGTTCCCACTGTCCCCTTTCCAGGTGCCAGTTTGGGATCTGAATTTGGTTTTGAAATTCCTGATGGGTGCTCCATTTGAACCTTTGCACTCTTGCCCTTTGAGATTGTCTTTCAGGACGGTGTTCTTGGTTGCGGTTACTTCTGCTCGCAGAGTGAGTGAATTGCAGGCACTTTAATCTAAGCCACCCTTTACTGTGTTTCACAAGGATAGGGTTGTACTGAGGGTACATCCTTCCTTTCTACGTAGAGGGTAGTGTCTGAATTTCATTTAAGCCAGAAAGTGGTTCTTCCGTCTTTCTATCCTCCTCCTCATCCTGGTAAGGAAGAGGAGCGACTCCATAGGTTGGACCTTAGGAGAGCTCTGAGCTTTTATATTTCTAGGATGTCCAAGGTCAGAGTGGACGATCAACTGTTTGTGGGATATGCTGGACACCGATTGCAGCTTACATTTCCGCAAGGCTATGTGCAGTCAAGCAGGCATTGGATAGGTGCATGTCACATGTTATGGAGGAAAAAACAAACTGAGACTACGGGCGCCGTGCGTCCTATTTAGAACATCTGATGACGTCGCCCTCGACGGAGGCATTCGAGGGACATCGACCCGACGCAGGATGCCCTCTGACGAAAAAGTTTCCGAAGTACATAGCTGTGGACATTACATGTCAAAGATTTGAAATACGTTTGAGATACATCCAATCGATAGAACGTTACCAGTTGGTAAGTAACTTGTTCTTCTCTATGAAGCTCCTGACCATATCCCGATTCCCTGTCCCCGAAGCCTGATCTCCTTTTTTGGAGATGACCCAGCACCATGACTGTTGAACATGATTTCCTCAATCTGGGGACACCTGACAAGCTCCCTGGTAGCATATCCACCAGCTGGGAAGATCCATGGGTGCTTGCTGCCTGCAGTTCCCTGACTGCATCACTGAATCTGTAATCTGAAGCCTGAGATCGCAGTCTCCTCTCTGGTCCTTCTTCCCTATGGTGGTCCTGATGCTGATTCCATAGTTAGAATACTTACCCCAATCCCTAGACATATGAACAGAACGTCTGAGTGCCAAATACAACTATGAATACCCAACACCTCTTTCTGTCACTATTGGCTGTTATGAAATATTTTCTTTTTGCTGCTTTCCTCCCATAGACTTCTATCGGAAACCCTTCGTTTTTGCTTTGTTTAAACTTCTTTCATGACGTTTTGGAAGTAAAGCCTTCTGATTTACTTTCCTTGCCCTTTTGCTTATTCTTAAGGGGAAACTGATCATTCTATAAGACTTATCAGTGCTGACCGACTGTCTCTCTTTTTCTATTTCTTGTATTGTTACAATTGTACACATCACCTTAAAGTGTAGTGCGGTCAGGATACTTTGTATCCTTATATCGTTTTCTGTAATGGCTTTTTGGTTACTTTTACAGCGTACCTAGGATGGGCTGGTGGCAGTGGAAATTTGTAGTACTAGCCTTAAAAAGACCTTCTCTAGCTACAAAATAAAGGGCCTGGTGTCCTTAAAGTCACAGATCCCAATAACTCTTTTAAGGAAGCTAGGAATCTCTTTTAGGAAGTTGAACAAGTGCTGGCTTGAGCCAACCAGTGGTTTGTAAATGTTCCAAGTACAATACAAACAGAAGTCATTTTCAGACCCTCTCCCAATCCAAGCACCTTAGAAGGAGACCTAGAATACGATACTTGATGAGACCACCTCTGTTGAAGGCTAGGCAAGGGAGTCATTGGGTTAGGACTTTGTGCCCAGCAAACCCAATTGAGATGAGGTCACCCCTGTAATCAGTTTCACTTCGGGACCACCGTAGGAGTTCCTGAAGGACATTGGCCTGCTGGATTTGTGCCTTGGTTGTCTTGGAGGAAGTCCAGGATGTCTAGTGCAGTGGTCACTGCAGGCGGCTTGTTTTTGCGTCCAGCTAGTTTCTGGCTCCAGGCTCCGATGGAACGTTTCTGCACACTGTAGAGCTGGAAACCAAGGACACGACTATTGAACCACTGTTCCGGTGACTACTTCAGTAGGCTCTGGGGAAGTGATGCAGGCAGTGGACAGCGATGGCCACCTGAAGAAAATGACAGAAGGAGATCCTTGTGGCAGAAACAAAAACTTGTCCTTTAAAGCCACTCATTGTGTTGGAGGTCTGCAACTTCGGGAAAATGCTTCTTGTTCCGTAAGCTGAAGAGCTGCAACATCCCATGGTTTAAATCAGAAGTGTGACCGGTACATCGAAGTAGCTCAAGAGGAAATCTGGATAGCTCAGAGGATCATTCTGGGACAATTCAGAGCACTTCCAAAGGCTGGATCTTGGAGCAGAGGTCTGAGCTGGTTGTTCCCACTGTTAGGAAAGATTTCCGTTTAGACAACTTTCCCTCCATATTTTATAGACCGCCAAACTGTTTGCTTTCATATTTTAACCTGTCCTGACCCTTTACAGGAAAGTGAAGCCTTCAACCTGGCTCCCCTGGCCTTTGGCTCATTTTGTTATGGGGAAACTGATCAGTGCTTCAGACTATCAGTACTGGCAAACTAGGTTTTCCCTTTTTGTCTTTTTACCAGTTTACTTTTTTGGGTCACTTTTTGACAGTGCACACAGCATCTTACAAAGCAGTGCAGTGGGAACACCTTTTTCACCCTAGTCCTTTACACCTGGGATTTTTGGTTACTTTTAGATATGCCTAAAGACATGCTGGTGGCAGTAGATATATTTTTACGATGTGTACATCATTTTTAGTGTGCACATTTGTGTTTACCGCATCTGGCTACTAAATGTGGCTAGTGCCCTAAAATGGCAGTGCCACGAGATTCTACACTTGTTCTTTGGCCATATTGTTGTTTGGCTGCCTTCCTGCCTTCTCAGGTCAGGAAATCCCTTATATGGTCATGCATTTGCCTGGGAAAGCTGCTGCTTTAACAGGCTACTGCTGGCCTGCTGTGTGTGGACCCAGGATACGGGTGGGGCTGTCTGGTCCCTCTCCAAATCAGGTGCGCAAGAGAGTCTAGGTGTGGGGCATGGGTGAAACCCACAGTGGTCCCTGATTGGACCACTTCTGGCTGTTTGAATGGTGCAGATCCTTACCATTGGTGGCCTTGGACTTGCTTCAAGCCAGGATTTAGGTTGAGAGGACTCCTGCTGCTATTTCTTCAGGTCAGCATTGAGACAAGTATCTTTTGTAGAAGAGCAGCCGACTGGAGATTCGTGGAAGACTCCCGAAGAGGCTTGGCATCCTCTTTCTGCGTTTGGACCGTTGAAGACCTGCTGGACTTCGTGATCTGTGAAGCCTCTAAGCAGTGCTTCAAAGCTTGGACTGGTGGGACCAACCAATCTTGACGCATTCACAACGATCCAGCCATCCTAAGACTTTCGAAGGGTCCCTTGACCATCCCGTGGACTGAGCAGCTCTCTAATGGTCTACCTCGGTAAAATGGTCACCATTCTATGTTTGTCGCCAGAACGTTGGTGGTGGCCAGCTCTTGCCACAAGTCGCCTTCCTGCCAAGTTTCAGGTTCCCAGCTTCAAGGAATGCTGCCCTGGAATGTCTGCTTTGACCGTTACTTAAGAGACGCCTGCCGTCGTCTGTGTGGTGACGGTCAGTGGAAGTTGCTTCCTTGTGTCCTGTGAGGCGTCATGAACATTCCTGCGTCAGTGAACCGGCTTGCCTTCTTCACCAGTGGTTGTATTCTGCATCAGCAACCAACCGAAGAAATCCTTGTGCCCACAGCCCGTACACATCCTGCACCGGAACAAACGGATAGAAAACCTACCTCCAGCGACTCCCAGTTGACCCATCTTGTCACCTGGGAAAATAAGACTCACGGTTGTAAGCAATTGCAACGCATTCACCTCCCCCCGTTCTCCTTGGAATACATCTTGGAATATATTTTTTACTCCATTCCATCGATTTTTGATCGTTGAATCTAAAAACGTGTATCTAAAAGATAGGAATATAATTTTACAGACCTGTAACATTGTAAATATCTTCTGGAACATTTTACCACCACAAGAACTCTTCTTACATCAGTCTCCTCTCCTAAGAAGAAGCTTTGTGACTTCTTGGCACAAGGCCCTATACATCATAGGGATTGGATTTATAAAGTTAGGGTATATTTTCTTGTACTTTGGTTTCTTTCAATTGCATCACTACTTAACTTCATTCTGTTTTAAGTTATTGATTGCATTTCTAAGAACCTAAACGTGACTGTATAATAGTTCTATAACTGAGTATTGTGTGATATTACTACCCAATCATTTCCTTTCTGTGACGATTCACCAGGCATCATCACTACTCCCCGGGGTAGCCCTTTCCCATGAGGCTAGGGAGGTGCGGCCGCTACACAATGTTCCCCCTAGGTGTGGTTTAATGCAGGACCACCTCATGGGGAGGCACTAGTCTTCTAGGGACTAGGACGATCATCTAGGATACAGCCCATTGAACACCGTCACATCCCCAACCTCCCCCTTCATTCCAAGCTATTTCCTTGAGAGTAGACCAATGTATTACTTTAGTACTTGGGATGCAGAAAGTACTAGGACAAAGACGAGCACAGAAAACATGAAGATTACTGACTGTGCTAGTACTGGTACGAGGTGGCCCTGAGGAGGCATGAAGATCAAATTATCAAAAGAAACTGACTTTGATAATCTGCCCGTGCGGGACTTGCAACAATGTGTAAGAAGACACTAAAGAACTTGTCAAGCCTGGCCGGGAGAGGCAACAGGTGTGGAAACAATCCTGAGCGGGAGTTTCAAATCCTGTCGGCAGACAGGAGACACAGGAAGGATGCCGGCGAGCCACTGAGGGAGTCCTTGGTGGGTCTGGCAGGAGCTGACCCTAAAACTTAGCCCATCTGATAGAGGTGGTGGCGTGACCTCAGGGAGGTGGGCCGAATGGCTTGACAATGACCCTGAGACCGTAAGAAGCTGGGAGACAAGGAGACGCCATGGAGCATCCATGGTACAGGAAAGTCCTGTGAAGCAGACGAGACGCCGACCCCCACTCCCAAGTGGAACCAGAGACTTGCCATGAGCCCAGAGAAGGTAACTGCAGGCACGGGCTGCCCAGTACGGACACAGGGGTAGTAAGCAGGTTTCTGCATAGCCCCTGGTTAACTAACATTGCAAATAGGGTCACTGCATTCGAGGAGTGCTTCCTAGTCTTAGTGGTAGCCACAAGGCCATCAACTTTAGTGAAGATTTGTGAATCCACGGAAAGTATCCTTCTCACAGTGTCGGGGATAAATTGTCTGACAACTAGAGAAGGGTCTGAGACCCCAAAGCCAATGAAGCAGACATCTGAGGAAATGTTCCTCGTCTCAGTGGCAGACAAAAATGGTCCACTGAAACCCAGAGAAGAATTTGGGACTTTGGCAATACTGTGAGAGAGTGGCAAAACAAACATCAAGTTTAAAGTTGGGGAAAAGAACTCTCAAACACCAAGGGAAGGGAG
Organism: Ambystoma mexicanum; assembly: GCF_040938575.1. Classification (NCBI taxonomy): domain Eukaryota; kingdom Metazoa; phylum Chordata; class Amphibia; order Caudata; family Ambystomatidae; genus Ambystoma; species Ambystoma mexicanum. The sequence goes on along the minus strand of NC_090936.1, from coordinate 428,118,989 downwards.
TCATTCTCCTTGAGAAAAACTGAAGCCCTTTGAATATACTTGAGACGCCAGGGAAACAGAGTCCTTCCCCCTGGCTTTATAGTGAACTATATTGGAGGGTGGTGACCAATACGAGGACAAGGGAGTCATTCTCCCGGTCCTAAAAGTTGAGTTGTACAAAGGTTTTGTTGGAACCACAAGCCAGGGGAAGGGAGTCCTTTTCCCTGGCATCCTTTTGCTAAAGAGCATTTTGAGGACACCAACCATGCAGAGTGCCATGGAGAGTGTGGTTATCCCTCTTTACAGTTAGCTGGAGTGCTCCCTATCAAGTCTTTCTACAGTTGCTGCCAATTCCCTGGAGGCAGGGATTTTACTTGCACACCATAAACTCTGCATTCGAATGGATTGTGTCCACCCACGTATTCCTCATCTTATGCTCCAGCTCCATCTGCTTCAGAAAACATTTTCTCTCAGCAAAGGACGCTGTGCATCGAGACGGTCGACTCGATGTCCCTCGAAGGCTTCCATCTCGCTGGCGTCATTGTCGAGTACATGTACCATGCGCAGCGCCCGTTGGCTTCAGTTCTGTTTTTCTGCCATTGCTTCAAGAATGATGCCACACTTCAGCTTTCTTTGAAAACGTTTTGAAAATGGCCTCTTCTTCAGCTCCGAATACTCCAAAAAGGTTTCAAAAAGTGCCTAAAATGCGGTGCCACAATGTTCATCACGGACCAGCACAAGTTATGCATCTGGTGCCTGGGTGTCGAGCATGTAACCACTGACTGTCGATCCTGTCAGACGATGGCGGGTAAGACCTTAAAAAAGCACAAAGCTAAACTATTGGTGGGTATGATTGTCCCCAAAGCCCTGTCCACTCTTTTGAAATTTGGGTCATCTCACAAGTCGAAAGATTCCTCTACTCACCAAAAAAGATCAAAAAAGATACCCACTCGATGAGCAGACTCTCCTTGTAGTCTGGCCGACTAAATCCTCCTCCAGAGCGGATTGGGAACTTTTCAGGAAGAAAATGTGCTAAATCTTCGAGGATCAGGCCCCGCCCTCCTCGAAACATAAGAAAGGTGGCCATGCTATGGTTGTTGACATTCATGAGGCCAAGGCGAAACTCTGCACGCCCTCGAGCCCGGGTAATAAACCTAAGACTACTCGAGAGCCATTGAGTACTCGATGAAACGGGAAATCATTGAAGAAACCGCTGAGTCGAGAGTTGAATCTCTCAAAGCACAAGTGCAAAGCCATCGACGCCGACTGTATATTCTTCGACGCCTTTACCACACAAAAGCCAAGAAAAGGTTTTTAAACCTTTACCTAAAAAGGATTTTTTTTTTATATCCCCAACATCTATATATGAGCTATGAAACCTCTGATGATACCCCTCCATATGGTCTTAAATTGGATACCTCTGTTATTAAAACAAAAAACGAATGTACTTGAATATTTTCTTTTCCGGAGAGACCAGGTTTAGGGAACTTCATGACACCCTACAGACCGCTGGTGCCGTAGGCACCTCTCGAGAACTAGATTTTGGGAACCAGACCCGGCTGATCATGCAGATGCATCATACAGAAGCAGTGGTAGAATTCCTTGGATGGAGTAGACCAACTCCTGCATTTGAACAAGATGACCTAACTGACATATTCGACAAAGGTCCTCAATATGACCATATACTACCAGTGGTCGAAGTGTACGAATAGTAGTAGTGGAACTGTGTTCCCTGCTGGCCTGCACCCACTCCCCGCAAACCCCATTATCACTTCCCCTTCCAGACACAATACACAACACCAAACACTTGCACCTGCTGTTTAAGGGAACATTCATTGCAGTTTCTTCCTACACTTTATTTTAAAACTAAACCATTCCACAATGGTTTCTTTTTAAAATAAAAGTAAAGGAGCTGTAAAAGGTAATTTAAAAAAAAGTAGAGGAGCACTGCTTCTGACAGCTCCTGCTCACTTCGACCACTGTATACTACCATTTCATGTGGCGCTTCAAAAAAGGGTTGCAGCAAACTGGGAGGCTCCAGAGTCCAGCCCTGCAGTAACACGAATTTTACCAACAAATACAGGCCATCCAGTAGCACCCTGACTCCCTGTCAATACATCCAACTCCTGAAAGCCTAGTAGTACAAGCGGCTACATCTGCCCCCAAGCAAGCTGTGCAACCAACCATAGCCACTGTAAAGGATGACAAACAAATTGACTCTTGGGCAAAGAAAGTATTTTCTGCTAGTAGCATGGCTTTAAAGTCTGCTAATTCTACATGTGCCCTTGCAAAGTTCACATTCACCCTGTGGTACGGCATAGCGATGGCGGCTGATCACATCCCTGAGGCAAGAGACGGCTTCATGAACCTGATAGCGGATGACAAGGAGGCCATGTGCAAGTCTCTGCAATCAGGTCTGGGCACTCCTGACAGCGTCAGCGGAGCCATGGTGGCAAGCACTGTCGTATACAGATTTGCATGGTTGAGGAAGTCAGAACATGCACCTAATATACAATCCAGACTCCTTAACATGCCCTTTGACAACTCCAATGTATTTGGAAATAAGGCTGACGAAAGCCTTGAAAGGCCGCAGCCAAGTCCTAAAGAACTGCAGTCAAGCAGCCAACGATTTTTCACCCCAGCGGATAATCTTGGGGAAGGGGTGGGTCTTTTCGCTATTACTCAGAGCAAGAGGACAGGCTGGTCAAAGAGGACAGAGAAGATTTCCCCCATGTTGGACAAGGGAGTGGTGCAAAGCCCGCCCAAGCAGCAGCGTCTTTACCATCAGCCGCTGCTTCAGCCGCCTTAAAATCAGTCTGAGGTCTTGTCTCACAACACCCCGGTGGGAGGCTGTCGCAGCATTTGAAAGAATGGCGAGCTATTACTTTGGATGCATGAGCACTGGAAACCGTAGCCTAGGATTATTGCCTCCCCTTTACACAGAGACCTCTGGATCATCCACCGGGAAGCCATTCGCTAAATGTTCCAGATCCATTCCTGTTGCAGGACATTTTGACCCTGCTAGAGAAAGGTGCTATAGAAAAAGTACCTGTGATGGAGAGGAACAGAGGATGGTATTCTCCCTATTTCCTAATCTCCAAGAAGGACAGAGGACTGAGACCCATCTTGGACTTGAGATACTTGAACAAGTTCCCCAGGAAAGACAAATTCAAGATGGTCACACTTTCCCAGATCCTTCAGGCCCCCCAACATAAGGATTGGTTGGTGTCATTGGACCTTCAGGATGCATTTTTTCATGTGACAATCCATCTCAAGCACAGAAAATACCTGAGGTTCGCCGTTGGCGGCTCGCACTATCAGTTTTTTGAGTCCTGCAATTCGGGTTGACCTGCACCCGAGGGTCTTCACCAAGCTGATGGTGGTGGTGGCGGCAGAGTATCTCGGGGGGGAGGGGGGGGGTTCATGTCTACCCCCACTTGGACAATTGGCTGATCAGGGCACGTTCTCCACAGCAAGCCCTGGATCATATCAGTCACCTGCCACTCCCTTCTCAGACTGGGCTTCTCCCTCAATTTCAATGACACCTTCCCAACAGCTCCAGTACATCAGAGCTGTGTTAGACACATCCTGGGGAAAGAACTCGCCACCCAAGGCGAGGGCTCAAGACATTCTTCAGATGGTTACCAAATTTAAAAGTGCCGAGAATCTTCCGGCCTTCGATTTCTTGAGGTTGCTCGGCCTCATGTCATCCTGCATTTTTCTGGTGCCAGAAACCAACCTGAGAATGAGATCCCTTCAATGGGCTCTAAAAACTCAATGGTCCCAGTTCTAAGGAAAGATGTCGTACCTACTTCAGGTTCTAAGCAGGGTCGCACAGGATCTCCTGTGGTGGGCCTGTGAGGACAATATTCTGAAGGGAGAACATTTTTGGCAACCATGCCAGAGATTACAGTAGTGACGGACGCCTCACTCACGGGGTGGGGAGCACATGCCAATGGTCTGACAATCAGCGGTCATTGGTCTCCATCGGAGTCCAAACTACACATCAACCTTTTGGAGCTGGGAGCAATCAGACAAGCGCTGAAAGCCTTCCTGCCCTCTATACGGGGAAAGAATGTCCTAATAATGTCGGACAACACAGTGGCCATGCATTACCTCAACAAAAGAGTAAGTGTAGGGTCACTACCACAATGTAGAGAGGCAATGCAGCTCTGGTACTTGGCAATTCAGGAAGGAATCTCCTTATCAACAGTTCACCTAGCCAGGGAGGAAAATACGACGGCAGACGCTATGAGCAGGCAGGGTGCAGTGTACCACGAGTGGGAATTAATTAGCTGAGGAAGTCCAAGAGATCTTCGCCCTTTGGGCAACCCCTCAAGTAGACCTGTTTGTGACCGGAGTCAACCGGAAGTGTAAAAGGTATTGGTCCAGGGAATTTCCTCAGAGAAGAGCTCTAGGGGACGCGTTTGTGGTGGATTGGGAGTTCCCACTGTTCAATTTCAGAGGTATTATCTTTCCTCTTATCATTGGCACACAAAGGTCTTAATGTTGGGACCATTAAAGGTTACCTGGCAGCGCTTTCCATATTCAAGCGCTTTTCAGAAGAATGCTCCTACTTTAAAAATCCCTTAGTGATTCAATTTCTGAAACGGCTCACAAATGTGTTCCCACCTTACTCTTTTCAAGTCCCAGTTTGGGACTTTAATGTGGTTCTAAAGTTTTTAATGTGTGCCCCATTTGAACTCTTGCACACATGCCCGTTGAGGTTGTTAACCTTTAAAACATATTATTGGTTTCATTGACATCTGCGCGTAGAGTGAGCGAGTAGCATGCACTTTCTTCCAGGCCACCCTATACAGTGTTCCACAAGGACAGGGTGCTGCTGAGAGTAAAATCCTCCTTCCTACCTAAAGTTGTATCTGATTTTCACTTAAATCAGAAAATGGTTCTGCCGGCGTTCTACACCTGCCGCATCCCGATAGAGAGGAGGAAAGGCTCCATAGGTTGGACCCTAGAAGAGCTTTAAGCTTTTATATTTCTAGGCTTTCCAAGCTCAGAGTGGATGACAAACTCTTTATTGGGTATAACAGAAGAAAATTGGGTCAAGCTGTTTCAAAACAGACCTTATCAAGGTTGATTATATTTGGCATCTCAGCATGTTACAAATTGGCAAGCAAGGACCCGCCAGAAGGCTTGAGGGCTATTTCTACCAGAGGTAGCCTCTTCGGCAGTCCTTCAAAGGGGCGTTCCTATTAAATTGATCTGTGATGCAGCAACTTGGTCTTCACTGCATACATTCACAAAGCATTACTGTTTAGATGCTTCCCACTCTCAGGATGTTGCCTTTGGTATGGCAGTACTGTATTCAGCCTTATAAAATGTTAATTTCAAATTCTACTCCCTCCTCCAAATTCCACATACTGCTTTGGGAGTCTATCAAAGATGAGGAATATGTTGGAGGACACAATCCATTCGAAGAACAAGTTACTTAGCAACTGGTAGCGTTCTTTCAACTGGATGTTCCACCAACGTATTCCTCATCGCCCTCCCAGCCTACCGCTCTTTAGAATTTCACATGCTGTTACAGCTTTCGTTCTCGAAAAACAGAACTGAGGCCAACGGGCGCCGCGTGTGCTACTTGTAAACCCGATGACATCACCCTCGGCGGAGGCCTTCTAGGGACATCCACTCAAAGCCATCGAAGCATGGCACCCTCTGCTGAGAACATTTTTCCGAAGCAGCCAGAGCTGGACGAGATATCAAAGATGAGGAATACGTTGGAGGAACATCCAGTCGAAAGAACGTTACCAGTTGGTAAGTAACTTGTTCTTCTTAAAGGACTCTCATATGTGTTCTCGTACACCATTGCAAATACGAACTTGGGACCTTAACTTGGTTTACAAGTGTTTGACGTGCACTCCTTTGGAGCCACTACATTCCTGCCCTTTAAGGCTGCTAACTTACAATACTATTTTGTAAGTAGCAATGACATCAGCCCGCAGGGGGAGTGAGTTGCAGGCATTATCCTGTAAACCTGTTCAACACCTCTTACAAGGATAAGGTTTTCCTTAAGGTCAAACCCTGTTTTCTACCTAAGATTGTATCGATTACCATTTAGCACACAAGATTTTGCTCCCGGCCTTCTATCCTCCCCCTCATCCTGGCAAGGAAGAGGAAAGATTTCATAGACTCGATCTGAGGAGAGCTCTAAGCTGTAATATTTCAAGGAAGATAAAGTTGCGACAGCGCAACCAACTTTACATTGTTTATACAGGGCACAAATTAGTTCTGTCAGTTACCACACAGATGGATCATACTGGCTATCTGGAAAAGATCCCCAGAAGGTTTAAGGGCTCATTCCACTAGGGGCATGGCAACTTCCTCTGCCCTTCAGAGGGGAGTTCTGATAAAGGATATCTGAGTGGCAGCTACCTGGTCCACCTTCCACATGGTCACAAAACATTGTTTAGACACCTCTAACAATGAAGCAAGATTTGGGAAGGCAGTTCTATGCGCCGTTCCGGACAAACATTAACTCCCAAATTTGTACTCCCTCCTCCAAAAGAAACTAATACTGGTTTATCATAAAATGAGGAATACGTGGCGGACACAATCCATTCAAAGAACAAGTTGCTTACCCCAGGTAACTTTATTTCGACTGGGTGTTTCGCCCACGTATTCCTCATCGCCCACCCAACCTACCCCACTGTAGAATTTCTGAGCTTTAGACCTTGCGCTCTTTGCTTTTTTTAATGGTACGATAAATTGAAGGCACTTAGAAAAGGTGATAATTCTGCATATGGGTGACGGAAAAACATAACTGAAGCCAACGGGTGCTGCGCGTTGTATATGTACTCAACGATGGCATCAGCAAGATGGAAGCCCTTGAGGGGCATCGAGTCAACCGTCTCGATGCACAACACCCTCTGCCGAGATACATTTCCAAAGCAGCTGAAGCTGGAAACGAAGATATCATAAGATGAGAAATACGTGTGAGTAACATCCAGTCGAAAGAACATTACTCGGTTTAAGTAACATGTTGTACTAGCGCAATAGCGCTGCATAGAGTGCTGTGGAGAGTGTGGTTATCTTTGGTTTGGCGTCGAAGACTGGGAAGCTTCTGTTTATATTCTAGTCGGAACAGACTTGTCAGCAAAGTGTTTTTATAACTGACATTTACCAACAAAAGGTAAGCAACACACCCAGTTAAATACGGACATGCCTGGCTGATCTACTTTTATGTTGAGAAGTAACGATAGTAACGACTGCGGGTGGGTGTAAATAAGTCCATACACGCATGTACATTTGCAACGGCTGGGTTTCGTGATATTTTTGAGCAAGAGATGAAGAGCTGTTTGCTCTGTTACAACCAAGCAGCGACTGCAGGCTGCAGATTAATAAAGAGCGGTAACCACTTTTCCACTGTGCCCTTGAGCCACTTGAGTCTCGAAGTAGCTTAGTCTTAACAAGCAGTTATGGTTGGCCTTTGAACTGCTTGGGCTGAGCTGCTAGTTATCTCATAAAGTGCAGCGGCTGTAGGCATATGGTGTCTCGGATCGACTGTGGTATTTAAAAGCTTATCAGAAATAAATAAGTGTGGTCATTAATCGAAGTAGATTGCAGGAGAAAATGAGCATACGAAATCGCAAACAAAGGATAGCTGCTAAAACTAAAAAGACTCTAGCAACCTCAGACACAAGAACCTGGTTAAACGTAGAAATTGCTTCTAAACCTGAATTGACAAAAATTGATAAAATAACTGATTTTTTTTTTAAATGGCAGACGGCGATAATTGATGTACATCCTACACTAGAAATATGTGAAAACTTGAATAGTGCATAAGCTTGCACCACGGCTGAACTTAACAATAACATTGTTTAATTTTTGACATTGAGGACATTATGGACCTCGAAGCTGTGCGGGATAACAGAGACTGCTTTAAATAGTAATGAAAAAACAGTAATAGAGGTTAATGGGCAATTACCTGTACCTTCCATGAGACTTTCCTGCTTACCAAGGCTCAAAGGGAGTATTGATTAAAACCATAAAATAGCTAGTGATTTGCTAGATTTTACTGAACTTGCAAGTAGCCATGTTAATATGGATAGTATGTATAATGAAAGATTTAAGGAGCAGGAGGCACATCATTTGGCTTCAAGTTTTGCACTAAAGATTGTTAAAATGAACACATTTCCTGCCAAGTGCAAAAGAATGCATGTTTTTTTGTCAGATCTTTTACAAGAAATCAAGATAGCTCTTACAAAGGCGCAATTGTGCAACATTCCCAAACAAATCATACTACTAACAGTGTCTTGTCTAATGACATCCTACCAAAAACGAACTCTGAAATGATGGAATCTACAAAGGTAGCGATACTTGTCGGTAGTGATGAGGAAGATGATTGTCTATCAAAAAGAGAAAAACAAAGTATTAAGAATATAAAGACTAAAGTTGTAACTAAACTTCTGACTGTTGAACAAAGTAAAGAGCAATCATGTAAGGAAGATATTAATAATAACCCTCATGACTCTAAAAGATATAGGAAAAAAGCAGTGAGAAGAGCAAAAAGAGCTGCTAAAAAACCTGGTAATCTAACTAATTGGCCACTTGGCTCTAAGAAAACCTGGGCTATTGCATTAAGAGGCTATAGATGAATCTGATCGAAGTATTTCCGACGTTACTGAAACATCCTTGGAAACAAGTATTGCAACTACAGTTGCGAGCGTCCAATTGAATAGAGCCAAGATGAAACAGGACCACGGAATAGGGTCTGCTGTTAAGAAATCTAAAAAGCAAACTAGTGCGGTAGTGTTAACAGATAGACCCTCCCTTCAGGAGGGGACTGCCCTTCTTACATGGAGTTCACTATTGTGAGCATATCTGAGGGCCCAAAGCAGATGATAAATAGAGGTTGCATACTTGAAATCTTTAACAACCTTCTTCCCTTAAGAGTGCTAAAAAATAGTGATTTTTAATTTGTCATGTCCCTACTATGTAACCAAAGTACATTGCTCATCTTCTGAAGTAGTTAGCCTAATTTGGGCAAACTCTGAATCACTCCATAAATGGGAATATGAATTGGATTGTGCGATCTTAAAAAAAAGGCCCCTATAAAATCTAAAAAATGTGAAGGGGGCTGGAAAGAAGGTTGTAATTTCCAAGAAAGTAGTGGAAACGAAAACACTGGAAGAAGGATGTGATATCAATGAGTGGTTATGTTCATTTCTACCACCAATCGTGATGAAATCCTGATCAAATATAGAGATTAAATCTTGGAATAATAGAGAATTTATCCATCTTTTTAGACCTGGTGGTTCTTGTGAACATCTTTATACCGCTGATATAATTTTACTTCACGAGACGTGGCTGCTGGGGACTGCACAATTTGATGGGTATACACCATGCTTGCGCCCTGCTTATAGGGGAGAAAAAGGCAGCCCGTATGTAGCATTGGCAATTTTAGTAGCAAATAATTTTAAATCAAGAGTGCATGGAAGTAGAACATTATACATGTGTTGGTGGTTGAAGTGCATATTGACCCTAGCCATAAGTTGCTTTTGGTAAACATCTATGATCTTCCTGGAGTTTCATTTACTATGGATATCCTAAGGTATTTAATTTTTGGGAAATGAATCTTGCACATAATTCAGACACAAATATCATTATTGGTGGTAATCTGAATGACAACTGTTTAATAACTGAATCCAAATGTCCAGTGATTAAGAGTGCTCTCAAATTCCAACGTAGATACTCTCAAAAAAGAATGCTTTGAGTTAGTCTAATTTCTTTTGAAGAATTGGATTTAGTTATTTTTAATGGTACAGTGAAAGGGGATACTCTCTCAGCGCCAACATGGCGTAGTGGAAATAGATATTCCATGCTGGATTTCATTTATGTATGTGAAAAATTGTTTTAGTATTGGAACTGCAAATATTTGTAGATTATAGTGGTCATGCTCATTTTGATAAGGCCGGCTCAGTGAAAGTTAATGCTGGCGGTAACAGGCTATGATGGACGGACAGAAATTTGGAAAAAGCAAGAATGTGTGCTAATGATGCCCAGGGTGAATATCGTCACATGGAAAATGCTGATAGTATCCTGGATATCTTTCACATACACAGCTTTATGCCGATCGGCAACTTTTAATCCCTTAAACACGGTCAAAATGTGGGGCGGTCACATGATAACGTGATATGTGCTTGGGGAGAAAAAAGCTACGTCAGGAGCGGAGAAGGATCACAAAGTCTAATTTGTCGCTGGATGAAAGACGCTGATGAAATGTAAAGTAAAAAATGGTTATAATAATTGGATAATGAGATATTGGAGATCTGCAGACAATGTGGTTTGGCAAAGCATGGTGAAGGTACCGGCTGCGGGAGATAGCACAAAACTATGGGCTAAGTATAAAGCATTGACAAGCAAAGGGATATTGAGGTTTGTAGCATCACTGAATTCTCTTGGAAAGATGATCTATTAAAGACATTTTCTGGCGGGGAGTATGCTGTGAGAAGAAAATCATCAATAGAACTCAAATTTAAAACAGCTGTCATGATTACAATAATCAAAAGCCTTAAATCGGTGTGTGCATCAGAACCTGAAGGCCTGTGCAATTTGATATTAAAAGCTAATCTGATATTGTGGTCAGACATCCTTAAGACCCTGTTCTCAAAAGTAACAAATACTGGTAGGGTACCAGACTCTTGGAGGATATTTCATCTAATCCCTGTGCATAAAAAAGGACAGAGGGATATACCAGCTAATTATCGGCTGTTGGCTTTAAGGGATGTGTCTAATAAAACATTTTTTTCAGTGCTGCTAAAGGAAATAAACAATTGTGCTGAAAATGGAGGTATTATCGGCAGCTTTCAGACCGACTTCAGAAGGGGGTGCTCAAATAATATGAATATTTCTGATACTTGTGGATCTGCATAGAATCACATGCTGTGCATACAGATCACTGATTTTCCAGAACGAGATGGGCATAGCAACTTGGGAGCTACAGTTGAGAACACGCGCATTCCGTGTGGAGCCATCACTAACTATTGATTCTGGACAACGGCGCCACAGATAGAAAAGGATGGGCGACTGGGACATTTGACAAAATGTTTTGACTAAAGATTGGAAGCTCTGCTGTGAACGTGCTTAATCACTTGAGCACTGAGGATTTATTACATGGTTTGCACCACCCCCATGACATAATATTGGCGTGTTTTCAGAGGACTTCTCCCACTTCATAGTCCTAAGGGTGAGGCGTCATTGGAGCCCCACCACCGTCCTGAAGAAGGTTGGGTCAAGAGAGGGCAACATCAGAAGCCCACATAACCAACTGAAACACGTGTAGACTAGTTGACAAGCTGATTTGGCTGTTTAACAAGGATACACAGTTGTAATTGAGAAGGGTGTGATGGAATAGTCACATTCAATGTTGCAGGTTATATAGAATCTATAACCTAGGTAACCATGCAATGTGTGGGTGCTATGTGTTAATGAGCGAATGTGAATGTATGGTGGAGTGAAATGAGTGAGGTGCGATTTATGTTCAAATAGAAATGTGTATTGTTTTTTTTATGAGAATACAGTACAATGTTTTTCAAACATGACATTGTGGAATAAATTTGATGTTTTTGTAAGTACTTTGTAAATAAGTTTCTTTCCAACCTCATAGCTATGGTCCAATTTTGTTTACTTATTTCTTACCTTGAGGACCAATAGCATAACGGGTATCCTTGTATTTTTGATATGTGTCTATTGTCTGACATCTAGTGGGAATCGCAGAGTATTGCCTCTTTTTTTCGAAGATCAAAAAGGACGTTGACATGGGCGTGACTGTAACGCAATGCTTAACATGAAGTGTAGTATACCCAAAATCCCTCGTGTGTCAAGGTTCCACCAGATTGTTTTTTCTGCCAACCTATTTGGGCGCTTAGGCTGAGCTTGTAAGAGTTTATATTGCTATATCTATTCCCACGCCCTACAGTCGTTAGTCAGCTTTGACAACCTTCTTGACGACTGTATCGTGGGCTTCCTGCTGCTGCCAACTAAATATACAACTGCTTGACTGTTGACCACGTGGCCTCGGCCCTCAGGCCTGGCCTTTACAGTAGGGAGAGTGGGGCCCTGTTTCTTCTCTCTGAAAATGCATTTCCTTCACCCCTCTCTTCTCTCGGTCTTGCTGCTGCTAACCTCTGCTGGGAAGAGGACTCCTTTTTAAATTCTGCCCATCTTGTAACTGCACATTTCCCTGGAAAGACACGCAACACCGATGCAATAAGTGTCTTCCTCGTGACCATGACTCGTGTAAGGCCTGGAAACTTTCGGTCAAAGATGCTGTAAGACAGGCGGACTAAGTGGTGGGCGGCCTAGGCTAGCAGGCCGAAAGCCTTTCCCCCGCCAGTGCTTCATACGAGGAATCCGTCGGCAGCCATGGCGCCGATTCGAAAGCCATCAACCTTTCTGTGGAGCCTATGCGCTCCCAAGTGATAGGCAGGCCGTCTGCACTGTTATGGGGAAGTCACACCCAAGCGACAAGGGCACGTGTACAAAAGCACACAGCCCCTAAGGCTTCCTCGATGGGATTGTCTAAGAAGTCCTCAATGCCCATAGTGGCGTGGAAAATGTTGACGGCACCTTCCAAACCTCACTGTTTGGAGCCCTCCACATAGCCGCACCCGCGGCATGTGAATGGGCATAAGACTCCTGGAACGGGAGGTCCACTTAAAAATTCCACTGCCGTCCAAGGGCGCTCAAACGCCGAAACCCTCTATGCCGTCAATACAGCTTCCGAAGCTTCACCAGATGCTTTCGGACACCTTTTAGCGGCCAGGGACTACAAATGCACTCCCTCTCCCTGAGAGGACTATTCTGAGGCCCTCAAGCCTCTTTATAAGGCCTTACAGAAGGGCTCATCCCCTTCTAGGCAGCCCTTCCCACCTCCTGACCCTTCAGATTCTTCAGGGTGGACTAGGGAAAGGTTTGACGAGTGTATGGCTAAGATGGATGTTCAACTTTTCAGACCAGTATGACAAAGCCTAGAAGAATCCTAGGGAAGTTGACTCTTGACCCATCTCCTCTACATTTCTGAAGCTTCCCTCCCCTGGTACCCAGTTTTCATCTTTGGAGGAACCACAGAGACACCATGATACCATCTTTGGGAATGTCCCTATTAACCCGACCCAGGAAGTTTCTTATGAAGGGCTTGACCCTTATGATCAAAACCTGGTCTATCAAGACCCAGACTGGGATCAGGTGGAGGACCAGAGCTTGTGGCACACACCACCACATACCACTGTCCCAGACGTCATCTGTCTGGATACCCCTACTCCTCCTCCTCAGGGAGATTCCTCGCCAGTTGACAACCAAATGCTGTTCAACTCCCTCTTATAGCGAACAGCTGACCATTTCAGGATTGCTACGCACAAAGCCACCCCTGACTCTGACTTTGTGGAGAACTTCCTCAAGGAGAAGACTCTGGTTTGACAAGCCATCCCCTTATTAAATTCTATTAAAAGGCGCCTGTGCCCCTTCTTTGCTATAGCCGTCTCTTACACGGGCAGTTAATCCCCGGGTGGAAAAATTGTTTCGCTCTGACTCCCCCCTAGATTAGGGGTCACACCACATCTGACTCCTTGGTTGTAACGACCACTTGCAAAAGCGCAGAGGCACCACTGTCTCAACAGAATCCCCTCCGGACAAGGACTGCAAAAAATGTTATGCCCTTGGTAAGCGGGTCACCGTCTCCGCGGCCCACTCCACAAGGATTGCCAACAACACCACTCTCCTTGCGAGCTACAATGATGTTCATTGGGGCCTAATACTGGATGGCCTTCAGGAGGTTCCATAGCCTACCCGATCACGCGTGCTGGCAGTCGTGGCAGAAGTCAGACAAGTGACCCAGAATATCCTGAAGAACACTCTTGACTCTGCTGAAACCGCTGGACTCTTCCTTGCTCAGGGAACCCTACTCAAGAGGCATGCCTGGTTAAAGAACTCTGGGTTCACACCCGAGACATAAGCCTCCTTAATTAACAAGCCTATGGAGGAATCCAACCTATTTGGAAAGGTGGTTGACAAACGCCTTGGAAATGGCGTAAAAGGAGCCATAGACTTTGAAGTCACTTAGATTATGGCTAATCCTTTTCACCAGCACAGCGGCCATTACGCCCGCCAGTCCTTTCGTTGCCATTCCTTCTCCTGCTCGCCCCAAGGTCAATACGGCTCTGGGGGGTACCCCCTGGTTCTCCGGTCAGGGTTCCTCTGGCAACTTCCAGTACCAGCAAAGAGGCTGTCATAGGGGCAAGGGTGGAGGCAGAAACTCTATTCTTAGAGGCTCCCCTCCCTCCACCTCCAAGTGGCACGCCGGTACAGGTTCCCTCCCACGCTTCCCTGCTTGGGGGTCGCCCGTCTTAATTCATCCACGCCTGGGAGGGGATCACTTCAGATCAGTGTGTACTAAAGACAGTTGCCCACGGTTATTGGATCGAGTTTCTCCGACCATCTCACTACCACCCAGCAAGAAGTAGACGACTGTCGCCAGAATACCTGCGCATCCTGCTGGAAAAGGGCGCCATCGAAGTCGCCCCCCTTTTCCAGGTAAACAAGGGTATTTATTCAGTGTACTTCCTTACATCCGAAAAGGATCTCACCATACGCCCTGTTTTAGACCTGTACCCTGCAAACAATTATGTCAAAGCTCAAAGATTCAGGGTGACAACACTTCAGGAGGTAATACCACTGCTACAGCAGGGGGATTACATGGCCACATTGGACATGAAAGATGCATACTTTCATGTTTCAATGTTGCCAGCGCACAGAAAGTACCTCAGGTTCATGATAGAGGACACCCACTATCAGTTCAAGGATCTCCCCTTTGGCATTGCCTAAGCCCCAACAGTGTTCACAAAGGTACTGGCGGTAGTGGTGGCTCACCTGCGCAGGCAGTCCATCCCAGTCTATCCCTACCTCGATGACTGGCTTATAACAAGGGATTTGTATGTAACATCCCAAATAAATACCCAGAAGACAGTAGATCTCCTCTTCATCCTAGGATTCTCTATCAACGAGAAGAAATCCAGTCTAACCCCCAGCCAGGTCAAATAGTTTCTGGGGGGCTCTAATTCAGACTGAAGACTGGCTCCTCTTCCCCTCCAACAAGAGGGTCCAAAACATGCAGTTCCAGATCACTCACTATATAGCCAATCACCATGTGATTGTACGCAAGGCCATGCAACTGATGGGGTTGATGGATTCCTGCATCCAACTAGTTCCTCATGCTTGTCTGCGCATGCGCCCCATTCAAGTGTGGCTCTCGATCCAATGGTGTCAGGCCAGTGGGATGATCTAGTGGTGGTCAAGGGAAAACCTTCTGCAGGGGAAAACCTTTACCACCCCTGCAGTAGAAGCCACTCTCACCACAGACTCATCTCTGTCGGGTGGGGGCCTTACCTCCTTGAACAGACAGCGCATGGCTTGTGGTCTCCAGTAGTAGCGTTCTATCACATCGACCTGTCGGAACTGCTAGCAGTGTTCAAGGCCCTGAAGGCTTTCCAGACACACCTCCTGGGGAAGACAGTTCTAGTACTCAGACTGTACCACGGGCATGTACGACTTGAACAAACAAGGGGCATTCACTCTCTAGGGCTGTCCAAACTATCCCAGAACATATGGAAGTGGGCTCTCAAGCACATGTTCCTCCTCTCACAATATGTTCCAGGGGAACTCAAATCTTCTGGCAGACGTACACTGCAGAGACTTCCACCTACCTGTAGACCACGAGTGGCGGCTACAACAGGACATTTTACTCAACGTCTTTGTCGAAGGGGGCTCCCCACAGATCGGCTTATTCACCACACTGGAAAACGCCAATTCCCAGACTACGCCTCCAGATACCCACAGAACCGCTCCAAGGGGAACACCCTGGATAACATGGTCTGGAAGATTTGCCTACGCTTTTCCCCTGATTCCACTTCTCAGCAGAATAGTGCATAAGGTGCACCAGGAAACAGTCACTGTGATCCTGGTGGCCCCTATGTGGGCCCGGCAGCCTTGGTTCTCCCATGTCATGGCAATGTCAGTCTCCTCTCCCGGGTAGCTGCTATACCTGTACAACATGCTGTCTCAAAATCAGGGAGAGAAACTACATCTAGTGGTCGAAGTGGGCGGGAGCGGTGCTCCTTTGCTTATTATAATTAAGTTTGACAGTTCCTATACTTTTATTTTAAAAAGAAACCGTTCCGGAACGGTTTCGTTTTAAAATAAGTGTAGGAAGAAGTTGAAACTTGCACTTTCAGTGCACTGCACAGGAAGTTTGCTTAAATAGTAGGCACATGTTTTTTGGGGGTTTTATTGTGCATGGGAGGGGGCGCAGTGATGGGGTCTGTGGGGAGTGGTGCAGGCCAGTAGGGAACATAGTTCCACTACTTCTTTTCGTACACTTCGACCATTGGCTACATCCATGCCCCAAGCACTCAAGCGGCTTGGCTCCTGAAGTCCTAGAGTTTGGGCACCTTCAACTCTCTGACATGCATGGACATACTCGGAGAGACTCGGAAACCTACGACTAGACATTGCTACTTCTGCAAGTGGAAGGGCTTTGTTTCCTAGTGTAATACCAAGGGTATCAATCCTATTGATTGTTCCCCTAAAGATATTGTCCTGTACCTAACTCGCCTGCTAGATTCAGTGGTTTTCAATTCCCTAAAGGCTCACTTAGCCGCTCTCTCGGCGTGCACCAATTTCCCGGAGCAGGGTTTTGTGGTGGAAGATTCCTGTGATTAAAGCCTTTATGGAGGGGGTTAAGAGACTTCATCCCCCTATCGCCAACCCATCTCCCGATGGGACCTGAATGTTGTTCTTACCAGACTAATGGGACCTCCCTTTCAACCATTACAAAAGGCTAGCCTTAAGGCACTCCCTTACAAGACCGCCTTCCTAGTGGCGATCACCTCTAAAAGGAGAGTTGGTGAATACAGGCCCTTTCAGTTCTGGACCCCTTTGTCACGATTCACAAAGACGAGTTAGTTTTGTCCACAACCCCAAGCTCTGAGCCCATATTTATTTCAAAGATCCTTGTAAACCAGTCGATGGAACTTCCCACCTTTTTCCAGAACCCCACTAATGTGGCAGAAAGGATGTGAGGAGAGCAGTCATTTTCTGTCTGGAAAAGACAAAGCCACTAAGAAAGACAAACTAGTTCTTCATATCAGTGGCAGCTGGTAGAGAAGGGGACCCTGTCTCTAAATCAGCTATTTTCAAGTGGATCGTAAGCTGCATCGCACTGGGTTACACTCTTGCCAAGCTCACTCGACTCGGGGCGCAGGGGCTACTATAGCATTCATTGCAAATCATCTACATTTCATTTGCAGAGCAGCAGCCTGGTGTTCTCTACACACCTTACACAACACTACTGCCTAGATACACACTCTAGGTCTGATTCTCGGGTGGGACAAGCAGTGCTAAGACATCTCTTTGCTACTGTTCCTTCACTCATCCAGCCGCCATCTCAGGGTACTGCTTGCTTTCCTATGCACATGTGATTCTAAGCAAATGCACAAGCATCAGAAGACATACATTACATACGATCATCAGAAATACGATTACGGTATCTGCTTAGATTCACATGCGCCCACCCTTCCTCCCCTCTTGGAGTAGAAGGAACATAGACTTCTCACACCTTCTCTCTTATGTATTTGATGACGCAGACTATAAGGCTCCCTCACGGCAGAAAAAAACAACCAGTGGGACCTCTACACGTGAGGGTTTTTGGGTACACTACATGTCATGTTATGGATAGTGTTAGTCACGCCCATGTTGACGTCCCTTTTGATCGTCGAAAAAAGATGCAATACTCCGCGATTACCACTAAATGTCTGGCTATACGCACAGCATGTGAATCTAAGCAGATGTAATCATCAGAAATGAGATTACGGTGAGTAATGTAGGACTTTTGTTGTTAATAAACTCCTGCAGCAGTCAAAGGCAAAAGAGTCGTTGCCTTTGTATCTTTTGTTTGTAGACTTTATCTGCATTTTATACAGTGGACACGTCAAAACTATGGGCAAAATATGAAAAGATGGGAATGCCTGCACATCTTCTATATGTATGGACAAACCTCAATGCAACAGCAGCATCTGGCCCACAAGAAGAGCAGGAACCAGCATCCATACTTCGCTTCAGGCCGCGAGGGCCTCTACATCATGGGCGACATGCGACGGGGTATGTACAGCAAATGCATGCTGCCTTTGCCGGCCCTGCCTTCTCTATTGTGCCGAAACTCCCCGCGAGCCCACAGGTGATTGCCGGCCCCCTAAAAGGGTCAGGGCTCTCCCTGTCTGGCCTTGTCCGGGCCTGGAGGAGCCAGATGATGCCCCACTAAGCCACTGAGCCGCAACCACTGGTAAGCGCCGTACATCTTTGACTTGCCATTGTTGATCCAGCTGCCGGCCCCATAAACACCTATATGGGATCACCTGGCTCTGCCAGAAAAAACCCACTGGCTGTGTACTTTGCCCGCATTCCTGACTTGACTTGCACGCAAGCACTTTTATTCACAAATGTGCGCCTCCATTGCAGACCTCAACCCACACCTCCGACCCTCAATGGCGACCGCCTGGGCCATGCTATGTCTATCAGAAGACACCAAAGCCATGCTCTGTTCTAACTCTCCTTCTTTGTCATTTACCATTGTAACTGTCTTTACATGCTTACTGTGTCTTTGTCTGAGCCACCTCGTATGTCCAGCCAAATGCTGCCTCTCGCATTTGGGCTCGTTACTCAAATGTATATGCCTTTCTCTTGCATTGCCTTGCTGATCTGCTGTATGCTCTCTGTCTAAGGTGTTGTCTCACATCTGTGCAACCTCCATTTTGTGCTGCTTTTTAGTGCTTTTGGGAAAATTCAAATTTAGGTGGGCCTTACATCTGTGCATCCTCCTGCCTCCCTCAGCTGCTAGGCCGCCTGGTGAGTTTGCCCGTGCAGCTTCTCCTATCTGTCCCTCTTTTTCCTCCACCTCAATAGGGATCTATGTGATTATTGCGACGGCTGAAAATGGCGACTTTTTTTTAACCCATTTACACAACATAAATATGCGGTGGGAGACCCCTGCATACCCCCCAATATTGTTTTCTATACCCCCCACATATATATGTGGTGTAGGGGGGGGAGGTAAAAAAAGTCGGCATTTTCAGCCGTCGTAATTGTGAGGGCGACATTTTGGTACGATTCCCCTCAATGGCACTCTCCAGCTCTCCCATCTATTCTGTTACTCTATCACCTATCCCTCCTCTCTCACGAAGTCTGTAAGAAAAAAGTTTTTAAAAAAACACTTGGCCTCTAATCCTGGCCTACATATTGCTGGCACCTATGTTAGTGCTACTTCCAGACAATCACTCATATCCTCTTCTCTGTCCCCTCTCCTGGCCTATGGACTTCCCATCTGATCTCTCCCCTCTCCCTTTGTTCTTCATCCATTAATGGCGACACTAGATGGGAAGTACTCTTAGTGCACTTCTCATCCTCTAGGTTGCAGGGTGGTGTCAGTAAGGATCATAAGGGAGGGCGGTGATCGTTTTGCTCTGGTATATATGCGGAAGCAAACCCCATCTTAGATAGCAACCATATTGGAATCGAGGCCTAGTTTTGCGCTGAAGCCAGGGCTGCAGTCCCGAGTCTCACACATAGAAATAAAGTGTATGCAGGCAGTAATAGATTGTATCTCGGGCACCGGCGAGGAAGGCCTGAGCTGCAGAGATTCATAGACCCTTCATGGTCCCATGCTGCCAACATTTCATATCCCAGAAAGAATGTGCCCTGCAAGGCCACGAGGGGGTTGAGAGCGCACTGTGAAAAGCGATTTTACGAGAAGGAAGGCATGAGCCTCCGAACTTTCCTGTCCCAGCTCCAAGTACTAGCACCCGAAACCCACAGCCCCAAAGCGCCCAGCATTCCAAAATACCTGCCAGTCCCAGACCACCAACCATATAACTGTTTCCAGTTTCAAAAGGTTATAGGCTGTTGCCTGTATCTAGTCCTTCTCTGTCTGGTTTGACACCAGATGGAGAATGACTAGATACAGGCAACAGCCTATGACCTTTTGAAACTGTAAATCAATCCTGCCATTGGCCTTTATGGACTTTGGGAATAGTCCCTTGAACTATTCCTTCCTGCCTTGATGAAGACCCTTCGGGGTTGAAACGCGTGTCGGCTGACCACCTTCTCCAGACAAATGTGTCTATGCTATGTTCCAATAAAAACACACCTCTAACAACCACAGTGAAATGCCTGAAATCCTTTCATGAAAAGAAGGGTCAGACTGATATATTAAAAATTGCAACGTAACCAGGACTTCTCTACATACCTTTCTCATAAGAGGTGTTTGGGTTTATCTCTTTCAACCTGTGACCCTGCAAAACAATTAAAACTTCAAGGAAGCTTTTCACAAGAGGTTAGGACTGGAGTGTTCGTATACTAGTACCCAACCATACTCTGTGTAGCCTATGTATAGGGTCTCCACCAACCAGCCACGCAGGTTTGTACATAATGTAATTTACGTCACTGATAATGCTGTGCGCCTTCATAAAGTGTTGCTGGTACTATTTTTGGCAGCACATTCTGCGGCAGCAGAATTCTTTGCTGGAACATTTCTATTTTTGTGGAAATAAAACTGTTTTCCTTACACAAAATATGCTGGGCCTTTTTCCCTAGTGGGTTGTATTTTCTTCTGGTGTGAGCATGGAGGGCCTTCTCTACAGTGGTCCCAGACCTTATATATGGCACAGAGAGTAACCAGAAACTTTCTTCGCTTCCGTATGATAAGCTCAAGTCTAGGGTGTGGAAGTGAGCTCTGAGTTTACCTGAAAGTGTGCCTATGGCCTCATTGCGATTCGAGTTGGGACTAATCTCACTGGGCTGTCTATTTGACTGAAGGATCCTTTTGTTGTACAGAAGGCTGTTGGTGCCTTTGAAGGGTTCGTTGTACGAAGGCGTGGCTGGGTTTCTGCATTTGTCTTCAATAACAGCGCTGAATAACTTCAGTGAAGGAACCAATGTAATTTTGAGCAACTTGAAGCTGTCAACTAGCGATCTTATTAATTATCCGAATGAAGCAAAGAAGCTTTGGTTAAGAAATGACTGGATAATTACAATTGATAAGACAAGGCAGTATAAACTTTACAGTAGCCTATCGCCACTTGACAAAACCCGGGGCAGTATTCAGAGATACTTCGAAACTGTTACAAATTCTTATTGGGCCAGCCTGTTTCTATGATATAAATTGAATCTGCTACCCACGGGTGAGATCCCGCAGACCATCTCTGAATTGGGAGATCGGAATTGTTTTTGTATTATGAAAGGATTATGACATGTTACAAGATAGAATGCACACTGTCCTGAATTGCCATGGTTTGGTTATAATTTGAACTTTGTCTGTGGCGCTATATATATATAACTTTGCTTAATACAGAAGGCTGTGTAGGGACGACATGGTATCAAACACTGAAGACCGACACAAGTGATCACAGTTCAAGGGTGTTTATTGAACTTCAATTGGGTTTGAAAATGCCTATCTAAAGCTAAATCTAAAAATGGGTGCAAGCTACAACCACCAAATAATAACGCAGTCCTAGTAGTCTGGTCAAAATGAAAGGGCCTATACTAATAAACCTATTGCCAATTCTTACTTCTAAATACAAATGGTGTGAGAAACAATGTTATACAAAAGAAACGTGTTCAAGAACTGATATGTCAGGATAGTTCAGCCGTAAGCTTCCCTTCCCCACGTTTTCAGCACATGCCAAGGCGGCACATTCGAAGTGACCACATACTCTGGCTTTTCTACCACGAGGATGCAGTTCAAAATCTCAGTATCAGGAGCTTCTGTGCCAAAGTCTCTATACCATTCAGCCTCTTCCTCAACCTCCCTGCTTCTGCCCCGCGCCCTCTGCAATCCAGCCAGAACAGAGCCGTGAGACTTAGCCTTGACCTCAAGCCCAGGGACTGCATCGCTCCGTCACGGACATCTTTTCACTGGCTCCCTTTGGCTGCAAGGATCAAGTTCAAGACCCTCTGCATTGTCCACAAGGCTTTCTGGGCCCTGCGACCTACCTATCTGCAACATTCCCTACCTAAATACTGTCCCTCCAGAGCCCTCCGCTCCTCTACCTCCAACCTTCTGCGAGTGAGCCAGTTCTCCAAGCAGAGATTTGGAGGGAGATCCTTATCCTCAGCAGGGGCCTTCCTCTGGAATAGCCTCCCTGTTGCCCCCGTCTTAGGCCTGATCTCCTTAAGTTACAGAAACTCCTCAAGACCTTCCACTTCTCCTCTTCTTCTTTCTTTCTCCCTCTACCCTGATAACCTAGCTCTCTGCCTTTTCCCTCTCTCCCTCCTTTTTCTCATAGCTTGCTGACTTGCTGCCTGGTGTACGTCAGAGTTTCACAGGTCCCTGGCACTCCCCGCCAGTCCTCTCCCGCACTTGCCTCAGGCCCTGCAACCGCCTCGCCTCACCCTCACTGCACTTGAGAAGTGACCCATGAGAGAGGCTCTCTGCAGTTACCCCAGTATCTGGGTGCACTTGGACCTCCCCCACCCTGTAAACGTCTGTGCACTTTCACGATCCAAATGCACTGTGACTGAAGATTGTCTGTCTGTTCTCCCCTGTCTTCACCGGTTAATTGCAGTTTTACCAAGTGCAATTAAGGGGTGAAGATGGGAGAACAGACGAACGATCTTCAGGCACGGTGCATTCAGATCGTGCAAGTGCACAGACTTCGTTGGGCCCATTTGCAGTGTCTCAACTGTTAATTGTATTATATGCACTTTGTATAAGTCTGTGCAGCCTATTATCGTCTCAGAATTTCAAGGGCTCTCACCAACTGTTGTTTTCTCACCATGTTCCCACCCTCCTTGAGTGCTTTGAAACACTTCCCTGTGTATAGGCCTTTTATAAATAAACATCATCATTCAAAGTCTCTTATTTCAGAGGGCCTGATGTGACAAACATTCAAAGTTCCTTTCTCCTCAATGTCTCCCTCCGCCAGGTCCGGACCAAATGTATCCCAATTTCCAATCTTTCTTTACTATATCAAAAAATCGAAGACTTTAGACTGTGCGCAGGATTTAGCTTGACCCGTCGCAGGACCTCTTCGATTCACAATTATTTGTTCTCTTCTTAATATAACCCTTTAACTTTCACTTCTGCCACTTCTCAACTGGATACCTTACAGAGACCTTCGATTGAGCATCCACGCAGTGCCGGACCACTCTGTCAAAGGTATCGTATCAAAGTCTCTTCAAAGATCAAAAACTCAGCAGTTCAACTTTTACTTGCGCCTTTTCTCTCATGTGTTTTAACAATGTTAATTCCAGTGCTCGCCATACAATGTTTCTGCTTGCAACCTTGACTTCAACACAGACCGGTCTCGTATCGGTCTCCCCAACCCACAGGCTGTGTTGATTTCATGGACGCTGCTTCGTTTTGGAGCCAAGGATGGTACCACAGCAGCTGCTGCTTCTCCCCGCCTTGATTAGAGACGTGGGAGGGCCCCGGGTATCTCTGACACAAAATACAGGATTCTTCAGCCTGGTTTCCTGGTTTTACACTTTCTAATCTTGAGGCCTATGAAAGTAACCGTCTCTTTTGCTGCCTTTCTTCTCTCGTTCAGCTGCCGTCTCGAAACTGCAGTTTTCTTGTGTGATTTGCCTCGCTCAGTGTGCTTTCGTGCTCCGCTTTTTATCCGTCTGGGGAAGCTTAATGGAAGTCGGTGTGAGTGATGGTCAGTAATTGCCTGATCTCGCCTGACCATTGTATTGGGACACCTCTGGTATACTGCTCGGGTGTTAGTCTTGGTTTTCTCCCAGAGTGGGTTGTCCATGTGAAAGTGTTTGTCTAGGAAAGTGGGGGAGGGTAAGAGTTCCTACGTATCCTATCTGATAGGATGGGGTAAAGGTGTTACAGGGAAGGGGATGCCACGTCTCACCACCCGGCATCCCACTCCCCGAAGATCCCTCACCCAGGTGATCCTCCCGCACTGGTCCACCCTCAGGAACTGGATCCAAAAGCAATGGCGGTGTCCTGGCCAACTGGATGACAGATGCCAGAGGACAAGTGGGTGTGACACCTTCTGGTTTCTCAAGGCTGCCAAGAATAAGGCTAATATGGTAGACCATACCTGTGTTTTTTCCTTTTCATTCTACGGATGATTTTTGTGTGGAATCTGGAAATGTATGCGTCTTTTCTCACGCTTCTAGACATGTCTTTTTGTTTTCTTCTTTTAATGTTTTAATTGTTTTTTAAGGACTGTTTTTAAAAATTGCTTTATAAGCTTTTGATGTATACATGGATGTGATTTTGTTTATTTGTAGAATCTTTTTCTTTTACTTTGTACTATTTTGTGTAAGGTTGAGTATGAGCAACCGAAATCACAAATACATTTATACAAAGAAATAACAGGAGAAGGGTGTCATTCTCTTGGATAAGGAACTTCCTGTTGGATTATTCTTTAGTTGTAGTGTAAGGGATAGAAGTAGTAGGTTGTGACAAAGGACAATGGAGTTTGATTTTGATGGACATTCTGACAGATCCTTTAGTATTAGTTGTAATTGGGCTTAATACCCAGAAGTTACTAAGCGCTGACCTGGGAATCGAACCTGTGTTGCGCAGCGTCGTCTTGCTTCCAATGCGAGCGCGTTGCCCCTGAGCTATCCTCCTGAGTTTGAGGCAGGGAACCCCCTCTTAGAAGATGGGGATAGTGAGGGTTTCTTTTTACTATAAATAGGTTTATAGCAACCATCATACCACCCTTGTGTCGGCTTCCTTCTTCGACATCCTTATGTTTCTTTGTGCATTAGGCCTATAAGAAATATAGTATTTTTGTCTAAATATTAATTATTGTGTGGAATCCTTTTGGGCCCTTCACCCCACTCACTCCTGAG
Source organism: Ambystoma mexicanum (assembly GCF_040938575.1). Classification (NCBI taxonomy): domain Eukaryota; kingdom Metazoa; phylum Chordata; class Amphibia; order Caudata; family Ambystomatidae; genus Ambystoma; species Ambystoma mexicanum. The sequence goes on along the minus strand of NC_090936.1, from coordinate 428,094,128 downwards.
ACTAAGCCTGGACTACTCTCCACGCTTACCTTGATTGGGTTTGACTAACCTCTGAGTTTCCCTGTTCACGATAACTAGGGTGGCCTCCTAAAATCTGTCCCATCGGGCCAGATTCTAGAAATCCATGTTAACACCCACCCCGCCAGAGGTCTTCATGAGATCTGCAGAGAGAGAGGGCTTTGCCAGGAAAGTGAAGAAAGTGCTGCTGGCAAGCTTCCAATCCCAAAGTCCACGTCTTCAGTGTGCTGCTCTCCTTCATAGGGATCTTTGCTCCAATGCTGATCAGAAGAATGGCTGCAGAGGTAGCCCTTTTGTTAGGCAAGATTTGGAGCAGTACCCTTTGGGTGTGCTAAAACAACCTTGACCTCCTGGCAATAGGAACCCAACCTTTGGTATAAGTCTGTACTACACAGGTTGGTGGTGTGGCTGAGCAGCCAGGCTTATCTCAAGAGGGGGTTAATGTGAGCAGTAGGCAAGTTACACAGAGGTTCACAGTGACAAGTATCCAAACAAACACTTACTCTCAAGGTTTCTTGATTAAACAAAAAAGTCAGTTTGAATAAGCCTTCTTCAGAAGGGGCAATATAATAGTAACACACAAATACAATCCAAAATGCACCCTCTTAGTTTCTGTAAATCAGCAAGTACCCATTTGGGATGGCACACAGACACTTCTTACACCCGTGGGTGACTTAAATAGCTAGGACACTGGACATTAATATATCTCTGGTACATTTAGAGCAATACTGAGATGAGTGTTAAAGTAAAGAGATTTCAGAATAAAACAAGAGATCACACAAATATTCTGACGCAGGTAAGTATTTTTGAACCTCCCCAATGCAAAGTAAATTAACCCTTTCCTGGAGGGAAGTTAAAACACAAGCAGAGGAGAGAAGAGTAACTCAGAGAGCCATGCCAGCCAATGTCAATTGGGCAAACGTCTAGGTGAGCTGAAGCACTTCTTGCAAGTAAGTAAATGTCTTGCACAATGTTTTAGAAGTCTTTGTAGAAAGGGTCACAAGCTGGGAGGCTCAACTGAGATCGAGTAAGGCTACCACACGAGGTAAGTTCTCTTAGACTGTACAGTACCGTTGCTTAGAAGAAATGGTTCCAGCTGGCTTATGTTCCTGTGCAGCTCTGTAGATCCTGTTGTTCCTGGGCCTCAGTCGTGGGGACAAGAGGGAGGACTTCTGAGGACTCCTACACTGCAATGGGACGATCAGTGGCAGAAAAGGACAAACTTCTATTCAGCGGCACTTTGCGGTTTCAGCTACTCACGTCTCAGCAAATAACACCACTGTGGACTCTCGGATACAACTCTGGACATTCCTCGCATCTGGGGTCCAGCACTCTGTTGAGGTGGCTCAGGCTTGGTCAGTCCTGCTTACTGGGAGGATCTTCCACAAGCTTGGGTCCGACTTAAAAAGGATGCACTCTGTTTGGTGGCACTTCAGTTCCAGCAGCAGTGGAAGTACAGCCAGCTCCTAGAGAATGTCCAATCAAGTTCACTATGGAGTTAATTGGTCCCACCAACTCAAGGGGAGAAGTCATCCTTGCAGGGCTTCTCTAGTCGAGGCGAATTTGGAGCTTCAGCACAGTAGCAGAGCTTCACCGGGCAAACCAACAGTCCAGGAGTTGCAGCAGGCGTCTTTTCCAAGTTCTTCTTCGGATTCCTTCGTCCAGTGGACGATACAGGTTTCTCCCATTCATTCCAGCCTAGCTGTCAATCACACAGCAGAGTGGCTGTCCTTGCCGGACAGCCAGCCGGCCAGTCACCTTTGGGTGCATTTCTGTAAAGAAGGGCGATTAAGCACAGGGAGTTTCGGGCACCTCCCTCATGTCCTGCCCCTGCTAGACGTAATGGAGCCAGAGGCGGGCTTCACTTGTGAATCCCACCAAAGACAAATGAACAAAGGGACCAACCCTGGTTTGGCGCGCAGATTAAATCTGAAGAAGGACCTTTTCAGCAAGAAATGGTGAAAAAAGACAACCAGGGCAAATTTGACAAAATGGGCGGCCATGGGTGCTTCAGTGCAGCTGCGAACGAAGCCCGTGGTAGAAGCACACAATGGTAGTAAAACGTAAACCACTGCCATCAGCCATTAATTGTAGAAAGGGTAACATAAAAGTTAAGACAAAGTAACCTCTCCAGCACCCTATAGTAAGATAGTGTGTGCTGGGTCTAGAAAGTTACAAACTATAAGTAAAGTCAATTTCAATGTACTGCTCTTGGAAACAGTAGTTTCACCAAGAGAAGGTATTTAAACCTTTGGGAAATCTAAGAGACCTCCCTGTGCCACTGCACAGAAGGTGCTGTGCGTCAAAATGCAAAGATTATGCCTATGGAGTTTGTCAGACTCCAAACCCAAAAGAAACGGTGTTAAATCACAGAAAACTACATGAGCGAGTGGGAGAAATGTCTCTCTCTCTCTCTAGGTTAAAAATGTAAAGTCCTAGAGTCCAGCAAAAGTGCTGGGCGTCTCTAAGCTAGAGAGGAATTAGCACATTTCTGAGAATTCTCCTTAACACCTTTTATCCAGAGTCTGGCCTGGCATTGCCACCAGCCCACCAATGTCAACAAAATTCACCATTTACACTTGCCAAGGGCTGTCCAATCCTGCACAACCTATGGCCATTGCATCTGCTTAGCAAAAGAGACACAATGGTACGAATGTAGACTTGGTCCAGGCAGACTCAGCCCAAACATCCGTCCACACACAGCGACTGCCATTTTGCCCAGACATCTGAAGTTTTCCCCAGGAAAGTTTTGACCATATGTGGAAAACCCGGCCCCTCCAGGGCAGAAGATGATCAAACTACAAGATGTCCAAAGGGCGGTCTAAAACATTGTGGCAAAACCCAACCATTTTAGAGTTTATTGGATTTTAAATGGCATTCAGCAGTAAAGTATAAAAGTGCGCAAGACTACAAAAAAGAAAAGGCTGCAAAAGTATCCGCTGCCACCAGCCCCTTCTGCATACATTATGCAAGTTATCACAGCTATTAAAATTTTTAGAGACACATGGTCTTCCACACTTCACATAAGGTGATGTGTGCTGGCTGGTAAAAACGGATATTTATATTATGGAGAAAAGAGTTATCCTGCACTGATAGCCATAGAAACTGATCAGTGCCCCCAAAACAGATGAGTTTAGCAAGGTAAGTGGAACAAAATGGTTTTGCTTACAATAGCAAAACCTAGGGTGTCCCATTGAGATGTATGGAAGGAAAGCAGCAAAATGAAAAATCTTCCCCAACACCTGGCAATTGATAGTGGTTTGTAAATATCCGGGTTAAGGTTTATTTGCCTCTGGAGGTCCAGACCGGGGTCCCCTGTGGTCTTCTGCAGCCTCCCCACATCTGCTGGGTGGAGCCCTCCACGCCAGCACAGTTTCTGGGCTGTTATATCACTGCCACCCAACATTTATTGCCAGAGTCTTCTGATTGGCTGCGGGCTGCTGCAGAAGTTCTCTGAACTCTGAACGTCCCGTCACATTTTCAGTTTGGGACATCTGCGAGTGCCACCAGCCATTGTCTCTATCTTGGGACCGTTTTCTGCCTTGCTGCTGCCTTTTTTTGTTCACTCTGCTGCTGGGATTCGCCCTTTGGACTTCTCACTTCTGGCAAAAAGGTAGAGATCCTGGGATGAGCTTTGTTTCTTTCCCGGGTTGCTGGGCCCTTTGTTGGCCCAGGGTTCAAGTCCTAGAGAGCCATATCCTGCAAACCCCACAGTTTGGAAAGAGCCCTTTACTCCCTGTGTTTTGCACTGTAGAGCCCTTTTCTACCAACGCAAGTCCTGGGGTGGGCAATAATTTGAGATGCTTTGCCCCCCTCAGACCCCTGATGTTTCCCTGGTCTGTGGTAGAGATTCCTTGGAGATGAGTCAACAAATTTCCCATACATTTGTATTGTGGTTCCTTCTGTTCTGCTACTTCTTGCTCTTGCATATCCTATCCTCTGGAACACTTCTTTATGTTTGTCAGTGGCCTTTCCTGGGATTTTCCAGCAAAACATCAGCACCTTTGGGGTCAAAAAGACATTCCTCCACCAGCGCTACTCTTTCGCCTATTCAGTCCAATGGAACTGTGAACCTTCCTGAAACTCACCTAAAATTGACTCTGGGGTACTTAACTGCCCCTGGACTTTTTTCCTGGATTCCCTAGTGGTTCAGTGGGTATGCAGTGATAAAATCGCGGCACAAATGTCGCTGTACCCCATTACACCATTTAAGGGGAGCGGGCGTGTCCCCCGTTCCCCTTAAATGGCATAATGGGTCTGGGGATTGCGGGGTGTCCCCTGCATCCTTTACATGGATTGCGGCGGCAACACCACAGCCTTTTTGCCGCAATATTTTGTGTCTATGTCCATTTTTGCCACAATTTTAACACATGGAACCGTTCAGTGAGCGTAGAACCATACTTATTTTAGGTACTCACCTGTTATTTTTAATTGTGTTTTTTTTTTTAATCTTCATGTGCATTGCATCAATGGGACTGTAAGTGGTAACTTTGTGACCACTTATAGTAACTGCAATGAATCGTGGGTAGTCATCACTGATCCACAGCCTAAGATCTCCTCCCATGTGGCCAGGGGAAGGCAGCCGCTACTGGATCTTGGCCCTGGGGGGGGTGGTATTATGAGGGAGGATCATGCGTGGGGGAATGACTATCTGTTGGAAGTGATGACTCCACTGGATGAGACACAATATTCCTCCCCACCTTCTGAAACTGTAAACTCTAAACTACTGATGGCATAATGTCAATCTGGACAAAATACCATTCACACTTTTAACACATACATAACGGAGTGGTGTGTGAGTCGAAGCAGTCATTGCAGTCTCCAAGTTTTTCATTTCAGTTTTGGTGCAGCTGCTTTGTTTTGGAGTCCTACCTTACTGTCTACCATTTCCTGGAGGAGAAGCAGTTAAAAACTCCCAGGACCGCGGAGCGTGAGTGGAAGCAGTCATTGCAGTCCGTGCAGCCGGCGGAGGCAAGGCGGGGCACTTTGATTTGCCTCTCTCATTGCCAGGTAAATCTGTTCTGTTCTGTACTGTGGACGCTTTACTCCCTCAACATTTATTACTGGCATACTGAACTTTATTGCTGTTGTTGACACGGCGGGACATTGGTAGTATGCGCAGTCCATCCAGTTAATTGTAACTGAAACCTCGCCTGTGCAGTTGCTGGGGTTCTTCTCTTTTGTTTTTTGGATTACACGAAAGAATCGGCCTTGGATTCTGCTGTTTGTTACTATCTACGGGGTCTGTGCGGGGAGTAGTTGGAGATCCGGGTGGCACCTGCAGGCTTTTTAGCCTTTGAGCCGCTTGGCTTCCACGCGTTGCGAGCATCTGCACGTTGGAATTAATTCACGAGCATTCCCTCGCGAACGGGTGTTCTAACTAAAACCTGTGCGGTGCCTGTGGGCGTATAGCCTTTGAGCTGCACGGGTTCTGCTCCCCTCCCCCCGGATCAGTGTGTATTTTCTGGTTCATAACCAGACTCTATCGGGTCTATGAAATTAAGGAGCAATTCGCTACTTGATGACCCCAGAGCTCCGGAATGGGAGGAGCCTAAAATGGCAAATAGCCACCTAAGCCAGGGCTTGAGAGGCCCTGTGGAGGAAATCAGTATGGATCAGCCCCATGGGGTGGGGGTACAGCAGATTCAGACTCACTCAGGCTCAAGTGCACGCGGATTCCTGCCTCACCTCCGTCTCCACTCCAGTGAGATGTGTGGGGGTCCTGGATACTGAACTGACTCTGGCTGATAATTGGAAAAAGGGACTTGAATATACAACAACAAAAATTCAAAAAAAAATCGAGGAGCATTTTGGAGAAAAAAAATTGGCTCATGAAAGAGCAACTCGCAGAGACAATGATATGTCAAGCCCCACAAGAAATAACAAATGACTCAATGAGACCGTTAAGCCTCCTTTAAATTTGGACATAAGTATCCCTACTCTGAACCATCTGAACCTGTCTGGTATAGAGATCAACCAAGAATCGTCGAGTCTGGTGCAGGAAGATCTACCAGCTGAAACATCAGACATAATCTCAAGTGAAACCCAGGAGGCAATTATAGTTGAGGGGGCACAGCCAAATGCTAATACATTAAATGCGCTTAGCTATGTGCTAAATTCGCTGGTCTCTGTCTTCGAGCTTCTGAAAGCTGAAGTAAACTCCAATCTGGCTCCTTAATGGAATTGACGAAGGAGGTGGCTGCACTGGATGGCTCTATAGTGGGATGTTGCAATGTTGTTAACTCAAATGTGCTGCCAAAATTGCAGGCGATGCAGCTCGAGTCTGTTAAACAAGGGCTGGATATCTCTGCAATTCATAGGGCCATTGTAGACTTAAATAAATTAAAAGAGACTGATAGATCCCTAAACCAAGCCTTATTAGCCCAGCTGCAATTGTACAATCTGAACCAACAAGAGCTGGTGGTGCCAGAACATAAAGAGGGGGTCTCTCAACGAATGGATAATATATCACTCTCGGCGTCAAATTTAGAAGAATTCATGAGATTGGCTAATGTGGAAGAGGAATTTCTAGATGTGGTCCCAGTGGGGAAACCATCCCTGGTAAATACAGATGATCAGGCGGACCCTCAAGAGGGGGAAATTAAAGAAGTCCGGTCCAAAAGTGTAAACTTAGGCGGGAAAAGATCCCGAAAAAGGGAAGTAAGAAGGATAAAAAGACTTAAAGAAAAAGAAGTCCAAAAGAAATTGGAGAAAGTCAAAGAACCAACAAAGCACAAGACTTCAGAGACTAACTCATTCTTAAAGAAAATTGGAACCTCTCACCCTTCAGTGGCAGAGGAGGATCAAGAAATCGTTGAACTGGACTCTTCGAATAGTCCACAGGTAAAGAAGGGGGACACAAAGCAGAAAAACGATCAGGAAAGACCTCTCCAAGTTATTCACGAAGTCAAAATAAAATCCTGCTCCAACAGAAGTGAGGCTAATTATAGCGTATCATCAAAAGGATCCCAAACAGAAAAGCCTCTGGACAAACAAGACGTGGCCCAAATACCGTCAAATCCGAAGAAGGGTGTAAAATTGGCCCCCATTTTCCTGAAAGTTAGATCAAAGACAGGATTTAACTCATCATCGAATGTGGCTGGGCTCGCGGTAGAACCAAAATCTAATGTGAAGATCGCCCCAATCTTTGTGAAAAAACTCCCAGTTCAAAAAAATACTTACTGTCAAACAATCCCAAGCTGTGTAAGTCCCCAAATGTTTCCAAGGAAGTTGTAATGACACCGCATTCACCTTTAGATGCTTTGGTGAATGAAATCTCGCAGATCAAGCCGCAGAGATTGCAGCATCAAAATGCAGTGCCCTTAAGTGGAACGAGTAATCTTAGTGAAAGTGTGGACACAACCCTAGACAGTAGGGGGGAGGCTATGGCTCATAAATCTGAAATAAGGAAGGCTGTAGATGCCTATATGCAAGGGCACTTTATTCCTCCACTTGTATTACCAGTTCCTGCCACTTTGCCTTGCAGGTCCACGGATAGTGACAACAAATTTGTGAGCTCTTGGGAGCAATCCTCGAGGGATATTGACACTGGGGGGATTGTCTCTATGAATCTCGTAGTTGTGACATCTGAAATCACCTATGCAAGTCCTGGAAAAGACATTTCAATGGCTGTCATTCCCGCGGCTGTTACTAAATCGAATCCACGACCAAATATGAACTTACCTGGTGATTTGTCTAAAGAAGTGTTAATGCTCATTAAGGATGCCCTGGGTGAATTGGGTTCTAATTTGAAAGATACGAGTGCTGTTGCTTCTCGAAAGTCATTAAAAGCACAGGAGAGCAAGGGAATTGAAAAAGTTATGACTCGGCCGCCCCCGTGTTCCATGATTTTGAAATGTAGACCTGCTCCATGCACTCAGTATGATTTGAATCGAAGAGCCATTTTGGCAATTTTTTCCGACATTGTTATTAGCGGATATTACATCTGCTGATTTGACTCTGGTTGAATTCACATCTAATCAAAACTTAAATGCAGTCCGGGTGTGGATGCAATCCAGAGTGATTAGCAACCTTGTATGGCAGGCCAAAAATTCTCTGTATGACCTGGGCTTTTTGCTCAGTCTAGAGGTGGATAGCGTAATAGAACCAGCTGTGGCAAGTAGTATGGAATCTGTGGCAAAGGTTAAATCTATGACTTTGGATGCCCCGGAAACAAAGCAACGATTGCAGGAGAGGAGCTCCTGTGTTTGTAATTGTAATGCAAATTCGAATTAGCTAATCAGCCCTTTACACTTTATTTCCCTTGCCTTAGTCAGCTGGAACTCGCGGGGATTTAAACATCTGTTGAATAATGATGAGAGTGGTTTAAGCAAGTTTGATATAATTTTACTTCAAGAGACCTGGTTAATAAGTCCTATAGTTTGGCCAGGGTACCAGATACATATGAACCCAGCCCTGAAATCTGTAGCAGGTAGACCTTCAGCGGTCTTGTGGTGGCCTTGAAAGACGGACCAGGATTTTCATCAAAACTTTGGGCAGTGCCGAATGCGCATATGTTGCTTGTCAGGGCTGTGATCCATGGTGCTGTGTATGCGATTCTGAACATATATTGGAATCCTGTAGCCATCTCATCGGAGTGTTTTTTTTTAGGGATCTTAACAATCTATTCGATATGGTGTCCGCCGATGAAAACATTGCTTACTTTATCCTAGCGGGAGAACTGAATATGAATTGCCTGGTAAAAAATGGTGCTTAAAATAGTGAAAGACTATTGCAATGGAAATCTGTAGTCGCCCTTAGAAATTTGCAAATTCTGAATGGGGCATTCAAGTCGGACATCCCGCCAGCGCCGACTTGGTATAGAGGAAACCCCTCTTCAACAGTTGACTTTATCTATGTAAATTCTGCGCTATGGGCAGTGATGCGATCTTTTTGTGTATCTCCGACTGTGGCAAGTGATCATAATTTGTTGTGTGCCAGCTGGCAAGTAGTAGATGTTAATGACAACAAGCCAAAGACATCGAAGGGTGGATGTTTAGTGGCTTATTGTGGCTTTAGTGGAAGTTATTGCTTCCCTTGGTCTGTGAACTGAAAGGCAACTGTAATTGAATATTACACCCCAAGGTCCAACTCCCCTAGAATAGCTGTTATCCTGAATCAGAGTTATAGGTGTTTTACTGTTCCTAGAATACCTGTTACACTATTCACAAAAAGTAGATTGTCCAGTTAGTTTAATATGTGATTTCTTGCTGAGCATCACGGTACAGCTGCTAGGGTCTACTACCCCTATATTACTGAAAGTAATCGCAAAAATGCCTATTGGTTTACCTTCCCTATAACGCCTGTTAGGTGTTCACAATTAATGTGCTTTGGTCTGTTTTACATTCAAGCATAGTGTTGTGTTTTTCTATAATGTTTTTATATGCTTTATGATAGTACTTACCCAAAAATCTCTTGGTCTGCTTGTATATAAAATAAACCCTTTATTTTTTACAATACATAGTGTGCCAGTGTTTCTTTGGACCATAGGTATAATACAATTTCTTTGTACTGATTCTACAGCCCTCTCTAAGATCAGCCTGGTTTCTCTGTCTATGCGACCCTGAACTCAGGTGGTACAGCCTTATACTAAGAGTGGAGTCTTGTACTGTCTCAGTTGAATGGTTTTACTAAGCCCTTAGTTGGACTTCAGAAAAACGGTCCTAACACTGTTACCCTAATTTCAGTTTTAGATTTCCTCTGTTGCTAGATAAAAAAATACATCATCACATTATCGGGTGCCAAATACATGAACGTTTTTTTAATTTAGCTTTGGATAAATGAAACTCTTACGCAGCAGCATATTGAACTAGCCCAGATAATGTCTAATATGAGAAATGTGTATCTGATATGTCATTTATAACGCAACTATACACAAGTGTTCACTCGCCTTCTAATTCCTCACACACATCTGTGGACCAATACGTGAATTTGCTGTGACCCTATAGGTTTTTATTTTTTTAATAAAAAGATTACGGTATATTTTTGATTTGTGTGCCCTTTAAGAGATAGACCTTTCTGGTACAATATACCACTGTTGAAAATGCAGTTACTTGTTTTTACTTTACTTGTGTAAACTACTTTATGTATATAACCTATTTTCTGACTTGCAATATGCTTGTTTCTTTCTTTTCTATGCAGGTAGCAGTCTTCAGGGACCTGGAGCAGAAGGAGATCGATGCCATGCATGCTCTCCGATCATCCAACTTGGCTAAAATGTCAATGGTGGATCGCATTGAAGAGGTGAAATTCTGTATATGTCGCAAAACGGCCAGTGGATTCATGTTGCAGTGTGAACTTTGTAAAGACTGGTTTCACAACACATGTGTACCTCTTCCGAAAACAAGCTCCCAAAAAAAGGGCTCCAGCTGGCAAGGCAAAGAGGTGAAGTTTCTCTGTTCATTTTGCATGCGTTCCAGAAGGCCCCGACTTGAAACCATCCTCTCGCTGCTGGTGTCCCTACAGAAGTTGCCCGTAAGGCTGCCAGAGGGAGAAGCACTACAATGCCTAACTGAACGGGCAATGAGCTGGCAGGATCGTGCAAGGCAGGCATTGGCCACTAGTGAACTGTCATCTGCTTTGGCTAAGCTATCTGTGCTCAGCCAAAGGATGATTGAGCAAGCTGCCAGAGAAAAGACTGAGAAAATAATCAGTGCTGAGCTACAAAAAGCAGCAGCAAACCCGGATCTACAGGTAAATGTTAATTCCTCACACTGATGTTGGGGGTTGTGGGACGCTTGTTGCGCAGGTTTAGTTAGGGTTGTTCTTGAGCGCTTTAGTGCTGCCAATGTTCTTGTTTCACACACTTTTGTCCTCTTGACAAACGACCTTGCCAGGAAGCCTGTATTCACTTATTTTAGTCATCAGTAGTCACTCCAACACTTGTCCCTCAGCCAGTGCTCACTCTGTCAATTACTTTTCTGTCTTCTGATAAATGATGTACATTGATAAATGTTTGTACTCCTTTTGCCCTCCCTCATGCATTCCCTCCCCCAGCTCTTCATTATTCCTCTTTAACACATGTCACCATTATCCCTACTTCCTTTGTTAAACATGCACCCATCCTCTATTCCGGTTAACCATCCTGCACCCCATTCGCTTTTGTGTCATTTATTTAAAAACCTGTTTATTGGCATTCATGTTATCACAGTACAAAAAGAGAAAAGCATATTATGATACCAAAGTACAGATCAAAACTTGATATGAATAAACAGGGCAATATCTGCACAATTACTGTGGTACATTTGTATGCTAGGAACTGGCTGGGGAGCTCCATTGCAATTATCTTCCATGATAAACAAAGGAGAGATGTGACTAGTAGATTACAGGGCTCCAGTGTTGCCACAGGCCAAGGGCATCACTCAGGGGCGTATAAGCAAAACAAAATGAGGCAGCATTCTCTGGATTCATGGAAATGTGTCATCAGAGGGACAAAAAAAACGCTAAAAAGAGGACATTCCATGCCTTTGTTGTGGTGTGCTCTCTAAGGCCTTTTTTGCATGGCTCTGTGCCACACTACAAGTTCAGCATTGCGCCACAGCTGCAAGTCTTTTAGCCACAGTAAGTGGTTCGGGCCTCCCACCTGCTTCCATGCCATCGCAATTCTCCTCTTTGCAAGTACACATGCCAGGTCCGTTAACCACATGCATGATTTTGTCAGGCCTACTATAAATCCCCAACAAGCATTCAATCGGCGTCCACTTGCATCTGGATATGCCAGCATGTTCAAACGTTAATTTAATTAAGTTCCAGAAAGCTTGCACCTTCTGACATCTCCAGAACATGTGCATAACATCTGCAGGGGCATGTGCACACCATGGCCAGTTAGCCAACGCTTGATTGTTAAATTTAGCAATTCTGGTGGGGGTCATATACCTCTGGTGTAGGACGTTAGGTTGCATCAATCTAAACCTTGCATTCCTAGACACACGTTTAACTAAATGTAATGCAGTTTCCCACTGTTTATCCTCCAACACCAGCCCTGAGTCCAACTCCCAAGCTGCCCTGATTTTCAAGATGCCAGTACATGTTGTGGACAATGGTCCACTATATAATCGTAAGACAGGTTTCAACCCATTCTTTAAGGTCATATACAATTGGTATCTTGGTATATTCCGGTTCTTATGGCCAATCGTGCCATTCCTATATGATCAGCTTAAACAATGGAAGCTGTTTCATGCTTCCTATAGAGTGTGGACAACACTATCTTGTGACGGCCATTCCCCACCGATAAAGACCCTGATTATAGATTGAATTTTCCTGAAAAAACTTAAAAGGATAAATAATTGTACATTAGTGAAGCGGCAGAATAGACTTGATAGTATGATGATTTTTACTATTGTTCGGTAAGATTTTCTATCAATGATAAATCTTCCTGACCTGTGTCAACCCCAGAACTTTTTTGCTGGACTGGTAATTATTTTTCCCTATTCCTCAGTGAGTGGGAGTCTTTTTCCACACTCAGTCTTTTACTCTTTTTATGGGTGTCATTTTTAAGACTCTCCATAGTGGCTTTTAAAAGTAATCCTCTGACAACTTTTTGGCATTAAGTGCCTATTTTTGCTGGGTTGCCCTAGGGGCTCCCCTTTTAACTTTCTCAGGCTAACCTAGTGAGAACTACAATTCCCAAGGGTAGAAAGAATCTTTGGATCCCTTTTACATTTTATCAGTTGAGACCGGCACCCTGCACCTTATGTGAAGTGCTGGGGAGATACTGAGTATACCCTTTCTGATTTAAAATGTAACATTTGTTACAAGGACAAACGTACCTTTGATGGCTGGTGGCAGTGAACCTTTTTACTAATTCGGTTCACCTTTAGCGTGGGCTGTTTCCACAGCCCTGCTAAAGGCACCCATTCGGTGCCCATTTTACCAAAATGGCCCATGGCTTCTTTTTTCGCATTTTAGCCTTTCTTGTCCTTTCCTGTTCCTGCTCCTGACATCAAGGGTGGGAAATTAATTTGTGTGATTTTATCTTCTGCGGGAATCCTTTGGATTCCCTGCCCATGCTCCAGAGTGTCTGTGAAGGCAGGAAGCGAGGCAGAAGTCCAAAACTCTGCAGCCCTTTCGCTTCCGGCCTGACTGCGAGAATCCAGTTCAAACTGGAAGATTGGCTGTCCTGAAATACTGCCAAACCCTCAAGTTTGAATGTTGCCAGGCTGTTTGATTGGCTGGGTTCCTGTATAAAAGTGTGATCCTGCAAGCTGAAGAGGTAGTAAATGGAACCAAAACCAAAGAGGAATATGAGGAAACCGCAGCTGAGATTATTTCCAGCGACCGGAGATCCTGCTGTGTAACCAGAGCCTGCTGTAGCCCTTCCTTCCAATCGACCTGCGGACTCCTAAAACGAAGACCCCAACCCAGAGGCTGGTGAGACCCACTACATTCAAGAAGACCTGCATTTAGAGCCTTCCCACGCCGTGCTGCGACCTTGCGGGGCTGCAATACCCCATTACCCTGGGACCTCGAGCCATTGTACCGTGCATGGTCTTCCGAATTCTGAATCTCGCTGAAACTTCGTGGGCATCCTGCTGGATCTCCAGAGGCACAATTCCAGTCTGAAAAGTCCCCTCACCAGAGTGCTGGTCCTTGCAAGTGATGAGAATCCGACCAGCAATATTCAGTCTTCTTCTGTGCTCCTGAAAAGGTGCCATATCCACAGAGCCGCATCCAACCACAAGGTTAATCTTGCCTGGAGCCTTCGTCTGTGATCCCTGCTGCAAAGGGCCTTCCAAAGTCCTGTCTTCCGTCTTCTTGAAAAAGCACTCAATCGACTGGGTTTCTGGCTGCAGATCCTGAAGTCTTCCTGCTGCAACTCTTGTTCTGTGCTGAGGTACTGTTAGCTGGGGTATTTTGCCTACCTAAAGCCTTTGTGATTTCTGTATAGCTTTGTGGTATTTTCGGTGATTGCGAGGCCACTCATCCAGTTCTCCCAGTCCCACTGCAAAATCCTCCTAGGGTGTCTTCTCTAAAGTTTCTGGACCCTCAACTAACTTTAAAGTGAAATCCTTACTTGTTTGAACAGTCTTCCTCTGGAACTCTGACTTTGCCTGCAACTGTCCCCTATCTCACCCTGCCTACAGCTGGCACCTAGAACACTAGAGTCCCTCTACTGCCTCTCAGTTAACTCATGCTATATAATAAGGGAATGAATGGATAAGAAAAGGGTCCTGCCTTGAAAAGAATAACAAGTGTCCAAAAGTTAGTTACATGTAAAAGAAGTTGGTTGGTAACTTTAACTTTGAAAGTGAACAGGTAAAAAAGTTGCTACTTACCTTAGAAATGTTTCTGCCATTCTAAAAAGTGCATATAAGGTTGTTTTACTTACCTTAGAAATGTGTTGCCATTCTGAAAAATATATGGAACATCTTTCTTTCCTTAGAAACTGTTCAAAGGAAAGAAACTCCATCACTCCATTGAGAGCCCTAACAGTGTTGTGGGTATGCATTTCCTCAGCCGTATGTAAAATGAGTATTCCCAAATACCAGTAGCTGTGAGTCTCCCACCTGATGCACAAGTCTGGCAGGTCCTGTGGATCTAGTTCCTGTAATTTAGCCAAAGGGAGAATGCATGATTTATCTCTGCTAAACGTGATACAGAATAGTTCTGCAAGGCTATTTAGCACCTCAAAAACTAAGGGCAAAGTTGTGTTCTGATTGACATAAATGCAGGAGGACATCGACATGTATCGAAATCAGGTGTCTAGACTTCCCGGCCCATATTCCAGCTTCCCTAAATTCTGCCCGCAGGAATACCGCGATGGGGGCTCCAATACAAGAATGTATAACATTGGGAACAGCGGACAACACTGTTTACTGCCCCTCAGGATGTCCGCGTCAGTGCGGAACCTAGCTATCGGTTTTGCGTACATCAATTGCATGCATCTTATAAATCCCTGGGTGAACCTGAATCTGCACAGCATATATCCATTCCTGTTAGTCAAGATTTTATGCAGTCCCCTGTGGGAGACTGCACCAGCCTTGACCTCTTGACAATAGTTAACCCAACCTTTGGGATAAGCATGCACTACACAAGTTGGTAGAGTGACTGAGCAGCCAGGCTTATCTCAAGAGGGGTCAATGTGAGCTGTAGGGTTATCACACAGAGAATTCACAGTGACAGGTATCCAAATAAACACTTACACTCAAGGTTTCTTGATTAAACAATTATTAATTTATTAAACAGTCCGTTGAATAAGTCTTCTTTAGAAGGGAGGAATATATGTGTAACACAAAAATATACTTCAAAGTACACACTGTTTCTTTAAATCAGCAAATACCCATTTGGGATGGCACACACATTCTTCCTACACCCTGAGATGACTTCAGTATCTAGGACAGTGTGGACATCAATATATCACTTTTAGAGCAATACTGAGATTAGTGTCAAAAGAAGAAGTTGAGGGAATAAAACTATAGTGAACACATATTCTTAAGCAGGTAAGTACTTTTTGAACCCTCCAATACAAAGTAAATTAACCCTTTCCTGGGGGGGAAGGCAAAGCACAAAGTCAGAGGTAAGAAGGGTATTTCAGGGAGCCAGGACAGCCAATGTTAGTTGAGCCAAAGTCTAGGTGATCTGAAGCACTTCTTACAGGTAGATAAAAAGTATTGTACAAAATTTGAGAGGTTTTTGTATATAAATGAAATCACTGTAGGGCCACAGGCTTAGAGACTTGTGAGGGGCAAAGCTTCAAGCAACTCTGCAAAGCAACCAAGACAAGTCTCAATTGAGAACTAGCAAGGCTAGACAACAAGAGGTAAGTCCTCTTAGTTTTACAGTACCTTTGGTTAGAAGAAATTGGTTCCGGCTGGCTTCTGTTCCTGTGTAGGTCTACAGATCCTGTTGTTCCTGAGCCTCAGTCGTGGGGACAAGAGGGAAGATGTCTGGAGACTCCTGCACTATGAATGCTAGGCTGGCGGCAGCAATGGCAAACTTCAGATCAGCGGCACTTCGCGGTTTCAGCTTCTTGCGACTCTCTCAAATAGCGCCACCGCGGTTCTCGGATATCACTATGGACTTTCCTCACATCTGGTATCCAGCACTATGTTGAGGTGGCTCAGGCTTGGTCAGTCCTGCTTCATTGGAGTCCGGAGGATCTTCCTGGAGCTCGGGTCCGATTTAAAAAAGATGCACTCGATCTGGTGTTCCTCTCCCTGGCAATCGGTTCCTGCAGGCGAAATGGAAGTACAGCTAGCTCCGAGAGGATGTCCAGACGAGTTTGCTTTGGGGTTGATTGGTCCCACAAACCCAAGGGGAGAAGTCGTCCGTTGCAGGGCTTATCTAGTCGAGGAGAATTCGGAGCTTCAGCAATGTAGCAGGACTTCATTGGGCAAACCAACGATCCTGGAGTTGCAGCAAGAGTCTCTTCCAAGTTCTTCTTCGGATTCCTTCGTCCAGTGGTCGACTCTGCCTTCCAAGTAAAAAGCCTCGTCTTTTATGCAGGTTTCTCCAATTCATACGCAGCCTAGCTGTCAATCACACAGCAGGTTGGCTGTCCTCCGAGGATAGTCAGCCACCCAATCACCTTTGGGTGCATTCCTGTAACCAAGGGGATTAAGCACAGGGAGTTTCAGGAACCTCCCTCACTTCCTGCCCCTGCAAGACATGCTGGAGCCAGAGGCTGGCTTCACCAGTGAATCCCGCTTAAGACAAAATTAACAAAGGGACCAAACCTGGTTTGGCGCGCAGAGTAAATCTCAAGAAGGACCTTTACAACAAGAAATGGCGAAAAAAGACGACCATGGCCATTTTGACAAAATGGGCACCCATGGGTGCTTTACTGTAGCTGCAATTCCAGCCCGCGTTCAAAACACACTATGGCAGGAAAAAATAAACCATTGCCACCAGCCATTAATTGTAGAAAGGATAACATAAAAATGTTACATGAAAAATTATACAAATGGGATACTAAGTAACCCATCCAGCACCCTATGGTAAGATAGTGTGTGCTGGGTCTAGAAAGTTACAAAATGTAAGTAAAGTCAATTTCACTTCACTGCTCTTGGAAACAGTAGTTTTACCAAAAGAAGGTATTTAAACATTTGTGAAATCCAAGAGACTTCCCTGTGCCACTTCATTGAAGGTGATGTGTGTCATAATGTAATGATGTTTCCTGTGGAGTTTCAGACTCCAAAGTCAAAAGAAACAGAGTCCAAATCACAGAAAAATACATGAGTGGGAAAAATGTCTCACACTCTGCAGGTTAGAAATTAAAAGTCCTAAAGTCCTGCAAAGGGATTTAGCACATTTCTGAGAATTCTCCCTAACAATTCCCAATAAATGTTCCCAAATGCTTTAATAGCATCTAGCGATATCACACCACACCTTGCATCCTGATGTGCCATCCTGTCGATAATATACTGTAACAGGCGGAGGTTCACAGTTTGATCTTCATGGATCAGGGACACATTAACACGATTCAGGCGAGCAGCAAGTGATGCTGTAAGTATCTTTGTCCTGGGTTATCATGGACAGCGGCCTTTAGGAGTCGCACAGCTTGTGGTCTCTCCCAGGTTAAAGTACTGTGATTCTCATAGATTCTCTCATACTGTTAGGTAAATTACCATGTCCATGTGCTTCCTCAAACACTTGGTGTAGTACAGGGGCCAAACCAGTCCTGTATTCTCTGTAAAAAGCAGTTTTTCAGAGATCTGGTTTTCAGAGATCGTCTCATGTCCAGGATCTCTTGCACAGTTACAGGCTCACCCAAGGTACCAGCCTGTTCAGCGGTAAGCCTTGTGAGCTCAATTTGGCACAGCGTATACTCCACATCATCCATGTCAATAATCCTATGTCGTCCCTACAACGTGCTGTAGTATGTACCAAAGTTGTCATTAAATTCTGCCTGGGAGCACCATATATTACTGCATTCATCTGTGACCATCGTGATTGAGTGTCAGGGTTTCGTTACTACACAGCCATGCTAATAATCTCCCTGATGTATCCCCCTCGCCATGTAACGGGGAAATATTAACACCATAATCAAATATGTTTAGTCTCTCTCACATTGAGGTACATGGTATCCGCAAAGGCAGCAGCTCCGCTTCAGTCACTGCATCTAGTGTTCCACTGTTTTCAAGGGCGTAAATATGATTCTCTAAGTTCTCCAGCATGGGGTCCGACATGGATTCACATGCTCATGAAAATTCCCTGTCGTCAGGCCGGGAACCCTTGGTAAAAGATAAAAGGTTTTCACTTTCACTTACAAACTGCATTTCTCCTCTAAACCAATCATTGGACTGTGGGTCATACTGCCCACAGCCAATGATAGCCCTCTCCCTAAGCCCCTCCCTTGGCAGCCATTTTCAGATTTGCACTGCAAGTGTTGGGAGTCCTCGAGTTTTGCTGACTGGTAGGTCCAGTATATGACACTATAATGAAAGGATTATGAGTGGACAGCGCTGTCTCAAGTGGTATACTTGGAACTTCCACGAAAATTGTTACTTTGGAAAAGTTACAGTGCGGAAGCCTGGTGATTGGTTGGCAACCCTCACCATCTGCCCCCAAAACCCAGTGTCCTAATTGGTCAGGCTGCAGGCCCACAAGTCTGGGACAAACTTTGTTCCCAGCCCGCGAGACACCTGTTCTCAGTGTGTGTCTACTATGTCTCAGCAATTGTAACTATGTGTCTGCGTATTACAACAGTGTTAAGACTACTAATGCAATGAGAGCGCTCCATACCCATCGTAGACTGTGTCTTGGAGGTAACAATTATGTTGCAAGTCGCTGTCCAGACAAGGGCCGTTGCTCGTTCCCAGCCTCCTCGTCCTGGTCTGTTCACAGCTCGGCCAGGTCACATGGTCGGAGACCACTCTTGCAAGCTCACTTGCCTCGAATTTTTCATGTATTTTACAGGGGACAGTCGTTGCTGCCGCAGATGTCATCTTAGCTCAGGATATGGAATGTCGCTTTGAGACATGGTATCCATGGCAGTCTGCTGCTTACGCCGTAGGTTATTCTGCTAGCACAGCACCTTACGGTTTGATACTTTTCTGCGATCACTGCGGCCTACTGTATTCTCCTGAGGCCTGCTCTTGTCTTCCATTATGGAGTCGTCATAATGTCCATACGTTAGTGACCGCTTTACGGTTGGTCAGGTCCCTTGGGTGCTCCTGTCTTTCCATAGGGTTAGTTGCGTAGAACCATCTGCAAGCTTATACATGAGCTCTTCTTTGCATCTTGTGTTTCCTCTGTACTGTAGCGAGCCTAATGACAAAAATAATAAACGTGATGATAGTGTGTCATAGTCCTCTATCTTCCGAACTGTACATGTTCTTCGTGTAGATTGGTGAGTGCGAGTTGCCCGGATTGCGCGTGTCTAGTGGAGCTATGTCGTCAGGATGTCTCTAATGAACTGCATCATGCCGGCTTTAGTACGATGCTTTTAGTCAAGTCGGTCCATGCGGTTCTCCCCGACTCTGTCCTGTGTTTCTTCGTCCCCTCAAGGCAGAGTTTGCATTGCAGCAGAGGCATAAGGTCCGCCAGCAGGGTACTTTTCGCTGTAGTTGTCCACGGCTGGAGCAGTGGGGATTGGCATGAGTTCGTCAGATCGGCTGCCATGTTGTTGCTGGTGCTTCTTCCAATTAGGGGGTCGTTCAGGACTTGAGGGTCTGCTCGGATTTTCCCTCTTCAGGCCCCTTTCAAGTTCCTCTTGTGGAAGCGGCTCTCCTTGTGGCCATCACTTCTGCCAGGAGGGTAGGTGAGATCCAGGTGCTATCCTGCAAACAGCCTTATCTGACATTACACAAGTCGAGGGTGATGCTGCAGACGACCCCTCATTTATGCCGAAGGTTCCGCCGGAAATCCATCTCAACTAACCTTTGGTGTTACAAGTTTTTTTTTCAAAGCCTTAGTCACCGGCTGATAGGGTCTTGCACTAGCTAGATGTTGCTTGTGCCCTGAAGTTCTATGTGGCACGCACAAAGAGTTTTCGGAAGGCGTCTTAACTGTTCGTCAACTTTGGTCTTGTGAACCATGGGAAGGCCTTGTCCAAGGCTTCCATCTCCAGGTGGCTCTCCAGCTGCATCACGACTATCATTGGTTGGCGACCCGACCGCTGCCTGGCCGTCCGAGAGCCCACACCACCAGAGCGATCACTGTGCCAACAGCGTTCCTGTCTGGTGTGCCACTGCTGGACATCGGCAGGGCTGCTACGTGGAGGTCCATGCACACCTTAAAGAGATTCTACTGTCAGCAGGGATTCCAGGGAGGAGTCCAGACTCAGCCAAGCAGTGCTGCGGAACCTGTTTGCTTGAGGTGAGCCTGTTCCAGAGATAAAGGCGATTGCTTCTCTTGAGCCTTGCCACCCTCCCGTGTTTGTGTAATGTAATGCTATGTATTCTTTATTCATGAACATGTGAATCCATGCCAGACCCTATGCTGGAGAAGGAACAGGTTACTTACCTGTAACCATTGTTCGAATGGATTGTGTCCTCCAACGTATTCCACATCTTTGACATGTAATGTCCACAGCTGTGTACTTCGGAAACTTTTTCAGCAGAGGGCGTTCTGCGTCGATGGTGTTGGGTCGATGTACCTGGAAGGCCTCTGTTGAGGGTGACGGCACCGGATGTTATAAATAGGAAGCACGGCACCCGTATCCTCAGTTCCGTTTTTTCCGCAAACATGTTTGCTTCGGAGACTCGGCTCGCCTCGTGTATTCCTTGTGAAGGTATTCTTTTTCGACCCCTCCGACTCGGCTTTCGGACCTGCATCGCATTTGTTTGTGTGGCTTGGGCGAGAGTCACAACACCAACAACTGTTCCAAATGCCAGTCACTGACTGCTAAGACCTTGCGGGAGCGTAAGGGGAAGCTTCAGGTTGGTAGGGGTTCTAAACCCAGTAAGTCCTGTAAATCTAAGTCTAAGGGGATGTCCACTGACGATTCGAGGGGCGACTCTCCGCCTTGGAAGGAGTCCCCGGTGTCTCGGTCCCGGAGTGGTTCCCGCCATTCCTCCTAGTCTTGGCATTCTAGGAAGCGCCGTCACCGGGCGCCTTCCCCATCCTCCTTGGAGGATGGAGCCGTGAGGAAAGTGGTTTGTCCAACAAAGTCCTCGACTCCGGAGGAATGGGCTGCCATAAGGGAGCAGATGCTGGCGATTTTCCAATCCCAGGGCACAGTTCCGGACGCGCCTTTTGGAGAAGCCGGCAAGGAATGGTCTCGATCCGAGGCTCGTGCGCCTTTGGGCTCGGGTCCTCGGCGCAATCCTCATCGGGAACCTTCGAGGTCCCGTTCAGACATGGCTGAGGATGGTCGCAATAGATATGCTTCCATGTCTTGGTCCTAGTCCCCAGCGAGACCGCAGAAACCTGCTAAGCGTTTGAGGTCGGCGTCGACTGCGACGGCGCTGTGTCCGTCGGATACGGACGTCAAAGCTTTGCCTTTGTTCCAGCCCTCAGGGCCTTTGTCGAAGCCGTCGGTGCTCTCGATGCCGATGCCATCGGCGCCCTCAACGCCTTTGGAGCCTTTTGGCCGGTATTTGCCGTCGGAGATCCCTGGTACTGTGGATTTTCCAAGGAGGGCTACTTCCAAGTCTGTAAGCCCTGTTAAGGACTCTAGACCCTCGGCTGTCCTGAGACAGGACTTTTACCTCCTTCTGGATGACCTCTATGAGGAGGAGGAGATGTCAGATTTAGATTTTGACCCTGTTGAGCCCGATGTGGCTCCTGTTTTTTCTGGGGATAGTCAATTGGAAGAGTTAAGGCAATCTCTTCATGATGCCAGTGGTTTAGACACTTCTCCTGAGGTGGAATTTGGCAGCCCTGAGCCTTGAGCTCATGGCGAGTCGTCCTACAGGAGACTGATGGCTAGAGTCACAGAGTATCTCGGCTGGTCCAGTCCTCCTGAAGCTTTTTTTTTTCAGGATGACTTAACAGATATTTTGGATCAAGGTCCGTCCTCTGACCCTGTGTTGCCTTTTCATTTGACGTTGCAGAAAAGGGTAGCGGCTGCTTGGCAGTCCCCGGAATCTCTTCCTGCAGTTAACAAATCGTTAACTAAGAAATACTGCCCTTCCGGCAGCAACCCCAGCTACCTTTCTTCTCACCCCACTTCCGAGAGTTTGGTGGTTCAGGAGGCTACTGCCACCTCGAGGCAGGCGGCGTACCCTACCATCCCTCCTGATAGGGGTGACGAACGCTTCTACGGTTGGGCACGCAAGGTGTTTTCTGCAGGGAGTATGGCACTGAAATCGGCCAACTCCACTTGTGCCTTGGCAAGATATTCACAAACTCTGTGGCATTGTGTTTCTCTTGCGGCTGAGCATATTCCTGAGGGGGAAGAAAGGGATGGGTTCTTTGCTCTCGTGCAAGATGGCAAGGATGCCATGTGTGAATCCCTTTACTCAGGGTTGGACACGGCCGACAGTGTTAGCCGGTCCATGGCTGCGAGCACCGTTATATGCAGATTTGCATGGTTGCAGAAGTCTGGTTTTGCTCTGGATGTGCAAGCCCGTCTTTTGAACATGCCCTTTGATGGCATGCATTTGTTTGGCAGCAAGGCTGACGAGAGCCTTGAGAGGTTGCAGACCTCAAAAGCTGCAGCAAAATCTTTAAGTGCAGCTGTGCGTCAACCTCTGCCTTTTTGTCCTAGGGGACAGCAGTGGAGGGGAGGTTCTTTTCGTTACTACTCCTCCTTTGGTAGAACGAGAGGAGCCGCCAGTTAAAGGGGTCCGTGTAAAAGTACCCGTGGTGGTCGGGGAAATGGAGGTGCCAAAGCTGCGCAGGCAGCTGCCTCTTTGCCTTCAGGCGCTGCCGCAGCCGATACAAAACAGTCATGAGGCCATGTCCCATGGTTCACCGGTTGGGGGCAGACTGTCTCAGCATCTCGAAGAATGGTGAGCTATTACTTCGGATGCGTGGGTTCTGGATCCACTAGCCCACGGCTACTACCTTCCCTTCCTACAACAGCCTCACGACAATCCACTGGGGAATCTCTCTTTGAAGCTTCCAGCTCCTTGTGCAGGAAATCTTGACCCTGCTAGAGCAAGGCGCTATAGAACTGGTGCCTGTAGTGGAGAACAACAAGGGATGGTATTCTCCATATTTTTTGATTCCAAAGAAAGACTGGGAATAGAGACCCCTCCTGGATTTTCATTGGTTGAACAATCTTCTCAGAAATGACAAGTTCAAGATGGTCACTCTTTCTCAAGTCCTCCAGGCCCTTCAACTTCAGGATTGGTTGGGGTCCCTGGACCTACAGGGTGCTTACTTTCATGTGCCGATTCATCCCAAGCACAGGAAGTACCTGAGGTTTGCGGCTGGCGACTCACACTTTCAGTTTTGGGTCTTGCCATTCGGATTGACCTCCGCCCATGGGTCTTCACCAAGCTAATGGTGGTAGTGGCAGCGTGTCTCGGGCGAGTGGGGGGCAGATTCACGTCTACCTCTACCTGGACTACTAGTTGATCCATGCGCGTTCTCCCGAGCAAGCAGTGGATCACCTCGGTCTCACCTGCTGCTCCCTCCACAAGCTGGGCTTCTCCCTCAATTTCAAGAAGTCACATCTGACACCTTCCCAACAGCTCCAGTACATCGGGCTCTGTTGGACACATCCTTGGAAGTGCTCGCCTCCCAAGGTAAGGGCTCATCACATTTTGCAGATGGTGAAGTTTCAACATGCCCAGAGTCTCCCGGCTTTCGGATTCTTAAGGTTGCTCGGCCTCATGGCATCCTGCATTTTACTGGTGCCAGAGGCCAGGCTGAGGATGAGATCCCTGCAATGGGTCCTCAAGATGCAGTGGTCACAGTTCGCAGGCAAGATGTATCCCATTCAGATTCCAATCTCGGTCTCCCAGGATCTTCTGTGGTGGGCCAACGAGGGGAACCTGATGAAGGGGGAGCAGTTTTGGCATCTGTGGCTGGAGGTGACTATAGTGACGGACGCTTCCCTCACGGGATGGGGAGCTCATGCCGAAGACTTGACCGCCTGCGGTCGTTGGTCTACGTCGGAGTCCAAACTACACTTCAACCTGTTGGAGCTGAGGGCCATCAGGCTGGCCCTGAAGGCATTTGTCGTCTGTGCGGGGGAAGAGTGTCCTGATCAAGACCGCCAACGCAGTGGCCATGCATTACCTCAACAAAAAAAGGGGGTGGGGTCAATCCCGTTGTGCATAGATGCAATGCAGCTCTCGTTCTGGGCAATCCAGCAGGGAATTTCGCTCTCAGCAGTTCATCTGGCCGTAGAGGACAATGCGGCAGATGACGCTCTGAGCAGGCAGAGCACGATCTCTCACGAGTGGGAGTTGGCTCAGGAAGGCCTTCTGGAGATCTTCGTCCTTTGGGGGACCCCACAAGTGGATGTGGATCTCTTCGCCACTAGTGCCAACCAGAAGTGAATTTCCTCTGAGAGGAGCCTTGGGAGACGCATTCGTAGTGGATTGGTCGGTCCCACTGCTGTAGGTGTTTCTCCAGTCCCCGTCATTCCTGAAGTGTTAAGGAGGTTCCGATCCCACATGATCCTCATTGCTCCGTATTGGGCCAGTAGAGCGTGGTACCAGGACCTCTAAAAATGTCCATCTGCCCTCCACGCCGTCTTCCCTACTACTGAGAGGATCTCCTCGGGAGGGGAGGGGTTGGTTTCAGGTCAGGTTCGCCATCCAGAGGCCAGGGCTCTCAACCTTCACGCTTGGTATCTGAAAGGTTGAGGTATAAGGATTGGGAGCTCCCGGATGACGTGATAGAGGAGCTGCTTTCGGCCAGGAGGCTAGCAAAAAAATCCTTGTACCGTTGCCGTAAGTTTTGCGACTGGTGCAGAGGACAAAATGTTGAACCTTTTCAGTGTTCCATTCTGGTGGTTTTGTCTTTCTTGCTTTCTTTGGCCCACAGCGGCCTTCAAGTGGGTACCATTAAGGGTTACCTGGCGGCGCTGTCTATCTTTAAAGTGCTCGTCTGAAGAATGACCCCAGAGCCTCAAAGAAGCCTGGGTACGCCCCCTCATAAACCCTCCCTTGAATCCACATGCCCCAACAGCTACCGCCCGATCACCACAGTCCCTTTCCTCATCAAAATTCTTGACAAAGCCGCCCACACACAAATCCAACACTATCTGGAATCCAACTCTATTTTGGGCAATAGTCAATCAGGCTTCCGTAAAGGTCATGGCACAGAAACCACCCTACTGGATCTCAAAACCCAAATCACCAGCATCATGGACAAGGGCAAACCAGCCCTTCTGCTTCTCCTAGATCTCTCGGCCGCGTTTGATCTTGTTGATCACAACATCCTGACTTCCCATCTCTCTAACTCAGCCCACTTCTGCAAAGAAGCAACCTCCTGGATAACATTTCTTAGAAGGTAGAGAGATGAAGGTTTACTCTGACCAGACCAACGCCGCCCCTGAAACAATCCACTTTGGAGTGCCCCAAGGATCATGCACTGCCCCTACCCTCTACAACCTATTTACTAAACCGCTATTTGACTTACTGGACTCGCTCGGCATAGCCTACACTAACTATGCCCTCGACACACAAGTACTGCTCCCCCTCTCTGGTGACTACGACCAGGACGCAACAGCCCTCCTCCAAATCTACACCACCATCCAAACCTGGTTGGCAATCAATGGTCTATGCCTTAACGGGGACAAAACTAGAGCTATCCTCCCTGTCCCGGGAGGATAGCTCAGCGGCAACGAGTGCGCCTTGGAAGCAAGACGACACGAAGCAACACAGGTTCGATCCCCGGCTCTGCGCTTCTTAACCTCTAGGTGTTTAAGCGTGTTATAAATACGCAACTAAGACAAAAACAATTAAGCAACCAAAAAAAAAAAAACAATTCCTGGAACAGCGCCTCGATGCCTGCGGGCTGTGTGAGCGCTTTAAAAAAAATGTAAAATAAAACCGAAATCATTCTCCTTGGTCCCAAAGAAATATTGTCTAAACTCAACAAAAAGTATGACAATTTCACTATAGACACCAATATCCCAGTCTCCACCTCCGTAACAACCCTTGGAGTCTACTTTTACTCGACCCTCTCTGACACGAGAGGTCGGCGCCATTGCCTCCCTCGGCCCACACCACCAAACTCATAAATGCCATTAAACCATTCCTAACCCCCCAAAACTGCCTTTCCATTGCCCGTGCAACAATCGGAGCTAAGCTGGACTACTTCAATGCCATCCTTGCAGGCACCTCAGCCAAAAATGTCAACAGGCTCCAAATAGCCGGTTTGGGATCTGAATTTGGTTTTGAAAATTCCTGGTGGTTTCTCCGTCTGAACCTTTGCACTCTTGTCCTTTGACATTGTCTTTCAAGATAATGTTCTTGGTTGTGGTTACTTCCGCTTGCAGAGTGAGTGAATTGCAGGCACTTTCATCTAAGCCACACTTTACTGTGTGTTAGGGAGAATTCTCTCTTTAGGCTGAATTTCCTAACCTAGTGAGTCCCCCAGCAGCTTTGCTGAATTTCTGGAGTTTGTTTTTTTTCCTCCTGCCAAGAGTGAGACTCTTTTTCTCCCACTCTTGGACATGATTTATGGTATTCCTTTGACTGGTAATGTGTTTTATGGGCTCTGGGGTCCTTTACTCCATAGGGTCTCATGTGTTTTTACTATGTGTGTTACACAGCACCCTCCGTGCAGTAACACAGGGGTGTCATAGTGACACCCCACCATAGACTCCATACCCTGGGACTGACTACTGTCTCCCAGGGCATGTAAAGTCACCATTGGCTTTACTAGTCCCAAATTATTAACAGAAACCAGTACAAACCATCATATTGTGGACGTACTGGTCGGGGCAATTAGATTGCCCCGGGGTCTGTTATTCGAGGGGGCACTTCTCCGTCCCCCCTGATCGAGTTTTGGCTGGTGGCAGTGGAAACTACTTTTTATATTCGACCACAAATATTTTCCTATGGGATTTTCCCATTGTTTTAGGCTACCAACTTTAATTATTTAATTCTCATAGCCTCGAACATACCGCCGGTTTATTTAATGAATATTAATTTGCCGGTTGGTATTTTTTGCCAGGACTCAATTCTAAAATGGCGTTTGTGTTCTCTTCTGTGACTCTAACCCAAGTCGAGCCCTTTGTTCCACTTTTTGCCGGGCTTCTCCACAGAAGCCTCCAAAAGTGGCGCCACTCTGTCTGGGTACCAGAGGGGGTGTGGGAGGGGGTTTTGGCACCCTGGACTGAGTTACCTTGGTAACTCAAGTCGCACTCTTGTGTGATTGGCCCAAGTGGTGAGCCGGCCGGCTCACCACTTAGCATGTTTGATTGACAGCTAGGCTGAGTGAATGGGGATATGCTGCATAAAAGCAGGGCTTTGGGGACTGGAACTTCAGAAGTCGCCACAGGACCTGAGAATCCGACGAGGGAGAAGCTGAGCCGACCTACCACGACGACACCACCGGTGGAGCCCTGCGGAACCGACTCACCACTTCCCGACGACAGAGAAGATCTCCCGGCTGGAGAGGCTTCTTCCCCTGACTGGTGGGCACAACCAGTTTACCTTCTTCTCTTCGCACCCCAGACCGGTCTGTGGTCGAATTGCCCGTGCCAAGCACCCCGGCAGCCGGATAGCCACTTACCACTGGACCGCGAATCCACGGACCGCTCCTTGTACCTGAGAAACTCTGCGGCTAGTTTCTTCCCTGGCAGAGCAACAGACTCCTGTCTTCCTCCCTGATGAGATCCTCTGTTCCCCCGGACGAAGCACTGACTTGCATCCTCTGCCAGTAACAACTGCCCCTGCTGGAGTATTCTGACAACTTTAAGGTACCGTGTCCACCAGGCCTCCCTTTCTAAAAGATTGCTACAAGGTAATAATAACCCCTTAACCTTCTGGACTGGGGTGGCCGCCTTGACCTGGTCCCTTTCTTTGGTCCAACTCCTTTTTGAACCGTTACAAGACTTTTGTGCACTGCAACCGTGTGACCTTGGACACATTTCGTTTTGATCCTCTTAAAGCGGATCCGGCCTCCTGACTCTGAATTCACTGTTACTTTGCCTTCCGCTCTTGTTGTTTTCGTGAAAAAGTATTGGGATCTGTTTCAATTTATTCTCTGCTTTTCTCTCCCTTTTTAAAACGAATTATTAGAGTGCCATCTACGTTAAGCATTCACCGCTGTCTGAAAATAAGTGGGGCTTTACTTAAGACTTGTCTAATATTCTTTTAAGGGAGTGTATATCTTTTAGTGACCGTGTTTTTGAATTGCTTACTATTAGTGCCTGTGTGTTTTTCTAGATGTGGTTTAAATAAATAATTATCTCTTTTACATCAAGCCCTGGTCAGTATTTACTTGTTCTATTGTGTTCTCTTGACCTATTGTGAATACTCTGTATACTGCCTAACTCTTCTTGAGGGAAGTCTGACTGCTCAGCCACCGCTACCAAGTGAATCTGTGTGGTACAGACTGCTACCAAGCGGGTTTACTGCCAAATACCTGTAGTCTTAAATCTTGTGCAGTGGTCCCAGAGGGAACTGCAGAGGTTTCTGCCTAACACTGTGTTCCAAAAGGATAGGGTTATACTGAGGGTACGTCCTTCCTTTCTACCTAAGGTAGTGTCTGAATTTAATTTAAGCCAGAAAGTGATTCTTCCGTCTTTCTATCGTCGTCCTCATCCTGGTAAGGAAGAGGAGCGGCTCAATAGGTTGGACCCTAGGAGAGCTTTTATATTTCTAGGTTGTCCAGAGTCCGAGTGGATGATCAACTCTTTGTGGGATATGCTGGACACCGATTGGGCCAGGCTGTTACCAAACAGACCTTGTCCAGGTGGATTATCCTCACCATTACTAAATGTTACCGATTGGCGGGTAAGGACCCTCCTGAAGGGTTGCAAGCTCCTTCCACTAGGGGCGTGGCTACTTCCACAGCCCTACAACAGGGAGTTCCTATAAGGAATATTTGTGATGCAGCCACATGGGCATCTATCCACACCTTTGTTCAACATTACTTCCTGGATACGCTCCATGGTCAAGATATGGCCTTTGGGTAAGGTGGTTCTTTATTCCGGCCTCTGATAGGGTACTCTAAATTATTTTCCCTCCTCCAGTTTCTGGTACTGCTTTGGGAGGCTGTCAGAGATGTGGAATACGTTGGAGGACACAATCCATTCGAAGAACAGGTTTCTTACTGTAAAGACTGGAGGGGAAAGGGTGTCTGTACTCCTGCTCTCTATATGGCAGGGGAGAGGCACAGAGGACCCCAGCCAAGATTCTCTATTCGGTAGCTATGGTCGAGCAATCAAGGCCTAGCTTCTCAGGAGGTGATGCAGGCTGGTTCTTAAGTACAGTGTAGTCCCCAAGCATTCACAAAGATATGTACGCACACTGTATTAGTGAAAACAGTCTTTATATAATTAAGGTTCAAGGTTATATACTTAATCACAATAACTCACTTTGTGCTCCGTTAATCTACAATGGTAAATACATACAGTTCTAAGTGATACCACAATTATCAGATTTCATTAAAGTGCATCAACTGTACTCTGGTTAAATGTCACACAAATCACTTAATAAAGGGAACCAACAATAGACATAGGAGGAAAACAGTTGGTTAGAACAATTGGCACCTAGCCATGTCCTCTCTTGGATCAGTCTCGATGTCACAGCGGCTTTCAGATTGCGTTGAAGTTAACAGCTGTCAACCTTCTTTGGGCTCGGCTTCGAGATTCAGCTTCAGTTTCAATGTCCGTTTCTACTTCAGCTTCTGAACAATTTCTAGCAATGCGAAGCCCCCAGATATACTAGTTGATTCCCATTCATTCTACTCGGTCAAACTCAGGCAACCAAACACTCAGAAGGGCATTAAGCAGTCAGTCAGCCAATCCGGCATACAGTGCATTCAGGCCATTCTCCTCCCTCTCAGACACTCACAACAAGGAATGTGTATTGGGACAAGTACCCAGCCATTCAACCCTACACACTGCATTCATACCAGTTTCGGGCAGGGCTGTCTCAGTCATTGTGTTTCATACCAGAAACCAGACATCCACAACAAGAAGTGCATATTGGTCACACACTCCATTCACCCAGGTCTCACCCACAGGGTGTACCCACAGCATACAGTCAATGGGAAGGCTCCAGCCATTCTGGCCTGGACTACTCTCCAATACCATATGTGGAACTTGCACCCAACAGCCAGTCAGGGGGAAGGGACAGAGTCAGGGCTTCCCGGGTCTTTGGTAAAACATGGTAATAGGCAATAGAAAGCAAGGGGCCACAGGGGCCATCTTGTTTCCTATCAGAAAGTAACTGATTCCAATGGCAGGCCCTGGGTATCGCTGAATGGAGGATACTCAGACCACCTATCAAATTCAGCATGGAGCTGCCACCAGCCAATACCCTGCTCTGTGGGCCACACACAGGTGGCCAAAAACATACACTAGGGACACAGGGTTGTACCCCCACCCATGGGTGCCACAAGGGTATCCCATGGGTCTGTACACCAAACCAAAAATAGGAAGAGCTGCACTGCCGGGAGTCCCACATTTTCTCCGCGCGGTTGGGGCTGGACGCACTTGATCACTGGAAAGACATTTTTTCTTTCCGTTGTCGTCCTCTCTTGCTCCGGTTCTGCAGTTGCGTAATCCTCTGTCTATGCCGGATCGTTTGGGATTTAGATCTTGTTCCTCTTGCGAACGTTGTTTCGCTATGGCAGATCCACATTCTCTCTGTTTGGAGTGTCTGGGACCGGATCACCATTGGGACTCGTGTTTCTACTGCCACCCCCTTTCGGTCCGGGCACTTCAGCGTCGTCTTTGTCGGTGGGAGGTAGTCTTCCAGCACGTTCCTTCACTGCATTTTCAACTCTTCATCGATGGAAAGAAGAGACGTCCGGTAAGTTCCTTACTTTTTAGGGCACGCCGGCCGGAGGACTCCTTCTCGGGGTCCTCCAGGTCCGGGTGGGGCTTCAAGAGCTTTCCTACCAGGGTTTCCCCTGAGGTACCTCGCAGGCCTAATAGGCGTACCAGGGTTTTCTCCAAGAGTTCCTGCGAGGGGCCTGCTGACACCGGATTACGATCCAAGGTTCACCAATCAGGTGCCAATAGTCAGCCCAGTCTTTCTGAGGCGTTGGGTCCTGGAGTTTGCTCCGAGGTCTCCTTGTCTGGAGCTTCCCATACAGACACCGGGGTGCGCTCTGAGGCCTCCGTTGAGGCTTTCTGTACCGAACCACGGTTTGAGGCCACTCTCAGGGGGGCTGTTCAGACCGGACTGTGTTCCCGAGGTACCTCTTTTTGAGGCTAAGGTGTGTACCGACAGAACTGAGAGACCAGTCAAGGTCTTGTCTGCGAGGTGGATTCCTCAACATTCTCGCCGTGCGCGGTGATACCGGTTCTGTTGAGGGCAAAAGGAGAGGTCTCGGACTGTAACTCCTGTTACCGGCTTTGCAGAGTCTCCTCTCTTGGAGACTAATTCAAGGGGCAGGATGTCCAGTAAACATCCAAGGCCCCATAGTCCCCTGACCAGTCTGTGGAGATGCCTGCCTCATACACACATGTGATGCAGTTCTCCTCAGATATGCACAAAATGGCGGGCCTTCTCGTGTGGTCTACGGTGGCCATTTTGGATTCTTCCCTTAGACCCACGCTATCGACGGCGGGTGCTAGGGACCTTCTTTTTGGTGAACAACCGTTTCCATGGGTCAGTGCAAACCCGTTCCGCCCTTCTTATGACTGGCGCGCTCGGATGCCACTACCGCATACGGTCTCGCTTCCTGGCAGCCTCTTCGTCAGAGGATGCCTTTTTTTCAGGAAGTTTCAGAGACTTATGCACTCTGACCACATGAGGGAGTATTTTAAGGGCCTTTCTTGTAGCTCTGTCACCAGGGCTTCCCCTGAGGTGCCCCAAGGGCCTAACAGGCGTTCCAGAGATTCCTCTGAGGGTTCTGACGAACCTACTAGTACCAGACATTTTTCCGAGGTTCACTATCACGGTGCTAAAGTTAAACACAGTTCAGCTGGGGGCTGGGATACCAGGGTTCACCCTGAGGTCTGTTTTTGGACCTTTCCTCACTGTAACCAGGTTGAAACCTGAGGTTCCTCTAGTGGAGGCTAAAGTCTACATCGACAGATCTGAGAGGCCTTCTCAGAGGGTCTTGTCGGTGAGGTATTGTCCTCAACCGTCCCGTGCTCGGGGTCGTGGTGGTACCGGTTTTGTCGAGCGAGCAAAGAAGGGGGTCACGGACCGCATTCCCTCTGGTACCTGCTTGTCCGAGGTTCCTCCGTTGCAGGCTAATTTTGAGACCGGTTCGAAGATGTCGACTAAACATTCGAGACCACCCAGTACCAGCTCTGCCTAGGATCCTTGTAAGGCTAAAGTGTTACTTAAGTCTCCTGAGGATGCAATCGTCTCAGCTACGCATGTGACACAGTTCTCTTCAGGTGGCGACAAAATGGCGGCCCAACCTGTGTGGCCTACGGTGGCCATTTTGGATACCTCCCTTGCACCTACATTCGCAACGGCTGGTGCTGGGAGCATTCCTTTCCTAATAGTAACCCGCTCTGCCCTTCTTTGACTGGCGTGCGTGGGCTCCGCTGCCTCATACTGTCTCATGCCCTTCTGCTTTTGATCCACTGATCTATGTGGACCCGGCCGGTGTTGGACCCCCTTAGCAACCATCCTCCTTGTGTTTGGGGGGTGGGGGGAAAGGTTCCTTTATGAGCGGTTTCTTCCTCTTCGACACCTAACCCTCGGCTGAGGATGAGTTTTTGGGGAAATTTCAGATGCTCATGCACTCTGACCCTATGAGGACTTATTTCAAGCGTCTTTTCACTCTTGTCCCCCCCACCCCCCATGCCCTCCCCCGGACCCCGGCTACTCCAATTTGGTTTTTCCTTTTAAAACCGGAGGCGGTAGGTGTGGACGACCAGTCTTCTGTTCCCGCCTCGTTGGGATGAGCCTTAATCAGATGAGGTCGGCGATGAGCAGCGCGATGAGCAGACCCGTTCGGTGAGAGCATTCCATGACTGGGTTGGGCTGGTGTAGCTTTGTTACCAGGGATTCCCCTGAGGTGCCTCAAGGGCCTAACAGGCACACCAGAGTGTTCTCTGAGGGTCCCTCAGAGGATCTGCCGAAACCGGACGTGGTTCCGAGGTTCACCATTTGGGTGCGAAGGTTCAGCTCAGTTCGTCTTTGGCTCTGGATACTGGAGTTCGCCCAGCGGTCTCAATTTTTGGAGATTTCCACACTAATACCGGGGTATGCCCTGAGGTCTCTGTTTTTGGTGCTTGTCACACCGAGCCACGGCTCGAGGCCCCGCTTGAGGGAGCTATATGTCCCGGGTTAAAACCCAAGGTTCCTCTAAATACAGTACTGACTGAGTCGAGGCATCCTCTTAGGGTCCTGTCGGTAGGATACATTCCTCAACCGTCCCACGCTTGGGGTTGTGGTGGTGCCAAATCTGTCGAGGGGGCACAGAAGGTGATCAGCAACAGGCCTTCCAGTACCAGCTCTGCCGAGGTTCCTCCATTGGAGGCTAATTCTGGGTCAGTTCCTAGGATGTCCACTAAACATCCTAGATTTGCCAGCACTGGCTTGGCCGAGGATCCTTGTTTCAAGGCTAAGTGTTTCTTAAGTCCCCTGACTCCCCCGAGGGGACAGTTGCCTCATTTACGCCTATGACACACTTCTCTTCAGGTGTTAACTAAATGGTGGCCCAACCTCCTTGGTCCATGGCAGCCATTTTGAATGCCTTCCTTACACCAACTTTCCTTTTGGGGCTGAGCAGCTTTTCCACGCTATGTGGACATCAAAGATCCGTTTTGTCGATCCTGGCATCGGCTTCAGCTAAGGCCCCTTGTACACAGAGGTCAGGGTCCCAGACTCGGTCCTTCTCTGGGATCAGGGGGTTTCTGGGTTGCTGTGCATGCCTATCTGTAACTCCTGTTGGTAGCCCCACCTTAAGCGCCAGCGGCAAAGTGGTTGGTTTTTCTCTCGGCCATCAGCCTCCTCCACAGGGACAGGTAATCTCCCAGCCGATAAATTACCAAATGATATTTTTTGTCCGTCACACTATTCTTCGGTGGGAGGACGAATCTCGTCTCATCTGGAGGCGTGGCAAACATTCACCGAAGACTGGTGGGGTGTGTCCATCGTTTAGGCGGGTTTTCACTTGCACTTTCCTCCTACCCCACCCTTCAAACCTCTCTTCCAACAGATCAGGATGCCCTCCCTCAGAGCAGAGGTACAGAAACTTTTATACCTCAGAGCAGTGGAACCTGTTCCCCTCATGGAGCAAGGGAGGGGCTAGTTCTGCTGTCCTTTCACAGTGCTCAACCAGGCGGGCCTGCGCACTAACTTCGATCTTACCGAGAAAAATTCAAGTTGATCACGCCCCGGCAAATAAAGTCCTCTCTTTGGAAGGGTGATTGGCTCAGAGTGGTGGTCTTCCAGGATGCGTAAATGCACATTCTGACTTGGAGCCCGCATATAAAATATCTGCAGTTCTCTGTGGGTGCAGAACCCTTCAGATTCGGGTACTCCTTTTCGTCTCGGCTCAGACACATCGGAAAACTCCTCTGATGGGCCCCGCAGCGGTCTCCCAATACCGGATCTTCTTTCAAGGTTCCCAATTTGGGGCCAAGGCTGACCCCAGTTCTGCTGTGGCTTTGGATACCAGGGTTTACCCTGAGGCTTCTCCATCTGGAGCTAACTGTACTGAGTCTTGGCTTGAGGCCCCTCTCGAGGTGGCTATTAAACCAGGGTTAAACCTGTGGTTCCCCTGCTTGGGGTAAATCGGTCACCAACAGAATTGAGAATTCCTCATCGAGGGTCCTAGCTGTAAGGTATATTCCTAAGCCTTTGCGCGTGCACAGCCGAGGCTATACCAGTTCTGTTGAGGGGGCGATAGACGGTCACATACCACAGACCTTCCAGTACCGGCTCTGCCGAGGATCCTCCATTAGAGGCTAATTCTGGGGAAGCCACTGACGTGTTGAGTAAACACCCTAGATCTGCCAGTACCGGCTGTGCCTAGGTTCCTTGTTTCAAGGCTAGGATGGCACGCAGGGCCCTAACTCCCCTGGGCAGAGTATTGCTCCACTCACCCCTGGTGTGTGATAATGGCGGCCCAACCTCCACGGGCCACGGCGGACATTTTGAATACCTCCCTTAAAGCGAGGTTTTACATCAACAAGCAGGGCGACACAGACTCTCCTCTCCTTGTGGATCTTGTCATACAAATTTGGGCTGGGCCGTCCAGTATATTGTTTGGCTCTAGGCTCCACACATCCCGGGTCACCTCAATGTGACTGCAGATTAATTCAGTCACCAGTCGGCATCGGTTATGAGTGCGATATGAACAGCAATATTTCCAACCTTTTCCAGCAATGGGGCACACCATAGGTGGTCCTCTTTGCAGCTTGTGGGTCAACATGAAAGCTTATGCTTTTCCCTCATTGCCTCCTATCTATTTGTCGCTCTGTAAGCACATCGAGCCGTTGCCAAAGCCGCTATGTGGGCTTTCCCACCAGCTTTTGGTAAGCATTACTGCTTATACCTGGGCTCCAGAGCCGATGCTCAATTCGGCCAGGCTGTTCTCAAAAACCTTTTTCAGTAAGGAGGTTCCATCCACCCGTATTTCCTGTCAGGAGTGCTTGGTAATCCCTGCTGTCCCCCCTAATAAGTATCCTCTATTATTGCTCAGACCTGGCGATAGAAAAGGACTGAAGGGTGATGCGTGGGATGGAGCTCAGGAGGACGGGGCTACGGCCACGTGTGCTACCCCGCGTAAAAAGAGAAGGACACATTTTTCAATTTGATGCTTTTTTGCAGTTGCTCTGGTCCCGTCCCACTGAACGGAAATTCCCAAAAGAATGGAGGAAAGGGGACTATGGACTAGGAGTAAGATAGTCACAATGGTGAGTAACTATGTTAATATGTTCACTTACCACAAATATGTAGTCTGTTAGTATAAAGCTTATGAGGTGCATAGTAATAGGAGTAGCTTGGCTCGTGGTCATTGAGGTTCCTCCATACATCCGTTAGTGTCATCCAACTCTGCATTGGGGCTATTGAGGCTGGTGACTGTTTCGAATGTGTGGGTTTAGATCTATCCTTAGCATAATCTAGTACGCAATTAAAATCCCCACCCCATATGAATAGTGCGTCTCTCTGACGTGCCAGTCTTCCAGACAAGTGAAAAAATGTAGACGTTGCATGGTTAGATGCTTAAGAATTTACAATATACACTTCCCTATGATCAATAAATCCATGGACCACAACAACCCTTCCATCTTCATGCTCCTCAAGACCTTCCTCTTCACCTCTGCCTTTGCCCCTCTTCTCCCCTGCTGATCTGCTTTCTCTCTCAGCACTGTGCACCTGGCCACCCTCTGTCCTTCGGGCCCAGGTACCTGCTCACCCTGCCACCCTCCGGGCCACCTCTTGCACTGGGGCCTGTATCTGTACCCATACAGTCCCCCACCCACTCCTCTTCTACACTTATCAGATACACCCTATCTAACTAACCTAGCACTTCACCACTTACCGGCTGCACTACCACAGTTATCACCTTTATTTATTTGACTTATTTATTCTGCTCTCTATGCTCCGCACTTTCCTATGTCTCCCCCCTTTCATGCTCTTTTGAATGTCACTGGGCCTAGTAAGATTGTTGTTTTTGTTTCTCCCTTCGCCTGGTCGCGCTCTGAAACACCTGTGTACGAGCGCGATATAAATAAAATATATCATAACGCTGATTAACTGGAAGGTGATTGTACCATCCATCCACACTAAAACACCTCTAGCCTATCAAGTGGGTGGACCCATACCCCACACCACCCCATCTAGCCACTACCTTCCTTTGCTCGTCCGGCAACAGATAGGTTTCTTGGAGCAGTGCCATCAAAGCTTTCTTCTTGCGGAACTACGATCTGATTCTGTTCCGTCTCATATAGGTATTCATCCCCCTAACATTCCACGTCATCAGCTTAATCAAGGCCATCTCAGCAACTCCCCTTCTTCACCCCCACGAGTACAGTTACCCATACTTGCCATATTGAAAATGCAATCATTGCTTCTGACCGCAGACCTAGAAGCTCCCAGGAACACCCAGCACTTTCATCAGCTGCCCAGTAACAGGTCCAACAAACAAAAACAACCCAACAAAAATAAGATGCACACATCAGGAACATCTTGACAACATAAGGGACCAACAGCTCTTTGACATTCAGCACAAACCTGCAATCTTCTAACGAGATGTCCCCTCAGGGGACGGCAGGCAGTGGGTTTTATTGCTTTTTCCTTCCCGGCATTGCGAGCTGACAAGGGGCTCTTGCCGTGGATATCTCGCTTCCTTGTGGAGGTGGAGCTGACTCAAGGCACGTGACAAGCCACGTGACCCACCTGCCCATCTTAAAGCTGGGCCATCCACCCTCGCGGCGTTAAGCCCGACAGGAGACAAGCCCACCGGCTGTTGTGCGGCTGTTCGGCGCGCTGGGGCCGCCTCATAAAGGTAAACGGAGTCCGGTAGAGTTTGAGGAGTCCGTGGATTCCGGGACTCCCTTCTTGGTTTCCCTTCGGCCTCCCCTGCTCCCCGCACATATTGTTTGCTGCAGAGGCTACAATGCGAACAAACGCTATAACGGCCCAGGCGAAAGGCAAGTCTATGAGCGCTGCTATAAAGACTCGAGCCCAAAGGAAGCGTGCGCGTGAGTCTGCCTGCAACGACTCTGAACGCTCAGGGCTCTCGGCGGAATCCTCGGAGGCGCCTCGCACACCTGTCCCGGTCCCTGCTGCTGCTGAATGCGTACAGTTCACGAATGAAGCGGAGCGTTCGATGCAGTCAGTCGCGAACTTGACCCCCACACACAACAACGATGAAACTACAGTAAGTGTTTGTGTGTCTGCTATCTCGCAAGTAATTTCAGACTTTCCTATTCATGTCTGGCACACGAGAGGGTCCGTTGAGGGTGGGTGTCCGGAGTCCGTGGTCGAGCCATCTGTAACACAGTACATTATTG
The DNA here is from genome assembly GCF_040938575.1 of Ambystoma mexicanum. NCBI lineage: Eukaryota > Metazoa > Chordata > Amphibia > Caudata > Ambystomatidae > Ambystoma > Ambystoma mexicanum. The sequence goes on along the minus strand of NC_090936.1, from coordinate 428,056,210 downwards.
ACACTGTTATCGTCCAGCCTAGTCCATCCCAAATGGACACCCTCCATGACTCCACATCCTGCTCCCCGTGTCAAAGTAAATGTGATGAGCCATCTGATAAGCGTGACAGCCCATATGAAGCACAGAAAATCCCGATAGTGATGTCTAACTTGGCTTCAACACGTGGCTCTGCTGTACTTCCAATTTGTGCCGCACCACATGACAGTAGTACAATGCAACATGTCTGCGGCATTGCGCAATTGCCTTCCTGTTGGCCTATTGGTGTAACGTCTGATATTCAGGTTCTTCAAAAGAGCCCAGGTGCATGTGATGCAGTTTGTGCTCTAATGCAAAAAGAAACAAGTAGCGGATCTCCGCGCATAAGATTCTACAGTGCACACGAAAAGCTGCTACCGTCGCCGGCGACGTCACTGAACACAATGCCCGAAGTTGGGCCCTCTGACACAGGGTTCACATTCGATGAAGTGGCTAAACCAGCTCAAAATCTAGAGTCAGAATCTTCTTCTCGTGGTTCCTTTGCAAATGCTGAGTGGGAGAGGTTGTCGGTTCTGCAAGAAAAAGACCCTAACAACCGAAGAAATTCCTTGGAAGTTGTGAATAAGTTGTTAATGGACCTCAAGCATTTGAATAAAAGCAGATCGAACAACTCGGCATTAAAAAACTCTATGCCGGGCGCTACAGCGCTTGTGGGGGCGTCCACTATTTCTGTGGCCGGGGCGCACCCATCTGCACTGCGGGATAAAAGTCCTCCGCAGAGCTTTTCTATGGCCAAGGTGAATCAAAGAAGAAACACGCTCGAGTTTCTCTCCGAGCATTCAATGCTCACAGAAGAAACTTGCTACAGCAAAAAGAGCTGACCCCATTACACCGCAAAATGGTACAGCGTCGAATTTGTACCAACGTACGGATGGACCTACAACCGTGGGCTCTCATTCTGACGCTACATCAGATTCATTTTCATCGGATTCATCATTAATGGAGCGTCCTTTTCCAAAAATCAGACGCCTTCCGTTGAGTAAAAGGCGATCTACAGTCCTCAACGGATAGCACTGGCAATGAACGCCCATTACCAAGCATGCAAGAGCTTCAGACGCTTATTATGTCATCAACTACAATTGCTCTGGCTCCATTTTTGAAAATGTATGAACACATAAACGACAACATGAAAGATCTAACAGCTTTAATTCTTGGCATGAATACGAAGATTGTTGAACTGGAGAACTCTCAGACGATTCTAATGAACACATCTCTGTATACTGATAAACAGGTGGAACTGGCGTTAGGTGCATTAATAGACAGTAACAAAAACGCTTTTCTAGATAGAAAATTATTGGCTGAAGTGGCAAAAGAGGCTTTACACCTTTTCCAACAAAAAATCGATAAGCCTGGCTATATTGGAATTCCTGAAGATAGAGGAGTACTAATCTCTCGAACTCCAAACAACCCTGTAGCTTGTTCATCTGTTCGGATTCCACTAGCCACATGTGCCCAGATTGCAGAGGCCACTGCTATTGAATCGAAGAGAAGTCTAGATAAGTTGGCCTGTAATGAAAAAGTGACTGTAGAAGTTGGTCAGGATCAATACTCGTTGTTGCCGGCTCCATGCCCTTTAGGTCCGCAAACGGCTGAGTTTGCCCCCTCCGCCATTGATCCAATTCCACCCTTATCGACCAATTTTCAGGCCATTATTGTGGAAACTCAAGCTGCAGCGAATTTGGTTCTTCAGGACCCCCAATTGGCTGCCTCTTCTAATCAAAATCTTGTTCCTGATCCCACTAAAGAGGTGTCCAATGCTGTACAAAAACATGGAACTGACGCTGCTGCTGCAGTCTTTGACATTTTCAAGCATCCCATGAGTGGCCCCATTACAGGTCCGAAAGCTGGAATCTGTAGAGGCAACGAAGCCAAAAAATCAAAAAACTTGCCAATGAAAAAAAGGAATCGAGGTAATGATTCCAGGAAATTTCTGCGTAACATAAAAATGGTGAATGTAACTGTTAATAAAACAATGTTAAAAGGGATAAAGGATGCACCGGAACCTCTGTTAAATGCTGCTTCTAGCGACCTGGATACGGCCGCTGAACCAACAATCAACTTATGTGACATATCTGAGGACTTGCTTAACATGTCTGTATATGAAGATGCAGTAGCCGAGGATGTGGAGGGGGCTACTGAGCTTGACACTCTACCGGCTAGCCCACTTGATGTATCCAAGCAGACTGGCAACACAGCCGGTCCTTTGAGTGCAGCCTGTCCTCAAATGATTAACCAGCTTGACACTGGATCAAATCCGACTGGCCATAATTCCACTCATCCACAAGTGCCAGCCTCGAAGTCTACCAGATTTGTATCCCTATGCGAGATAACTGGGCCATCCACTACTTCCACAGATGACACGGACAACTGGTCGAAACCCTTCATGACGCTAGAGGAGAAACGTCGCAAGACGTGTGACCTATTTAACAACGGCCAATTCAAGACGGAAGATCCAGAGGCACAAGCTCCCTCTGCCCCTTGTATCAACCTGCCATCTTCGGTAGTCGCCAAGAACGACTCATTAGGCTCTAACTCCAGGGGTATTCTGCCTAATTCGCTGCAACCTAAGGCCATTGGGGTTTCGCAAAGAAATCTATCACTGAAAAAGCAAACAACAAATGAACCCCTTAAGAGCAAACATTGGACGAATGAGCCTTCTCACCACCAAGTACTTTTAGAACGTATCGACTCTGCTGATGACTTGATAATGAATCGGCATAATGTTTTACGGCTTTGTCATCTGGTACCGAGCCTGCGGGCAATAGAATCTGGCGACTTAAAAATTGTAGAATTTCTTGAGGAAAGTAAAAATGATGCAGTTATTCTACATGTTCAGTCTAAACTGATAGCTGATACACTGCTCCAAGCTGGACCGGTCCTAATGTCCCTGGGCTTTGATATTTCCTTAGCCCCAATACGGATCCCAGAAGAAGCACTGAATAAAGCTGCGAACTCGTTGGAGGTTGGAAGAGATTACAAAAACCCTTCAGCTCGTTCATGTGAGAGGGTTACTGCAGCTTCTCATTTAAGATCTTTCCCCCCGGCACAGAAGACCAGTAAGCCCATGAACGAGACATCTAGCCAAAATAACATCAAGATTACAATCACAGGAGCTAGTCAAGCACATCACACCGAAGATCTGCTAGGGTCTGATACGCTGCCGAGGGTGCAAGGGAATGAGTGGGCTTGGGTTGCTGAAACTTTAAACAATATCATGCCATGCTAACGCCAGGTCCCCAAGCACCCTAATAGCGACAAAACCCTTACTTTGGGCTCCTGGAACACAAGGGGCTTTAGTCATCTGTTTAATACCACCTGGGCTGATGATTTGGACCTTATTTGTCTACAGGAGACATGGCTACGTGAAAAACCCATTTTGGAAGGTTTCGAAATTGCCTATACACCAGCCCTCAAACAGACTAGGGGGAGACCGATGTCAGGCCTTCTGGTAGCCGTCAGGATTAATTCAGGTCTTCGGATCCTGAACTCAATTGACATTTCTCCATATATTCAAGTGACCACGGTCGGGGTGGGAAGCATGGCTGCTGGCGCAACAACCAACATCTGCATCTTTAACCTTTACTGGAACCACGCGGCCAGTGGAGCCATAAACTTCATAGACGAAGTCACCAGTCTTTGGACGAGCAGTTGGAAGCCTGCCCCCCAATTGACCTGATAGTCTGTGGAGATCTCAATATCGACTGTTTTGATCATCAGGACACATCAGGTCACAAGAAGACTTCCAACAACTTAGAATCACATTTGGCAACCCAATGGTCTCTGGAAATGGAGTTACGTGACTTGATGATGCTGAACGGCCAAACGTTAGGCGACATTCCTGCTGCCCACACATGGAGACGAGGCGACCTAAGTTCAACCTTGGATTACATCATTGTATCCAGTGGGATTCATATGAGAACGACCAGCCTGTCTGTCCAAACAATGCAGCATAGTGCTCATGACATGGTGGTATTGACATTTGCGGCAACTGACAAAAGGCCTCAAGATCGCTGGGCCTTTCCAACTAGAACAGGAGTCGGTAGGATTCGCCTAAACCTAGATCATACTGAGACAGGCAATATCTTGAGAGGTCTTCAGACTTCTGAACTCACGGAGTACAGCCATCTCCTAACCCAATACCAAGAACGCAAGAAACACATGGGCAACAGTCTTTTCTTTCCAAAGCACAAATTTGATCTTGAGGTGCAACAACGGAAACGCCTCTTACGTTGGCAGATAAGATCGGCCCACAAACAAACACCTACTGTTGCAAATGGGCTTGTAAGAAATTTCAAACAAATCTACAAGAACTGGCTCAAGTCCCATAAAGCTATTATGCTGCAGAATGACGCGGACCTGATGCTATCAAAAATGAAGAGCTCTAATGCTGTTGAATACTGGAGATTGATAAACGACAACTTTGCTCCTCAACATGCTCTCCAGGCAAACCTGGTCTCTGAGTCCGAGTGGGTATCCTTTTATGCCAACCTTTTTTGTAACAACAATGAGGTCGTTGACTGGAGTCCTCCAGCGCTGCCACATTGGGACTTGGTCTTTGATTATGAGGATATATTGAGAGTCATTAGGAACCTGCACAACTCAAGAGCCCCCGGACCTGATGGCTTAACGAACTTTACGCTTAAACTCCAACCTGAATTATGGACTACCTTTTGTGAGTTACTGTTCAAAAGAATTGTCAACAACTGCAAGACCCCTTTGTCTTGGAAATCAGCAGTGATCCTACCTATCTTCAAAAAAGGCGATTGTCGTAATCCCAAGAATTATAGACCAATTGCACTACTCGATGTATTGGGCAAGGTCTATGCCACTCTCCTCCAACAAAAACTGACTGAGTCGTTAACAAAGGACACTAGACAAACTGGATTCGTCAAAGGCTTGGGTTGCGGCATTAACCTTTTAATACTAAACTTATTGAAAATGGAAGCTTTGCGATCTAATTCCAAGATTTATCTCGCCTTGGTGGACTTGTCTCAGGCGTTCGACAGTATTAACAGAGAATTACTTTGGTCTAAATTGACCAAATGGAATTGCCCTGCAAGTCTGCTGGCCGCCATTCATGAACTACATACAAACACGACCATTAGAGTCCGCCTAGATCAAAAGGGTAATCTATCTGTACCCATCGACACCTCCCGAGGTGTCAAACAAGGTTGCCCGCTCGCGGCAACTATATTTAACTTGTACATATCCGATATCAAGGACGTATTTAGTGGCCTACGCAATTTCCCGCCAAAACTCCATGACTCCCATGTGGACTATTTAGTCTATGCAGATGATATCATTCTGATAGACTCAACTCCCATAGGTCTACAGCGCAAACTAAATGCCGTGGAAAAATATCTAATAGATAACGGGTTGGTTATCAATAGAGGGAAATGCGAAATAATGGTCCTTGAAAGACTGCAAGGATCCAATTCGAACCGGCAGAAATTCAAATGGTACGTGAACAAAGAACCCATTGGATGCGTCTTTAACACTAGTTACTTAGGAATGCAACTAAGTGCCAGCAGAAATGACGCTCCCTGGGTGAACTCAGTCAAGAAAAAATGCCGTCAATTGGCGTGCCAAGCAGTCATAATCAACAAAAAATTTGGGAAATTTACTCTAAGACCGACGTTAACCTTCTTTCAGCAGAAGGTGGTACCGTCTCTGATTTATGCTGGCGAAAACGCCTTTGGTTGTGGGTTTGAAGTGTGGAATTCTTTAGAAAACATCTTCTGGACCAGGGTTCTCCATCTCCCTAAAGGCACCTCCACTGTTTGTATTAGATACGAACTTGGCTACATATCCATGCAAGCAAGAGTCGCTTGGAATCTTCTAAGCATTTTTAGGAAAGTAAACTCTAACACCGTATCGCCTCAGATGAAGATTCTACACAGCCTACAGTTCGCCAAAGCACCTACAATTGCATTTCAATGGAACAAGATATGCTATGATGTGCTTAGCTCGTACGATATTACGATGCAATTGCTGCTTGAAAATCCAGATGCCGCGAAACTAAAGCTTTGGAGAAACAACTGGATCCAGACTTGTGACAAAAGAGCTAATTCTAAGTCCATGCGTGAAGTGCCGGCCGAGGCAAGAGCATACGGATATGTACCTCCATACTTAGCTTGCTTCCCGGACCAGTGGGCTCGGGCCGCCTACCTTCAGTTTAGGCTGAATGCTATGACAACTAAAGAACGTCTTTGCTATTGGTCTCAATCTCCGGACTCGGACCTTGTGTGTCGATTCTGTTCCTCCACAAAGGAAACACTTAAACATCTAATCATAATGTGCCCCGAGTTTGAGACTGAGAGAGTTAACATCTTCAGCCCAGTAACAATGAATTTTCAGTGCCTCACTCGTGATGACTGGTGGAGAGCTCTGTTTGATGGGTCAAACAGAGTGTTGTTATATGCTTTGGTTTCTTTCCTTCGTGTTATAAAAGATCGTCTACACGATATCTCGGTGGACTTGATCGCTGGAATGTCGTGAGGTCTGCACCCGAGACTATGTTATGGGAAATAGATGAAGGGAGGAGGCCTTGTATTGATTTGAGATGAATGTATACATTTTAGCTTGGTTTTCTTTTTTTTTTTTTTTTTTTTAAAGGTTTGTAATATAACCAATAAAAATAAAAAAAAAATAAAAAAAGAAAGTTGGAACTTGCACAATTGCTAAACCGATCTCAGGTTGTGAAGGTCGACATAGCGCCTCCAGGTGGGCATACCCCTTTCATCCAATATTTCAGTGTGCGATAGTTGGGAACAAGGTTCAGCAAGCCAACATCCAAAATGATGATGGCGGCGTCCAGCCTCTTCCCATCTGCCATTAATCCGCAGCTCCAGCGCTACTTTTGTCGGCCGTCCCATTATGATCCATCGAGTCATTAGCACCATCTGGGGTGCCGGAGGAAGAGGGCCGTTCCCTTGTATAGAGCTTTTAACTTGGCTAGAAAAATCAGCATATATTTAAGACCGTCGAACATAAGCGGTATCAGGTAATATTGTCCCCATAAATAATGTTGCCATCCCTATAGTCGCCGGGAATCTGGTTGCTGTGGTGCCCCCCCCCCGCTCCATTTAAAAACAAAAATAAAGAAAATGGGGTTGTGGGCCTGTCCCCTGGAGGTTCTATATGATGATGTTTCTGCAAAAAAAAGCGCCATTCTTGAATGGCGACATTTTTGTGGGGAAATTATCACATAGAACCACCTAAGCCTCTACTTCGTTGGCACAAACATGTTCAGCTTTTTCTGTACCAATAGTGTATAATCAGAACAGGGCGGGTTTCAGGTTTCCCTGAGCTGTGAATCCACCCCTCCTCTCGCGCGCTCCCTCTCTCTTGCTCTCTAGTGTTGTAGTGTTACTTCTCTGTCCCTGAAGTTAAGGACATGTGCTATAATAGGTCTTGAGTTAGTGCCAGTGGGGTCCTCCGCTGTAGCGAACAACGTGCTCTCTCTATGGTGCACCCCTGGGACAGCTTTACTGAGCCAATCTGCTGCAAGAGCATTTTTTCAATAAATGTGGTTGAATCATTGCCTTATTCCCCTTCTGGAAGGCTCAGTAAGCTGATGTTGTTACATCTGGACCTCCCTTCTGCATCTTCAGAATGCAGTTCCAGGGCAGCGTTGTGTGACACATTAGCACCCAGCGTTGATTTATTGGTTGCTACCCTTTCTGACAATGAGTGCTCGTCTTGGCGCAGCAGATTCATATCAACCCTGATCTTGTCAATCTTGCCCTCAAACGAGCCATGCAACGCCGCTATCGCAGCCAAGACTATCCTCATGGTCAGGGTCCTGTGCTCTTAGTCGATTGGCTGGACGCACCAGTAAATAGTGTAGGGGAATTCAGCAGAGTCTTGGTAGCAAATGAGTCCACAATGATACCTTTAGGACCTCCTTTAGTCTTGTTATTCGTCATTATAGGCTCCAGCAAGGGCCTGCTTCCCAAAGCCTCCTGCTGTAGGTTAAGCAGTGCTGTAGAAACCAATCTGGGGCAAACCCCCGTACTTAGTCACACAGTCACACTTTCATATATATCATGGGAGTCCTGCTCCATCGACATACACAAATGCAACAGGGCGTCTATCAATCGGTAGTATGTACTTCTAGCAGGCATCCAAGTAACGTGATCTGTCATGAAATCCGCCAAGGTAGAGTCACCACCAGCTCGAGCGACTCCAGTTCTAGTGGCAGCCCACCTTCTTAGTTGTGGGTTAGCGCAGGAGAGGGAGGCACATAGGCTGCACTTGACAAAAACCCTTATTTTTTTTCTTTGTTTTTATTATAAAAAACACCAAAAGATCCAACAACCCAACTTGCCCCCCTCCCAACCCACCCCCCACTCACATAGGTACCGATAACCAAAAGCAGCTACTCATTGCATGTAAGATTGTTATAGGGTCACATAGAGGTTTTTAACCATCGTCAGACTGTCCCAACACTGCACCCACAGGCACAATTTTGATCTGCGGGTAATGGATCTTTAATTCATAGTGGATTACGGAAACTGGGCCTCCTAGTCAATTTCGAGCAAGTAGTTCCTGATGGGAGGCCAATAGTCAAATGGGCGACTGGAGACAGGGAGCGTCGTCGCATACCTGGTTTCTCTCTGTTCGCATAGACGCATTCTATCCAGCCATCGTGAAAATGTGGGAGAGGCAGGTCTAGCCCACGCCCTCGCCACGAGAGATCTGGCTACCACAGGGGCCATCCCCAGGAGTTTTTCTTTCAGTACGGGACCCTCCCTCAATCAGAGCCAGTAGCCACAACTCTGGATCATAGTCATTTGCAGACTGCAACATACCATTCATTGCCTCTTCAAAAGAGTCCCAAAAGGTACGAATCTTGGAGCATCACCATGCTATATGATAAAAATCTGCAGGCTGCAACGCACACCTCTTACGGGCATGGGGATCTGTCTGGGTAGAACCTATGTATAGCAAGCGGTGAATAAATCTGGTGCACACACTTGTAATGTATCATTCTTTCTGAGACTTGTGGCATCTGCTTAGATCACATGCTGTGCATAGGCCGACATCTAGTGGAATCTGCGGAGTATTACAGTTTGTTTTTCGTAACTCAAAAATGGGCTTTGACACAGGGCGTGCCAGTAATACTATCCCTAGTGTGATGTCCACTGTACGCATGATCCCTCACGCGTGTAGGACCCTCAGATTGTTTTTTTCCGTCATACTTGTCAGAAGCATTGCGCGGAGTTCTCTGGCTTTCAGCCATTTTGCAAAAAATCAATATTAATTTCCCCGTTCATTCACTCCCACGGCGAGACATTGAAGATCGACGCCGGTCCGAAGAACAAACAACTGTCGAGAGCTGCATTATGGACCTTTTGGCCTCGGAAGGTCTCTGGCCTCGGCCCGAGCCTCGGAAGGCCTCTGGCCTCGGCCCTGCAAGTAGGGAGAGTGGGGGGTGGAATCATACTCTACACTCTTATTATTTCCTACACACACAAGCCCGCTGCCACAAGGTGCATATGGAGAGTACTCCATTTAAATTTTGCCCCAAGTGCAACTGCAAGTACCCTTGGGTTGACAAACACGCCACCTGTAACCTCTGCTTGAAGCGGGATCACCCCAAGACTAATTGCAGAGCGTGTAGCCTGTTTAAGGTGAAAACACTAAAGGACCGCTCCACTAAACGTTGGGCCCACCACGCCAGGCAACTCGAGGCCAGGGAAGCGCTGGGTCCCTTCAGTGATGGCAGCGACGCCGTACTTTCGGACGGCGAGGACACAGAGGTGTCGAAAGACGCCCAAACGCTAGTCCACGACCCCAGAGGATTGTGCGGCAGGGCAGTTATGGGGAACACACCCGGCGACACAAGCACTACCCACACTACTACTACACATTAACACTCTAAGTTCAACCGAGACTCGACACGTGTGTTGAGTTCTCAGAAGAAAGAGGCACTGAGAGAGTGGTCCACGGAGTCGGTGTCCTCTGGGCGTTCCAGGTCGAGATCGCCACACGACACAAGGCAACCGTCCACAGTTGCCAAGAGTGCCTCGCTTCCCCAAGTCACGGAGGTACGTTTGTCAGAAGACTAATCCGACCTCCACCCCCAGGCCGCACACCAGAAGTCGGCTCTGGCAGCCCGTTGGATGCCTGCTTCCGAGTTCCGACGCGCACACTCGAAAGAGAGAGAGAGAGAGTACCCCCGAATCTCGATGCCAGGCGTTGAAAAGCTTAAAAAAGGTGAAAACTTCAGGAAAACACTCTTCTACTCAAGGGGAAGGGGGTAAACAGCAGAAAAAGTCAGTGCACTCTACTTCTGCACCACAGACACATAAGGACAGACAGAAGTCCTTAGATAAGGGAAGTTCCAAGACCCCTGTCTCTGCCCCTAAGACCAAATTTATTCCTTCCACTCCTCACGATAGGGGAATAGAAGGGGAACCTTCACCAGAGGTGGTTGTCCCCAGCTCCAGAGAATGGAGCAGTGAAGATATAGAGAGTAATGAGGAGAATGTCTTCCCTGGCTGATTTCTTCTCTAAGAACCCAGAACATTTCCTCAGTTATACTCCAGACAGCGCTACTCCTTCAGGATCCAGGGACCCTCAGCCCCCTAGTAAAAAACCTCGATTTGGGACTCCAACTCAGGGCATGATTTCAGACGCTTACTACATACAGCCTTATCAACAGTATAGTATAGTGAGGATCCATAACAATATACTGAGGATCCAGACTTGCAAATGTTGGACGACCAAACGGGGGAAGATTATTATGGAGATGACGAGGGCCAGGATGGGGAGGAGGAAGACGTCGCAGAGGTCTACAATATAGACTCTCCTGTTCACAAAGAACCTCAGGTTACCGACTCTCCAGTAGATAACCAGCCCCTGCTAAATGAGGTCTTGGCTAGAGCGGCAGAGCACTTCCGCAGTGACACTCAGGGGGCACAAGAGGAGAGGGACTTCGCAGAAGAGCTAGTGGGAGACAAGAAACCCATTGCTCAGGCCATTCCTATTCTCAAATCAATTCAACATTGAATTGATCCTTCCCTTCTTAATCTTAATCTCACTAGGGCTGTGAACCCCAGAATTGAGGAGATGTTCAGGGCCGCCCAGTCAGACCCTCTTTACATAAGGGGTCAACTGAAGCCCGACTCCTTAGTAATTACTAACAGAAAGAGAGCGGGGACACCGCTATCATCATCTGAGGCTCCCCCAGACAAGGAGAGCAAAAGAATTTATGGGTTAGGAAGGAAGGTAGCCTCCACTTCCGCTTAACAAGCAAGAATCGCCAACACCACCACTCTGCTGGCAAGCTATAATTGCCACCAGTGGGAGCAGGTAGCTGCTCTCATTGACTCCGCACCGGAACCACTAAAGGGTCAGTTGGCCCAGATCGCGTCGGAGGGCAGAGCCGTATCAGGTTGCATCCTGAAGACAACCTTTGACGCCGCAGATAATGCAGGCCGGCTCATAGCAGAGAGCACTGTCATTAAGAGGCACGCTTGGCTAAGACAGTCGCGGTTTAAACCCGAGACCCAGGCAACCCTTATTGACATGCGCCAAAATTCGCAAAGGGGCTCCAATTATGCACAGGGACAGGGTACATCATGGGGTGGCAACCAGTAGACTACCCAAAGTTACAGCAGAGGTAACAAGAGGAGCTGTGGTAGAGGTAGAGGCAGCCCAGGCAGAGGCGGTACGCCTCCCGCAAAGCAGTGACGTTGCGCTCAGGGTCCCTTTCCACGCATCCCCAGTAGGGGGCCGCATTTCCAACTTCACCCAAGCAAGGGATCACATCAGACAGATGGGTGCTGTCCAAAGTGTCCGCAGGATACTGCATCAAACTGCTAGAGCGTCCCCGAAACCACCCTCCACGACAGAAAATACATTCCCTAGACCAACAGAAGATCCTCCTCGAGGAAATCGTCAATCTTCTCGCAAAGGACGCGATAGAACTCGTCCCGGGCAACCAGGTAAACAAGGGTATCTATTCAACTTACTTCCTTGTGCCAAAAAAAGATTTGACAATGCGCCCAGTATTAGACTTGCGCCCTGCAAACAAGTATGTCAAGCCCCAAAAATTTTGCTGTCTACTCTCCAAGAGGTAATTCCACTCCTAAAAAAATAAAAATGGGATTACATGGCAACATTGGACATGAAAGATGTACATTTTCATATTTCCATGTTCCCAGCGCACAGAAGATTCTTGCGCTTCAAGGTGGACAGTCAGCACTACCAGTTCAAGGTGCTGCCCTTCGGTATAGCCTCGGCTCCAAGGGTATTCACCAAGGTACTGGCGGTGGCGGCCGCACACCTACGCAGGGAGGCAATCCCAGTTTACCCTTACCTGGACGACTGGCTCATCACCGGGGAGACCCCAGTAATTTGCAGATCCAACATCCAGAGAACGATCGACCTCCTCTTCGAATTGGGTTTCTCTATCAACGAGAAAAAATCAAGCCTGGTGCCAAGCACCTCCAAACAGTTCCTAGGAGCTGTCCTAAACACTCAAGAGGGGTCGGCCTTTCCATCAGAGGAAAGAATTCGGAATATACTACTGCAAATGCCTCAATATCAGTCCGGTCGCCAGTTAAGGGCGCGCAAAGCGATGAGTTTGCTAGGCATGATGGTGTCATGTATTTACCTGGTCCCCCATGCGCGCCTGCGCATGCGACCCATGCAAGAATGATTGGCGAAACAGTGGTCTCAGGCAAGTGGACAGTGGGACGATCTAGTGGTCGTTTCGCCAACACTTGTACAAAGTCTCCACTGGTGGACAAGAGAGAACCTGTCAAAGAAGAAACCCTTTTATGATCCGCAGATAAAAGCTGTAGTCCCTACAGACCCGTCCCTGTCGGGGTGGGGAGCACACCTCCTTCACCACACAGCTCAGGGTCCCTGGTCTCACTCAGTGGCCAAGAATCATATCAATCTGCTAGAGCTCCTGGCAGTCTTCAGAGCGCTTCGGGCTATGGAACCCCACCTGTTGAACCTGTCAGTACAGATCTTAACAGACAGTACAACAGCAATGTTTTACATAAACAAACAGGGAGGCACTCGTTCGCCAAATCTGTCCAGGCTTGCCCAGAAAATGTGGACATGGGCACTCGGATGGAACATTTACCTGTCATCTCAACATGTTCCAGGGGATCTCAATTCACTAGCAGACGCTTTGAGCAGAGATCCCCTCCGAGAAGAACATGAATGGTGTCTGCACAGAGAAATCGTCGAAGATCTCTTCTCGCAGTGGGGTTTCCCCACTATAGACCTATTCGCCACAAGCGAAAACGGGCAATTCCCAGGATTCGCATCCAGGTTCCCCCAGCCAGGCTCCAAGGGGAACGCCCTGTGGATGAACTGGTCAGGGAGGTTTGCCTACGCTTTTCCACCAACTCCTCTCATGAGGAAAGTGGTCAACAAGATGCACAGGGAATCGATGACGCTCATCCTAGTTGCTCCCATGTGGGCGAGACAACCGTGGTTCCCACACCTGCGCAGACTACAGCGTGCGAACCCATCATACTCCTGTGCTGACACAACCTACAATCCCAGCACCAAGGTCAAACAATGCATCCTCAACCCAGCTCAATGAACTTGGCAGCAGGGCTCCTGAAGTCATAGAGTTTGGACACCTCAATTTATGTCATGATGCCCGCTCCCGGGGAGCCAGTTCGAGCCCTGCGTCCCCGAAAGCGGACATCCAGTCCCCAAGGAAGGACCTAGCAACCCCATATAGGGGCCCTTTGGACAGTGTCCTGGCGCCTTTGGCGCCAGGTTCATAAGTCATCAGTCCTGGCGCCATAGGCGCCAGGCTCATTATGGGAGTGCTTGGGTGCACTTACCTGATGCAGACCATGCTGCAGGATCCCGGCCTCCTTTAGGCCTGAAAGTAACTACTTTACCTGTGGGACTAATTTACCATCCGGGCGTGGTCGGGGAAGGATACATACCTGATTGGAGGAAGGATACATACCTGGAACTTCTTCCAAGGCTATTTAAACCCCACCCTAACAGCCACACGTGCTTCGCGTTGTTCTGCATCTAGCAGCTGGACGCTCACCGTGTCTGCTCCTGCATCCTGACTTCTGCCACGCCTGCCAGCATCCTGAATCACCTGCAAAGGAAGAGAAGAAGAGAACAGAAGAAGGAAAAGTCCTTACCTGCTAAAACCGCATCCCGGAGACATCTTGCCGACAATCCTGAAAAGGAAGACTTTTATTTAAAAGCTCATCAAGTCGATCGCTGCAGCGCCGCATTCCACTCACCTTTACAGGGCGCCTCCATGTTCAGCAGCGATCATCCGGATTCGCAGTCACGCCCCAGCGCCTAGGGAGAAAAAGACCAGAACAAAAGGTGAGAGAGAGAAGGGAATAAGGAAAGCTAAATCTCCATGTTAAGACTTACCTGCTGATTCATTCCCTCTCCATTTCGGGTCCGCGCCGCATCCTGGCATTTCCGGACCCCGGCCCCTAAGGGGAAAAAAAGACATCAGCGTTAATGAGCGAATGAAAAGACATTACCAAAAAAACGCTCATTAAAGACCTGATTTCTACAAGGATTTCACCTCTCATCTCGGGTTGGTGCCTGTTGCCCGGCATTCCGTACCCCGGTCCCTATGGGGTAAAAGACACTAGCATTAGTACATTAATGCATGGACACAAGGGGAACCTCTTATCAAAAACTTACCTGGAAGCCACGCAAGTTTGGTTCTCACCAATCCGAAAATCCAGTGAAGTAACTGGATACCAACGCGCCCCTGCATCAGAAGCAGGATGGAGAGCTCGTCCTTCCAGACCCGAAGGTGAGACGCTACGAGGAATCACAGAAGGGTTTCGAGGAGGGTGAGAGGGGAAAGTGGGAGGCCGATTGCATTACCCCGCAGACAGTTAATCCCCTATTTCCGCCTACAGAAGGATACTTCTGCAAGCCAGACAAGCCAGATTTGGGGGGCCCGGTCTAGTCCGTCTTCCGAACCCTGCGCATCACCTTAGAAGAGGTCACAGCAGCGCGAACCAGGCCAGAGCCTCCGTGGGAGTCAGGTGAGCGTTACAGAACGCAAAGCCTTCCTACAAATTCCCACCCAGGCGCTATGGAAAGTTCTGAGACTGATCAGTTGGCCCAATTACTGGGGGAATTACGGGCCAAAGTACATGCCGCTCGTCAAGAGACTAATGCCCTCAGAAGGGAATTAATAATATCAAAGGAAAGAACTGATGACCTGGCCAGACAGCTTTTGCAAGGTCAAGCTGGGCAAACTCCTTTACCCGGTTCCGGAGGGAACCCCGCTCCTGTGGTTTCCAGTAACCCTGTGCAGATTAATCTACCTGGAAACATGCCGCTGGCCCCACCCGAACGCTTTGCTGGGGACCCCAAACAATTCGCCGTATTCATGAATCAGTGTCGTTTGCACTTCCTATGCAGACCTGAGGCCTTCCCTAATGATCAGACCAAGGAAGCCTTTGTATTGTCATATGTCAGCGGCTGCGCTGCCGATTGGTCAGTTCCACTGGTTACTAAAGATGACCCGATTCTCTGTGATTTTCAAAGGTTTCAAGCAAGCATGGAAAGGTTATTTGCTCGACACTCTCAGGGGCAGGCTCTGGATGACGAACTTCTATCCCTGCGACAGGGCAATCAGGACCTCCTATCCTATATTGCAACCTTTAATAGACTAATTGTGGAAACAGGATGGCCAGAGGATAAAAGAGTCACGTTGTTTTATCGAGGCCTACGCGGAGAACTTAAAGATGTCTTGGCCCAAGTTGTAAATCCGCCCCAAGAATGCACAGCGTATATAGACTTAGTGGTCCAATTGGATCACAGACTTCAAAACAGAAAAGCAGATCGGTCCAGGTTTGAGACCCGGGTGTTGGTCAAGACCCATGCTAATCCCAAGGGAGTTGATGTCTCTGAGCCTATGCAAATTGGAGGGGTTAAAGGACCCTTAACTCAAAAGGAACGTGAAAGGAGGCGGCAGTTAAAATTTTGTCTTTATTGTGCGAATTCTTGACACTTTCTACGAGATTGCCTGGCAAAACCGCCCCGAAAGGCGGTAGGAGCCGCTGATAAAAACCATGGAGACTCTGTTTTGGGAAACGACTCCGCCCGACAAGTGTAGGGGTCCGCTTGCCGAGCTTGAAAACTAACTCTCAGACCTCGCATTTCATTGTGCCAATGGTTCTCGTAGATCCAGAACAGCCTAAGCGGTTGCATGCAATAAAGGTATACATCGATAGTGGGGCTATTGGAAACTATGTGGATCGTGAATTGGTCTCTAGGATTAACCTCCCTCTCCATCCTAAAACCAGCAAAGATGTCATCACCACAGTCGATGGAACTGAAATTGCCTCTGGACCGGTAACACATTCCACTACTGAGGTGACTCTTATTGGTCCCGACGGCCATCGGGAGGGTGTTGTGTTTGATGTAATCAAGGCTCCACAGTTTCAGGTTATTCTTGGAATCCTTTGGTTAGAGACACATAATCCCCGAATTGATTGGCGAGCTAAGAGAATAACCTTCCCGGATTGTACACAAACCTGCTACCCAGAAAACCTGAAGATTAATCTAGCATCTGTAACCTCAGCCTCCATGCAACTACCTCCGGAATACCAAGACTTTCAGGACGTCTTCCAAAAGGAACAGGCCCAACACGTTACCTCCTCACAGATCGTACGATTGCCAAATCGATCTGGTGCCCGGTGCACAACCCCCTTGTAACAGGATTTATGCCCTTACCGAACCTGAGAATCTGCATTTGAGACAATATTTGGATCAATACCTAGCTAATGGTTTTATTCGCCCGTCAAAGTCCCCGGCATCCTCGGCTTTGTTCTTCGTGCCCAAAAAAGAAGGCGACCTTAGAACTTGTATCGATTACCGCGCATTCAACCAGATAACGGTTAAAAACCGTTATCCTCTGCCTCTGATCCCTGAACTCCTTGACCAGGTGAATGACGCTTGCATATACACCAAGTTAGATCTCCGGGGGGCTTATCTGGTACGAGTAAAAGAAGGCGACGAATGGAAAACTGCCTTCCGTACTAAATACGGATTATTCGAGTACCAGGTGATGCCTTTCGGATTGTGTAACGCGCCGGCTGCCTTCCAATACTTCATGAATGATGTCCTTCGGCAACTCATCGATGTTTGTGTTGTCGTATATATCGATGACATTCTGGTGTACTCCTCTTCGGAATCTGATCACAGAAAACGCGTCAGGGCAGTACTTGAAAAACTGCGCCAACACAAACTATTTGCTAAATTGGAGAAATGTGTTTTCCATACCACAGAAGTCGAGTTTCTAGGTTTCATTCTGACACCCAACGGAGTCCGAATGGACTCAAGAAAAGTGGATGCCATCCTCAAATGGCCATCACCAGCTCTGTAAAAGGGGTTCAAAGCATGCTCGGCTTTGCCAATTTCTATCGTAGGTTTATCCCGGAATTTTCACGCGTGGTACAACCCATTACTGCACTCTTGAGGAAAAATAAACGTTTTGAATGGTCTGAAGAAGCCGAGCAGGCCTTTCAAGATTTAAAAGCTAAGTTTACCTCCGCACCTATATTGAAACACCCGCGTCCAAATCTCCCTTATGTCGTCGAGACTGACGCATCCAGCCTAGCCATGGGAGCTGTCCTGTCCCAAAGAGATCCCGAAACCAACCAACTGCATCCCGTAGCATTTTGGTCCAGAAAATTCTCGGCACCTGAGGTTAATTATGCAATCACCGACAAAGAACTGTTAGCCCTTAAGTCCTCTTTTAAAGCCTGGCGGCATTATCTGCTTGGCGCTCGACATACCATCACAGTGATCACTGATCACCGGAATTTACAGTATTTGAAAACCGCCAAGGCTCAGTCATCACGGCAGCTCCGATGGGCTTTGTTTTTCGCTGAATTTGATTTCGTGATTACCTATCGACCTGGCTGCAAGAATGGCAAAGCAGACGCCTTATCCCGAATTGGAATGGGAGATTCTGATACAAACTCAGAACCAGTACCAATAATTCCTGAACAGAGGATTCTAGGCATGATTTCGTTACAGACGCTTGAAGACATTCAAGCCAGAGTGAAACAACTCCTGGATCCTACAACCTTACAGGATTGGATACAAAAGGGATCAGACTTTACCATAGATAATGGTTTACCTTATTTCCAAGGACGCTTA
The DNA here is from genome assembly GCF_040938575.1 of Ambystoma mexicanum. Lineage (NCBI taxonomy): Eukaryota > Metazoa > Chordata > Amphibia > Caudata > Ambystomatidae > Ambystoma > Ambystoma mexicanum. Next base: position 428,038,024 of record NC_090936.1, on the reverse strand, counting down.
TTCCTTCCACATAAGGAAATACACAAACTAGTTATTTCCGGTTATCATGATACATTAATAGAGGGACACCCCGGTATTGCCATGACAGAGGAAAAGGTGAAACGACAATTTTGGTGGCCCTCTTGGCGAAAAGATGTTAAATCTTTTGTGATGTCCTGTGGTGTTTGCGCCCAAAATAAGTCAAAAGAAAAGACCAGCTGGTCTCCTTCAACCTCTAGACATACCGCCAGCACCCTGGCACACCCTATCAATGGATTTTATTACGGACCTGCCTCCTTGTTCGGGGTACAATACTATTCTGGTAATTGTGGATTTGTTTTCCAAAATGGCCCACTTTATTCCTTTGAAAGGTTTACCTTCAGCTTCTGTCCTAGCCAAAGAATTCCTCGAAAATATTGTTCGGCTACATGGATTCCCATCTATACTAATCTCTGACCGGGGAAGCCAATTCATTTCCCACTTCTGGCGCAAATGTTGTCAAATGGCGCAGATCGACGTAAGATTATCGACCAGTCACCACCCTCAGACCGATGGTCAGACCGAGAGGACAAATCAGACCCTTGAGCAGTACTTACGGTGTATGTTACAGCAATCTGAAAGCAACTGGAAAGACATTCTTTGGATAGCCGAATACGCATATAATAATTCGGTACACTCTGGAACTGGCCACAGTCCTTTTTATACTTTGTTTGGGCATCACCCTCGAACCTCAAACCTTGACTCACTTCAGAACCTCGGAATGCCTGCAGTAGAACATCTGCATTCTACAATTACCCAAGCCTTTAAAGAGGCAACTACACATTTACAACAAGCCAAGAGAAAATACAAGGAGAATGCTGATTTACATCGGAGTGAAGCACCTCCGTATCAGATTGGGGATCAAGTGTGGTTAGCTACCAGACATTTACCACTCAAAGGGCCTCGAACTTTTAACCCAAAATATCTGGGACCTTATTCTATTACGGCAATAATTAACCCAGTGGCTGTTAAACTTGATTTACCAGCTAGTATGCGAATTCACCCTGTTTTTCATGCGTCACCTCTGAAACCAGTGGTACCCGGAACCCGACTACTCAAACCTCCAGAACCTATTTTAATAGATGGGGAGCCCGAATTCGAAGTGAAGAACATTTTAGACTCAAAAATGTTTAGGTCAAAACTGTTCTACCTAATTGATTGGAAGGGGTACGGACCTCAGGAGAGGTTGTGGGAACCCAGCGATCATGTGCATGCACCTCGATTAGTCAGGATATTCCACCGACTCTTCCCAGACAAACCAAAACCCCCGGAGGGAACAACCTTGGGAGGGGCCTTGGGGGGCTGTGGGGGGAGTGCTGTCATGATGCCCGCTCCCGGGGAGCCGGTTCAAACCCTGCGTCCCCGAAAGCAGACATCCAGTCCCCAAGGAAGTACCCAGCAACCCCATATAGGGGCCCTTTGGACAGTGTCCTGGCGCCTATGGCGCCAGGCTCATAAAAGACATCAGTCCTGGCGCCATAGGCGCCAGGCTCATTATGGGAGTGCTTGGGTGCACTTACCTGATGCAGACCATGCTGCAGGATCCCAGCCTCCTTGAGGCCTGAAAGGAACTACTTTACCTGTGAGACTAATTTACCATCCGGGCGTGGTCGGGGAAGGATACATACCTGATTGGAGAAAGGATACATACCTGGAACTTCTTCCAAGGCTATTTAAACCCCACCCGAACAGCCACACGTGCTTCGCGTTGTTCTGCATCTAGCAGCTGGACGCTCACCGTGTCTGCTCCTGCATCCTGACTTCTGCCATGCCTGCCAGCATCCTGAATCACCTGCAAAGGAAGAGAAGAAGAGAACAGAAGAAGGAAAAGTCCTTACCTGCTAAATCCGCATCCCGGAGACATCTCGCCGACAATCCTGAAAAGGAAGACTTTTATTTAAAAGCTCATTGCGTCGATCGCTGCAGCGCCGCATTCCACTCACCTTTACAGGGCGCCTCCATGTTCAGCAGCGATCATCTGGATTTGCAGTCAAGCCCCAGCGCATAGGGAGAAAAAGACCAGAACAAAAGGTGAGAGAGAGAAGGGAATAAGGAAAGCTAAATCTCCATGTTAAGACTTACCTGCTGATTCATTCCCACTCCATTTCGGGTCCGCGCCGCATCCTGGCATTTCCGGACCCCAGCCCCTAAGGGGAAAAAAAGACATCAGCGTTAATGAGCGAATTAAAAGACATTACCAAAAAAATGCTCATTAAAGACTTACCTGATTTCTACAAGGATTTCACCTCTCATCTCGGGTCGGTGCCTGTTCCCCGGCATTCCGTACCCCGGCCCCGATGGGGAAAAAGACACTAGCATTAGTACATTAATGCATGGACACAAGGGGAACCTCTTATCAAAAACGTACCTGGAAGCCAAGCAAGTTTGGTTCTCACCAATCCGAAAATCCAGTGAAGTAACTGGATACCAACGCGCCCCTGCATCAGAAGCAGGATGGAGAGCTCGTCCTTCCAGACCCTAAGGTGAGACGCTACGAGGAATCACAGAAGGGTTTCGAGGAGGGTGAGAGGGGAAAGTGGGAGGCCGATTGCATTACCCCGCAGACAGTTAATCCTCTATTTTCGCCTACAGAAGGATACTTCTGCGAGCCAGACTAGCCAGATTTGGGGGCCCGGTCCAGTCCGTCTTCCGAACCCTGCGCATCACCTTAGAAGAGGTCACAGCAGCGTGAACCAGGCCAGCGCCTCCGTGGGAGTCAGGTGAGCGTTACAATTTACCACAGAGGTGCATGGACATCCTAAAGGAATCTAGGAAACCAAACACGAGGCACTGTTATTTTGATAAATGGAAAAGATTTGTTATCTGGTGCCAGAATAAGCAAATCAACCCTGTTGATTGCACTTCTTCCAATATTGTCACCTACATGCTCCACCTGCTGGATGCAGGGTTGGTATTTAATTCACTCAAGGTACCCCTGGCGGCGCTGTCAACCTACACCACCTCCCATAACAAGGTTTCGTGATGGAAAGTACCAGTGGTTAAAGCCTTCAGGGAAGGGGTAAAGAGACTCCACCCTCCAATTTCAAACCCACCACCAGGATGGGACCTTAATGTGGTGCTTGCTAAGCTCATGGGCCCACCCTTTGAACCCATGCATAAAGCCAGTCTCAAACACCTGACCTATAAAACTGCATTCTTAGTAGCCATTGCATCCATAAGAAGGGTCAGTGAAATTCAGGCTCTGTCAGTGCAGGATCCTTTTTTTACTGTTCATAAGGATAAACTGGTTATACAAACACACCCTAGGTTCTCACCTAAGTTCATTTCTAAATTCCACGTTAACCAGGCCATTGAGCTTCTGGCCTTCCAAGAACCCAAAAGCTCTGCTGAGGTAAATCTACACACTCTAGATGTGCGAATAGCGGTCCTCTACTATGTAGACAAGACCAGGCCGCTAAGAAAAACAGACCAACTGTTTGTCTCCGTAGCTACAGGTAGAGAGGGAGATTGCGTCTCTAAAGGTGCCATCTCCAAGTGGATCGTCAGTTGTATCCAGCTATGTTACTCCCTTTCTGAAAAGACTCTGCCTTTTATGCCAGGAGCCCACTCTACAAGAGGCTTTGGGCCCACTCTGGCTTTCATTGCAAATGTACCCCTTGACACCATTTGCAAAGCAGCTACATGGAGCTCTATTCACACTTTTACTCAGCACTACTGCATTGACACTCATTCCAAGACACATACTCAAGTGGGACAAGCGGTTCTAAGACACCTGTTTGCTCATGACCCTTCTCACATCCCACCTCCTTCGTCTAACACTGCTCGCTAATCTATGCACAGCATGTGATCTAAGCAGATTCCACAAGCCTCAGAAGGGATACATTACTCACCATAATCGTATTTCTGATGTTTGCATCTGCTTAGATTCCCAGTAGTCTGATCTATCTATCTGCTTGGATTATCTGTACTCGTGCTACTCCTCATGCTACCTCATGTCAGGAAAAATACAATCTGAGGGTCCTACACGTGTGAGGGATCATGGGTACAGTGGACGTCACACTAGGGATAGTATTACTGGCACGCCCTGTGTCGACGCCCATTTTTGAGTTTCGAAAAACAAACTGTAATACTCTGCAGCTTCCACTAGATGTCGGCCTATGCACAGCATGTGAATCTAAGCAGATAGAAGCATCAGAAATACGTTTACGGTGAGTAATGTATCCCATATCCGCGGTTTATGGATATATGACGGGTTTGCATGCAGACAAGTTTCCATTGAGCCTCGCTTAATGTCTTTCCTAGCGTCATTTCCCACTTGGTTTTGTATGAGTGATTCACTGCACCCCTCTCAGACCTAATCATTTTATAAGTAGTGGACACCATTTTCCCAGCTATGGCAGGGTTAATCATATGAGGAACCGGGGCTTGCGGGAAGTTAGGCCATTTATCTTTAAGAATACTGCGCAACCTATAATAGTGTAACAGCGTCACCGCATTATGTGCACCTCTAAGGCAGAGTTCCCCCCACAGTAGGAATCTACCGTCTTAAACCATGTCCCTCAACGTTTCAATTCCCAATGCCTGGAAAAGCACTCTGAATGAGCTCCCATGCGTGAGCGGAATCCCGATTGTATTGTATAAAGGAAGATTGGGCAAGTAACTAGGGGTAGCGCCTTTCAGTTGGCACATCCGTTCCCAAGCTTTACTAGTTATCTCTATGGGCTGGATCTTGTCCTGTGGGGCTGCCTCTCTATTTCCCCAAAGCACGCCCAACAACGCATCTGGGGCAGTTCTAGCTCTCGCCAGCCTTGTGTGTGGAGAGACACTGGCCGAAGCACTCCAGTCAGGTATGTATTGCACCTGTGCCGCCAGAGAATACATATACTTTTCCTGATATTCTATTCCCCCTAGCTCGTACGGATGGGTCAATGTATCATAAGAGATCCTAGGCTTCTTCCCAGCCCATACGACTCTGGTCATCACTCCCCGCACGCGACTCCAGTACTGAACCGGGGGCCACACCGGCACATTGTTATAAACATATAAAAGCTTTGGAAGTATCAGCATCTTGGCCAGGGCTACTCGGGCAGCCTGTGAGATAGGGAGGCGTATCCATGTTTCAACCTTCTGTTCTATTGCCTCCAGCGGGATCGTATAATTATCCCTATATAGTCTACCCCTGTCAGTGGATACTGAGATGCCCACATACCGAATCGCTTGAGGGCATCAGCGGAGCCTGTCCCTCCACATCCGCTTGCTGCACAACGCGGGACAGGGGGCTTACTTAGGACTTGTCCCATTTAATCCTAAGACCCGAGTGTTCACCAAACCTAGTCACTTCCTGTGTCAAAGGGGTCAAATTTTCGCGTGGATGTTTAAGGTATAGTAGTATCTCATCGGCATACAAGGATATGGCAGATAGATGTGCTTGAATACGGATGCCACGTTGTGCATGTAGTTCACGGATATGGCAAGCCAATGGCTCCATTGCGAGCGCAAATAATACCGGGGAGAATGGACAGCCCTGGCGGGTACCACGTGTACGGTAAATGCATTGTGAAACAAAGCCATTTGTGTATACCGCCGCACGGGGGCCGCATATAGTAGTTTGACCCAATTAATATAGGTAAGCCCGAATCCCGAGCATCGCAGCACCTCAAATAGAAAAGGCCACTCGACCGATTCGAAGGCCTTCTCTGCGTCTAGCGCAGCGACCACCATCAGCACCCTCTGTTTGATGTTATGCATAAGGGCAAACAGCCGGCACAGATTATGCTGAGTGGATCTTTCCAGGATGAATCCCGCCTGATCGGGCAAAACTAAGACTGGCATATGAGGGAGGCTATGGTTTGTAAGAATCTTAGCTAGTATTTTATTGCCCGTATTAATCAGTGACAACGGTCTGTATGATGACATAATTTGAGGATTTTTGCACGGCTTCAAAAGAACGATCAGTAACGCAGATCTGATGGATTCAGGTAATGTGCCAGTATCTAAGGCGCTTTCATACATTCTCAACAGGTGAGGAACCACCAGTTCAGCATATACCTTGTAAAATTCTGCTGTTATTCCATCCATCCCTGGAGCTTTCCCGTTAGGAAGGGATTTAATAGCAGCGCATATCTCATCCTCAGAGATGGGTTCATTGAGGGCACTTCCCTGCTCCCTATCAATCCACCATAAGGCTATCTCATCCAGATAACGTATCAGCTCATCATGACCGGGTGTAGATCGTGCAGTATATAACTGCTCATAGTATTCCCTAAATTCGGCACTGATCATGTGTGTCCATCTTGAGGTCCCCATCCTTACCCTCGATCTCTATACAAGTGTTCTGCCGCCCCTTTCGGATGACCCATGCCAGAGTTTTACTCGGTCTATCAGCTTCACAGTATCTGGCCGCAAGGATTGGGTCCCCTATAAACCTCTTCCCTGCTTGCCAATTGCCGAAGCCCTTCCCTGAGCGCTCCTAGCTCGCTTCAAAGTTCAGGTGTATCCTGCCACCCTTGTCTATTCTCTCTCTCGAATCTGCCCCTCAACCCCTGCATGGAATGACGAATGGTCTTTAGCACCCTCCCTTCCTTAGATCTACTACATCCCCTAATGTAAGCCTTAAAGGCCTCCCAGACTGCACCCTGGTCTGGTACTGAGCCCGTGTTCGCTAGAAAAAAGTATCAATCTCCTGCTCAATTTCAGCACGGAATGTCACATCTTCGAGCAGTGGCTCTAAATCGCAATCTTAATGGGCACGGGGAGATCTTGGAAATCTCCAGGCACACCCTGACTGGAGAGTGATCCGAGAGAGTCCAGGGGAGGATGGACGCCTCAGACACCCCACCCAACATGGGACTGGAGACCATAATATAGTCTATCCTGGATGCACTACTGTGTACCTCAGAAGAATGTGTATTCCCTGTCCTCCGAGTGCCTGTGTCTCCACACATCCAACAGCCTGTAATATTGGGATATCGAGGACCAAGCCTTGACCGCCTGCGGTAGAGCAGTCTGCATTGTTGGCGACCTATCGAGATCCAGCGTGAGGGCTAGGTTAAAATCACCAGCCCATAATATTTTGTATCCTGGGAACTTGTGTATATGACTAGCGCATTGTTGAAAGAACTCGGGCGAGTGAGTGTTTGGAGCATAAATGTTTATCAAAAGGAGGTTAGTGCCTAGTATCTCATCTGCAAGCAATATGAAATGCCCGTCCTCGTCTGTGATCTCTGCATGTAGTCTAAATTGCAGTGCGGTATGTATGTATATTGCAACCACTCTGGAATGTGAAGTATATGAGGAGTCATACCTATGTATGCCCCAACCCGGAAATCTAGGAAGAGGAGTGCTGCGGGCTAAGTGCGTCTCTTGGAGACGCAGCACATTTGCACCATGATTCCTCCCATAATTTGCTATTAGGCGAGACTTCTTCTAGTTAGTTAGCCCCCTGATATTCCATGGAAGGACTGTCGACTGTGTCCCATGCTGACCACGCATTGTTGGGCCAGTCATCTCCCCGGTGAAGTCCCACTTTCCCCGTCATGACCCGCACTGTGTGAGCATAGTGCATAGCATCACATGTACCTTTATTCACTGCCATCAAGTACCCTATGTGAGTTTCCAAGTAGCAACATAACCCCCAAACTCCACTAACAATTAAACATACCCGGCAATCAATTGGCATCCCCCAAACCCTCCCCACCCACACCAGAAACCTACCGGCACCCCATCAACCCACCCCTCTTCAACCATCCCCTTCTACAACCATAACAAACTGCAGAAATTACGGCTAGAGGTGCGCTAAGGGCGGACCGCGCGGTCCAGATTGCGACAGCGACTATATTACCACCTCCGGGACATTTCCTGCTGTTCTGAGTTTATATGACAGGTCATTTTTTTAACTCCAGCAGTTCAGGGCTCGTCATGATGCTGCACACAATCCAGGGTGTCGTGGAGAGAGTTATTGCGGCTCCCGAGGTTCGGGCAGGTTCAATGCAAACTGCTCCGCTGCTTCTGGATACGTAAAGAAGAGTGTTGAGCCATTATGTTTCACCAGGAGTTTAGCGGGAAAAAGCATTGCGTATTTGACTCCTTTCCTGCGCAGGGAAGTTTTTACAGCCTGAAACGTTTTCCGCAAATCCTGTACCCAAGGGCTGAAGTCGGGGAACAGACGAATTGTGGAGGAGCCCCATTGCAGTTCACCCCTCTCTCTGGCCGTGCAGAGAATAACGTCCCGATCTCTATAATTGAATATTCTGGCAATGATCGGGCGCTCGGGGGGTGGTGGGGGGGCCCGGCGGGGGTCCGGTTGGCCAGAGATCTGTGAGCCCTCTCAACCATAAACATCGATGTAAGAGGGCAGGTTACCCAGCGCTTCTACCAATAGTGCTTCCACGAATTTCTCCATATTGTCAATAGCTGTCGATTCTGTCCCCCCAAGTATCCGGATGTTGTTACGCCGAGATCTCCCCTCCAAATCTTCATTCTTGGACTGAATCTTTTTGACTGCCTGTTGCATTACCGCCATTTCCCGCTGGAGGGTGACCAACCTGTCCTCATTCTCCCCAATCCGCTGTTCTGCTTCTGACACGCGACCACACAAATTCTCTATTTGCACTGCTGATATATCAACTTTTCACGATAGGCCATCAATTTTAGCCCCAATACTGTTAGTGCTGCTCTTCAGAGCCAGCAGCGTTTGATTCAGGTCAGCTACGTCCAACTGAGCTTGGGGCGAGCCAGTCAAAGACGCAGGAGTTGTTTAGGCCTGATCTGGGCGAGCAAACTGGTCCATCCTGGCTTGCTTCCGAGGATTTCCCGTGCCAAAATCACTCCACAGTAGCTCTGGCGCTCATGCCAGTCCTTCGGGGTGATGGTACACAGACTACTCGAAGATGAAGGGGCACCATTGTATGGGAGGATAGGTCTATAAGACCCCCTCCCCGACATATCCTTCCCATGTGAGGTTAGTGGCTCGTCAGGGGCCCCCTGTTACCAGGGCCCAGGTAGCAGGGTGGCTGCTGATCGACACACAGGGCCAATCATGTTGTACTGTAACAGACAATAGACTCTAATTTGGAAGCACCAGGACTCCATTTTAGATAATAGCGACTTGAACCCGAATGAGACAGCCTGTCTGCGAATGCTGCAGCTTGGCCCCCACTCACGGTGCACAGGGAGCCATGCCCTCCCCCGGTGCCTCCACTCCATGGTAGATCCGCTGAAGGCCCGTTCTCACGAGCAACCAGACACGAACATGTATCGGAACAAACACTGTATCATTTACCTTCCGCAGTACATCACTGTCCCCGAAGTGACCGGACTCGCGGTTCAAGTCTGGAAAACAACAAAAAAAACATCCTAATAGAACAGGCCTCGACCCTGCATCCAACCCCTAACGTAAAATATATGGTATCAATACCCTCCTCGTGTGAACCCCTGTCTATGATCCCCCCCAAATGAATTGTCAACCACACACCAAAGCCTGTCAATTCATAGAGTTGCTATGATAATTATAAACACCTGTGTTGGGGAAGGGATAAAAGTTCATAAGTATTGGTAAAGTAAGAATGACCTCAGCCCGTGCAAGATACCGTGTGCGTAGAAGCCTCAGTGAAAGAGCTTGATACAGCCCACCTAGTGCCAACTAACGAATGCTGCTAAGTACAAAGGAAGGCAGAAAAAGCATTACCGAGAATGTGTGTCGTGCAGTGGGGCACGTTTAAATGCATGACCAAGAATGTAAATGTACCACCACCTTTGAACGTATTGCTTTTATGCTCCTGAGTACACCACCAAACCTAATGCTACCTCATGTTATCCAACTGCTACTGTGTGTGATTGCTAAAATGTAGTCTTCCAATATTCTGTGATGTATGAAACACTGCCAAACTTTCATTCTCCAGCATGGGGTCTGGCATGGATTCACATGCTCATGAATATTCCCCGTCGTCAGGCTGGGAATCCTCGGTAAACAAAAAATCAGTATCAGTTTCGTTTCTGATCTGTCTTTCTTAGTAGTAACCAATCACTGATCTCTGGGTCATACTGCCCCCAGCCAATGACTGCCCTCTCCCTAAGCCCCGCCTCCGACAGCCATCCTCAGATTTTTACTGCACGCTCAAGTGTTGGGAGTCCTCGTGTTTAGCTCTCGAGTTTTTTTTTACTCCGTTTTCATGCTTTTTCAGGAGATTTTCTCATTTTTTAGGTTTAATCGAGCATCAAGCTCCACCGTTTCTATTTCCAATAACGTCGAGTTTATACTTCTTGGAGGATTCCGGAAGATCTGCGGCCTACCTCAACGGACATGGCCCAGGACAAAGGAAGCTCGACGGCCGGATCCAAGCTGTTCAGGAACTGCCCTGGATGCGGATTATATAACGTTTTCAAAGAGGACGAGCATTCGCAATGTCTCTACTGCCTTCATGAGGGCAAGACGCACGTGGAGAAGGACTGTGCGTTCTGCAAGAACCTTTCGGAACGGACCAAACACGATCGTCGTTCCCGCCTCGCCTCCTGGCTGGAGAAGGGCACCGCAAGTGAGATGGCGAAGAAGAAGGTTGACGGGGGCCCAACAGAAGGCCAAGCACTGCGAGTCCACGGGCTCCGGGAGCGCCGATAGGTCGCGCTCTTCGGTTGCCAAGCAGGGCGCAACTTCCCCCGGCACCTTCGACCACGAGCCAGTGCTTTGGTTCGGGGAAGAAGTAGTCCGAGAACCCGGGTAGGCCGCTGGAGCGGGCCCGGTCGATCTCGAAGGGGGAGTGAAGCGTTGACCCTCCCCTCAAGGCGAAGGCCCAGGACGCACCTAAGGTGGTGAGGGCCTTGATCCACCCGGCTAAGGCCTCTACTGGAGTGGTATCTGCGACCCTGGCGGAGCCGGCTGAGACTACGCCAATGGAAACGGCCTCTGGGCCCAGAGTATCCCTGCCGCCGCAGAGGGAATCCTCTTTCCAGCCCACCGGTAAGACCCCTGTGAAGCCCCCGGCTGAAAAAGAGGGGGGGGGGCTGGTGGCCGCTACAGACTCGGAATCAGCCTCTGAGGAGGAACTAGTGGAGACCGAGAGGGGCCTCAACGAAAGGTCCATAGGCCTCAACGAGAGGTTCATAAACCTCAACGAGAGGTTCGAGAAGGTTCGATCCCAGGGGACGGTCCCTGCTGACGTGATCGAAGATAGGGACGAGGACGACGAACAGGGCCCAGTGGAACGGCCTTCCCGTCCGTTGCAGCCATTGCCCGAGCCCCAGGATAGCTCGGCGGCCATTTTGTTGGCAATCCAATCCTTATGTACCGAGATGAGGACGAGATTACCACGGACCGCGTCAGAGGATCCAGAACCAGGCCCGTCAGGAAACCCTCCGAACAAGCAGAGAAGAGTCCACCCCTCATCCCCCTCGCCGGGAGAGGATACAGCGATGGATACGGCGACGGGGACGGACGGCGGCGATGGCACAGCAGACATCCCGTCGCCACAACCCCCGGTGGCATCCCCAGCCGACGAGGTTGGCTCTTTCCATGCCATGATAACCAGGGCATCCGAGCTCTTCCAGCTCTGCCCTGAAGAACAGAAAAAGGAGGGGTTTCTGTACCAACAACGAGAGGCTAAGAGGAAAACGGTCCTCGCGGTGCCTTTACTCGACAACATCTGGGACGAGGGGCTTGCCGTCCTCAAGAACCCTGCCACGACACCCGCCAAGGGGGACAGGTACGAGAAGAAGTACTGAGTCCCCGATGCCGCCCCCTTGTGCTTCAGGGCCCAGCCAACGCCGGACTCGATCGTATCGGTAGCGGCTAAGAAGAAGGCAGCGGGCGCGGCGTCTTCAACTTCCCCGCCGACAGCGAGGGCAAGAAGTTGGACTCTATGGGACGACGGGACATCTCGTCGTCGTCGGCGACGACAATTAAGGCGGCCAATGCCTTAGCCATCTTTGCCCACTACGACAGGGAGCTCTGGTTCAAGATAGCTCCCCTGCTAGATTTCCTGCCTGATTGAAAAAAGGGCAGAGGCCCTAGAAGTTCTGCAGGAGGGCGAGGTGGCGTCGGATCACGCCATTACGGTGGCAACGGACATTGCCGATACCGGATTTCACCAACTGGGCAACGGAGTTTGCCTCCGACGACGAGGATGGCTCAAGGCAACAGACTTTCGCCAGGACATCCGGACCAGAGTGTTGGACATTCAGTTCGACGGCAACAACCTCTTTGGTAAGGCGGTGGATGAGTCTCTACAGCCCATCAAGACCGACTCAGAGACGGGACTTCAGCAGCGACGTCCCTTTCGGAGCACTGGAGGCAGACAGGGTGCCTCCAAAGGAGCCAGCGGTGGCTCCTCCTCCTACTGCCAGGTGGCCCGCTTCTCTTCCCGCTCCTCTTCCCAGGAGGCCTACAGAGGTCGCGGCAAGCAAGGGGGTTCCCATCGTCGTCGCCAAGGCGGCATGGCCGTGTCCAAGCAAGACTGACCCGGCCGGGTGGTAGGGCCCCCACCGAAGCAACCCAGTGGGAGGCCGACTGACGAAGTTCGTCAGGGTGTGGGAGTCCATCTCCACCGATCGTTGGGTGTTGGACACCCTGGCCAACGGGCACTCATTAGAGATCCTAAAGAAGTGCCCTTGCATTCCTCCCGTGGCCAGGAAGGAGAATCACGTCCCTCAACTGCTGTTGGAGGTAAAAGCGATGCTCAAGAAAGGTGCCATCAAGCTCGTCCCCAGGAGGCTCTGGGGCTCTGGAGTGTACTCAAGGTACTTCCTCGTCAGGAAAGAAGACAGGCGGTTGGCGCCCCATCCTAGACCTGCGTCGGTTAAACAAATAAATCAAGGCGCAGAAATTCAGGATGGTCACCCTCCAGCACGTACTGGGACAGCTGGAGGAAGGCGGCTTCCTATCGTCGCTGGACCTGGAGGATGCCTACTTCCACATCCCCATTCTCGAAAGGCACAGGAAGTTCATCAGGTTCGTGGTTCAAGGACGCCACTACCAATTCAGAGCCCTACCGTTTGGATTAAAGTCGGCACCCAGGGTTTTCACCAAGTGCCTGGCACCAGTGGCGGCGCGGCTGCGCCTGCAGGGGATCCACGTCTAACCCTACCTGGACGACTGGCTAATCCAGGCAAGGTCAAGGGAACTCGCCGTCGAATATACGGCGAGGACCGTCCGGTTGCTCACGGAGCTGGGGTTCTCCATCAACTACCCCAAATCCCACCTGGTTCCGTCACAGTAGCACTGTTTTTGGGGGCGAAGCTAGATACAGTGGAGCAATTGCCCTCCCCTTCAGAGGAGACAACCAAAACCATCCTGGGCAAGGTACGGCGATTGTTAGCCATGGACGTGGCCAGGGTGAGGTCCATCAAGTCCCTTCTCGGGATGATGTCCTCATGCATCTACCTTGTACCCCTTTGCAGACTTCGGATGCATCCGCTACAGGAGTTCCTCGATGCCCGCTGGGTTCAGGCGGGGGGTCTGCTTCGAGGACAGGATCCCCCTCGACGAGGATTTCCGTCGGGCGATCCTATGGTGGGGCACCCGGGCTCACCTCACGACGGGCACGGACTTTCAAACGTTTCAGGAGACGGTGACTACGGACGCCTCTCTGGAGGGTTGGGGGGCCCACACCGGAGATCTCCACGCCAGAGGCCTTTTGCTCCCGGATGAGAGGTCTCTTCACATCAACATCTGGGAGCTCTGTGCAGTTTTCTGGGCGCTCAAGTCGTTCCTCCCGTCCCTCAAGGACAAGGTGGTGAGGATCTTCACCGACAACACCACCACGATGTTCTACATACGGAAGCAGGGAGGCACCAGATCCCCAGCCCTATCCAAGGAGGCCCAGGATCTGTGGCACTGGGCCGTCACCTAGGGGATGTTTCTGGTTCCCTTCCACCTGGCAGGAATAAAAAACACCATCGCCGACTCACTCAGCAGGGAGCTGCGCTCGTGCCACGAGTGGGAACTGCGCCAGGATCAAGTGGTTCGACTCTTCCAACGATGGGGCAAACCCCAGTTCGCCAGCAGGTTCCGACAGCCGAGGAGCATGGGCGATGCTTTCTCGTTCCCTTGGAACGGCCTGTTTCTATATGCGTTCCCTCCGTTGCCGTTGCTGCTCCGCCTCATCAGCCAGCTCAAGATGTCCAGGTGCAGGATGATCCTCGTCGCACCGGCATGGCTGAGGCAGATCTGGTTCCCGAACCTTCTGGACTTGTCAACATCCCCGCCAGTCAGGCTGCCGGCGGACGCGGATCTTCTCTCCAGAGAAGGAGGCGCCATTCTACACCACGACCCACAGTTGCTGAACTTGCAGGCCTGGCTCCTGCATCTCTATAGTTTGGGGGGTACGATATCCCGGCTGATTGCAGAGAGGTTCTTGCAAAGGCCAGGGCGTCCTCAACTCTCAAGTGTTACGGTCATAAATGGAAGAGGTTCTCTGTCTGGTGCCGTGCACAGAAGATTAGCCCTCTGCGGATTACGGCCCCTCAAGTGCTGCCGTACTTACTGTCGCTGGCCAAAGCTGGACTGGCTCACGCCTCCATAAAAATACATCTGGCTGCCATCTCCCAATATACCAGGACTACAGGACGGGCGTCCTTGTGGTCTAATCGCCTGGTAAAGGAATTTATGATGGGACTATTCCGTTCATTCCCGCCGGTGAAGGCTCCTGCCCCGGCGTGGGAACTTAATGCAGAGCTGAACAGGCTCGTGGGAGCCCCATTCGAGCCTATGCACCCGGCGCCCTTGAAGTTCCTGTCATGGAAGACCGCATTCCTCGTGGCCATCACCTCTGCACGACGAGTGGGAGAAATTCAGGCCCTATCTTGCAAGCCTCCATACTTGACTTTTCATGACACAAGGGTTGTGCTTAGGACGCACCCCTCCTTCATGCCTAAGGTGCCGTCGGACTTCCACCTCAACGAGCCCTTGGTGTTACCAGTTTTCTTCCCGTCGCCTTCGACGCCGGCCGAGAGGACTTTGCACTCGCTGGATGTAGCCAGAGCGCTGAAGTTCTACGTGGACTGCACGAAGAGTTTTCGGAAGACATCACAGCTATTCGTGAACCTTTGGGTCTGTGAATCAAGGGAAGGCTCTCTCGAAGACTTCCATTTCCAGATGGCTCTCTGGCTGCATCATGCATTGTCACCGGTTGGTAAACCAACCACTGCCCGGCCGTCTGAGAGCCCATTCGACCAGAGAGATTGCTGCTACCACGGCGTTCCTGTCTGGTGTACCCCTGCTAGACATCTGCAGGGCTGCTACGTGGAGGTCGACGCACACCTTCAGAAGATTCTACTGCGTTGATCGGGACTCCAGGGAGGAGTCCAGGGTCGGCCAAGCAGTGCTGAGCAACCTGTTCGCTTAAGGTGAGCCTGGTGAGGAGGTAAGAGATGCTTAATGTTGAGTTGTTGTATTGCGGATGGCTGCCGGAGGCGGGGCTTAGGGAGAGGACAGTCATTGGCTGGGGGCAGTATGACCCAGAGATCAGTGATTGGTTACTACTAAGAAAGACGGATCAGAAACAAAACTGATACTGGTTTTTTCTTTACCGAGGATTCCCAGCCTGACGACGGGGAATATTCATGAGCATGTGAATCCATGCCAGACCCATGCTGGAGAACAACAGTTACAGGTACGTAACTTGTTCCTAGTCGTATATGAAATAGTACATGAATGTATAGACATTAGAAATGTGTAACCACTAACTTTATTAACCGTCTCCTCATTCTGCATAGTGTGCAGCCCTGGCACAGACACACAGACACCCCCCCCCCCCCCCCTTTGGAGAGCAGGTATGCAACCATGTACTAACATATCATAAAGTAATTCTTCACTACATCTAACAAGACCAGAATGACAGGGCAGTTCACCTCATGCCCTTAGACCAGACACCCAAGTTTATTACACCCGGTCAACAGGTCAGAAGTAACAGTGCCCTGATGTATTGGTAAAGCTTCACATTGCATGTGTTTCTCCAGTATCCTATTACCCCTTAGAGTAACATATTGCAGGACAACTGGAATCGTCTAAACGGATGAGTGTTTGTGTGTGGCCACAAGGGCAGAATGTTAGGGCAACCATCTATCAACGACACTGACCGCGCCTGGCTTGGCAGCCTCACCCCGACAAGCCCAGCTGACCCATCCTGCCCACGTTGGCACCACGCTGATGTCCACCAATCCTGGAGCTGCTCATCACTGCTGCGCCTATAGTTAGTCGACGCCACCCAATCCCCAAGACTATGTGCCCCCTATAGTGTGTAGGACCCATGACATGGTTTTGTAATAAATAAGACTCTTTGATATTGTCGGACAGAGCACTCTTGGAGCTTGCAGAGTCCTTTGCATGCCCTATTTGACTAGATAAAGAACCTTTTATTTTCACCCGCACCTGGTCTTGGTCTCATTCCCTCCTGGGGTGTGTCCTTTACTGCCTCTCTTTGTGGGGAGGGTAATGCCTGTTTGGAGACGCTTGCTTTCACCATGTGTTGCTCTCACAGGACCAGTAGCAGCAAGCCCCTCTTTCTGTTGACAAGTCACTGATTCGCCACCCCTGCCCCAATTGCCTATTAATAATCGGAGGGGGCCTAAGTGCAGATTACGACCTCACAGTAAGCGTTACCAATGCCAGTGGTCCTCAAAGCTATAGCTTCCCAGTGGCCAGCTGGGCCAGCAATGTCCAATGCTGTACTTGACACACAATTCCCCAGTGGAGAGCAGATTAGGAGCAGTGAGGAAATTCTGTATCACTGCCCGGGTACCCAACACATCCAGAGCTTGTCCGGACTTCAGAGAGTGGAGTGAGCCTCACCGCGAAACCGGCAGGATGAACAAGCCATGTAGTAATCCTTGCCGAGGAGGTGGAGTGCTCTCAGGACACCATCCTACCGACCTTCCTCCTGCGCTCGCGGGTTGTATCAGTCTCCCCGCAGCCGGCTCCCTTCCGACACGCGAAGAAGTTCCAGTTCATACCAGGCTGTGGCACAGCACCCCCGCTCGGAGGAGCAGCCGCCCTCGCAGGACCCTCGACAGCACAACACAGCCCAGCAGCCAGCCCCAGGACCGCTCAGCTGCCAACTGCGCCAAAGTTCTCTCCCGCGGGCAGCCCCCCTCACCGGTGCAGCGATCCGTCCGGCCACCCCACGGGACGCCAGAGCCGTCCAGATCGTGAAGGTAGGCTTTCAGGGGTGGCGGGCATCCAGCAGTGCAGCAATCTCTTCAGCGAATCTTCGGGCGGCCCACCGCCACTCCTACTGCCGTTCTCCGGGGCCCTGGCTCCTTTCGCCAGGCACTCAGTCAGAGCCCACCTCCCGCTCCTCAGCCACCAAGGCTCAGCAAGGCTGTAGCTCCTCAATGTTGTTTCAGCCCTTCACGAGATGTTGGGGTTGCCGCAGAAGACACACCAGCGAGCCCGCAACCTTCACACACCCGGTTTGCAGCGTTAGAACTATAAAGCACGTCCCAGAGAGCAGGATGTGAAACAGGATAAATGCGCCGTCGCCAGAGCTTTTCCGGCTGTGGCCATTTCGCAAGCCGTGCAACAGCAGCCCCGACAAAAACCCTTATAACCTTAGTAGATGATGTACATTATCAGCTCATGTAAGTCCTTGAAACAGCCCAACGGGCGGACCAGGCCCCTCTGTGCGACATGCCATATCCACACTTCATCTGCCACCCCAAGCCCTGTATACAATGTGCAGGTGGGTTGGAGGGGGGAGGGATACAGCAAGTGCTGGCAGCCTATCAATCCAACTCACCAGAGCTCCAATTCAAACTGCTGCAATTTTGCAGCTTTCCCAACACACAGTGCTGATCACTGCAGCCTGATTCCCTGCAAGCGTCCTCCGTCGCGCTCTTCTTACATCCAGGGCTTCAGCGTCACTGCCACGAATGCCGTTTCCATCCCTGCAGCTCCATGAAATTCAGGGAGCTATTGCACCGTGGTGGTATGTCTGGGGCAGTCGCAGAGATTGCAGGACCCCTTATCTTTATCCTTAAAGCCTCGCATCACCCTTAGTTAAGAGAATCCAACCACAGGAAGGATCCGTCAGCCATCTTGGAATGTATCATCCGTCCCCTCACTGTCCTGTGGACATCAGCTGAAAATAGCCCATCCACTGCGCCAGCACACTCAGGATTCAGGAGTCGGTCTCTGCAGCCCTCATGAAGAGACTAGAGACCGAATTAGGATATTCCACACTGTATAAGCAGGATCATAAGGTTGATCTGTACGGGAGCATATGCTAGAGATGTCGTCGTAGCATGTTGTCTAGCCCCCATACCTTGTGTGTGTCATAGGAACTTGACTACTCGCCCCACTGACTCTGATTCTCTCAAGTGACTAGGCAGGTTGTCTGGGAGTCTATGGAGGTAGGTTGTCCCACCGTTGAATCCAGTAGAAGGTGCCCAAGATTTTGTACACACCTGATCCAGGACTGCTCTGTTGCCTGTTATTGCATATGTAAGTGTTTCTGGTTGAAACACATGTCCTCATTAAATAAATATACAAATACATAAACAGCCTTTTCTCGCTTTTCGGACAGAGCTCATTTTAAACGTCTTGACGCGAGGATCCAACACTCAATCCTATGGGACCTCAAAACCACATTTCAAATCCCTAGGACGTACTGTTTGAGATATTTGCACCACAACACACTGCTCTGCGCCAGGGTCAGGCGACGGGTGAGGCGAGCGCACAGAAAGTCCCAGTAAACTGCAGCACGCAAACTCTCGCCTCCCCGTCTGCTCTGGGTTATGTTAGCCAGCCCATTCTCTGTGCAGTTAACTTTAGAGTGCAATCATCAAGCGATTCAGAACAGCGACCTACAGTGTCATTGATTATCAACTATTGAGCAGTGTTATCATGTCTGTTTATAGAGCCTGTTTGAAGTACAGGTACTTTTTGCTAGTTTAAGATATTGTGTTGCCCCCTATTCTGTCTCCTTTTGTAAGCTGACCGTATAAGGTTATAGATTGTCTGTTTTGCCTATGTTCAGGAAGGGTGATACCACAACCTGAGCACCTTCTAGGATTATATTGCTCTTAACGATGTTCGTCCATTGCTTCCCATCCTAGGGTAAGTTGTGGTGGCGAAGACTTTCTTTATTGCTGTCCCTTTACTGTGTTCACTGTCACCTGTCCTATACTTGAAACTCATTGCATTATTTATTTATTGAGGTACAATTGTTTTAGTTGATGTATCTCAACTTTTTCAATTGGTTACAAAAAAGGTCAATTATAGGCATTGTTATCCAGTAATATGACGTACAACCTACTTCATTCTCATAATTCAAGTCATTAATATTCAAACAATTAGATCTTGATATAAATTAAAAATGCATGATATGTTAGTATGCGAAAGTAGGTGTTCGAACAGGAAGCTAAATGTCATAGGATATTTATAGTAATACAACAGAATATTGATTTTTAAAATCTCAAAAAACATAAACAATCTAAAATCCTGTCAGTTGCATTATGTTATAAAACCTGGTTGTAGAAGTAATAAAATCATGCTTATTCATTGAGGTTTAGTGATAGTAAAAACTTTTCTGTCGCAATGTTCACTGACACAATATTTGAGTTAAAAATATAGTGCCACATTTGTTCTTTGGTGAGTAGGTTGATTCTTTTAAGTATTTATAAAAGGCCATTTTCCGTTTATCACTCAGTGACACACATTCAATTATAAGATGTTGAGTAGTTTCATTATGTTCAGTCATATTGCAGAAGCGGCAGGTTGTGTCAGTTACATTATGATTTGAGATTTTTGCAAGTCTCGCTTTTGTTGGCCATAGATCCAATCTGAATCGTAGCAATATATCAGCATACATACGACTAGGGAATTTTAGTAAAGTAAAAAGGGTGCAACATCATTTAATGAGAAATATCTGCTTCATCAAGAATAAGTTAGTATCTAGTTTTCCATTGATGGATAGTGGAATAATGATTTGGTAGTATTGCTGATTTTAGAGCAGAGAATACATTGTGATGGTTCACTTCAGAAACAAGGCATTTCCTATATGCAGCTAAAAGTTGCCATGATATTATCACAGTTAATGATGTCAGCACTAACTCAAATTGAATTACGGGCATTGGACAACTTTGAGGTAGAGATAACACTGATTTCCAAAAGGCACCTTCGATTACCGCCCATTTGGGACTATTTAATAAGTATTTTGTTTGTGCCCCATACGTTATAATGGGGATTACTTTTTGTTTGTAATAATCGCAGGTTTGATTGAGAATTTGCCATATTTGTATTGAATAGCCTTGCATTGTATTGCAAGGAACTTTACTCTGTTTTTTAGCTCAAATTTGTATGACTGATCTGATGGATGATTATTTACATTTACCCCAAGGTATTTGTATTGTTGTGTTTGAGTTAATGAGGAATTACATAGTGTCCAGTTGAACATGAATCCAGTCTTTGGTAAATGATGATGAAAAATGATGTTTGATTTGGAGGTATTTATTACAAGATTATTAGTTTTTGCATATTGACCTAAGGCTGCAAATTTTCACTGTAGTCCTATCGGAGTCCTGTCTAAGAGAACTAAATCATCAGTGTAGAGAAGCCATGGGATCTCTTTGGTTCCTATTTTGGGTGGAAAGGCGCGGATAGCTTCACATTTAGTACCAATGTCTTTAATATAGAAGTTAAAAAGAATGGAAGCAAAGCTACAACCCTGTTTGAGGCCTATGTTAGTCATCACTGAGTTTGACAACATCCCATCTGTAGTAAGTTTGATTTTCAGCGTAGTGGCTAGATAGAATTGTTGTATCATGTAAATTAAATATGAGGGGGAGTTAGCTTGGTATAATTTTGTCCATAGAATGTCACGTGAGACGGAATGAAAGGCCTGTTTAAAATCTATTAATGCAATAAAAACTGTCTGCTTTCTGACATTGCTTGCTTCTTGATCGTAGATAAAATAAGTAAGTTTAAAACAGTACCAACACCCTTAATAAAAACCTGATTGATTAGAATCTAAAACATGATTATTAAGCCAGGATAAAAAAAATCTTAAAATTATTCTTGCTAAAACTTTTCCAAGGGCATCAAGAAGGGCTGTGGGCCGATAATTCTCAGGTTTTGATCTGTCCCCCGTTTTTAAAAATAGGGATTAGAATGGCTTCTTTCCATGACTTGGCAAGGAGCCTGTTCGAATGACTTCTTGAATATAATTTCGAGGATTTTTGCCCACTGTTCAAGATGCCTCTTAAGAATCAAATTTGAAAGGCCATTGGGCCCAGGGGCTCATAACGTGCTCAGTTTTTTTAAGTATAAGGAAAATATCCAGTCTATCAAATCGTATGTTTTCAAGGTGTAATATGTCAAAAACTGGAAATGATGGCTGTAGGTGGGGACTATACAGCATATCAGAAAAGTGTGCGATCCATTCATGCTCATTAATGACTTAAAAGCAGCAATTTTTGTGGCAGAAGAGGCAGTGTCATTTAGCAATTTCCAGTTTTCTCCAATGGACTTTTACATAATGGCCTCTAGCATTTCTTCTGAATTTTGTGGTTTTGCCATAGCTAGAGTCTGCCTGACCCTATTCCTATAGTCAGTTTTTAGTTTCTTTTTTAAATCTGCTTGATTAATGGAGGACAATGCTCGTAAAGATCTACGGTATACAAGTTTTAGTTTTATTAACTCTTGGTGATAACAATGTTTGTGTTCAAACGTAACTTACTTCCACAAGAAAGTACTCTGTTTAATTAGTTGAAGGTGTTCAGTATATTCAATAGGTCGAGATGAATGATTGTCTAATAATGCTTGCTGCATAAGGGAACCTAATGAGGAAATTTGAGAAATAAGCCAGCGGTTTCTCACTTTACAGAGATTAGTTGATTAAAATGCAAAGGGGGAATTTCAGTGTGGGGGATCCAGTGAATTTCTAGAATTGAGTGATCACCCTCATTAGTTGGTATAACTTTGAATGAGTCGATTCGCTTGTTCATATCAGATGTGATAAATGCATAATCTAAAATAGATGATTCTGAACCTCTATTACAGGTGTAAAGTGGAGGGTTATCTTAGCTAGAGGAGCCATTGATTATCGATAAATTCCGAGTTTGCATGAGTGACATCCATTTACTTGCTCTAGAGGTTTGATGATTTGGAGTTGGCATCAGGCTGTTCATGTTGAAGTCGCCAGCAATTATTATAGTTTTGGTTTGGGTGTCAGATTGAGCTATATCAAGAGCTAGTTCGATTTTAGCAACAAAAAAAGTTTTCTTCTTGTGATAATGGATTCCAATATATATTCATCAACTCTGTCTTTGGAAATAAAGGATGAACCAAATTCAATGTTATTTTCATCAGTTGAATTCCCGGCAAAGGAGAAAGCCATGTGGTTAACTGGAGTTGAGAATTAATTTTCACTGCAGTTAAGAGTCCTGCCGAGGAACGGCCTTGAGCAGCTTTCGTTGCAGGTATGCATGTAATGATGTGGTCAGGCCATGTCGGTACAAGAGTTAGCCACGTCTATTGTAGTAGCACTATATCATATTTATTAAGTGTTGTAGTTTTAGAGGAGAGAAGGTGGATAAAGCCTCTGGTGTTCCAGACTGCTAGTGAACATTTATGTTTTGCGTCTGAGGGACTATTCTATCGATGTGATATGCAGGGTTTTCCTTGAGCGGCTTTAGAGATCCAGGTCCATCTCGACATTGCTTGTTGGACTGCTTGCGGGGTAGGGGAGTCTAGTATTCATACAATTAGAGCAGCCTTAAAAGGCATGCTTAGGAGGGTTTTGAGAAGGTGTTGGTAGAGGCCATGGAGGTTGCGTTTGTGTTTGGGGTAACTCTTGTTGCGGCCGTTGTTTTCGGGCTTCTAAGAGAATGCTATTTAGTTTGAGAGTTGCTTGAGTTTGCCACACAATATGTTCTACAATTTTTCATAAAAGTTGCCCTCTACAGTGTTGTGGTTCGGAATGTCAAGATATTTAATAACCTCTGTCATTAGATGTAATTGGACTCAATTCAGTGATTGATTGAAATATGGTTAGAAGAGTCAATCTATTTGGATAAGGATCATGAGGCAGTCTGTTGAGCATGGTGATAAACAGAATCTCAGTATCCCCAATTGTTGTTGTTGATTTTGACTAGTGGGAGGTTCTTCCGATCGTGCATTAATAATCAAATGGGAGTGAATTAGGGTTGGTACAATTGGAGCATCAGATGGGGATCCTTGTTTGGTGTGAACCGATGTGAGCTCCTTATGGACAGAATTATGTCTGTCCTATACATCTTGGTTTTGTGAGGGGTTTATTGATTTACAACGAACAACTAAGCGTTGGGTTTGAGTTTGTTTTTGATCCAACATCATAAAAGCGGTTGGTTCTACGTCAAGACTTACGCAAAAAACCTGTTGCGGTTCCTTATTATGGGGGTGTGAAGTATGTAGACTATGGAAGACAACGTCCGTGATAGGTGGAGAGTGTACAGAGTATACAGATGGGTCTAGTAACGCTGGATCAATTGAGTTCTCTTTTGATTTTTTTCCAACTTGCTTAACTAGAGGAACATGGTCATGCTTAAGAACATTTACGTTCAAGTCAGTATAACATTCTTTAGACTCACCATGTCTTGTTGCCATGTGATCCGTTGGAGGGAGAGTTGTCGCAACAGGAATCGCAGGGTGACCATTTGAGGAAGGTTGGACAGAGTGACTGGGACAGTTAGCTTTGGGGTTTGTCAGATTATCAATACATTTTTTAGTTTTTTGATTTATATTTGAGGTAGGGCACAGGCACATATTTTTGTTTTTTCATATTTAGTAAGGCGGAATTAAGTTTTTTTTTTTGTTTTTTGTTTTTTTCCACCTGTTACGATATGATATATGATTGGTTATTTATAACACACTTAATACCCAGAGGTTTCTAAGCGCGGACCTGGAGATCGAACCTGTTGTGCTCTTTGTCGTCTTGCTTCCAAGGCAAGCACGTTGCTGCTCAGCTATCCGCCTGGGGCCTGAATGCTTTTCGTTGAATACTTTAAAAAAGGGGGTCTCAGCGTTTTCAGGTTCAATAGTTTTCACGAGGAAGAATTGGTTAAATTCTCTGATCTGCTAAAAGGCATACTTGTTATAAGACGTTAGATGAATGGTAAAGCAGGGACTGCCGAACTCTGTCACGGTCACATGGCTAGACGATGCAGGAAGTTTATCAATATACTCCAAATTAGTTGGATGACAATGGAGCTTGTCAGTTGCATTAAGGTTGTTAACAATATATTGAGCAATTCAGTCAATTTTGTCTTTGACTGCACATAATTGTATTATTTGCAGATTAGAATTCTTGTCCGGACATTCGTATAATTTAGATAAGGTAAGACTGCTCGTATTCACAGCTATTAGGGTTGATTCAGTCGCTGCCATTGCAGAGGAGGAAAGCCAAAAGAAGGTTGTGCAACTAGTTTTGTGAATGACGCCACCAGAGATGGTTCTGAGGCAGAAATAGAAATGTTTGCAGCAAGATTAGGAGAAGCAGAAAGTCTAGTAGAATGAATATCAGTGTTAAGTGCATTAGAAAGTGCTTGTTGTGGAGGTTAAAAGGGAAGTTGGGGGGAAATGTTCCCGAGAAGAGGAGTGAATGGAATGCGCCTAGCCTGTGTTACTATTTGAGAGTAAAGCGGGGAAGTGGGTGGCAAAATGGCCATTTGAGTGTGATCAGAGGTGGTAGGCGGCATCAGGACAGGAGTTTCTCCCGCAAGCGAGGCAGGAGTATCATCAAATTAAATGAGGGGGGGTTACTATGGAACACTTTCTCATCGTGGTCGTCAGATAGTGGGCCAGAGGGTGTAGGAAGAATATCAGCATTGAGCGTCTAGAGAAACATAATTGCAGCGGGGAGCTTGGAGGCGGTGATCTGCGGGTTAGAGGTAGCTTTTGCTGTTATGGCATTTTTATAGGCTAAGAAATCTTGAATGTCGGCATTCATTGCACGACTCACAGATCCAGTTTGATTGGGGTTAGGGAGGGATTTTATTTGGTGCAGTATGGTGCGATCAGGTTTTGATAAGGTTTGTCACAAAGGAGGCCGCGGCATTCCTGTTGTAAGGCGGAGCGCCGTTTGCAGCTACGTTCGAGACAAAGCAAACTGTGTGATATGGTAATTAAAATCGAGCAATGCCGTTTTTCGAGTAAGAAGGTCTGGATTTTGGGGCTTACGCGGAACACTGCTCACGGGGAAAGGTAGTAAGATTGAATGTTGAAATGGATATTCTGTTCAAGGGTGTCAGTGATTATCACGGTGCATATGGACAAAGAGAGATGATGAAATGAGGTGAAAATAGTGCGACGGCTGGATCAGCAGTCAGCACTTGCAGGGGCACATTCACGGGTGCGCGCGCGGGCGCCTCTTTCCTTAAGTAGGATTCACAAAGTTCAGGGGCCATGGCTACAATAAAAATGAGAACATTGTTAAATTCTATATTGTTGGGTAAATAAGAATAAAGGTAGTTGGTGTTAAATGGTACCCAAGTCCAAGTAAAGTTAATGAAACAAGTCCAGGTAAGCTCATTGAGAGCACAATCCACACGGTCAGATACTGCAGCAGAACGCCATCCGGATCAGCAGGAAGCGGTCAGTACTTGCAGGGGCACTTTCACGGTGCACGCGCCTGCTGCCTTAAGTAGGATTCGCCTAGTTCAGGGGGCGTGGCTAAGTCCAAGTGAAGTTAATTAAACAAGTCTAGGTAACCTCATTGAGAGCACAATCCACACGGTCAGATGCTGCATCAGAGAGCCAACCAAATCGGCAGGAAGCAGTCAGCACTTCCAGGGGCACTTTCACGGGTGCGTGCATTTTATTGTCAAGTTTCCCGACTACCCAAGCTTTGATTGGAGGCCTCCTCCAAAGAAGTTAGTTCTGGATATTGTGCGCAGTTGTCTAAAATGTGATCTAAATGTGTGCGTTTTTGTTTGATTGCTGTGTTGTGAATTATTGGTTTATTGGGTGAACAGCTTTTTTTCTATGCCTTGCTCTCATTTCAGAACTTAATGCAGTGACCCTGAAACAAGTCTCAGTGCACAATCTATTTGTGTTTTATTTATTCAGTTTACTATGTCCGTGACTGCACTATTGTGGGATCATTGTGCAAACGTGTTATGTATTGCAGAAAATATTGTCATATACATTTTCTTCATAATATATCAAATAACGTACTAAAGAGATTTCTGTCAATTTAGTCACCCATGTTCCTTTTTTATTTGCAGTGTTTTCTTTGTCATATTTGTCTCTTCTCTCAATTTTCATTCATTCTTTATCTTTAAACATGTTGCCTCAAACATTTGAATTTTATTCATCAGGGCCACCTTCCAAGTTTCCAACAGTCTTCCTTTAACCGGTCAGTGGGCAGTTTGACTTCATCCCCTCGACCAACGGGAGACTATGATGATGAAGAGACTGACTCAGATGAAGATATTAGGGAGACATACGGCTATGATATCAAGGTAAATGAAATTGGTGTTGCATTGGAAATTCTGCAAGCATGTCATATGTGTAGTTTAGTTCAAATCTTGATTCTTATCCTGTTAAGTGTTTTTATTTTATGTAAAAGCCCATCATAAGAAGTCTCCTTATTTTATTCAGCAGGTAAATTGGAACTTCCTGAATCTCTCTTCCAATTTTTAAAAGCCATCCAAGTCAGTTTTTGTCCACCTTTTTGAAGTCCAAACCTCTCATGGCAAAGAAGAATAAAGTTTTGACTGCAAAGGCAATAAGTCCCAGTGAAGCCTTCCCGAGTGAGCAAGGTCAATTCTTGGTCCTTCCCCACTGAGCTCTAATGGTTCCTCTTCGTTAGATGGGGATATTTTCAGTTTCTACACAATCCAAAGGAAGAGTGTTGTTCTGTTGGTTATTTATGAACACGTTTTTAACTGCAAGTCTCTTTTTGAGAAACTTACATTTTCATGGGTTAACTACTTGTCCCAAGAATAGTAAGATGACTCCTGTCTGTCTGACCTTTCATTTTGTGGCTCCAGCACACACCACCCTATGTGGAGTGCTTGGGAGGGATATGGGGGTGACATAGTAACTCCCTTATCCCACTTCTCATGTAACATTCTGTTACACTAACTTGAATGGCTGGTGGCAGGGGTTTCTGTTTTACTACCTTGTGCAATGTATCTGCAGGCAGATTCCTCAGCTGCGGTACAGCACCCAAGGGTGACCATTTTGTCAAAATGGCACCCGTCTTCTTTTTTTGCCACTTGACAGTTAGTTCTGTCTGGGCTTTTACTCTGTTTGAATAGGGTTTGAGTCCTTTGTACATTTTGCCTTTGGCGGGCTTCACCCCTGAAGTCCACCCAGGCTGCAGTGTGTCTGGAAAGGCAGTAAGTGAGGGAGGGTCCCAAACCTGCCCTTTCCTTTGTCTCTAGGTGTGCCTGAGTGACTCCAGTTCTGATTGCCCGGCTGGCTGTCCGGGTGATAGACAGCCTAGGACTGTGAATGAATGGGAACTTACTTAAAAGGCAAGGTTTTTGGGACTAGAGGCAGAGTCGACCACTGAAGGACAACATCCGACAAAGACGTGAAGAGACGCCAGCAGCACACTCCTGGACCGCAAAGTACGCGGGGAAGCCCTGCAGCTATGCTGACCCAGTTTTCTTTTCGACCGGGAGACCCTTACGGCAGGACTTCCTCCCTTGGGATGATGGGACCAACTAGCCTTGAGACAAGCTTCATTTTGGCATGACCCCAGAGTTGCTCTGACTTTCCAAGGCTGCAGAATCCCAATGCCCATTGACCCCGGACCATCATAGAGTGCATGGTCTTCAGAAGTGCAAATCCGGCCAAACTTTGTGGGCATCCAGAGTACCCTCACCAGAGTCCAAGACCGAGGCATCCAGTAGCTTGTAACCAGAGCTGTTAGTTCGTCTTGTTGCTGCAAAAAAGGTTCCAAAACCACAAAAGGCCGCTGAATCAAGGAGAATCCATTGATGCACAAGCCCCTCTGTCGATAGCTGCTGCAGAAGCCCACAGACATCCTCCCTTTCGTCACCACGACCAAGTACCAGGAACCACAGTCTGCTACACTGCATTAGGAAGACATCCAGCGGGAAGTAATTCAGTTCACTGGTACTCTGGGGCTAGGGGTACATCTACCCTTTGCCATCTGTGGTGCTTCCTAGCTTAGGGAGTACCATTTTAAACTCTTTTGAGTTGACCTCAACTCACTTGCACTGGCCTTCCAGTTTGTGCTTCTTCAAGGTGGCGTCTCTTGAGCTTGTTATTTTCTATTTGACCTACTCTCTATCTTAAACCTTTTTCTATGCAGAGAGCATCAGAACTTTGAACTAGCCCATTGACTTTGGCTGTCCTGGCTCCATAAATCCCCCCTTCTGCCTTCTCTCTTCCTCTCCCCTGCTGATTTCCTGTCTGATACTGCACTGGTCACCTAGCTCCCCTCTGACTTCGTGCCCAGGTCCCTACCTGCCCAGTTGCACACCCACACTGCCTCCCTGCAACCCTTTCACTTGGGTCTGTATCTGTAACCCTACAGCCCCCCTACCTGCACTTTTAGACACCTGCTGTCTGCACTTACCCTTGCACCTGCTACCTGCTGGCCACAATTCTTATTATTTTTATCCCATGTACAGCACTGCCCCCTCCCCCTTTTCCCCGCCCCTGCACTTGTGCGATCTCAATGTCACTTGGCCTAGTTAAGATCGTTCTCTGTCGACCCTCTGTTCCTCCTTCCTTGCCTTGTTGCGCCTTGAAACACATGTTTATAGGTGCGTTACAAATGCCATATCATATTGACTTTGGCAGTGATTGTTGCCTTACAGGTTTTTTTTTTTTAAACTTGGTTTTATTAGTTTTAACAAAATAGCACATAAGGAGAAAAACAAAAGACAAGAAAAAAAAATTCACATTATGTCGTAAACCTCCAATAGTATCTGGTAGCTTGACTGAGATGAAACACATATCATATAACATTCTTAATTTAACAGTGGTTCCATTTTTCTGGGTGGATTACATCAACAGTTAAACTTTACCCATACCCTCCCCACTCCCCTTCTTGGATTAGCATACATCCTGTGAACATTCATGTAGCATGGAAGCTTATGTAGGCACATTGAACATTGTTCCGTTGTCTGGCGGGTCTTTTACCGCTTATTAAGAGTTTACTTCTGTGATGATTTGCTGGGTTTGGCATCTTGTTTCAGGACCCTATGGGCTCCCTCGATTGTGAGTCAGAGGTTGTTGCGAGATATTTATTCTTAAAGTCTACCCATAAAGCCTCGCACTGAGCGACTTTGTCATGTAAGGAGGCAGTGATTGTTTCCATCGAGTAAATGTTTGAGGCCAAGTTGATCCATTCATTCTTTCCTGGGACCGTCATGAATTTCCATTTGATCACTAATAAGGCTCGAGCTGCCAACAGTAGGTGGGGAGTTAGGCCTTTCACTCTGGTCCAGTCGTCTTCACCTCTTTCTAGGCCGAACAATATTAGATGGGGATCGGCGTCCCTTTGAATCCAGTCTATTTCCTTGATCCACCCCAGGACCTCGTCCCAGAACACTTTGATGCGTGGGCAGCCCCACCACATATGCCAGTAGTTGGCGATTTCTCCACATTTTCTCCAGCATCTTGGGCTCATTGTCTGGGACATCTTGGAGAGGCAGAGGGGGTCGTATTGCCACCTTTGTAGGAGTTTGATGGTGTGGAGTTTGTATTGACTGGATATGGAGGCCGCTTTCGGATCCTGGAAAGTGAGCAGGTGCTGCTGCCAACTCACCCAAGCCTCACCCCTCAGTCGTGGCTGCAGATTCCATGTATTCTAAACCCTCTGTTCTTTTTGTGGCTAGCTTTACTACCACTTGCTTGTCCAAGGAGGACAAGGTTCTCGAGTCCTTCGAGAAGAGGAACTACCTAAGTGTGGGGGTCTGCATTTCAGGCAGTCTAACAGTGACGCCGACCTCGCAGACTCGAATGAAAAGTTGTAGAGGGACTTAGGGGAGTTTCTCCCCAGCTTGCCACTGGATAGTCAGGTGACCTTTAAAGCGGGTTTGGCGCAGGCACGCACAATTGCGCAGGATCTCCTGGAGTCCACAGTCTCCCACATCGACACAGCCAGTAGGGGTACGTGCCTTGGCGTACAAACGAGAACTACATGGACGCTAGCAACCAGGTTTTTGGTTGATGTGCAGGACGGGATCCTGGACCTCCCGTTCGAGTGCTCAGACTTAATCCACTTGTCCACAGACGACAAATATAAGAAAGTCCACACAGACCGCGAAGTCTCTGGCGATCTTTACAAAGCCAGGCCCCAAGCCTTTCCTTCAAGGTCACGGTAGGTCAGACTCCAAACTACGCTCATTTGTTGGGTTCATGGGGTTTCATGATCGGAGAGCCCACCAAACAGACAGGTCACTGAGCGAGCACAGAAGGAAGCAACAGCTGTCCACACAGGGTATGTTTCGCTTCCCTCCCCCCTACTCCACGCCTGCCTCTGACCATAAGAAGAAATGAGGTTCAGGTCAGGGACCACAGCTCTCCTGTGCAGGCCGGCTGGCTCTGTTCGTGAGCAATTGGAGACATTTTTTCTTGAATCCTTGGAATTCTGTCAGTGGTGTTGATGGGTTCCAGTCATTCTCATCCTACTTTTTCCCTGCCGTTGCTGCAAATAGGGCCACCTGCTCTCCTGAGGGAGATCTTGCAGTACCTAAGAACAACCAGGCGGTCATGAGGGTAGTCCTGGATGGTTACTTCCTCAACCTTTCACACCATCCCGCACACTCAAGATGATAACACTGGCTCATACAGCAGAGTCACTGTGCGCAGGTGACTGGATGTGTTCCTTGGACCTAAAAGATGCGTACCTGCATGTCCCCATCTTCCAACCACACTGGAAGTTCCTGCGGTTCACGATTGGCAAACCATTTCCAATACAAGGTGCTTCTGTTTGGCCTCAGTGAAGCCCCTCGCGTGTTCACCAAACTGATGAAAGCAGCAGTGGGCCTTCTTTGGTTGGAGAGCCACCACCTATACCCATATTTGGACGACTGGCTGGTGAGGTCCAGCTCTTCCGAAGGAGTTTTCCACTCGTTCCAGAGGTTGGTGGATGTTCTCCACCAACTGAGGTTTTCCCTCAACCAAAAGAAGTTGCAGCTACACCCCTCATAGGACCTCTTGTTTCTGGAGTTCAGGTTGGACACAGTGGCTCAGAGGGTCATCCCCACGGCCGGAAGATTAAAATCTCTCAAGAAAGCGGTTCGCTATTTCCTGTCCAACCCTTCAACCTCAGCGTGGTGGTTTCAACTCCTGCTGGGACTCGTGACCTTTTTAAAAAAAAAAATAGTTTAACGTTTTATTGGCATTTATAAACAAACAGTTAGTTACAATCAATCGTATTTTCCACTGCCCAGATGCGCAATAGTTATTTGACATTTAACATACTAACTTCAACAACCAACGCAAAATAAAAAAAAGAAAGGAAAAAGAAAGAAGAAAATAAAAATAACAGCCGACTTCAAATGATCGTGGAGGGTCACTACCAGTTTCTAATTGTTCCTGGTGGTTGGGGGTTGATGGAGTGCCATCAATTTGCTTAGGAGAGGGGTGGTTTTAGCAGGAATCCTATCTGTTTGCAGCATTCACTTTTTAGTGGATTCCACATATAGGTAATGTGCATCTTCAAAGGGGTTTGTCGTCAGACGGTTGAAACATGTCACAAGTTAGCTTTTTCCAAGTGTCATATGCAACGCATGCATCTTCCTCAGATGTGGATATTACCTCCCCCACACCCTGGTCTCCACTTCAGCCCAATGTTCAAATTCCCTATGCCATCTCACATATTGTGGCCCACCGGTATTTTTCCATGCCATGGCAATAGTTCTCTTAGCCAATATGCATGCCATATCCATGAACTTAACTATATGTTTAATTTGGCTAATTCTGGGATAGATACGGGACTCATGGCCTTGTGTTTCCTGACAGTATAACACGCATTCAACTTCATTTAGTGTCCTCCTGGGACCAGAAAACAGGGTCTCAGACAGGCTGCTCATCCTGCCCACTCTTCACCTGGACCTCCTCTGGTGGCTCCTCGATGGCAATGTGGTTGTGGGCGCTCTGTTATCGCAGTCGGAGCCTGCTTTGGTGATGACAACAGATTTGTCTCTTCAGGGTTGTGGGGCAGCCACTACATTCACTGCTCACGGTCGGAGGAGGACACCTTGGCACACATAATTCTCCTGGATGTCAAGGCTGTGCGTCTTACACTCGGAGCATTTCTGCTGTTAATCAGGGGCAAAGCAGTCATGGGCAGTACTGACAATTCAACCACAAAGTTCTATCTGCACAAAGAGGGCAGCACCAGGTCGCCATTGCTGTGCTTGGGGGCGGTTTCAATCTGGGAATGGGCCATGTCACAAGGGATCTGGATCAGAGCAGTTAATCTCCCATGGGACAGCAATGCCTCAGGGAGACAGGTTGAGCAGGTTGGGGTATGACCCGAATGAGTGGGAATTGCACACCAACTCCTTGGCACCTCTCTTTCAGAGGTGGGATTTCCAGATATCAACCTGTTTGCGTCTCCACAGAACTCCAAATTTCCCCTCTTTTCATCATGGGTGGGACAGGGTCAAGGCTCCTTGGGGGACATGCTTCAGCCGTGTTGGAACAGCTGCAAATGCTATGCTTTTCCTCCTCCCCCTCCCTTGCTCAAGAGGACCCTGCGCAAGTTTCAGAACTCAGTGTGCTGAACCCTGATTCTGATTGCCCCTCACTGGCCGTCAAAGCTGTGGTTCTCGGACCTCCTACAGCAGGGGCTTCCTCAAAGAATAGGAGTAACAAATGTCTTTCTGGAATTCTAAACAATAATTGCTTGACTCCTTAAAGGTTTCATTCAGGCACACTTCAGGGGTTGAGTCACTGATTTAGTCTGTTCTTAAACACCTCAACTCAGCCTTTCATCCTTCTGAGGTCGCTAATTGAGTGCCAACACAGGTTGGGTGATATTGTATGTATATTTGTTCTATAGAAAGCTCGTAAGCGCTATATAATAACACTTTATCATTTAGCCTTTGATGTCTGCATGCATTCACAGTCATTTGGTAATATGGGCCTATATACACTGATTTTAACGATACATATGGTGATCCATTCTTGTATGAAATGTATATCACATTGTGATAATCATATTATCTAGAGCTTCTGGATCTGCTTAGATCACATGCTCTGCATAGTCCGACATCTAGTGGAAGTTGCAGAGTATTACAAGACTTGGCATGTACTGTACCCATGGTCCTTCACGTGTCAAGGTCCCTTAGATTGTTTTTTTCCGCCATCGAAGTCGGTCGCAAATGCAGAGTTCTCTTCTAGGCTGATGCCTTTGATTTACTAAAGTTATATAGTTAGAATTTCTTCCTTTCCTTTATTCGCCTTGCCACATGACTGCTCATCCACTTGACGGCTCCTGACGAACACCCACGTTGTCGACGACTCATCCATCGGCGCCCAGACGCGGCCTTACGGGCCTCGGCCCAGTACAGTAGGGAGATTGGGGGGAGGTTCTCTATACGGATTCCTTTTAGCAAATGTTTATCCTATTAGCCGCTTTCTTCTCTTTTTGCCCAACTGCCCTGTTTATACATAATGAACAAAACTCCATTTAAATGTTGTCCCTCTTGCCGTCGTAAATTTCTGTGGAAAGACACGCACCGTGTGTGCAACCGCTGTCTCCCGAGGGATCATGCTGAAAAGTACTGTAACTCTTGTCACCTTTTCCGGCTGAAAACCCTAAAAGATCAGCGGATGAAACGCTGGGCTGCTCACGCTATGCAGGCCGAGGCTTCCATAGACGTGACGGAAGACTCCAGCGAGGGCAGTTAGTCATGAGTGACGCCGAGAGAGATCAGAAACGCCTGGACCCTAAGTGCAGGCCCCCGACTCCGAGAAGCAGGCAGGCGATCCTGTTATGGAGAAGACACCCAGCTGCCACAGCACACAAGCATAAACACGCTAAAGACATACCCCACTGTTTACTCTCGAAGACACTGTCGAGCGTCGAGGCCCATGCGTTGACCAGGATTAAAGCCTCAGGTTCCTCACTGTCCTCTGGGCCATTGCGCACCCTTTCGCTTATTGACAGTTCCTCAAAGCTGAAAGAAAAAGTCAGTTTGGACACCGCATATAACAAGTCCCTCCTCTTGCATGCCGAAAAACAGGCGCATCTCGGCGTCTCCTAAAAAGGCGCCGTACATAAAAGCTCTCGCACCCTAAGAGTCCCGCTTTGCCCCGGATGTCTCGACCTTCTAACTCCAGAGGACTGCTACAGAGGACTACTGCTCCCACAAGATGACAACCTGCAAGGAAACATTGTAATAGACATTTTTACATATAGTATGAGTACTTATTTACTCTTTATTTTCCTTGTATAGGCAATTTGTCACAACAAGTGGCCGTGTGTAAAAGAGTCCTGGTGAGTCTCGCTTTGCCGCTTCGCCGCGGCTCCCGGGGTTTCGGAGGTGCTCTATCCTACTGCTTCCTTTTTGTTGTGTGCTAATATATATATATCACTCAAATTTGCATAACCAGAGCGGCTAGCTAGCTTAAATTGTTTGTTTGAAAGCAAGGGGAAATCTATCTCGTGGAATCATGAATTCAAAAGGCATCTACCGTTTGACAACAGCGATGCCTGTGAACATTCGGCAGCGAATCATGTCAGAATCTCAGCAATTATATGAAGACCAGCCAGCAGACAAGGTGGCTGCTAACACTCGCTCAACCCCAATTCTGGGAAAACCCCGAGCTAAAACTAAAACAAGCAATAAGAAAAAAGGGATAGTTCAAGACAATACTGACATTCGCAAATATGGATTTGGCACTGCTGGTGTGAGTGGGCCGGCTAGTAAAAACTCCACAACAGCCCCGCCACCATAGTCTAATGGCTCCGGTAACACTAACTCCAACGCGGGAATGTGTAACCTTGCTCCATCATCCTTCAAGGATAGTACACAGGTTGAAGTAGTGCCTAAACTTGATGGCATCAACAGCCCTCTCACGGATAGCATGATTCTACGAAATGCACTTTCGGGAGTGCCTTCTCATGCAATTCCAAATATACCCAATCCTAGCCAAGAGGCTGTGATTGAACTAGACTCAACAAACTCTTGCTTCTCGGCCAGAGTGGAGGATTCTAACCTCTCACAAT
The DNA here is from genome assembly GCF_040938575.1 of Ambystoma mexicanum. Classification (NCBI taxonomy): domain Eukaryota; kingdom Metazoa; phylum Chordata; class Amphibia; order Caudata; family Ambystomatidae; genus Ambystoma; species Ambystoma mexicanum. The sequence goes on along the minus strand of NC_090936.1, from coordinate 428,002,910 downwards.
CCCCTGATATGTTTCGCCAATCTGGCTGCAACATCTCAGCAATAGATGCATCCTGCATTGCTCCCACACCTCGGAGAGTCAATGGTGACACACAAATATCGTCAAAAAATATTGACCCATCAAAAACCTCATAATTGACTCTAGAGGTAATGAAAATCGCACTAATGGCACTCGCCAAGTTATTTGAATCTGTTGACAATACTCTTTAAGATCTCACAGAAAATGTCAACATTATGAGACATGATCAGCTAATTATGACGACAGCCTTTGATCACCTACAGAATAGTCTTAATGAGAAACTAGATAATGTAATTAAATTATCCAAAGAGTGTTCTCAAACTCTGGCTGAGAAACAGAAGGACCCTTTGAAAAATACCAAAGCTTATGCTGATGTTGACACACAAACAATCAAAATCACAGAGTGTCAAACTGTTGTAATTGTTTTCGACTCTATTGTATGTGAAAATACATTGCCCACGGTTCATCCTGTGGTCATAAATACATCTGTGCCTTATGTCAAAGGAATAATTACAGAAAAACTTGTAGCATCTGTTCCAATACCTCCTCCACATGACACACAACAGTTGAGTCACCTCAAAAATCCTATGAGTGGCCCTCATGATTTGAAGTCTATATACCCGGGTTTTTGATGTAAGAACTACAAACATTCCGATCCCAAAGGAAATAAATCCCAAGAAAGCCCAAGCCCAAAAAAAAAATGAAAAATGTAAAGACTGCGAAATTAGTTGCAACCTCTGCAACAAAACAGTTTATTAACAACTTAACTCGTGCAAATAGCAGAGCCCTGGCTGTATCCAATAACATAACAAAAAAATATGCGGCGCTGGTAAACCTGAGGAAAACTAAGTTTATTGAGTCTAGTGAATCCCCCAGAATGATTGTTGACCATCCCCCACTAGAGGAACTGATCAAATTAGCAGCAAGTCAGCAGACACCTCAATCAACTTTTTCTGAGAATCACTCTTTACCTCCCCAAACAGTTCAGGCTGGCAGCATCTCCAAAGAACAAATTGAGCCTCTTAAGATCCCCGTAGATGCTAGAACAGTGCTAAGGCATGAAATTGATTTGTACTTAGAACAGCGCAAATTTGGACCTCCCTCCATGCCCATTATAACAAATGGGCCTGTAAAATGTACTTCTGTATTCCCAATTCAATTTGCACCGTTAGTGATCTCTAATGAGAAAAAGACTCTGCCTGCCAAAAGAGTATCATTTGTAGAATCGGAGCACCTGTCGACAGAGTGCGCCTCTTCTAAGAACAATAACCATGATAACCACTCCCAATTTGATCTTCAAGAAATAAGACTCAATTGCTTGTTTATGGCAGATGAATACGAGACCAGCTTTAACGTTCCAAGCAAGTACACCTATAGAAAGCAAAATACAAAGCCCTCAAATTATGTATCGACAGGATGCTGTCACTATGCCTGGGACCTCTCAAAAGCGACCACCGCTTTCTAGTAAAAAAACAAGCCCCAAGCTAGAAATTAGATATTGCATGCTGCTCTCATGTCGACCTGAAATTACTCCTGTGTACATCATGAATCGTCAGAGTATCCTAAAAATGTTCTCTGACACTTTTGAGTTGCAAGAAATCCGATCTGATGACTTAGACCATATTGAATTTCCCAACCAAAATAATCTGGGCTCAGCTCTAATATGGACGCGCCCCTTAATAATACATATCATCTGCACCGCAAAGGATGCCCCGTTCAATTTGGGATTCTTGATTTCATCCAATCCTGATAGAAAAAGTCCTTTAAAATCTTGTCTTAAGACTACTCAGAATCCTGTCTCTTACACTGTCAGACAAAATGCTCCTGAATATAAAGATTATAGTCGCATCACTAGAGTGTAACTAGAACCTGAAAATGGCAAAGTGATATTAACAGTAATCAGTTGGAATACCCGAGGATTTAGCCATCTCATTAATAACCCTCGGTCCACCTTGGGAGATTACGACCTCATTCTTCTCCAAGAAACTTGGCTGTCCAGCTCCCGGTTTGGAACAACTATGATATTCATCTGGAACCTGCTATACGAACAACTAAGGGTAGACCAATGTCAGGATTGCTAACTGCCACTAATGTTACAACTAACATTCATTTGCACACTCTGCCTGCTGCTAATTCTTTCATACAATGTTCTTATTTCTCTGTTAACTCCATCAAAATAGCATGTATTAACATATACTGGAACCCGGTGGGCAACTCAACTCGCCTGTTTTTTAAAAATTTGACATCCTCCATGGAGCATATCATCCTGGAAAACAGCATTAATTATGTCATTATTGCAGGTGATTTGAAAGTTCATCTTGTAAATAAGAACCTATCTAGAAAGCAGGACCGAGCTAAATCGTGGCACATTTTTTGCCAAAGCATGGAATCTGATGATGTTGAATGGGACTAGCGTGGCTGACTCTCCTCCCAATCCAACCTGGTCCAGGCGTAACCAAAGCGCGATCATTGACTACATTTTTGTCACTAGAAATCTGTTTGATCATACTTCAGAATTTGCAGTGATATTATCTGAATACAGCGATCATAGACCACTAACCTTCAAACTGACCATGTCATCCTCCCCTTGCCCACAAAGACAATGGCTGCAAGGTGCGGTGAGAATGAATAACTCCATAAATCGATTAAAATGGTCAGAAAAATCACTTGTTAAATATAGAAATCATCTAAAAAGTTTTGATCAAGCAGGAACAAGTCCCAAAATTGTAGACAATGTAGCGCCCCATGACTTAATGCAGCTGTATGCCACATGTCAAAATTCTAAACCAAAAATCCATCTCGTTACTGATAACACTGTTCGCCTCATAAAAGCATTATTCAAGAAGCAGAAACGTCAAGCTTTTATTCTACCATCGGTTTCTAGAGATGCAGCCTTGAAATCTATTAAAACAGCCTACAGAAATTGGATCATCGAATATAGACGATTCAAACAACAAAAAGAGGGTGAGAGCATACTAATGCATATTCAAAATAAGAACACCGCGTAGATTTGGCAGTTGCTTAACACCACCAATAACGCTCCACCATTAACTGCACAGCAAAATGGTGTAAATGAAAATGATTGGATAAACCATTTCTCGGCCATCTATGCTGTGCCTTTGCAACAGGATGCTCTAAGCCTCAAACTAACCATTTTCGATCTAAAATTTGACGAAGATGATATTCGCCATTATATTAACAAGGCTAGTATGTCTAGAGCCCCTGGTCCCGATGGGCTTTCGAACGTAATCTTGAAAAATAATGTTGATTTATGGGTCTCAATCTTGTAAACTCTATTTAAACTGATCATACGTAACCAAGAACTGCCTAAATCTTCGACCCATTCAATCATTGTGCCGATCTACAAAAAAGGAGATCGACAAAATCCTTTGAGCTATCGGCCCATTGCACTTTTAGATGTGCCAGGAAAACATTTTTGTAGATTGATTCTCCGTGATTTGAATGCTTGGTCTATGACATATCATCGTAGAGATCCTTTTCAAACGGGTTTTGCTTCAGGCTTGGGAACTTCAATTAATCTAACACTACTTAACACCATCAAATCAATATGCATTACACGGAAACAACCCATATATATGGCCTTTGTGGACTTCCGCATGGCATTTGATTCAGTTAACCGAAATCTTCTCGTAAAAAAACTGGTGAAATATGAATGCCCAGATTCATTGATAAAAATGGTGAACCTTTTGCACACAAATACGTCCATACAAATAAAGTTGAACATGGAAGGCCTCTGTTCCAACATCATCACCACCGCCAGAGGCTTGAAGCAAGGCTGTATTCTTGCATCAACATTGTTCAATCTCTTTCTTTTGGACATTGCAGATGATCTGGCCTCAGCCACACCCAAGATAGAAAACCAAATCATATCTTGCCTGCTATACACGGATGATTTGGTTTTAATTTCACAAACCCCAGCGGGACTACAAATTCTCCTTGATACACTTGATCGTTATGTATGCTCCAACAATTTAACAGTGAATGAAGACAAAACTCAAATAATGATATTGAATAAACCGAAATCTTCCTTCTCAAACAAGCATCAGTGGTCAATCGCTGGTCATAAGCTACAGATAGTCTCAGAGTACAAATATCTGGGGATGATGTTTAACAATCTGAAATTTGACAAATCAGTTGAAATAACAATATCAACAAAATTTACGATGTTAACATCTCAAGCAGAAATAATCTTGGCTAATTTCTGTAAGTTTACATGCATCCCGATCATTACCTACTATAAACAAAAGCTTATACCTGTGATCACTTATGGAATGGAATCTGTGCTGCCCAGAACCCAGTTATTCTGGAATCAAATGGAGGCAACATTTTGGAAATCTGTACTCAATTTACCAAAAAGCACTCCTACCATGTTATTAAGGTTTGAATTAGGGCTTTTGTCTATACACTCGCAAGTTACTTGGAAAATGTGTACGTTGTTGAGAAAATGTCTGTTGGGTGTATCTACCAAAATAGCCTAGCCATTTTAGCAAACCATCTATTAACCTCAAATCAGATATTTCCATCTAAATGGCGATATCATGTGCTGAACGCGCTTGCCAATGCAGGAATCTCAATTGAGTTATTGCTGACAAATCCATCCAGAGCTAAAATCAAACTATATCAATTTGATTGGATATTTACTCAAGAGAAATGCATGAAGTTGAAAGATTTTGATAGGAATCTCTTTGGTCATAAGAGATTCCGTACGATGGCTGATTATCTTGTGAAATGCCCTTCCTCTGTCCTTAGACAGAAAATTCTGAGATTTTGACTAAATCTATGGCCGGTAAATAAGATTTTGTTCAGAAGAGGCATAGTGAAAAAAGATCTAACATACTGTCGATTTTGTAAGAATGTATTCCACACAGAAACTCTTTCCATATTGTCACACAATGTGAGGCCTTCGTGGTAAACCGACTAAAATTGACCAAATGTATGCAATATAAGCTGAATATAAGATCTGTCAATGAAATTTGGACTGAAATCTTCAGCACAAAAAAGATTTCAGTAAGAATTGATACCATTAGCATACTTGATGCTGCATTTCCGTATGAACAAAAAAACAATACAACTGTCAAGTGGAAATGAAAAATGTATTTTTGTTGCTGGTTTCTGACGATTTTGCAGGATAATACTTCCTCCTTACTTCGACTTACTTGTAAGCTTACTTATCATGTGCTTTTTTTTACTCTTCTTTTTAAATGTAAAGGATGTGAAAAAAACTGATTGTAATGTAACAATGATGATCTTTTCTTTTATATATTTGTAAAGTTGATTTTCAACTAAATCAAATAATTTTTTTTTTTAAAAAAGCTCTAATTCAAAAACAAGTTGGCGCCTCTCTTCTAAAGACAAGGTCACCGAAAAACACACAATTACTACGCTATGCGATATAAAGACAGTCTTCCCACAAGAACCACCCCTACTAAAGATGTCACCCCTTCCCAGGGCCCTGTCATCTCTGGCTTCCCACCAAAGTGTCGTTTTACACCAGAACAATTTAACAAGATCTTCTGGCGAAAGTCCTGTTTCGTGAACTTTTATGGACAGACACCCAGATCAGTTAACAGTGCTCGGATACCTCGCAGCCAGGGGCATCAGCAGAGCCACCCTCTGCCAAGAAATCCCGTCTTGAGCCACAGCCCACCACATCTGCTCTAGGCACTCCGGCCTTGGCACCCCAAGACAGCTTTCAATATCAAGACCCATATGACCAAACAGGGTCTCAGGGGGATCTCTATAGCCAGGATCAAGACCAGTACTACAATGATGATGATGACAACATTTATGTAGCACAGTCACCCGACCATCAGGACCAGCCGGTCGCAGATTCACCAATTGACAACCAACTATAGTATAACAAAATTGTTACTGAAGGTGGCGTAACATTTCAACATCGACACTGAAGAGACACAAGTGGATAAGGACTTTGTGGAAAACATCCTGGGGGATAAAAAGGCAGCCACACAATTCATAACCTCTCTTGCAATCAGCACAGAGACGTATTCAACCATCTTTCTTAACACCCAGTCATACAAGACTGGTCAACACAACAATAGAAAGGGTGTTCAGGCCTGCACCCACTGACCCCCTGTACATAAGGGGCCAGCTCACACTGGATTCTCTGGTAGTTACTACCACCAGAAATAGGGCAGGCACTTCCGTGGCATCGGCAGAGGCACCACCAGACAAGGAGAGTAAAAAGATGTATACATTTGGGAGAAATGTAGCATTCTCTGCAGCATATCAAACAAGAATTGCTAACGATACAACAATGTTAGCTAGTTACGGCTGCCACAAATGGGACGAGCTTGAACAACTACTACAGGCCGTCCCAGAACCACTGAAGACCCAGCTACTTAAAACTATTTCAGAAGGAAAGCAAGTCTCAAGCTGCATCCTGAACAACCTTGATGCGGCGGACAATGCGGGACGCATCATAGCCGAAGGAATCCTCATTAAGCGACATGCCTGCCTAAGGCAGTCAGGGTTTAAGCTGGAGACCCAAGCAACCCTCCTGAACATCCCAGTAGAACCAAACGTTCTATTCGGTAAAACCGTAGAGTGCGCCCTAAAGAGAGCCATGGGCGAGTACAACACTCTTGAGTCCCTTGGGCAACTGACTAACAGATCTTATTCCCAACAGGGTTCCCAAAATTCAAAAAGATTTTCGGGGACAAAGCGGTCAATATTCCTCGGGCTACTCTCAGGGAGAACAGTCATCATCTTGGAACCAGTCTCAAGGCCAAGGTTCCTCGACCAGCTTTCAAAGAGGGAATGGAAGAGGAAGAGACAGAACCTCACCTAGGAGAGGCTCAGGCCCACCCAAACAATGAAACACTGCTTCAGGTCCCCTCCTATGCAACTCAAGTAGGAGGCCGAATCTCTCAATTCACCCACGCATGGCAGGGGATAACATCGGACAAATGGTTGTTGTCCACTGTAGCAGGCGGGTTCTGCATCGAGTTGATTCAGAAACCACCTTACCGCCCGCCAAGACAGAAGAAACTAACAGCAGAAGAAACAGCCATACTGCTGGAGGAAATAAAGGCGCAGCTCGGAAAGGCAGCAATAGTGATCGTCCCGTCGAACCAGGTAAACAAGGGTATCTATTCATCGTACTTCCTTGTGCCAAAAAAAGACATTACCATGCGCCCAGTACTAGACCTGCGCCATGCAAACAAATATGTCAAACCGCAGAAGTTTTGCATGACCACGCTTCAGGAGGCGATTCCACTCCTGAAATGGGGGACTCCATGGCGACATTGGACATGAAAGATGCATGCTTTCATATTTCAATGCACCCTGCACACAGAAAATACCTGCGTTTCAAGATGGTGGGAGTACACTACCAGTTCAAAGTACTCTCATTCGGCAGCGCCTTAGCACCAAGAGTGTTCACCAGGGTGCTTGTAGTAGTGGCAGCACACCTGCGCAGAAAGTCCATCCTGGTATACCCTTATCTGGATGACTGGCTGATCACCGGGGAATCTCCTAAGATTTGCAGGTTAAATACGCAAGAAACTATAGACCTTCTTTTCAATCTGGGTTTCTCCATCAATGAGAACAAATGAAGTCTAGTTCCCAGCCAAACAAAACAATTACTGGGTGCTATCCTAGACTCAAAACAGGAGCTGGCATTCCCCTCAAGCGAGAGAGTACAAAATATGCTGCTGCAGGTACTCCAGTACAAGGTCGGTCACCAGATAACAGTACCCAACGCAATGCGCTTGCTAGAGATGATGGCCTCTTGCATTTATTTAGTTCCCCACGCGCGCCTGTGTCCAATGCAGGAATGTTAGCGAAACAGTGGTCTCAGGCAAGCGAACAGTGGAATGATCTAGTGCTTGTTTCGCTAACCCTGGTTCAGGCTCTTCGCTGGTGGTCCAAGGACAACCTGGAAAAACTTTTCGTGCTCCACCAGCTCAAGCAATCCCAACTACAGACGCCTCACTCGCCGGTTGGGGGGCACACTACCTCCACCACATGGCTCACGGACAGTGGACACTTGCCAATGCCCAAAGACATATCAACTTCCTGGAGCTCTTGGCAGTCCTCAAAGCCCTTTAAGCTTTTCAGCAACGTTTCCAGGATTAGACAGTTCAGGTCCTCACAGACGGCACCAAAGCCATGTTCTATCTCAACAGACAGGGAGGCACACACTCTCCAAGTCTGTCCAAAATATCCCAGAAAATATGGAGGTGGGCACTCAACCTAATCCTGGTTGCTCCTATGTGGGAGAGACACATCTGCTCAAACTGCTTGTGTGCGACCCGATCAAGCTCAAGCTCCCATGCCCCAGAACATGTTGACACAGCACAAGGGGGTATCCCTCCACCCACGCCCACAATCAGTGAACTTGGCAGCTTGGCTCCTGTAGTTTTTGAGTTTGCCCACTTAAACCTTCCACAAAGGTGTATGAATATCCCCAAAGAGGCACGAAAACCCAACACCAGGCAATGTTATTTTAATAAGTGAAAAAGATTTCTGATATGGTGCACATCACAATCGCTAAACCCATTACAATGTTCTCCAGCTAACATTCTACACTACATGCTTAACTTACTAGACTCTGGCCTAGTATTCAATTTCTTAAAGGTACAGCTGGCGGCCCTATCGGCTTACACCATTTCCTGGTGGAAAGTCCCTGTTATCAAGGCATTCATGGAAGGGGTAAAGAGGCTATACACCCACATTTCGAACCCTCCCCAGGGTTGGGATCTCATTGTTATGCTCTCCAAACTCATGGAGGGCAACCCTTCGAGCCTATACACAAGCCCAGCATAAAGAATCTTACCTATGAAACTGCATTCCTGGTAGCTATCACCTCCCTTAGAGGAGTCAGTGAGCTACAGGCTTTATCGGTACAAGACACCTTTTTCATCATACACAAGGACAAGGAAGTCTGCGGCAAGGGCACAGTGGTTGAAGGAAGGGGAAGGATTCTGCAAGTCACACAAAGCGTTTCACCAAGCCAAGCCCCCTAAGCCTTAAGAGGACTGCAAGCAGCCTGCAGGGTGAAGCCCGCGGCTAGGGCGCAGTGTTTGCAGTGCAGGCGGTCCTGACTGACTGACTGAGCGTGATACTGCATGAGACCGATTGGGGGTAAGCTACAGTTGCAAAAGCTTTGCGAAGAATTCGTCCTGCAGTCCTGTTAAATACTTTGCGTTACACCATTGATTATCTGATAATACTACGGCCCTGGAACAGGGTTGCAAGGGTAGCAGGGCTGCGAGCAAGTGAGCGGAACACTAGCTCTATAGCTGTTATTTGCTGTTTCTGTCCTACTGACTCACTGTTGCAATGCAGGGAAATGCAAGGAGAGCACATTGTATCCCTGACGGTCCCTGACTCCCGGATAGATTGATCAAAGGAGCAAGGCCTTTTCCTATAAACAGGTGATTAACGTGAGGAATCAAGGACAAGGACATGAAAACACCTACACTCTCTGCACTATGCTTCCCGTTTACTGTTTGCCTCTTCGCTTTCTTGATGTGAAGTTCTGATACAGTGGGTAACACTGTATACTGTACAACGGGAAGAGCGTATTCTTCCAAGGACATAAGGGCAGTTCATTCCAACCAAGCACAAGCTTTCAGCACAAGCTTATAGCGGTATCCCAGAGGGACGAGGGCAGTGCTGTCAGTGACTCTAATAAGCTGTGGGAAGCAAAGGAGGGTGGGGTGGGAGTCAGACTCTGGGTGCCCCTTGAGCCAGTTGGGCGTTCTTTGCTCCCAAGGCGGGGCATTTTATTGCTTCCCTTTATCTCATTTTGTCTTTGCTCTTTACTTTTACTGGCAAATGCCTATTTTTGCACATTGAACATTTGAGACGCTGTTTAAATTTTGGTGGCTTAATACTTTTTTAAGCATCCTTCTTAGTGATATTTTAAAACTTCTTCAGTTATTGGCAGATACATCGTATAGTCTTCCCATGAACTGGTTAGCCAATTGGGGGGTTCGTCTGAGGATTGTCTAGATTTATTTGGCTTATTTTATTCCGGCACAGTTTGCACAATTTTCTTAAATGTGCACTAAACTGGGTGGTTTGCACACATTTAGTGACTTATTGGGCTGTTAGTAACACTGTAGGCCCGGATATTCTTTAAACTCTCCCCATATTTCCTATTGTGAGGCTAATGGCAAAAAGGAAAGCAGAGGGATTATTCCCCCAGGATGCAACACAATCTAAAATATCCAAAATGTTGGAACCACTTAGTGAGGTTAATCACTTAATCTCGGAGATCAATGTTTTTTTGCAGGATATAGAGATTATAAATGTAGTTGATGGTCTCAAACAAAGTGACAAAGTGAAAACAGTGGAGGAAGGGCAGGTACTGTTACTATCTGCAGCTGGAAAGGGTCCCCAGAAGGTGAGATCAAACTGTGTTGTCTCGTCTGATGTAGATTTAATAGATTTCTGAGACCCCGATCCAACTTTAAAACATAATTATTTTGGTTTCCCAACGAGGCAGGCAAAAAAGGTGGATCTGTTGGCCCCCTTTTAAGTGTTGCATCTCCCGGGACAAGAGGGTGGTATAAATTATGTTTTCCCTATTATAAATACCTCCACACTCTTGGGATCCAACGGGGTGGACAATATTGAAGTATATAATGAAGCACCTAGCTCCAGTAAGTCTCCACCTGTATCAAAATCGACACCCAAAACTAGTTCCAAAGTTCCTGCAGTAAAATCCCGGGGCTCTAGTCGTGTCCTTACCAGAAAGGGAAAGGCAATCCCAGATGGGGGGATACAAAGCTTAATTACAATTCCAATAGCAAATCGCTTTGACCCACTTCTAAGACTAACATCTTCCCACGGCATGGCCCCCATCAAAGCAGGAATTTCTGGGGTTAGAGACGGCACTACAAGAGAACCTAATTCTGCCCAAGTTATTCAGAGTAATTGAAGGATGTATTTGAAAGGGAAACAAAAGATTACAGTCCAGGTACTACAGAAGCACTTTGGGCTGTTGCAGTGCACAGCAGGCACCCAGGATGAGTTTTTTTTTTCCGGTTCCTGACCACAGTATTAATACTTCCTGCTCAACTGCCCACACAGAACCATTGCTGGAATCAGCAAGAGACATTCTGGCCCTTAAAGTGGATAGTATGATTGACCTACTTAATACCCTGAATGTGGAAATCGGGGAAATAAAACGCAATCTTGTGGAACATAGCAAACCTATGACCGCAAAACCCTCACAAAATACTGTTAATGAGGCTCTGATAGAGGAATCAATGTCTGTTAACTTATGCAAGGCTAGGACCATGGGTAACCCGGCAGGAACGGCAAGGGCCTCTGATGTTACCCAGAGGAGGGCCTCTGGCATTCAAACTCATGGCTATACGAGCTGTGTTCACGAACACAGATTCCCTATCCAAACACAGGGCTACACGAGCCGTGATTATGTTCACAGATTCCCTCCACACCAGTTTCACAATATAAGGAAGGGTATTCCCCCCGACAGGCTCTAACTTGACGCCAATAAGGAATCCCATTATTCGTGTCCCAAACCTAGTGAAAGATCACACTGAGGCAAGTGACTGCCGGCCTATTGTGGTAATGACTATTGTACCAAGATTAATAGCTGGTCGGTTTGAAGATCAGGCATGTCTATGGGTGCCTTTCAGTTGTGCATGATGATATTTAGTCCTGTCAGAGGGGTAATGCATTAAACTCACAATGGGATCACATTAGAATGCATCTGCGGTCCTGGGATCTGGTTGGGGGGGGGGGGATTATTGAGTATTCACCATAGATTTCACTCCTCCAATGACACAAGAATCATACTAATATCGCCGAAATTCCTATGTTTGAGAGGCCCAATTACAAAAAAAATCAAGGAGCGCTCCATTATCATGCACAAATATTAAAATCTGTAGCAACATCTGAGAGTAATATTCATATTCCCGAGATTGGCAAACTAGAAGAGAAGATGTCGAGTGACTGGGCATGGAACGATACTGCAGCAAAACGGATAGCAGGACTATTACACTCTTGTCTTGGAATATAGCTGGATTAAATAGTGTTGTCAGATCTGTTATGGGAGTCATTTATAAGAGGTTTCAATGTTATAGTATTCCAGGAGACTTGGGAAACTTGGGCAACGGCTCCTGTTTCACTCAAGGGGTTCCAGTCCTATTGTGTCCCAGCTCTAAAAAAAACAAAGGGCAGAACCAGTGGAGGTTTGATAGTCTGTGTGGATGTTCTCCTGGGATGGAAGGTAGTGCTAACTGATATGGGCACTCAAGACCTCCAATCTTTAAGACCCTAACCCTTCTCAAGAACGTTTTAGATCAAGCTGATTGGGTGTAAACACAAAATGATTTTGGTGGCAGGGGATCTGAATATCGAAATAGAAACCATGGGCGTCCTAGCAGAACTGTGGGAGGATCAGGATTTGGGCTGGGATATCCAAGAAGCATTGATAGTAGCCCCAGTGCATATGCATCAGCTTGCAATTGAATCTGCCTGCCTCTTATCTAACCGCGATTTAAGGGCATGTAATGGGAGAACCCGAGAGGACCAACCTGCAAAGAAAAAGTTTGTAGGGCACAATGGGTCCTCTTTAATAGATTATATAATGATCTCAGCAGCACACTGGGTGGGGGTAATCTACTTTGAGGCATTAAACAGAACAGAAAGGGACAATTAACCAATGGCACTTTACTTTAGGGGAATAACGACTTCTGCTTTGGGAGATCTGGGTGATTATAGGGACCTCTTCAACCAACCCCTGGAAATAGTTGGCCATGCTTGCAAATCCTTAAAATGGGCAAAAGTCCTAGAAAAATAGTTTAAATCTTCACTTAGCCTCCTACGTCCCGTCCCCTTTTCTCCCTACTGTACTGGTGTCCCTCGCAAGGGACTGGAGACAGAACCTTTTTCACCAGAAAAAATCTTCTTCCCCTTTAAATTTAAAGTCCTGCGGGGGTGCTGCCCTGGGAGTATGTCATGTGCTGCCCTGACTCCGCCCACCGGCGCCACTCCATCTTCTTTTCTGCATTGTCGCGAGCGGACTGCTTTCACCAGCGCTCCAGGATTTGGCTTTGACCGTGTAATTCCACGCGCTCTTCCCCGGATACTGTCTTTTGTCTTTAATCAGGTACTCTGTCCGCTGGCGCCATGCATGAGCGTAGTTTTAAGGAGGAACTGGGGTGTTTGTCCCCCCTCTAACTTTCATGGCACACCATTTTGTCCCCATTCAATTGGCTGGGGCACCTTTTATTCATATGTCATGTCCGTTCCCCCCCAACATTTTCAGCAAAGTTACTCCACTGGCGCCATGCTCCTCCCCGGCGCATGTTGACGTCCTTCGACTTCAGCAGGTATCCAGCCTGCGAAGGGCTCTTCCCTACGTCTGAACCCCACGCTCTTTGCCTCTGTTGCCTTGGCCCCAATCACGGCTGGGAGGGTTGTACCGCGTTTGACGCGCTTACACTGCGCGCTCTGAAGAACTGGCTCGCTCTATGGAGGGACGACTTGACGACTTGAAGGACTCCGTCAAGCACACGTCAAGGCCTAAGGTAGGGCTGCTTTTTTCATCTGCACCCCACAATGGTGACTCCTTCCCAAAGAGACCTCCGAGCGAGAGGGACCTTTCAGGTTCTACAACCAGCGCGGTTACCAAGGCTGCTTCAGCTACCGGCCGCCAGTTCGTGGGGTCACAAAATCCTACCGTGAATGTTGCTGAGGGACTGCCAAGGTTCTTTTACCAGGTGTCCACCCGAGGGGCTACGCTCTACTACCGGACAAATGTCTGAGGGGGCACCTGTACGCAGCACTACCGAGGGTACAACGCCTACCAGGTCTCGTCCTGCGGTTATTGGGTAGGCCTCCGTCTCCACCTCCAAGAGCCCAAAATCCCTGAATGTTGGCCGGGCCCAGCGCAGCGAGCACCACGGTGCAGGCACTTTGCATGCAGCCCGACAAGATGGACACTTCACTAGACAAAATGGCTGCTCGTCCAATATCACCCCCTAGTGCGGAGCAGGTGGGAGAACGAGTTTTCAGGTACGTGGCCTACTGCATATCCTTCAACCTCACAGGGCAGATGCACCCCGCAGACGACAAGGCAGAGTATGCCCAGACCTCAGCAACTATGCCACCTAGCGCCCCACTGGCCTGTAAGGACAGATTCTTTGAAAAATTCCTCATGCTCATTTGATCCCCTCAGATGGGCAACATTCATCAAGATGTGTGATCAGGGACATGCTATCTCCTGTCTTGCCTGGTGCCAATAGTCATTCCTCCTATGGCTCCAGCGCCTCAGGCCCCCGCGCAGCCTCTGCTGCCTGCACCGGCCCCTGTGGTTCTGGATACTCTGCCTCCTGCTCCACAGGCGGTTCCATATCAGCCTCTGCAGCAGCCTCCGGCCCTGGTCGCTACAACCCAACCTGCGGCACCCAGTACTCCTTCACCTGTCCCTGTCCAACCGGACACCCTGGTGGACACCGATGAGGAGGACCCAGACAGACTGTCTTCAGCCAAGGCTTTGCATGATCGACTTGCAGGACTGGCTGAATACTTGGGGCTTCCACAACCCGAGGTTGAACAACCTGAGGCGGGGGTCCTGGCCAAAGTCCTCACTCTACGCTGCACAGCTAGAACGGGGATTCCGATGCAGAAGGACATTGTCGGTTTGGCTAAGAAGGGATGGCTTAAACCTCATTCGACTCACCAATCTGCTCCTCAACGCCAAGTACAGACAATTGCAGGGGGGATACACTCTTGCTGTGGGCACATCCTCAACCGCACTCTTCGGTGTTTGCCGCGGCCCCCCATCTACTCAAATCCCCAGTCTTCCTCGGCCACCTAGTCCTCGGCGCTGCTAGGCAAGGGGGAGATGATCTTGGAGGCATATGGAAAAAGGGTCTACTCCAATGCCTCTCTGCACCTTTGTCAGTCTAACGCAGACGCCATGCTTGCAGCCGTTAACAGTGCTTTGGCGGGATTTAGCCGACTTCCTTCCGGAACTTCTGGTACGCAGTTAGGCGCGCTTCAAGGCGGGGCTGGCAGAAGCAAAGTTGGTGGCCCAAGACGACATAGAGTCCACAGTGGCACATATTGATACCTCAGGCCGTGTCATCTACATCGCCACAGACATGAGGAGGACAGCCTTGCTACGGACTACCATATTCAACCCGGACGTCCAGGAGTGCATATTGGACCTTGCATTCGAGGGTAGCGACCTCTTTCATTCAACCACCAATGAGGAACTTGATAAGAACAGTTCCCAGACTGCAGATTCCTTTTCTAGCCTCACAAAGTCCACGCCCAAGATGTACAGCCAGACGCACCAGCATTCCGACAAGGAGCGGGTTCCAGGGTCTCAAGGAACAAAGGTCCAGGCAGCTGGACCGATCTCAGAGTCAGCACTGCCGCAACATAAGGCGGGGAATACAGGATTCTTCCGGTCCCTCTTCTCAGCCCCAACCTCAGAGGGAAAGAAGACATGACATTCCCCTCGGGGTCCATGTGTCTTCGGTTGGGGGGGCGGCAAGCTGGCCCTTCACGCACAGTATTGGCGGTGAAGTCCGCAGACCCCTAGATTCTATCATTAGTGTCCATGGGCTGCCGCCTACCGTTACCTCCCTCTCCTCCCACAGATGGAGAGGACAATTCTGTTGGCGGAAATTCGATCGCTCGTAGAGAGCCAGGCAGTGGAAGAAGTCCCGACCTCCCAGTGGGGTACAAGCTTCTACTACAGGATTTTCACCATACACAAGAAGAACCATGCTGGCCTGAGAGTTGTGTTGGACCTTTCCATCCTGAACCTTTCCCTCCCTCTTCAAAAGTTCAAGATGGCTGCTCCAGCGCTTATAGCGGAGACACTGTGCATGGGAGACTGGATGTGCTCCCTGGATCTGAAGGACGCATACCTACACGTCCCGATTTGGCAGCCTCATCAGTCCTTCCTGAGGTTCAGGGTCATGGGCTTCCATTTCCAATACAAGGTTCTACACTTGGGCCTCAATTCAGACCCCAGAGTCTTTACCAGGCTTATGAATGCGGTGGCAGCCCTTCTCAGGGCACAAGGTCACCATGTCTACCCGTCCCTAGAAGATCCCCGGAGGCGGTTCTTCACAGCTCCTCTGCTCTCATGAATACACTACACGAATTGGGATTGTCCATCAATGTCAAGAAGTCACAGCTGCAGCCGACGCAGTGTCTAGTGTTCCTGGGCCTCAACTTGGACATGAGCTCCGAGAGAGTTTTTCCTTCGGAGGACAAGATCACAGCCATCAAGAGGGCCACAGGTCATTTTCCCAGCAGAGCGGTGACTGCAGGATGGTGGTACCAGCGCTCTATAGGAGAACATAACATTTCTCCAGCATGGGGTCTGGCATGGATTCACATGCTCATGAATATTCCCCTTCGTCATGCTTGAAAGCCTCGGTAAAGAAAAAATCAGTTTCAGTTTCGTTTCTGAACTGTCTTTCTTAGTAGTAACCAATCACTGGTCTCTGGGTCATACTGCCCCCAGCCAATGACTGCCCTCTCCCTAAGCCCCTCCCCTGGCAGCCAACCTCAGATTTTTACCGCACGTTCAAGTGTTGGGTGTCCTCGTGCTGTAGCTCTCAAGCTTTTACTGCGTTTTGCGATTTTTCAAAGAGTTTCATCTCATTTTTTCGGTCAATCGAGCCTCAAGCTCCACCGTTTCTACTTCCGATCAACGGGGACCCGTTTCGGAATTTTCTACGCCCCTCGAAGGCGAAGTTCTCGTTGAGAACTTTTGAAAGATTCCAGAAGACCTTGAGGCCTACCCTGTGGACATAGCCCAGGACAAAGGAAACTCGACGCCCGGATCCAAGCTGTTCAGGAACTGCCCTGGTTGCGGATTGCAGAATGTTTTCAAGGAGGACGAGCATTCTAGATGCCTCTACTGCCTGCCCGAAGACAAAACGCACGTGGAGGAGGACTGTGCGTTTTGCAAGAACTTGTCAGAATGGATCATGAAGGATCGGCGTATCCGCCTCACCAATTGGCTGGAAGGAGGTGAGAAGAAGAAGAGGTCTGAGCGGTCTTCTAAGTCCTTGAAAGCCGCTCCGGCAACGGGGGCCCAACAAAAGGCTAAGCACCGCGAGTCTACAGGCACCGGGAGCGCCGAACGGTCGGGCTCCTCAGCTGCCAGGCAGGGCGCGCTTTCACCAACGCCATCAACCACGAGCCAACGCTCTGGCTCGGGAAAGAGGAAGTCTGAGAACCCAGGTAAGCTTCTGGAGAAGCCCCAGTCGATCTCGACAGAAACTGCCGAGGTGGAGAGAGGCGGTGACCCCCCAAAGGTGAAGGCCTTGAGCACTTGAGCACGCCTAAAGTCGTGAAGGCCCTGATCCACCTGGCTAAGGCCTCTATTGAGGGAGTTGTGGTGGCCCTGGCGAAGCCTGTGGAGGCTACTCCAGTGGAGGTGACCTCGGGGGCCCAGAGTTTCCCTGCCACCGCAGAGGGAATCCTCTTTTCAGCCCATCGATAAGACCCCCTTGAGAACTCTGGTGGAAAAAGACGGGGGGGCGGTGGCTATCATGGGCACGGATTCAGCCTCTGAGGAGGAGCTGGCTGGGGTCGTGAAGGTCCTCAAGAAGTTCGAGGAGGTCCGGTTCCACGGGAGGGATCCCGATGAGGCGGACGAAGAGAGCGACGGTGGTGCCGACAGGGTTCCGTGAAGGCAGAGGATTCCACTCCCCAACCGTCGCGCCCGTCGCAGCTGGTACCCGAGCCTCAGGACAACTCGGGAGCCATCTTGATGGCGATCCAGGCCTTATGTACGGAGATAAGGACCAGGTTGCCCTTACCGCCAACGGATGATCCAGCGGAACCTGGCCCGTCAGGGAGCCCTCCAAGCTAGCGGAGAAGAGTTCACCCCCCCACCCCCCCGCCCTTCCAGCCTGCGCGGCCTTCACAGCCTTCATCCCCTTCCCCTGATCCTAGGGAGGACATGGGAACGGAGACGGCCACGGATGACGGTGCTGACAACTGGATGGACCTTCCATCACCACCTCCTCGGGCCTCCCCGCCTGACGAAATCGGCTCCTTCCACGCCATGATTGCCAGGGCGTCCGAGCTCTTCCCGCTCTGACCCGAAGAACAGAAGAAGAAAGGTTTCCTCTATCAACAGCGTGAGGCCAAAAGGAAGACGGTCCTCTCGGTCCGGTTACTAGATGACATCTGGGACGAGGGGCTTTTGCTCCTGAAGAACCCGTCCACGACTCCTGCCAAGAAAGACTGGTACGAGAAGTAGTACTGGGTTCCTGATTCCGCCCCTCTGTGCCTTAGGGCTCAGCCGACCCCAAATTCGGTCGTCTCGGCGGCGGCCAAGTAGAAGGCGGCAGGGGCTACGGCTCTGTCTCCGACACCCCCCCCGCCAACCCCCGGACGGCGAGGGGAAGAAACTGGACGCCATGGGGTGACGGGTCATCTCGTCGGCGGCGATGACGGTTAAGGCAGCCAACGCCTTAGCGATTGTGGCCCGTTAAGACAGGGAGCTTTGTTTTAAGATAGCTCCTCTGCTGGACTTCCTCCCGGATGAGGGCAGAGGCCCTAGCGGTTCTGCAGGAAGGCGTGGTGGCGTCGGAACACGCCATAACAGTGGCCACGGACATTGCTGACAGCAGCTTCTGCCAGTTGGGCAACGGTGTTTGTCTTTGACGGCGTGTTTGGCTCAAGGCGACCTATTTCTGCCAGGATGTGCAAACCACAGTTTTGGACATGCCCTTCGACAGGAATAACCTATTTGGCAAGACAGTGGACGAATCGTTGCAGGCCATCAAGACTGACACATAGACGGCCTGGGCCTTGGGGGTTCTGCAGCGACGACGGCCGCCCTTTCGGAACTCCGGAGGCAAGTAAGGTGCCTCCAAAGGCTTCGGCGGCAGCTCCTTGACATACCGCCAAGCGGCCTGCTCCTCGTCGCAGGAGGCCTACAGAGGATGCGGCAAGTCAGGAGGATCTCGTCGTCCTCGCAAAGGAGGCCAAGGCGGCAAGGCCGCTGCCAAGCAGGACTGAACCGGCCGTAGCGTCGGGCCCCCACCTGAGCACCCCGGTGGGAGGCCGGCTGGCGAAGTTCGTCAGCGTGTGGGAGTCCATCTCCACCAATCGATGGGTGCTGGATGCCCTGGCCCGCGGGCACACTCTCAAAGTGCCCCCGCATTCCACCCGTGGCCAGGAAGGAAAACAACGTCCCCCAACTGCTGCTGGAAGTAAGGGCGATGCTGAAGAAAGGAGCCATCGAGCTCGTCCCAAAGAAGCTCTGGGGCTCTGGAGTGTACTCATGGTACTTCCTCGTAAGAAAGAAGACCGGCGGTTGGTGACCCATCCTGGACCTTCGTCGTTTAAACAAGTACATCAAGGCCCAGAAGTTCCGGATGGTTACCCTCCAGCAAGTGCTGGGGCAGCTGTAGGAGGGCGACTTCCTATCGTCGCTGGACTTGGAGGATGCCTACTTTCACATCCCCATTCTAAAAGGACATTGAATGTTTCTCAGATTCGTAGTCCAAGGACGGCACTACCAATTCAAGGCCCTTCCCTTCGGATTGAAGTCAGCGCCCAGGGTATTCACTAAGTGCCTAGCACCGATGGCGGCGCGCCTGCAGGGGATCCACATCTACCCCTACCTGGATGGATTGGCTCATCCGAGCAACGACAAGAGAGCTCGCCGTCGGGCACACAGCGAAGACCGTCCAACTGCTCACGGATCTGGGTTTCTCCATCAACTTCACCAAGCCCCATCTGGTTCCGTCGCAGGTCGCACTGTTTCTGGGAGCCAAGCTTGGCACAGTGGCGCGACTGGCCTCCCTGTCGGAGGAAAGAACGAAGGCCATCATGGGCAAGGTGCAGCGGCTGTTGGCCATGGATGTGGCCAGGGTGAGGGCCATCAAGTCCCTTATCGGCATGATGTCCTCGTGCATCTACCTGGTGCGCCTGTACAGACTGCGGATGCGGCCACTGCAAGAGTTCCTCGACACCCGGTGGATGCAAGCGGCGGGCCGCTTCGAAGACAGGATCCCGCTCAATGAGGCCTTGCGCCAAGCAATCCGGTGGTGGGTGCAGACTTCAAGACCCCGGCGCATCAGGAGACGGTGACGACGGATGCCTCTCTGGAGGGGTGGGGAGCGCACACCGGAGATCTCCACGCAAGAGGCCTTTGGCTCCCGGAGGATAGGTCACTACATATCAACATCCTGGAGCTCCGAGCCGTGTTCTGGGCTCTCAGATCGTTCCTCCCGTCCCTCAAGGGCAAGGTGGTGAGGATCTTCACCGACAACACCACCACAATGTTCTACATCCGGAATCAGGGAGGCACCAGATCCCCACCCCTATCCAAGGAGGCCCAGGATCTGTGGCACTGGGCAGTCGCCCAGGGGATGTTTCTGGTGCCCTTCCACCTGGCAGGAATAAAGAAGACCATCGCTGACTTACTAAGTGCCACAAGTGGGAACTGCATCAGGATCAAGTGGATCTACACTTCCAATGATGGGGCAATCCCCAGATCAACCTATTCGCTATGGCGATGAACACCAAGTGCCAGAGGTTCGCCAGCAGGTTTCCCCAGCCGGGGATCATGGGCAATGCCTTATCATTCCCCTGGGACGGCCTGTTCCTGTACGCGTTGCCGCCTTTGCCGTTGCTGCTGCGACTCATCAACCAACTCAAGCGGTCCCGGTGCAGGATGATCCTCCTTGCACCGGCGTGGCCGAGACAGATCTGGTTCCCTAACCTTCTGGACTTGTCAGCGTCCCCCAGTCAAGCTGTCGACGGACGCGGATCTCCTCGCCAGAGAAGGAGGCGCCATCCTCCATCACCACCCAGGGTCGCTGAACTTGCAGGCCTGTCTCCTGCAGCACTAGAGTTTGGAGGGTACGATATCCTGGCAGACTGCAAGGAGGTGCTTGCAAAGGCCAGGGCGTCCTCAACTCTTAAGTGCTATGGACATAAGTGGAAGAGTTTTTCTGTCTGGTGCGGCGCACAGAAGATTAACCCCCTGTGGATTACAGCCCCTCAAGTGCTGCCATACTTATTGTCGTTGGCCAAGAAAATCCATCTGGCGGCTATCTCCCGCTACACCAGAACTCTGGGGCGCTCCTCTCTGTGGTCCCATCGCCTGGTGAAGGAGTTCATGAAGGGACTGTTCCGATCGTTCCCGCCGGTGAAGGCTCCGGCCCCGGCGTGGGGGGAGCTCAACGTGGTGCTGACCAGGCTCATGGGGCCGCCATTCCAGCCTCTGCATTCTGCACCGTTGAAGTTCCTTTCGTCGAAAACAATGTTTCTTGTGGCCATCACCTCCGCATGACGAGTGGGAGAGATCCAGGCCCTCTCCTGTAAACCTCCATACCTGACTTTCCACGAGACGAGGTTGGTGCTGAGGACGCACTCCTCCTTCATGCCCAAGGTGCCGTCGGACTTCCATCTCAATGAGCCTTTACCTGTTTTCTTCCCGTCGCCTTTGTTGCCGGCCAAGAGGACTTTGCGCTTGCTGGATGTAGCTAGGGCGCTAAAGTTCTACGTGGACTGCACAAAGAGTTTTTGGAAGACATCGCATCTGTTTGTGAACTTTGGACCTGTGAACCAAGGGAAGGCCCTCTCGAAGGCCTCCATTTCCAGATGGCTCTCGGGCTGCATCATGCACTGTCACTGGT
This sequence comes from Ambystoma mexicanum, assembly GCF_040938575.1. Classification (NCBI taxonomy): domain Eukaryota; kingdom Metazoa; phylum Chordata; class Amphibia; order Caudata; family Ambystomatidae; genus Ambystoma; species Ambystoma mexicanum. Next base: position 427,981,236 of record NC_090936.1, on the reverse strand, counting down.
TGGCAAACCGACCGTTGCCCGGCCGTCCGAGAGCCCATTCGACCAGAGCGATCGCTGCTACCACGGAGTTCCTATCTGGTGTGCCCCTGCTGGACATCTGCAGGGCTGCTACGTGGAGGTCGACTAACACCTTCATGAGATTCTACTGCATCGACAGGGATTCCAGGGAGGAGTCCAGAGTCGGCCAAGCAGTGCTGCGCAACCTATTCACCTGAAGGTGGGCCTGGTGAGGAGGTGAGAGATGCTTAATGTTGAGTTGATGAAATGCTTAATGTTGAGCCTTGCCACCTCCCATGGTTGTACATGTGTGTACTGCTATGTATTCTTGTATTCATGAGCATGTGAATTCATGCCAGACCCCATGCTGAAGAAGGAACAAGTTACTTACCTGTAATTGTTGTTCTCCAGCGTGGGTCTGGCATGGATTCACATGCGAACCCTCCCTCCTACCCCTCTGCGGCTCTTCACTAGGTCCTACTGCCACTTTACGTGCTACTAAATCTAAGGATGGCTGCCTGGGGAGGGGCTTAGAGAGGGGGCAGTCATTGGCTGGGGGCAGTATGACCCAGAGACCAGTGATTGGTTACTACTAAGAAAGACAGTTCAGAAACGAAACTGAAACTGATTTTTTCTTTACCGAGGATTCCCAGCCTGACGACGGGGAATATTCATGAGCATGTGAATCCATGCCAGACCCACGCTGGAGAACAACAGTTACAGGTGAGTAACTTGTTCCGTCTGTGCCACTATTGTATTATCGGCAGACACCAGTTAATATATTATTATGCAACTTGATGACAAAACTAAGCATGACTATCTTTCACTGACAAAGGGATAAAGTTCCACTCCAGGGATACATTATATGAATCTAAGGGAATTCATATTAGCATTTACAGGCCAAAAAGAATTATCCGGTATTTCTTGAAATCCACAAATAGTTTTCTATGGAGTGACTATTTTGTTGACATGGCTTCCTTGATTGGTAGGTAAATTATAGAGAATACCTGATACTTTTTTGTTTAGGCGAGAAATACACAGGCTATTCTTTTAGAACTAGAAGCAGCAGTGGTTAGAGAGGAAAGGCTGGTTGTTCATGGGACCGATGATGAGGGATGAGGATGGAGAGCAGGAATAGCTCTTGGTGAAGGATACAGACTAGCAGATGAAAAAAACAGTATCCCATGTCCAGAGAAGCAGATGAAGCTATATTTGAAACCATTTCCGCTTTAGTACGATAGGGAATATTGGTGCCATCAAAATCCTCATGTAACACGGCTCTGTACCCAGGGAAGAAATAAACAGTGGGGTCGTGGAGATTTATTGTTCTGAATCCAGCTATGATATTACACAACATTCCAGCCAAAGCCAAATATTTTAGAGTTATAGATTTTAAAAACGTCTTCTTTTCGTTTCCCCTTCATGAGGACTCACAAGATTTGACCTTGTTTTCGAAGAGAAACCAGTGCTGGAAACGCATGAGATTACCTCAAGGGTACTGTGAGTCCCCCTCAATCTTTAGTAGGGTCCTTCAAATGAACATAGGTAGCATACAACTTGAGAGCACAATAAGTCAGTTTGTGGATGATTTACTAGTGTGTAGCGAGACAGAAGAAAAATGCAGAGCAGACTTAGTTCCACTAATGACCATACTAGCAGAGAAAGGATACAAAGTAGACAGAGAAATGACAGTACTGTCTGAAAGAAGTCCTGTACATAGGACAGCTAATCTCTCAAGAAGGGAGAGAAGTGACACCCGAAAGAATAGAAGTGATAATTAAAATCCCAACACCTGAAACAGTGAGGGAAATGCAACAATTAGGCCTATGTAATTATTGTAGGGCCTGGGTTTTTGATTACAGTACATATATCCAACCACTTTAAAAGGACTCAAGGAAGCACAGATGGGGGGGGAAAGCAAAAAAAATATGGACAGATGAGATGACTGAAGGATTCGAAGAATTAAAAAAGGGCGATTTGTACAGCCTTGTGTTAGGGATTCTAGATTATAACAATTTTTATTGACAATTTCCATTACATCTTCTGCATAACATTTTAAACATTGCCTTTTCTTCCAGTCCAGACCCATCTTCCCCATGTATGCCCCGTTGTGTTGTCATCCAGTCTGTTTTAGCGCAACCATCTCCATTTAGGGCAGTCTAAGCATCGCCAGTGCGTTATACAGAGGCGCAAACAATGACTGTGTGAACACATTCCAGGATGTGACATCTTCACTTGTTTCCCTGAGTCCTCCATATATCGCCCTATGCCAGGCCACAGTCTCAGCTATTGCCCACCTCTGCAAGTCCTTCCACCATGCTTCCACCTTAGGCCCATCTACGGACTTTCAGGCCACCGCGATTCTGCGTTTGGCCAGTAGTTAGACAAGGTTCTTCTTTTTAACAATGTGCTTTGCACCTGTCTTGCGTCAAAACACCACTAACAAACAGGCTACTTGAGACCCTATGTCCAAGTATATTCCTCCCCTGGTCGTTTTGTTTGCAATCTCTACCTAGTACCTCTGTATTTTCCCACAAGACCAGAACATGTGCAACATGCCTGCGTTTTCCACCATGCGTCTCGGGCAATATTGTCTATCTGCACCTTTAAACTGGGAGATCTTGCAGATGTCAAGTGCGCTCTATGGGTTATCTACAGCTGTGTGAGTGTTAACCTGGTGTTCCTAGATTCCGGTTTTCGGTACAGCATTACTTTTGCCCATTCAGCATCCGAGAAAGGCCTACCTCGGTCTGTTTCCCACTTGATCCGCACTCCCAGATCCGGAGCATATAGGTTGGCCAGGAGCAACTCTTAGAGTCTGGACACCACGTGTCCTCCTTCTGTCATATTGTATATTGTTTCTAGCCCAGTATTTCCTTCAAGGCCCTGCCCCCCAGAGTTCAGCCATGCAATAGAAATGGTCCCTTGTGTATACCAGTCTGCTCTTATAGTGTCTTTAAAGTCCATCAGTGTCCCATCCTGGAGCAGGTCACCCAGAGTGACAACTCCACTACTTTGCCAATGTCTACGGATTCCCAATACACACTGCAGCTTCCCCGCCAGCATGGCGACCAGAGGGGATCTGCGGGGAAAAGGGATCTGCTGTACTAAATGCTCTAAAAGCCCTGCACCACCATTTTATACCCAATGCCAAAAGGTTTGGGGGCTGCCCGAGATGCGTTTCATGTATCCATAAAATCTCCTTCAAGTAATGGTGCTCTAATGTATGCTGTTGGAGTTCAGTATCTAGCGTTTGTTCATCTGCCAGCCAGCCAACTATGAACTGCAACTGTCCAGCTAGGAAATATAGTTCAGACTTGGGTAGCCTGTTGCCCCACTGCTTCGTAGGCTCTCTGGAGCGCATTTAAGTCCATCCTGTGTCTGCTCCATTTCCATAGGAATCCCTTAATTATAGTGTCTAATATGCAAAAGAACTGTTTAGGTATATTCTATGGTACGTTCACAAAGTAATTGAATATCCGGGGGAGATCCACAATCTTCAAAAGTGCTGCCCTGCCCATGAACGATAGAGGCAGCCGACCCAAAAAAGTCCATGGATTTTGTCACTCTTTTTAGGGCGCTTTGCGTATTGCGCTCATGCTCAGCCTTGACCTTGTGATAAACGTCAACGCCCAAATATCTGAAGGTGTCAGTGGACCACTTTAATTCCAGGGCGGGATGCTGCTTATTTCCCATCTTCTTTAAACCTGCTAGCAGGAACAGGCACGATTTCGCTCGGCTGATGGTGATGACTGAGAATTGGGCAACAAAGAGTTTTATATATTCTCACATTCAAATGGAGAGTTAATGACGGCACTCCTCACGCTGAAGACGACACTAGGACATGGACATAAGCCATTAGCCTATTATAGTGGGATTTTAGACCCAGTAATGAAAGGACGTTATCCTTGCGAACAAGCGTTGGCTTCTGCTTTCACGATTGAAAAAGCTGCAAGTATCATTATGGGGTGCTCAATGATGATATTCATCAAGCATTCCTTTGTCGCCATTTTAGAGAAACCCAAAAGTACATTGACTACACAAAGAGCATTGGTGTACGAAGTAATTATTTGAAACCCAGCAATTAATATTGTTAGATGTTGAGTAGTGAATCCAGCAACATTTATAGCAGAACCAGTATGGAAGGAGACTATGTATTTGTATTTTGTTTATTTGTAGAGCGCACCAAGCCCTGAAGCATCTGGGTGCATTTCTTACATAGGCATATGTTATGTAGTTACATACAGATTAGTGAATTACAATAAGTACAGTCAAAGTGCAACAAGGAGTACAGGCGAATAAGCAGGTGGAAAGAACAATTTCTAAGTCTCATGTGCGAAAAACCAAATGTTTACATTTTTCCTGAAAATATGGTAGGTGGGTTCTATTCTTAAAGTTATGGGTAGAGTATTCCACAGTTATACTGAGTTTAATGATGGTATTCCCCAAGTAGGAGAAAATGGAAATTCTATTCATTGACGGTTCTTCAAAAATTGATCAAACAACGGGAGAAAGACATACGGGACTGACATTAGTAAAGTTAAAAAAAGAATGTTGAATTTGAACTAGTGACATGTACGAGACTGCCTTCACATTGTTCAGCACAAGCCACACTTCAGAGGTATGAGGAAGAGATGCTGTACTCTTACTCCGCCTATGTGATGTCAATCCTACATGGAGGATAGTCACGCTGGAAAAGGAGGGGCTTCTTCTGCACAAATGGCACACCAATGCAACATGCGTCTCTTATCGGATAAACTCATCAAGGCACTTAAGCTCCCATTAGCTATCGCTGTGGTGAAATGCGCAGCCCATACTAAGAGAGGAGACATGATGTCTCGATGTAACAGCCACAGCCATTGAAGCAAAAAGAGTCGCGTATTTCCAAAATATTCCTGATCGAAGTAGAAAGTGTTAAGCAAATGTCAGGGCGATGTATGATGGTGAAGGAAAGTTTTAATATGTTGTTCATTGTACAGTTAATTAAGCTACAAGGTCGAGCACCACAAGAAGAGCAGGATTTATGGAAGAACCAGGGGTGTTCTTTATTCCCCACCAAGGCTTTATGGAGACAGGACTGCACTGGAAAGCCTGTTATGCCTCTAGCATTATTGAAGGTGGCGCTGGAGCAGCTTTGCTACCCCGCACACACAACTAGAGTTTTCCTGCTACAATCGCAGAAGACTGGTTTTCCACAAATGTATTAGAACATGTGGCACAGTTTATTGTCAACTGCCTTGTATGCCAAAAGTTCACAGCAGGGCACACCTTGCAAACAGTGAGAGGATCAATCCCTAGGGCCAGTGTTCCTTTTCAGCATTTCATATAGATGATGTGCACATGTTGCAATTATGCAATGGTTATTGGAATATGTTAGTGGTAGCATGTTTCTTTTCCAGATGGCTTGAGGCAGGGTCCATGTACGCACCCTGATGCGACATGTGCCACCAGGTCTCTTGCACATGAGGTGTTTCCTAGATAGAGTGTGCGAAGACCTGCATCCTGATAATATGCCGTATTTTTTAAATTAACTTTTTTATTGGGCATAAAGCAACATTTTTCTCTGCCTATCATCCACAGGCAAATGGTATTTGTGAGGTTAAACGGACTCCTTAAAGAAAGGATAGCCAATATTAAAACAACCCTGAAAAAGGGATAGCTACATTGCCTACCCCTTGCTCTGTTTATACTGAGAAATTAGCCTGGCTCAGATCACCATCTGACTCCTCATGAGTTCGAGACTGGACATTGCATGAGAATAGCCCTTGCTCCTCCCACTCGAATAGAAACTGATGCCCATAGTGTAGCAAAAACATAAGGTAATGAGATGCATGATTATTTAACAAACATGACCACTAGTATTTCTTTAATTTCTCAACTGGTTACAAATCGCTGGGAAGGGTCAAAGATTATTGATGAAGACAGCCAAACAATTGATCCTATTAACTTAATAAAGCAACCTAGTTTGTACCCGGGGACCAAGTGATTGTGAAAAGCTTTGTACGCCCTTGGAATAAGCCTCTGCTTTGAAGGACAAAACCTAGTAGATTAGGGGGCGGGGGGGTCACTCCTACCGCTGTGAAACTCAAAGGATGAAGAGCCTGGCTTCACTTAAATGACTAAAAACTCTGAGTGACCTTGACCCCTCCTGCACCTGCTGACGGGGAAGCAAGAGAAGAAGTTCTGCATGCAGACTAGATCGGCTACCAGGAGCCGAAATAAAGACTCATCGAAATAAAGACAATTGAACTTTCAGCCATTCCCAAGTTTATATGGAAGTAAAAATTGTAGGAGCGGGGTGGGGGGGACGGCCTGGCTTGCTGCGATTCCATGAAGCGTCGGTGACTGGAGCTTCTGAGACAGATCCTGTAATAATCCTTTGTACCTGCGCTTAATAGTTGATTTTTGGCAACAAGGTATCAGAAGGGTCTCTTCGATCCTGCTGACTCCTGAGCTGCTTGCTTACTTAGGTGGGCAGATATTTGCTGAAACTTGGTGCCGCAATCACAGTCAAGATGGTGGCCCCCGTTGACTCTCGGCCAGCCTGAGTCTGCTCCGTGGGCCTGCACTGGAGAGTAGATGTCTCCCCGCCCACTGTGGAGGCACATGAATGGAGGAGCGCCTCTGAGGTTGTCGGGGCGATATTCCCAGAAATGACCGTTTTGCGTGTGGGACATGCGTTGCCCTGGTGTGGACCCGGGGAGTGTGTGGCGGCTCCCGATCCAGTGGACGCACAGATTGGCCACGATCGATCTGACGATGCTCTGGGATCTGCTGCCTGAGCGCTTAGTAGCGCACTGCATATGGCAATAAAGGGCACGCCCGGGATGCCATAACGATGGCCTGCCGGGACAATTACAGAGCACTACCTGTAGATGAATAACAGTGAAGCTGAGCCCTGCTCCTGTGGATCCTCGGATGGATTCAATTACCAGCGCATGGGGGGGAGGGGCTGCTGTCTTTCACTGCTCGTACACCGGGTGCGGTCTGTTGATGCTACAAAACATGCATTAGCAGTGATGCTTCGAAAGGCAAAGGACCCTGCGATGTGATAAGAGGCTGTACAATGCCTCACTGTTCTCACTGGTGCTAGGTCGGAGTGAGACAAGTGGCCACTGACTACAGTCAGTGAGATTCAGCAGACCTGCCCGAAGTAAGCTGCTGTACTCTACTGTTTAAAGTTCCTGACGAGGACACTTTATTTGTGAACTTTTCTGCAAACTGTTGACTTGACCGGGTTGGTCTGACGCAATATGAGTACCTGAAGGCTGCTACCCCCGCAACCCCCTCCCTGATGGGGACAGTACATTGGGGGTGGATACCTTACTTTGAATACATGGCTGTTACTTTGGAAGACCAGGGGAACCGCAGCTGGGTGCCCATCTTGGTACCAGGTGGGGCGGTGCACTGTCTTACTGAAATAGAATAATCCACTGAACACAGGGGGTTGCCTGCATAGCCCTCCTTTGGTGGCTGACACTACTACTTGTTTTTGTGGTTGTACCTGCACGTGCTGAACACCCTTGTGCCTCTGTGCCAATTTGCTGCGCTTTACTGGGACAATTCTTTTATGTCCAATGGGGGCTCCTGCATCACTACACAGACGGCATACATATATTGTTGGCTCCAAAGTATTCTCTGTGGGTTGATATCCTGCTGTGGGGTGGAGCTGGCGGAGCCTGACGGTTACAGAGAGCTTGCACCAACTACTTTTTCATGACTAGGGACCTGCAGAGAGTGCCCTGTCCTCGACATCTATTTATTGTTCACTTGTTAGGCACTTATACAGGAAGCAAGTACTGTTTCAAAGGGCCCAAAGGGCAACACGGAGGGGACAGGGGATGATAGACAAATACAAAATTAATTAAATTCAACAAAAAAAGGAGTGGGGAGTAGAAGACAAACCTACTATGCCTTATGACTGTTCGGAACGTGCAAGTGCTGAGAGGGCGTATGGGCATGTCAGAAACTAAGATGACAGGAAGCCAGAAGAAGACCATTATAGATTCATTTGGACTTAAGAGCTCTCAGAGAGATCCCCCTCGGGGACCTGAGGATATGGCACAAACAAATGTCCCTTAGCCGTAGGAACAAGAGGATAAAATACTAGCAATAATTGCGGCAATCCGCACCTCCATTGAGTACAAAATAGATGAGGTCAAAATAGATGTGAACCTCTTACGACACGATGTGCGGTCGTTATCCTCTTGCATTGCAGACAGTGATGAGCAGATCCTGACTACGAAAACTGAAACGGACGCTGAAAGCTGCGGTTGAAGAGCTAGGATGCAATAACAAACAAGGTCTTGGAACATCGGGCTAAAGACACAAAGTAGATCCTGCTGCAATAATGTACACATAATGGGGCTTAGGGAAGGTGAAGAGGGGTCTGATCCTACATTATATATCAAACCTCCTGTTGCAGGATATTGGTGCTGGACAATTATCCCAAGGCTTCACTGTTGTGGGAGCACACAGATCACTGGACCGCTGCCTGCCTGCGGTTGCACCTCCTCGCCCAATCATTGCGCAAATCCTTCATTTCCGGGTCCATGAGACAAGGCTTAAGTTCTCCAGAGAAGGAGGCACAATCACACGTGGATCGTCGCTACTGGCTATCTACCCGGACAATACCCCTCTTGTACAAAAGAAAAGGAGAATGTTTGCCCTGACTAAAGAGAGGCTCCGCAATCTGGGACTCTGGTACATGTTCATATACCTGGCAAAGCTTAAGGTGCTCTATAAAGGCAAATCATTATTCTTTAAACATCCTAGCAAGACCAATCAATGGATGGATGAATGTCGTGGCATGGCACTTGGAACCAAGAAAAGATTAGAAGAACCTAAGACCTGTTGAAGGGCACCTGATACTACCTTGCAGATCGGTGTGTGTCCCGCTGAGAGTTGAAACTCTGACTGAACTCTCGAGCGCATGGTACTGTATTAATGAAACTAACATCTTCTTGGGAGCCGAGTACGAGAACATCTCCTTTAGGTACTCTCTGGTATGGCACGAACATCCCACGACCCCATGACGAATGTGCCTTAGGGGAGCCCGCCACAGCGATCTCCCCTATACCTGCGGACCTGTGGTGCATCACTGTTCCTGGGGGGCAGGAATGCTTGAACAGTGTTGTACCGCTGAGCCACCTATTTCTAATCACTGTTATGGTTGGTGCTTTTTCAGGTTTATTTTTTTCGTATTGAGCAATATTAAGGTGTAGATGACTGAATGTGGGAATTTACACTGGATGTTTTCGCGATGGAGGAGAGATGATGGTGGGAATGGGGACAGGTAAAGACGTGCTGACTGTGCAAAATGGTGACTTGATGTTACTTATCCCTGCACTGCAGGGGGGGGGAGATGGATGGGGAGAATGGTTGTTTCTGGGGAATGGCTACACTTGGAATTGTGTCTTGGAATGTCCGGGGACTGTCCTCATATATGAGGCGACTTTAGATTGCTTCGTATTTGCGGAGGTAAGAGAATTCCATAGCCCTGTTGCAGGAAAAATACTAAAATTATTTCCCAATTTGGGGGTGGGTAGGATACGGTTCACAGTATTAAAGATATGCATGGGGAGTTTGGGTGTGGGTGACTGGGTCTATATCGTTCACATTGATGAAGGTGGAAAAAAGATGATCGGGGCAGGTTGGTAATTGTACAGGGCTTCATTGAGTATAGAGAGGCCTGTATTGTGAACTTATACGCCCCAAACTATGATGCTTCTGCATATTTCAGCTGCCTATATGAAGGACTGACTCATGTTAGGGGTCTCTTTTGGATATTGGGTGTGGGGGTTAATTGCACATTAAACCCCACATTAGATAGTAGATATACATAGTTTTCCCCTACGGCCAAGGCCTTACATGCTATGCTGCCGGACCTTTCTCTAGCGGACGTTTGGCGAACTATGAATGGGGACAGTTGATGTTATTCCTATTACTCCTCACCCTTTAAGGTATACACTAGGATTGATTATCTATTTAAGGGAAAGGAGGGCTTGACTGAGTTTGTGGGTGCAACATACGCTTGTAGGACTAATTCTGATCATTCCCCATTGTTTGTTACTTGGGGCCCTTCGGGGCTAGTCTTTCTCGATCCCAACCTGGCGTTTGCCAGCCCATGCCCTCTCGGATAATGAGTCCAGGGTCACTGGACCAATGTAATACAGACATTCTTGGAGGTTAACTTGGGTAGCGTAGACAGTTGAAGTACAATTTGGGCGATCCTTAACGTGGTGGTACGTGGCAAGGCGGGAGGTATCGGGGAAAACCTTAACCTCCGATTTGGGTAGAATGGAGGACAGCACACAGGAGATTGAAGGGAAGGATAATGAAGAGAGGCCAAATAAGGAGGATTTGATGCGCTTACGTATATTATATGCTGCAGCCTGGGAACACCTTTCGGAAATTCAACTATGTACATATGCTTCTAGAATGCATGGAGAGTGAGACACGGCTGGCTGAATGCTAGCATGGCTGTACAAAAGTAAGATTCCCAGGCACACAGTTACTCAAATTCGTGATGAATATGGGGATACTTGGAAGTCTCAGTCGACCATTAATGATGTCTTTATTAAATACTATGAAGGGCTCTATGTGTTAAGTGGGATGGTGGATATCAATGAGGTTCATTATACATTGGCACATACATCAATCTGCCTCAGGTTACGATAGAACAAGCCGCAGCCCTGGAAGCACTGATAACTGAGGACGAATTGCAGAGTGGAATTACATCACTGCAGTCTGGTAGGACCCCGGGTGGAGATGGATTACCATCTGAATTTTATATAACCTATATTGATTTGTTGGTGCCAGTGCTTCTCCGAGCATTTGAGGAGACTTATGAGTCAGTTACCCAGCTCAGTAGCATGAGTGAATCCATGATAGTACCGATTCTTAAACCCGGTAAAACGGACAACCTATGCGACTCCTACAGGCCTTTGCCGATGCTAAATCAAGGCATTAAGATTCTAACAGCACTACTGGCCAGTCAATGAATGCGCGTTATTGGGTCCATAATACACTGTGACCAGACTGGCTTTGTCCCGAATAGGAGCATGTCATTAACTCTACGTAGACTTGTGCATGAGGCTCCCTACGTGGTGGTTTCATTGGATGCCATCAAGGCTTTTGACTCTGTTTATTGGCAGTGGATACATGCTGCCTTGGAAGGTTTTGGAATTGGCGCCGGGTTGTCTTGATGGGTCAAGTTCATCCATCCTGCACCTGTGGCTAGAGTGCGCACAGATAAACATATATCCACGGCCTGGAGTATATGTAGGGGCACCAGACAGGGTTGCCCTCTGTCTCCAATGCTATACATACTCACACTGGAGCTACTGGCGGTATTTCTGCGAGCGGAGTTTGCAGATGCCGGGATATTAATTGGTGAGACGAGGTTTTGATTTTGTTGTACGCTGATTACTGTCTTCTATACATAAAAGACCCTGCTCTTAACCTCCCTATGGTGTTGGAGGTGTTAGACAACTTTGCAAAACTCACCGGCATCACCTTTAGCAAGATGAAGTCCTGCATTTTCCTGCTTGCTGGACTTCATACACATGATCTGGAAGATTTTCCGAGGTTCGGGATTGGATGTGAAACTTGACATTTTGATACTTTGGGGGGGGTCAACATATGGCACTAGGCTAATCGTATGCATGAGGATAATACAGTGCATGCTGTGAAGGTAATTTTGGCATCTGAGCTTTTGGAACCGATTGCCACTTTCGTTGATGGGGAGAGTGGCATTGGTTAAGATGGTGGTGCTGCCTCAACTATTGTTCTTTGCTAATGTTGCATTCCTAATTCCGCACTTCTTTTTTAACTCTCTAGACTCCCTCATAACTGCATTCCTCTTGGGTGGGGAAGAGGCATAGAATTGCCCTATCCACAGTAAAACTTCGGCATGAGGACGGTGGGGTCCAACTGCTGTGGCACCAACTATAGTATTTAGCTGCTCAGTGACATCACTTTGCAAAAGGGCTGGCAGATGAGGCAACGATAGAAACCTTGTTGCTGAATGGTGTCGCAAAGCCGGTCGCTATTAAGGAGGTCTTGTGGATGGCGGATCGTTGCTTGCCGCATAGACAGTACATAGTGGATTTGGGGAGGATGATTTGGAACAGGATGAAGATGATCCTGGGTTTAAAGTATACATATTCTCCATATACTCCCCCTATCTATGAGCCTATGCCAAAACAGATGTGGTTTACGCTTGTTGCGGAGATGGGAAGGGTCAGGCCTTGCCACCTGGGGAGATGTCTTAAAGGACGGCGTGTTCATGGACTTCTTGGAGATGGTGGACAAGTATGGGATAAGGAAGGGGCATTTCCTAGGGTACATGAGGCTTACTAATTTTGCCAGGACGGAGTGGCCCGTGTGGCCAGAGAAACCCAAGTTCGATGATGTGCTGTCCAGATTATATAGTATTGAAGGTGGGTGGAAACATGTAACACGCTTATCAGTATCTGCTTGCAGGCTCGATTTCTGTGATTCAGAGGAATGTGCGAGGCGGAACTAGAATGTGTGTTTGAAGACAGTGGGATATATAGCATTACTATTTGTAAAGAAGGTCTCTAGGAATTCACAATTTTGTCTGCTGCAGCTGAACGTCTTATATAGGACCTATATGACTCCTCCATAAGACGTCACGCTTTAATAAACAGGTGTCCCCTGTATGCCCATGGTGTGGAGACGAGCCGGCAGACTTCCAACATATTTTTTGATTGTACCCAACTGTGTGCTCCTTTTGGCTCTAAGTTCAACATGCTTTGAAGGCGGTGGGCGTGGGCCAATATAGGTGGACCCCTCTGGAGTGCCTGCTCTGTATATATCTGCGTCCAGATGAAACTAGACACAGTCTCAAAGCCTTGGACCTGGCCTGTATTCTTGCCAAACATTGAATCTGTGTCCTGGAGGTAAGCTCCAGCCCTTTCTAAGCTGCATGGTGGAGGGATTGGTTGAGGTGGTCCATGGTGGAAATTGTGGAATGGTGCAAGGCCCTGAGCTATGGCATGACTGAACCCACAGCAAACTTGGAAGCTTGGAAAGCGCTTCTGAAAGCGATGCTGCCACACTCCGACGATAAACCCACTTGAGAATAAGGCTAAATATATGCCTAGACAAGTCCTTTGTATGATGATTTGCTGACTAGCTTGACATGACTTGGGATATGTATTTGGTTGAAACCCCAGTAGTGTGAGACTTGGAACCCCTGCCCATTTATCACTTGCTCTTTCTCCTTTTTTGTACCTAATACCATGGAATATGATATCTGATGATTACGTTGTCCCACTGTTGCCCTGCTCTTGTTTTCTGTTTGTGTTATGTTAATATTGTTTCTTTTGTGTCTACTCATAAAATCCCAATAAAAGGATTTTAAAATAAACATTGCAGCAGTTCAGGATAATTTCAGTTAGGCTACAGAGACAATACGTTGGAGATAAAACACAGAGCTTGCACATGACACTTTGTTACATATAACAATAATGTTGCACACATTTCTGTATGCTGTTTTCACATACATTCTTCAGTCTTACCCAGCTTTGCTGAGACGACACGTTGATTTCACATTTTTGGGAAATCCTAAAAACATTATTTTTTTCAGGGTCATTATTATAAAAAAGTGTGGTTTATCAAAGTGAAAAAAATTACACATTGAATTAAAAAATGGGAATTCTCAAAGTGATAAGACACACGTTGCCAGCAAGAAGATCGAAACGTTTCTTTGGAATACTTTTGGTAACCTCATGCTGTAGAATTTTGTCTTTTCTGCCTTATTATTATGGCATTTCGTCATATAATGATCAAAAATGCAGATACATTGTTGGGCAATGAGACATCTATTTTTGTCCCTAACAAAAACACAAGTGATATTTTTATTATTATTTCCAAACAAATTATTCGATTGAAGATGGATGCTGGGGAAGATCATGAGGGTATTAATACATATCTTGATAATTCTGCCCATTTAAAGAATAACATGTGGTGTGGTATTAGCACATGAAGGAGGTCTGGGGGAGAGCGTCAGATGAGAGCTGGTATGTTTTCTCTCATCCCTTATGCCATGAGCACAGCCAGACATTTTTTTCCAAGAGAAATATCTGTACATGACAGTGTCTGTTTTCTAGCAGTTTGCACAAGAGGACAATTTGAAGGAAGATGGGCCATCCTATGATGGAGGTTGAATAAGACATTCCCATATGAAGATGAATACATACAAACACAGAAAATGGAAAAGTAACCAGATTGGAAAACTAGAATGCTCATATCTCAATGGTATGACTGGAGACCAGAATGGAATTGTTGAAGAAAGAAGTCTGGGTCGTACAAATACATGGAAACAGCCAGGATTGCCAGGATGCTGGGTGAGACCTCGGCTATTAGTATGTGGACGAGTAGCAACCAGCACGGTATGGCAATAGGTAATGCTAGCATGCAGTGCACATATTGATGACAGCACCAGTACAGATAGTCCAAATAGTGAATGATGGATGGTTGAAAGCATGGGCCAAGTATTTGAAATTACCAACCTGGGTTGAGAATGAAGCAGGACCTGTGTCCATATTGCCTATGAAGAATACAATGTTGTTTTTTTAGAAACCAGGGCCTGACCAAAGTTGGGGAAAACCAGGAATGCAAGTAAATAATTTATATACCAGGAATGAATGGAGGAACTGAAATGCTGATGGACCAATATTGGGCCTGTGGATCCAAAGCCTATATGCAGCTGCCTGAATATCCTCTATAGTGATCATGCATGTTCCTGCATTGGTGATTGCCCAAAGTGGTCTCCATATCGATGATTTTCCAAAAATGTATGCACACCAAAGAAAGAAGAGGTCACTTAACCTCATTTGATTGAAGAGAAAGAATTATTTCTCAGCAAAATCAATAGAAGTCTATTGTGACCTTCCAGCTGAGCATAAATTGTCAGAAGGTACGGCAGGGATATTTACAACCATATTCATGCCAGGAATTCAGACTGTAGTGAATGCCAATTGGTTACAGATAACCAGGTGGGAGTTGTTGCAAACAATTAACACGACAATAAAAAGATTTAATGCGATTAGAGAAGAATTGAGGGCCATCAGACGTATAACCATCCAGAACAGATATGTCTTGGACTTGATTACAACAATGGAAGGTGGCGTGTCTGCCAAGATCAAGACATCTTGCTGTATGTACCCACCTGCCCATGATGAATAAAACAGAACCCTGACAGAGGCAAATAACTATGCTGTCATACAAAATGGAGGACAAAGTAGATGAGACCGAAGATGATTGGTTCTCATCCCTGTTTTCGTGGGCTCCAACCTGGCTAGCGAATGCCTTTCGAGCTGCTTGGAGCAATACTGGTGTTAGTATTGCTTGGATTCTGTTTTATAAGAATAATCATTGGACAATGCCAAAAGACTGCAAAGAAAGCTATTGCGATGAAGATAATGATCAATGTGAATGCTGTGACTAATGAGCACACAGAAACTGAAAGTACCACCCGTGAACACCTGTAGGGAATGCCCAGGAATTAATTTCTAATACCCCAAGGATCATAAGCACTATCTGGGACGTTGGGTATACTGTCAACTGACTGGGGAGTGTTGCTATATGACCTGAAGTATGGATGAGCAAATAAAGAATGCAGGTGACCTGAGGGGGGTGACGAAGATGTGTTCCGAAGAAACCACAGTATGAAGAGAAGGTGAAGAAAATTGAAATAGTCAAGGGCCTAACCAGAGGGAATGTAGAGACTGATGTACACGTCATCTCTAGTGCTCGCCCCCTCACCCCCGTCATATTGGAAGAACAAGAAGGCACTGTATGTGACACCTGGTATCATCCCAATATCTCATCGAAGATATGAAAGATGTTATGCAATTAGACAACCGTATCGATTGTACCCTCCAACTGACCTGGTAGACTGATGCCTGCATACACCATTGAATATATGGAAGAGCTATAAGTGAAATCTGATATTAGTAAAGTGATGTCCTGAAAGGTACAAG
Source organism: Ambystoma mexicanum (assembly GCF_040938575.1). Classification (NCBI taxonomy): domain Eukaryota; kingdom Metazoa; phylum Chordata; class Amphibia; order Caudata; family Ambystomatidae; genus Ambystoma; species Ambystoma mexicanum. Next base: position 427,965,226 of record NC_090936.1, on the reverse strand, counting down.
GACGCACTGAAACAATATGCAAATACTTAAAGAAAGATGTGACTGAAGTAACAAAGTAACATTTATGCAAGTACGAAGAAATTCTACATCCTGAAGATAAGTGAGCAGAGATGCAGTACATGTACATATGCAGAAATGCAAGGTAGATGCGACACATAGAAGATTGCTGCAGTAGAAAATATAATGCTTACAAAGCGGCCATGGTGAAAAGATGGATGTTGGTTCCGTATGATAGCGAATTTATAAAGAGTTCGTTCGCCGAAAGACATCGTGATGCTAATGCAAGAACCACCACCAACAGAATACAAACCCAATCAAGATCTTTATTGGAATAGATGTTTTCAAATGTCTACGAAAAGAAAGGTGATGAGGTACCCCAAAAATTGAGTGGAAGCGAATTCCACAATCAGCAGCGGCCACTGAAAAAGCACGCCCTCCCACACGAGGGAAGCCCACCTGTGGTACAGGGATCCGACATGACGTCTGAGAACTTAAAGACCGATTGGGGACATAGGGACAGAACTTATCCCTTAAGTATTCAGGACCGGGCTCATTGAAGGTCAGATGAAAAATATTCAGGGATTTAAGCTGAACCCTTTTGATAGCTGAACCCCTGTAGCCAGTGAAGCTGGCGCAGGACAGGGCACATAGGTGTATGATATGGAGTAAAATCCACCGGCTTTGCTGCAGAATTTTGCAGAACATGCAAACAGTGAATGAGATGCAGAGGTTGCGCTAAATAGAGCTGGTTGCAATAATCAATTGCACTCAAAACCAGTGCCACCACAACCGCTGCATGGAACTGGGAGGGAATAAATGCTAGGACTTTCCGCAGGATCCTCAATTTAAAGATTGACAGACAGATGCCACATGTGCATCCAGTCACAGAAGAGCTTTTCATCCCAGGATTCTTACCCAAAGCTGGACTAGGACAGGCCCCAAAGAACTAGTCCAAAAAGAAGACATCCATAGACAGGGAGCAGAAGAAGAACCCACCACCAAAACCTCTGTCTTTTCCCCATTCAGTTTAAGCCTGTTTCGGCCCATCCACCCCCCCCCCCCACGTCCTGCAGGCAACTCCTAAGATGAGCAGCCGGATCGGGACGTAGCTGATCGAGTCGCACAATGTGTGTATCATCAGCACAAGACTAGCACTGGCGGCCGTCTGAGTAAATGAGCTTGATCAGGGACTGGATGTAAACATTAAACAGAATTTGGGCGAGAGCCGAACCCTGAAGCACCCCACAAGTGAGAAACGCAGAAGCCGAGTGAAAAGGTGAAAGAGAAAGAGTCTGTGAACATCAATCAAGAAAAGAAGAGAACCAAGTTTACACCTGGCCAGTTATGCCCGCTCCAGCAAGCCGGGGCAACAGGTGGGATGATCTACTGTATCGAAAGCTGCTGAGAGATCTAAAAGCACCAGAGCTCCCAGCCCACCCTAACCCGAGAGTCGAGCCAGGTCATCAACAACAGAGACCAGTAAACTCTCTGTGCCACGGCTTGGGAAGAAACCAGACTGGAAAGGGTAAAAGAAAGAAAAGTTTTGCAAAAAAGAACCAAGCAAAGTTGATACCTGGGACAGAAGTTTCATAAAGAAAGGAAGAAGTGAGATGGGCCGAAAATTGGACGGACAAGTTGGGTCCAAAGAAGGCTTTTTTAACAACTGAGTCACCAGAGTGTGCTTTAGATGAGAAGGAATGATACCAGACTGGCATAAGCAATTAATGGGGTGAGTCAAGAAAGGGGCAATCACAGGTACAATCTGCTTACATATAATCAGAGGAATAGGATCTAACGCAGAGGCAGACTGCAGCCTAGGAGTAGCTTTACTAATGACCTCAATAGAAAAGGGGGGCAAAAGAGACCACTGTTGCCTAGAAGGAGAAACCGTAACGGTGGAAGAAACCCCATCACTATCCAAAACTGAAATAGAATTGCGAATAGTTGCAATCTTCCCCACAAAGTATTTAGCGAAGGAGTTGCACAACTCCTGGGATGATGTAACGTCAGCATGTGCAGCCGCAGGAGAAGACAGTGACCCCCACCAGCCCAAACAACTCTTTAGGTTGATTCAAGGCAGCCTCCACTTTCTCCAAATAATATTTACTTTTAGCAGCAACCATTACTTTGTGGAAGAAAAGTGTCGCTTGTCATAACAATAAACGATCAGTCTCGCTATAAGAATTCCTTGATTTACGTTCCATCTCTCTCTTTTTAAGAAATAGCAGTTTCAGAGTATCATCAAACCAGGGTTCAGATGGCTGGGTACGCTGCCTCACCCATTTGCTGGTGCATAGGTCAGATGTGTTAGCAAAAATACCTGTGAGTGTTACCAAATTTTGCTCTGAGGAGCTGAGACTGCTATCTACAATCTCCTGACTAATTAAAGCAGTGTCAACTGATCTCCAACAACGTTTCAGTACTGAAGGCCTGATACCAGAGAAAGGGGGAGCTTTAACCTTCAAACTGAAAGGGAGCAGAAAATGATCAGTCCAATCCAACTGAGTAGGGCAGACAGCCAATAAAGAAGGGGGGACAAAGATCAGATCAAGAGTGTTATCCACTGCAGTGAGTCGGACCAACCACAAGCTGAGGTAAATCTAGGTCTTCCATCCCTGACAAAAACTGAGAGGTAGTGATCAGCAGCACAATTCAATGTTAAGTGAAAATCCCCTGCAATAACCAAATTGTTATTTGTGAGCCTTAAATCGGCCACAGCATTTGTAAAACATTGCAAAAAGAGGAATCCTATATGGGAGGAAAATACACCACTAGTAAATGACATGAACATTTGGGAGTAATTAATAAACAGACCCGCATAGCCTCAAGTCACACAGAGCTATACTTGCTGACAAATGAGATTTATAGACCAAAGTGATCTACCCACTTGGTTGTGTGACAGAAAGGGCTTTGGGACAGCATGTGCCACAATGTTGCCCTCCCACAGCCCTGGCGAGCACAGACGGGCTTGCCTTTGGCCTCGATTTCGGCGCGCAAGGCCCTCGCCCGCTGCGCTCATGTGCTGTGTGTCCGTGTGGATCTGGGTATTATCTACGCATGGTGTCGACCTAGGCACACCCCGCCCACTGCTCATGAAGAGCAAAGACAAACCGCAGAAGTGTGTCTCGTCCTGGCAGAAGTTAGACCAGGAAGCCAGGCAACTTCCAGACCGAGTAGCGGTCTACAAGGAAAGAAATGCTAAGTAAACTTAAATAAAATGCAGAAAATTAAAAGGAAACGTGGCGTCCAGTCACCCACCTGCTCGGCATGTAAGCTAAAAGGAAATAAGTAAATGGAATGTAAAAGCAAACTGAAACACAAGTACTAAGCCAGTAGCTAGAGCTGGCAGACACTGTAAAGCAGCTTTGTGTGAAGAATAAAGGGTATTTGCGTGGCTCAGAATCATTGATGCAATACTAAGATGCAATTGAAAGGCACAATAGAAGTTGAAGAGTATAAGCTACATACGCACAACATATTTCTCTTAGATTACATAAAGAAGTGAACATTTGCCTGTGCCAAGTATTGAACAATCAAAGATGCAGAAAACATGTAAGATGGAGCAACCAAGTCTCCAGAGGCCAAGAGTAGTAGCACCCAGTATAATTGAATTAAATAGCCCTAAATAAAGGCTAAAATTGACAGAATTATGGTCTCCTCACATGTGGTGCAATACTGGAAAACAAGGCCTATTCACTAAACTCTAGACGAAGATAGTGTGCCTTCACTCCCTTAAGAGTTCAGAGGAAGAGAACAGTCAGTAAGGTCAACTACAAAGAGGCATCCTTGGATTAGAGTTTAACTGATGAAAAAGGGTAGGCTAATTGGCCAAGTGGGCAGTGGTCTGACGTTCTTCCCCGCACCTGGGTTTCGTTTTGCTCACATGCTGCTAACGTGCCGAATGTCCTGGGTTGGGAAAGAATGCCAACCAATCACAAGGGTCTATGTATCAATAGATCATACAGTGTTGCAGAAGCCAATCCGCTGCTGTTATTCTGCTATTAATCTGTATTATACGGAGTCAAAAGTAGTTCAAGGCGTGCCTACCCATTAAGGGACAGCCAATTGGTTTACGGTTACTAACACCTAAACAATGTATAAGTGTATATGTTCCCATAACCAATCCCTCTGCCTGATATGTGTTTAGTGTTTGCCATGTAGGATGATGTCATGGCTGATGGAAATTGAGGTATAAAGCTTTTGTGATTTGGAAATGTATTTTGTGAGTGTGCTGCAATCTGTTTGTTCACCAGGTTATAAAGTAGTATTTTGTCATATTCTTTGAGTCCGTCCGGGTATTTCGATATGAGATCGTTTATTGGTAATTCCATCCGGCACTTGGATCGCTACTGCGTGCTATTTTGTGCTGCCAACATTTCTTGTACCGTCCCTATGGCCTGGAACACCCCACAAGGATGGAGGAAAGGGGACTAAGGACTAGGAGTACTCGAGTTACCACAGTGAGTAACTTTTATTCTCCAGCATGGGGTTCGGCATGGATTCACAGGCACATCAATATTCCCTGTCGTCAGGCTGGGAATCCTCGGTAAAAGGAAAAACAGTTTCACTTTCACGTTAAAACTGTATTTCTCCTCTAAACCAGTCCCTCTCTGGTTCATACTGCCCCCATCCAATGACAGTCCTCCCCCTAAGCCCCGCCTCTGGCAGCCATCTTCAGATTTTTACCACACACGCGTCAGTGTTGGGAGTCCTCGAGTTGCTCTTTAAGCTATTTTGTACTTTTTTTTTCATGTTTCTCGCAGGAAAGTTCTATTTTTGTTCAATCTGAGCCCTTGGGCTCCTATCTTCATCAGCCGGCAATGGGGATCCATTTTCTGTGAAGTTGATCGTCCCTCAAATGAAGTTGTTCGTCAAAGTTTCTAGAAGGCTGTCTTTGGCCTACTTTGCACCGTCTCTGACCATGACGGAGAAAAAGGAGGGAAGAATCCTTTTCAGGTCCTACTCCCAATGCGGGCTAAGGAGCGTCTTTGTGGTGGATAAACATCAAAAGTGTCTGTATTGCCTGCACCCGGACCACAACGAGGATGGCTGCAAGATATACCTCTGCTTCTTGAAGAAAACCAAGAAAGACAGGTATAGCAGGCTGGCGGCATGGCTCAAGTCGAGCAAGGCCCCTGACCCTTCCTCTGAGCAGGGTCATGCCCTTACCCAGGACCAGTCGGTCCAAGGAGGGGTCTCCCTCCTAGAGGAGGTTGAAGTCCTTTGAGGACGCCCCATCCATGTATGTCCAAGATAAGGCCAAGAACAGCAGGGTTCGCCGTTGATGCGTCTCCCAGGTCAGATAGATCGCCACCGTCTCTTCAGCCAGCCTGTCTTCGGGTTCCTCCTCCAAAGGAAGTCTTCCACGCCGGCCAAGTTATGGGACAAATCGAAGAAACAAAGGCCGGTGGAAGAGAAAGCGGCCTCACAGCAGGCTCACCAGGTGCAGCCAAAGATGCAGCTGACCGCTTCGTCGACATCCTCTGGGGCGACCGCTACGGCAGGTGGTACCGACCAAACAAGGGCAGCGGTGAAGGCTGCGGGCACCCCTGGAGGGGGGGTGCACCGGTTCACATCCTGGTACATGGCCCTCAGAAGGGAAAACCGTGGGGGGCCCAAAGCAGCCCTCCAAGGTTTACGGTCAGCCAATGGACAATCTACTCCACGGCCGATGGTCAGTCCATACAGTCCACAAGGAGGATGGCGGCACAGGGCCTAGCACTTCATCATTCCATCCACAGCCAAGGGACATATCGATGGACATCCTGTCAACTCTCCACGCCCTCGAGACTGGGTTCCAGGAAAGGTTGTCTCCAGCACCGGCATTTGTTGTACTGCTTTTTAGGGAAGTTTTCCTAAAGTCCTACTAGCAAGTAAGAGTTTAGTAAGCTATCCCAGTAGTTTGTAGATCCCCAACTCTTAGCATCAGTCTGTACTAGCTCAGGACCTTGGTAGTGTGGCAGAGCAGTCAGGCTCATCTTAAGAGGAAAATGTGAGCTGTAGGTAAGTAATCTGAATCTGAGACAAGTACAGCAAAGAAGCACGTATACATATATTTATATAAAAGATATTTATTTATTATATTTACACCAGAATCACTTTGAATACTTCTGACGTTTATGGTATAACACTTAGGCATACTAGATAATACACTTCAAATGGCACTTTCACTTTTGTGTTTGTTCGAAGTTACAATTATAGCAGCATTCGAAAGGGAAAAGACATGGTTATTTTATTATCTGTAATTGCGCACTCGTGCGGTTTTCAACAGGTCATATGGTAATGCATTTACTCTACAAACGCATATAGAGAAGTCACTTAAAGGGAGGACAATTAGTGGTTAGTGCAACATGAGTTTAGTTCAAGAGATGGTTTCTTCGCCTGGCAAGTCTTTAAAGTCCAAAAACGCAACCCTAGCTATAGGCAGTTCGGCGAGGGCTTGAAGTCTTGGCAGACAGCAAATAATGAAGAGTTCCCGTGGATTTCTTCTAGTTTCTAAAGTTATTGAAGCAGCAAGTTAGCAACTAACAAAGGAGAAAAATAAAAATGAAACCTAAAAACGGACTCGAGAAGGGAACACAAACAGCAGCTTGGGTCAGAGGTTAGAGGGGGTTGCCCTGGACACCTCTATGTGCACTCCAGTGCTCTGGAGTGTCGTCTTGGGATCAGGTAAGCAATACCTTTTTAGTTTGAAGAAAGTGTTTGTGTTGGCCCCTCCGCGATGTAGCAGCTCCCCGTCCCGACCTCCGGATTCCTTGTTCTGGTGACGAAAGACAGGACAATGGATGGTGTCTTTCAGCAGCAGTCTCGAGGGAGGACCTGTAGTATGGGTTTCAGCAACTTCTTGGTTCACTCTGCGGTCTTGGTGCCTTTACAGCAGCACCAACAAAGGACACGGATGGCCCGGTCAATCTTCGCTTCCTGCAGTCCCAAACTCCGGTGAGTGGTTCTGGGCGAGTTGGATCGGATCTCTGAAGTGTCCTCACAGGCTCAGCACAGACATGGCCTTTCCACGACAATGCACTCGAAATGGGCAGCATATCTCCTGGTATTGGGTTTCTGCAGCTCTGGAAGCTCCTAGGACCTCAGGAGATGGCTTGTTTCAAACATCGTCTTGGGACTGGTTGTTCACACTAGCCAAAGAGAAGGAGTCCTCTTCGTAGCTCCTCTGTCACATAGAAAACGGGGTCAGGACAGCCGTGGTCTCTTCACGGTCTTGCAAAGGGTCCGCAGACGTCTCTGGTGTAAGTATAATAAATATATATCTTTTATAGAAATATATGTGTAAGTGCTTCTTTGCTGTTCCTGTCTAACTAAGATTCACAGTATTTACCTACAGCTCACATCTTCCTCTTAAGATAAGCCTGACTGCTCTGCCACACTACCAAGATCCTGAGCTAGTCCAGACTGATACTAAGAGTTGGGGATCTACAAGCCACTGGGATAGCTTACTGAAGTCTTACTGACAGTAGGACTTAGGAAAACTCCCCTAACACCACAGGCCCCTGCCCAGCCTCCAGGTAACAAGAGGAAGCGTCATCTGACGCAGCCGCATCAGCCTCCTCCACCACGTCTGGACCCGGATACACACATGGGCACGGATACTGAACTGACGAAGATGATTACTTCGTCCCGGCAGACAACGAATTACTGCACCTGGACACCCCTCATAGAGGCTCGCTACCAAACTAGGTAGGATCATTCCACTCGAATCTCCCGGGCCTCCAAGCTATTCCAGCTGGTGCCCAAGGAAACCAAAAAGAAGGGCTTCCTATACCAGCAATGGGAGTCCAAGAGCAAGACTATTATGTATTATGCTGGTACCCTTTTTGGATGACATTTGGGAGGAAGGCCTAGCTTTCATGAAAAACCCATGCACGGCTCCACCCAAACGAGACAGTTTGGAGAAGTACAGTGTGCCGGACTCCTCACCCAAGTGCTTAAGGTCACCACCGCCGCCGGACTCTGTAGTGTCGGCCGCCGCAAGAAAACATTCAGCCAACCCAGCCTCTGCATCATCAGTCCCCCCAGACAACGAAGAGAAGAAGATGGACGCCATGGGGAAGAGTCATCTACATGGTGGCATCCACAATAAAAGTGGATAATGCTCTGGCTATCTTGTCCCGATACGACTGGGAGCTTTGGTACAAGCTGTGCCCTATCCTGGAATTCATTCCCAACAAGAAAACCGAGGCCCTCGCCCGGGGTGGGAGGTGGCATCAAACCATTACATTATGGTGGCAGTGAACATTGCCGACACATGCTTCCTACAGATTGGGAACGGTGTTTGCCTTTGTCGACAGGGATGGTGGAAGGGCATTAACTTTCAACAGGACGTCCATGCAAAGGTGGTGGACATGCCTTTTAAAAGCGACAATCCGTTCGGGAAGGAGATTGGCGAATCCCTTCAAGCCATCAAGACTGACAGGGTGATGGCAAGTTCCCTTGACACCCTGCAGCAGCATCGCTTGTTGTCTTTTCGCTCTTCCAGGGGAAAATCAAGCAGATAATCCAAGGGATACTCCACATCGAACAGGCAACCTCCCCGATCCTCCATGCAGAACGCCTACAGGGCTCGCTCCCAGGCCTATGGTAGCGGAGGTCAGTGTCGCCGTAGCCCACAGGGCAGGGCGCGCAAGCAAGCCTGAACTGGCCAAGATGTGGGTCTCCCACTTGTGCACCCTGGTGAGAGGCAGCTTGACGTGGTTAGTCAGCGAGTGGGAGATGATCACCACCGACAGAAGAGTGCTGGATGCTCTTGCCCAGGGACACACCTTGGAGTTCCAACGCAGGTGTGGAGCAGCACATCCCTCTGCTCCTGGAGAGCAGAGAGCTCGTCCCCCAACCGCTGCAGGGCTCTGAAGTGTATTCCAGATAGTTTCTGGTCAGAAAGAAGAGTGGGGATTTGGAGAACCATCCTAGACCTATGCCGTCTGAGCAAGTACCTGAAGTCCAAAAAATTCAGAATGGTCACGTTGCAACACATGCTTGGCCAACTGGATGAAGGGGATTTCTTGACGCTGTTGGACCTAGAGGATGCATACTTCCATCTCCCCATTCAAAAGAAGCATCAGAGGTTCCTACGGTTCGTGGTACAAGGCCAACACTACCAGTTCAAGGCCCTACCGTTCAGCTTAAAGTCTGCCCTAAGGGTGTTCACAAAATGCCTGGCCCCGGTGGCGTATACCCATACCTGGATGATTGGCTGATACGCGCATGCTCCCGGGAACTGGCCGACAAGCACATGAAGGAGACAGTCTGGCTACTGACTGAGCTTGGGTTCTCTTATCTGAAGTCCTGCTTAATGCCATTGCAGAAAGCGCTGTTCCTTGGTGCCAGACTCAACACAGTGGATTGCCTGGCACCCCCCTCGGAGGAGAGGCTAGCGGCCATTCAAGGGAAGGTGCAGCGACTGTCGTGGGCGAAGACGGCCATGGTTTGGGCCATCGAGCCGTTGCTGGACATGTCGTCATCCTGCATCTACCACTTCTGTCTCTGCAGGTTGCAAATGCCACCCCTACTGGAATGCTTGGATGCACGATGGACAGGATTCCCATCAACAAGGAGTTCCGGCGGGCGATAGTGGTGAGGGGTACACTCCCACATCGCCCAGGGGCAGGATTTCGAACCCTGCCATACCAGGAGATGGTCACCACGGACGCCTCCCAGGAAGGTTGGGGAGCTCACGTTGGACGTCTGCACGCCAGAGGTCTGTGGCTTCCGAGGGAGAAGGATCTGCACATCAACATCCTGCAGCTGGGGGCAGTGTTCTGGGCCCTCAAGTCTTTACCTCCGTCTCCGAGAGGAAAGGTGGTGAGGATCTTCACAGACAACACCACCACCATGTTCTACTTCAGGAAACAAGGGGGCATTCGATCCACAGTGCTCTCCAAGGAAGCTCGGGCTTGTGGCATTGGGCCATCGGACAGGGGATGTTCCTCTTCCTGTTCCACCTGGCAGGCGTCAAGACCACCATCGCCTACTCACTCAGCAGGGAGCTGTACTCCTGCCACTAGTGGGAAATTCATCAGGATCATGTGGACTGTCTTTGTCAAATGGGGCAGACCTCCAGCCGATCTTTTTTCCACAACGGTGAACTCAAAATGCCAGACAATTGCCAGCAAATTCCACCAACCGAGGAGCATTGGGGATGCGTTCTCCTTCCCGTGGGAAGGTCTGTTTCTGTACACTTTTCCTCTGGTTCCTCTCCTGCAAGGTGTGATCAACGCATTCAGACAGTGTCGTTGCAAGATGATACTCGTCGTCCTGGCGTGGCAGAGGCAGATTTGGTATCTGACCCTACTCAGCCTGTCAGGGTCACCTCCATTCATGTTGCCGGCACTTCCGCAACTGCTCACCAGAGAGAGAGGCGCAATCCTTCATCACAACCCAGGATCTCTGGACATGAAGGCATGGCCCCTGCAGCCTTAGAGTTTGGAGGTTATGAGCAGCCAGCAGACTGAAGCGAGGTCCTCACCAAAGCCTGTGTGTCATCGACACTAAAGTGTTACGGCCATAAGTGGAAGCATTTTTTTAAGTGGTGCCTGTCCCAGAAGATTACTCCTTTGCAGGTCACAACCCCACAGATTCTTCCATACTTGCCTTCTTTGGTAAAAGCTGGTCTGGCTCATGCGTCCATTAAGGTACACCGGGCGGCCATCTCGCGCTACACCAGGTCCCCGGGAAGATACTTGTTGCGGTCCCACAGACTCGTCAAGGAGTTTCTCAAGGGGCTTTTTCGATCTTTCCCGTCGGGTAAGGCACCTGCCCCGGCATGGGAACTCAACGTAGTCCTGACCAGACTCATGGGGACACCTTTTGAACCTATGCATCAGGCCGCACTCGAGTTTCTCTCGTGGAAGACAGCGTTCCTTGTAGCCATCACCTGAGCCGGACAAGTGGTTGAGATCCAGGCCCTGTCCTGCAAGCAACTGTATCTGACGTTCCACGAATCGAGGGTGGTGCTGCGTACGCACTCCACTTTCATGCCAAAGGTCCTGCCAGAATTCCACCTCAACAAGCCTTTGGTTTTGGCTGTTTTCTTCCCGAACCCTTTGTCGCACGCAGAGAGAACCTTGCATTCGCTGGACGTTGCTCGTGCCTTGAAGTTCTATGTGGCACACGCAAAGTTTTCAATTGTTTGTGAACTTTGGACCTGTGAATCATGGGAAGGCCTTGTCCATGGCTTCCATTTCAAGATGGCTCTCCGGCTGCATCTTGCACGGTCATTGGCAGGTTAACCGGCTTCTGCCGGGCACCTGAGAGCCCACTCCACCACTATCACTACGACAACGGCATTCCTTTCTGGTGTGCCCCTGCTTGACATCTGCAGGACTGCAAAGTGAAGCTCCACGCATACCTTCACAAAGTTCTACTGCGTCGACAGGCATTCCAGGGAGGAGTCCAGAGTCGGCCAGGCAGTGCTACGCAAACCTGTTTGCTTGAGGTGAGTCTGTGCCAGGGGTAAGTGTTAATTGCTTCTGTTGAGCCTTGCCACCTGCAGTGGTTGGGTAATGTGTACTGCTGTGTTTCCGTTATTCATGAGTATGTGAATCCATGCCAGACCCCATGTTGGAGCAGGTTTAAGTTACATAACTGTAACTATTGTTCTCCAGCATGGGTCTGTCATGGATTCACACGCGAACCCTTGCTTCGGCCCCTCTGGACAGGTAGTACCCATAGGACAGTGATTGGTTTAGGGGAGAAATACAATTTTAAAGTGAAACATTTTTTCTTTTACTGAGGATTCCCAGCATGACTGGAAATAATCATGAGCATGTGAATCCATGCCAGACCCATGCTGGAGAACAATAGTTACAGGTAAATAACTTGAATCTTTTTCTTCATGGGCAAGGTCTGCAGTAAAGGGCCCTGCAGCCTTGTGGGCAGGACAGAAACATTCAGCCTCCTAAATGGTGTCCTACAATAAAAGCCAGAGAAGTTGTGGTTATCGCCTAAATTGGTGAACTTCGCAACAGACAACCTCATTTTGGAAAAACAAAGAAGTTGGTGAAGTTGGCCAAACCCACAAATCCAGTCAAGAAAACTAACAGGTGCAGCAGCACTATCAGGGCGGGATTTGCCCAATAGGAACCTTATCGGGGTCACAGGTCACTGGAAGCCTCTACGCTGGAAAGACAGTCTCCAGCTACGCAGTTCAATCTTTAAATAAAGAGTTCAGCAGCAGTGACAGCAACTGTAGGCTTTTTGAAGGATGTGCTTCTTTGATTGCAGAGTCAAGCACCACAGGCAAGTCCTAGAAGTGCACAAAATGCCCTTCAGGAGAACAGATCCTGCTGGATCAAGAATAAGGAGTACCTTGCATGTTTCCTTCTGGTGACGGAGCAGGCAGATCTTTACTATAGAGTTTCTGTCATTGTTTTGGGCAGGTTTTTGTCCCTGGTGCTTCAGGATTAAAACCCAGCAATTGCAGTGCATTGCAGTGCAAAGTAGCAGCTTATAGCTCTAAGTCGGGAATACGCTCTGTTCCTAAGCTCCAGTCACACACTCCAGACCATTTGAGTTGTTTTGGTGGCCAGACAATCTGTGCTGATCTTCTGTACCAAGCTCTATGAGTATCTTATCCAAATGCAGGACATGGGGATTCCAACAGGATCCCAGACATCCCCACCACAAGGCATACTCATGTCCCATTATGTGCACGTGACACAGCGCAAATCAGAAATTATTCTACATTGCCATTCTACTGGACTCCTTCCTCACACATATTACTCTTCTATATCGATCTCCCAGCGCAGCTGCTCTTTGTAAACTGTTTCCGCTGCTAGGGCGTGCAACGCAGCTCTGCCCTTCGCTCTAAGCTTCCTGTGCCAGTCATGACATTGGGGCCAATATATGTAGACGCACTGCTCCATGTGACCTCTGTTACTTTTTTCCACCCACTCTGCTCGCGCTAGGAACACTGCTTTAAATTCTTTTTTTTTAATGAATATTGTCCTTGGTCACAATGCCAAATCTGACAAGCTCTTTAAGGGTTCAAACTCTGCATGAATTGTGGACATTCGATTTCTCTTTCTGACTTGCACCGCATTTACCTGTACTGCCTTGGTGAAGGCCAAGATGCGCATGGCTGCATCATGCCAATCGCTGCACCCAAGGGTGCTTCAAGAACATGAAGCAAAGCATTTCACCTCCCTCCACAGAGAAAAAGTTGACCAGCAGACTTGTTCGAGGTCGCCAGATGTAGACCGTGGCACGGTTGAACGGTCCCCAGTCCACAAGGACAAAATGAAGCACCACTGGAAGAGGTTGAGATGGCCCGGCCAGTCTTCAAAATATTCTTTGCCTTCATTGTCGTAGAAGGGCGACTGAGAAGGAGAGGCCCCTTGCCCATCCAGTCTTCTACCCCAAAGGAATGGAGGCATTCAGGTTGAAGATGATCGACATCTTCGCTAAGACCCTGGCACCGGTGGCTCAGGCACCAACACCAGCGGCCATGGCATCAGTTTTCAACAGTTTTGGCCAAGCTGGTAGGGACTCCGCAAGCAGGCATGACAAGGTCATGCCAAGGGGGCACACTGTTCCGTCTAAGGATTTTGGTCCTTTGACTTCAGGTCCCCCTTTACCGCTGCTGGCAATGCTGTAGTCACAAGATAATTCCTCCCGCTCTCTAGAAGGGCATATGATGATCAGGAAGGAACTTTGGGATGGAAACCATCAACAGGAAAATTAGCCTTTCCTGGGGAGTTTAATGGAGACCAAGGAGACTTCATGTCCAAAGGTGCAGGATGACTTAACTGCCATCCTGGGTGAGGGTCCTAAAAGAAGAAGATATTGTCTTTCAGTCAGGCAGTAGAGGGGGCCAGTGATTGGCCAAAGCGGCTTCATTTCTCACAGTGGACATCAACCTAGCTAAGAAGCACATGCCGGCACCCTTGGTCCCCATGTTTCTTTCTGCCTATGCTTCCCCAGAATAATTGGTGGCCCAGGCTGCTACAGTGAACGTTAATACCTCCTCTTTCCCATCTTTACCCCCAATAGGGAGAGCAAGAGATTGGAAGCATTTGGTCCAATCTCGAAGATTTTCGGGTCTTTGTGTTTTGGTCTCCGGTGAGTCAATGCCTCTTGCACTCTGGCCGAGTTCTCCTTTGGCTTGTGGTCATCCATGGCAGAGGCATCAGACCACATCCCTGATTGCTCAAATGCGAGCAGTCTTTGAGGCCCTTATCAAGGACGGCAAAGAAGCCTCCCGTCAAATACTGCAATCTGGTCTGGCTACCGTACACTGCACAACAAGAAAAATGGCAATGTGCATGGTCTTGCACAGATTTTCTTGGCTAAGGGCATCCGGGTTTGCTACTGATGTCCAGGAGAAACTTCTGGATATGCCATTCGATGGCATGAATTTGTTCCCCAGATTCTAAGTGATCCGGCCGCGGCTGATTTTGCTGCAGCCGGAAAGTTTGCATGAAAGGTGCGAACTACCAAAAGTTTGCACCTTTCTCATGCGAGAACACGTACATACTACGGGAGCTGCAGGGGTTTCCCCCACCACCCCCGCTCACTATACTGTAAAGTATAGTGAGAGGGGTGCTGTGGGGGACACCCCTGCAGCCCCCCGGATATTTATTTATTGTTGGTGTGCTGCAGGGGTGTCCCCCGCAACACCCCGCTCGCTGTCCACAGTATAGTGAGCGGGTTGAGCGTTAACTTACCTGCAATGCTACCACCAAAGGTTCAAACTTTTGGTGTTCGAACCTTTGGTGGTAGCATTTTTCGGTCGTTTTGTACGGTCAGACCGTTCCCCACCAAGGCCGATGAGTCATTGCAGAAGTTCCAAGCCTCTAAGGCTACATTCAACTCGCTGGGTGTCGGCAGTCCAGCAACAACAGCATGCAAGCTGGGTGGCGCAGGGGGAGGGTTTTCACCCCTTTGCCACTTCTGCCCAAAGAGGTACAGGCCAAGCACCATTGGGCTGTTGAGCAGGGCCATCCCTAGAGGGGTAGGGGCCGGGGGCAACTAGAGAAGGCGCTTCCACATCCACTCTGCCCTCTGCAACCCCTGGTGCAAAGCCCCTCTGAAGAGGACTTCAGCCATCTGTCCATCTGTTTGGCGAGGAATGGCAAAGATACCACCTCGGACGCATGGGCCCTGGAGGTCATTTTGCAGGGATACTGCCTCGATTTTGCCTCTCTCCCTCCATGCCATCCACCCTTGCCTCCGGAACCTCTCCTACTGACGGAGATCCATCAGCTTCTGGTAGATAAAAAAGCCATCAATCTTGTACCCTGCTCGCAACGAGGCAGGGGTTGGTGCTCAGCCTACTTTCTGGTCCCGAAGGACGATGCAGATATGAGACCCATCCTGGATCTGCGGCTTCTGAACTTGTACCTGTTCCAGATGGCCAAGTTCAAAGACCCCCTCCCTCTTTCGGTCAGACTTCGGCACCCATGGCTTTCACCAAGTAGTGTCGGCTCGCATCGGGTAGGAAGGCATTCATGCCTTTTCCTATCTGCTCGTCCTAGCCTGCTCACCAGTTCTGGACATGCAGCTCCCTGGACTTGAAGAAGTCTTGGATGTTGCAGTTGCGGTCTCCGTCTCTCTGATCTATCAGTGCAGTGTTGGACACTTGCCTTAATCGGGCATTCCCTCCCGAAGACAGAGTGGCGAACATCTACAAGATAAACCAAGTTTTCCAACCACAGATGACCGTTCCAGCCTCTGCTTTTCTGCACTTGCTTTGTCTCATTGACTTCTGCATCCAGAAGCCCGCCTTTGCATGAGGTTGCTGCAGTGGCGTCTGAACTCGGTGTGGTCATCAGGGATTGAAATTGGGATTGGGTAAGCAGGAGCTAGAAGCAGCTACTGGGTACGTAGCATTAGCCAGTGACCAGGAGCTACCAGTGGGGAACAAGGACCTTGTATATCGTGTTCTGCAAATCTTACTTCCAACTCTTAGAATGGATTTATAAACTCTGGCCTAGGAGTCCAGCTTAGTTTAATAAAACAGGAAACCTTCTGGACAATGCCAGACCAATCATGGTAGCTTGCCAAGCGGTCAAGACTAAGTCTCAGCAGGGGTGAGATTGATCAGAAGCCCGCAATGAGCGATACAACAAAATACTCTTAGACAGGTGTATATCAAAAATACATATGCTTCTGATGTTTGTTAATCTGCTTAGAATCACATGCTGTGCATGTAGTCTGACATCCAGTGGTCACCGCAGAGTATTGCATCTTGTCTTTCGGGGACCAAAAGGGAACGTCGGCATAGGCGTATCTATAACACTATCCCTATAGTGACATGCAGTGTACCCAAAAGCCCACACGCATCGAGGTCCCTCAGATTGTTTTTTTCCACCCAGAGTACTGGTCGCCTTAAGCGGTGCTCGTAAAGGGACATTCTTTGTCCTCTCGACCTTTGGTCGATTTGTTTAATTGTCTTATAATATCACCTACCGGCCCTCTCTTCGACGGCTATTCCGGATCTCTGCCGAGACAAGACTTTCGACGGGACGGTGATACCATCGGCACTGCCGACCGCGTGGCCAGGCCTTCGTGGCCTACACAGTAGGGAGAGTGGGGTCGGGGTAGACATTTCTGTCACATACTGAGAATGCCTTTCCCTTTCTCCCACCTTTCCTTTTCGGTCGTCGTCACTGGTAACGTCCTCCGCTATGGAGAGGACTCCTTTTACATTTTGCCCAGCTTGTAAAGGCAAGTTTGAGGGGATTGGGTCCTCCGACGTATTCCATATCTATGACAGTAATCACCACAGCTGTGCTGCTTCAGAAAATTGTTCTGCGTCGATACGCCGTCCTCTAGGGCCTCCGTCGAGCCGACGTCACCGGATGTTAGAAGTAGGATGCATGACGCCCGTAGCCTCAGTTCCATTTTTTCCACGAACGTGTTCGCTTCGGAGATCTCGGCACGCCTCGATTCTACTGAATCCTGTTCTTTCGGTTCTTCGAACCTGTTGCTTCATTGCTATCGAATATGATGTGTTCGGCTTCTTCCACTCCGCGGTCCGGGTTTAAGAAGTGTCGGGTATGCGGGTCCAAGATGTCCCTGACGGATACACACAACGCTTGCATCTGGTGCCTCGGCGAGGACCATGATACGGACTGTATCGACTCGCTCACTTCGAAGGCCTTGCGGGAGCGTAAGAAGAAGCTGTCGGTCGGTAAGGTGGCCAAGTCGCGTTCCACTGGTCTCTCGACGGACGATTCGAGGGGCTACTCTCCGCATCGTTGTCGTGAGTCCAGGGGTTCTCGGTCTGGGAGTCGGTCCTGCCATTCCTTTGCCTCTTCAAGGCACTCCAGAAAGCGCCGTCACAGGTTGCCTTCCCTGTCCTCTTCCGAGGACTCCGCCCGTCGGCGGGTAGCTTGTCCCAACAGGCAGTCCACTCCTGAGGAATGGGATTCCCTCCGAAAGGAGATGTTGGTGATTTTTCAATCGCAGGACTCCGGTCCGGCTGCGCCGTCTGAGGACGCCGGTCGAGGCCGCTCTAGAGACACTGCTCGGCGCCTTCGGGCTCGAGCAGTTGTTGCGACCAACGGGCGCCTTCGAGGTCCCAGTCGGACAAGGATGGTCGCTCTAGGCATGCCCGTTCCGGGTCCTGGTCCTCGACGCAATCGAGACCGTCAGACTCTGGGAAGTCTTCGAAGAAGACATCAATGCCGGCAGTGCCAAGGTCGTCGACGGACTCTCTCGAGGTCCCGCCTCACGCTCGGAGCTCCGCCCTTGAGGCCTGTGTCGACGCCGTCAAAACTGTTGGTGCCGTGCTCGACGTCGACGCCTTTCGAGGCAGCCTTGTCAGAGGTACCCCGTGGCGCAGTGGCACCCTCCAGAAAGGCGATTGCTAAGGCTAAACATGTCTTTGTGCCTTTTTCTGTACCCTCTTTCCAGCCTCTGGATTATATTTCTGAGAAAGGTGAGGTTCCTGCATTGGTTCCTGATGACATTGTTTCTGGTCACAGTCAACTTGAGGACCTGCGTCCAGAGGTGGAGTTTGGTAGGCCGGAGCCTGGCACGCATGCCGAATTTTCATATTGGCACCTCATGTCGAGGGTCACTGAATACCTGGGTTGGTCTGTCCCCCCTGGGGATTTTCAGCAGGATGACCTGACTGATATCTTGGACCAAGGTCCTCCAACTGACCCGGTGCTGCCATTCCATATGGCCTTGCAGAGAAGGGTGGCTGCGGCTTGGAGAGTCTCCCGGCAGTGAGCAAGTCCTTGCCGAAGAAATATCGCCCAGCCAGTGGTGACCCCTGCTACTTGACAACGCACCCTACTCCGGAGAGTTTGGTGGTGCAGGCGGCTACGGCCCCCGCAAAGCAGGCGTCGGATCCTAACATCCCTCCTGATAGGGACGACAAACGTTTTGACGGCTGGGCGAAGAAGGTATTTTCTTCTGGGGGTATGGCGCTTCAGGCTGCCAGCTCCGTTTGTGCCTTGTCTCGTTTCACGCACACTCTGTGCAACTGCATTTCCTTAGCGGCTGATCATATCCCCAAAGGGGAGGAACGGGATGGTTTCCTTGCTATCGTGCAGGATGGCAAGGACGGGTCTGGATATGGTTGATTGCGTCAGCCGGTCCATGTCGGCGAGCATCGTAATGCGCAGGTTTGCATGGTTGCAGAAGTCTGGTTTTGCTCCGGATGTGCAAATCCGGCTCCTCAAAATGCCCTTTGATGGTGAAAATCTTTTTGGCAGCAAGGCTGACAGTCTTGAGTGGTTGCAGACCTCAAAAGCTGCAGCAAAGTCGTTGGGCGCTGCAGTCCGCCAACCTCTGCTTTTTCATCCTAGGGGACAGAAATGGAGGGGCGGTTCCTTTCGTTATTACTCCTCTTTTAGTAGAGCGAGAGAAGCTGCAAGTCAAAGGGGCAACCATAGGAGTGCCAGAGGTGGAAAACAAGGTACTCGAGGTGCCAAGGCCGCGCGAGCAGTTCCCTCTTTGCCCTCAGGCACAGCTGCAAGCCGCTTCAGCTCAGTGATGAGGCCGATGCTTCGCCGGTTGGGGGGGAAGGCTGGCGCAGCATCTTGTAGAGTGGCGTGCCATTACTTCAGATGTGTGGGTTCTGGAGCTCATAACCCACGGCTACGGTCTTCCTTTCCGGCAGAGGCCTCACGACAATCCACCAGGGAATCTCTCTTTGAAGTGTCCGGATCCGCTCCTTGTGCAGGAAATTCAATCCCTGCTGGAGAAAGGCGCCATAGAACTGGTGCCTGTAGCAGAGAGGAACAAGGGATGGTATTCCCCTTATTTTTTGATTTCGAAGAAAGACGGGGGATTGGGACCCATCATGGACTTGCGCGGTTTGAACAAGCTCCTTCGGAAGGACAAGTTCAAGATGGTTACTCTTTCTCAAGTCCTCCAGGCTCTTCAACTTCAGGACAGGTTGGTGTCTCTAGACCTCAAAGACACTTATTTTCATGTGCCGATCCATCCCAAGCACAAGAAGTACCTGAGGTTTGCGGTTGGCGACTCGCACTTTCAGTTTCGGGTCCTGCCGTTTGGATTGACCTCCGCCCCGAGGATCTTCACCAAGCTCATGGTGGTGGTGGCAGCGTATCTCAGGAAACGGGGGATTCACGTCTACCCCTACCTAGACGATTGGCTGATCAGGGTGCACTCTCCTGAGCAAGTCCTGGATCATCTGTCCGTCACCTGCCACTCCCTTCACAAGCTGGGCTTCTCCCTCAACTTAAAGAAGTCCCACTTGACGCCAACTCGGAGGCTCCAGTACATCGGAGCAGTGCTCAACACTTCCCTGGGGCTGTGTTTTCCTCCCCAGGTGAGGGCTCATCACATTCAGCAGATGGTGCACAAGTTTCAACATGGCCAGAGTCTCCCTGCGTTCGAGTTCTTGAGATTGCTCGGCCTCATGGCATCCTGCATTCTTCTGGTGCCAGTGGCCAGGTTGCGGATGAGATCTTTGTAATGGGCACTCAAGCTCCAGTGGTCTCAGTCGGGATGTCGGACCCCGTTCAGGTGCCGCCCTCGGTCGCCCAGGACCTTCTGTGGTGGGCCGTCAAAAGCAATCTGATGAAGGGGGCTCCGTTTTGGCTGCCCTGGCCGGAGGTGACGATCGTGACGGACGCGTCCCTCACGGGATGGGGAGCTCATGCCAACGAGTTGACAGTCAGCGGTCATTGGTCTCCGTCGGAGTCCAGACTCCATATCAATCTGTTGGAGCTGAGGGCCGTCAGGCTTGCCCTGAAGGCTTTTCTGCCGACTGTGCGAGGAAAGAAAGTCCTGATTCTGACGGACAACAGTGGCCATGCACTACCTCAACAAAAGGGGGGGGGCTGGGTCACTTCCTCTGTGCAGGGAGGCGATGCAGCACTGGTTCTGGGCAATCCAGCAGGAAATTTCGATCTCAGCAGTTTATCTGGCTGGAGATGAAAACGAGACGGTGGACTCTCTGAGCAGGCAGAGCACGAGTGGGAGTTGGCTCAGGAGATTCTCCTGGAGATCTTCACCCTTTGGTGGACCCCTCAAGTGGATCTCTTCGCCTCCAGTGTCAACCGGAAGTGCGAAAGGTTCTGCTCGCAGGAATTTCCTCCAAAAGGAGCCTTAGAAGACGCGTTCGTGGTGGAGTGGTCATTCCCACTGCTGTATGCGTTTCCTCCAGTCCCCGTCATCCCGCAAGTGCTGCGGAGGTTACAGAGGTTCGGTTCCTGGATGATCCTCATTGCTCCAGCATGGGCCAGGAGGACGTGGTACCCGGACCTTCTTGACTTGTCCATCTGCCCTCCACGTCGTCTTCCCTACCTAGACGATCTGCTCTCACGGGAGCGGGGGTCAGGTTCTCGGTATACCGTCATTTCATCGCCGCACTTTTCATCGCAGGGTTTTATGGCGTGATTTTTTTTCCGTTAAAAAAAAAACATCCAATTTTTTTTTCAAAGAAAAAAAACGCTGTAAAAAACCCCACGATGAAAAGTGCGGCGATGAAATCACGTAGAACCAGCTTCTCCATCCAGAGGTCAGATCCCTCAACCTTCACTCTTGGCTTCTGAAAGGTTGAGGTATAAGGATTGGGACCTCCCTGAAGACGTGGTGGAGGTGTTGCTTTCAGCCAGACGGCCGGCAACAAAGTTCCTGTACCGTTGCCGTTGGAGAAAGTTTTGCGACTGGTGCAGGGTTAAAAATGTGGATCCTTTTTCATGTGACATTCCTGTGGTTCTGTCTTTTTTGCTTTCTTTAGCCCACAGGGGCTTGCAAGTGGGTACCATTAAAGGTTACCTGGCGGCGCTGTCCATATTTAAGCGCTTGTCTGAGGAGTGTTCTTATTTTAAAATTCCTTTAATTTCTCAGTTTCTAATGTGTTCCCTCTGTCACCTTTCCAGGTGCCCGGTTGTGATTTGAACCTGGGTCTGAAATTTCTAATGGGTGCTCCGTTTGAGCCTTTACATTCTTGCCCTTTGAGACTGTTAATTCTTAAAACTATTTTTAGTTGCGGTCACTTCCGCTCGCAGAGTGAGTGAGTCACCCTTCACTGTGTTTCATAAGGACAGGGTTGTCCTTAGAGTTCGTCCTTCCTTTCTTCCGAAGATGGTGTCGGAATTTCATTTAGGCCAGAAGGTTATTCTTCTGGTGTTTTATTCTCCCCCACATCCTGGTAAGGAGGAAGAGAGGCTCCATAGGTTGGATCCTAGGAGAGCTTTAAGCTTCTACATTTCTCGCATGTCCCGGGTCAGAGTGGACGATTTGCTCTTTATTGGTTACGCTGGAAAGCGTTTGGGGCAAGCTGTGACTAAGCAGACTTTGTCCAGATGGATTATCTTGTCAATTTCTGAATGTTACCGCCTGGCGGGTAAGGACCCTCCGGTAGGCTAACGGCCCCATTCGACTAGGGGTATGGCTGCCTCTACTGCCCTGCAGAGGGGTGTTCCTATTCGTAACATCTGTGATGCAGCCACTTGGGCTTCGGTCCATACTTTTGTACGTCACTACTCCCTAGATTCTATCCGTGGGCAGGATCTGGCCTTTAGCAAGGCAGTCCTTTACTCTGCAATTTGATTGGACACTCTAAATTTGTGTATTCTAAATTCTTTTCCCCCCTCCTTACGTTGGTACTGCTTTGGGATTCTGTCATAGATATGGAATACGTCGTAGGACCCAATCCCCTCGAAGAACAAGTTACTCTCTCACCTGGTAACGTTCTTTCGATGGGATGGTCCAACGTATTCCATATTGTTCCCTCCCTGCCTTCCCTGCTACAGAATTTCTTATGTGATTGCAGCTTATGTTTCCGCAAGGCTTTCTGTGGTTATACTGGCAGTTGATCAGTGCCACACGTTCTCGGAAAACACTACAACTGAGGCTATGGGCGTCGTGCGTCCTACTTATAACATCCGGTGACGTCGGCTCGACGGAGGCCCTTGAGGACGGCGTATCGACGCAGGACGCAGACGCCAAAAGATTTTCCGAAGCAGCACAGCTGTGGTGATTACTGTCATAGATATGGAATACGTCGTCGGACCATCCCATCGAAAGAACGTTACCAGGTAAGAGAGTAACTTGTTCTTCCCGTGGAAGGATAGGCATAAGCGTTGTAACCGCTGCTTACCCCTTGAGCACAACAAAGCTTGTTGCGCGGCCTGAAAGCTCCTCCACCCTAAAACTCTGAAGGAGCGCAAGGTCAAAAGGTGGGCAGCCTACGAGATGTCGAAGGCTGATTCCTTGCTTGCCGCCGTGGCCGCTGAATATGACGACGGTGACATTGACAACACGACCACCGCACTGGAGGTTGTAGACCTCTCGACGGAGCGCTATCGCGCTGCGGCGCCTGTCCCCGGTCCCTATAGGCACGGCTCTGGCCCTGCTTTGGGGGATGTACACCCCGGCGACGCTGACGGACAATTAAACATCACAAAACACACAACCCCCGGCCATTCCTGGATGAAGTCGAAGGCGGCCTCTGCGCCAATGGGGATGCCGGCACCGTAAGGGTCGGCAGCCCTCCCCTCAGCCGCAATCGCGGCTAGCGACTGGGCCTATGAATGCAATGGGCGCTACCCCTAAAGTATCAGGCGCCGTCGAGACGCATCGGAAGAAGGCGTCCGTTGCCGGCAAGGTTCCTGCTCTGCCGAAAACCACTCCACACGATCAACTCCCAGCGGGGAGGCTGGTAGCCGAGAGCATCGCAAGGATCGTCTCCATTGACACTCAAACGGTGGCGAAGGAGTCGCAGAAGCCTGCGGAGAAGGTCAAGGAGATGCTGAAAACTAGCAGAGGTGCGACAGGGGAGCCGGAACCCTCCCCTAGGTCGAAGGAGACACTCAGAAACACTCCTCCACCGTTGGGCCATGAGAAATCTTCTCGGAGGGCGACAGGGGAATTTCCTCCCCTTTGTGGGAGAGATCTCGACATTTAGAGGCGGAAGAACACATTTTTCCATCCCTAGACCATTCTGGGTCTTCACATTGGACCGGGAGAGATTTGAGACTTGTATGGATAGGTTAGATAGGTGTGTTTACTTTTCTGACCAGCCCACACCTAGAAGGCCAAGAGATGAAGACCCTCAAGGCCCTCAAGCCAAGATACCAAGATTTTTCGACCCCCAGGATGAGGAACTATACACATATGCCCTCACTGAAGATGACCCTTATGTTGACATCCAGGACGATGATCAATTCATGGATCGTGGGAACCTGCAAGATCCTGTTGAGGGCTGGGGGGGGTAGACCCCGATATATGTGACCCACAGCCATGCCAGTCTCCTGTGTCACCTGACCCTGATACTGTGGATTTGGCCTCTCCACAGACTACTCCTGTGGACGATCAGCCCACGTTTAACGCCATGCTACGCAAGGCAGCAGCACACTTTGATATCAATACGGGGGAGACTATCCTGAGGTGGATTTCGTGGAAAAAATCATTAAAGCCACCGGCTAGCCAGGCCATTCCTCTCCTCACCTCCATCAAAAGGCGCCTTGTTCCCTCTTTGTCTACACCAGCCTTGGTCAGGGGTGTTAACCCGCGGATTGAGAAACTCTTCAGCCCCTCCCCCTCTGATCCTCTATATATTAGAGGTCACTCCATTCCAGACTCTCTGATGGTGACCACCACGAGGAAGAGGGCGGGGGTTCCTCTGTCCACAGGAGATGCAACCCCTGATAAGGAAGGAAAGAGGCTCTATGCACTCGGGAAGAGGGTTACAGCCTCGGCGGCTTTCGCTACGCGTATTGCCAACAATACAACCCTGTAGGCCAGTGAACCAAAGCATCATTAAAAATACCTTAGATGTTGCAGAAACGGCTGGGCGTTCCTTAGTCCAAGGCGTACTCCTCAAAAGGCATGCATGGTTTAGGAACTCGGGGTTCAAGCCAGAGACTCTGGCGTCCCTCATTAACAAACCCCTGGAGGACTCCAACTTGTTTGGAAAGGCAGTGGATGATGCCCTGGAAACAGCGAAAAAGGAACATGAAACCTTAAAGACCTTGGACGAGATCACTAAACCTTCCAACAGGCGCGGACCTGGCAATAGGTGCCTTTTTCGTGGCCAACGCCAGCCTCAGCAGCAGTATGCTTCAGGCAGCAACTGGTCCTCCCCTCAAGGAACCAGTAGTTACAACACGCCGTATGCCCAGAGAGGCCAATGTCGTGGCAAAGGAAGAGGTCAGGGCCCTACTCCTAGAGGCTCCCCGGCCGCCGCCACTAAATGACCTGAAGATTCGGGTCCCCTCCCATGCCTCCCCGGTCGGGGGCCGGTTAAAATCTTTTCTCCAGGCATGGGAGGGAATTACCACAGACCGTTGGGTACTGTCAATAATAGCCCACGGCTACTGTATCGAGTTCAGCCGGTCCCCCACATTCATTCCTCCAAAGGGAAGACGTCTCACACCAGAACACCTTCTCATCCTTCTCCAAGAAGTAGAATCGCTGCTGGAAAAAGGAGCCATAGAGGTTGTGCCTCTGTCACAGGTAAAGGAGGGTATTTATTCAGTGTACTTCCTTGTACCCAAAAAGGATCTAACCATGCGCCCTGTATTAGATCTGCGCCCAGCAAACAAATTTGTAAAACCTCAAAAATTTCGTATGGTGACTCTGCTGGAAGTAATCCCCCTGCTCACACAGGAGGATTGCATGGCAACACTGGACGTGAAAGATGCATACTTTCATATTTCAATGTTGCCAGCGCACAGGAAATACCTCAGGTTCATGATAGATGGCAAGCACTATCAGTTCAAAGTGCTACCCTTCGGCATAGCCTCAGCGCCAAGGGTATTCACAAAAGTACTGGCAGTGGCAGCGGCTTATCTGCGCAGGTTGTCCATTCTGGTTTATCCTTACCTCGACGACTGGCTCATAAAAGGGGATTCTTTCGAAACATGATTCTCGAATCCCCAAAAGACTATAGACCTATTGTTCCACCTGGGCTTCTCCATCAACGAGAAGTCCAGTCTAGGTCCCAGCCAGGTCAAGCAATTCCTAGGGGCTCTAATATGAACAAAGGACAGCATCGTCTTCCCCTCCAATGAGAGAGTCCAAAACATGCTGTTTCAGATCCCTCAATATGTAGTCGGTCGAGAGGTGACGGTATGCAAAGCCATGTGATTGCTGGGAATGATGGCGTCATGTATTTACTTGGTTCCTCACGCGCGCCTGATCATGCGCCCATTGCAAGAGTGGCTCAACAGCCAGTGGTGTCAGGCCAGCGGACAATGGGACGATCTAATGGTTGTCTCGCAAGCCCTGGTTCTCTCGCTACGGTGGTGTCAAGATCTGAGTTCCACGTCGATTAGTATACCTCTGTGCCCCAAGTACCAGTCAGGGAGATAGTAACAACTTGCTGACCGGTTATTGAGGCCACAGGTGGCTGGAACAGATACCTGCGGGTCCCGGATGGCTGCAAAGTAAAGCATGGGGTTAGGTATGCAATGTACAAGGACTATGACTGTGACAAGGTATGGAACAAAAAGACAAGGGCACCTACCCATAGGATGACCGAAGACCGCCTTAGACCTAACTGTTCCCCCTGTGAGTGTAGGTGTTGGATGAAAGTAGAGGAAATGGAAGATACCTCAATTATCACAGGGTCCAACGTGAGCACAGCTTGGTTCAGGATAGTTATAGTCAAAGGTGCTTGATTCCTGAAAATGGATTCCGAATTTCAAAATACCAAAACATGAAGAAAAGGCAGTCCATGAATACAAAGGCCAGAGGTAGCAGCAGTTCAAAGTGGCAGTCCAAATATCATCAAATCCAGGATGGCAAATCCAAAGCAGTCCAGAACCAGAAAGAAGATAAAAAAACCAGAGATTCAGAAAATAGCAGATTCAAAATCCAGGTGTCTCCAAACGCCGTCAGGACACCTGAGAAGCACTGAGCAAATAAACTGGGCTTCTTTTATACGCGAGTTCGTGGTCATGTGATCGCTGTTCTTAGTCATGTTAGGTTCGCGTCACGTGACGACGCACGACCACTTTCTATGTTGTGGAGCGTCGCGTGAGCGGCCGGGATTCTATCTGGACAACAAGTGCCATGGCCGCCTCCAAGTATAACGAGGCCAGCAGCGTCACGGATGCCGCCAGGCCGAGGGGCCGATAAAGTGCTGGGGAGGCACGGCGGCAACAGGTAAGCGTGACCCGCAGGCACGCCCGGGGGCCGAGGGAAAGCGCAACCTCCGCCGATGTTGGGCCGGACCCCCAGCAGGACGCCGCACCATAGTAGAGGTAAGAGGTTGTATGACAGGTGGTGGTCGAGGGAGAACCTCGTTAAGGGGACCTCCTTCACCAGCCCGGCAGTGGAAGCCACTCTAACCACAGACTCATCCCGCACAGGATGGGGGCCTCACCTGTCCCATTAGACTGCGCACAGAGTTTGGACTTCAAGTGTGGCGTCCAACCATATAAACCTTCTGGAATTGTTGGCGGTCTTCAAAGCACCGAAGGCCTTCCAGACACATCTGCAAGGAAAGACAGTGCTGATCCTCATGGACAGCACCATGGCCATGTATTACCTGAACAAGCAGGGGGGCACTCACTCTCCAGGTCTGTCCAAGCTGTCCCAGAACTTCTGGAAGTGGCTCTCAAACACATGTTCCTGTTATCACAACATGTACCAGGGGAACTCAATCTTCTGGCAGACCGACTCAGCAGAGACTTCCCTCTACCCGCAGAGTACGAATGGCAATTACATGGAGACATCGTCTCCAACGTTTTAACAGAATGGGGATTCCCAGGGATCGACTTGTTCGTAACTCTGGAGAACACCCAATGCCAAAATTACGCCTCCAGGTACCAACAGAACCGCTCCAAGGGAAACGGACTCGGGATAACATGGTCAGGGAAATTTCCCTACGCTTTTCCCCCCCGACTCCCCTTCTCAACAAGATAGTGCACAAGATGCACCATGGACCAGTCACCATGATACTGGTGGCCCCCAAGTGGGCCCGCCAACCCTGGTTCGCTCATCTGATGGAAATGTCACTATCTCCTCCAGTGAAACTACCCTGCCTGTACAACATGTTGTCGCAGGACAGGGGCCGAACGCTGCACGCATGCCTGCAGTCCCTGAACTTGGCCGCCTGGCTCCTGAGGTCATAGAATTTTGACATTTGCAGCTCCCTCAGAGATGCATGGTCATTCTAAGGGAGGCAAGGAAACTGAACACTTGTTACTGCTACTCTAGTAAGTGGAAACGGTTCGTCATCTGGTGTAACTCAAGAAGCATCAATCCCGTTGACTGCTCTCCCACACATATTGTTTTATACCTGACTCACTTGCTGGACTCAGGTTTAGTCTTTAATTCCGATAAAGTTCACCTAGCTGCACTCTCCGCCTACACTAAGTCGCAACATAAGGTGTCATGGTGGAAGGTTCCAGTTATTAAAGCCTTCAAGGAGGGAGTGAAGAGAATTCACCCTCCTATATCTAACTCAGCTACCGGATGGGACCTGAACGTCGTGTTAACCAGGCTGATGGGCTCCCCCTTCGAGCCCATGCATAAAGCGAGCCTTAAGGATCTCACTCTTAAGACTGCTTTCTTGATAGCTATCACCTCCATTAGGAGAGTGAGTGAACTACAGGCGCTCTCAATCTTGCACCGCTTTGTAACAGTTCACAAAGATAAGGTGGTTCTACGCACACACCCTAGGTTTGCACCTAAATTCATTTCAAAGTTCCATGTCAGCCAGTCAATAGAACTACCAATGTTCTTTCAAAACCCATCAAAATTGGGAGAGAAGAGCCTGACACACTTGATGTGCGCGGGGCGGTCATGTTTTATATGGAAAGAACCCGTCCACTAATAAAGACTAATCCGTTCTTTGTCTCAGTGGCGGAAGGAAGAGAAGGAGATGCAGTTTCCAAATCTATATCTGGATGGATTGTCCAGTGCATCACTCTGTTTCTCTCTGGCTAAGAGAGAGCTGCCCTTCAAGCCTAGAGCACATTCTACTTGAGGCACCGGGGCATCCATGGCTTTCATTGCAAATGTTCCCCTTGAGTCAATTTGCAAAGCGGCAACCTGGAGTTCTGTACAGACCTTTGCAAAACACTATTGTCTAGATGCCCATTCTAGATCTGATTCCCAGGTGGGACAAGTAGTACTAAGACATCTTTTCTCTACTGTTCCTTCTCACAACCCACCTCCAACTCCGGGTACTGCTCGCTAGTCTATGCACAGCATGTGATTCTAAGCAGATTAACAAACATCAGAAGGCATGAATTACTTACCGTAAAAGCATTTCTGATGGTTGTATCTGCTTAGATTCACATGCGCCCACCCTTCCTCCCCGCTCGGATGGAAGGAACATAGATGTCCTATTACTTTTCTCTCTTTTTCTGTACTCACGTTAGTCGTAAGGCTCCCTCATGGTAGAAAAAATACAATTGGAGGGACTTCGACGCGTGAGGGATTTTGGGTACACTGCACGTCACTATAGGGATAGTGTTACGGACACGCCTATGCCCCTTTCGGTCCCCGAAAGACAAGATGCAATACCCAGCAGTGACCACTGGATGTCGGACTATATGCACAGCATGTGAATCTAAGCAGATACAACCATCATAAATGCTTTTACGGTAAGTAATGCATGTCATTTATTTTAGGCCCAATAAAACAACACGAATAACCAAACTAATAATGCAACAGTTATCGCTCAAGCGTATCACTATGTAACATATAAAACTACTGTAGCCTAATGTGATAAAGGGAGTAAAACATAAACAACCTGCAACAGAAGGGGGTTAACACAAATTATTAATTCGGCAGTCTTCAGGATGGAAACCCTAATTTATGCAATCCAGCCCTGCGAAGTGGGGGGAGGCTTGTGCTCAATGTACAGCAGTGCGTATAAGCGTGTGGTCGTGCGTAAAGCGAAGACAGTACCTTGTCAAGAGGCTAGGACAGTTAGGTGAGGCCTCTGAAGGGGGTAGAAGTTCCAATCGTCAGGGAAGGGTCTGCCCTTGTGGACAGAGCAATTTTTGACTTTTGAAACATGCTACGGAGCGCGGCTATCGCAGTCCCAAGAGAGGATCCCAAGGAACTCTTGTGCGTAAAAACAAATGGATGAGCCAAGGGGCACCGGTTAGTTATGCAAGTACTCCCCGTCCCTTGCTCCAATCCAGGCTAAACTATGCCTGTTTAGTCAGTCGCCTGAGGTTGTAAATTCCGCCTTTACTTCTCGGATCCGGCTCTCAGTAGTCCGTGATGGGACAGTAGCCACAACTCTGCCCTCAAAGTGGGGAGGAGGAAGAAAATTCCAGTGTAGCATCACTCTGGGCACAGCAGAGAAGGCGGGAAAGTCGCTCACAATGACCGTTGCCACAATGCAGTGACGCAGGGACTGGAAAGGCTTGCAATGTGATCTACTCTCCTTATTCGTGACTCAGAGGAGCTAGGCCTATGAAATTGGATGGGTGAGTGTCAAGAACCACAAGCTAGGGATTCCCTATGTTTTGAGTCCTAACTTGAAACGGCTGCGCTCCTATGCGATGTCCCGGGACAGAGCTGGTCAATTCACTGAGTGCTACAGGAGCA
Organism: Ambystoma mexicanum; assembly: GCF_040938575.1. Lineage (NCBI taxonomy): Eukaryota > Metazoa > Chordata > Amphibia > Caudata > Ambystomatidae > Ambystoma > Ambystoma mexicanum. The sequence goes on along the minus strand of NC_090936.1, from coordinate 427,935,268 downwards.
CTTCAGAGAAGTCTCTTTTGATGGGAAATCCGGGTACTCCGAAAGTAGTTGTTACCACTACTCAAATGGGTCATAGCACCCTCGCCAAACCTTCTAAAGTCGAGAACAAAGCGGGGGTCTGACGGGACAGCAACAGGCTCTGGTTGCTTAACCTTCCAGCTTGTCTCCCGCAGGTCCTCGGGTCTGGGTCTGCATCAACTCATAGGATACTTGGCGCCTTCTGTAGTTAAAGATGAACCACTGTAGATCAACCTGGAATGGATGCAGGGCCCCTGCTCTTATCCAAAGTTCAATGTGTGATCGAATCTGGACAACCAATAGAAGATCTGCTCCCTTGCATGCACACTAGCCATGACCCAATCATGGTCCACGGTGGTCCTCTTGTATTCATGCACACCAGACATCCTGGCACCCGTAATGTGGATTGGGAACGGACAGTCCCAATCCTCTTCTGGGCACTAGCACACATGACATGCAGAATCCGGCGAAGATGGTTTTCGCGGGAGGCTTCATGCCCAAAAAAGGAAGTCCCGGGTCAGCTCAACCTGGGGGAAGGCCAAGGGACAAGATGGCTCAAGAACAGAACAAAAGACATTGTGGCATGGCCATTTTCGGCACTGGCCACAGTCATGAGCCATCTGCGGTAAACGCGGTATAGTTAGCTAAAATGTCGGAAAAAAACCATTACAGTGAACTGCTGCCACCGGCTTGTCATGGGCACACCTGTACATTCACAAATAATTCCTTAGTGGGTGTCTATGGCCATAAAACAAAAGGACCCCAGTGCACTGTACAGTAATGTACTTTGCGCACTGATAAAAAGTTACCAAGAAATTGCAACATAGTCAAAAACTAAGGTTAACAATAGTTTTCCAGTACTGACAGTCTGAATGATGTCAGTTTTCCTGTAGCAAATAAGCAAAAGCCCAGGGGAGTGCAGCTGAAGACTGTGCTCCACTGGAAAAAGTCAGGTTAGGATAGCCAAACAAAAGCAAACAGTTTGGGGTGTCCATAATATGGAGGGAAAATGGTATTTGGAGAAATCTTTCCTAACACCACCTAAGATGCAAACATACTATTTTGGCCATTATTTATGACCCCCTGTGCTTTACATGTTGTTTAGATGTGTCCTAATGTTTATTTATAGATCATCCCAAGCGCACAGAGTTAAATTCACATGGGTGTGTTTGTTCGGCATCAATTGCCCTGAGGAGCCAAAGGTTGCTCCTGGTAGCTGTTGGTGTCAAGATAACCAGGCACTCCTGGGCTACAACCAGGAGTTAAAGAGCTTGCAGCTTCCCTCCATTTCGAACCCTGTCAGTTTCAGGGACAAACATTGGACCGTCTTCTGGTTTTTCTGGAGACCTGCAGTGGTGTTCCTTGATGGACAACCTTCTGAAAGGGTTGCTGTTTTGTCAACCTTGGACACAAGTGACTCTAGTCACAGATGCCTGCCTGAAGGGCTGGGTCGCTCACCTCTAAGGGTATGCAGTAATAAAATTGTGGCAAAAATGTCGCCTTTACAAAAAATGTGACAAAAATGCCGTGGTTTGACCCCCTAAAGGTGTACCCCATTATACCATTTAAGGGGAGCGGGTGTTGCGGGGGTGTCCCCCGCTCCCCTTAAATGGTATAATGGGTATGGCGGTGTCCCCCGCATCCTTTACATGGATTACGGCGGTTAAACCACAGGCTTTTTGCTGCGCTATTTTTTTTTTTGTGTTTTTGTTTTTTTGTGTGTAAACAGCCATTTTTGACGCACTTTTAACAAATAGAACCCCTCCAAGACCTTACGGTGAGTGGACTGTGGTTTTCCTTCGGAGTGCCGGGAGCACATCATTCTGCTGGAGGTGAGCGATCAGGTTGGCACTGGTCGCTTGTTAGGGAGATTTATCATTATTATGCTTCATCCCCTCTCCTTTTGAGACCCCCAGCACTTTTTGCTGGACTTCTGGACCTTTTTCTATCAATCCTGAATGAGTGGAGCCTTTTTCCACTCATTCATTTTTGTGGGCTCTGTCTTTTGGAACTCTATTCTTTGTATTCACCTGTACTATGGAGCCTGTCTGCTCCATAGCTCTAAAAGGAATCTCTATTTTACTACTGAAGCAAACATCTTCTAATGAGCAGTGCTGCTGGGGACCCTTAGGGTCCTCCTTTAAGATTATTTCTTTAATATACCCAAGTAATTAAAGTTATCAGGGATAGAGACATGCTTAGTATCTCTCCCAAAACTTTATAGCCTGAGAGATTGGCACACACCACCTTCAGTGGGGTGCCAGAGGGACCTAGAATCCTCCTTCTCTCTGCTCCTGTGACTTTGTAGTCACGTAGACAGTCACCTAGTTATGGCTGGTGGCAGTGGACGTGTTTACCAACTATTGTGTAATTTTTGGTACTGCAGGCTGTGTCAATAGCCTCGGTAGTGCACAATAAGGGCCCCCTGTCCTTGTACTTTGTCTGCCAGAGGGCCTGTATAGGACAGCCAAACGCCCATTTCTGTAAAATGCAGAGAGAGATTGCAGAGGAGTGTGTGCTGGAACTGTATAAACAGTGAGTCTTCTGGAGTGAAAAGCAAGTCGACCACTGGAAGCTGAAGTAAACAAAGAAGAAGACGACCAGAGAATCCTGCAGACCCTTTGCAACTCCGTGAAGTGGCCACTGTTGTACTGACCCCGTTTTCTGTGACACAGAGGACTCCTTCCCTTTGGCTGGTGGGAACAACCAGTTTCAAGACGAACTTTGAAACGAGCCATCACCCGAGGTCCTAGGAGTTTCCAGAGCTGCTGAACCCCAATACCAGGAGACCTGCTGCTCATTTCGAGTGCATCATTGTGGAAAGGCTGAATCCGTCCAAATCTTTGCTGAAACCGTAAGGACATTCCAGAGATCCAATCCAACTCACCCATACCCCCTCATCAGAACGTGGGACTGCAGGCAGTGAAGAAGATTGACCGGACGATCTGTGTCCTTTATTGGTGCTGCAAAAAAGTCTCCAAAATCGCAGAGTGAACCCAGAAGTTATTGATATTTTATTTCTATTGCGCTCGTACACAAGTGTCTCAGAGCGCGACAAAGCAAGGGAGGGGAGCAGGGGAGAACAAAACAACGATCTTACTAGGCCCAATGACATTGAGAATGCGCAAATGGGAGAGGGGAAAAGTGCATGGAAGCGGGGGAGAAGTGGAAAGTGCAGAGCAAAGGAGAAACCGATACATAATAATAAATAAATAGTACAGGCAAGAAAAAGTGGTAGTGCAGCCAGCAAGTGGCAAGTTCTGGGTTAAAGGCAGCAGACAGGGTATGTCTGATAAGTGCAGGAAGAAAAAAGGGGGTGGGTCTGTATGCGTACAGATATAGATCCCCAGTGCGTAAGTTGGCAGCAGGGTGAGCAGGTACATGGGCCCGGAAGACAAAGGGTAGGCCAGGTGCACAGTGCCGAGAGAGAACAAATCGGCAAGGGAGAGGGGGGCAAAGGGAGAATCAAAGAGGAAGGTCTTGAAGTACTTCTGGAACCGGAGATGGGTCTCCTCAAGTTTCAGAGTGGGAGGGAGGCTGTTCCAGAGGGAGGCCCCACTTGAAGACCGAGATCTACCCCAGCTAATTTCTTTGAAAAACGACTGACCCTGAGGGAGATAGAGAGGTAGAGGAGCAAAGAGCTTGAGAGGGGGAGGTATTTGCGGATGGGTTAGCTGAAGGTATTTTGGGCCCAGGCCCCAGAAAGCCTTGTCGACAATGCGGAGGGTTTTGAATTTAATCCTTGCATCCACTGGGAGCCAATGGAGAGATTACAGAGCTGGAGAGATACAATCCCAGGGTTTGAGGCCAAGGACAAGTCTCGCAGTCCTGTTCTGGATTAGTTGCAAAGGGCGGAGAGTAGAGGCAGGAAGATTTAGAAAGAGGATGTTACAATAGTCGACCCGAGAGGGAACCCAGAGCTTGGGAGAAAGTGAGCTTCTGGGGGAAGGAGAGGAAAGGCAGAGTACCTCTGAGGAGGTGCAGAAGGAAGTTTGACTTTTTAGAGATATCAGAGATGTGGGCAGAGAAGGAAAGTGTGGAGTTAAAGATGACACTAGTGTCTTAGCCTTGCAGGTGGGGGTACGAGGAGGGCCAAGTGAGGCCGGCCAGAGAGTGAGGGGAAAGGCGGGTGAAGGTGTGCCAATGAGGAGGATCTCAGTCTTGCTGGGATTCAGGTAGAGATTGTTGGCCGTACACCAATCTTAAATGGCAGTTAGGCAATCAGAGATGAGAGAAGGAGGGGGAGGTGGCCGAGGGCAGCCTGTAAATGTGTTGTGTCATCAGCATAGCACTGGAAATTCGAGCAGAAAATGGCAATGCAGTGGGCAAGAGTTGCCAGGTATTGGTTAAAAAGCCAGGGCGAGAGGTTAGACCCCTTGGGAACACCACAGATAGAGAGGGAGATAGATGATGGGAAGGACCCAAGTTGGACCTGGAATGGTCGATCAGAGAGGAAAGCAGTCCGCCAGGCCAGAGCCTGATCAGTGATACCCAGGTTATCACGGAGATGGTTGAGCAGGATGGTATGGTTGACCGTGTCGAAGGCAGAAGAGAGATCACGTAGGATGAGGACAGAGGGAATGTTAGTCAAGGTTGGAGAGCAGATCTTCACGGATGTTCAGGAGAGCAGTTTACGTGCTTCTGGCAGCTCTGAAGCCAGACTGGTGGTCGTGGAGTCAGCCAACAGAATCGGAATGAAGGTTAAGCTGAGAGACGTCCAACTTTTCAAGGAGTTTGCCCTGAAAAGGAGTAATGGAAATTGGGCGATAGTTAGCTGGACAAGAAGGATCAGCTGTTGGTTTCTTGAGAAGTTGCTGAAAGTTATGCTACAGGTCCTCCCTTGAGACTGCTGCTAAGATTCCCGTCCCTTGTCCTGCCTTCAGTCATCAGACCAAGGAATCCGGAGGTCGGATCCAGAGCTGCAACATCAGGGAGCATCCAGCACAAACATTTTCTTCTAACCTAAGGTACTGTGGGGAAAAAGATATTGCTTACCTGATTCCAAGAAGTCGCTACAGTGTGTTCGAGTGTACGTAGAGGTGTCCAGGACAACCCCCTCTTACCTCAGACCCAAACCGCTGCTTGTGTCCCCTTCTCGAGTCTGTTTTAAGGTCTCCCTTGTTAGTTGTTAATTTGCTGCTTCAATAACACTAGACACTAGAAGGAATCCACAGGAACTCTTCATAATTCGCTGCTTGTCAAGACTTCAAGACCTCCCCGAACTTCCTTTTTAGCTAGTGTTGCTTTTTGGGACTTAAGAATTACTATGCGAAGAAACTGTCTCTAGAACCTCAAACTAAGCTCATGTTAAACTAACTAACCATGTTCCTCCCTTTAATTGACTTTAATATGTTTGCAGAGTAAATGCATTACTGTATAAACCAGTGAAATCCGTATGCTTGCTCAATAACCGATAATACGATAATATTGTCTTTTCCCTTTTTAAAGTAGCTACAAATGCAACCGCGAAGAAACACAAAAGTGAAAGTGTCCTTTGAAGTGTGTTATCAAGTATTCCTAAGTGGTCTAGTATTTCAAGTGATTCTGATGTAAATATAATGAATATATACTTGTATATAACTTAAAAGTGTAAGTGCTTCTTTGCTGTGCCTTTCTAACTAGATTCAGTGTTCTGACCTACAGCTCACATCTTCCTCTTAAGATAAGCCTGACTGCTCTGCCACTCTTCCAAAGTCCTGAGTTAGTACAGACTGATACTAAGAGTTGGGGATCTACAAACAACTGCAATACCTTGCTAAAATCTTACTACCAGTAGGACTTTAGAAAAACTCCCCTAACATCGCCTTCCTCCACTCTGTGAAGGGCGAGACGGGTTTGATCTTTATTGACAACACTGTAGGCTGCATTACCTCAACAAGTGGGGTGGTTTGGGCTCCTTAACTCTGGTTCTGGCCTCTAGAGAACTGTGTGTCTGACTGTGGCTCATCTGGCCAGCATGGAAAACATGCTAGCCGAGGTACAGAACAGACCATGTTCAACCTCCAACGAGTGGGAACTCTGACAGGAAGTTCTGGAGGAAATGTTCTACTATTGGGGTACACTTCAGGTGGACCTCTTCACTTAGAGTGTGAACAAGAAGTGCAGGTGGTTCTAATCCAGGGAAGTTCCTAGTCTGGCAGCTCTGGGGAATGGTCGAATGGGACTTTGACCTACTCTATGCATTCTTGCTGATCCCTCTCATTCCGCTGGTTAACAGGAGACTGAGTCCGTTGAGGTACACCATGATCTTAATCGCTCTGGACTGGCCCCGGAGAGTGTGGTACCCTGTTTTGCTGGACATGGCCATCAGCCCTCCCAGGCATCTATGCCAGCGGAAAGACCTACTCTCCCACATGAGGGAGAGTAGGTGTGGTGGGGGGGTGGTTTTTGCACCCAAACCTCTGCAGCCTGTACCTTCATGCCTGGCTTCTAAAAGGCTAAGGTATAAGCAGTGGGATGTGTCGGTGGACGTTCTCCTCTCTGCTAGAAGAGCCACCACCAAATTCATGTATGCCTGCAGGTGGCATACATTTTTGACTTGGTGCTAAGAGAGGGATTTTGACCATTTTATGTGCTCCACTTCCTCTGTGATGTGTTTTCTTCTGTCTTTGGCCTGCACAGGCCTGCAGTGAAGGGTTATCTTGCTGTCATTTCGTTATTCAAGACGACCCCCGGAGCAAGGCTTATTTTTCATGATTCCGCAGTCATTCAATTCCTATGGGGTCTTTCCAATATGTTTCCCCCGTGCCAGTTTGTTGTTCAGGCGTGGGATTTAAATTTAGTGTTGATGTTTCTAATGGGCATGCTGTTTGAGGCCCTTCATTTTTGTTCATTAGACCGCTCACCCTTCAGGTGATTTTCTAAGTTGCCATCACTTCAGCTAGACTGGTGAGCAAGCTCCAGCCACTGTCTGTTAATCCTCCCTACTTGATTTTCTCCAAGGAAAAGGCAATGTGGAGAGTTAGGCCCTCCTTCCTTCTGAAGGTGTTCTCCGATTCCCATCTCTCTCAAAAGATCCATCTGAAATTACTTTGAAAAAAAACCCATTGAAATATATGGGTCCGGGTAGAGGGTTAGAATGGATGGAGAGGGGGTTAGGGTAGGGGTAAAAGAATAGGGAAAGGGGAGGTTTGGATATAACCACCCAACAAATAAAAATGTGGTGGTTTTTTCCGAAGTAATTTCTGTATCGCCTGTCGGAAAATGACAACGGAACCCCACACTGCACCATCTGGCGGCTAAATGGTTTCCGAAGAGCAGCTCTGCTGGGAGATAAATATCATAGATGAGGAATCCGGGGGAGAAATCCACCAGAAAGAATATCACTGAGCGGCAAGTAATTTTTCCTTCCCATTCTCAGACACAAAGACAGCCAAGTGCAGTTGCCTGGCTACTGGATCTACAAACCACTACAGGATCCATTTTGGACACTCCATACTTGCCCGGTGGACTGACCAGCTCTCGTTGGCTACTTTGCCAGAACTGTTGCCGTTCCGGATCAAAATTTTGAATTTTGGTGATGGCCGGCTTATGCCACAAGAAGCCTTCTCCCTGAATTTGTGCTTTCACCTTCATGGGAACCTGCCCTTAAGCAGCTGCTGTGACCACGACTAATAGGAAGCCATTTGTCGCCTGTGTGCAGAGACCGTCGCTGGAACTAAATCTCCCCCCAACCTCTGAAGTGTCCTGAAGAGGTCTGCACAGGTCAGTGGATTCTGCATTTTATCTCCGAAAAGATTTGCATCTTGCATTTCTGTTCAGCCTGCAACTCTGGGCACCTCTCACTTGAACAAATGGCAGAAGATCGACCCCCTCCCCCCAGGGACCCCCAGACAACCCACAAAGTGATCTGGGAAAATCTGAGTAAGGTGGGTGGAAAGATTACTCTTTTAGGCAACTCTGCTTCCATATTCAAAGGACCCCCAAACCTTTTGCTTTCGTTTTTTTAACCTGTCCTGGCATTTTACAGAGAAGTTAAACCGCTTCAACTCCCTGGCCTTCTGCTCATTTTGTGATGGGGAAACTGATCAGTCCTTCAGACTATCAGTACTGGGAAACTATGATTCTTTTCTCTTCTACATTTCACCGGTTTTATAAACTTTTCTGACGGTGCACACAGCATCTTACAATGCAGAGTAAGGGGGTACTTTTGTATGACACGACTTTTTACATTGGGATTTTTTAGTTACTTTTAAATGTGCCTAAGGACCAGCTGGTGGCAGCAATTACATTTCTACCATTCTTTTCATTCATTTTAGTGTGCACATTTGCATTTACCGCGTCTGGCTGCTAAATTGGACTAGTGTCATAAAATGGCCATCCCACAAGGTTTTTTTCGCTTGTCCGTTGGCCATTTTGTTTTCTGGCCACCTTCCTGCCTTCTCGGGGCAGGAAATCCCTAATATGGTAATGAGTTTGCTGAGGATACTGTAGTGCTTGAAATTCTGGTGTGCATGCATGAGTGAAACCCACAGTGGTCCCTGTTTGGATCATTGCTGGCTGAGTGAGTGGTGCAGATCCTTACCATTGGTGGGCTGGTTTTTGCCATGAGCCCGGATTTGAGATAAAATTACTCCTCCTGAAGCCATTCCATTAAGTCATCAACAGAGCCAAGTATCCTGTGTAGCTGTGAATCCAACTGAAGACGTGTGGACGATTCCTGAGAAGTCTTGGTGACCTTCCATGCAACTGTCCCGGTGAAGCCCTGCTGGACTACCTGATCTGAAAAGGCCTTCTGTGGTGCTTCAATCCATAGACAGGTGGGACCAACTAGTCTCAATGTCTTCTCATGTTCCTGTAGATTTGAGCCTTCAGAATAGTCTCTGGACCATCTGGTGGACCGGCCAACTCTGTATTGGGCTGCTGCGCCAGAAGCGTTGCTGTTCGCATCTGGAATTTCAGTGGTCACCAGTCGTCCTACAAGTCGCCTTCCTGCCAAGTTTCAGCTTCCCAGCATCAAGGGATCCTCTCTTGGAAGCCTGTCTTCGTTCACGACTAGAGAGGCGCCTGTCGCCTGTGTGCAGTGACTGTCAATGGACTGGCTTCCTTCCATCTGGTATTGTCCTGAAGACGCCTGGATTGGTGCCTGCTGCATTTCATCATCGGAAATGGTTGCAATCAGCTCCTGGACCTGACCAGAATATTCCTTGCATCCACAGCTCCTGGGCATCTTCTTTTAGATCCACCGGCGGGAAAACCAACCTCAAGATACTCCCAATCAACCTGCCAAGTCACTTGGGAAAATCAGAGTAAGGACGCTGAGTAATCTGAATACTCTAAGCGCTCCCTGTCGCCCCTATAATAAACTTTGTGAATAACTTTTGATTAATTCCATTCCTTTGATTGTTAAACATTTAGTGTAAAGGCTCTTCTAAACGATAGAATAAGTATCTTAATTCAATGATTTTACAGGTAAGTGTTCTGGAAAGAATTTCGCCACCATAAGAACTCTTCCTGCTATTGTCACCTTTCCTATAAGTAACTCTGTGACTTTTGGTAAAAAAAAGCCCCATTCAACATAGGGATTGGACTTAAAATGTTAGGGTCTACATTATTGTGAACTAGTTTTACTTACCTTCCTTTCAGGTGTTTAAGTGAATTGTAGAGTGTTGCGTGCCAGTATTACCTGCTTGGTTCATTTTTCTAATGTTTTTGTGCCTAAAATAGAGTATTTTTGCACTTACCCGTCTTAGCAGAATCACTGTATATTTCACTGTGTGGCCTCATTGTGAACCTCTGACCCCAATTGCCTCTACAGAGAGCATGCTTTGACCACTCTCCATGCTACCTTGATTGTGTTTGGCTAACCGCTCTGAGTTCCCCTGTTCACTATTGTTAAGATGGATTTCTAAACTCTGGCCTGGTACATAGAGCATAGGCCACCCTGGTTATAGTGAACAGGGGAAACTCTGGGCGCTTAGCCAAACAAGGCAAGGTAGCATGGAGTGGTCAATGCTTAATCTCAGTAGAGGGAAGGGGAGTGGGGTCAAAGGTCCACAACGAGGCCCTTAGTGAGGCAATCAATGTTAACCCATAGACAGTAAGTATGAAAATATTATATTTATTATTGGCTAAATAATTATAAAAATGAACAGAGCAGGTAATACTATCACACAATTCTACTAATATAAAACATATACAGTCACTATTAGTCAATGCAAAGTAAACAGTTAACCACCCTTATACATGAAAGGGAAGGTAAGTAATTAACAATTGCACCAACAGTCCACATTAATAGGAACCCCAACTTGTAAATTCCAACCCTAAATTGATTGTGAACTTTTGGGCACAAGGGCCCAAATTTCTTAATAGTTTTACAAGTTGGGGAAAAAGTTAGGGAATGGGTCCTCTGGATGTGAAGATTGGTCCAGAAGAAATGTCCAAAAAGTTTACTGGTGAGTAAAACACTTTTGGAACAAATGTTGGCAATGCCAAGAGTTGTCAAATAAATCAAAATTCTTCACAAACTTTTAAAGGGTGGAGATAAGGGCACTGTTAAGTGTTGTTACTACTCACCACCCGTACTACGATTTTTCCTCAGACTTGGCAGGTCGAAGGAGGATTGCTGGAGGTAGGTTTTCCCACCATTGGATCCAGTAACAGATGCCCAGGAGCTGTGGGTGCAAGCGAAGGTCGGGTCTAGGAGCAGAATGCAACCCTTTCCAGTGGACGAATGTAGCAGGCACTGATTCAGGACTCTTCCGAAGACTCAAGCAAATGCAGGAATACCGCCTCCAGCGATGGTCACCGATAACAGGGACAGCAGGCTTCACAGTTGTCACGGTCGAAGAAATACTATCTCAGGACCCGTTGATATTGGGATACAAACATTTCGCAGGAATGCTACTTGCAGGAAAAGCTGAAGACCATTAAAGATCCAAGTCAAAATGTGGAACAGCAACGCTGAGTTGGTCAGCTCACTGGATGGCCAAGGGATATTTCAGAAGACTCCAACTTGTAGGGCCACAAGAAGACATTGAGACTGGTTGTTCCCACCGGTTCAGAGGCTCGAAGCACCAACAAGGGTCTTCTGATATCAGTAGCTAGATGGGCTCCACTGGGACTGCAGCAATATTTGGTCACCAGGGCTCTTCAAGATTGGTCCAATCAGGGACCACTCGTCAAGGAAATCATGCATACTCAACAGACATACTGAAACCAGTTTGTGGATTGGGACCAGCCAGTCCCAACCCACTTCCTGGCTTGCAACACCCATGGCCTGCACTAGCTCACGAAAAGCAAGACTTTCCCAGACAAGTGCATGACCATAAAAGGAATTTTCTGACCTGGCAAAGTGGCAAGAAGGCCAAAGAACAAAATGGACACATAAGCAAAAAATCTTGTGGCATGGCCATGTTGGGTCGCTAGCCACAGTTAGTAGCCAAATACGGTAAACGTGAGGGAGCTAAATAAAAATACAGTAAAAATGTGTAATCGTGCCACCAGCTTGTCATTATTCACATTTAAAAGTAACCAAAAATATATTGAATGCAGGTCTAAGGTGATACACAAGTATCCCCACTGCACTGCATTAGAAGACGCACTGCATCTGAAAAGTTACCCAAAATAGTTCACGTGTGTATAACAAAAAAAAAGGAAAAGGGGCGAACAGTCTGAAGGACTACTCAGTTTCCCCTTAACAAATGAGCAAAAGGCCAGTGGAGCTGAGAGACTGGAATAAGTCAGGAAAAGGTGTAAAAGCAAAAGGTTTGGGGGTCCATAGAATACGGAGGAAAAGTTGCTCCAAGAGAAATCTTTCCTAACAGTACTCTTATGTGCATAGAGTGCATGATAGTTCGCCTAAAAAATGGGGAAGAATAGAACGACTGCCACCAGCCAGTTCAGAGGGTTGCCTGCAAACTAACATAAATGTTACTTATGAAATAGTAAAATGTTACTTATAACATAGTAGTTAGCCCCATAGTATGGGGTCACAGTGTCCCCCAGAGCACTCCATGTTAGATGGGTTGTGCTGCAAGGATAAAAACGCACGTCAGAAAAAGGAGATGACTACTGGATTTTATTTTCTCACAGATTACTCATCTTGGTAGATATTCATCCAGCGGCAGCTGCTTGGAATACTCTTCGGGGCATAGTGCTGGTAGACATAGTCTCTCGACTCCCTTATATTCTGCCGTGCCACTCAACACCTGACGTGCTGTTGATTGCCGCACTAAAGGGATGCACTACACCCCTTTACCTCAGTTCCTTTTCTCCACACGCTCAGCATGCTTCTCTGAACACGGTTGTACATTTGATTTATTCTAAATATTGTTACGCCAGCCTGTTGAGGCCTAAACCTTCCGGATTCAAGCACTTCAAGGACTGCAACTCCAAAATGTCCCTCAAGGATCCACACGCTATCTGCGTGTGGTGGCTCGATGTCGAGCATGATACAGAGCAATTTGGTTTTTGTTTGGCCAGAGCGAGAAGCCTTTCAAAGGCAGATGATGAAAGTCTTTGTAAGGCTTCATCCTCAATTCTGCAGGCAGATTCAGCTGCGACCAAAACCGGTTTGTTCGGCTCAAAGGTAGCCAAGGGAGGTCAGATGCAAAGCAGCGTGGCTTTTAATGAGAAGCCTACTCTTGCGCCAATACCATCGGCAACATCCTCTAGCTGAAAAGCCTCTCGACTGGTGGAAATTCTGCAAGATCAAAATTGCAAACTAGAATAGATATGACTTCTTCGACTCAATGCGATCAATCTTTAATGGGAAGAGCTGCCCAATCCCTTTTGGGATGGAGCAGCTTAGGGGTGCAGTTATGGATCTGTTTCCCCGTTCCACAGAGGACTAGGCATGGTTTCTAGAACTAGCAGAAGGCCTCCACGGCGCGAGCGGTCTAGACACGTCCCCAGACATCCAGTTCCAACAGTCAAACCACTACGCACAACTGAATGCTAAGTAGCGCAAGGCAGTTGCAAAGGTTGCCATGGCACTCTGGCTCAGCGCTCCGTAGAAGCCAGTATTGCATTATGAACTGACTGACGTCCTCGACCAATGGCCACAGGCTGAACATGCTTTACTGTTTAATGCCACCGTAGCGGACCCTGTCATGCACCTGTGGCAACGGCCATGTTCGATGCCGGTGGTCAACGCAGAGTTGACTAAAAATATGAGACAGTGAGAGTCGATCTCCCTTTCTTCACGGCCCACCTGAACCCTGAAGGGCTAGTCGGGCAGGCTGCAACATTTAGATCCACACCCTCAACATCGAAATTTCCCACAGATACGTTGAATAAGGTTGATGCTTTGACAACAAAAATCTTCGCCTCAGGGAGCATAGCACTGAAAAGCCATTAATGTCTCTTGTGCATTTGCGAAAAATGTTACCATAGTCTGTGGAATATCATCATGGAGACAGTCACCCGTTTCCCAGTAGGGGAAATCAGAGTTTTTAGATCATAAGTGATAGTATGGAGTTGGTCTGCAAGGTGCTCCAGCCTGGATTAGACCCCGCAGACTGCACGTGCTGTGCCAACGGCACGTCGACGGTGCAGCGCCGGTCACCCTATTTGAGGAGCTTGGGGTTTTCCGTGAATGTCCAAATAAAGCTGGACATCTGTTTCGCCCCAAAGCCAATGAGTCCCTCAAAGTTCAAAGACTTGAAATTGAGTGCAAAGTCACTGGGGTTGGCTGTGCATCAGAAACTTCTGAGGCTGAATTTTGCCTTTGGATCGCGATGAATAGGCTATAGGTGGTACTCTACCTTCCCAAGAAAAATGCAGCTTCCCCAGGCCAAGCAAGGTTCGCGTAGATTGTCAAGCTGAGGGAGAAGGCAGAGTAGGGTTGAATCAGACAACTCCTGCTGCCACTTTGACTACAGTTGTGCCTCGAAAACCTTTTTTGAGGTCTTCTGCCCCATACATCTCCTGTTGGAGGGAGAGTCTCCGGGTTCTTCAGTGAATGGAAGGGGATCACTTCAGACGCTTGGGTCCTTCAGTTTGTCGAGTTAGGCTACTGCTTACCATTTGTAGAACAGCCACCGAACAGACCCCCACCACTTGCCATACCTCTGAATGGGAGATCCAGGAGGAGCTGCAGGCTCTTCATTCGAAGGGAACAGTGGAGGAGATGCCAGCCGAGGAAAGAAGCTCAAGCTGGTATTCCAGATACTTACTGCTCCCCATGACAAGGGTGTGTACCCTGTCCCATTCTGGACCCCAGGGATTTGAACACATTCCTGAGGAAGGACAAATTCAGAATGGTGACATTGAGAGAAATTCTTCAGGCTCTGCAGCTCCAAGACTGGCCGGTGTCAATGAACCTTTAGGACACCTATTTTCACATGTCTATCCACAGGAAACACAGGTGGTTCCTATGGTTCCTCTAAGGTTAGTCATCAGGGACGTGCATTACCAATTCAAAGTGCTCCCTTTTGGCTTTACGTCTGCCCCCATGGTCTTTACCAAGCTGATGGAGGTAGTAGCGACCCACCTCAGATGAGCCTTCATCTTTGTGTTTCCATACTTGGACAATTGGCTGATCCGAGCATGGTCGCCGGAACAAGTTTTGAGTCATCTTGAGGTCCCCTGTTTGCTACTGGAACACTTGGTTTTCTTCCTGAACTTACACAAATTGCAGACCTCGCCAGCGCAATAGCTCCAGTTCATTGGGGCAGTGTTAAGCACCCGGGAGGGGAAGGCTTTTCCTCCCGAGGAAAGTAGCCAACGTGGCACACATGTCAGTCTCTTGCAGATCTCTGGAAGTTTCCAGGCATCTGCTTTCCTGCGCCTACTGGGCCTCATGGCATCCTGTATTTTCCTGGTGCTGCAGGCGAGACTCATGATGGGGATACCTTCAGTGGCTTCTCGGGAGCCAGTGGTTGCAGTACTTTGGCAAGATGTCTGATGTCATCTAGGTGTCGAGGCCCGTGGCGAAATACCTGACTTGGTAGAGCGACGGGACGATCCTGTTAGTGGAAGAACCTTTCTGGATGCTATGGCAGGAGGAGCAGGTTGTCACAGATGCCTCTCTGAACAGCTGGAGAGCTCATTGTGGCTCTCTTCAGGTCAGTGGTGGTTGGTCTCAGGAGGAGAAAGTTTAACACATCAATCTGTTGGAGCTGTGAGCAGTCAGACTGGCACTGGTGGCTTTTGCACCTTCTCTGCAGGGGAAACCTGTCCTGGCGTCAACGGACAACACAGTGACCATGCACTACCTGGACAAGCAGTGAGGCGTGAGATCATGGCCCTGTGCAGGGAGGCCATGCAGCTATAGCTTTGGATGCTAGAAAGCATCTCAGCCTCTGTAGCCCATCTGGCAGGGTTGGAGAATGAGTTGGCTGACGCACTGAGCAGGCAGAACTCAGTCTACCACGGATGGGAGCTTTGCCCAGAGGTCCTTAACCGAGATCTTCACCCAGTGGGGCACCCAGACGATGACTCTGTTTGTGACTGTTGTTAAGATGGATTTCTTAAATCTGGCCTGGTAGACCGATTTCAGGAGGCCACAATAATTAGTGAACAGGAGAACTGTGGGAGTTTAGCCAAACCCACACAAGGTAAGAATGGGGAGTGTTCAAGGCGAGGTGAGTGGGGCCAGGTTTCCACAATGAGTCCACACAATGAAATACACAATGATTCTACTTCGACAGATAAGTACAAAACCTACTCTATTGTAGATCCAAAGCACACTGAAAAAGGAATCAAGCAGGTAATATAATCACACAACACTCTAAATATAAAACATATATGCACCTTTGGTTAGAACTCCATACTGTTTAACATACACCTGAAGGGGAAGCGAAGTAGTTCTCCAGCATGGGATCTGGCATGGATTCACATGTTCATGAATATTCCCTGTCGTCAGGCTGGGAATCCTCTGTAAAAGGAAAAAGTTTGTTTCATTTCTAAATTGTCTTTCTCCTATAAACCAATCACTGAGCTCTGGGTCATACTGCCCACAGCCAATGACTGCCCTCTACCTAAGCCCCTCCTCTGGCAACCATCTTCAGATTTGTACCACACATTCAAGGGTTGGGAGTCCTCGTGCTTCTCACTTCGAACTTTTTGCTGCGTTTTTCGCTTTTTGAGAGTTAAACTCTATTTTTCGGTCAATCAAGCCCGTGTGCTCCATCTATCATCTTTCTGACCAACTGGGACCAGTTTAACAGATATTTCAGCGCCCCTCAAGGGCTGTTTTTGTTGAGTGTTCTTCTTGGAGGCTTCCAGAAGATTCTTCAGGCCTACACCGCGTGGATCATGTCGGAGAAGGACAACGCTTCCCTCTTCAAGCTTTGCTCCGACTGCGTTTTGCAGAATGTGTACATGGACGACAAGCATTCCCAGTTTCTGTATTGCCTGCACCCGACACATAAGGAGGAAGATTGTGTGATTTGCTGTGGCTTCGCGAAGCGCACCAACACCAACGGTTGGAATTGTGGCTGCAGGCCAAGGTCTCTGCGCTGGGTGGTACCCAGGGACATGCCTCTCCCGGATCCGGGTAACCTGACCGGGCTTCTAAGTTCTTTGCGGGCACCCCACCTGGGGGGGCCCAACACAAGGTCAAGCACCATGAGTCCGCTTCAGTCTGGGTCGCCGCTGCTGCAGATCCCATGACGGTCAGGGCGCAATAATCATCCCCATCGGCATCGATCTCCATCCACCATTCTGGATCGTCGTCCAAAAGGAAGTCCGCTACCTGGGGAAGCTGAGAGAGAATCTGGAGAAGACCAAGCAGGAGAAGGCTAGGCAGGGTTGCAGTGTCTGACCCACCTGCTACGGAGAAGGCCAAGGTAGACAAGGGATCCGATAAGGCCCAGAGGAAGGAAAAGACCAAACCGTACAAGGGACCCAGCCTTTCTGTGAAGGCCCAGGTGCACCAGGCGAAATAGTCACCCTCCATCGAGGGGATGGTGTCGCTTTCAAAGGCCGTAGGGGCAGACCGCAGGGTACCCCGGCGACAGCTATGGTGACTCTCCCTCCCAGGAGGGAGACTTTGAACAAGCCCATTGCGAAGACCCCAGAGAAGAGGATGCCAGACCTCAGCCCAAGACTGACCCCTCTGGACCCCTAGAAGTGGGAGGGGCATTGAAGGCCTTCAGGAAACTGACATTTTTTTGGCTGATGAGGATGAGATCATTTCCGTCCAGGAGGGCGATGACGACGAGGGAGACGCCGGGGACTCGCCCCACGACGGGGGCAATGACGACGGGGCTTATATACTCGACAACTACGACAGTCAAGGCTACCAACGCCCTCGCTATCATGGCCAGATACGACCGGGAGCTGTGGTTCAAGCTGGCTCCGCTCCTGGACTCCCCACCCCCCGCCTATGACAAGTGGGTAGAGCCTTTGGAGATCCTTCAGGAAGGCGAGGTGGCGTCGGATCATGCTATCACGGTGGCCATGGACATTGCGGATACGGGGTTCCGCCAGATGGGAAACTGCGTCTGCCTTCGCCGTTGTGGCTGACTCAAGGCCAACTTTAGGCAGCAGGTCCAGACAAGAGTTTTGGACATGCCCTTTGACGGGGACAACCGTTTCAGGCAGACTGTGGATGAATCCCTCCAGGCCATCAAGACATACAAGGAGATGACACATGCCCTAACCACACTACGACGACGACCATCCTTTGGTTCCTCACGAGGGAAGTCTAGCTGGTCTTTGAGGGGTTTTGCGGGGGCTCCTCTTACCGCCAGCCCTTTCGCTCCTCGACCGAGGAAGCCAACAGGGGTCGCTCCAAGGCCTTCGGGGGTGCACGCCGTCATCGTCAGGGTCTGCAAGGTGGCCCGTTGACCTCCAAGCTAGATTAAACCAGGTAGGACGTCGGGCCTCCACCCGTGCATCCTGGTGGGAGGCCGGCTGGTGAACTTCGTCAGCATGTGCAAGACCATCTCCACCGACCGCATCAGCATGTGGAAGACCATCTCCACCGACCGTTGGGTGCTGGACGCTCTCGGCCACAGACACACTAGAGTTCCAAAGAAGGTGTCCTCAAATTCCACCTGTGGCCCCGCAGGAGAATCACATTCCTCAGCTATTGGAGGTTCGTCCATGTTAAAGAAAGAGGCGATACAGCGAGTTCCAAAGCGACCCCAGGGCTCTGGAGTTTACTCAAGGTACTTCCCCACATGAAAGAAGACTGGGAGATGGAGGCCCATTCTTTACCTACGACAACTGAAAAATATATGAAGTCCCAGAGGTTCAGGATGTTCACGCTGCTAGGACACAGCCATCGCTATTGGGGGAGGATCACCTGGGAGAGGGATCTTCGGGGAGTGGAAGGCATACACTGAGGGTTGAGACGCGGCATCCCATTCCCTGTAACACCTTTTCCCCATCCTACTGTGTAGGATATTTAGCTCCCTCCACACCCCCCCTTTCCCGCACAAACCCTTTCTTACACTGTAACAGACAACGGACTAACACCAGAGCTGTTTACCTGACATGTCCCAACACACGGGTCAGGCAACTGACAATAATCACACACACCTGACAGCCCTTTATCTTCCCCACAGGGATAAAAGGCGGAGTACAAAAGCACACTTCAAGCATGTCCGAACGCATGAGGAGACGGCCACACCAAACCGGCAGTTAAAACCGAGAAAGGTGGTGAGACCTGGAAGGACAAAGGGGGAATTACCCTTGCCCTAATCTTACGTCCCGTCCCCTGTACTCCATACTGCGTGGGCGTCCCTTCCTAGGGACGGCAGACAGAACCTTTTTCACCAGAAAAAAACCTTCCCCTTTAAATTGCGAGGCGCTTCGGGGTGCGGCCCTGGGAGCATGCGCTCCCCTGACTCTGCCCTCCAGTGCCACACCCCAGTCCCCTTTTCTGCGTCGACCAGAGCGGCCCGATTTCACCAGCGCTCCTGGATTTGGCTGCGGCCATGTAATACCGCACGCTTTGACCCGGATTCTTTCTTCTGTCTTTTTGACTTCTTTTATCAATCAGGTACTCGGTCTTCTGGCGCCTCGCTCCTCCCCGGCGCGTATCGACTTCAGTGAGCTTCAGCAGGTGTCCAGCCTGCGAGGGGCTCTTCCCGACATCAGATCCCCACGCTCTTTGCCTCCGAAGCCTTGGACCTGACCACGGATGAGAAGGTTGTACCACGTGCGACACACTCTTTTCGCATGCCCTGAAGAATAGACTGGCTAGGTGGAGGGAGCTCTTTGAGAGGTCTCCTCAAGAGGACCTGAAGGACTTCATCAAACATCGATCAAGGCCCAGGATAGGGCCAATCTTTTCCAGCACACCCCGCACGGGTGACACCTTCCAAAGGAAACACCCAAGCGGGAGGAGCCTCTCAGGTTCTCATACCAGCACCAAAGCTAATTCAGCTACCGGCCGCCAGGCTGACGAGTCCGTAGATCCTCCTGAAGAAAGTGCAGAGGGACCGGAAGTTTCTTTTACCGGGTGTACACATGAGGGGCTACGCCCTTCTACTGGCAACATGGCGGAGGGGAAACCTACCTGCAGCACTGAAGGCGACTTCACCGAGTGCGACACGCCTACCAGGCCTCAGCCTGAGGAGCAGGGCAGGTCTCATGCTCCACCATCAAAAGTCCTGGAGGAGACTGGGCCCAGTGAGCCAAGCACCACAACTTCGGCACGTGGCATGCAGCGCGACAAGATGCCCGACATGCCAAACAAGATGGCCGCTCTTCCGATACCTCCCCGAGCAACGGTGCAGGTGGGTGAACGAGTTACAGGGTGGGACTGGGGTCAACCAGGTACGTGGCCTACAGCTTATCCATCAGCCTGCCAGGGCAGGTTCCCCCTGCAACTAACTAGACAGAATACGCATCAGCCCCAGCAGCTGTTGAAATATTTTCTGAGCAGCTGACCCTGAATAGCTATCTATCAAGAGAAGGAATCTGTGGGAGAAGAATCCATAGAAACCACATTACTGGTAAGAAATGTCTCCATCACATAGTGCAGCTAACGTGAACAGTGTAAAACCAGCATTTTGAGTCTGGTCCGTACCATGTAGACTTTAAAAAATAAAAATAAAGGTGATAATGGTCTCCAAGTGCAGCTAAACTTCTTCTGAGCAGCACCCAGAGGGAAGCTAGGCAAGCACACATGAGCCTGGCATGGCTTAACAGGAACATACCTTGGGAGTTTCCTCCATCTCTGACACCCTCCTCTAGGAGGACCACTGATCACTAATCTATGGGACTCGTAACAAAATGGCGACTACATAATGGTGACATGACTATTACTGCATCTTTATGCTGTATAAAAATCCCAACTCCCATTACACTGATTTAGGGGAGCCGGTGTTGCAGGGGGGTGTCCCCCGCTCCCCTTGCTCAGTGTAATGGGAGTCGGGGTTGCAGGGGTGTCTCCTGCTTCCATTAGATGGATAGCGGGGGACAAGAACTCTTTTCTTTTTTTAAATGGACCCTACTGCGCCTGCTCCGACCCACATAAGTGGGTTGGAACTTAAGTTGCTGGAATAGTGGGGAGTCGGCGAAAGGGCAAGTAGGTTGGAGCGCTTAGGAGGTCTGGGGTACAAGTGATCTATGTGATCACTGCACCTTGCCATAAAGAAAAGTCAGGATTTTCAGAGTCTAAATTTGTCCATGACGCAGGGATCACATAGATCCAATCTATGCACAGCCTGTGAATCGAAAACCAATTCCAGGTCGCAGAAGTAAGATGTTACTTTCCTGTTATAGTGTTTCTACTTCTTGATCAATTTTAGAGTCGTATCTGTCCAACTCAGCTCCACTCGGAAGTAAGCCGAAAAAGGGAATTTGTTGGGTTGGTTAAGTTTAAAATATCGAAATATGTAAATGTGAAATATGTATGTGGGAATATTTACATTCTATAAGTGCTAATTAAATGTTCTCTTAAATATACCACAGAAGAACAATCACTTCTGTTTACAATGAGACAGAAAAGGGAGTACAATCAACAAGTTGTAGTATTCTTGACTAACCACTAGGTGTCAGACTTTGCACAGTGTGTGAATCTAAAACCGATCAAGCTGCAGAAATGCTGTTACAGCAATGTTCTGCAACCCTCTGTTGTGGAAATTGCAACTACTGACCTTAATGCGGCCTACCACACCTTACAATAAAGGGAATTAAAACCTCTCTTAAGGTAAGTAATATGCACCAAGCAAAAAGGTTTAATTCTCTGGTAGGGGATGAGAGCGGAAGTGATAAGTGTTTCAACCAGCATGAAAAATAGCTTTAAAAAAAATCTTTTGGCACAACACATTTATTTTTACCCTATGGAACATAATGCTAAAAGTACTTCATATGCACAAAAATAGTGATGGAGGGTAGGAAACATTCTCAAACCATAGCGAAACAAAGCTCTGCTTCACTCCCCTGGCCTGTTGCTAATATTGTTATGGGGAAACTGATCAGTCCTTCGGGCTATTGGTACTAGGAAACGGTTTCCCTTTTGACTTTTTACACTTTGTAATTTTTTAACATTGCATACAGCATCTTACCATATAATGTAATGGGGATACATTTGTATCGCTTTAGTCTTTTACAGTTGGGGTTTTTGGTTACTTTTATATGTGTCTAAAGACCAGCTGGTGGCAGCAATTGTATTTTTACCATTTCTCCAGCGTTGGATCTTGCATAGATTCACATGCTGTGAATTTTCCCTGTCGTTTGGCTGGGAATCCTCTGTAACATGGAGCAGTTTAATTTTAAACTGAAGACTTAAATCACTTTAGTGCTCTATTATCATTTTTGGGTCATACTGCCACTGCCAATGGTAAGTGCTCCCTTAGCTCCACCACTGGAGGCTATCTTCAGATTTTATTACTTCATATTTTGTGTTTGGAGTCCTCTATAGATCTTTTCTTTGTTCCAAGTTAACATCTAAAAATCAAAATGACCTTTTTTTTTCGACAAAGGGTCCAGTATCCCCATTCCGAGGAGTCTTACTCAACATTGTTCCAAACTGTCCACGGTCGTCCTGCCCATAGAAGATTTAAACAAGAAGACTGTTAGGCAAGATTGTATGTAGTAACACACTGGGAGACTACATCACCCTTTTCCTCTTGGCATTAGGTAACCCAACCTTTGGTATAGGCCAGTACTACACAAGTTGGTAGAGTGACTGAGCGGCCAGGCTTATCTCAAGAGCGGTCAATATGAGCTCTAGATGTGCAGCATAAAATGTGCAACATAAAGATTCAGTGACAGGTATTCAAATAACACTTACACTCAAGGTTTCTTATATTTTTTTATTAATTTAACAGTCAGTTTTAAAATAAGCCTTCTTTAGACAGGGCAATAGGCAACAATAAAATACACTTCAAAAATACACTCTTGCAGTTAAGTAAGTAGATACCCTTTTGGGATGTCACACACACACACTTCCTACACATTGAGGCAGCTTCAATTGCTAGGACACTGTAGACATTGATATATCACTTTAACACTTAAATTCAATACTGAGGTTGTTGAAAAAGAAAAAGGTTAGGGAAGGAATTAAAGGTTAACAAGTTTCTCTAAACATGTAAGTACTTTACAATCCCTCAATGAAGTATAGGTTAACCCTTTCCCAGCTATACAAGTAACTTATGTATGACTTTTTGGGGGACAGATAAACGCAAAGTAAAAGGATAAGAAGAGTCTGCAGAGAGGCAGGACAGCCAATGTCAATTGAACAAAGTCTAGGGGAGCTGAGGCACTTCTTGAGGGTCGCATAAAAGTCTTGCACAATGCTATATAGAGAGTTTTGTCGAAAATAATCACTGTTGGGCCACAAGCTGGGAGGCTTGTGAAAAGCAAAGATGCAAGCAACTCTGCAAAAGGCAGCAAATGCACGTCTCCAGTAAGAGCAAGCAAGTTACACACAAGAAGAGGTAAGTACCCCTAGTTAGACAGAACATTAGGTCTGAAAAAGGGTCCAGCTGGCTTCTGTTCCTGTTGTAGTCCTGTAGATCCTGTGTTCCTGGGCCTCAGTCGTGGGGACAAGAGGGAGGGCATCTGGGGAATCCTGCACTACGGTTTGAAGGTCGACAGCAGTAATGGGCTTACTCCAGATCAGTGGCAACTCACAGTTTCAGCTTCCAGCAAATAGCACCGCTGCGGTTCTTGGACACCTTTTGGGCTCCCCTTGCTTCTGGGGTCCAGCACTCTGTTGAGGTGGCTCAGGTTTGGGTCACCCTGCTTCGGGAGTGTCCTCAGGATCTTCCTGGAGCTCGGGTCCGGCTTAAAGACGATGCACTTGTTCCTGGTGTTCCTGTCCCCTGGCTCTCGGTTCCAGCAGCAGCAAAGAGAGAAGGGTTCCAGTCAAGTTCATCTTGGGGTCTGTTGGTCCCACCATCCCAAGGGAAGATGTTTTCCGTTCCGGGCTTCTCTAGTTGATGGGAAAATTGGAGCTTCAGCTCTGCAGCAGGGCTTCACCGGGAAAACCCAACAGTCCAGGCGGGTGCAGCAAGCTTCTCTTCCAGGTTCATCTGTTCCTTCGTCCAATGGTCGACTCTGCCTTCATTGCAAAAGACCATGCCTTTTATGCAAGTTTCTCCCATTTATTCATAGCCTAGCAGTCACTTGCACAGCAGGGTGGCTGTCCTCCAAGGACTGCCAGCCAGCCAATCACCTTTGGATGCATTCCTGTAACCAAGGAGATTAAGCACAGGACCCTCCCTTGCTTCCTGCCCTGCCAGAAATGCTGGAGCCAGAGGCGGCTTCACCCTTGAATCCTGCCAATTAACAAAGGGACCTAATCTGGTTTGGCGCACAGAGTAAAACCCAGGAAAGACCTTGCAAGCAAGAAATGGCGAAAAAAGATTGGGCCGTTTTAACAAAATACTGCAGCTGTGGGTTCAGCCTGCGGTAAAAATGCACAATGGTAGGAAAATTAAACCACTGCCAACAGCCATTAACTGTAGTGAGGGTAACATAAAAATGTTACGCGAGAAAGACTAGGGGGATACTAAGTAACCCCCCAGCCCTCCATATAGGATGGTGTGTGCTGGGTCTACAAAGCGAAAAAGGTAAAGTCAATTTTACTTTACTACTCTTGGAAACAGTAGTTTATCCGAGAGAAGGTATTTAAACCTTACGAGAAATCCAAGGGACTTCTCTGTGACAATGCACTGAAGGTGCTGTGTGTCACAATACAAAAAGGTGATGCCTGTGGAGTTTCAGACTCCAAATCAGATAAAAATGCATGCGAGAGTGAGAAAAAGGTCTCACTCGCTCTAGGATAAAATTAAAAGTCGTGAAGTCCAGCAAAAGAGCTGGGGGTGTCCAAGGTAGAAGGGAATTAACACAGAAATGAGAATTCTCCCTAACAAAGAGCTTCTACTGCCTCCACCGTCACCACATCATTGGAGAGTGTCAAATGTGTTAGTCCTTCTCAAAGGAAACCCTTGGGGGCCATCATCAGAAACTTGTGGCATGACTTGACAATGCCGGTGGGGCCTCTGACTCTGCTTCTGTACAGAGTCATGCTTCTCTTCGGCAGGGTAGGTCTACCCAACGAGGTAAGAGGTTCAGATCACATGACATCCTACCGATTATGAGAAAAAGGGTTCATGGAGCGCCGCCTGCAAGTTGCCAGACGTAGACGCCAGAAACGCCAGCCAGGTCATTGGAGAAATCTCTTACTTCGACCGCACCACATGCCACATAATAGGCCAGTTTCTGTATCAACATTGGGCAAAGGGCCTGCGTCTATGGCACCTCGATCGTAGTGACCATCATTGACAACTATGCCCACGCCGTTCCTGGCCCCTAAGTGCTCGGCGGCTGTGGCAACACTGTCGACGACCAAGAAATTGTTGCCGTCGGTGCCACTGTTGACGACCAAAAAGGCCTTGCAGTAAAACACATTGTCGACAACAAAAAAGACCCATCAGCATCAACTATGGGGAAATCCTTGTCAACTGTCCTTGACGACTAATACTGCCACATTTGGAAGCAAGTGCTATCCTGTCTACATCCTCATTGATGGCAATCAAATTCACATAAACGACAATCCTCGTCGACAGCACCAAAGACCGCGTCCATCTTGATGAAGCATCATCTTCTATGCCCAGCTCACTCTCTAGCCCTGGGAATCGATAACCAGCCTTCAGGTTCAGTCATCTGGGAGTAAGTACCTGACTAGCCGCTTTCTGTGTCTTCAGAAGGGGAGTTCAGCCCCTCCAGTCCAGTACCGGACATTACTCTTCCAAAAATAGTGCCTATTCAAATGCCACAACGTTAGGCGGATCTGATCCAATGGATACCTCTGCATCACCTTCCCCTATGGACATGTCTATGGATATCCTGGACACCCTGAAAGCTCTTGTATCAGAGTTTCAGCAGAGGTTACTGTTAGGCAGAATCCTGTGCAGTTCCCTTGGGGAACACTGCAAAAAGATTGACTACAGGAGTAAGCAGTAAACCCAATTGGTAACAGTCTGCACCCCCCAGATTTACCTGGTAGCTGTGGCTGAGCAGTCAGACCTCTCTCAAGAAGAGTAGGGTAGTATATAGAGTGTACACAATAGGGCTAAAAACACAGTATAGCAAACAAACACTGACCAGAGCTTTGTATCAAAAGTATATAATTGTTTATTTAAAACACACTTTAGGCAATACACTAGCACTCCAAATCAAAAGCAAGTTAAAACCCAGTCAGGTAAAGTATAGACACCTCCCTTGATAACTGTTAGACAAGTCAGAGTTAACACACCACTATTTGTTAAAACAGATGTGAGCGCGTAGCCTAGATGGCACTCCAATAGTTGAGTTAAAGGGAGAGAAAAAGGCAGGTCATAGAAATAAAACCGTTCCCAACAGTTTTAGAAGTTCAAAGCAAGGTTGTAAAGGCAGTATACACTGTAGAGCCAAAGTTCATAGGCCAAGCCCACGTTAAATGGAGCAAAGCGAAATATGCCCAAGATCACACAGTTTAAAATGCACTAAAAGTCTTTGCAGAATGTTCAAAAGGGGTTCGGGTGATTCAAGAAGTACAGTTAGAAGGTCTGGGGCCAACCCAGTCGGAAAGCCAAGGATTTAAGGGTCACCTTTAGCAATTCGTGGAAAGGGAGGCCCGACAGAACACAGTACCTTAAAGAGAGAGGAAGCTCCGGCGGTGGCAGTTGTTCCTGGCAGTGATTGCATTTCGTTGTTTCGACCAGGGGAAGAGAGGATCTCGTTGAGGAGGAAGTTTGGAGTCGATGCACTGCACAGGGATGAAACCAGCCGCGGAGTTCGTCAGTTAAAAGGTGCGTTCCTTTTATTCCCGGTCAAAGTGGTGAAACTTGGCTATCCGGCCGCCGGGGTGCTTGGCAGGGGCGATTCGACCAAGAGACGTCTTTGGAAGGCGAAAGGCGCGAACTGGTTGATCCCACCAGCTCAAAGGAATAAGACTCGTCCAGCAGAAGATCTTCTCTTGTCGTTGGGAAAGTGGTGAGTTCGTTGCAGCAGGGCTCCACCGGTGGTGTCGTCGTTGCAGATGGCTCAGCTTCTTCCCTCTTCGGATTCTTAGGTCCTGTGGCGACTTCTGAAGTTCCAGTCCCAAAGGCCCTGCTTTTATGCAGAAAAACCCCCATTCAACAGCCTAGCTGTCACTCACACATGCTAAGTGGTGAGCCGAGCGGCTCACCATTGGCCCAATCAGAATAGAGTGTGACTTGGGTTGCTACGGCAACGCAGTCCAGGGTGCCAATTCCCCTCCCCACATATCCTGTGGAACCCAGACAGAGTGGCACCATTTGGAGGGCTTCTGTGGAGAAGCCCGCCAAAATAGTGGAACAAAGGGCCCGACCTTGGTTGGAGTTACAGAGACGGACACGAACACCATTTTAGAAAAGAGTTCTGGCAAAAAGACCCAACCGTTGATTTAATATTAAATAAATAAACCGGCGGTATCTTTAACATTGCACCAAAAAGTGGTGTGTTTAAAATCAATGGGAAAATCCCATAGGAAATATTCCGGTGGAATATTTTGCGTGGTAACCACTGCCACCAGCCAGAAACTCGACAAGGGGGGACTGCACAGTGCCCCCTTAAAAACAGACCCAGGGGCAATCCAATTACCCCCTTCCAGTACTTCCACACAATGATGGTTTGTACTGGTTCTGTTGACAATTCTGGATTAGTAAAGTCAATGGTGACTTTACATGCCCTCGGAGACAGTAGTCAGTCCCAGGGTATGGAGTCTATGTTTGGGAGTCACTGACACCCCTGTGTTACTGCACTGAGGGTGCTGTGTAACACATACACAGAAACAGATGATACCCTATGGATTAAAAAAAAAAACATAGCCCATAAGCACACAGAGTCAAAGACATACCTCAAATCATGCCTAAGAGTGGGAGGAAAAGAGTCTCACTCTTAGCAGGAGAAAAAAACAAACCCCAAAAATCCAGCAAAGCTGCTGGGGGACTCACTATGTTAGGGAGAATTCTCTTATAAGGCTAATTTCCCAAACAGTTACCAACTACACCCACAATCCAACCATGATAGATCATGGCCCCTCAACCAGAGCCCAGTGGGGTTCCAGCTGCTACTTGTCTCTGGAGATGAACAGTGGCCACTGCAGCTAACAGACACAGAATCTGAGCATGACCCTGATAACCAGCAACAATCCATCCTGAGCATGGACACGTCCGACTAGCTCGATGATATAATCCCAGCAGATGGCGAACCGTAGGAAGTCCTCACCAGGGATTCTCCACCAGACGAAATTGGCTCTTTTCACGCCTTAATGTGTAGAGCCAACAAGATGTTCAGTCTAATGCCAGGGGAGCAGAAAAATATAGCCTTGTTTACTAACAACCGAACCACAAAGGAAGTCTGTCCTGGCAATACCCCTCCCCAATGACCTATGGAAGGGTGGTCTTCTCACCGTGACAAACCGCCATCAGCACCTCCCATAAAGGAAAGATTTGACAAAGTATTGAGCCGCAGATTCCGCACCTACCGTCCTGCGAACGCAGGCAGCGCCAGTCTCTGTGGCCCGTGCGGCCTCACGCAAGCAGTCCACTATTCCTTCCTCTTCCTGCTCTGTCCCACCTGACGAAGGGGAAACACCTCAACGTTTTCAGAAAGTCATTACCACAGCCACCACTACCATTAAAGCGACAAATGCCATGGCCATTCTAGCCAGGTACGACAGACAATTGTGGTTTAATCTGGGACCCATTCCCAAGTTCCTTGCGGAAGATAAAAGGCAGGAGGCATTAGATAGATTCCATGAATGTAAAGCAGCATCTGACCACGCCATCTCAATCTCAGTAGGCATTGCAGATGTAGTGTTTTGTTAACTAGGAAATGAGGCTGTCGTATTCAAACAACTTCTGCCCCCTAAAGTTCAAACTAAAGTTGTTGACGTGCCGTTCAACGCAATGGATCTATTTGGTAAGAAAGTGAGCAAACTCCTACAGACCATCAAGACTGATAGTGACACGGTATGCTCCCTGGGGACCTTGCAACAAAAGCGCCAGTCCTTCTGTTCAGCAAAATCTCGCTTCTCCAGGACTTTGCAAGAATATTGCCCCGCCTACCAGTCTCCATTTTACAAGACTCCTGCCGACATCTCATCAGATACTTACAGGCAGAAATCCCAATCATACAGGGAAAATCAACGCTGGTGCTGCTCCTCAGTTCAGGGGCCAGTCATCCAAGCAGACTTGACATGCCAGTGACTGTTCCCTCCTACTTCAGCACCCCAGTGGGAGAAAGACTGCATTTGTCCGAGTGGAGAAACATCCCCTGCGATGAATTGGTGCTATCCCTCATCCAGCAGTGCCATACACTGGAATTTGTCAAAACACCACCAACCACCCCCTCCCCCACTCCACCCCCTCTGAAGAAGGCAGAAAATATCCATTACCTGCTTCAACGGGAGGTCCAGTCTTTGCTTGCCAAAGGAGCTATACAAAGAGTGCTTCATGCACAGCGAGGTCGAGGAGTTTACTCCAGATATTTCCTGGTAAGAAAAAAGATTGGGAGTTGGAGATCTATTTTAGATCTCAGATTGCTGAACAAATATCTCAAAGCTCTAGACGTTCTGTATGGTCACTCTGCAACAGGTACTTTTGCAGCTACAGCACAAAGATTTCCTGGCATATCTAGAGGACTCCTACTTTAATATCCCTAGTCATCGGACACAGCATCGCTACCTGTCTTTGTAGTAGAAGGCCAACATTCTCAGTTCAAAGCCCTACCTTTTGGACTGCGGTCAACACCGCAAGAATTCACAAAGTGCCTCGCACTAGTGGTAGTACACCTCCATTGAGAGGGCATACACGTGTACCCATATCTCGACGACTGATTAGTGAAGGCAAGGACATGCCCCAAGGCAGCTAACCGCACTGGTCAAACCATCCGCTGTCTAAAGTCACTAGGGTTTTCCATAAACTACCCAAAATCCTGTCTCGTTCCCTCTCAGCAGGAGCTGTGCCTGGGTGCAAATATAGACACAATATCTTGCCAAGCGACCCGATCAGAAGAAAGGGTGTAAACACCCTCGTAATAAAGGTGCAGCACCTCTTTGCATTAGCATCAGTATCTGTCCTTGTTAGGCATGATGTCCTTTTATAGATTCCCACGCGACCCTCCCGCCTACCCTGCTACGATTCTTCTTGGACTTTACGTGTGCTAGAACAAAATCTGAAGATTACCTCCAGGGAGCCCTTTCCATTGGCTGTGGGCAGTATGACCCAAAAATGATGATAATTGAGCACTTGATTGAATTTTTCAATTTTAAAATTAAACTGCCCTGTAACCGATGATTCGCAGCCAAATGACTGGGAATATTCCCATCATGTGAATCTATGCAAGATACCAATGCTGAAGAACAGGAGTTGCAGGTAAGTAACTAGTTCCCTTTGTGTTATTTCTAGTGTGCACATTCTTCTAAACATGGCTAGTGCCCTAAAATGCCCACGGTCTGGGTCTGGGACATGAGTGTGAAACCAACAGTGGTCAATGATTGCTGAGTGTTTGAATGGTGCAGATCCTTACCATTGGCAGGCTTGGACTTGCTTCCAGCCAGGAGTTTGTATAAGAAGAGGCTCCTGCAGCCATTGGAGCCAAGAATCCTGTGTAGACCAACAGCTGACTAAGGATCCGAAGAAGACTCCTGAAGAGGCCCAGCATCCCTTTTTGTATCTGGCCTGATGAAGCCCTGTTGGACTACCTGATCCGCAAACCCTGTGTGTTGTGCTTCAACCCCATGACTGGTGGGACCAACTCGTCTCGACGTGTTCTTGAGCATCCAGCCATCCTGCGACTTGGAAAGTGTCCCTGGACCACAGGGTGGACTGACCAGCTCTCCAGTGAGCTACCTCGCTAGAAATGTTGGCGAGCGCTTGTGTAGCCCGAACTTCGGTGGTCGCCAGCTTGTGGTGTAAGTCTCCTTACTTCTGAAGTTCAGAATCCCAGCTTCAGGGAGCCTTGCACTGGAAGGTCGCCTTTTTGTAATTGACCGTTCCTGGAACTCACCTTCCCCCATCTTCTGACGCGTCCTGAAGAGGTCTGCATCAGTGTTTTCTGCATTTCTCCATTGCCAACGGTTGCAGCGTGGTCCTGTACTCAACTGGAATAACCCTTGAACCTGCAGCTCCTGGGCTGTTCTCATTGGAACCAACAGTGGGAAAATCATCCTCCAGCAAACCCCCCCCCCCCCGCCTCCTTGTTGACCCATCCAGGCTTCTGGGAAAATCTGAGTAACTGGGGGTTAAGCAAGCAGAAGCATTTCCCCCACCCCCTGACTTTCCACTACAGAATAACAATAAGAACAAGCCTATTTGTATCCTTCCATTCCACTGCTTTTTGATTGTCCGAAAAGATAACACATTTTTACTTATCGGTAACTTTGTTGCATCTCTTCTCTTGAACATTTCACCAGCACAAGTACTTTACCTGCATCGGATGCATTCTGGGAAGAAGCATTGTGACCTTGGGGCATAAGATCCCCATTCTTGCCATGGATTCGACTTCTGAAGCTAGGACATATTTCTTGTGACTGGGTTCCATCATATTACATCACTTTTAAAGTCAATATATGCATTTTAGAACCTATGGTGACTCTGTGTTTGTTATTGAGTGTTGTGCTATATTATCAACTGCTTGTTTCATTTCTTAGTGTGTGTTTAAGGCCCAGAATAAATATAGTAGCTTTGTACATTCCTGCCTAAGTCGAATTATTGTGTCCTTCACTGTGTGAACTCATTGTGTACCCCTGACCCTACTTTCACACTCCTGAGAATAGTCTTGGCTGCACTCCATTGATTGGATTTGGCTAAATGTGAATGTGCACACTAGAAATAATGCACACATTATGAAAATGTATCTGCTGACACCAGCTCTTCTTTAGGCACATATAAAAGTAACCAAACATCCTAAGTGTAAACAGCTAGGGTGATAAAAAAGTATCCATATTGCACTATAAGATGCTGTGTTCACTGTTAACATTTTTAAAAAAAGTAACTGGGAAACGGTTTCCCAGTACTGATGATCAGAAGGACTGATCAGTTTCCTCATAACAAATTGGCAAAAGGCAAGGTGATTGAAGCTGAAGCCTTTACTTAACTTCAAAAAATCAGAACAGGTTAAAAAAACAAAGCAAAAAGACTTGGGGCCCATAAATCTATGGAGGGAAAGTTGTCAAAAGAGAGATCTTGCCAAACACTGGCTGCCATGAGAGCTCACAAACAGCCCATATGGTCGGAAAGAATATTTTAAGGCCTACCTTGTGGTTACCCTGAACAAAGGGAGCCCAGAAATATGACCTGGTTGAGCGCAGGATTTAAAAAAATTCATTGGTGCCCCTGTGGCTCAAAAAGTCACATCGGACTAATGTGCCATGATAACTTGAACCCCTGCTGAAACCAAAAATAAATACACCTACCTGTTTCCTAAATCCGGTCTTAGGTGGTACAATCACCCTAGGGCAAAAATGGCATGCCTGAGAGGCACTGCAGACACTGGACTCCTTAGGGGGACAGCCAATACGATGTATATCAAGTACGGTCAAAAGAATTGCGAGGGCAGCAGAACTTCGGGTGAAGTTCCTTTTGTCACTAATAAGTCTGTGATCTCCAAAATTAAGAGGAAAAACACAATAAAGTTGATGGACCCTAGAAAATTGCCTTAGAATCCCCAAGAATATGAATTTCGTCTTAAATACTATTAGTGGTAAATACAATTTCCATATATTTTATGGATATTTGTTTAATCTAATGTTTTAAAAAAAAAGGAAAAGGTGAAAATAAGCAGTCTAAGGATAGCTTTGATGAGTAGGAGCGTTGTGGGTTGCATGTACACATCATTTGCCTAACTTAAAGTTCTGTAAACAAAGTGTGATAAACTAGATCAACCACTAAATGACACTGTGCAAGATGAAACTATACATAGAATGGGACTCAAGAACAGACGCAAGCTGCTAAACTACTATTAGGGTCAGGTACCATTTTCTATGTATGTGCCCCAAGATTAAAACATCTTTGACATACAAACATACTATTGCACTCAAATAATTTCCCTGTTGTAGAATATTAATTATGTTTGTTTTGACATGTCTTTTCTTACCTTTATTTTTATATAGGACACTGCAAGTGTGAAATCCTCAAGCAGCCTAGAGCCGAACTTGTTCTGTGACGAAGAGATTCCGATCAAGTCTGAGGAGGTGGTGACACACATGTGGAGTGCACCTTCGTTCTGTGCTGAACATGCATACTCTTCAGCTTCCAAGAGCTGCTCTCAAGGTACCGCCTTTCCCTGCCGGTGAGACAGGGGCTGGGGTGGCTAAATTAACTACAGTCCCACTATATTTAAGAGGAGGGTTATTTGAAAGTTGCCCTAGAGCCATGGGGTTATGATCCTTAATATATAACCATCACACTTTCTAATTACAGTTATAGTTTTGTTTATCCCTCACCATGCAAAATGTTTCCTTTGTGTGAATTTGCGTATGCTGTGTTAAAATCTCTGCCATCCTTACAGTCTTCTTTTACTGCTCTGCGCACACACCTTAATTACAGTGGAGGGTATGATAGAAAGGGGGGGGGGGGTGATAAATGTGGTTCTCACTGAACGATTCTAAGCAATCAGAAACTCCCTCGGCACAGCAACTGTGACTTTGGCCCATTTCTCCAGTTATTCCCCTTCCAGTCAACCTTAAATTCCATCTTTTCTGTGAGCTTCCTGTATACAAGACAAGTTTTCCCTCGGTGATAAAGTCCTCCCAAGCAGCAGCCTCTGTAGATCCCTTAAACACTGGAGCCTCCTGAGCAAAGCCTTCCCTTCAACACCTTCCCTATTGCCAATGCATTACTCATTAAGCTATTGACAATACAATACTCATTAAGCTGAGCTCTGCAGAACTGCACCTGTAATCTGTTATGAATCTTTCTGATGCCCTGTCTGACGATGCTTCTCACAGTAACCATGAAAAGCCTGTTGATCACCATTGATGTACACCTTAGTATGCTTCTATATGTTGTTCTTGTCTGGGATAACCTCGCCCCCTCTACTGGTGTCAGTGCCCTGTGTGTTCCATCTACCTTTCCCCCTCTCTATCCTCAAGAAGGCCACTGGTGACGACTCCTCCACATTTCCTCCCCAGACTCATCCTCCTGCTCCACAAAGGGCTAATCGGCTCTCTCATCTTAACTTCCTGAATGCAGATATTTCTGGTGGAAGTCTAGAGTCACTTCAGATCACATGTTGGCCATGTAAAAGAAAAAACAGTTTCAGTTTCGTTTCTAAACAGTGTTTCTCCTATAAACCAATCACTCGGCTCTGGGTCATACTGCCCCCAGCCAATGACTGCCCTCTACCTAAGCCCCTCCTCTGGCAGCCATCTTCAGATTTTTTCTGCACGTTCAAGTGTTGAGTCCTCACGTTTTGCTCTTTGAGCTTTCTGCGTTTTTTCACTTTTTGTGATAGGAAATTCTATTTTTTTCGGTCAATTGAGCGTGTGCTCCATCATTCATCCTTGCGATTAACGGCGACCCGTTTTTCGGCATCTTTCATCGCCCCTCAAGGGCAGAAATCGTCAAGTGTCCTTCTTGGAAGCTTCCAGAAGTCTTCAGTCCTACACCGCGCCGGATCATGTCAGAGGAGAAGGACGGAGCTTCCCTCAAGCTGTGCACTAGCTGCGGTTTGCGGAATGTTTATTTGGATGATGAGCATTCCCAGTTGCCTGTATTGTCTACACCCGACACATACAGAATAAGATTGTGAGATTTGCTGTGGCTTCACCAAGCGCACGATGAAAGATCGGCACGTCCGGTTGGATGCGTGGCTCAAGAACAGGGCCTCTATATAGGGTGATTCCCAGGGGCATGCCTCTTCCAGATCCAGCAAACCTGAGCAGGCTTCTAAGTCCTTGGAGAGCGCTCCATCCGCGGGGGCCCAACACAAGGTCAAGCACCGCAAGTCGGCTTCCATCGGGGTTGCCTCTCAAGCACATCCCGCGACTGTCAGGGCGCGTTTGTCGTCCCCATCGTCCTCCAGCCACCGCTCCAGCTCTTCATCCAAGAGGAAGTCAGCTACCCAAGGGAAGCTGCCGGAAACACCGGATAAGGCCAAACAGTGTAAGGTGCCTGAACCGCCCGTGAAGGAGAAGGCCAAGCAGGACAAGGAGTCTGAGCTGCCTATGAAGGCCCAGGTGGTCCAGGCCAAATCATCCTCCTCGATTGAGATTGTGGTAGCCTTCCTTTTGAAGGCAAAAGAGACTGACCCCGTTCAGGAGAGTCTTCATTCAAGCCGATAGAAAAGACTCCAGAGAAAAGGATGCCAGACCTCAGCCCAAGAAAGACTCCTCAACACCGAAGAAGGGGGGGGGGGGAGAACTCCAGGGCACACAGACATTTCTTTGTCCAACGAGGATGAGATTACGGTGGTGACGACAACAACAATGGAAACGTCTGAGAGGCCCGCCGGAGGCAATGGCAGCGGTGACTACGCCGATACCATTGACTGGGATGACGACATTGGCCCTGGGCCCAGTGACCTTGTTCCCCAGGTGCCTCCTAGGGATTTGTCGCAGGATATCCTCTCGACACTCCACACACTGGTGTCTGAGATTCAGAGAAGATTGCTGATGACTCCACAAGTGCCAGCGGCACCACCGGTTGTCCCGTTGACACCGGGGCTGCCACTGGGGAAGAGGAGGAGGAGGCACCCTATGCCCCCATTCCAACTGTCGCTGCCCCCCCTAAACCCCCACCCCCCCATCCCCCAGGGACGGGCACAGCAACGACGGATATGGACGATGACGCAAGGCTGGGAGACCCTGCATCGCCGGCGTCGAGAGCCTCTCCACCGGACGGGGTGGGATCTTTTCATTCCATGATTGCCCCGGCATCTGAGCTTTCTCAGGAAAAGGAGGGCTTCCTGTACCAACGCCCGGAGGCGAAGAGGAAGACAATCCTGTCGGTACCGCTCCTGGACGATGTCTGGGATGAGGGGCTGGTATTGCTGAAGACCCCTGCTTCAGCTCCAGCGAAGAGAGACTGGCTTGAGAAAGTACCGGGTGCCGCAGTCTGCTCCCAAGTGCCTGCGGTCTCAACAGTCTCCGGACTCGGTGGCCGCCAAGAAGTCGTCGTCCAGTTCATCACCTTCATCTGTACCACCGGACAATGAGGGGAAGAAATTTGATTCCATGGGTAGAAAGGGGATCTACTCGGTGGCGACGATGGTGAAAACAGCCAACGCCTTGGCATTCGTAGCCAGATAGGACCGGAAGCTTTGGTATAAGATGGCTCTGCTCCTGGATTTCCTCCCTGATGACAAGCAGGTCGAGGCTTAGGAGATCCTCCAGGAAGGCGAAGTGGCGTCGGACCACGCCATCACTGTGTCACTGGACATTACAGACACGTTGTTTGCCTTCGCCGTTGTGGCTGGCTCAAAGCCACCAACTTCAGGCAGGAGGTCTAGACGAGGGTCCTGGACATGCCGTTAGTCAGAGACAACCTGTTCCGAAAGCCATCGGTGAATCCCTCCAGGCCATCAAGTGCGACACACAGAGACGGCCCGTGCGTTGGGCACCTTGCAGCAGCACCAGCTGTCCTTTTGTTCTTCAGGAGTGAAGTCCAGCAGGTCTTTAAGGGGTTTCGGCGGGGGCTTATCCTCTTACCGCCAATCCTCCTGATCTTGGACCCACAAAGCCAACGGGTCGCTCCAAGAAGGCCTTCAGAGGTGGCCGCTGCCGTCATCAAGAGCCCTAAGACAGCCCGGCGACCTCCAAGCAAGATTGAACTGGCCAGGACATCGGGCCCCCACCCATCCACCCCGGTGGGAGGCTGGCTGGCGAACATAATCCACATGTGGGAGACCATCTCCACCGATTGATGGGTGCTGGACGCTCTCACCCACGGACACACCTTGGAATTTCAACTAAAGTGTCTGCAAATACCACCGGTGGCCCGGCAGGAAAATCATATCCCTCAGCTTCTGCTGGAGGTTCGGGCCATGCTACGAAAAGGGGCGATAGAGCTGGTTCCACAGCGACTCCGGGGCTCTGGAGTTTACTCAAGGTACTTTCTCGTAAGAAAGGAGACTGGGGGCTGGAGGCCCATTCTCGACCTATGACGACTCAACAAGTACATAAAGTCCCATAAGTTCAGCATGGTTACACTGCAGCATGTGCTCAACCAGATGGAGGAGGGGGACTTTCTGTCGTCGTTGGATCTAGAGGATGCTTATTTCCACATCCCCATGCACAAAAGACAATGCAGGTTCCTGCGCTTCCTCATTCAAGGCTCTTCCGTTCGGACTGAAGTAAGCGCCCAGAGTCTTCACCAAGTGCCTGGCTCTGGTGGCGGCCCATCTACGACTACAAGGGATCCACGTCTACCCTTACCTGGACGACTGGCTCATCCGGGCCAGATCGCAGGACATTGCCGTCTACCACATGGCAAGGACCGTCCAGCTGCTGACGGACCTGGGGTTCTCTGTGAATTATGCAAAGTCCTGATTGATTCCATTGCAGGACGCGCTGTTCCTGGGATCCAGGCTCAACGTGGTGTCATGCCTGTCGTCACTGTCGGAGGAAAGGATGTCCGCCATCTTGGGCAAGGTGCAACGACTGATGGCACTGAAGGTCGCTACGGTCAGGACTATCAAGTCTCTTCTCAGCATGATGTCGTTGTGCATATACCTGATTCGGCTCTGCAGGTTGCGGATGCGCCCGGTGCAGGAATTCCTCAATGCCTGTTGGGTCCAGGTGTCTGGAGGCTTCCAGGACGGGATCACGCTCGACGAGGGGTTCCGTCAAGCGATAAGGTGGCGAGGCGTGTGCATGGATTTCCAGAGGCCCCCGTACCAAGAGAGCTGATGGAGGGATGGAAAGCACACACCGGACACTTTCATGCAAGAGGCCTGTGGCTGCCGGAGGAGAAGACACTACACATCAACGTACTGAAACTACAGGCAGTGTTTTGGGCCCTTGGGTAGTTTCTGCCATCCCTCAAGGGCAAGGTGGTGAGGGTCTTCATGGACAATACCACCATGATGTTTTACATCCGGAATCAGGGGGGGGGGAGGGGCACCAGATCCCCAGCGCTCTCAAGGAAGCAGGACTTGTGGCAATGGGCCGTCGCCCAGGGAATGTTGCTCATTCTGTTTCACCTGCCAGTAGTAAAGAACACAGTCGCCGACTCAGCAGGGAGCTGCGCTCTTGCCACGAGTGGGCACTTCGACCGGATCAAGTGGACAACCTTTTCCTCAAATGGGGCAGTCCCCAGATCGATCTGTTTGCGACAGCAACGAATGTGCCAGAGGTTTGCCAGCAGGTTCCCCCAGCCGGGGAGCATGGGGGATGCATTCTCATTCCCTTGGGAAGGCCTGTTTCTGTATGCGTTCCCGTGACTACTTCGAGTTATCAATCAAATCAGACGGTACCGGTGCAGGATGATCCTCGTCGCACCAGCATGGCTGAGGCAGATCTGGTACCCGGACTTTCTCAGCATGTCGGCATCCCATCCAGTCAAGCTACCAGTGGTCGCGGATCTTCTCGCCAGGGAAAGAGGCGCAATTCTGCACCACGACCCGGGGTCTCTGAACTTGAAGGTTTGGCTCCTGCAGCATTAGAGTTCAGTGGGCACGTTCTTCGGGCGGACTGCAAGGAGGTACTCGCCAAGGCCAGGGTGTCGTCTACTTTGAAGTGCTACGGACACAAATGGAAGTGCTTTACGATTTGGTGACGTTCCCAGAAGATCAACCCTCTGAGGGTCAAGGCCCCTCAGGTACTTCCGTATTTACTGTCATTGGCTAAATCAGGACTGGCTCACGCCTCCATCAACGCACATCTGGTGGCTATCTCCCGCTACACCAGATCTCTGGGACGGTCTTCACTGTGGTCACACAGTCTAGTTAATGAGTTGATTAAGGAACTATTCCGCTCGTTCCCGCCGGTGAAGGCTCTGGCCCGGCGCCGGGACTCAATGTGGTGCTGACTAGGCTCATGGGGGCTTCATTCGAACCTATGCATTCAGCTCTGCTCAAGTTTGTCATGGAAGACAGCGTTCCTTGTGGCCATCACCTCTGCAAGACATGTGGTGAGATCCAGACCCTGTCATGCAAGTGGCCTTACTTGACTTTTCACAAGACAAGGGTGGTGCTGTCCACGCACCCCTCCTTCATGCCCAAGGTCCTGTTCGAATTTCATCTCAACGAGTCCTTGGTGTTGCCTGTTTTTTTCTGATGCCTTTGTCGCCGCCTGAAAGGCCTTTGCACTCGCTGGATGTGGCTAGAGCGCTGAAGTTTTGTGGCCCGAACGAAGTGTTTCTGGAAAACTTCTCCGCTTTTTGTGAACTTTGGTAATGTGAACCATTTTAAGGCCCTGTCCAAGGCTTCAATTTCCAGGTGGCTCTCCGGCTATATCACTCACTGTCACCGGTTGGCAAACCGACCGCTGCCTGGCCGTCCGAGAGCCCATTCTACCAGAGTGATCGCTGCTACAACGGCGGTCCTGTTTGGTGTGCCCCTGCTGGAAATCTACAGGGCTGCTACGTGGAGGTCGACTCACACCTTCACGAATTTCTAGTGCATCGACAGGAATTCCAGGGAGGAGTCCAGAGTCGGCCAAGCAGTGCTGCGCAACCTGTTCGCTTGAAGGTGAGCCTGGTGCGGATTGCTTCTGTTGAGCTTTGCCACCTCCCGTGGTTGTGCATGTATGTACTGCTATGTATTCTTTATTCATGAGCATGTGAATCCATGCCAGACCCCATGCTGGAGAAGGAACAAGTTACATACCTGTAACTGTTGTTCTTCCGCATTGGTCTGGCATGGATTCACATGCAAACCCTCCCGCGTGCCCCTCTGCGACTCTTCTCTTGGTCCTACTGCCACTTTACGTGCTACCAAATGTGAAGATGGCTGCCAGAGGGGCTTAGGTAGAGGGCAGTCATTGGCTGCAGGCAGTATGACCCAGTGCTCAGTGATTGGATTATAGGAGAAAGACAGTTTAGAAACGAAAACGAAACTGTTTTTTCTTTTACTGAGGATTTCCAGCCTGACGACTGGGAATATTCATGAGCATGTGAATCTGTGCCAGACCCATGCTGGAGAAAAGTTACAGGAAATTAACTTGTTCCTTGTACATCAACTGGTTGGTCCACGGAAATCCCGAACTCTTTGCTTTGTTCCCAAGGGTCTATGCCCATCAGGGATCTCCCCCTTAGATGCTAGAACTGCTGAGCCTTGGGAGCAGCAGAATCAGCTGGAATAGCCTACAGACAGTTACCCATGACTACAACACTGCTAAACTTGTCCCTGCAAATCTTCCGCTCTGCCCACACTGCTGACAGCCTCGGCACTCACCAGTTTGCTGAGTAGATACTCAACTCGGAAATAAATGTCTAGATTGCATGTTTTAATCCGCATCCTGAATGAAATCCCAGGAAAGTTTGATTGTGGCAGCCCCCAAATCATTGAGTGGATGCCAGATGTTTTCTGGGAACCTAATGTGAGCTCAGATGCACCATTTCTTAGCTTTTTTTTACCAGCTCTGTTAGCGTTGTCTGGCATTGCTTGTCAATCCTTCATGTCATCACCTAGGTTGTAGGCTGCCCAACCAACTCCCCATTGCACTATTCCAGTGCCCTCTGAGTGGGCCTGACAACGTAATCAATCTAACAACTTCAATCTGGAATGTATCCTTCTGACTTATGTTCTGTTTAAGGAATGATATCCTAGTAGCCATCTTCATCACTCACTACACGGACTGCCTCTGCACAGCAGCATCTTCTTTAGGTTTTACCAACGTACTTTTAAACATGTGAATGGCCTAGCTCTTCCCTACCTTGCCGCCAAACGTAAGCCTTATACTCTAAATAATTCTTTCATCTGCCAATCATGTGCTGTTGACTTTGCCGCCTTCTAGATCCAAAAGGATGCGAGAGATTATATTATCCAATCAGGCCCACTCAGTATGGAATGACATCCATTTGAGCTGCAGTATTACCAAGTTGATGGCAATTAGAAAATCCATTAAAACCCTGCTATTCTAATTGGGCATTATTTTCATGAATGACTGGTTCTCTGAAGCTTCTAGAAGCAATTGATTTTGTGTAGATGTCCTTTAAAAATCCCAAACCAAATTAAACAAATGATATGTGCTGCTTTGATAGCCTATAAGGTTGCCAGAGCTGAGGCACCCAAGAGGTGTCCCTTTTTGTCCCTGTGCGTTTTCTTAACCCACACAATTGCTTTGCTTGGTGGCAGCTCTTGATTTTTAGAGGCTGGATATCGGTGTAGCCATTTTAGCATATTAGTAGCAACTTTCTCCCTGAGAAGAAGAAAAATGGCTGTCTGGTGACTTTAGAGTCTTTGTGGTTCTTACTGTAAATATTTCTCAGGGAACAGCCTCCTTTTTTGCCCACGTGACATCTGACTCAGAGCTCACAGTGCTTCCCTGAACGTGGGATCCAGGGTAACCGATAAAGGTCTTCATAAACCTCATCCACATCCCTGTCTGCCTGTGTTGATGCCCGTAAAAATATAAGTGAAGCTGGCCTCTAAAAACTGGGAGCGTGCAAACATTTTGAAATGTGTGATTAGACTGCTGTGGTCACCCCAGCTTTGTGTGGATGTTTTGGGTAATATTTTCTTTTCAGTGATAAATCTTCCTGATCTTTGTCAACCCCAGAACTTTGTGCATGGGCTTGGTAATTATTTTACCTTGTCCCTAGGTAAGTGGGAATCTTTTTCCCCTCTCACCTAGTCTTTTACTCTTTTTATGGATGACCTTTTTATGTCTCTCCATAGTCTCATTGGAGTTATAGTTTCCTATAACTTTGGACTGACTGTAATATATGGCGGCACACAGCATTTTAAATGCAGTGGCTTCCCTTTAATTCTCTTATTTCTTGGGTGAACTACTGTTCCTCTGAGGTAAAGTGGGATTCACATCCCCTTTACATTGATTTAAGTGAGCCAGCACGCCCACCTTGTGTGGAGTGCTGGGGGATACAATGTATCCCCCTTTCTTACTTACCATGAAAACATATTGTTACAATTGCAAGTTTACTTGAATGGCTGGTGGCAGTGGTTCTACCATAGTGACTTTTTAGCCGTATTACTCGCAGGCTGTTAAATCAGCCTCCGTAATGCACAGAAGGGCCACCATGCTGCTAGTTGTTTGAGGTTTTCCCCAGCCATTCTAGGTGGGCACAACATCCGTGGAAGTTTTGTCTTCAGTGGGAATCATTTGTGTTCCATGCCCAGGCTCCAGAGTCTCTGAGAAGGCAGGAAGTGAGGGAGGATTCCAAAACTCTGCAGCCTTTTGTCTTTCACCTTGCCTGAAAGGAACCAAGTCCCAATGGGGGTGCTTGCTGTCCTAATTGGAAAGCCAGACTGCCCCGGTTGGACACCCAGACCTCCCCTTTCTGTAAATTGCAGGGAGGGATTGCAGAGGTTTTGCTGTAGTTCCTGATAAATACTCCGAACCTGGAAGCTGCTGACAAGTCGACCACTGGAGCTGAAACCGAAGAGGAAGATGAAGAGAAGACATCTGTAGCTATTTCCAGCGACCGGGGAGCTTGCTGTGTAACTGGAGCCTGATGTAACCCTTCCTTTCAATCGACGTGGGGGGTCCCAAATGCAACGACTACTACCCAGAGACTAGCACCTAGACCAATTGCCTCTGAGATCAGTCATGCATATAATAGGAAAGGACTTTATAAGATAAGGATTCTGCCTTGAAAGTATATCAAGTGTAAAAGTACTTACTTGCTTGAGTTAATGTGGTAACTGAATTTCTGTGAAAGAAGTTACAAAGTATCATTAAGTTTAGGCTTACGCTTGAGTTGCATTCTGCCCCTCCAAAAAAGTGCATAATTACTAACTTTGAATGGTGCCCCTGCCTCTAAAAAGTAATACATGTTGGTACTGTTTTATCATTGCTTAACTGAATTAGTGTAAAAGCTTACCAATAGGGTTTACCTGCCTTGAATAACATTGTGTCATTCTTAGTGCATAATTGGATTTTGCTTTCCCTGGTCTGATTTATACAGATCTAAAACACTTTGAGTTAATACTTGTCTTTGAGTTGCTGGTAGCTCCTCTTAAAAGTATATAAGCCTTACACACCTTGAATAGCTGCTGCGCCTCTAAATTTGTAACCCTGGGTTGTGCTTCCCTGAATTGCTTTATTGCTATTCTAAAATAGTGTTGGTAACTTCTTACTTACTTTAGAAAGTGTACTATACACTACTTAAAAGTATACAAGCTATAACTAGCCGGTCAAGTGGCACAGCGAGTAGAGCGCTTGCTTTGACATCCGTGCAGAGCCTTCTAACGCAGGTTTGAATCCCGGCAGGGCCAAACTCAGCCTTTCATCCTTCCGAGGTCGATAAATGAGCACCACACACCGTGGGTAATAATAAGCAGCGCTCCGATACCTGAGGGTTCGTAGCACTATATAAATGCGAAATTATTATTATTATTATTAGATAGCGTATAGTTATGTACCCATAGGTCAATTACTTGCATTGAAATACGTTGTGTCTTAAAGTATAATAGGGTTTTGCTTTCCCTGATTTGCTTAGTTTTTGATTTCCTTTTCCCCGCCTTTCTTGGTTGAAAGGGCGCACAGCACCCTGTCCCCAGTGCCTAAGCCGGGAGCACCACCCCCCTCCCCCCCCCCCCAGCAAGGGTCATCGGCAAGCTGCTTAACTACAGAGACAGAGATGCGGCGCTACGGCTGGCCAGGGAAATGGGCCCTCTGCGACACGGTGGCGACAACATCCACTTTTACCCCGACTTCGCAGCAGGAGTCCAAACTCAAAGGCGATCATACGAGCTGATCAAAAGAACACTTAGACTGAGGAAGGTCCCCTACGCCCTGCTATTTCCTGCAAAGCTGCGAATACAACATGGTGGCCGTGCACAGTTCTTTGAAACCCCGGCTGCGGCAATGGTCTATGAAGAGGCTTCCATTCCCCTACCGCCGCAAAGGGGCGTCCTTGATCAAAACGACCTACAACAACCGGTGGGAGAGATGAGGAATCCCAACGACTGAAGGCAACACCACAATATCCTTTACTAACTTAACTGTGTAATAATGGTGACCAGAGTTATGAGCCAGATGAGATGCGCTCGGCTACAGGGGCTGTGGCCCAAACGTACGCTCCCCCGGGAAGTTCCACAAGTTAGCAATGAGGGGTCATCATCAGGTTGGGGTTGATGGTGTGGGTGGGGGTGGGAACAGGGCGCAGAGCATTGTTTTGTTGGATATCGGGGAAAGAGAGTTTGGCATGGGACAGATAGAGACATGCTTTACGGTTGGAAGAATAAGACGACCACCTGAGATCCCCTGTTGGGCACCTGAAGTCAAAGTTGAAATGTTTAAAAATTGCAATCACACCATCAGAAGCTGTACCATACAGGGAAATGGCTCCCCTCTTAAAGTGTTACTTGATCATGAAAGAATGGCACGATATACAAGACCATGTACAGAGCTGAAGCTTAAACTGCTTACGTGGAATGTCCGCGGGCTTAATAATAGATCAAAATCCAGCAAAGTTGGGGCTTATATCAACAGACACCACCCGCACATTGCGATGCTGCAAGAAACGCACGCATTACATAATGTCAACAATGGTATTTTACGACAATGGGGTAACAATAGACATTACACCGAATATTCATCTCAGAACAGGGGAGTCCTCACATTGATACACTCCTCTTTGGGCTTCAAGACCGAGAAAAGTAAAATTGACCCGCAAGGCAGACATGTGATCATATGGGGCAGAATAGCGAATGAGGAATTGATCCTAGTGAATACCTATGGGCCGAACACGGACGACCCTGCCATTTATGTAAACGTGATCGCTGAAATTGGCCTAGCAGTGAATGCATGTATATTGTGGGGAGGGGATTTCAACACCATACTCGATGTGACTCTGGATAGGTCCTCTGACAAGCAGAGACGCCTCACCAAGATCAGCTACTGTTTTACATCAGGGCCTAGTACAATTAGCCCTTGTTGATGCATGGAGAGGTTTACACCCGTTGGAGAGACAGTATACGTGCCACTCATCAGTCAAGGATAGATTATTGGTTTATCTCTTCCCATTTGGCCAACTCGGTAAAGCACTGTGACATACACCCCTGTACACTATCTGACCATTCCCCAGTCACTATAGAGGTAATAATACAGAACGTTAAACCCCAGTTAGAAGATGGAGAATGCCCCCAAACATCATTAAAGACCCGAATGTGGTAGAGTCACTAGATGTAGAAATGGAAGAATTCTTTAGTATGAACAAGGGATTGGTGGACAAATGGTCTACTATATGGG
Source organism: Ambystoma mexicanum (assembly GCF_040938575.1). Classification (NCBI taxonomy): domain Eukaryota; kingdom Metazoa; phylum Chordata; class Amphibia; order Caudata; family Ambystomatidae; genus Ambystoma; species Ambystoma mexicanum. The sequence goes on along the minus strand of NC_090936.1, from coordinate 427,890,573 downwards.
AAACCTTCAAAATGTGGATAAGGGGAACATAATATCTAAGACAACGGGACTTATAAAAACAGTCAGATCTGAACTAACAAACGGAGAAGCACCTAAAAACACTCAACTACAGCATAACACAAGATAAAAGGACCCTATCCGAAATCAATACTACCCCCCCTCGAAATTGAACGAATTGGCAACAAAGGAACATAAGTACATGGTTGCACCAGTCAGTGCACACAGGTACGAAGAGGGTAATAAGGCAGGGCACCTGTTAGCCTGTTTACTAAAGAACAAACAGAACCGTACCCCTATCACAAGTATTATAACGGGAACTGGGGAAGTTAAAAATGAGGAAGAAGAGATAAATGCACAATTTACCAAATTTTACACTGACCTGTATTCAAACCACGATACAGGTGTTGAGGCAGACCTGAGGGGTTATTTAGACAATATTACGCTCCCAAAACTGTCAACAGACAACACCTTGGCTTTCGAACAACCAATATCCAGTGAGGAAATTTCTTAAGCGATCAAATCACTGACGTCTGTAAAAGCCCCGGGGTCAGACGGATTGGGTGCAGAATTATACAAGGAATACTCCTCAGAACTCTCCCCAGTCCTAACTCTCGTATGGGGGGAAGCAATGATGTGCTGCTCACTCCCGGACAGAATGAAAGAGGCAATCATCACAGTATTACTGAACCCTAGGCACCCCTACCACGAAATGTCCTCCTTTCGCCCTCTTTCATTAATCAACACAGATGCTAAAATATACATTAATCAACACAGATGCTAAAATATACGCAAAAGTACTTGGAACTAGATTACTACCCAAGATGACAACCTTAATACACCCCGACCAGTCTGGTTTTATCCCAACAAGATCCACGGCTTTAAACTTGCGCAGTGTGTCCGAGTTATGGTGCAGATTAAACCTGAGGCTCAAGCAGTCGCTGTGTCATTGGATGCCGAGAAGGCTTTCGACTCGGTATCCAGGCCATACCCGTTTACAGTACTTGAGAAATTCAGATTAGGCCCATACTTTATCCGGTGTATCCAAATATTATATGCTTCTCCAAAGGCCACGGTCCTCACAAACCACACTTTATCCAACAGCTTCAGCCTGGGCAGAGGCATAAGGCAAGGCTGCCCCTTCTCTCCTATTCTTTTTGCCCTCAATATTAGAACCAGTGGCCGCCGCGGTCAGACGAGCAGAGGCAGAGAGGTATAAAGATGGCCGGAAGCACCCAATCCATATCCCTGTATGCGGACGACACATTGTTTTAAATATATATACGTGAACCGGAGAAAAATCTCGCCCCCATGCTGGAAGTCATGGATAAATTTGCGTTATACTCTGGATACAAAATAAACATTTTAAAATCCGAGATAATCCCACTAACACCCGCCACGACCTGCCCGACTCATACACATGGTCTTCGATGGTCCCCCGATAATATTAGATATCTGGGAATCCTCGTATCTAAAGCTAGGACGGCCCTATACATTGACAATTACGAACACCACCTACAAGTGATCCACGGCAAGCTACAAATATGGGCCAGACTCTCGATCTCACTCATTGGCCGTATCGCATTGCTCAAAATGGTGGTTCTTCCCAAACTCCTATATGTGTTCAGCAATGTCCCAATATGGCCTGGAAGACCATTCTTTGATAACCTGCGATCCATGGCGACAACGTTCATATGGAACGGCGGGGCAAACAGAATTGAATTGGAGAAACTTGTGCAACCCTATGAAATGGGTGGTATAGCTCCACCTGACTTCGAACTGTACTACCTTGTAGCTCAGGCACAATATGCTAAATACTGGCAGGACCCGACAGATAGTGCACCACACATCCCCATTGAGCGACACTCGGTCCGTCCGACCGACCTGCGCTCAATAATATTCACAAAGACGAATGCAAATATGACCCGGCAACCACCATGATAACGGCGTGGGCAACTACAAATAGACACACCCTACTATTCACAGGCCCCATTGTGGAACTTCCCAGGTATTAAACCCAAATATGACATAAGGATACACAAGAACTGGGTCCCGGAACATGAGATTAAAATGAGACATGTTCCCAAAATGGAGATTCATTACACCAGAAGACTTTGCAGATACTGTAGGAGGAGGTCAGTTAGCCACCTTACAATATCACCGTATGAAATCAACATTTAAAAAAAGATGGCCATCATTCCCAGAGGAGCCACCCTGCAAGCATTTTTTCAGTCCCTATACTCAGAAACTGGTACAGGCATATCAAAGTTATACAATATAATACAAACCCAGACGCAACCACTGAATTAGAGTAAAACCTCTTGGGAAACGGACATGGGCATAACTATCGAAGAGGAAAAATTGAAAAGATACTGCCTCCTATCTAAAAAGGTGTCGTTAAATGCGGGCCTCAGGCTAATACAGTTTAAGGTATTAAATAAACTCCATTATACCCCGGTTAAAATGGCAAAATTCAATGACACTATATCCGCAAGCTGTCAGAAATGCAGAAACCCCATGGCGGACACATGTCATATGTACTGGGCATGCCCACTGATCACTGTGTTCTGGCAGGAGATGGCGGGGATACTGGAGGAAATGAACCAAATCTCAGCTCACCTCACACCCCAAAAATTCTTGTTTGGTGATATAGGGAAAATATCGGAAAAAACTAGAAGACTTTTCAATGTTGCATGTGTAGTGGGAAAGAAATGCATACTTCAAGCATGGAAAAGGGCCCATGCCCCACGCATAGATCACTTTCTCCGAGAACTAGCATACGTCGGTGAATGTGAAGAAACGTATGTAAAAATGACACCCACTACAAACAGGGCGAAAGATATTTGGACTTTATTCAGAACATACCTGCGCAATTCACTTTCTGATGAGGAGACCTCAAAAAGTATGTAACGTGCCAATTCATTGTATAGACATGTAATGCAGAAACGTCATGCTCTTACTTACTGAATATCTTGTTATTAATTGATATATGGGGCAGCTGTGTTGTGAAAAAAAGTTATTGTTTGTTCATACTTACCATTGAGAAGTGTGAGGCACCTCAAGAAAATGAGTTTTACTAGCTGTGAACTGAGTTTTAAAAAGTAATGTTGCAACGAGTATGCTTGTTAACAGGGTTGGTTTATTGTGTGATTACATAACGGAGTGTCACTGCATGACTGACAGGGTTAACTAGTCTTAAAATACTGATTGTAGTCTAAAAGTATATCTAACCTGGTCTTATTCCCCAAGAATAATATATTATCCTGAATGTATAACCTTAGGTTTGGCTCACCTTAACTTGCTTCATGCTCCTCTAAAAAATGTTGTTCCTTGGTTTGTATACCATAGGTATTTAGTTGGTTTTTATGATTGTGTCTATATGATATAGTACATACTTACCCATGATTTATCTTGGTCTACTTGTATTTAAATAAATCCTTTATATTTACAATACATAGTGTTTCTGTGGACCATATGTATGCTACAATTTCTTTGTACCAAGCTACAGCCCTCTATCCCTCCTAAGATGAGCCTGGCTGCTCTGTCCATGCTTTCTAAACGTTCTCAGGTGGTACAGCGTTATACTAAGAGTGGAGCTTATGTACTGACTCAGATATGCTTTTTATGAAGTCTTGGTAGGACTTTACAAAAACTGTCCTAACAGCGTGATAACAGGATCATCATCCTCTCGGGGAAGAAGGGGTAAACAGGGGAGCAACTATCCATGCTCTGAGACACTCATGTGCCCTGCATGTGGATACTGGTGCCGCCCTGCCGCAAAATGCCTCCCAGCACTTTTATCTGGTAAGTGGTCCCTTTTTTCCATTTCAGAAATGTAGCTCACACAATGCACATGGAAGCAAATGAAAAATTCGGAACCATTGTCAGGTGAATAGAATCAAGAACAGTCACGAAATGGACTGGATATGTTGCTGCAAAATCGAAATGAGACCCCCAACAACCAACCAAACAACCCCAGGTAGACCCAAGGGAAATTGGCAGGATTGGGGTGGGGGGGCACTATCAGGAAAGAAAACGGGGATTGAGAAGAGACTGCAGAGAGGCAGGGAGACGTAGAATCCCTCCCCAAATTGAATTGGCAACAAACCTTACCAACAACTGTGAAAAGCACAGAGAGAACAAGAAGCCTGCACCCTGACTGCTACAACACCAGGCTGCTGGAAAAGGGGCTGGGCTTCCTTTCCCCACCTGTATGACAGTTCTGGGGAAAAACAGGCACAAATTGGTTTTTGGAGTCAGGAGAGCTCTGTAGCCAATGGAAGCGAAGCAGGAGACAGAATCATAGTTTCTGATGTTTGTTAATCTGCTTAGAATCGCATGCTGTGCATAGGTCCGACATCCAGTGGTCACTGCAGAGTATTGCATTTTGTTTTTCGTAGTCAAAAAGGGGACGTCGACAAGGCGTGTCTGTAACACTATCCCTATAGTGACGTGCGTTGTACCCATAATCCCTCACGCGTCGAGGTCCCTCAGATTGTTTTGTTCCGCCCAGCATCTGGTCGTCTTACGCGGAGCTCCTAGAGAGACATTGCAAATACTTACTACGGACCTTGGTCCTTAATTATACTTATTATATTGTTAAGGATCCCTCCCCTCGACGTTAGCTGTGAAGCTGTTTCTCCGCCGAGCAAGTTTTCGACGGAGGGGAAGAGACGGAGGAGATCGTTCGGCGCTGCCGAAAACGTGGCCTGGCCTCGCCAGCCAACATACAGTAGGGAGAGTGGGGGTTCGAACTTTATCTTCTCTTTGAGAATGTCTTTCTTTCTCCCCTATCTTTCCCTTGGGGTTGTTATCACCAGTTATTATTGCCTCAGTTATGGAGAGGACACCTTTTAAGTTTTGCACACGCTGTAGGGGCAAATACACTTGGAAGGACAAACACAAGCTCTGTAATCGTTGCTTGCCCCTCGATCATAAGGAGGACAGCTGTGCGGCCTGTAAGCTCTTGAAACCAAGAACTCTTAAAGAACGCAAAGTTAAGAGGTGGGCGGACTACGCTATGTCGAAGTCAGTTTCCTCACCCGCCGCCGCTGTTACAGAAAGTGACGAGGAGGGTGATAACTCGACGTCCGTTATGGAAGTCATTAACCCCGAGAAGGAGCGCTCGCGCTCCTCGACGTCCGTCCCCGGCCCCGACGGGCTCGGCTCACGCCCTGCTCATGGGGATGAACACCCCGGCGACAGGGACGTACACAGACCCCATAGGCCTAAGCACACAACCCACGGCTCTTCTTCATCGAAGACGAAGGATCCATCAGCGCCGAAGGGGACGCAGGGCACTCCCGCGTCTACCTCAGACCGTAAGGGTCTCAAGCCCCACCCGCAAACGCAGTCGCGACCAGCGATTGGGCTTTCATCAAACACGGGCGCTACCCCAAAATGATCCGACGTAACGCTCCATAGAGCGGCCGTCGAGGAACAACGCGTAACGCAGGCAACGTCGACACCAGAGTCCTCTACTGACAAACTCGTTGTCGAGAGCCTGGCGAGAATTGTTTCCGAAGACACACGTAAGCAGACGACGAAACAAACGTCGAATACCGCACAAAAAGCTATAGAAACGCCGAAAAAGCATAAGAGTAGCCAGGAACTGCCCCTTTCATCTAAGGGCACTTCGGAACTACCAGAGGGCTTTTCAGATGGCGACGGAAACCTTTCTTCGATGTTGTGGGAGCGTTCTAAGCGTTTTGAAGGTGAAAACACTGATTTCCCCCCTCTAGAATATTCAGGGGTCCCCCATGAGACCCTTGAAAGACTCCATTCTTGTATGGAGAAAATGGAAAGGTTTTTGGGAAACCAAAACCCACCCACACCCAAAAGACCAAGAGAATGGCCCCAGGATGACCCTAGGGTCAAAATTCCTAGGCTGTTTCCCCCTTCTACAGACGTATATGACCTCACTGAAGAGGAGCAATACCTCCAGGAAGATGATGAGTGTTTGGGTGGAGAGGAAGAACACGAGGAAGAGGGGTTTGAAGAAGATCCTTACACTAGTGCAGGAGCTTTCGAAGAAGATACAGCTACCTCGCAGCCCTGGCAATCCCCATCAGTGCAGCCTTGGCAATCCCCATCAGTGCACTCAGACCCTGATGTCTTTCACCCTTCTCCTCCCAAGGATTCACCTATTGGAAACACCTCTCCCATAGATGACCAACCTTCACTTAATGCACTATTGCGCAAGGCAGCAGCGCATTTTGAAATAGACACAGGGGAGACTCTTCCTGACATAGACTTTGTAGAGAAAGTTATTAAAGAAAAAGCCCCTGTTAGTCAGTCTATTCCGCTCCTGGCTTCTATAAAGAGAAGAATAACTCCTTCCCTTTCCAATCCTGCCTTAGTCAGAGGGGTCAACCCTCGGATAGAAAAGCTCTTCAGCCCTTCGCCCTCTGACCCTTTGTACATCAGAGGCCATTCTATTCCGGACTCCCTCATAGTTACTAATACAAGGAAAAGAGCAGGGGTACCACTATCCACTAGTGAGGCACCACCTGACAAAGAGGGCAAAAAGCTCTATGCACTTGGGAAGAGAATCACGACGTCCGCCGCCTTTTCAAATAGGATTGCAAATAATAATTCCCTACTAGCTAGCTACGCAGATGCACAGTGGAGCAAGCTGCGCAGCGAAGCAGAGGACGCACCAGAACCCCTGCGTTCACGCCTGTTAGCTACAATCTCAGAGGGAACTCTTGTAAACCAGGGCATCGTAAAGAACTCCTTAGATGCCGCAGAGACGGCTGGCCGTTCCCTGGTTCAGGGAATACTTCTCAAACGCCATGTCTGGCTGCGCAATTCGGGATTTAAGCCGGAAACCCAGGCTTCCCTGATAAATAAGCCCATAGAAGAAACACATCTGTTTGGGAAAGCAGTTGATGAGGCCCTAGAACATGCGAAGAAAGAGTTTGATACCATCAAAACTCTTGGCCAAATTTCTAGGCCCCCTAACAGACGCGGCTATGGCAATAGACGCTCCTTTCGTGGCCAACGCCAGCAGCAAAACCAACAGCAATTTTACTCTGCTACTAACTGGCCCTCTAACCAGGGTAACAACACCCAGTTCAGTCAAAGAGGCCAACGCCGTGGCAGGGGAAGAGGTCGCAGCTCCAGCCCCAAAGGTTCCACGCCCAATACCAACAAATGACCCGAAGATTCGGGTCCCCTCCCATGCATCACCGGTCGGGGGCCGGCTAACATCGTTCCTTTCAGCATGGGAGGGAATATCGTCAGACCGCTGGGTATTATCCACCATAGCCCACGGATACTGCATCGAATTCAACGGTTCCCCGAAGTACAGACCCCCACGGAACCGACGCATGACACCGGAACACCTCACCATTCTTCTACAAGAAGTAGAAGAGCTACTGAAAAAAGAAGCTATAGAGGCTGTCCCCCTATCTCAGGTAACAGAAGGTATGTATTCAGTGTACTTCCTTGTACCCAAAAAGGACTTAACCATGCGCCCTGTATTAGATCTGCGCCCAGCGAACAAGTTTGTCAAACCCCAAAAGTTTCGTATGGTGACCTTGCAGGAAGTAATCCCACTGTTATCACAAGGGGATTACATGACCACACTGGACATGAAAGATGCCGACTTTCATATTTTAATGTTGCCAGCGCACAGAAAATACCTCAGGTTCAAGATGGAGAACAAACACTACCAGTTCAGAGTACTACCCTTCGGGATAGCATCTGCACCAAGGGTATTCACAAAAGTACTGGCAGTGGCAGCGGCCCACCTGCGCAGGTTATCCATCCCGGTATACCCTTACCTCGAAGACTGGCTCATAACAGGGGATTCTTAGGAAACATGCTTCTCCAATACCCAAAAGACTGTAGACCTTTTGTTCCAACTGGGCTTCTCCATCAACGAAAAGGAGTCCAGCTTAGACCCCAGCCAAATCAAACAATTCCTAGGGGCTCTAATTCAAACAAAGGACGGCCTCGTCTTCCCCTCCAACGAGAGGGTCCAAAACATGCTGTTTCAGATCCCCCATTATGTGGCAGGTCGAGAGGTGACGGTACGCAAAGCAATGCGCTTGCTAGGGATGATGGCGTCATGTATTTATTTGGTACCTCACGCGCGCCTGCGCATGCGCCCAATGCAAGAGTGGCTCAACAGCCAGTGGTGTCAGGCCAGCGGACAATGGGACGATCTAGTGGTGGTCTCGCAGGCCTTGGTTCTCTCGCTACGGTGGTGGACAAAAGAAAACCTGTTATTAGGGAAAACTTTTGCCACACCCGCAGTGGAAGCCACTCTAACCACAGACGCATCCCTTACAGGATGGGGGGCTCACCTATCCCATCAGACTGCTCACGGAGCGTGGACTCCGAGCTTAGCATCCAAGCATATAAACCTGCTGGAACTACTAGCGGTGTTCAAAGCACTGAAAGCCTTTCAGGAACACCTACAAGGAAAGACAGTGATGGTCCTCACAGACAGCACCACAGCCATGTACTACCTCAACAAGCAAGGGGGCACTCACTCTCCAGGACTGTCCAAGCTGTCCCAGAACATCTGGAAGTGGGCTCTCAAACACATGTTCCTACTATCACAACATGTACCAGGGGAACTCAATCTGCTAGCAGACAAACTCAGCAGAGACTTCCCCCTGCCCGTAGAGTACGAATGGCGGTTACAAGAAGACATCGTCTTCGACGTCTTCACACAGTGGGGTTTCCCAGAAATAGACCTGTTCGCAACTCTGGAAAACTCTCAATGCCAAGATTACGCCTCCAGGTACCCCCAGAACCAGTCCAAGGGGAACGGTCTATCGATTCCATGGTCAGGGAAATTTGTTTACGTTTTTCCCCCGACTCCCCTTCTCAACAAGATAGTGCACAAGATGCACCAGGAACAAGTTACCATGATACTGGTGGCCCCTATGTGGGCCCGACAGCCATGGTTCGCTCACTTGTTGAAGATGTCTCTATCTCCTCCAGTGAAACTGCCCTGCCCGTACAACATGCTGTCACAAGACAGGGGCAGGACACTGCACCCATGCCCTCAGACCATGAACTTAGCAGCCTGGCTCCTGAGGTCATAGAATTTGGACATTTACAACTTCCACAGAGGTGCATGGACATCCTCAGAGAGGCCAGAAAGCCTAACACTCGTCACTGCTATTCTAGCAAATGGAAAAGATTTGTCATCTGTTGTAGAGGGAAGAGTCTCACTCCCGTTGACTGCTCTCCCACACAAATTATTCTGTACCTGACCCATTTACTGGACTCAGGTCTAGTATTCAATTCTATTAAAGTACACCTGGCAGCGCTTTCGGCTTACACCACTTCACAACTCAAAGTATCGTGGTGGAAGATCCCAGTAATCAAAGCCTTCATGGAAGGGGTAAAGAGAATACACCCTCCAAGAGAATACACCCTCCAATAGCAAACCCAGCTCCTGGCTGGGATCTAAATGTGGTACTCACCAGGCTCATGGGGTCACCCTTTGAACCCATGCACAAGGCAACTCTTAAAGATCTCACTCTTAAGACTGCTTTCCTAATCGCTATTACCTCCATTAAGAGAGTAAGTGAACTACAGGCCCTTTCGGTTTTAGACCCCTTTGTAACAGTTCACAAGGATAAAGTGGTTCTATGCACACACCCAAGGTTCGCACCGAAATTTATCTCCAAATTCCATCTCAACCAGTCTATAGAACTACCAACGTTCTTTCAAAATCCTTCAAATCTAGGAGAAAAAAGCCTGCATACACTTGATGTGCGCAGAGCTATCATGTTTTACATGGAAAGAACTAGTCCACTGAGAAAGACTAATCAGTTCTTTGTCTCCGTGGCAGCAGGAAGAGAAGGAGATGCAGTTTCAAAATCCACTATATCTAGATGGAAATTTACAATGCATCACTCTCTGTTACACTCTTGCTAAGAGAGAACTACCCTTCAAGCCAAGAGCACACTCTACTCGAGGCACTGGGGCATTCATTGCAAATGTTCCCCTTGAGTCCATCTGCAAAGCGGCAACATGGAGTTCTGTACACACCTTTACAAAACACTACTGTCTAGATGCCCACTCTAGATCTGATTCCCAGGTGGGACAAGCAGTATTAAGACATCTTTTCTCTACTGTTCCTTCTCACAACCCACCTCCAACTCCGGGTACTGCTCGCTAGTCTATGCACAGCATGTGATTCTAAGCAGATTAACAAACATCAGAAGACAATGCATTACTTACCGTAAAAGCATTTCTGATGGTTGTATCTGCTTAGATTCACATGCGCCCACCCTTCCTCCCCGCTCGGATGGAAGGAACATAGACATCCTTTTCTATATCTCTCTCTTTTCTGTACTCACGTCTAGAAGGCTCCCTCAGGGCAGAAAAATACAAACAGAGGGACCTCGACGCGTGAGGGATTATGGGTACAACGCACGTCACTATAGGGATAGTGTTACAGACACGCCTTGTCGACGTCCCCTTTTCGACTACGAAAAACAAAATGCAATACTCTGCAGTGACCACTGGATGTCGGACCTATGCACAGCATGTGAATCTAAGCAGATACAACCATCAGAAATGCTTTTACGGTAAGTAATGCATTGTCATATAAGGAGGCAGAAGGAAAGGCAGCGTTTGGGTTGTTAGAGTGAAGTCAAACGAGGCAAGAGGCAGACAAAAAGACCAGGTGGTGGAGCTCTGGGGGGAAAAGCGTGCAGAGGAGTGTGAAGGAGGATTTCTCGGGCACTGTGCAAGGAGAGGTAGCTGTGAGGGAGAGTCGTACCAGTTTGTGAGAGTGAAGCAGTGAATGAGTGTGAAATGAGGGTATTAGTGAGGGATGAGTGGGAGATAAGAGTTGGGGAGTTTTCCTAAAGTCCTACTGGTAGTAAGACTTTAGCAAGCTATCCCAGTGGTTTGTAGAGCCCTAACTCTTAGTATTCGTCTGCACTAGCTCAGGACCTTGGTAGAGTGGCAGAGTAGTCCAGACTTATTTTAAGAGGAAGATGTGAGCTGTAGGTTATGTGAGAATGGTGAGGCGTTTCTCCCAGGCTATTCTCGGGGAGCCTTTGTTCAGGTGGCTTGGGGAGGGATCGATCACCTGGGCAGGGGGTGCTTGGGGACTATGGGAGATACGCCCTCGGGCGAGACATGGTATTCCTCCCGTTCAGATACACCCCTACCTGACATCCCCTCAGTTGTCATGGGATATTGTCAGCAGAGTCCCATCATACCCCAATACCTGTCTGTAAGAAAAAGGGGAAATTGACCAGGGAAACTAAAACCCAATAGAAAATCAATTCACCCATTACACATCATTTAACCCCTTCATCCTGATGAAAACCAACATGGTTTTTCCATGATCTACAGGAAAATCTACAACCCCCACAATCCTTACTTTCTAGAAGTCCAAATTCTGGGAGGAAGAAGAGGCAGGTAGGAGTCGTGAGGATTACCAATAGGAATCCATGGGTAATGGATTCCTATGGACAGTCTCCATGTTGTCCTGATAATGAGGTGCGGCACAATCAGGCAGGGAGGGACAACTACTCACACCTGACTCCAATCAACTCTTAAAGGGTATAAAAGGTCAGACACCCAGGCTCACTCTGAGCGAGTCGGGATGCTGAAGGATTCCGAGAACCCAGGAGGAAGGAGCCAGAACTTAAGCAACCCTGGAAGGCTTGGAGTGGAAAGGACTGCCAGAAAACTGAGCCTGTAAGCACTGGAAGAGAGGCTGCAGTGTGTTGGGCAACCTATGCATCCAAAAGGGTAACCCAGGGGCATTTGAGGCTGCCCGACTGTGCCCAACCCAGAACTCCTCCACTGTGTCAGACTCAAAGACACAGGCTTTTGAGGGGCAGGTGGTGAGACCCTGACCTCAGGACAAATCCCATTTGAACACTTGTGCATTCTGGGACTTGAAGTCCAAAAACCCTTATTTTGAGGACAGTGAAGGAGTCTAAGCCCGACTGAGGGAGACCCCTGAGGGGCTGAGCAAAAGACTAGGCACGAGGGGAAGCTGTTCCTCCAGAGCAGTGGCGAGCAAAGCACAGGAGAGCGGAAAGCAAAGGGGTGAGCGTCTGGAGCTGGACACTGAGAGGCCTGTTGTGCAAAAGTACGATTTCTTCTCGAAACCACAAAGGTTGTGTTTGGAAACCGAGCTGCAAGAGAAAGGAACCTTTATCGTGCTACAAGGTAATCAACAAACCCTCCCAGGTGAACGGCCGAAGTAGGGAGACGTAACTGTATCAGTGACCTTCTTGACTTCGACATTAAACCAGCGCAAAGATTGAAAGACTCAAACCCCAACCGGTGAGTTAATGAAACTGACAACAGACTGGCATTGATCTTTGGGAGCGCTTGAAAGTGAATGTGAAAAGTAAAATAAACAAGAAGCTCATTCATCATTTAACGCATCAATTGTGGACACACAAGATTACAATAAGGAGATGGTGCGGACTAGCTCTACAAATTAGCTATCCTTTGCATATTTAAGCTGCATTTAAACTGCCTTATTCAAAACTGGTAAGACAGCAACATTTTAATTGCATGCATCACGTAAACATTTTTGAGAAAGGTCAGAAGACATTTGATTACCTTCTCCATATTGTAATCTTTTGTGTCCATAAGTGATGAATTAGGTAATTTTGGGAAGCATCTAAGCACCATTTAAATTGAGTAATAAAAAGAAATGGCAATTGTGATATATCAAGTCTTACTCTCTGTAATTGAAGTGAATGAAGAATTGTGTAAAATGAAGTTTAATTTATTGTAGCTTAGTGCACATGACCTATACTATGGTCAGTTTAAATCAAACGTTTTTGTTTTATATCTAGAGTTATTTCCTCCTGATGAACCACCAATCACAAGGTGGGGAAACCCATGTTGAGGAAGAGAAACTATCTATGTACATGAGAAATCTATAAAAGAACATTTTCATGCAGATTATTCTATAAATACTTGAATTGGCGCAAATTACGGATTTCATCCTCTCGTTTATCTTCTGACATATTGGACAGCCTCAATATCACGAGAATCAAATTTTTGCAGATGAATAGCTCATTTATCAATTAAATTACAAAACACTTGACATCAATAAGGACTCGCCATCGGTTGCTATAAGGCTGTAATTGTTTATAAAACATTAACTGTATGAGTGACAAAAGGAACTACACTTACCAGAAGACACAGGGAAAGAAGGTTAGTACCATGAAAGTCGAAGTGGTCAGGTATGGTTTAAGTAAAACCCCATGCCGATTTGAAAGCCTTCAACAATAAAAGCTTGGAGAAGAGAAAGGCCAAAGTGACGAGTAAGAAAAGTCTTTGTGTTTTGACAAGCAAAGTGAACTTTTTTCCAAGGCGCATGAAGCCTGTGTTTTGACGAGAGACGTTTCTTTTGAGAATCCATTTGGTTTCTTAGACTTTGCCAGAGTGGTGTGAGACCAGCTGAACCGTTGAACTGTGTCCCTGTGCCAAAGCAGCCAGAGTGTGCACAAAGCTCGAATGTGCTGCCTTGTCCCGTGCTGCAAACGTGGGGAAGGCAAGCCAATTGCTCAACTATCCTGACACATTAGTTCTTGAACACGTTTGCTTTTTGCATACACTTATGTCCCACACCATTTTGTATTTAGAAGTAAGGATTGGTAATAGGTTGATTTCTATAGGCCCTTTTATTTTGACACACTCGACTAGGACTGTTATTATTTTTTGATGGTTGTATGATAGGATATGTTACATATAACACGCTTAATACCCAGAGATTTCGAAGCGCGGACCGGGGATCGAACCTGTGTTGCTCCGTGTCGTCTTGCTTCCGCGGCGAGCACGTTGCTGCTGATCTATCCTCCCGAGACAACTGGCTTGCACCCATCCTTAGATTTAGGTTTACATAGGCATTTAACCAACCCTTTGAAATTGAATAAACACCCTTGACTTGTCTCATTTGTGTCGGTCTTCATTGATGATACCAAGCCTTTCCTTACAGTATGTACACTGAATAAAGATTTTCCATAATAACTTACTAGAAAGTCTTAATTCTATTAAAGACACAGAGGCGAGCATTAAGCGTCTCTTCCTTTATTATTACATGTACGGAAAAAGCTCAGCAGCAAGATATTTTGTGCACCTTATACATTAAACATACTCATAATGAAGGTGCATCAAACATATAACAAAACACCATAAAAAAAGTCCCCCAAGTCCATAACAGTTTCATAACGACAAAAGACTCCATATCCCACGATGCTCCCCAAAGGTCATCTTGTGTTCATAGCCATGTGACACCAGTCCTCCAATGGGCATACAGTTATCCCCATAAACAGTCCTGAACAAGAAGTAACTTCCTCTTTCGAGGCTGCGAACTTGGATGTCCTTGAATGATCAGTAGAAACACAACTGCGGCCAACCAGAAGAAGAGGCGTCGAGCTGTGTACTAAACAGACTTGTCTGTAGATGCTGTCAAGAGAAAAAATACAGAACCATAATAATTTCATGCGTATGGTAACCCTAGTTCCCTTGCGCGGTGGGAGAGAAAAGAGCATTGTATTAATGTACAACTGTGCATGAATTTCCAATTAACACAGTTTATTGTAATACTTAAAGTTACTCTAAAGCGACATGCGCCACTCTTTTCTTTCGCTGGGTGGGATAATGCTTGCCTCTGTGTCTTTCATAGAATTAAGACTTTCTAGTAAGTTATTATAGAAAATCTTTATTCTATGTCAAGACCGGAAGCTCACATTATGCTCGTTCAAAGCTTACTTACCACAATCGAAGCAGGCTGTTCTACTGGTTTCAGGTAGAACTGTTTGAATATCGATTTGCCTGCCCAATCCGCCATCCTCATGCTGTCCTCTAAACAAACACCAACCTGGAAGGCTTTGGAGGCCATGGCTCCCCTAACAGAATGGGCGCCGAATTGAAGAGTATCTATCCCTGCTTGAGCTAGGGTCCAGCACACCCAGCGTGCTAAAGTAGGGGCTGAAACTGCTTTGTGGGGTCTGCGAATAGCTATGAGAAACTGACCGTTAGGCAAGGTCCTGAGGGGAGCAATCACCTCTCTGTAGGTTTTCAGACATTGTACTAAGCAAAGCTTACTTGCGAGTCGCACTTAGTTCTTCTTCGTATGTGAAAAACAATACCGTCAGGAGAAAAAGACCTGTGTGCTAGGTCTAGAGCTCTGACGTCCGAAATTCTCCTACAAGAAACTAGGCAAAGCAAGTTAGTAAGCTTGCCGGAGAGAGCCGTACGTGATAGCTCCTCGTTAGGCGGCCACGAGAGAAAGAGATTGAGCACTTTGTTAACGTCCCACAATTTGTCATAATGGGCCAGAGGCGACACTGTAAGTGGGACGCCTTTAAGCAATCTGCAAGCAAGATGATGCTCTCCGGCTGGGGCCCCGTGTATGAGGTTGTGGCCTGCGGAAATTGCAGAACGATAAGCGTTCACTGTTCTGTACGCTAGTCCTCTCTCCACTAAAGAGGCTAAGAAATTGAGAATTTCCTCTAAAGGTGCTGAAACTGGGTGAAAACCCTGGTCCTAGCACCAAGCCCTCCAGGCGCTCCAGGAATTGGAATACCTCTTGAGGGTTGCGGGGGGCCAGCTCTCCTCAATCTGATGGACTGCTTTGAGGGACATTCCCAGAGTCCTCCATCTCGCCCTGTAATCCTCCAAGCGGCCAGAGTCAGGGACCCGGAGAGGAGCAGGGCTTGCCTCCACGGATTCAATAGAAGATCCGGAGAGTGGGGTAGAAGGATTGGAGAATCCGTAGAAAGTTCCAGAAGAACTGGATACCAGGTCTGAGAAGTTCAGACTGGGGCTATGAGAACTAGCTCTGATTGGTCCTGACGGGCCTTCGCCAGGGTCCTCGCTATCATGGAAAAGAGAGTAAACACGTAGTGAGCTCCCTCTGTCCAGGGCTGTAAGAATGCATCTGTCGCCGAGGCTGTTGGGTCGGGTCTCCAGCTGTAGAACACTTGAAGCTGAGTGTTGAGACGGGAGGCAAAGAGATCCTTGGACATTGGACCCCAGATCTGTTGCAGGCGTAATGGCGAGAATGCCAGTCCGCTATTACGTTCCTGAGACCTAGAAGATATTCAGCCGTGACAGAAATCCGGTGATCCAGGCAGAAATGGCAAAAGTCTTTGGCTAGCTCTGTTAGTGGACATGATTTGGTACCACCCAGATGATGTATCTTACTGCGGATATGTTGTCCATCTTCAGCAAGATACAGCAGCTCACTCTGTTCCTGGCAAAGGAACGAACTGCGAATGAGCCTGCAAGAAGGTCCAGACAGTTTATATGCATCTCCAACACCTGTGGGGACCAGGTCCCTCCCGTGGCTACTGAGCCACATCTAGCTCCCCAACCGGAACGACTGCCGTCTGATTCGATGATGATGTCTGGGGTGGAACCGAAGATGGCTCTGCCGTTCCAGGTCTCCATGTCGGTGAGCCACCAATTGAGTTCTGTTCTCGCCTGGGGGGACAGAGTCAGGCGTTGAGAGAAAGAAAGACTGCGCCTTAGGTGTTGACCTTTCAGTCTTTGCAGTTCTCCGTAGTGAAGGGGACCAGGAAATATTGCTTGGATAGACGAGGATAGACGCTAGTTCCTGCAGAGAGATTAGGTTCCTCTGTAGAAACCTGCGCATCTCCCGTTTGGTGGAATGTATTTTGGCAGCAGGGAGACGAAGTTGTGCATTTTGGGTGTCCACCACGAACCCCAGAAATTCTACGTTTCTGGAAGGACAAAGAATTGACTTCTCCCAATTGATGAGAAAGCCGAGACTGTGCCGCAGATCTATGGTCAGCTTGGCTTGTTCTTGTTCTAGCTCCTGAGATTGAGCCAGAAGAATAATGTCGTCCAGGTAGACTATCAGCCGGACGCCCTGTTCTCTGAGATGAGCCACCACTGGTCTCAACTGCTTGGTAAACGCCCAGGGTGCTGAAGAGAGTCCGAAGGGTAGACTCATGAATTCCCAGTCTTGTAGCTCCAAGAGAACCTTGGGTAACTCACATGTGCCTGATGAATGGGCACTGCGAGATAGGCATACTTTAGGTCCAGGCGCATGAGCCAATCGTTTGGTCTCGAGATGTCCCTGAGCATGTGGATGCTTTCCATCTTGAAATGACAGTATATTACAAAATCGTTGAGCGCTCTCAGATTTATTACGGGCCTCGTCTTCTCCTTCCTGCGCACTGAAAAATTGGGCTGAAGAAGCCGCCCGGACTCGAGCAGGGGTGAATCGCCTGCTTTTGATATAGGCTGTGAATCTTGCCGTCTAGTGCCCTCCGATCTATTTCGGACATCACTATAGGGGCGGGGCGACTGACCTGAACGGGCTGCGTGAAAAACTCTAGGCGCAAGCCGCGCGCTACGTCCCTGACCCAGGCCTCCCCTGATAAGACATCCCAAGCATTTGTAAAGAGCGCTAGCCTCCCCCCAGTGGGTATATGTGGCGCTGGTAGGAGTAGACTGACGTGCGGGTTGATGCTGGGCTGCGTTCTTAGCGGATCTCCTCCAGAAGTGCCCTCTGCCTCGTCCTCTTGACGGAAAGAAGGTATCGGTGCGCTCCTGCCAGGCGTTGTGTTGCTCCCGCTGGTATTGAGCTCTTCTATCGAAGGAATATTTTTCGCAAGAGCGATCTCGACCGGCCCTTGAGAAAATGTTTGATGCAAAGGCCCTCTTGATGGAGGCCTGGGCTTTGTCCAACGCGGTAAAGGTACCGACAAAGTTAGACATTTCCTTCATGAAAGGATCTCCAAAGAGTAAGCCTTGAGCGGCAGCACCAGAATCAGCGTTTCCCAATTCCGTTAGCTTCGAGTCAATCTTAAAGAGGATGCCCTTACAACGCTCGGTAGAAATAGCGCAGCTTGCATTGCCCAGTAGACAGATTGCTCTCTGAACCCAGCCGGAGAGGATCACTGGGTCAATAGGGTCTGAAGAGTTGGAGGCTTCTTCCGCCAGATCTAAGATCTTTGCAAGAGGACCGGTGACGTCCAGAAGCTTATCCTGGCAAGACTTCCAGGCTCGGTCGATGCCTTTCCTAGGATCTTTCACTTGCTTGCCCAAGAATGTGATCCTCTTTGAATCGAGTTCCGGAGTCACAGCCACTCTGTCTGGTATCTCTGGACGTCGGCATTCTGCCTGGAATCTCGCTCTGATCTCTTTGCTGAGAGGCTTGCGCAGCCTACTAAAAATGTAATCAGTTGTTCTGGCTGATGGCTCCCAGTCAGTGGATCTGGAGTGTATTAAATCTTCAGGAGCGAACATCCCCTTTTCAGGTGGCTGTTCCCTGGTGCTTTTCTTGGGGATGGGGGCTGCCGCAATCCCCGAGGTTGATGGTTTCGAACCCCATATCGGATTATCTTCATCTGAGGAAGAGTGCGATAGATCACCATCCATATAATCTTGCACTTTGCTCATCTTCCATGCCTTGTTCATCTCCCTCTGGGCCTGAGGGTCTGGCACCCCTGTTTTCCTCCTCGGGTTAGAGGGTCCTTACATGGAAGGGGTTACCTTCCTACTCATAAAGGCTTTTTTCAGCCTGGAGAAGGCGTCCTATACGGCAGCAGTGGCAGGAATAGATTGGCTCGGGGGCGTCAGAGAGATTTTGCTCTTGCGAGACGGACTACATCCCCCTTGAGTAAAGTGCTTCCTCTTCTGGGTCGTCTTTCTCCCTGTCAGAGATGCCCCACGGATGCGCTCCTCCATATTGTCTAGGCGTTGTTGTATCGTTAGGAGCATGCCTGTCACAGCCTTCTTAATACTGTTCTCAACAGTGGATCCTTGTACCTTTTTAAGGCTTTTCTCCTTAGCCACCTCATCAACAAAGCATGAATCCTCCTCATTTTCAGACCAAGCCTGATCTGATTGAGGGGAATACTGCGCTGCCATGATTCCTTTATCTACTGCTCTTTTCTTTTTCTTTTTCTTTATTACTGGGCTCACTGACCGCCTTCTCTCACAGCCCAGTAGTTGTTGTTCAAATAATATGTATATTTTGTATTATTTTTTTTTTCTGCAGGAGTACTTGATTTCACTCATGTTCTATATTATTCCTGTATGTGCTCCCTAATCAGGCTGGATCAGCATAAAATTAGAAGAATCCCTTCTTCTTTCTTTCTTTTTTTAAATTTTTTTATCTTCCTCTAAATTTAGGAACAAAGGTGAGTAAAGGACTCCGGCGCCCTTGTTCGCATCAATCGTTATTTTCGAACGGAAATGCTACGCGAGCGCCGGAGCCTGAAGAAAAGGACCAGGGAGAGCAGGAGCTCCCCCTGGTGGCTCCCGGGCAGCTGCGCTGTCTTCCCCGGAGCCCGCGGGACACTTCCCCGGGCCGGGGAAGCCAGCTCATTCACAGCAGTACCCGCTGCAGCGTGTAAGTAAGAACGCTGCAAGTAGGAACATGCAAATAAAAAAGCTTGCTATAAAACTAGTCTCCGATGCCAGCAGGAAGTAGCTGGCGTCGGGAGAACAAGGAAAACGCGCTTGACAAGAAAAACAAGTTAATTCCAGACAAAACGCTACGTGATAACTGATGAGCACTAATAATAATATAAACAAGGATATAAGCAGATAACAAGTTATTAAATATGCTCCAATCCACTACATAAACCAAATTGAACAAGAAGTCAACTTATCTATTGCTGTGAGCAGCAAAGAAAGAGGAAGTTATTTGTTCAATACTGTTTATGGGGATAACTACGCCCATTGGAGGACTGGTGTAGCATGGCTATGAACACTAGATGACATTTGGGGAGCATCATGGGATATGGAGTTTTTTGTCGTTCTAGAACTGTTATGGACTTTGGATACATTTCTTTTATGGTGTTTTGTTATATGTTGGATGTACCTTCATTATGAGCATGTTTAATGTATAAGGTGCACAAAATATCTTGCTGCTGAGCTTTCTCCTTACATGTAATAAAGGAACAGAAGCTTAATGTGAGCCTCCGGTCTTGACATAGAATCTTAGCTAGACAGGCACAACAAAGAAGCACTTACACCCATAATTATATAAAAAAGTATGTATTATATATACAGCAGAATCACCTTAAATACTTCGGACATTTACGGAAGAACACTTAGGAATACTTAATACACTTCAAAGGGCACTTTCACTTTTGTGTATGTTCGCAATTACATTTGTAGCTATGTTAGAAACGGAAAAGACAATGTTTAAATTATCGGTTTATCGGTTCTTCCGCACTTGCGGTTTTCAACGGTTTATACGGTAGTACATTTACTCTGCAAACACATATAGTAAAGTCACTTAAAGGGAGGAAAATGGTTAGTGTAGCATGAGCTAAGTTCAAGGTTCTAGAGACGGTTTCTTCGCCTAGTGAGTCAAAAAACGCAACCCTAATTAAAGGTAGTTCATAGAGGGCTTGAAGTCTTGGCAATCAGCAAATAATGAAGAGTTCCTGCGGATTTCTTCCAGTGTCTAGAGTTATTGAATCAGCAAGTTAACTAACAACGGAGACCTTAAAACAGACTTGAAAAGGGGGCGCAAGCAGTGTTTTGGGTCAGAGGTAAGAGGGGGTTGCCCTGGACACCTCTACATGCACGGCAACGCTCTGGGGCGACTTCTTGGAATTGCGTAAGCAATACCTTTTTCCCCACAGTACCTTAGGTTAGAAGAAAATGTTTGTGCTGGATGCTCTGCGATGTTGCTCCTCTGGACCAGACCTCCGGATTCCTGGGTCTGGTGACTGAAGGCAGGATAATGGGTGGGGTAACTCGGCAGCAGTCTCGAGGGAGGACCTGTTGCTAGACTTTCATCAACTTCTTGGTTCACTCTGCGATTTTGGCGCCTTTTCTGCAGCACCAACAAAGGACACTGATGGCCCAGTCAATCTTCTTCACTTCCTGCAGTCCCACACTCTGGTGAGGGGGTCTTGGCAAGTTGGATCGGATCTCTGGAGTGTCCTTACGGGTTCAGCAAAGATTTGGACAGATTCGGCATTTCCGCTACGATAAACTCGAAATGGGAAGAAGGTCTCCTGGAATTGGGTTTCCGCAGCTCTGGAAGCTCCTAGGTTCTTGGGAGATGGCTAGTTTCAAAGTTCGTTTTGGGACTGGTTGTTCCCACCAGCCATAGGGAAGGAGTCATCCTCTTTGGATGTCCTCTGTCGCACAGAAAATGGGGTCAGGACATCAGTGGCTGCTTCAGTGTTGCAAAAGGTCTGCAGGCATCTCTGGTCCTCTTCTTCTTCGGTTACATCTGTTTCCAGTGGTCAACCTACTTTTCACTCCAGAAGCCTCACCTTTTATACAGTTCCAGCACACACTCCTATGCAATTTCTCTCAGCCTTTTGCTGAAAAGGGGTGTTTGGCTGTCCGATCAGGACAGCCAGACCCCCTCTGGGGGCTGGTCCTATTCAGGCAGTCTGGCAGACAAAGGACATGGAGGTGGAAAACTCCTCCCCTACATTCTGCCTGACCAGGCACTGTGGAGCCTAGGCGGGGATACCGCCTGGTTCCCACCAAAGGCAAAACACACGCTGACCTCCCCTCCCCGAATGGTAGGAGGGCTAACAAAGAACAACCACGCTAGTAATGGCAAAAAAGAAAGGGAGGCCCCAAGTTGGTACTTTGGTGCCCCTATTGCGTACTACTGAAGCTATGGACGTAGCCTGCTGTGCAAAAAATACACAATAGTTGGTAGAACAAGTCCACTGCCACCAGCCATAACTAGGTGATTGTGACTAAAATGTCACACGAGTAGAGAGAAGGGGAATACTAGATATCCCTTTGGCACTCCACTGAAGGTAGTGTGTGCCAATCTCTGACTATAGAGTTTTGGAAGAGCTACTAAGTATAGTTACTTGAGGATACAGAAAAATAATCTTAAATGAAGAACCTAAGAGTCCCCAGCAGCACTGCCCATAAGGAGCTGTGTGCGGCAATAGTAAAACACAGATGCCTTTAAGAGCTATGGAGCAGACAGATTCCATAGTACAGGTAGAATACAAAGAATAGAGTTCCAAAAGACAAAGCCCACAAGAATGAATGAGGGCAAAGGCTCCACTCATTCAGGATTAGAAGAAAAAGATCCAGAGTCCAGCAAAAAGTGCAGGGGTTTCACTAG
Source organism: Ambystoma mexicanum (assembly GCF_040938575.1). Classification (NCBI taxonomy): domain Eukaryota; kingdom Metazoa; phylum Chordata; class Amphibia; order Caudata; family Ambystomatidae; genus Ambystoma; species Ambystoma mexicanum. The sequence continues at coordinate 427,868,516 of NC_090936.1, read as the reverse complement.
GAGAATGGATGAAGCATTAAAATAAATCTCCCTAACAGGGAGGTAGGGTAGTAGGTAGATTTTTTTTAGATAGACTAAGGCTAATAGAGAGGCTGTTAGATTGGATTTCTATTCATATAGCGCTGTATACCAAAGTGCTGTACAGAAGTAAAAACAGTGCAAGTAATGTGAAACAGAGTTAAAAAGCACAGCTAACCAGTAAGACAATTTAAGAGATTTAAGATGATGCCTATCGAAGAGGAAGCGCGTTCCAGAGAGAAAAGGAGCGAAAGCAGGAATTGGCACAATGGGGCAAGGGACAATTACAAGAAAATGGGACTGGAAACGGAGAGAGTGAGGTGGGAAATGAAAAGAGATGAGATTGGAGAGATAGGGTGGGGCAAGACCGTGATGGCATTTGTAAACTAGAGCGAGAAAATTAAACAATAGCCGTGTCTCAAAGGGGAGCCATTGAAGGGAAGGAAGAGCAGGGGCAATGAAATTGCAGGGGGAGCTAATGTTTCTGCAGCACGCCCAGTGTGAAGTATCTTTTGTGAGCTGCAGTGAGCGGTGACTTTGAGGAGATTTGGGACCGATGGGCCACAGGATGGAAGATTAGTCATCGAGAGCTGCAGGAGAGGTCGCTTACACATCTGCTGTTGAGCCGCATTGAGGAATCCTCCGAGTGAGCCCCGGAAACGGCGTGGAGCAGTGTGGAGGCCTGGGCACAGGGCTTTCAGTTTAACAGAGTGCCGTAGCTGCTGGCGGGCCGTGTCAGAGGCAGAGCCCCAGCGGCTCGCGTTGAGCCTATAGCCCCGGATTGTCTGTTCCGCTGCTCGCATCAGCATTGGTGATAGCCAGGCCCTAGAGAGTGGACTGCCTGGATAATCTGATGCCAGTGTGCTGTTTAAAGGCCAGCTTTAGCCCCAGGTGGGTTGCAGATATTTTCTATCTGGCTGGCTGTGGTGTTATTACTGGAGCGGGCGTCCCACTGTTTATGGTGCCTGTGGGGTCTGATCGCTGAATTGGAGGCACATCTCAACACTTACTAGCCAGGCAGTGATCGCTGCTCCTTCCTGGAGCTTGCAGTGCGGCACCTCCTTTCAAGCACTTGCTAACTTGTCTTGGCACTGTCCCCCTATGGCCCAGCCTGGAGTGTCTGAGACTTGTGCTATTATCCTGCTCTTAGTGGATTGCTCGGGTTGGCTGACTGGCACCCAAGAAATGACCCTCTATATCAAGTGGGGGGGGGCACATTCGACACCCCACCCCCGTACCCCAGTACACCGATCTTCAAATCACGTATGTCTACCAGCAAGAGTGAAGCCCACAGGAGTGAAGGTCGTGGGTGTTGGCATCCCGGCTGGTCGGATTCTTAGCAGCTTTGGAGTAATCTTAACGGTGTGAAAGAGGAAGTACTACTTACACAGCTCCTAACATGGGTAAGAGGAAAGCAGAGGGCAATGCTCCCCTGGGTGGTAGACAAAATAAGATAACAAGAATGTCTAAACCAATAAGAAGTGAACTCCTTGATCATGGAGATTAAGGATTTGCTGATTGATATAGATGGACTAAGCAGTGTCAACTCTATGGATTTTCCTGGGGGGCCAAACCAGGCAAACTATGATCCTATAGCTGCCCTGACCTCTTCTTCCAGTTGTGCTGTGCAATCAATTGCAACTGATCTTATTTCTTTTTGTGAACACGAACCAGTGCAGAGCGAAGGCAAAGTGAGCCCATTTATCCATGACACTAAGGAGGACAGCCTTGCACCCTTTGAGGTGGCTTATGTACCAGGGCAATTGTGGGGAGGAACTTCGTCCTGCCAGTCAATCTAGCAGGGGGGGGTGTGGTACAAATATTATTGAAACATATCCCACTGTAACGCCCCAGCCGGATCTTTTATGGTTAGAGCATACATCTGTTAGTAAACAGGGGATGGGTTCCGTGGGCTTACCAGAGGAACGCACCAGTGTCATTTTAGAATCCATTTCAGTTGTTGAAGGTTCTTATAGCTTGACTCATTCAAGTAGTGTTCCTATATCCAATCGATTTGAGTGCTTGTCTGATGTTCCTCACACTCAAGACAGCAAAGAACACTTCAGTGACCCCTGCTTGGAAGGTGGTTTCCCGCAGTAAAAGGAGGAAGTCGATGGGGCGACAACCAAAGATGAAAAAAAACGCTCATATGTCCGGGATACTCTCAAAAGAAAAGCTGCTTCAGACAGGGGTACCAAGACTTGTAACATTGAAGCACCTGAATATTTGGAAAAGTCCAAAACAGCATTTAAACGTGATGACATGTTCAATGAACTTAAATAACTAATAGCCCACAAAATGTCAAACTGGCTCTCTGAGCTATCTGGAGTTTTCAAGGAGATAAAGGAAAAGTGTTGCTGTTGAGTGCCCCACCTCCAAAGATAGGTGCCCCAGTGATTTCAAGATCAGAGAAGTCTTCAGTGGACAGTACTAAACCTACTAAGCCACCATTTTACCTCCCTCCCCTCCATCCTCCTTTTAAATAACTTATTGTTGGCTATTGATAGGCACACTAGGTACCATAGTGGGTCTTGGCCACCTCTATCCACAAATGTGCATGTTTGTTGGTGTCCTAATATAACATACCCCCCACATGTAAGGCTATCTGGTTCAAACCTTGATCCATTAGGGAGGTTAAGAGGGTACGGACAATAAAATGGTCATCATCCTGACTTTAGAAAAGAATAGTCATGTTCAGTATTCATGATAAATGTGCCTAGGTTGTCAAGTGGGACGTATGAATCCCCTGAATTTCTGGTTAACAAATATATTTTTTGGATTCGCCATAATAAGGGCTACCTTTCAATCGTTAGCGAGGATATTGTGAGATCTATGCGGGGCTCAAATGTAGGCTCTAATTTGACTACATGCAAAGAGTTTGTGTATCAGAGGACTTAGTGAAAGGTCTACTGAGTATCGACTATAGGTGCTACGCAAGCGAAAAACTTGCAATTATAATCAGATCCTGGGATTTCTTCTGCTCCACTTGTCAAGCCCCTCTTGGACAAAAGAATGATAAGCAATGTCCCTTGTAACCCCATGGTCCTTCTCTTTTGGGTTCTAGTGCCAAGGGTACTCTGCAGAGGCAGGATATGACCAGATGAACTAGTGACCTTGAGGCAGTGGACTGTCTAAATGAAGGGGAAAGTAGTAGAATGGATGAGGTTTGTGGCCATACATTTCTTTCTCGGAACATTGCGGCCGTCAGTAGGTTGTTGACAGACCCGGACTGGTGTTCCTTTATGCGCAAGTTCCACATCATAGCACTACAGGAGACCTGGGCAGTCAACCCAGTATCTTTTCAGGGGTATCAGTCTTTTCACATACCAGCAATCAAGGGCTTGAAGGGAAGGCTGTCTGGTGGCCTTTCAATTTGGCTTGATCTCGCCCTTAATTGGAAGATTAAGGTAATTCAAACTGACAGCCCACATCTCCAAATGTTTTTTATCTGGGCCAGCAAGGAAGGCATCTTTGCCTATGTAATATCTATAATAGTCCCTTGCTCAGCAAGGTTTGTCCACCTTGGAAGGTCTCCAACTTGAAATTTTAACTAAGTTTGACCCTTTGCCTGTAAAATGAAAAATATTATTGTTGCAGGGGTTTTTAATCCTCAGTTGGAACCACTAAGAGAGCTGAACGGACAAAGGGACGCTGACCAAGATCTTTCCTGCAACATTCCATCTCTGGTGGCAGTCCCGCCCTCTCTCACCCCCACTAGAACCCCCTGTTTGGCAGTAGTCTGCGTTTCCTGTCAAATGTGTGCCTGGGTCGTGTAATGGGCGATTTGTCAGGGATCAGCCAGCACAGTTCTCTTGTAATGGGGCAAATGGAAACTCCCATATTGATGAGATTTTAATTTCAATAATTGACTGAGGTAAAATTGAGATATACCCCAGATCGGAGAGTAACAATTTTCTGCTTACGATTTGTTTAATGGTTTTTGTTTCCGGCTGCCCTAAATTATGTGACACCCTCTGTGGCTAAGCACTACCAATTTAAGGGCCTTTCTGCAAGTCATTAAAATGGGTGCCCATTAATGACAGTATAATTGAATCTCGCATCTACGATGCTATTCTCCCGAATTTAGAAAATATTTTCAAACTGGTTTTTACTGACAAGTCATTGTTAACTGAGTATGAACACATGAAAGGCAAAATTCTTCCTTTTGTGTCAGCTACTGTTAGGAAAATGGTGGCTCCCCCCCCTTGGTACAATGAAGAGTGCCGTTTGGCAAAAAGGGAAGTTGAAAATTGTATTACCGCAAAACATGGTATGTACAGGGTTAAGCTCAGAACAATGAGAGCTAATTATAAAAGCTTGACGAAGTCAAAATAGAATCGAATATAAATGGAGAACCCCCACAAAATTTGCTCCGATCTGGGGATAATTCCCTTTTCTGGAAGCTAGTGCATGATGGGGACCGAATGATGATCAATCTGTCCAAAGCAGCATTAGCAGTGAAGTCGGGAAGTTGCATTTTTTCTAGGCTTTACTTTGATTGCTCATCTCCCCTGCCTTCTGCACGATACCAAGTGCTCTGGCGTCACACCCTGTGAGTTTCTTGGTGACCGAGGTAGAAATAGCCATGGGTTAATTTAAGAGGGGTAAGGCTGCGGGCCCTGACCTACTGCCATTTGACCTTTTCAAAGACGAGGTGGGTGTGTGGGCTCCAGTTCTCAAGATTTTTAACATGATTTTAGCCCAGGGACTTGTCTCAAGCTCCTAGCTCAGTGCTATGATCGTGCTAATATATAAAAAAGAGGGCAATGTTTAATCCCTCGAATTATCACCAGTTATCTTTTAGATGGGGCAGGGAAGCTTTTTGCCAAGATTATATTGCACCACCTCCAGGAATGGGCAGATAACAATATAATTAGCGACCTACAGGCCGGGTTTAGAAAAAACAGAGGTACAATGGATCAGTGACTAATATTTGTATATGTTGATTTTAAAGTATACACTATTGTGGAAAATTAATTTATGTGGTATTTTTAGATTTAAAAACTGCTTTCGATTAAATTTCAAGGGTGATTTTTATGGAAGATTTTATTGTCCTTGAAAGGTTCCCCCTAGCCTAATTTCTATAATTATCCAATTACATTCTGGAACTAATGCCTGTGTTTATTTTGGTCTGGGTGGTGAGTCTCCCCCACAGTTTGCAATCAATACAGGAGTAAAACAGGGATGTGTCTTGGCCCTACTTCTTTTTAATATATATATCCAAGAAATCATTGATGTACTTTTAATTGGGTGCCAAGACCCCCCCCCCCCCTCTGAAAATGTCTGCTGATAAATATCCAGCACTCTTTTATGCAGCCGATGCCATTTTAATAACAACTCCTTAGGGTCCAGAGAATTCCTTATCCTTTTATGTGGCAAAATACAAGCAGCTTCAATTAAATCATAATATTGCCAAGACTAAATCAATGGTATTCAACCACCGCTATCAAAAACACAAATCCATACACCTGGAAGTAGATTTTATCGCAAATGAGCAAGTTGACCACTTTGACTACCTCTGGGTAAGATTCCAGGAGTATCATGGTTGGGCACACAAGTGGGTAAAGCAGCGACTAATCTTGATAATCTCAGTGGAGCTTTTAGGTCCTACTTTGTGCGGCATGGGAGCAGTGCCGTATCCCCAGCCTTAGGTTTGTATGACACAGGTTTTACCTGTGGTTCTTTACAGATTGGAACTCTGGGGGTTTAATTGTGATGTACTAAATATTAAGGATAATAAATTTTTGAAACATCTGTTGATATCCCTATAACTGCTCCTTCAGCTATTACCCAATTAGAGGCTGGCGTTACTGTAATAGGTGCCAAGGCCATGTTTAGTTCTGCCTTTCTCAGGTTAAGAATTTAGAACCAACCAGGACTGGGTAAAAGCAGAGCAGCATTAGCCCACTTGCTGTCTTTGATTTGTGGGACACGTAATTGGTTTGCACATGTAAAGAATATGCTCCACATCTTGGATGCTTCAGCACTGTGGACAAACCGGTACCTCAACCTCAAGACAATCTTCTCCAGACTCTTGAAGTCACCTCCACAACCTTCCTTCTGTAACGGACTATGTAGCAAAAGAGAAGAGAGCAGGTCCCTCGAAAATGGAACGAGGGGCAAACAAGGGCACACTACTAACAATATAATTGTTAAAGTTCTTTACATTTTTCACTGCAAAAGAAATTCTTTTCATATATTTTATATTGATGGTTTAATACAATTTCAAGCTTAACCTGAGGTTGGAAGATTATTCATACAAAGTAATTCATGACATTACTGTGTATACAGTTTCAAACAATTCTCTATTGTTCAACAATATCTCAATAACAAGTACCTCATGTTTATCAAAGAAATATTCTTCATTTCACATATCATTTTTCTGAATACAAATGAGTTCAACTTTTGTAGTCAGTTGGTTCCAGTGACTCTCAATGGCAGATGTTTTGATCATTCGTTCCTGATTTGGATTGCCAGGAAATATTGCAGCATGATCATTATAGATTGACGGTCGGCATGTACTAGGTTATTGATTCCTATCTATGTAGGTTTGAATTGACATTTGTATATATGGATTGATGTTGTCTGTAATATTGTTCACTTCTGGTGGCGCTGCAGCGACTTACCCTGTTACCAGGAGAGACAGACGCCAACGCAATCAAACTTGAGAGGGAAAGCTGGCCACCCTGCGCATGCCTTTAAGAAAGTCGCTGCAGCGTCCCAGAAGCAAAGAATATTACGGACAACATCAATCCATATATACAAACGTCAATTAGAACCTAGAGAGATAGGAATCAATGGTACATGCCGACCGTCAATCTATAATGATCATGCTTCAATATTTCCTGGCAATCCAGATGAGGAACGAATGATCAAGACATTCGCCATTGAGTCACTGGAACCAACTGACTCCACAAGTGATTGACCCAGTTTATACATCATTGTGACAGAAAGCAGTCCACATACAGAATACTAGGAAAGACCTAAAACTGGCATATGAACATTGTTGAAAGAGTGAAGGGCATCCGGCCCACCCATTATTCCAAGAATATAATTACTCCTGATATCTCTACCTGAAGAAGGGCGCGAGAGCCCGAAACACATAGTAGCAGATCGGTGACACCCATCTGTACAATCAAAATAATCCCTATCGAGATATCTGGACTGACAAATATTGAACTCATTTGTATTCAGAAAAATTATATGCAAAATTAAGAATATTTCTTTGATAAATATTAGATACTTGTTATAGAGAATTGTTTGAAAGTGTTTACACAGTAATGCCATCAATTACTTTGTATGAATAATCTTCCAACCTCAGGTTAAGCTTGAAATTGTATGAATTTAAACCATCAATATAAAATCTTTTATGAAAAGAAGTTAGTGTGGTGAAAAATGTAAAGAACTTTAACAATTATATTGTTTGTAGTGTGCCCTCGTTGCATTTTCGAGGGACCGGCTCTCTTCTCGCTTACCTGGTCTGGTAGCACAGATCCAACAAGGAGCACCTGGAAATTAATAATAACAAATCTATTATAAGGTATTTTGTTAATGTTAAGAGGAAACTGTGTGCACCTCTACAATCTACTATCACTACTATATAGCAAAAGTAATTTCCCCTAGAGTAAACTGAGAACAGAAAGTGTTTCTACATACAATAGAGACATTGTGCAGAAGAGTATGTTTTGTGTAGGATATTTCTACCTCATACTTGGTAGCAGGATGAAAGGCTGCCCCTACAAAATGTGAATAGTTTCTGCAGACCAGATGGACATTATTAGCAATGTAAGAGAATCCACAATTTGTAGGGGCTTTAAGTATAATTCCAGGGGCGTGGCCAAGCAGCCATGACATAGGACGTTCCTCAGACCGTCTCCTGCTGATCCTTGCAAGATCCTGAGGTATATGGATACCTAAACTGGAGGATGAGTTACTGGAATAGCACCTAAAGCTATGTGAAATCATGCTGTGCAGAACAAACGCTTCCCATACGAAAATTAAATTGTAGCTTTGTAGCTACTGTGGAAACTGTAGCAAGTGCGAAATACGGCGCTCTCCGAGTAAAATGGCGGCCGGACCCGAATGCAGACGCCTGTTGAAGAGGCAAGCCCGCCGAGCGATCTAAGGAAAGCACCTGTGATTAAACAGAAATGCAGCACACACACATAGGAACTAATGTGGATGCACACCTCGAGGGACCCGAAGGGGGTGTATACTGCTAGAGGAGTGAAGCTGACGCCGGAATCAGAGCCCCGGCAGTATGACGTGCAGAATGACAGAGCGCATCCCACTCTTCGTAACAGGGCGCTCTAAGGAAGGAGTGTGCAAGTAGTAGGTACGGGAGCCCCTACCTAACCTACAAGCCCGCTGGGGTGTGCGGGGAGCGGAGTGTGATCTGGCGGACAGGGCGGAGTGAGCGGAAGAAGGGGTGCAGACGGAGCCACCCTGCGCGGATGGCTGCCGAACATGGTGCTGCATTATTGATGCTACACTACCCTAGCCGCGGATGGAGGCACGGTAGATGCAGGCCGCAACAGGGACACACGAATTTGTGTAATTGAACATTCCAAACACTATAAACAAGCGGGCACGAAATCCTAGAAGAACCGCCGCTGTGAACAAAGGACGTGGGCGGGGCCGCAGCTACCCAGCACATCGGAGCGCATATTGATGCTGCGGACGGACCGGGACCGGCGGTGGGGCCTCGAGGCACAACTGGTGTGGGGCGCCTGCGAGGACGCTGGCGGACCGCACCAGAAGCGTAAGAAGAGCAACAGCGGTGGACAGTGTACCCTGCAACAACCGCGGGACAGGCGGTTGATTTGTTGGCTGCGGAACCCAGCCCTGAACAAGATGGCAGTCAGTGCCCAAGCGCAGTACCCCGGACACGGCCATGACAATCTTCCTGTAAACGTGAGCAGGATGGGTGCAGAATCAGAACGCCAGGCGCCCAGAGGACACTGTGCGGCGGGGGGCTCACAGCAACACAACAAACTAATGTACTGGCAATCAGCCCGAGAGCCAGGCAACGCAAGACTGCCCCGCGTTGCAGTATAATTGTAACAGGCTCGAGAAAAGCAAAGGTGCAATACGGGTGCCCCATGGGAGTGCACCCGAGGGGAAAACCACGGCATAGCGCACAACCGGGAGGCAAACGCAGCTGCCAGCCGAATAAACATAGCAGCGACAGTGAGGTCCAATAGGGCCTTAAAGAAATGGGACAAGGCTAAGGTGCCCGCCTAGAGCGAAACACTGAGCTGCAAACAAGAACCGCCGACCCCGACACAGAGCCGGCACAAGAACACTAAATCTCAAGTGGGGTGGCAGCAATAAGGCCCAACAAGGGCCGGTGCACCAAAGCAGCGGTGGCAACAGCAGCCAGTGAAGTGGGAGAGCACAACCCACTTGAAAGTCAATACAAATAGAAACTGCAGCCCTCCGCTGGAATCACAGCTGACCACAAAACTGCCTCGTAAAACTGGAGGCCATACCCTTGACAGCCTAACTTAAGTCGTAAAACAGCAGCGAGATGGCTAACAAACAGACTAAGACCAAAGCGAAATAACCCACGCTGGAGGAATTTGCTAGGACCCCGCAGCCGACGGAAGGGGCTAAGAGTAAAGAGAAGATCCCCTCCACAGACTCCACCACGGCACGAAATTACCAGCAGATCCTGGAAGCGATTGCCGATCTGAAACTAATGTGGGAACCCAAACTGGAGTCCACCATGGTGGAACTGAAAGCAGCACTGGAGCTCAAAGTGGAAGCAGTCCAGGAGGAAATGAATCTACTTAGACAGGATGTAGGAGCGCTAGCGGAACACAAAGGCAAACTGGAAAAAGTGTCCCCAAACACGGCAGCATGTGCGTCCCACACATCGGCGATCCACATCCTGAGACAACTGGTTAGCAACCTGGAGAATAGAGCGGAAGAAGCAGAGGGACGTGCTCGGAGAAATAACATACGCATCGTGGGATTTCCGGAAGGGGCAGAGGGATCAAACCCGACAAACTATGTCAAGACGATGCTGCTGCAAGAAATAGATGGAGGGGCGCTCACCCAAGGCTTTGCAGTGGAAAGAGCGCACAGAGCCTTAACTAGGAGGCCACCACCAGGTGCTCCCCCAAGACCAATAATCGCCAAAATCCTGAACAATCGAGATAGGGAGAAGATCCTTGTACATTTCCGGAAAGGAGGCACGATACAAAGGGCATCGGCGAACATTACAGCGTACCCGGACTACACACTCTTGGTGTAGAGACGACCAATCAACTATGGGTCAGTGAAGAAAAGATTGCCAGAGGCGGGCTACAAATACATGTTGATGTACCCGGCTAAACCGAAGGTGTACCACAATAATAGACCCCTGTTCTTCGACACCCCTGAGGAAACGACAGAGTGGTTGGATGCCCAGAACTGCCTGTTGGAATCAGACAACCAGAAAGAAGACAGAGCAGATAAGTAAAATAGCGACGGCAGTCTACGAGGTGCCACTAAACCAGACACTGGGACTGGAATATAAGATAGGGCGAATCCAGCTGTGATAGATATGATATGGGTTGCATATACATAGGAGCCCAGGTAGTGCGAAATAGCGCAAATTGCAGGAGACCCGAGGAGCTCGCTCTCACACCCCCATAATTAGCTTAGTTAGGCTGCCGTTAGACCGATAACCCCTTGCTGGGTTCTTGAGATCAGTATCACAGAGTAAAGAACCAAATGCAGGATAGCCTGAGATCCAGGGATGGAGCTGGGCAACAGTTGGGAAAAGGGAGGGAGGGAGGGGGGTGGGGAGGGAATGGGGATGTGTGCAGTGAATTTAGTTGGGGAGACCGGGGGGTGGTGGGGTTAGTTGAGGAGTTTGTGTTAAAGAACAGGGAACGAGCTTACACTCAGGCCAAGCTAATTGGAAAAGGAGGACAAGGAGGGAGGAAGAAGGGATACGATATGGATGATAATGGGAGATCTTAGAATAGTAACATGGAATGTCAGAGGCCACAACAGCTACCTGAAGAGGAATAAGGTAATATATTTGAGAAGGCAAAAAGTAGACATAGCCCTGTTGCAAGAAACCCACATCACCAGAGAGAAACAAGGTGGTTAAGAAAAAGTGGAGAGGGACCACCATAGGAGCGACATATTCAGCCTACGCCAGAGGGGTAATCACCTGGGTGGCACCACACGTGCCCTTCCAACTGCTTCAGACCACGGTGGAACCAGACGGGAGGATGGTAGTGATGCGGGGGCTGCTAGAGAACAGAGAACTGTGCATCATAAATACATGTGCCCCTAATCAAGTCACAGTGGCCTACTTCAAGGCACTATATTGTAAAATAAGCCCCCACATAGGAGGCACGGTCATATGGGGAGGGGACTTCAATTGTACACTGCACCCCAAAATGGACAGGTCAGACACTAAATTAGACAAACGCACCCCTGCAGCGAGAACATTGCAGGCCGTGCAGAGAGACTTTGGCCTAGAAGACATATGGAGGCAGCAACACCTGAACGATAGGCACTACTCGCACTATGCCGCCCCACACAACCTGTACACGAGACTGGATTATATGTTTGCCACTCCGGAACTTGTTGGGGAAATGACAGGCTCAGAATACAAGGCGCGAATACTATCGGATCATTCCCCTCTGGTCTTGGCATGGCGACACCAGCCCGCCAGAACAGAATCCCAACGTGGAGGCTTAGAGCCGAAGCACTGAAGGATACTGCTTTCCGAGAGGAGTTAAGGGAGGAGATAATCGGGTATTTTGACAACAACACAGGGAGTGTGGAGTCAGAGGGAACCCTATGGGAGGCCTTTAAGGTGGTAGTTAGAGGGGCGGCCATATCTAAATCTAGAGGGCTCCAAGGGGGCTTAGAGCGAGAGCTACAGGAGACAGAAAAGAAACTAGAAGGAATCATGAAAAGAGGGAGCACCTCACAGGGGGACGCTGAGCAGGTGTGCCAACTACAACAGGCGTGTGGTGGACTCTGGGAGAGGCTTTTGTAATCTGAACTACAAAAAATATATTGAAAGGCAACATGCAGGGGGGGACAAACCGGGGAGGCTTCTCGCATGGCTATACAAGAACGAGACACCAAGACCAGCAATCAGGGAGACATTGGGAGAAGAGGGCCAAGTCCGGAATACCCAGGAGGGAGTGAACGGGGGATTATATAGATTTTACAAACGCCTCTACAAAGACGCAGGGGAGACTGCAGAGCAGGAGACGCTAGAAGACTTGATTTACCAAAATTGAGTGAGTAAGAAAGGGAGAATCTAGATGCCCCTATCACATTAGAGGAATTAGAGACAGTGGTATTACACCTGCCCACGAGCAAAGCCCCGGGCACAGACGGACTCACCAGCTAATTTTATAAAACGTATAGACAGGAAGTGCTTCCCTCACTGTTGGCAATGCTAAACAAGGCTTTTGAGAAGGGGAGACTGCCAGAATCCCTAAGGGAGGCAGTAATCATTCCGCTCCTCAAACCTGATAAGCCAAGCATGGATTGTGGGTCGTACAGACCCCTATCCATGTTAAACCAGGATAGCAAAATCCTAACGACAGTGTTAGCGAACCGATTGAAAAAGGTAATAAACAAACTCATACACCACAATCAAACTGGTTATGTCCCAGGCAGAAGCATAACCAACAACCACAGAAGGCTACTCCATATCATAGAACAGGCAAAGGGTGACCCGGGCGAAATAGCAATAGTCTCGCTAGACGCAGTGAAAGCCTCAGTAAGGTGGCCATGGATGCTGGCGGCCCTGAAAGAGTATGGGATGGGACAAGGGTACCTGTGATGGTTGAAAATGGTGTACAGCTCCCCAATAGCCAGGGTTAAAACGTGGGCGATAATTTCAGATAAATGTCAGCTCAGCAGAGGCACGAGACAGGGATGCCCACGGTCCCTGATGCTGTATATCCTGGCACTAGAACCACTAGGAATCTGTCTAAGACAGCGGTACGAAGAAATAGGAGTACACACTAAAGGGGAACCACACCTGATATTGTATGCAGATGATATGCTGCTATACCTGCGTTTCCCAGAGGAAAACTTGTAATATATCCTGGAGGTGTGATGGAGCACTATGCGACTCTCTTGGACATAGCAGTGAACCCCAAAAAGTAATGCATGTTCCCTGTGGTGATGGGGGGGATTTACCAGATCACGGAACTTAAAAAATATTTGTAAACTCAAGGACCTGGCTTACATTCTGGCCAAAAGGAGAAGAACCATGGGGTGGAAAGTAGCTCACAGACACAGATTAGACGTATGGTGGAATGATCTCCTGAAATGGGCAGATGCCGAGACCATAGCATGGTATGAGGCAGCTAGTAGAGGGGTGGGGGGTGAGATGAAGTGGGACCACTTATGGCATGGAGACAAATGGTTGCCACTCTGTCTGGATCCTCCCTTGTCGAATCAAGCGAATGCGACACGTCCGTGAACAGCGAAGGGGACTAGCCCCCTGATAATAGAAATCTGTGGAACTGAGGAGGAAGCTCGAGTTAAAGGGGAGGGAGGGGGGATGACGGTAACAAATACAATGTAAATAAATGCTATGCAGCAAGTAACCGGAAATATCGGGTGTGTTGGTTATGTTTTGTATGTTGTAACAATCAATAAAAATGTATTAAAAATACATTGAAAAAGTATAATTCCAGAGACTGTGTTGATGCTAAGGAAATGCAGAGAAATGCATATTGAAGTTGGAACTTTTGCCACATCCAAAAGGAGAACGCCTAGACATTTGGAGTGGTTTACCACCAACAGAACTCGGCACACCCAGGAAAATGTCGTGGAGCTTTAGAACATATGAATTAACAATTAATATTGTTGGCAGAACCTGCATTTGTCAGTTATAATATAAGATAATGTGTTTCCAGCCATTGTATCTTGCCTTGCTTTTCATTAACACAGCATTTCGAATGGATTGTGTCCTCCAACGTATTCCACATCTTTGACATGTAATGTTTCGGCAGAGGGCGCCCTGCGTCGATGGCGTTGGGTCGATGTCCCTTGAAGGCCTATGTTGAGGATGACATCATCGGATGTTATAAGTAGCACGCACAGCGCCTGTAGCTTCAGTTCCGTTTTTTCCGCAAACATGTTTGCTTCGAGAACTCGGCGTGCCTCGTTTTATCTACTTCGATAATATCTTCTTCTTCTGTCCCGCTGACCCCGCGGTCTGCCTTTAAAAAGTGCTGGGACTGTAAGTCCAAGATGTCCATTACAGACCCGCACCTTATCTGCTTGTGGTGTCTGGGCAAGAGCCACGACACAGACGCCTGCTCGAAGTGCCAGTTGTTGACTGCCAATGCCTTGCAGGAGCGTAAGGGGAAATTGCAGGTAGGTCGGGTGTCCAAACCCCGTAAATCCAAAAAGACCACTGGTCTTTCCACTGATGACTCGAGGGGTGACTCTCCCTGTCGGAGGAAATCCAGGGGATCTCGGTCCCGGAGTGATTCCCTCCACTCATCCTCCTCGCTGAGGCACTCCCGGAGGCGGCATCACCGCTCACCTTCCCAGTCCTCATCGGATGATGGCTCTGCGAGGAAAGTGGCTTGTCCCACTAAATGCTCTACTCCGGAGGAATGGGAGGCATTCAGGGAGAAAATGCTGAAGATTTTTCAATCTCGGGGCACGTTTCTGTCCGCACCTTCGGTTGAAGCCGGCAGGGAACGGTCTTGGTCCGATGCTCGCGCACCCTCAGGCCCGGGCAGTTGGTGCAATAAACATCAGGAACAGTCAAGGTCCAGTTCTGACAAGGCTCTTGTAGATCGCCAGAGATGTGCCAGATCCAGGTTGCGGTCTTCGTGCCCAACGAAACTGTAGAAGTCTGGGAAGGTATTGAGGAAGGCATTGACACCGTTGGCGCTGTGTCCATCGAGTGCAGCTGTCGGGGCTTTACCCTCGGTCAGGCCCTCTGAGCCTTCAGCGGTCCTGTCCACGCCGAAGCAATCAATACCCTCAACGCCATCGGGGCCTAAAGGCCAGAATTTGACGTTGGAGGTCTCTGTGGCTGTGGATCCTCCGAGAAAGGATCTGTCTAAGACTGTGAAGCCTACTCTTGAATCCAGGTCTGCTCCTGCACCTAGGAGGGAGTTCTTTCATTCTCTACAGAACATATATGAGGAGAGGTCTGATGTGGAGTTAGAGCCTTTTGATATTACTGGTGAAACACCTGAAGCTCCTGACATTGTCTTTTCTGAGGACAGTCAGATGGAGGATCTGCGTCAGTCTTTACATGTTGCCAGTGGCCTTGACACATCTCCTGAAATGGAGTTTGGTAGGCCAGAGCCTGGGTCCCCTGCTGAATCCTTCTATAGGAGGTTATTGTCGAGAGTTACGGAGTACCGAGGGTGGTCCGGCCCTCCAGTTGAATTCGATCAGGATGACCTGACTGACATTTTAAATCAGGATCCATCCACTGACCCAGTGTTGCCTTTTCACATGGCGTTACAGAAAAGGGTGGCTACTACTTGGAATACCCCAGAGTCTCTTCCGGCGGTCAACAAGTTGTTGACTAAGAAATACCACCCATCCAGTAGCGACCCCAGCTACCTATCCACATACCCCACTCCTGAGAGTTTGGTGGTTCAGGCGGCCACCTCGAGGCAGGTAGCGTACCCTACCATCACTCCTGATAGGGACGACAAGCACTTCGATGGATGGGCATGCACGGTATTTCCGGCTGGGAGTATGGCACTGAAATTGGCCAACTCCACCTGTGTCTTAGCAAAATTTTCGCACACTCTGGAATTGTGTATGTCTGGCAGCTGAGCATATTCCCAAAAGGGATGGGTTTCTTGCTATTGTACAGGATGGCAAGGATGCCATGTGTGAATCCCTTCAGTCTGGGTTGGACACGGCTGATCGTGTTAGCCGGTCCATGGCTCAAGCACCCTGATACACAGGTTTGCGTGGTCGCGGAAGTCGGGTTTGCACCAGATGTGCAGGGCAGTCTTCTCAACATGCCCTTTGACCATTTTCATTTGTTTGGCAATACGGCTGATGAGAGCCTTGAGAGGTTGCAGACCTCCAAAGCAGCTGCTAAATCTTTGGGGGCAGCTGTGCGTCAACTTCTGCCTTTTCGTCCTATAGGACAGCAGTGGAGGGGTGGTTCCTTTTGTTACTAACTCCTCTTTTGGTACAGCGAGAGGAGCAGCCAGTCAAAGGGGCCACCGTAGGGTTCCTCGTGGTGGACGGGGAAGAGGTGCCAAAGCTGCTCAAGCAGCTGCCTCTTTGCCTTCAGGCACTGCCGCAGCTGCTCCAAAACAGCTATGAGGCCAGGTCTCACTGTTCGCTGGTTGGGGGCAGACTGTGTCAGCATCTCGAAGAGTGGCAAGCCATTACTACAGATGCGTGGGTTCTGGAAACAATATCCCACGGCTACTGCCTACCCTTCCTAAATCGGCCTCACGACAATCCACCGAGGAAGCTCTCTTTGAAGATTCCGGATCCGCTCCTTGTGCAGGAAATCTTGACCCTGCTGGAGAAAGGCGCTATAGAACTAGTGCCTGTGGCGGAGAGGAACAAGGGATGGTATTTCCCATATTTTTTGATTCCCAAGAAAGACTGAGGACTGAGACCCATCTTGGACTTCCGTTGCTTGAACAAGTTCCTCAGGAAGGACAAGTTCAAGATGGTCACTCTTTCTCAGGTCCTTCGACTTCAGGATTGGTTGGTGTCGCTGGACCTACAAGATGCTTATTTTCATATGCCGATTCATCCAAAGTACAGAAAATACCTGAGGTTTGCGGTTGTTGATGGGGAATACCACTTGCCCATGAGAACATTTTTCGACAACATTTTTCGAGAGATTGGGGGTCCACACACTGGGGATCTTATTCCAGACGGGAAGTTCATTTCATGGGGTTCCCTAAGAGATAAGGTGCTTGGGTCCAAATGGGCAAACTTCCCGTATGCACCTGCAACTCCCCTACTACTGCAGTATGTCACAACTCCACAAACCACTAAGAAGCTGGTATCCTCCCTATATAGTCATTCGATCACAGAGAGTACCGGTTCGGGTGAAGGAGCTGACAGACGACCAATGGAGTATGATCTGTAAACAGACGCGCAAGCTATCCTTGAACAATCATTTCGATTGATACATTTAACATTTTTACATCAAGTGTATTATTCCCTGGCACGCCTGCCTAGGTTTTACCCTGACAAATCCGCCCCCTGTGTACGAGATGTGGATGTGACTCATCTGATTTTTTTTCTTGTCTCCTGGAACTGCCCTCAGATACTTCCTTTCTGGATTAAAACAGAGGCGGCTGTCTCCCAGATGCTATGAACTCAAATGCAATATCCCCCAGAACTGTGGTTGTTGTCCCTGGTTGAAGATGGGTCTCAAACTGAGAAGAAATTGGTGGGGATGGCATCAGTGGTTGCAATATCCTTAATAGCCAGGGCGTGGGGGAAACAAAGGGCCCCTTTTTTTCGGGAATGGCTGAACAGTATGTGTGAGAAGAGGGAAACTCAATATGCGCTGACCCTCCCAGACCATAGCAGACCACTGGATTACTGGGTTCCTTTCAGAACCTATATGTCTAGAGATATAGAGGACCTGGGGGGGCGTGGCTTGGCAGCCATGGACTAGGCTGCTCTTCGAGGGTGCTCCGTGGATTTGTACATTGATCCGGCCAAGCGCACTAATTTTGAGCATGAACTCCAACAGAGGAACATCATAAATGCAATGGGAACATATGGAGGCATCGACGTGCTTGGCTGTGTGCAGATTGATGGAACACAACAAGAGTTATAACTCTTTGTTGCCCTCCGCAAGCGCTGCAGAGTTGAAGGCAAAATGACGGCGGCCCTGATGCAAAGAAACCACCAGAAGTGAGGACCGCGATCGAAGTGAAGACAGACGTGACTGGAGAAGCGGACACCCCATGCGGGCGCCAACGGCAGCTGATTGTCAGAATAACTATCCGGCAACGCATCAAGCGACCTGATTGCCTGGAGTAGTCCGCCCTGGTGCACTCCGGAGTCCACTGCCGCGGGAATCACTCAACGGCACCCGTGATGGTGGCTTGTGAGACCTCCGACGCTCCGAAACCCAAGAAGTGAGACAACAAAGGAGCGGAGCGCCCATGGGACCGAGAGACTGCAAAGGCACCAGGAGCAGCGAGGGACCGCAGAGAACACGGCGGATGCCTCGAATGCATACGCGCGTCTGCAGTAGTAAATGCGATGTGCAGCGAGGAATAGATAGGACCCTGACGTTTATTGAGTAAAGCGCGCAATACCATCTCAGAACACTGTTGGTGACTCTGGCCGCGGAACAAAGACAAGTTAAACAAAGGGCAGAAATAGCCCGGCTTGAAGGCAAGCGCAACAGCGCACTGTGGTGGTGCCCCCCCCTATCCCCCTCTCCCCAAGCCCAGCAAACGAGCAGCACATAACGGGGACAAAAGACCGAGTGGCTGCCCAGGGGCAGATCTTGTGTAAACACATAACACCAGGCGAACACAACGCCACGGGGGTGGAGGACGACAGAGGCAAACCCTAGCCAAGTAACGGGCCTCAATGAGTAAAGAGGTGGCTACTGGAGGACGCACCCCCTGCACTCTATAGACGGGGGCAAGGAAGGAAAAAGGTTGTTGAGAAGAGGAACAGACACCCACAGTGAGGGGCAGGAGGAACAAGGGACGGCCAGAGGTGGGCATAGTTCGATAACCGGGCAAGAAGGCCCCGTGAAATAAGATCAAGTAGGCAGACCTAATGCCTGGCGGACGCTGTCATAATGGCACCCTAGCCCAGGAGGAAGGATCAGACACATTACCAATAGCCAATACGCATTGCTGCTGGTGAAGAGGTGGCACACGCTTGACATACAGGGGAGTGCCTTGAGGGCGCTGAGTAGAGACCCAAGCACTGGACTGCAGTAGTGCCGGGTCCCTCACAGAACAAACAAGCGGCACACAGGACTGAAAGATAAGCGGGTCAGAGCCGCAGATCCCCCACGTGGTGGACCAGCATGCCAAGGAAGAGGAGCATACGGCTAGCGGTGCCATAGAGAGCTTCACACCTGCGAACAAAGGTCCGGGGGTCGGCACAAGAAGCAGCATACCGCCGGGGAGAACCAACCTGTGTGGGAGACGGGCAGTGCAATGACACTTAAGAGGGGACAAAGCCAAGGGCAAACAGCCAACAATGGAAATCTTCAACAAACTGCAGCAGTCCCCGACCACCCCCACACAGGCCGTGGCCACCAAACCGGCTGACGCGAACTCGCCGAGGGACGACCACCGGATCCTGTCAGCCATAACGTAACTAAAATCCTCATGGGGGATAGCGATGGCGGATCTGAAAGCTACACTGGAAACTAGAATTGATGCAGGGGGAATAGAGGTCAACCTACTGAGACAAGATGTGAGAGCGCTGGCTGCCAAGGAGGTCCACATATTGAAACAACAGGTGTCCAACCTGGAAAATCGAGCAGAAGAGGCTGAAGGACGGGCAAGACGCAATAACATACGTGTGGTGGGACTACCGGAAGGAGAAGCTGGCCAGGATCCCACACACTATTTGGAGAACATGATCCAGGAAATAGGAGCTAGTAAGCTCTCCCAGGGGTTCGCAATTGAATGTGCGCACAGGGCCCTGATGAGAAGGCCTCAACCGGGGGCCCCTCCCCGCGCAATTATAGCAAAGATTTTGAACTACAGAGACAGGGAAAGGATCCTGGATTTCTTTTGAAAAGGTGGAACAATAACACGGGCGTCAGCAACGGTCACCGCATATCCGGATTACACTATGCTGTTGCAGAGACAGCACTATAACTATGTGACGGTGAAAAGGAGATTGCGCACAGCCGGATTCATATATATGCTTCTGTACCCCACGAAACTCAAGGTTCTACACAGAGGCAAAGCACACTTCTTCGAAACCCCAGAAGAGGCGGCATGCTGGCTGGACGCCCAGGGCTGCCCAGAGCATGGAGACGACCAGGAGCGTGATGGGCAGGATAAGTGACACAGCGCCATGCTTGATGTTGTTGAGGGTGGGTGTGACTACAGCAGGGACACCAGTTCGGGATCCAAAGGGCATGTTGGGAAATGTGAACGCTAATTAACTGCTACACTCCATAGCAGGATTTGTTGGACTGGAATATATATTGTGTTAGATAGATATGAGCTGCTTGAGTGCTGCGAACTGTGGTAAACTTAGGAGACACCGGATGTAGACGACCTATCCCCAGTAGGTAGAGCAGTAGAAACGCCACTAGGGCGAAATCTCCCTGCTGTGCCTTGAGTACTGACTAGAGCCAAGAAAAGGGCCAGATGTGGGGGTGCCTAAGATCCAGGGATGGAGCTGGGCATCAGTTGGGAGGGAAAGGAGGGAGTTTGAGTTGGGGCAGGGAAGGCAGGGGGGAAGGCGGGAGGTTGGGGTATTTGTAGTGTTAACAGTTAGGGGGAGTTTAAGTTGGGTAACGAGCTTACACACGCGAGCGGTGGCGCTTTAAGCAAAGGCTGAAGACATGCAAAGGGGGAGCCGGATGCGGCCAAAATATGGGGGACCTTAAGGTAATCTCCTGGAACGTAAGGGGGCTTAATAGCTACCTAAAAAGGAACAAAGTCATGCTGTATCTAAAAAGGCAGAAAATAGACTTAGCCCTACTTCAGGAGACTCTCCTCACAAAAACGAAATTAGAGGTGATCCAAAAGAAATGGAGGGGGACGCTCATTGGCGCAACATACTCGGCGTATGCCAGAGGGGAGATAACTTGGGTGGCGCCACATGTCCCTTTTCAGTTAATACAGTCTACGGTTGATGAGGACGGGATGATGGTGGCAATACGGGGGCTGGTGGAAAATAAAGAAATATGCATCATAAATACATATGCCCCGAATCGGGACACAGTGTCATACTTCAGGACCCTATACAACAAACTGAGCTTGTATCTGGGAGAGGGGAGGGGGGCGGTGATCTGGGGCGAGGACTTTAATTGCACATTAAACCCGAAGATGAATAGGTCAGATAAGAAGCAAGACGGGCCCGTCCCTGCGGCTAGGGCCCTGCAGACTCTGCTGACATAATTTAGGCTGGATGATACATAGAGAGTGCACCATCCACAAGACAGACAATATTCGCAATACGCTGCTCCGCAGAATCTGTACACAAGACTAGACTATATGTTTGCCACGCAGGAGGTGATGGCTGAAACCGTACAGACAGAATACAAGGCGAGGGTCCTATCAGACCACTCACTTTTGGTTCTAACATGGTAATACTGACCTCCAAGGGCCAGGATCCCTACGTGGCAACTTAGAGCTGAAGCGCTGAAAGATATGATGTTTAGGGAGGACTCAAGAGTAGAAATTGTAAGTTATTTTGAGATCAACACGGGGACTGTTGAGTCGGCCGGTACGCTATGGGAAGCTTTCAAAGTGGTAGTGAGAGGGATAGCCATAGCCAAGTCCAAAGGGCTGCAGGAAGCATATTAAGGGAACTGCAGGAGGCAGAAACCAAGCTGGAAACAATCCTGGGCAGGGGAGGAAGCACTAAAGAGGATGCCGAAACAATAATCCGACTGCAACAGGAGTGTGCAGGACACTGGGAAAGATTATGTAATTTGAACTATAAAAAGTATGTGGAGAGGCAGCACGCGGGAGGATATAAGTCAGGGAGGATGTTGGCATGATTGTACAAGAGTGAGACCCCCAGACCTGTGATCAAAGTAATAACGGGGAAGGAGGACATTAGTGGACACCCAAGAAGGCGTTAATCGGGAGTTTCTTGAATAGTATCACAGATTGTATGGGGATGAAGGAGGGAGCGATAGTAGGGAGATAATGGATATATTAGAGCATATAGGCATGCCACGTATAAGCGCAGAGGAGCGCAAGGGACCTAGATGCACCAATACGCTAGAAGAACTGGAAGAGGTGGTAGCACAACTACCCACTAGTAAAACCCCAGGGGCGGACAGACTCCCTAGTGAGTTCTACAAAATGTACAAAACTGAGGTGCTACCCCCGCTGCTAACAACGCTAAATGAGGCATTTGAAACGGGGCAATTACCAGAATCCCTGAGAGAAGCAATTATCATCCCACTCCCCAAAAGCAATAAGCTAGGCAAGGTTTTGCGGATCGTTGAGACCGCTATCGATGCTGAACCCAGATAGTAAAATGCTCACGGCTGTATTGGCAAATGGAATGAAGCGGATTATCAACAAATTAATACACCATGACCAAACGGGATATGTCCCGGGCAGGAACTTATCAGATAACCTTAGACAGCTTCACCGGGTCATAGAGCATACAAAAGGGGATGCGGGAGGAATGGCAATTGTATCGCTGGATGCAATAAAAGCCTTTGTCTCGGTCAAATGGCCCTGGCTAATTGCTTCCCTGACTAAATATGGGATAGGGCCGGGATACCTCAAATGGGTTAAACTACTGTACAGCGCACCGATAGCCAGAGTCCAAACGGGTGCGATCATTTCGGAAAGGTGGCAATTGAGTAGGGGTACTAGACAAGGATGCCCGTGGTCCCCGCTGCTGTACATTTTAGCACTGGTACCCCTCGCGATATATCTGAGACAGCAGTACGAGGTAATGGGGATTAGCATAAAAGAGGAGCCACATTTGGTCTCGCTATATGCAGACGATATGCTGCTATACATATGATATCCTGAAGAAAACCTCCAATATATCCTGGAACTGATGGAGTGATTTGCATCGCTATCTGGTATAGCAGTGAACCCCAAAAAATCATGCATTTTCCCACTGGGGGGGGGGGGTATATAGGAATCCCACAGGACAAATTACCAATTTTACAAATACCATGGGGGACAAATACGTTTAGATACCTGGGGATAGATATTTATCACACGGTAGAGGCAGAACACCAGCATAACATGGAGAAGCTGGTAAAGAACATCGAACACAGAATGAGGTTCTGG
This sequence comes from Ambystoma mexicanum, assembly GCF_040938575.1. Taxonomy (NCBI): domain Eukaryota; kingdom Metazoa; phylum Chordata; class Amphibia; order Caudata; family Ambystomatidae; genus Ambystoma; species Ambystoma mexicanum. The sequence goes on along the minus strand of NC_090936.1, from coordinate 427,845,564 downwards.
ACTAAGATCCCCTTGGCACTGATGGGAAGAGGGGCGCTGCTCAAGATGGTAGTATTGCCGAGATTATTACATTTTTTTCAGGAATATACCACACTTGATACCGAGGAGATTTTTTATCAAGCTACACAGCATATGCAGGGACTTTTTATGACATGGGACTAGGAACAGAATTGCCCTCTGGAAGTTGAAGAACACGAATGATAAAGGGGGGATAAAACTGCCAAACTATGAGTTCTATTACTTAGCTAGCCAATTACAATATGTGGCCAAATGGTTATCAGAAGACACGACCTCAGAATCGAGATTGTTGAGACTAGAGTGCGCCCCGTACTTCCTGAAAGAAATAATATGGCTGCCCAAAATAGAGGTGAAAGAGCACTCACAGATGTTGGCACTGGGATGGAGGGCATGGCACAGAGCTTGCCAGATCATGGAGAATCCGGCCCCGTGTTCTCCACAAGTGCCATTGGTCGTATTGACAAGAGGGGGATGGACAACCAAGACAGGCGATTAGGAGGCACTGGGAGCAGGTGAGCATTGCAACAATAGGAGATATATGGCAAGAGGAAGAGATTAAGTCATTTGGGGCGCTGGTGGAGGAAGCTGGGTTGCATGCTGGGCAATACATTACATATAACAGAATTGCACGGCGGATCAGAGAGACATGGTCGGAAATAACACTAGCAGAGCCACCTGATGCCGCCATAGAATCTATATACGATATAGCAGAAGGAGGACATGAGATATCCAGACTATACGAGCTGCTGATGTCCAAAGTGGGGAAAGAAGTGGCACAATTGACATATGACTGGGAAGAAGAGGCTGGGCTACCTATGAGTGACGGGATGTGGGAGAGGGCCCGAGGATGCCATAAGAAAGCATCTAGGAATGCGAGGCTGCAGCAAATACAACTATATATAACCCATAGGGCATATATGACGCCCCAAAGGATAGCTAAATTTAAAAACGCAGAACGGCAATCATGCCCCAAATTCCGGGAAGAAAATGTGGGGATGACGCATATGTTTTGGGCATGTCCTGAAATTGGGAAATTCTGGGAAGAAATAGCCCATCGATTACAGGAGAAGGGGATCAAGATAGATGTTGACTCAGTATGGGCATGCTTGATGGTAGGGTTCCCGAGGCCACGCCAATTGAAACATGTAAGTAAATTAAAGGACTTGGCATACATACTTGCCAAGCGTAGAATTGCCATGGGTTGGAAGGGCTGCAACAGAACTAGGGTAGAAGTCTGGTGGGCATACCTCCAGAAATGGACTGAAGCTGAAACAGCAGGTTGGCAGGAAGCGGGCTATAGAGGAGGGGAGGAAGAGGCAGAAACCTTGATAGCCTGGAAACATTTAGTGGCCACATTATATGGGCCCACCCATGACTGGTCAAGTGATCAGGACTCTGATGAGGACATAGGAAAAGGAACCCCTTTGGAAGAAGAAGACATGGACCGCGAAGTGGAGTAGGCTCGCATGGGGGGGAGGGGAAGGGATAGGCAGCAGACACTGAATGATGTACGCTAACTGTGAAATGTGAGAACATGTACTGCAAGGTTTGTTTTATGATGTTTGTGATAAACCTAATAAAATTGTTTTTAAAAAAAAGATATGGAGGACCTGTCCTGCCCCTTTTCCGGGACTTGCAACCAGTGGGTCAGCCTGGCTCCTATTGCCTATTCTGGAATAGAAAGGGTAGTCATTCCCTGCCGATTCTGCTCTATGGTAGGCTCTCCCGTGATGGCCTAACAAGGAGGAGGTTGGGTCCAGAACGTGGAGGGATATTATATAGGTTGCCCATGGTGTTGTATGTTCAAGTTGTTGCCCTGATCTGTATATATTCATCCCTGATATACAACTCGCTCATATGCTGTATGCTATCTTAACACGTTAGAGGGCATGGTGGTTTGAGTTTTTTATTTCAGGAGTGTTTGTATCTCCGAAGGTTTGCGTTTTAAAATGTCAATAAAGAAATATTTTTTATTCCAAGAATAGAATTCACTCGCTGGCAGTCTTGGACTACCAACTCTCCTCAAAGGCTTTTACCTACACGAGGCTGCAACTTGTACCGTGGGAGAGGATGTGGGAATTGACATCTTCCATTGCCTGTAGAGAAGCTCTATATTTATATTCCCCTTTTACATACCTTGTCTAGCTGCCCTTTTTTCCAGATATGGAAAATACACTTTTTAAATTGTACCTTTCCTGTGATTGAAAATATCAGTGGAAGGGCACCCACAGCGCGTGAAACCACCGTCTTCCCATGGATCACTCTGAAAAAGTGCTGCTTGGCGTGCAAGCACTTTCGTCCTAAAACATTGAAAGACAGATGCACTAAAGGGTTGGCAGCTTACACCATGCAAGCTGAGGCTTTATCAGACAGCCCCAATGGCACGGAGGAGTCTGAGGAAGAACAGGCAGCTACGGTGCACAAAGTCACCCCAAATACATAATTGGATCAGTGGATTCCTGCGTGCCAGTCCCCCGCTCCGAAGGGCAGGCTGTTGGCCCTGCTGTAAGAGACCACACCAAGTGACAAAGGCACACACAAACATGAACACAGGACGGGTCACAAACATCTTAAACATACAACCCCAGCCACACTTCGACATACCCGTCGAAACATGGGCAAACGGTATATAGACACATACAGTGCTTTTAGTGCAACACGTCTTCAGTCTGCTGTGACCACATCCAGCCGTCTAAACAGTTGGATACTTTTTCAAAAGACGCGCACTACTCTACAGCTACATCCCCCTTGTTTGAAGATTTACAAAGTGATCCCATTCCTACTGATCCTGAAGCATTTGCTTTTCCATTAAAGGATACTCCAGATCAGGTGTATAGACAAAAGATTGTTTCGAAGAGACAATGGACAAGGTTTCTTCTTTTAATCACTTTTTAGAACGTTACCCAATTAAACTAAAATCCATTGACATGGGTGAGGATCAACCACCAGCTAAGTCGCCCAGACCCGATAGGGAACCTTCTTCTCAATCTCATGATACAGTTAATATTGATGAAGATGACGCAGATGTGTTCATTGATGATCCTGAGAGTTGATATGATGATCCCACTGACCATCCTGATGACGACCCAGATATTTACCTGTTACCATCACCTGATGTTGACGATGAACCGGTCGTCAACTTCCCTGTAGATGACCAGATCCTCTGTAATTTAAGAAAGCCGGAGACCATTTTAAAATACAAACTCATGAGTCTGTAGAGGATACAGATTTTGTTAATTACATCTGTGAGGAGTCAGAAATGTGAGGTAGACCACGTTGTGACGTTTTCTCAACAAATGCCATTTTATTATTTTATAAGGTTGGATGCATGCCTCACTATGCCAACCCTGACAAGGATGTTCCTGCCTAAAATAAACCAAAGGAAAACATTCTAACTGAGGATATCTGTCCCTCACACTTGTACAGATAACAAACAAGGAAAAGTATGGCAGTTCAAAACAGTACTGCTTGAATTCACAGTATGACCAGTCTCTCTTCATAACCTGGGCGAGCTCCCCTTCTCCAGGTTTAAATGCGATTCTGCCTCACAGTTCTGGAAAAGAACACAAGGAAATCCAGATTTGTAACAAAGTTCCAATACAGTTTGATTCCACTTCAACTGTTCAACAGAAAATTCCAACACAGAAGATATAAAGCTCTTCCTCTTCTTTAAAAACAGGACATTGCGCCTTGAAGCACATTGTGTCCAGGCCCATTATAAAAACCCAATAAATAAAATAAAGTAGGTTCTCGGTTCCTCAATAACAACCATGATAGACTTGGTCAAGATGTTTTGCCACTTTGACAACTTAAAGAAATACAACTTCTTTGTAATAGCCTTGCATGGCTCTTCCTTCAACAATAACAACCTAAAGTGTCTCTGCAATGACCACCTTGTAGCACTCCTTTAACTTCCACTTAGCCTACTTCCATGCCATCTCCAAAGTTTGCCATTCGGATATACTCCTGCCCGAACAGTGTTCCGCAACGACAAATGCTTTTGTGGTCAAAGACAACTGATAATTTTACAACAGCTTGACAGCATTCAACAAATTGCAGCTTCAAATACTTTCAACATCTTTTCATGGAAAACATGATTCACATTGGTGCTCTTTAATACTCTTCTGCAAATTATGCTCCTCTCCTTCTGAATATCTTTTCCCAGAAGGGCAGCCTTTTTGCCTCTTGTCTTTCCCCAATGCATAAGCAACCAAAGGCTGATGGGAATAGGGTCTCTTCCTGCCTCTCCCCTGGTTTTGGAATGTCTGTGTATTTCAGTATTCAACAGGTGTTGTATACAATATGGGCGACAAGTTTCAGATTTTATAAAATTTGACATTAGCCTCTTTCTGTTGTTGCCAATATTGACTAGATTGTATTTGTCTTGGTTTCAGTGTCTCTTGGCTTGGGCAATGCTTATTGCCATCCATTCTTAACAGTCTCCCCACATGTGGTTGGGTTTTCCACCGACTCACACTTTCAAGATTATAGTCATTTGGCTTTGATATCATAGGGTTTTGCCACGCTTCCCTAGTTCGGTATTCAGAATGAACTTTGGATTCACTTTCATTCACACGCGAGTGCTGCTTCTGCTGCTTTGAACTAGTTCTGTTTCTGCACAAGCGCTTCTCACTCTCTGCATGCCTGCTTTCGCTATGCAAGCGGGGACATGCGCCTCTGTTCCCCTTGCTGCTTACATGTCTTCTGCTGCTCTGGCTCCTTGCGACCTGGCAAACTGCTTTGGTATGTCTGCATACATCCATGCCACTTCCCATTGGCGCTCATCTTGCTCCTGAGGCCCTCTGGTGCACGCCAGCCACCGGAGACATCCTCCTGCATGCTTCCTGTTGCTCGACCACTGCACTTCAGATTTCTGGAGGCACAGATCCTCTCAGGACAGGCAGCTGGTATCTGCCAAGCAGTGGTCCGGGTGTCCTCTCTCCCCTCCAGCTTCTGTCTGGGCTGCCAGCACGAGCCACGGCTCTTTTGCTTCTGACTTCCTCTACCCTTCACCAACACTGCTAACTCTATGGCCTGCTCCCGAGATGGCCTTTTAAGCCTCTCTGCCTCCCTCCGTGTCGGTCATCTGCCTTAATGAGCTGACCACACCTATAACATTGTACCTCTTCATCGTCCCAGTACCTAGGGAATTATGGGACTTGGAAGTCCCTATTCGTAAAATTAGGCTTTCTTATGTCAGTTTTATTTTTAGCAAAAACAGAGGCGGGTATCAAGTGATTCATGGCAGTCTCATGAAAATAGTTATTTAAAAAAAATATATAAATATGTAGAATTTATTCAGCAATAACTTATTACAGACTTAAAAGGTACAGTTGACTCAAGAAAAACAAAGATACATAAACCGTGAATAAAGTGCAAATCAGACAGATCAATCTTTTGGCTCAAAATGCCAAGAAAACACAACCATTCTGTCCCGCTCTGGACCTTATGTAAAAGACCAAGACACAGGTAAAAATAATCTACCCGTTCACATCAAAAATATATTGAGGTAGTAGAAGGACGTTAAATTCAAAGTTCTAAGAAAAAATCTTAAACCAAAAAGCTTTACATGTTTTTGTTCTCACGCTGTTATTGCTGAACATTCCTCAGGAGCTCGTTGCTTTGTCAAAAGACAAAACACAACACTAAAAAAAATATAAGCAGGTATTGCTGAATATATCAAAACAGTTTATCTGTAGGCCGATTCCTTTTCTCTGTGGATATGGCACACAAACTCTCTCGCGACACTAATAAAATCACATAAAAAATAGCCATTAGTGCTATCCATATGTTGACTGAATTCAACAAAACTCTCACACTAGGTGTAAAGCAAATTTACCTAGTGGTGAGATTTTTCAGGTTCTCCGATGAGTTCTATAGTTCATTAATTGCTCATCAGGATAGGTCCTTAGTACCTAAGAAAAATGCACAAAATTAAGTGTATTGTAAGGAAGGCATGGTATCAAAGTAAGGCAGACACAAGCGATCACAGTTCAAGGGTGTTTACTGATCTTTATCAGGAGTGGGAAAAACACCCATCTAAACCTAAATCTAAGATAGGAGCAGGCTACGACCATCAAATAATAATAATACAGTTCTAGTGGAGTCTAGTCAAATAAAAAGGGTCTATACTAAAGAAAATAACTATTGCCAATCCTTACCGCTATACTACAAAATAGTGTGGGATAATGCTCACAAAAAGAAAGGTGTTGACAAAATAAGTCAGGATGTTAGGCCGTTGGCCTCCGTTTCCCACTTTAACATGGGACAAGGTGGGTCACTTTAGCACAGTACACTTCTGGGCTACTTTGGCATGAGGTCACAGTTCCTTTCACTAACATGAGGGCCTTCTGTGCCCAAGTCTCTTTTATGCAAAGTCTCTTGTCTCAGAGGACCTGATGCACCATTAACAACAAAGAAAGTTCCTTTCTCATTATTCACGTCTGGCGATTTACTCTTCACCTTGGATCCCCCTCAGCCAGGCTCTGATCCTTCTTTCACCTTTAGCCTCCCTCATTTGGGCTCAGACCAACTTCAATTTTTAGGTATCCATCAGTCGGGTTCACACTTCCCACAACATTTCTAGCACTTCATCTGTGCGCACCCATGAACTTGGACTCCCTAGCACTTAACCCCTTTCCCTCTTCCTTGCTGCACTTGCCCATTCTGAAGACTCACAAGGCATCGTAGGTTCATGCCCTCTTCCTCCCCCCACTGCTCTTAAATATTGTGTTTTTAATGTATTTTACCCACCGTTGCTCCCTCTCTGCCCTGTGGGCGCTTTGAAACAGTATTTCTTATTGTATGAGTGCTTTACAAGCAAACAAATAAATAAACAATCTTCTCGGTGTGTTACTTTTCACCCAGGATCCCCCTCTTCTGGGCTCTGACCCCTTTTCAGTTTTAGGCCTCCCTCGTTTTGGTTCACAGTTGCCACAACAATCTTCTTGGGTGTGTTAACTTTTCACCCAGGATTCCTCCTCTTCCAGGCTCCGGCCACTTTTCCTGCAATTGGTTCCCCTCGGCCGGGCTCAGACCAATTTCTGTTTACAATCGAAGACTTTCGAATGTGCACAGGATTTAACATAACCCGCTGCAGGACCACTTCGATTTCACAGTTCAGTAATTCTTCCCCGTTCAGGGCGGGGCACCAAACAAACCTTCGAGTGAGCACCCACGTGGCGCCGGACCACTCTGTATCTGGTACCTGTCTTGTTTTCACAAAGTTCAATTGTATTCAAGTCCTCTTTCTTCATACAATGTTGCCGCTTGCAAAATTGAGCATAACACAGTCCGGTCGGCTATCAGTTTCTCCAACTCACCGTCTGTGCTTAACTCGTTGGCGTTGCTTTGCTCTCAGAGTCAAGGACAGTACCACAGTGGCAATCGCTTCTCCCCCGCATTGGCTATCAATATGATGGGGCCCCGTGTACCTTTGACACATGCTACACCGTTCGTCAGTTGCAATCCGTGGTCTTAAGTTTCTTTTCCTTGAGGCTTCTTGGAAGTCGCGGTTCTATGTTGAAAAGGGCAAAGGCATTTCCCCAATCTCGCCGCCTTTCTCCTCGGTTTAAACTGCCATTCCCGAATTGCTGCTTCCTTGTGCGTTTTGTCTTGCTCAGAGTGTGCTCTCATGCGCTGCGTTCTATCCATTTGGGGAAGTTTGATGTAAGTCAGGTGTGTGTAATTATTAGTAATAGCCTGACTCTGCCTGACCGTTGTGTTGAGACATGTCAGGTATACGGCTCTGGTGTCCATTGTAGCTCCCAATGAACTGTCTGTGAGAAAGTGTTTGTGTAAAAAAAGGGGAGTGGGGGGTTGAGTTCCTAGGTATCCTACCTGGTAGGATGGGGAAAAGGTGTTACAGAGAAGGGGATGCCGCTCTCACCCTTAGGGGTCTCACTTCCACTCCCTGAGGACCTCTCATCTGATCCTCACGCACTGGTCCACCCCAGGAACTGGATCCATTAGCGATGGCCATGTCCTGGCCACCTGGACGACAGATCCCCGGGGACAAGCGGGTGAGACACCTCCGTTTTATAAAAACCTCCATCCATCACACGATTCCTGGCTTTATATCACAGCAACAAAAATAGGAGGACATTCTCCAATTAAGTCCGGAGCACAAGAGCCCATCTTACCTTGTATGGGGTATCAGGCCTATGTGTAACATCTAATCATGGATCCCTTAGATCCTATGTTCGGACACTTTCTGCCTGGTTACAGTTTTCACACGTGTGGTCCCTGTTGAATCTGTATTGAAAAAACAGTAGCGGTACATTGGCTACGGGTTAGGGAGCCAGCCTTTTATTCTCTTAATCAACATCTTGAATTCACAGTTGTACACAAACTCAATCCCAGGAACTAACCTGGAAAGAGGAGACTCGTCATGCATAGGTAACGGTTTGGGTGCTTATCTTTACCCTCCCCTTCGCATTCCTTTATTTTCAAAGCAGGCCCTGGCACCCGGGCTGGCCTCCAAAAGGAAAAACTCGAAAATCTATTGAAAAATAGGTGAGCGACCATAGTCCTCAGTAATGGATCTATGTAATTACCGGACATTGAATGTTTTTCAAGCAAAACGTTTGTCTTACCTACTTGACCGGATGGACCCTGCTTTAACCCTGTCCTACGTTCACCTTTGTTTCCCAACTGCCGACCCTTCAATACACGAGTCACTTTTGCCAGAGAATATTCCTGTCTACTAGGTCACATGACTTGATACTCTGTCGCATGTTGCTATTCAGAGAGAGAGGGAGAGAGAGAGAGATATCTATCTATCTCCCCCTCTCCTCTCAGCATCCAACCACCATTTTAAAGTATAGCACATTCTAGTAATAACCCTCCCTGATCTACGAGGGAGCTGTGCCTCACTAGGTCTAAGACCTAACGCGTTGGTTTATTGGCCCAAACTGTACCAATATAAAGATTTCTATTCTGTATTCTATTATGGGTACAAATACCTACATTTTCATTCAGTGTATGAACTGATATTAATCCATTAGATGAAAATTAAATGATCTGTAATCAGCAGCAGGAGGTAGCTATCCCGTTTTGGAAATGTTTACAGTCCCACATATTAATCGGAAAACCATCCTCCAGCAAAGTGAGACCCCCCTGTTGCTTTTATGATAAATACTTTGTGCCTAAATTGCGCCTCTGAGACTGCCTGGGTACCATCTAGGGGAATCACGTATAGATTCTAGTACTTTTAACGGGCAAGGTTATTTGAGTTTGTGCCATTCAATGTCCTCATTCAAACCTAATGTATAGCTTTCTGTGAGAAAGAGGAGTTCTTGTGCCCTCTTAAATAACTTTTAATCTTTCATTCTTTTATTGGCACCTTGTATTTGCTATACTACTGTGCATGAGAAATCTTCCCAACCGTACTGCCTTTCAATAAAATGTTTGACCATAAGAGCTTGCTCAATTTTATTCTTGATGCAGCTCCAATGGTCAAATACTCGTGTTTTGATCTTCCGGTTGGTCTTCCCCAGATATCTTAAACCACATGCGCACACTGTCATATGCACAACATGGTTCAGAATTACATGTGGTGAAAGAATGCTGCGTCCAATGTTTCCCAAACCAATGTCTATTCTGACATTTTTGTCAATTTACAGACACCACCTTTGGCACAGGGTTGATGGTCCTTCATGTGGTTCCTACCCCATAGTTCATTTAGAGACCGGGCTTTATTTGTATCTTGTTTTATCAAGCTTTTATTCACTGTTTCCTATCGATAAACTTTATGTTGAAAGATCTTCCATTCTTAAAAAGATTTGTTAAGTCTAAGACTATGATTGGTACATTATGCTTGTTAGGCGCTTATACAGCAAGTAAATAATGTTTCAAAGCGGCCACAGGACAAAGGGAGGTAACATGCAAATGAAACACATTAAAAACACAAATATTAAAGCGGAAAGAAAAAAGAAAAGGACAAATCTACTATGCCTTGTGAGTATTCAGAACGTGCAAGGGCAGTGGGGGTAGGTGATGGAGTGTCCATGCTCGTGGGTGAGCCACAGATGAAGTGCAAGGTATGCTAATTGCTACACGGCCTGGAGCTGCGTTGGGTGAAAGTGCAGGCGTCCAGGGCGGAGGATGTGCCGACGCATGTGCTGAAGGTAGACAGAAGCTGCTGCGATTGGGTGTGGGAGGTCAGGGGCCCGAGGATGCATAAGGGCCCAGGACACAAATAGCAGCAACTATGAGATTAGCAGAGGAGAGAAGAAGGGAAGGAGGTGGTAAAGAGGAAAGTCTTGTGGAGTTCCATGTGAGGAAAAAGCCTATAATTCGACCTACAAATATCTTGAAAAGTGTCCGGACAAACAAAAAAAGAATCTTGCTAATGAAATTCAGGCTAAATCAATTCAAGACCAAAGAAGTAATAATGAGATGGACCAAATATCAAAATCTGAATCCTAAATGTAGATTCTGCAATCACTCTGAAGAAAACATCAAACATCTAATCCTCAATTGTAAAGCTTTTTCCACGATAAGAATGACATTGTTTGAATCAATCGTGGCGAACAAATTTCATCACAACATGGAGGAATGGTGGAATGAATGCTTTGCAGATGCAATTAACAAACTAACATATGCTCTTACATTTCTCCTTAAGAACATCGAGGAAGAGCTAACCAAATCACATGATACATGGACTTAAATATGGGTTTGCGATTTGAGATTTATCTTGATGAATTCAGTGTTTATTTAAAGTCTTCTCTGATTATTTTAAATAGTTTAAACTGTTTAATTTTTGATGTTTTCTATTGTCGCTAAATGCGAAATACTTTTTAGTTATGATATGTCAAATGTAAAGTAATTTCTTTTAAAGGTTTAATTAAACCAAATAAAAATATATATATATTAGCAAAGGAGAGAAGAAGGGAAGGAGGTGGTAAAGAGGAAAGTCTTGTGGAGCTTCTGGAATTTAAGAAAGTCCTTCTCAAGACGCAGAGGAAGGGGAGGCTGTTCCATAGGAGGGAGCCAGCTGAAGAAAGCGATAAACCTCCTGCCCTCTGTTTATCAAAACGATTTACACACAGAGTTTGTGCCAGAGGAACATAGAGGTCTAGAGGGAGAGTATTTAGTAAGAGAGAGTTGAAGATAGTGTGGTCCCCAGCCCCAGACTGCCTTGTGGATGATGAAGAGGGATTTTAATTGAATCTGTGCTGCAACCGGGAGTCAGTGAAGAATCTTTTTCGGCAGGAGGGATGTGGTCCCTGGGCTTAAGGCCAAGGATAAGTCTTGCTGCCCTATTCTGAATTAGCTGGAGGGGTCACAGAGTGGAAGAAGGTAGATTCAGGAGGAAGCTATTGCAATAGTTGAGCCTAGAGAGAACCAGGGCTCGGGTAACATTGAGCTTGTGGAGGAAAGTGAGAAAAGGAGAATTCTTTTGAGAAGGAAGAGCTGAAAAGGGACTTCTTTGGTGATGTCCTGGGTGTGAGGGAGGAAGGAGAGAGAGGAGTCAAAGATGACTCCAAGGTTTCTGGCTTCAGATGAAGGAGCGGGGGAAAGGGGCATTGAGGAAGGCCAGAGTGAAGGGAAGGAGGACAGAGCACGGGTCCCAATGGGAAGGATCTCAGATTTACTGGCATTGAGCCAGAGATCTTTGGAAGTGCACCAGGACTGGATGGAAGATAGGCAGTCATGGATGATGGAAGGTGCAAGAGGATCAGCAGAAAGATTGAAAGAGTTGTTTCGTCTGCATAACACTGGACGTTGGGGGAGGAGATGAGGAGCAAGGTAGGTGTTAAAGATTCAAGGGGATAGGATAGAACCCTGGGGGACACCACGTGTGGAGCAGGAAGTAGGAGAGAAGTTGACCAGGATGACTTTCGACAAGCGGTCAGTTAGGAAGGAGGTCAGCCAGTCCAGTGCCTGTTCGGAGATACCAAGGGTAGGATGGAATGGCAGAGGAGAGATTGAGTAGGATGACGACAACTGGAGAGTTGGAATCCAGGGATGCAAGCAGTTCTTCATGGGTGTTCAGGAGAGCAGTTTCTGTGCCTCCGGATGCTCGGAATCCAGATTGATGGTCGTGGAGCCCACCAACAAGTCCAGTGTGCAAGTTGAGTTGGGTTAAGGCCAGCTTCTCCAGCAGTTTCCCCAGGAAGGGGGTGATGGAAATAGGGCAGTAGTTAGCTGGACAGGTTGGGTCTGCTGAAGGATTTGTTCAGGATGTGGTGCACAAGGTAGTGTTTGAGGGATAAGGGGAAAGATCCAGTGGCAAGAGTGGTTGCAGAAATCAGCTAGTGGTGGGGCAAGAGAGCTAAGGTTATCCATGAAAGTTATGGATGAGCAAGGGGAAACCTGTGTAGAAGAGGCCTTCATGGAGCAGACAACTCTGGTAGCTTATTGAAATGTGAAGGAGGAGAGGGTGGAAGGAGGAGGATGAGAAGCCAATTGAGGCCAGGGGGAGTGGGATGGGTTGGGATGGTAAGTAACTGTCAGATGTCCTGAGTTTTGGTGGTGATGTGAGTGGCCAATGCGTTGCAGAGTGCCTGGGGAGGAAGAAGGGAGGAGATGACTGCGGAAGGGTTGGCTAGATCTTTGAGTTCAGCAGTGTTGTTGGATGCACCGGATACCCATGCCCGAATGTGGGCTCTTTTCTTGGCATGGATGGAGAGTCTGTATTGCCTTTAAAGCAGGCCAGTTTGTCAGAGGGTAAGCCTGGGTTTTGCCACTTCCGTTCTGCTGCTCTGCACTTTTGTTTCAGGGCTGCAAGTTTGGAGTCGTACCAGGTGTTAAGCTTAGAGGCTGGATTCAGGCGGATCCTCATGACTGGGGCAAGAATGTCAAGAGTATTGGGGTTGGCCAAGTAGAGGTTGCTGAGCGCAGTCAGTGGTAGAATCTGAGGTGACGGTGCAAGGGGGGATGAAGGTGGAAGCCAAGGCAGCAGCGGACACTTGTTTCATCGTGCAGATGTTTATGAACAAGGTTGGCCAGGCTTTTGGTGGTGCATTCAGAGGGCCGAAGGGACACAGGTGGGAGGAGAGGATGGTCTGACAAAGAGAGGGGTGACCAGTGGGGGAGGGGGGGGTCAGAGTGGATGCGGGCAGCCAGAGTGTGTCCAGTTGAGTGGGTTGGACCAGAAGGGAGAATGGAGAGGGAAAGAGAGGTGTATAGGTCAATGAAAAGAGTGGATGCTGTGGCGGGAGTCCTCTTGGGTGATTTCAACATCCAATTGAAGGGGATTGGAGGTGGATGAATGCAAGGAAGAACAGAAATTAGCCCATTCAGAGAGGAACAGGGTAGTAGGGCCTGGAGGCTGGTAAATGGTAGCAATGGTCAGGGTGGAGGAGGGAGAGATGACCAACTTGCATATTAGGCTCTCATAGGAAGAGTAGAGCTTGGTGGGTAATATGGAAGAAGGTGCGCACTCAGGAAAGATTAAGGTAACCCCACTGCCAGCACGGTGAGATCAAGGCTTGGAAATTACCTTGAAGCTGACAGGAGGGAGTCCAAAGCAGTAACTGAGCTGGTATTGAACCATGTCTCGGTAAGAGCAAAAATGTCAAGGTCAGTGTCTTCGAGAAGGAGGCACCTGTCAGCAGCGTGTTTGTTGGCTGAGCAGGCGTTTAGTCGCCAGTGGAGGAGATTTCTGCCTTTGAAGGTTTTCTGAGGTGGAGTACAGGGCCGTGGTACTCCAGGCAGAGGAGGAGGGATGGAGAGAGTAGTGGTTGGAGAGGCAGGAGAAAGGAAGGAAGTTATTGAGAAACGGCAAGATGTGATCAAAGAGGAGGAGGAGGAGGTAGTTGGGTTGAGGACCCTGAACCAGGCTAGTACCTGTGTGGTAGACCTTAATGAAGCAACGTGAAGATGAGAAGCCGGCCAAGGGGACTTCCCACTTGATGCCATTGTTAATGGGAGAGGATGTGAAAGGGGAGAGAGAAAAGGATATCATTGAAGAGCTCTCTGGAAGATGCACTGACATAGGTGTCTGTGATGGGAAGGCCAGGGTTTGCACACAGGATATCTTTCTTGTGCTTTACCTTGCAGGCAGGCAGAGAGAGAGAGAGAGAGAGAGAGAGAGAGAGAGAGAGAGAAAATAGCGTATCAGTTAGCGTAGATAGGAGAGATGGATGAAAGAAGGAAGGAAGGAAAGAAAGATGGGGCTGCAGTCCTGTGTTGTACGCCAGAGAGACTCATCAGACATCCTCTTTTTCGTTAACTCGCCTGACCTATGGACTCGCTACATGGTCTGCTTTATCTCCCCTATCGCCTCTTCTCCCATTAATGGTGGCACTCAGTGGGAGGTTCTCTTTGACTTCTTTGCCATTTCCAGAGTCATCATCAATGGAACCATCATGGATCAGAGTCCTCAACCCAACCTTCTTCTCTTTGACAGGCTCCTCCCTCGCCTCCCTAACCTTACCTCTTCCTTTGCCCAGGCTCCCTTGCCTTCTGTGCTCATTTCCTCCTCTGCACAGGCTCACTTGCCCACTGTGCCTGCCTCCTCCTCTGCACAGGCTCCCTTGCCCACTGTGCCTCCTTCCTCCTCTGCACAGGCTCCCTTGCCCACTGTGCCTCCCTCCTCTGCGCAGGCTCCCTTACCCACTGTGCCTCCCTCCTCCTCTGCACAGGTGCCCTTGCCTTGCCACACTGTCCTGTCGGCCTTGGCACCTCCGCCATCCTCCACTATCCCTCTGGCTCTCCTGCCCACCCTCGGCGGGGACCATCGTCCCCTGCGCCCCCGCAGAAGACCTTCAAAGATGGCAATCTGCTCCATACCACGCTAAAATCTCGCTCCGCTGTCAAACACTTGTCTGACATCTGCATCCTCCTTGAACTCATGGATATTTGTGCTCGCCATCATGGATACATGGTTCACAGACAGCTTTGTTATGAACTCTGACACAGTCCTACCTGAAGGGTACAAGATCCTCTCTGTCCCCAGGCCCAATGGATTGGTGGCCAGGGGGGGGTGGTGTTGATCTTCCAGACTGGATACCTGCGTTCATCATCCACACCCGGGCCTACTCCTCCTTAGAGTGCCTAGTCTGCAGGCTCTCCCTCTCTCCTAAATCCTCACTCCTAATGGCCACCTTCTATCGACCACCAGGACAGTCCACGCTCTTCCCCAGAATGGGTGGGCTGACCTGGCCTCCTCTCTATTCTCCTCCTCCTCTAAACTTATCCTGCTGGGTGACCTCAACATCCATTTGGACTCGCCTGACTCCTCAAGTACTTTCCGCAACCTATGCGACTCTCTCTCCATCTTTGTCTTAACCTCTGGCGCTACACACATAGTGGGCCACACTTTGGATGCCCTCATCTCCATCAACATCCCTCTCTATCCATCTCACTACCCCCCTCTCTTGGATGTACCACTAACTTCTCTCTTCACACTTTATGCTCTCATCTTACACCGGCACACCCGGTCTGACCACTCGGTTTCATAGTGACCAGACCCATGAAATGAGTGACAGTGGCTGCCTTTGCCTCCACCTACTCTTTGCCTCCTTCTCCTGTGGCTGACTCACACCCTGACACAGCCCTCACTAACTTCAATCTCTCAATCACTAAAACCCTTGATACTCTTGCCCTTGTCATGAGGGTCCGCCTGAAGCCTTTCAAAATGTACATCTCTTGGTATGACTCGGATCTGGCTGCCCTTAAACAAAAGTGTAGGACAGCTGAACGGAAATGGAATTCATCAGGCGTACCCTCTGACAAACTGGCCTGCCGCCTCCTTCAAAGGCAATATCGACTCACCAAGAAAAGTCTTTATTCAAGCCTATATCTCTGCTGCATCAAACAACATGGCTGAACTTTTCAAAGTCTGCAAGGAACTGGCCAATCCTGCAGCAGCCTGTGTACAGCCCTGGCCTCACACTTCACTGCAAAAACCCAAGACATTTTTTCCTCTCTCACTTCCACACCACACCATACACCCACACCTCTGGAGCCTCCCTTGGCACTTCCACCACTTCTCCTTTCCTCCCTCACTCCTGTCAAACCTGACGAGGTCGCCAGACAAGTGCAGTCTCTGAAGGCTTCATCTAAACAGGTGGACCCCTGCACCTCCAAAACCATTAAGGACAACATTGACTCTCTCGCTCCAGCCTCTGCTGATCTCTGCAACCTCTTTTGCCACGGGAGTTTTTCCAACTTCTCTTAAACACTCCTTGTGCAGCCTCTGCTTATGAAACCCCCCACCGACCCCTCCATTCCGGCAAACTACCACCCTATCTCTATCACCCAATTGCTGGACAAACTCCTGGAGAAGTTGGTTATCTCTCAGATCACCCTCCATACTGAATCTGCTGGTTGCCTCCACGACAATCAGTATGGCTTTAGAGCAACCAGAGGCACAGAAACTGCTCTTCTAAATACCTGTGAAGACCTGATCCCAAATCTTGACACTAACACTCCCTCTGTCCTCATTCTTCTCGACCTCTCCTCTGCCTTTGACACGGTAAACCACAACATCCTGATTGCACATCTCTGTGACACCCTGGGAATCATAGGTCAGTTTCTGGGGTCATTAACCTCCTTCCTTTCCGACTGCCCATCCCAGGTGGAACTTGAGTCCTTTATCTCTACTATCACACTCTCAACCTGTGGCGTTCCCCAGGGCTCTAACATTTCCTCTTGGTTCTTCAATGTCTACCTGGCTGCTTTGGCACATTTGATTGCCACTTTCATCTCTAACTTCCAGTGTTATGCGGACGACACACAACTCTCCTTTAGGCTACCCTCAGCCACCTCCTCCACCTCGCTCATATCCGACTGTCTGTCCACAATTCAGTCATAGTGTGCCGCAAATGACCTCTGCCTCAATGCCAGTAAGACTGATATCGGTCCCATTGAGACTCCTACTCCCGCTTTTCCACTCATTCTGGCCGGCCCCCCTTGGCCCTGCGCCCGCACCCACCTGCGAGGCAAAAACCCTTGGGGTCATCTTCGACTCCACTCTCTCCTTCTCCTCTCACATTTTGGACATCTCTAAGGAGTTCAACTACCAGCTACACCTTCTCAGAGATGCTCTTCATTTTCTCACCTTCCCCCAGCGGCTCACCATCTCAGGAGTCCTGGTTCTCTCTAGGCTGGACTACTACAACAGCCTCTTCCTCAATCTGCCTCTTCCCGCCCTTCGCCCCTTCAACTAATCCAGAATAGGACTACAAGACATATCCTTGGCCTCAAGTCCAGGGCTGCATCTCTCCACCCCTAAAATCTATCCGCTGGCTCCTTTGATCGCATGGATCAAATTCAAGACCATTTGCATTATCCACATGGCTGTCTGGGGCCTGGGGCCTCTCTACATCCAGCTCTCCCCCCCCTAAATACCTCACGGCCAGAGTCCTTCAGTCTTCTGGCTCCAACTGCAGCTCAAACATTTTTCCTAGCAGAAAGTGGGAGGTAGATCACTTTCCTCGGCTGGTTCCTCCCTCTGAAATGGCCTTCTGGCCCCCTCCAACTTGAGCCGGATCTTCTTAAATTCTAGAAACTACTCAAGACGTTCCTTTTGTCCTCTTCCTTCCCTCTCCCCTTCCCGTGCTAAATCTTCCGCTGCGACTGGAGGCCTGGTCCGTTCAGAGTCATAAAGGGGCCAGACCACCCCCCTACCAGTTCCCCCAGCATTCCTTGCCAGCCCTTGCCCTCGTGCGCTCTTCCTCAGACTAGCCCAAACTGGTCCTCTGTCCACCGCACTCATCTTCCCTTCCCTCTTCCCCTGGCACCAGCTGCCTTAGTCTGCCCTGCACTTGCCTGCCCCCACCCTTGTGAGCACCACACTCCTGCACTTTCCCTCTATCCCCCCCCCACTTACCACCTTGTCATGCACTTGCACGGAAGGATTGTCACAAGCCCAATATAACCGTTTTGTTGTTCTAGTTTTTTTCCTATGTCCCAACCCCCCACCCTCTTCTTGTCTTGTGGCGCCTGGATACACTTGTGTATTGGCGCCATACAAATGTCCATTATACTAATTCGGACACAAGATGCCCTAGTCTTTCCTTCCAACGAAAGAGTCCAAAACGTGGTGTTTCAAATTCCTCATTTGTGGCCAGTCATCAGAAAACCGTGCAAAAAGCAATGGACCTTCTCGGGTTGATGGCTTCTTGCATCTTTCTGGTGTTGTACGCAGTATTGCGCATTCGTTCAATGCAAGAGTGGCTAGCCAAACAGCCTCAAGCAGGGGACGATCTAGTGGCCTTTCGCAATCTCTAGTTCAAGCACTGCAGTGGTCGATAAGGGAACACATGCTAAAAGGTAAAACCTTTCTCAACCTTGCAGTAGAAGCCACTCTTAACAGATGCATCACTTTCAAGGTGGGGAGCACATTCTCCTCCAAACTGTGCTCGGCATTTGGACACAATGTCAAAGAAGCATATCAACCGTCTAGAATTAAAAGCCTTTTTCAAAGCCCTACTAGCGGGGGGAAATGGTTCTAGTGCTCACATACGACACTACTGCCATGTTTTACATGAAGAAGGAAGAATATAATCACTAAGCCTGTCCAAACTAGCCCAACAAATTTGGAGCTCGTCTCTCAACCAAAATATATTCCTCCCGTCACAACATGTTCCATGGGAACACAACTGTCTAGCAGACGGGTAGAGCAGAAATACACTACTACCCTCAGAGCACCTCCCCTCTCGAGGTCTTCGCTCCTCTACCTCCAACTCCCTCAGGGTCAGTTGTTTTTCAAAGAAACAAGCTGGGGGTAGATCTCAGTCTTCGGCTGGGGCCTCCCTTTGGAACAGCCTCCCTGCCAATCTGAAACTTGGGGAGAACCATCTCTGGTTCTGGAAGCACCTCAAGACCTTCCTCTTTGCTTTCGCCTTCTCCCCCCTCTCTCCTGCTGATATGTTTCTCTCTCAGCACCGTGCACCTGGCCTCCCTCTGTCCTCTGGGCCCAGGTACCTGCTCACTCTGCCACCCTCCTGCACTGCCACTGGGCCCCCCTTGCACTGGGGTCTGTATCTGTACCCATACAGTCCCCCACCACCTCCTCTTTTCTTTCTGCACTTATCAGACATACCCGGTCTACTGCCCTAAACCCAGCACTTGCCACTTGCTGGCTGCACTACCACTGTGTATTGCCTTTATGATTTATTTATTTATTATGCATCTGTTTCTCCTATGCTCTGCACTTTCAACTTCTCCTCCCTTCCATGCACTTTTCCCCTTTTCCTTTCCCATGCACTTGCGCATTCTCAATGTCACTGGGCCTAGTAAGATCGTTGTTTTGTTCTCCCCTGCTCCCCTCACTTGCCTTGTCGCTCTCTGAAACGCTTGTGTACGAGCGCGATATAAATAAAATATCAATATCAGCACAAGTTACAGATACAAACAGATTTTACTCAACGTCTTCAAAGAATGGGGGCAACCAAGTATAGATCTCCAACACAGGAGAACGCACAATAAGACAATTGTGCTTCCAAAGTTTCCCCAGAAAGGAACTACGGGCAAGGCACTGTGGATGAGTTGGTCAAGGAGATTTCTAAACGCTCGCCCCTCCCTCCCCAATACCACTGCTCAACTAGATAATCCACAAAATACACCAGGAACATCTCACATTGATCGTAATAGCTCCAATGTGGGCCCGCCAAACTTGGTTCTCACATCTACTCAAAATGTCACTTTTCCCACTAGTCAAACTACAGAGCCCTTACAGCATCCCAGCATCAAGGGTCAACACTCCATCCGTGTCCTCGAGCACTGAACTTAGCAGTTTGGCTACTGAAGTCATATAGTTTGGTCACTTAAACATACCTCAACGATGCAAGGACATCTTAAAAGAGGCACAGAAGCCTAACACAAGACATTTTTATTTCAACAAGTGGAAGCGCTTTTTCTTGTGGTGCAAAAGGCAAAACGCCAACCCCATTGACTGTTCTGATTCTAATATCATACACTATCCACTGTGTTAGACTCCTGGTTAGTCTTTAATTCTCTTAAAGTTCACCTGGCTACACTATCAGCATATTACACCTCACAAAGTAAAGTTTCTTGATGGAAGGTTCCCCTGGTTAAGGCTTTCATGAAAGTGGTCAAAAGGTTATATCCCCCAATTTTAACTCCACCGCAACGGTGGGACTTAAATGTCATTCTTACCTATGTTTATTGGCCCCCTTTTGAACCTATGTTTAAAACAGATCTCCTATCTTGTAATCCTGGTCTACCCATCGCGGACACCTATGTCAGCGCTGCTTCCAGACCAATTGTCACTGATAATCCTGTTTTCTGTCCCCTCTCCAGACCTATGGACTCCTCGCCTGATCTCCACTCTATCCGCTTTCTCTTCGTCACCTATTGATGGTGGCAGTAGATGTGAAGCCAACCAAGTGTACTTTCCATCATCCAGGTGCATCATTAATGTCCATCACAATGGGACTATCATGGCTCAGGGTCCTCAACACAATCTTCTCCTCTTTGGCCAGCGCTTGCCAGCTCCCATCAATTTCCTTCCCTCTCCTGCTGCCCCTCCAGCCTCTCTCTCTCCCCTACACCACCTTCCTTCCGATGGGCGTACCAGCCCCTGTACCCCACCTCGGAAAACCTTCAAAGTGGTGACCGGCTTCACTTAGCAATGCTTAACGCTCGCTCCGCTATCAAGCATTCCTCAGACACCTGCCTTCTCCTTGAAGACTTTGATCTCGATGTCCCCACTCTCACCGAAACGTGGTTCAATGCCAGCTCAGTCACTGCTTTTGATTCCCTTCTCCTTGATTGCTACAAGATCATCTCTAAGCCTCGTCCTAACCGTTCAGGCGATGGAGTAGCCTTGATCTTCCCTGAGTGGGTCCCTTCTTCCCATATACCCACCCAGCCCTACTCCTCCTTTGAAAGTCTGGTCTGCAAGCTTGGCATCTCTTCCACTTCTTCTCTGACCATTGCCACTATCTATAGGCCCCCAGCCCCTTGCTCCCCTTTACTATCAGAATGGGCCGATTTCTCCTCTCTCGATACTTCTACCTCTAAACTCTTCCTCCTGGGTGACTTCAACATCCACCTCAACTCTTCAGTCACGGCCTCCACGCTTTTCTGTGACCTCTTCACCGCTCTCTTCCTCACCATTCTCCCCTCTGGTCCTACCCACTCGGCTGGACACACTCGATATCTTAATCCATGCTGATCTTATGCTCTCTAACCCTCTCTCCACACCGCTGTCCTGGTCTGACCACTCCCTCCTCTCCTCCTACCTGAGACTTTTCAGCCCTCTGACCGAACTGCCCGCAGCTCTGTCAGCCTCGTTTTATGGACATCCGTCCGATGAAACAAGTGTCAGTTGTAGCGTTTGCTTCCACCTTCATCCCCGCTCCTCCCCCCATGCTGACTCACCCAATGACTCGGCTCTCAACAATCTCCATCTTGCTGTCACTAACCCTCAACATTCTTTCCCGTCATGAGGATCCGCCTGAAACCTGTCAGAGCTTCAGAACGGAAGTGGCAGACCACGATCTCATCCTCTGATAAGCTCGCCTGTCGCCTACTCCAAAGGCAATATTGTCTCTCCATTCGCTCTGAGAAGATGGATCACATACAGGTCTGCACTGGCCTCCCACTTCACTGCTAAAACTCAGGACATCATGACTTCTCTCTCTTTCCCCCCTCGCCGCACCCTTCCTCCTTTCCCCCACCACCCATGGTCTCTCCTCCTCCTCCCCCATCCACTCTCTACTCCTCCACTCCTATCACACCGGATGAGGTCACGAGAGTTGTCCGCTCTATGAAGGTCTCTTCCAAACAGGTCTCCCCTGTTCTTCCAGAACTATTAAGGACAACATCTGCTCCCTTGCCCCAGCTGTCGCTGATTTCTGCAATCACTCTTGCTTCTGGGTATTTCCCCTATTCTCTCAAGCACTCCCTCGTGCACCCCTTCCTGAAAAAGCCTTCTGCTGACCCCTCGTGTGTGGATAAGACCTTCCTTGGGAAACTCTTAGAGAAGTTGGTCTTCCCCCAACTGATCCTCCTGCATACTGAGGTCGTTGTTTGCTTGCACAACTATCAATCTGGATTCCGAGCATCGAGAGGCACGGAAACTGCTCTCCTGCACACTCGTGAAGAATTGCTTGGATCTCTTGATTCTAACTCACCCGCTTTTCTCATTCTACTCGATCTCTCCTCTGCCTTTGACACGGTCAACCACTCCATCCTCATAAAGCTGTTCGATGATACCATTGGCATCTCGAGCCATGCACTGGAGTGGTTGACCTCCGTCCTCACTGACCATCCCTCTGAGGTGATCCGGGGTTCCTTCTCCTCCCCCACCTCTATCTCCACTTGTGGGGTTCCCCAAGGCACTATCCTCTCGCCTTAGCTCTTTAACATCTATCTCACCCCTCTTGCTCACCTTCTCCCCGTACTTCCAGTGTTATGCAGATGACACCCAACTTTAATTCAAACTCCCTACTGCCTCTTTGTACTACCTCTGTCATTAGCATTCATTGCAAATGTACCCTTGGAAGCAATTTGCAAAGCTATTCACACTTTCAAGCAACACTACTGCGTGGATACTCATACAAGAGCAGATTCCCAAGTGGGTCAACTGGTGTTAAAAAAAGTATTTTTGCATCTTCATCTTCTAACAACCCACCTCCTTCTCCAGGTACTGCTCGCCAGTCTGTGCAAAGCATGTGATTCTAAGCAGATCCACAGAAGATAAATATGACATACCTGTAATCGTTTTTCTGATGCCTGTATCTGCTTAGATTCAAATGTGCCCACCCTTCATCCCCCATTGGAGTTGAAGGTACATAGACAACGTACACCTTTCTTCACATTCCTGTACTCGCACATAGACTTCATGCTCCCGCAGGTCAGAAACAAACCAATCTGAGGGCCTCGACACTTAAAGGACCATGGGTACAGTACACATCACACTAGGGATAGTATTACACCTTACAGCCCAGTGCAATGGAGATAGTTTTGAATCATCCTAACGTTTTACACTTGGGATTTTTGGTTACTGTTATATGTGCCTAAAGACAAATTGGTGGCAGCAGATACATTTTGACAGTTTTTGCACTATTTTTAGAGTGCACAATCACATTTACTGTGTATCTGGGTGTGGGACAAATGTGAAACCAGTAGTAGTCCCTTATTCGACTGGCTATTTTTTTGTTTTTTTTTGTTAAAGCATTCAGCATAAAAAAATACAAACCTTTGCTTTTATACGAAAAAAAAGTTTTCCAGTCTCTCAACCCAAGCCAAACAGTTCCTGTTTTTGTTTTCCTTGATCGATTTTTCTCGAAGCTTGATCATCATTTTGTTCTTTAGGTCCTAGTTTGGCAGTTTGGATCACTTCTTTCCTGTTAGGACCCTTTTCTACTAATTCAATTACTCTGAATATTGTGTCATTAGGATTGGGCCAATCTCTTTAACATTGTTTCTAAAAACGTTCACAGCCCTCTTGTTATCTTCCGATTTGGCTCATCGTACAAGGCTGACCACCATAGTTCTGGGTCCAAACACATGTTGGCATTAATATTGGTTGCAATATATTTCCCCTTTCCGTATTCAGGACAAAACGGGATCAGGTGCCATGTAGATTCTTCGCCTTGTTTGTTCAAACGACATCTTTTGTCCTTCACCAGGCCATATCTAGCAAGTTTGTTTTTGTTTTCAAGATGTTCAACCGAAAACGTAAAATTAAATCTCTCTGGCTCTGGTTTGTACTCTTTTCTAGGTATTCTGGCAAGCTCTGTGGAAATCTAGTGATCTTAGTTGGCAAAGTGTGGAGTTTCGAGGCTACTCGGGCGCTTTCTGTTTGTGACCAGTCGACAGACAATAGCAGTGTTTTCACTTTCTTTGGTGTTTTGCACAGAGCTTCAGTTGACACGCACAGGTTTTGCAATATCTCATTACACTTTTTCTTCCACTACGTCAAAAGCCAGAAAGGCATTTTTTAAATTTCACTTTTCAAAATGATATATTGAGGTGGGCAATTCGGTAAAGTTATCTTTCTGAAGGTGGCAAGGGCTTTCCACACGATTCTAACCTGTATAGAATATAAACCCAATTCATGTCGGATATGTTCATATGTCGGATATGTCGGGATTCTCAAGATTTTTCTCCAAAACCTGGCCTCAAGCCTGTCCCAGGTTTCCCACGGGATTCTCAGTGCTGTCTCACCTGCGTATGTAATAGTTGGAATTACTTTCGCATTATAAAAATCTATTATTGGTTGAATTGAGAATTTGCAGAATTTTCTTGTCAGTATCAATGCCTGTGCTGTTAATTGGTCTGTTTTATGTTGAAGATGATCGATCCAGGGCTGGTCATTCCAGTCGGCGCTTATGATCGCCCCCAGGTATTTTGAGCTCTTCACTATTGCTATGTTTTTTTAATCTATATGCCATGTAAATACATTTTTTGTCATTGGTCCTGGCTTTTTAATTATCATTATCTCCGATTTCTCTGGATTGATTTCTTTTTGCTCATTTTCTTCGACATACGCGTTTAGGGCCTCCAACTTTCTTTGTAAGCCAACTGGTGTCTTTTCCATCACTATCAGGTCATCCGCATATAGGAGGTGACCTATTGTGGTATCACCTATTTTCAGCGAGCAAGCTCTAGGGGGATCCAAGCAATCCTTTACTTCCAAGATATAGAAATGGTAGAGTATAGAGGCTAAAGGGCAGCCTTGTTTTAGCCCTCTTTTCGTGGTAATTGCCCGAGATAGATTTGCTTTTTGATCCAGTTTCACTTTCATCAATGTATTTGTATGGAGTGCTTTGATGGCTGCTATTAGATCTATCGGGCAGCCTTTCTTTGCCATCTTTGACCATAGAATTTGTCGGTCTACTCTATCAAAAGCTGCGACCATATCTATTGAAGCAATTAACAGCTTTTGATTTTCTTGAATTGTTTTTGCTTTTAATAGGTTGAAAATTAGTAGATTTAGACAGCAATCTACATTTTCAACAAAGCCAGCTAATTCTCTGAGCTTGCTATCCATTCCTTTAATCTTTTTAAGAGTACACCGGCAAAAAGTTTGCCAATCACGTCCAGAAGCGATATCGGGCGATAATTCTCAGGACACGCCGTCTCCTTTTTTGTGTATGGGAATGGTTATTGCTGTAGTCCATGACTCTGTCATCCGTCCTCTACACACAATTCTTGCGAGTAGTACCAGACACATGTCTGCCCATACTTCTGGGGCCTGCTTTATTATTAAATTCGTCAGGCCATCGGGCCCTGGGGCTCTAGAAATGCTTGCTTTAGTGATTAGTGCTAACATTTTGCTTTTCTTTTTTTAACTATGTTCCAATTATTTTTGGAAGTTAGTTCTTGTGTTCCTTCGTCTTCAGCAGAATCCCAATTATATATTTCTTGGAATTGTTGTCTCTGTTTTGCTTCATGTATGGGGTTGAGTAGCTCTGCGCCTTGAGGCTTAGATTTTTGTTTTAACAGAGACAACAGGAATTTGGCATTTTTATTACGAGTTGCCATTAGCATTATCTCCGAATCCTTTTGAAAGAGTAATTGTCACGACGACCCTCGCCCAAAACCCCCTCTGGCAAACCCATTGGCCAGGTGTAGTCAGGACTCGTCCTCTAAAGCCTGGCATCCTCTTCAAAAGCCCTCATTGGGCCAGTCCTGGCGCCTTTGGCGCCAGGCTCATACAACATGAAAAACAACGTGCTTGGGAACTACTTTATTGTATTGTTAGCCAACATGGAGGCATCCACATAGCTTGGTTCCTAAGAACCAAGCTATGCGATCTAGTGTTTTGGGTGTGGTAGCCTAGGGACTACTTTACCTGGACTATTTTGTTGTGGCTATTTAAACCACACCCGAGCAAGGCAACACGCTTCGCGTTACTTTGCAGCTTGCAACGTGACGCTCACCGTGTCCAGCTATTCCCTCGAACCTCGGAGAAGCAGAACCTGCAAGGAGACAAAAGGAACATCATTAGCAGCAGCATCTTACCTGCAGTCTTCATCTTTAAACACTTGCAGCTCCTGAGAACAGCTTCCTCGAATCTGCACGCCTCCCAGACAGAATGACCTGAAAGAGGAAGATGGAGGCATCATTAAAGAAAGCAGTAGAGACACTTACAAATTACGAACTGCTCAAAAGGCTGCTCAAAAGGCTTACCTGGCTGGTCGCCTCTCGGCTGGCACCACTCCGGACATTCCACTCGCGCTAAAGAACACTAAGACCTACAAGGAAGGAAAACACAGGTTAGCAAAGGCAAGACTTTGCAGCGCTGCGCACTTACCGCATCATGGCGCTCTTAATTCGCCATCATTTACCAGCGGGGCTCAACCAAGCCAGTTTGAAGCGCAGAAGCTCTGCATACCTAACGGAGAAAAAAGAGACGTTTTAAACAAAGAAAGGCATGCACGATAGCAACAAAAACTAAAGAACAGCAATAAGACCTACCTGAACAATATCAAACGGGCCGGCGTCAGTGAAGTAACTGGACCGCACTCGCCCATGAAAGACGACGCGCCCCTGCAAAGAAGGCAGGACGGAGAGCACGCCTAATTCTACCACGAGGTGAGGTGAGGAGAGGGCGCCAGAGGGACTGAAATCATACAGGGGTGGTGGGAGGATACTTACCCTAGTTGGTCAGCCTTCAACACAGTCCTCCTGTATTTTCAGGCAGAACCTTCCCTGCAGACCACATCAGGGCAAAGCTGAGAAGCATACCAGCGAGTAACCTGGCTGGGTGGCGTCTCTGTGAATACCAGGTGAGCGTAACAGAATGCAAAGCCTACCATAACAAATCCACCTGGGCGCCATGGAGACATCAGAAATTGACCAATTGGCCCAATTACTAGGAGAGCTTCGTGCTGAGGTTCATTCTGCCCGACAAGAGACTAATGCCCTCCGGAGAGACCTAATAGTGACCAAAGAACGCACTGAAGAGATTAGCAGGCAATACTTGCAATCACAGGCAGGACGGACGCCTCTACCTGGAAGCAATCCAACGATGCAAAACCCCGCCATACCACCCACTCCGGTACAGATCATGTTACCTGGAACAGTGCCCCTGGCACCACCAGAAAGGTTCTCAGGCAACCCACGAAGTATGCGGCATTGATCAATCAGTGCCGCCTTCATTTTCTCTGTAGGCCTGGAGCATTTCCAAACGACGAAGCTTGGGTAGCTTTTGTTTTATACCTGAGTGGTAGTTCAGCAGATTGGAGGGTGCCCTTGGTAACCCATGACGATCCTCTATTACATGACTTTTGGGGGTTCCAGAGAGAAATGGAAAAACGTTTTGCTTGCCATACCCAGGAACAAGCAGTAGACCATGAACTCTTGTCCCTCCGACAGGGGAATCAGGACTTGTTACCGTACATTGCTACCTTCAACAGACTGGTTGCCGAGGCTAGGTGGCCAGAAAACAAAAGAACCACGTTATTCCATCGGGGCTTACGTGGCGAATTAAAGGACGTCTTAGCCCAGGTGGTTGATCCACCCAGAGACCCTGCAGAATTCATAAATCTGGTCGTGCAGCTAGACCACCGGTTGCAGGATCGAAAGGCAGACCGGTATAAGACGGACCCTAATTAACCTTCCCCGGTGACTGCTCCCCTGCCTGCTATTACCAAGAGGAGAAACCCGATGTCTGTATCCCCATGACTCCCGGAGCGACAGTATCAACCCTGGGAGCAACTAATACCTTGCCAAGTGAATACCATGATTTCCAGGATGTTTTCCGAAAGGACCAAGCCAATACATTGCCGCCGCATAGGCCCTATGACTGTCAGATCAACCTTGTTCCTGGTGCACAAATCCCTTGAGGCAGGATCTACGCTCTCACAGAACCAGAAAACCTTCATTTGAAATCCTATTTAGAGCAGTACCTTGCAAACGGATTTATCCGTCCTTCGAAGTCCCCCGCAGCCAGTCCTTTGTTCTTCGTACCGAAAAAGGAAGGAGACTTGAGAACCTGTATTGACTACCGCGCATTGAACCAGATCACCGTGACGAACCGCTACCCCTTGCCACTTTTCCATAAGATGCTAGACCAAGTTAAAGATGCCCAGATTTATACCAAATTGGACCTTCGAGGAGCGTACCACCTGGTCCGAGTCAGAAAAGGAGATGAATGGAAAACCGCCTTCCGTACTAAGTACGGCTTGTTTGAATATCAAGTCATGCCCTTCGGGTTATGCAACGCTCCTGCGGCATTCCAGTATTTCATGAATGACGTCTTAAGTGAGTTAATTGATGTGTGCGCTTTAGTGTACATAGACGACATCTTAGTATACTCAGCCTCGGAACAAGATCATGTCAGGCACGTTTGTTCTGTCCTCACCAAGCTCTGTCAACATCGCTTGTTTGCAAAGCTTGAAAAATGCTTTTTTCACGTCACCGAAGTAGAATTTCTTGGTTTTATCCTTACTCCAGGAAGCATCAGAATGGACATGCACAAGGTAGATGCCATTCTGAAATGGCTTTCACTGACGTCTCTGAAAGGGGTACAAAGCATGCTGGGCTTTGCGAACTTCTACCGCCGGTTCATCCCAGACTTCTCAGGTTGTGCACCCAATCACAGTACTATTACGAAAAAGAAATACAAAGTTTGCTTGGACCGAAGAAGCAGAAGAAGCCTTTCAGGAACTTAAACGAAGGTTTACCTGCGCTCCAATCCTGCGACATCCTCGTCCAGACCTCCCTTATGTCGTTGAAACTGATGCGTCCAGTCTCGTAATGGGGGCTGTCCTTTCACAGAGAGACCCAGAAACTGGCCAGCTACATCCTGTGGCCTTCTGGTCAAAAAAGTTCTCACCGCCAGAGATTAATTATGCCATCACGGACAAGGAACTCCTGGCTATCAAATCCGCCTTTAAAGCCTGGAGGCACTACCTTCTGGGGGCCAGACACACCATTACAGTCATCACAGACCACAGAAACCTGCAATATCTCAAAACAGCCAAGGCCCAGTCCTCGCGGCAATTACGGTGGGCCCTTTTCTTCACCGAATATGATTATGTAATCACATTTCGACCAGGAGTCAGAAACGGAAAGGCGGATGCCTTATCTCGCATGGGCATAGATGAAAATGGTATATACAACTCCAAACCCATTACCTATCATACCTGAAGACAAACTCTTGAGTATCACTACAGCCTTATCACAAGCAGAACTACGAAAAGAAATCCAACGGACAATGAATCCTGATGCCTACCTCGCATGGCAAACTCAAGGAGAACAATATACCATCAAGGACCATCTACCCTTTTTTACAGATCGCCTATATGTACCCAAGAATGAATTACAACAGCATATTATTTCAAACTATCACGGTTCACTGATCGAAGGGCATCCTGGGATCGCCAAAACCCTAGCTAAGGTGAAGGAGAACTTTTGGTGGCCTACCTGGCTTAAGGACATCATTCAGTATATTCAGTCCTGCGGTGTCTGCGCACAAAATAAATCACAGAAACAAAAAGCATCTGGTCTCCTACAACCATTGGACATTCCTCCAGTTCCATGGCACACACTTTCCCTTGACTTCATCACTGATCTACCTCCAAGCCAAGGGTTCAACACCATCCTTGTAGTTGTGAACTTATTCTCGAAGATGGCCCATTTTATTCCTCTCAAAGGCGTCCCAGACGCAGCCACTTCAGCAAAAGTGTTCCTGGAGGGCATGGTTAAGCTACATGGCTTCCCTTCGGTTCTGTTCTCTGATCGAGGCAGCCAGTTTTTTTTTGGAAAAAATGTTGTGCAATGTCGCAGATCGACATTCGGCTATCTACCAGTCACCATCCCCAAACGGACGGCCAAACCGAGAGAACCAGTCGCACTCGAGCAATACTTACGGTGCATGCTGCACCACGAACAAAGGAATTGGAAAGACCTACTATGGATAGCCGAATATGCATATAACAATTCTTTGCATTCAAGCACGGGACAAACTCCCTTCTATATCCTTTATGGCAGACATGCACGTACCTCTGAATTAGACCTTCCAGCCAGCTTGGAAATGCGAGTGGTAAAGACTCTACACACAACCATTACTCAGGCTTTCAAAAGGGCAAAGGAACACCTTATTCATGCCAAAGAAAAACAAAAGATTCGCCGACCAACACCGGAAAAAGGCTCCTGATTATCAAGTAGGAGACAAAGTTTGGTTAGCTGCTAAATTCATACCCATCAAGGTTCCCAGATTCTTAGGACCCTATACCATTAAGGCAATTATCAACCCAGCAGCCGTGAAACTGGATTTACCACCTAATCTACACATCCACCCGGTATTCCATGTGTCCCTCTTGAAACCAATGTAACCTGGCACACGGATTGGGACACCACCTAAGCCCATACTTGTTGACGCAGAACCAGAATTCGAAGTCAAAGATATCTTGGACTCTAAATACTCTAGGACCAAGCTATATTATCTCGTCTGGCAAACCCACTGGCCAGGTGGAGTCAGGACTCCGGCCTCTAGAGCCTGGCATCCTCTTCAAAAGCCCTCATGGGGCCAGTCCTGGCGCCTGTGGCACCAGGCTCATACACCATGAAAAATAATGTGCTTGGGAACTACTTTATTGTATTGTCAGCCAACATGGAGGCATCCACATAGCTTGGTTCCTAAGAACCAAGCTATGCGGTCTAGTGTTTTGGGTGTGGTAGCCTAGGGACTACTTTAACTGGACTATTTTGTTGGGGCTATTTAAACCACACCCGAGCAAGACAACACGCTTCGCGTTACTTTGCAGCTTGCAACGTGACGCTCACCGTGTCCAGCTGTTCCCTTGCACCTCGGAGAAGCAGAACCTACAAGGAGACAAAAGGAACATCATTAGCAGCAGCTTCTTACCTGCAGTCTTCATCTTTAAAAACACGCAGCTACTCAGAACAGCTTCCTCGAATCTGCACGCCTCCCGGACAGAACGACCTGAAAGAGGAAGATAGAGGCAACATTAAAGAAAGCAGTAGAGACATTTACAAATTACGAACTGCTCAAAAGGCTTAACTGGCTGGTCGCCTCTTGGCTGGCACCACTCCGGACATTCCACTCGCGCTGAAGAACACCGCGACCTACAAGGAAGGAAAACATAGGTTAGCAAAGGCAAGACTTTGCAGCGCTGCGCATAGCGCTTACTTACCGCATCATAGCGCTCTTAATGCGCCATCATTTACCAGCGGGGCTCAACCAAGCCAGTTCGCCGCGCTGAAGCTCTGCATACCTAAGGGAGAAAAAAGACATTTTAAACAAAGAAAGTCATGCAGGATAGCAACACAACTAAGGAACAGCAATAAGACCTACCTGAACAACATCTAATGGGCCGGCGTCAGTGAAGTAACTGGACAGCGCTCGCCCATGAAAGACAACGCGCCCCTGCAAAGAAGGCAGGACGGAGAGCACGCCTAATTCTACCACAAGGTGAGGAGAGGGCACAAGAGGGACTGAAATCATACGGCGGGTGAAGGGAGGATACTTACCCAGTCGGTCAGCCTTGAACACAGTCCTCCTGTATTTTCAGGCAGAACCTTCCCCGCAGACCACATCAGGGCAAAGCTGAGAAGCATACCAGCGAGTAACCCTGCTGGTTGGCGTCCCTGTGGATACCAGGTGAGCGTAACAGTAATGCACTATGTGATTTGACCCAGTTTCGATATGTTCTTTTTAAGACCTTTCTTTTATTTCTCACACAATCAGCATTCTGTTTGTTCAGGGCTCTTAGCTCTCTTGCTAGCTGTCGTTCCCCCCCCGCTATTTTGCAGTTGTATTTGTGTCTTGGGCCTTGTGTCTCTTTTGTTTGTATCATTAGTTGCTCTAAAGATTGTGAGACAAGCCTCATACTCGACACTGGTTTCTGATGAAACTTCCCATTTCCCTATTGATTTTACCAGAGATGGGATTGAATTTGCTGACAATCTGTCTGTTTAAACGATTGTTCACATTTACTTTAGTTGTCAAAGTTTTTTTTGTTTCAGTATCACCTTTATGCTGTGTAACTGGAACTAGACATGAGTGCATCAGTATTCTGTGGTCGCTGCTTGTTGTTGGAATGATTTTTAGCGAGGATATTCTGCAAAAGGTTTCACGGTCAGCAAAAAAGTAGTCCAGTGTTGCACTCGAGTTATGAGATGCCCAAGTGGGATTACCCTCTATATCACCATTCACTTTTCCATTTACCTGTACGAGATCACGATTCTTCATCTCTATCAGCCATTTTTGTGTTCTTGACTGTTTTTGTCGCTTTTGAGTTGTTGTACTCTTGTGGATTTTTTTTGGTTGTTGCAGTCAATATTTAGGTCACTGCATATGATTATAGCGGGACTTTGATATTCTGCTCTCAACACATCTGTGTTTAGTGACTGTTTCTATAAACACTTCTCCATCCTTGGCTTTTATGTTCCAATATAGGTTGAAGAATATTTGCATTTTTTGTTCCTTTTGTTCATCACTTTGTTTTTCCTGTTGCATGATTATTATTTGAATCAGAAGAGACGGTTTTATTATGCGAACTATGTTTCCACTATGGTGGTTCTTTATGATAGATAGAAGGCCTGCAGAAGGTCTGCCCTTTTTTCCTTTATATGCCTTGTTCAAGAAGCAAGAAGCAAGAAGCATGAGGCCCCATTTATTAATGGGGATTCTTTCAACCAGCATTCCTGGACGCAAACGATGTCCTCCATCAACGCTTCTTCGTTTATCTTTTCAGTCAAATGACGAAATCCCTGTGTGTTCCAAGAGGCAAATCGCACCAATTCCGGGGAGACTCGGAAATATGTCTAGCATTTTCTTTTTGTGGCTAGAGTTTCTGCTAGCCAACCCTATGGTTTTTCCATGTCGATTTTTGTCTCCATTGGAGGAGCATTTATCTTTTGCACATCAACATTCTTGGCGTCACATCCTTTAATTCTCATACGGAGTGTAGTTGGGCCCCGAAAACCTTATTGGTCTATGATCATTTTCCTCTATATGTGTCTCATTACGTGCACGCCTGGATTTCTCAGGGCTATTTTTGTCTATTGCAGTCTGTGTTATTTCCTGTTCTTGCAGGTTTAGACCTTCCATCTTGATGTCAAAACCAAGCACTCAAAGTTCACCTGCGGCCGACCATACTAAATTCATAATGGCTTTTGAGGTGAAATGAATGCAAATTTGATCTGTGTCGTATTCCCTTGGGAGAGCCACGATACTGATGTCCTTAGGTTCAATGCCTCTCAATTGGGGGACATTGTACAAGAGCTTTAAGCTTTTTAATATTAGTCCATCATTTGCTTTCAAGACTCTGTCAAATAGTAATTTGTGTGTTAGTCTTTTTTTCCCAATTGCTCCTGTCTCTCCTTATCGTACGTTGATTCTTTACTTTTTCTTTGGTTCTGCGATTCCTTTGTTTGAGTGTTCGTAGTGGGATGTGTTCTTCTTTGTCGGTCTTGATTTGATTGATCTATCATTGCTTTGAATAGATTGCGTTTCTTATTTTCTAATATATTCTTTGCCTCCATTTGATCTTTTTTTCTTGTAATGTTAGGAACGTCAGTGAATTTGTCAATATGTATTCTGGGTGCTCGCCGCCTCATAGATTTCCTCATAGGCGCCCGCTGGCTCACCAAGCTCTGGCAATTTCGTGCGGCTCGTGGTGCGTGGGGCTTCTGTATTTGACAAGTCACATGTGTTTGAATTTGAGTTAGATTTTTGTTCCATGGTGCACCCTCGTCCAACACTCGTCCAACACTCCGCGTCAGGAGTTAGTCTTTATAGGGTGAAAGTCTGCCTCCAGCAGTAACAGTGAAAATAAAGGAGCCACTCAAACGTTTGGCTGTAAGAGCAGGAGAGGGGGAGTGTGGAGCAGTCTCTGATTTTTATTCGCCAGAGATTTCCCTCCCTCTTCAGTCTTATATTGTTGCCTTGTTCTTGGCTGAGGCATCTTGTTCAGCCGACGCGATTATGAATTATAAATAACGCCACATAGAATAGTGAATCCTAACTTCCCAGTCACTGAGGTCTTTCACTTATGGAGTTACCGCAAGGTAGACGCTTAAGAGTCCAAATGTGGTTGGGCCTACACAACAAAGGCACTGTAGTAATGTACATTTCCTCTCTCTCCGAGGTACAAATTAGATTGTGCAACCATTCGGTAGGAGTCTGACCAATTTTCAATTTCCAATAACAGATTATGCATTGTTTGGCCACTATACAAGCTATGTCAAAGAACTGTTGAGTGATCACCGACACCTTGCCTATGTCACGCAGGAGGTACTTCACTGGTGCCAATACAGGGGAAATGTCATATCTTCCCAAAAAGAAACAGCAATGGGGTAATTCCAAACATGTGCACTTCATGCAATCGTCTGAGGCGCCCAATGTAAATTTGCCAGTTTTCACTGGGGTATAATGCAATCAATTTAGTAGTTTAAATTGGATCAGTCTATGTATAGCACATATCGACACCTCTTTTGTAAGTAAGCAACATTTCTGCCATTGAACGTCTGAGAATTGAAACCCCAAGTCATGTTCCCATTTTAATCATGCATCAATTGTTGAAGATTAAGCAGTCTGCACCATTACATATAATTTAGATACTAGACTCCTGGGATCACCACATGTTATGATTGCATCTATAAGTAGCAGGGATCCGTTTGTTGGTGAATTTCATCGCCCCTCAAGGGCGAAGATCGTTGAAATTGCTTCAAAGTTTCCAGAAGGCCATCAGGCCTACTCCGTGCCCTCCAACCATGACAGAGAAGGAAGGGAGATCCCTCTTTAGGCCCTGCACCAAATGCGGGATGCGGAACATGTTTGTGGGGGACAAGTGCCACCAATGTCTCTGTCTTCATCTGGACCACAAGTAAGGAGAATGGGAGATCTGCCTCGGCTTCTCTAAGAAGATGCCGAAGGACCGTCACAGTAGACTGGCGGTGTGGCTGAACGCCAAGGCCTCTGCCCTGTGCTCCGAGGAGGGTCATGCCTCACCTAGTACCGGTCGGTCCGAGTAGCGGGCTTCTAAGTCCTTTGAGGGCGCCTTACCCGTAGTGGCCCAAGACAAGGCCAAGCAGCGCAAGTCCAGTACCACTGAGGTCACTGCGCAAGCGGGTCCCGCGATGGACAGGGCGCGCTCCACATCAACATCCGCCACCATCACCAGCCAACGATCGAACTCCTCCTCCAAGAGGAAATCGGCCAGCCCGGCTAAACTGCGGGAGAGGCCAGAGAAGCAAAGGATGGAGAAGGCCCAGTTGGCTGATAGGAGACACAATTGAGTTGGTGGCTGCTGCTCTCACAACAGCTAAGGGGGCTGACCCCGTGAGGGAGCCTACGCAGCGCAGAAGATGTCCCTACCTCTGAGGCGAGAAACCGCCGCAGTGACTTTGGCGAAGTCTGCAGGCACGCCGGAGAAGAGGATGCCTTCTCTGAGCCTGGCTTTGTCACCCCAGGATGAAAAAAAGGGTTGGGCAAGAAGGCCCCGGTCCGACCTCAGGCTGTGCCTCAGGCAATGGATGTTTCATCCACGGACGACGAGGACCTGGAGTCCTTGCACACGATCCACGAGGACATGGAGGAGGACTATGGCGGCTCAGGGCCTAGTGCCCCGATCACACCAGCTCAGCTGAGAGATGTGTCACTGGACATCCTTTTGACCCTTGTTAGGGAGAATTCTCTTATAAGGCTAATTTCCCAAACCTAGTGGGTCCCCCAGCAGCTTTTCTGGGTTTTTGGGGTTTGTTTTTTTCTCCTGCTAAGAGTGAGATTCTTTTACTCCCACTCTTAGGCATGATTTGAGGTATGTCTTTGACTTGTTATGTGCTTATGGGCTATGGGGTTTCTTTTTACTGCATATGGTATCATCTGTTTTTCTGTATGTGTGGTACACAGCACCCTCAGTGCAGTACCATAGGGGTGTCACAGTGACCCCCAAACATAGACTCCATACCCTGGGACTGACTGTCTCCCAGGGCATGTAAAGTCATCATTAGCTTTACTAGTCCAAAATTGTGAACAGAACCAGTAAAAAACATCATATTGCGGAAGTACTGGTAAGGGGTAATTCGATTGCCCCTGGGTCTGTTTTCGAGGGGGCACTATCCCGTCCCCCCTCGTCGAGTTTCTGGCTGGTGGCAGTGGTTACCACGGGAAATATTCCACCGGAATATTCTCTATGGGATTTTCCCATTGATTGTAAACGCACCACATTTTGGTGCACTGTTAAAGATACCGCCGGTTTATTAATTTAATATTAAATCACCGGTTGGGTCTTTTTGCCAGGACTCGATTCTAAAATGGCATTTGTGTCCGTCTCTGTAACTCTGACCAAGGTCGAGCCCTTTGTTCCACTTTTTGGCGGGCTTCTCCACAGAAGCCCTCCAAATGGTGCCACTCTGTCTTGGTTCCACAGGAAGGGTGGACGGGGGAATTGGCACCCTGGACTGCATTGCCTTAGCAACCCAAGTCGCACTCTACTCTGATTGGCCCAGTGGTGAGCCGCCCGGCTCACCACTTAGCATGTGTGATTGTCTGCTAGGCTGATGAATGGGGGGTTTTCTGCATAAAAGCAGGGCCTTTGGGACTGGAACTTCAGAAGTCGCCACAGGACCTAAGAATCCCAAGAGTGAAGAAGCTGAGCCATCTGCAATGACGACACCACCAGTGAAGCCCTGCTGCAACTACCTCACCACTTTCCCGACGACAAGAGAAGATCTTCTGCTGGACGAGTCTTCTTCCCCTGAACTGGTGGGATCAACCAGTTCGCCCTCTTCGCCTTCCAAAGACGTCTCTTGGTTGAATCGCCCGTGTCAAGCTCCCCGGCGGCCGGATAGCCAAACTCACCACTTTTGACCGCGAATAAAAGGACCACACATTTTAATCGGGAACTCCGCGGCTGGTTTCATCCCTGTGCAGTGCAACGACTCCACGTTTCCTCCTCCACGAGATCTTCTCTTCCTCTGGTCGGAACCACGAACTTCAACCACTGCCAGGAACAACTGCCCCCGCTGGAGCTTCCTTTCTCTTTAAGGTACTGTGTCCTACTTGGCCTCCCTTTCTTCAGATTGCTAAAGGTGACCCTTTAAATCCTTGGCTTCTAAACTAGGTTGGCTCCAGGCCTTCTAACTGTATCTTTTGAATCACCCCAACCACTTTTGAAAACTGTGCAAAGTCTTTCAGTGCACTTTAAACTGTGGGATCCTGGGCACATTTCGCTTTGCTCCATTTAAAGTGGGCATGGCCCATGAACTTTGGCTCTACGGTGTAACCTGCCTTTCTCCCCTTGCTCTGAACTCTTAAGTATTGGGAACTGCTTTATTCTTATGCTCTGCCTTTTTCTCTCCCTTGAACTAACTTATCAGAGTGCCATCTTGGTTAAGCCTCACATCTGTTTTAACAAATAGTGTTTTAACCCTGACTTGTCTGAGAACTATTAAGGGAGGTGTGTATACTTTACCTGACTGTGTTTTAACTTGCTTTTGATTGAGAATGCTAGTATATGCCATAAAGTGTGTTTTAAATAAATAATTATATACTTTTTATACAAAGCTCTGGTCAGTGTTTGTTTGCTCGACTGTGTTTTTGGTCCTATTGTGTATACTCTACATACTGCCCTACTCTTCTTGAGAGAAGTCTGAGTGCTCATCCACAGCTACCAGGTAAATCTGGGTGGTGCGGACTGCTACCAATTGGGTTTACTGCTTACTCCTGTAGTCTTAATATTTTTGCAGTGTTCCCCAAGGGAACTGCACAGGATTCTGCCTAACAACCCTCCACAGCTTGGTGTCGGAGATCCAGAAGAGGATGCTGCAGGTCCCAGCGCCTTCATCCCGTCAGGCCCCCGACCAACCTCTGACAAAGAAGAGGAAGCGTCACCCGACGCCCCCGTTTCTGCGTGGGGTGCTCTCTCCCCCGGTGGACACGGGGATGGTGCGGCCATGGAGACGACCGACGAAGACTATCTTGTCACAGCTGGCAGTTCTCCGCAGTCGAGAGCATCCCCACCGGATGAGGTGGGCACTTTCCACGCCATGGTCGCCAAGGCCTCTGAACTTTTCCAGTTTATGCCCGAGGAAACGAAAAAGGGGGAGTTTCCTGTACCATAGGCGCGAGGCCGAGGAAGACCATCATGGCAGTACCTCTTTTGGATGACGTGTGGGATGAAGGCCTGGCCCTCAATAAGAACCCTTGCATGGCTCCGGCCAAGAGAGATATGCTGGTAAAGTAGCAGGTGCCGGAATCTGCACCCAAGAGCCTACCATCGCAGAACTCTGTGGTTTCAGCGGTCGCTAGGAAACACTCGGCAAATCCTTCCTCATCTTCCTCAGTCCTCCCGGACAGCGAGGGTATGAAGATGAGGCCATGGGAAGG
Source organism: Ambystoma mexicanum (assembly GCF_040938575.1). Taxonomy (NCBI): domain Eukaryota; kingdom Metazoa; phylum Chordata; class Amphibia; order Caudata; family Ambystomatidae; genus Ambystoma; species Ambystoma mexicanum. The sequence goes on along the minus strand of NC_090936.1, from coordinate 427,807,313 downwards.
AAGGTTATTTACACCACGGAGTCCACCATCAAGGCGACCAACGCACTGCCGATCCTGGCCAGGTACGACAGAAAGCTGTGGTACAAGCTGGGACTGATTCTGGAGTTCGTCCCCGACAACAAGAGCATGGAGGCGATCGCCCTCTTCCAGGAGGAAGAGGTGGCTTCGAATCATGCCATCACGTTGCTGCTGGACATCACCGACACAGGGTTCCGCCAGATGGGGATCAGTGTCTGCCTTCATAGTCAAGGCTGTATGAGGGCCACGAATTTCTGCCAGGAGGTCCAGGATCGAGTATTGGACATGCCGTTCGATGGAGATAACCTCTTTGGGAAGGTCGTTGACGAGTCCCTGCAGGCCATAAAGGCGTAAACACAGACATCCTGTTCCGTAACACTTTAGCAACACCACTCTTCCTTTTGCTCCTCCAGAGGAAAGTCGAGCAGATCGGCGAAAGGTTTAACCTCTTTGTGCCGCCAACCCTCCAGATTCACGACCCAGGAGGCCTACAGAGGCCGTTCTCAGGCCTACTGTGGATGTGGTCAGTGCCACCCTCACGGCAGGGCTCCAGTGCCGAAGCAGGCCTGAACCGGCCAGGACGTCGGGCGCGCACCCCGTCGGAGGCCGGCTGATGGGATTCGTCAGTGAGTGGTAGAAGATCACCACCAACAGATGGGTGCTTGACGCTCTTGCCCACGGACACAACCTGGAGTTTCAGCACTGGTCCGCAGATCCCTCTGGTGGCCTGCAGGAGCAGCACATCCCTCAACTCTTGGAGGAGGTACGGACCATGCTACGAAAAGGGGCGATAGAGCTCATTCCACGACGACTCCAGTGTCTATTCCAGATATTTTTTAGTCAAAAATAAAACCGGGGGCTGGATGCCCATTCTAGACCTGCGGCATCTCAAGTACCTGAATTCAAAATAATTTGGGATGGTCATGTTGAATCACGTGCTCGGGCCAACTCGTGGACGGAGACTTCTTGACGTCACTGGACTTGGAGAGCGCCTACTTCCATATCCCCATTCACAAGAAGCACCGAAAGTTCCTACGCTTCGTCGTGCAGGGACAGCACTACCAGTTCAAGGCCCTCCCCTTTGGCCTGAAGTCGGCCCCCATGGTGTTCACAAAGTTTCTGCCACCCTTGGTGGCCTATCTGCATCTAAGGGGGATACACATGTACCCGTACCTCAACGACCGGCTTATCTGGGCCAGTTTGAGAGAGTTAGCCCTCAGACACACGGAGACGACCGTCAGCTGCTGACTGATCTGGGATTCTCCCATCAATTATCCAAAGACCTGCTTGACTCCATCGCAGAACGCGCGGTTCCTAGGAGCCAGACTCAATACGGTCTCCTGCCTAGCATCACCCTCGGAGGAGAGAGTAGCGGCCATGCTGGGGAAAGTGCAACGGCTGTTGTCACTGAAGACCGCCACAGTGCAGACCATCAAGGCGCTACTCGGCATGATGTCGTCTTGCATCTACCTTATACAGCTCTGCGTGTTACAGAAATAACCTCTTCGGGAGTTCCTGGACTCACTGGATACAGGTGTCTGGAAGCTTTGTGGACAAGGTCCTGCTTGACAAGGAGTTCCATCAGGCAATAAAATGGTGGGGCATTCACTCAAACATCGCCCAGGACACAGGGTCTCAAAACCCTCTATACCACGAAACGGGCGCTTCCTTGGAGAGCTGGGGAGCCCACACCAGACATCTGCATGCCAGATGCCTATGGCTGCTAGAAGAGAAGGATCTCTACATCAATATCCTGGAGCTCGAGCAGTGTTGTGGGCCCTGAAGTCATTACTTACATCTCTGAAGGGCAAAGTGGTGAGCATCTTCACAGACAACACCGCCACAATGTTCTACATCAGGAAGCAGGGGGGCAATCGATCCCCATTGCTCTCCAAAGAGGCGCAGGACTTGTGGCACTGGTCCGTTTGACAAGATTTGTTCCTCGTCCCCTTTCACGTGGCAAGAGTCAAGAACACAATCGCTGACTCCCTCAGCAGGGAGTTGTGCTGCTGCCACGAGTGGAAAGTTCGGCAGGATCAGGTGGACCTCCTCTTCATCAAGTTGGGCAGGCGCCAGATCGATCTGTTTGCGACGGGGGCAAACTCCAAATGCCAGAGGTTTGCCAGCAGATTCCACCAAACGAGAAGCATGGGGGATGTGTTCTTCCCATAGGAAGGCCTGTTTCTGAATGCGTTCCTGCAGTTGCCTCTCCTGCTACGAGTCATCAGCACACTCACATTGCCGATGCAGGATGATACTCATCGCCCCGGCGTGGCCAAGGCAGATTTGGTACCCAGACCTTCTCAGCCTGTTGGCTTCGCCTTTGGTCAAACTGCCAGTAGTCCTGGATCTTCTGACCAGAGAAGGAGGCGCAATCCTGCATCACAACCTAGGATCATTGAACCTGAGAACTTCTGCAGCCCTAGAGTTTGGAGGATATGTGTTGCCAGCGGCTGCAGTGCGGTCCTCGCCAAGGCCAGAGCATCTTCTACTTTGTAGTGCTACGGCCACAAGTGGAAGCGCTTCGCTATGTGGTGCTGGTCGCAGAAAATCACCCCTCTGAGGGTCACAGCCCCGCAGATTCTTCCGTATTTGTTATCCTTGGCAAAGGCCGGACTGGCGCACGCCTCTATCTCCCGCTACACTAGGTCTCCAGGACGATCTTCTTTGCTCTCACTGTCTCGTCAAGGAGTTTGTCAAAGGACTGTTTTGATCTTTCCCGCCGGTGAAGGCTACTGTCCCGGTGTGTGAACTCAACGTGGTGCTGATGAGGCTCATGGGGGCCTCCTTGGAGCGTTGCATCAGGTTCCTCTCATGGAAAACTGCTTTCCTGGTGGCCATCACCACTGCCAGGAGAGTGGATGAGATCCAGTCCCTATCCTGCAAACAGCCATTTCTGACTTTCCACAAGTCGAGTTTGGTGCTGCGATGTACCCCTCCTTCATGCCAAAGGTTCCATCAGAATTCCCCCTCAATGAGCCTTTGGTGGTCCTGTGTTTTTCCTGAAGCCTTATTCACCAGCTGAAAGGGCCTTGCACTCGCTGGACTTTGCTCGTGCCCTGAAGTTCTACGTGACACGAACAAAGAGTTTTCGGAAGACTTCTCAACTGTTCATGAACTTTGGTCCTGTGAACCCTGGGAAGGCCTGGTCAATGGCTTCCATATAAGGGTGGCTCTACTACTGCATCACGCACTGTCATCGGTTGGCGTACCGACCACTGCCGTGCCGTCCGAGATCCCACTCCACCAGAGTGATTGCTGCGACGACTGCGTTCCTGTCTGGTGTGCCCCTGCTGGATCTCTGCAGGGCTGCTACGTGGAGGTCCACGCACACCTTCACGAAGATCTACTGCGTCGGCAGGGATTCCAGGGAGAGGTCCAGAGTCGACCAAGCAGTGCTATGCAACCTGTTCGCTTGAGGTGGGTCTGTTCCATAGATAAGAGTAATTGCCTCTGAGCCTTGCCACCTCCTGTGGTTGTGTAATGTTGTACTGCTATGTATTCTTTATTCATGAGCTTGTGAATCCATGCCAGACCCGATGCTGGAGAAGGAACAAGTTACTTACATGTAACTATTGTTCTCCAGCATGGGCCTGGCATGGATTCACATGCAAACCCTCCCTCCTACCCCTCAGCGGCTCTTCTTGATCTTCTTTAACGGATGCCCCTTTGCTTCTTCTAGATGCACCATGTAACAAATGCATCTTCGGCACCTGATCGGGCCTGACGACTATCCCCTCAGATACACGGATCCACCTCCGTTTCAGCCGCATAGCAGCCCTCCCCCATGCTGGGCTAAAAGCTGGGGGTATGCCACACCATTTATACCTTGAGCCTTATGTCTGATTCGCACCAGACCATACACACAGTGGTACCCTTATACTTTTCTTTCTCTCCTCCTTTTTTCCATGGTATGCCAATGTTGCACCCCCTCCAGCGGACACTACAGTGGACGACAGCCGCCATCCTGAATGCCTTAACAGGGCACTTTTCACACCCAGCTACTGGATCCCAACCAATACGGTCCAGTCCAAGTTTGGTCCGCATACTTTTCCCTTCCCAGCCAGGACACACCCAAGGTCAGTCGTTTTAATCCCCCACAGACCAGAATACACATCCACATGTGTTTTTGACCCTTTTCTTTTAACTGTTGACCCAATATTACCTGCTGTGGGTGCAATCTCCCGAGCATGTCCTATATCTAAAACAGGTCATTTTTTCTTCTCTTCTCTTACACATTTTTTTAGGCTACCACAATCCTTTTGGCCCAGAAGAAGGCTGTTAATTCCAAAGCCGAAACGTCACTGCAGCAGGCCTCCGCCTGTCTTCATTCAAACATCAGGGATTTTTCTTTTCCCGACGTAGACCAAGGATTGGCCATCACCCCACTAATGTGCAAGATTTCACCACAAATAACAGAGCTTGGCTTCACTAACTAAACTTCAAAAAGTCAGACTCTGTACTCTCTAAGTAATGAAACACTTGAGATGTGTGCTCTTTTTCACCTGACCACAACGTTTTGTATACAGCTACCTAATGGCGCTCACAGAACATAATGTACTTAATTTTTGGTATAATTTTCTGTTTGCTATAATTGTACTATAAGCTACTGTCATAACACTGATTGCATTAGAGAATAGTCTAGTTCTGTTAGCAGATTACAGTAGTAGCACAATTGTGCATGTTTACTTTTGTAGTTTCCGGTTCAAACATTAAGAACCAACTGGTCTTTCAGACAGAGTTATGTAAAGGAAACATCCCCCTAGCTAAAGTAACACTGTTGTCTTCATTCCCAAATCCAGAACCTATGTTTTGCTTTAAATGAGGGCAAACCTAGTGTTCAACATTGTCCGTTTTCCTTGATCCACACACTATAGCAATGAGTTTTTCTTGTCTAATGATGTTTATTTGATTTTCATTTATATTACATGTAAATAAACACATGTCCCCTGATTGAAAAGGGTGTATAACAATTGTTATGATTTAATCTAATATATTCTGTTTTTCCTGAAAATGTGAGTCCATTTTTAAGCTCTTGCAAGTTGGGAACAGGGCGATTACTCCTAACACCATTACAGTTCCCTCTAAATAAAACATTCTTAAATCTGAGAATTGTTTAACTTGATCGGCGGTTACCGCCCCCCCCCCCCCAGTTATACACATCTTCTTAATCATACTGCCACTTTACGTACTTACCAAATCTGAAGATGGCTGCCAGAGGAGGGGCTTAGGGAGAGGACTGTCATTGGCTGGGGGCAGTATTATGCAGAGGACAATGATTGGTTAAGAAGAGAAATACAGTTTGTAAGTGAAAGTGAAACTGTTTATCTTTTACCAAGGATTCCCAGTCTGACAGGGAATACTCATGAGCAATTGCCTCTGAGCCTTGCCACCTTCTGTGGTTGTGTAATGTTGTATTGCTATGTATTCTTTATTCATGAGCATGTGAATACATGCCGGACCCATGCTGGAGAACAATAGTTACAGGTAAGTAACTTCTTACTTGTCTACAAGTACAAGGAAATGCTTGGAAATCCAATGGTTAAAAATTGAGTTATCAAGTAGTACTTTTTTTGCATGTGTCTTTTTTAACTTTTATCCTGTTTTCCCAAAGGTATGGTAACACCCAGGAAGCAGCCAAGAAAGACACCACTTGTTCCTCGCAGCCTGGAACCCCCTGTTTTGGAACTCTCGCCTGGAGCCAAGGCTCAGTTGGAAGAGCTCATGATGGTAGGGGACTTATTAGAGGTATCTCTGGATGAAACACAGCACATCTGGCGTATTTTACAGGCCACGCATCCGCCTTCAGAAGACCGCTTCCTTCACGTTAATGAGGTATGAAATTATTTTTCGAAAAAACACCTTAATTAAAAAAACTTTAAATAATCCCACAAATGATCTGCTTCTGCTAGATATTTCTCATTCTTTGGGAGTTTTTACCCAATTAGCCCTTCCATAGTTTTACTAAAATAGAAAATTACTACTTGTGTCTACAAATTCAGGAACTTAACTGGATTTCCTTCAATGTGAGAAAATGTTATTGAATAGCTAGAAAAGATGTTTCGAAGGGATTGTGTCCTCCGATGTATTCCTTATCTAGATAGATTACATCCCAGCTTACTGGCCTCGGAAATTCTTTCAGTAGAGGGTGCTGTGCATCGACGTCTCTCGAGCTGGTGTCCCTCGACAGCCACCGTCTCCGCGCAAACGTCATTGTGCGTATAAATGGACTTGCGCAATGACCGTTGCTCAGTTCTGTTTTTTCACGCTTCGTGGGCCTCGGAATCATGTTGCTCAGTTATTTCTTCAAGTAGATTCTACTTATTCCTCGAAGATATCATCTTTATTCGATGGCTCCCTCATCCGAACCGTCGACCCCACGGTCCGGCTTCAAAAAGTGTCGCGATTGTGGGAAGATAATGTCGTTGACGGATCTTCACAGGATCTGTTTGTGGTGCCTGGGATCAGAGCATCACTGTTCGGAATGCGAGGACTGTATGTCCATGACGGCGAAAGCCTTGAAGGAGCGTAAGGGGAAGCTGGAAAGAGGTAAAACTCTTAAAACTTCTACGCCTTCGAAAGTTTCCTCAGCAGAGTCGAGACATTAGTCTCCTCGCCGTCACAGGAAACATTCCCGTTCAAGGTCTCGAAGCGGTTCCCATCAGACCTTGAGATAGAAACACTCGAAAAAGAGGCGTTGTAGATCTCCCAGTTCTTCGTCTTCTATTTCCCCGGAAAGGGTCACCTGCCCCACGAAACACAGCTCTCCAGCTAAGTTGGAGGAATTCCGTAAGAAAATGCTTAGCGTCTTCGAGAAAGCGGCCTCAACCCCCTCGGAGACGGCTAAAGGTGATACCCTGGGTGAAAGCCCGAAAAATCAAAACGCTGCGAGTCGTTGCACCCGGAGAAAGAAACTGCCTGAGAGCGTCATGAACCCTCGAGGAAATGCAGTAAGACCGCGTCATCGACGCCGTCGTCGAAGGTTTCTTCGACTCATAAATCTGCGTCATCGACTCTTTTATCGAAGGGTCGGTCGATGTATAAATCTGTTGCATCGACACCGTTTTCAACGCCACTGTCGACTCCGATAAAAGACAGACCTACTACTGTCACTACATCTCAATCAGTAGAGGTGCCGAGGACTTCGACAATGACCTCGAGGATGCCGTCGACAACTTCAACAACTCGGAGTAGGATTCCGTTCCTCTCAAGTACTTCGAGGTCTCTTCAAACTTTTTCGACGCCCTTTTCGGGTTTGTCAAAGCCTTTGACTTCCACGTCGACAACTTCTTTGTTTTCTCAACCGGTGACAACAAATCTGGCCCCTTCTGCTCTAGAAATGGGTTTTAAACCATACCCCCTAGGTCTGATTATTTTAGAGCTTTGTCCTCTATATATGAGGAATGGGAGGATTCTGACCATGAGAGACTCTTTGGGTTGCAAAGGACCACAACACCCATACCAGAGGAATTTATCTCTGAAGAGAACAGGTTAAGCGATCTTCAAGACTCTTTACATGAGGCAAGTGGTTTAGATACTTCTCCAGAAGTAGAATTTGCTAAACCAGACCCAGGGGAGCATGCTAAGACCCCTTATAGGGTTCTGATGGCCAGAATAATAGAGTTCATGGGGTGGTCTACACCTTCACCTTCTTTTCAGCAGGATGACCTTATTGACATTTTAGTTAAAGGTCCACAGGAAGATCCTGTTGTTCCTTTTCATACTGCACTGCAAAGAACAATCTCTGCTAATTGAGAAACTCCTGAAGTTATCCCGGCAGTTAACAAGAAACTATCTGCCAAATACAGGGTATATGCTTCAGACCCTGAATATTTGAGCAAACATTCAACTCCAGAGAGTTTGGTTGTACAAGCAGCAACTTCATCGAAAAGTAGATCTGCATACCCTACTATTCCACAAGACAGGGATGATAAAAGGTTTGACGCTATGTCAAAGTCTTTTCGGCATGTAGCATGGCGCTTAAATCTATTAACGCCACTTGCACGCTTGCAAGATTCAGCCATACACTTGGGAGTGTGCTTCATCTGCGGCTGTCTGTCTCCCGGAAGGAGAGGAAAGGGAAGCATTTTTAAACATCATTAAAGATGGGAAGGATGCAATGTGCGAGTCCCTTCAAACTGGCATTGATTCTGCTGACAGTATCAGCAGGGCCATGGCGGCAAGTACTACAATCCGCAGATTTGCGAGGTTGTGAAAGTCTGGTTTTGCTCCAGATGTACAGGCCAGACTTTTGAATATGCCCTTTGACTGCACTTCTTTATTTAGAAAGAAGGCTGACGACAGCCTGGAGAAGTCACAAACATCTAAGGCAGCAGCGAAATCTCTTGGAGCTGCAATCCGTCACACTCCGAATCGCCCCTCAGGAACCTCCTGGAGGGGTAGGTCCTTTTGCTTTTACTCCGCATTCGGAAAAGGCAGAGGACAGCCAGCTCAATGGGGCCAAAAACAATTCACCCGTGGTGGACGGGTTAAAGGTACACAAGCCGAAGCAGCAGGTGCATCTTTACCCTCAGCATCTGCGTCAGCCGCTTCTAAACCCCTCTGAGGTCTCTCCTCACAAGACACCAGTAGGGGGCAGGTTAACTCGACATCTGGCGGAATGGCAGGCTATTACGTCAGATGCTTGGGCATTGGAGACAGTTGCCCAAGGTTACTGCCTGCCTTTTCTACACACCCCTCAGAGTCATCCACCAGGGAATAACTCTTTGAAGTTTCCAGATCCGCTCCTTCTGCAGGAGATTCTAGACCTGCTAGAGAAAGGTGCCATAGAACCGGTAACTGCAGCGGAGAGGTACAAGGGTTGGTATGCCCCCTACTTCCTAATACCGAAGAAGGAAGGACGACTGAGACCCATCTTGGACTTACCAGAATTGAACAAATTCCTCAGGAAGGACAAGTTCAAGATGGTAACTCTCTCTCAGATCCTTCAGGCCCTCCAGCTTCAGTACTGGCTGGTATCTCTAGACCTTCAGGATGCTTATTTCCATGGGCCAATCCATCTCAAACACAGGAAATACCTGAGGTTCGCAATTGGCAACTCTCACTATCAATTTTGAGTTCTGCCATTTGGGCTGACCTCTGCCCTGAGGGTCCTCACCAAGCTAATGTCGTTAGTGGCTACAAGTCTAAGGAGGGAAGGGATCCACGTCTACCCGTACCTGGACGATTGGGTGATCAGAGCAGTATCTTCGGAACAAGCTCAGATCCAGCTAGATTATGTCTGCCACTTCCTTCACAAACTGGGCTTCTCCCTCAATTTAAAGAATTCACAGATGATACCATCACAGAGACTCCAGTTCATTGGAGCGGTCCTGGACACTTCCCTGGGGAAAGCCTCGCCACCAGAGGTGAGGGCTCAAGATATTCTTCAGATGGTCAGCAAGTTTCAAAATGCCCAACGTCTTCCAGCCTTCGACTTTTTGAGGTTGCTAGGCCTCATGGCATCCTGCATCTTCCTAGTGCCAGAGGCTCGCCTGAGAATGAGAATCCCTCCAGTGGGGACTAAGAACCCAATGGTCGCAATTTTCAGGAAGAATGACAGATCTCCTTCAGGTCCCGGACAGAGTGGCTCGAGACCTTCGGTGGTGGGCCTGTCGGGAGAACATTTTGAAAGGAGAACAGTTTTGGCAACCATGGCCGGAGATAACAGTTGTCACGGATGCCTCACTCACGGGGTGGGGAGCCCATGCCAACGACTTGACCATCAGCGGTCGTTGGTCTCCATCGGAGTCCAGACTACATATCAACCTGTTGGAGCTGAGAGCTATCAGAGTAGCGCTGAAGGTTTTTCTGCCATCTGTACAAGGGAAAAATGTCCTAATAATGATGGACAACACAGTGGCCATGCACTACCTCAACAAAAGAGGAGGTGTAGGATCACTGCCGCTGTGCAGAGAGGCAATGCAGCTCTGGTTTTGGGCAATTTCACGAAGGAATCTCTCTATTGGCAATTCACTTAGCCAGAGAGAAGAACTTGACAGCGGATGCTCTGAGCAGGCAGAGCACAGTCTCCCACGAGTGGGCGCTAGCTCAGGAAGTCCTTCAAGAGATCTTCGCCCTTTGGGGAACCCCTCAAGTGGATCTGTTCGCCAACAGTATCAACAGGAAGTGCGGTCAGTTTTGTTCAAGGGAATTTCCCCCGAGAGGAGCTCTAGGGGACGTGTTTGTAGTGGACTGGGAGTTTCCATTTCTGTATGCGTTTCCTCCAGTCCCTGTCATTCTTCAGATGATCAGGAGGTTGAGAAGATTCCGGAAGACTATGATCCTAATTGCCCCAGACTGGGTCAGGAGAACGCGGTACCTGGACCTTCTGGACATGTCCATCTGCCCTCCAATTCGTCTTCTGCACAGAGAGGATCTTCTCTCACAGAAGGGAGGTCAGGTTCTCTATCCAGACAGCAGAACCCTCAACCTTCACGCTTGGTTTCTGAAAGGTTGAGATACAAGGATTGGGACCTCCCGGATGACGTCATGGAGGTGTTGCTTTTGGCTAGAAGGCCAGCAACAAAGACTTTATACTGCTGCCGTTGGAACAGGTTTTGCAGCTGGTGTAGAGAAAAGAATATCAAACCCTTTTCATGCGGTACACCAATGGTGTTATCTTTTTTGCTCTTTTTGGCAAATTCAGGTCTTCAAGTTGGTACGATCAAGGGCTACCTCGCAGCGCTGTCAATCTTCAAGCGCACTGCAGAGGAGCCATCATATTTCAAATTACCCCTAGTAATCCAATTTCTGAAGGGGCTAACTAATGTCTATCCCCCAAAGCCGTTCCGGGTTCCCTTGTGGGACTTGAATCTAGTCTTACATTTCCTAATGGGTACTCCCTTTGAACCACTCCATTCTTGTTTATTAAGATTTCTCACCCTTAAAACAGTCTTACTAGTGGCTCTAACATCTGCCAGAAGAGTGAGTGAATTACAAGCTCTATCTTGCAAACCTCCTCATACAATTTTTCACAAAGACAAAGTTGTCTTACAAGTGAAGTCTAATTTCCTCCCAAAGGTAGTCTCTGAATTGCATATCACTCAGAAGATAACCTTACCTTCATTCTATCCTCCCCCCCCCATCCAGGGAAAGAGGAAAAGAGGCTACATAGGCTGGATCCAAGGTGTGCCTTGAGTTTTTATATAAGCAGACTTGCTAGGATAAGGCAAGCAGACCAACTGTTTATAGGTTATGCAGGACACAAATTAGGATTGCCAATCACAGCACAGACCATTTCGAGATGGATTATTTTAGCCATTCTAGAATGCTACAAATTGGCAGGGAAAGAGCCCCCTCAACACCTTAGGGCTCATTCAACCAGGGGTATTGCAGCCTCTTCGGCTCTCCAAAGAAGGGTACCGATTCGGGACATATGTGCGGCTGCCACATGGTCGTCCGCACATACCTTTACAAAATTCTACAATCTGGATTCCTCAACTAGCCAGGAGACAAGATTTGGCAAAGCTGTGTTACACTCTGTTCATTCTTAAAGAGAAATATTCCAATTTTACTCCCACCTCCGTTTGCACACCACTGCTATGGGAGTCTATCAAGATAAGGAATACGTCGGAGGACACAATCCCTTCGAAGAACAAGTTACTTCTTACCTTGTAACGTTCTTTCAATGGGATGTTCCTCCGACGTATTCCTTATCGCCCCTCCCATCCATGCCCGCAGTAAAAACTTCCCTTGTATTTGCAGCTTACGCTACTTCAAGGTCAATAACCAATTCATGCACAGCTAAATTGCAAGCTTCAAAACGGAACTGAGGAACGGTCGCTGCGCGAGTCCATTTATACGCACGATGACATCTGCGCCGAGGCGGTGGCTGTCGAGGGACACTGCTCGAGGGATATCGACGCGCAGCGCCCTCTACTGAAAAAATTTCCGAGGCCAGCAAGCTGGGATGTAATCTATCAAGATAAGGAAATATGTCGGAGGAACATCCCATCGAAAACGTTACAAGGTAAGAAGTAACTTTTTCTTTAGTTGCAAAATGTCTAATTTCGAATGGATTGTGTCCTCCAATGTATTGCACATCTTTGACATGTAATGTTCGGCAGGAGGCGCCCTGCGTTGATGGCATTGTGTCGATGTCCCTCGAAGGTCTGCGTCGTGGGTGACCTCACTGGATGTTATAAATAGGACACACGGCACCCGTAGCCTCAGTTTCGTTTTTTCCACAAACGTGTTTTCTTCGAGAACTCTGTGCACCTTGTGTGATCTTCTTTGAAAAAAATGTCTTCATCTTCTACCCCTCTGACTCTGCGTTCTGGGTTTAAGACATGACGGGACTGTAAGTCCAAAATGTCGATTACGAACCCGCATCGCATCTGCTTGTGGTGTCTGGGCAAAAGTCATGATACCGACGACTGCTCGAAGTGCAAGTCGTTAACTGCTAAGGCTTTGCGGGAGCGTAAGGGGAAATTGCAGGTAGGTCGGGTTTCTAAGCCTTGTAAATCCCGAAAAGCTATGGGTATCTCCACCGACGATTCGAGGTCCGACTCTCCTCGTAGGAAGGAGTCCCGGGGATCTCGATCCCAGAGTGGGTGCCGCCACTCCTCCTCATCTCAGCACTCCCACAAGCGGCATCACTGGTCGCTTTCCCCGTCCTCATTGGATGATGGCTCCGCGAGGGAAGTGGCTTGTCCCACTAAATCCTCAACTCTGGAGGAATGGGGGGTATTCAGGGAGCAAATGCTGGTGATTTTTCAATCCCAGGGCACAATTTCATCCGTGTCTTCGGAAGAAGCCGGCAGGGAACGATCTCGGACCCGGCCACTCGACGCGATAAGCATCGGTGAACCGTCAAGGTCCCGTTTGGACAAGGCTCTGGTGTATCGCCAGAGACGTGCCAGATCCAGGTCTCGGTCTTCATCCCCAGCAAAACTGCAGAAATCTCGAAAGGGCTCGAGGTTGCCATTGGCGCTGTGTCCGTCGAGTGCAGCTGTCAGAGCTTTACGTTCGATCCAGCCCTCAGAGCCTTCGGCGCCGTTATCGACATCAAAGCCGAAACCATCGACGCCAACGGGCTGTTTGGCTGGAATTTGCCGGTGGAGGCCGCTGTGGATCCTCGGAGAAAGGCTTTATCCAAGACTGTGAGGCCTGTTGGGGACTCCAGGACCGCTCCTGTCCCTCAGAAGGAGTTCTTTCATTCTCTGCATGATATTCGAGGATGAGGAGAGGTCTGATATATGGAGCTTGAGCCGGTTGAAACTCAGGAGGCTCCTAACATGGTCTTTTCTGAGGACAGTCAGTTGGAGGAGTTGCGCCAGTCGTTGCATGATGCCAGTGGCCTGGACACATCTCCTGAGGTGGAGTTTGGTAGGCCAGAGTCAGGGGCTCATGCTGAATCCTCCTATAGGAGGTTGATGTATCGAGTTGTGGTCCGGTCTTCCGGTTGCATTTGATCAGGATGACCTGACTGATATTTTGGATCAGGGTCCGTCCACTGACTCAGTGTTGCCTTTTTATTTGGCATTGCAAAAAAGGGTGGCGCCTACTTGGCAGACCCCAGAGACTCTTCCGGCGGTCAACAAGTCGTTAAATAAGAAAAACCACCCATTAAGTAGCGACCCCAGCTACCTATCCACTCACCTCACTCCCGAGAGTTTGGTGGTTCAGGCGGCTACAGCCAACTCGAGGCAGGTGGCGTACCCTACCATCCCTCCTGATAGGGACGACAAGTGCTTCGATGGTTGGGCACGCAAGGTATTTTCTGCTGGGAGTATGGCACTGAAGTCTGCCAACTCCACTTGTGCCTTGGCAAGGTTTTCACACACTCTGTGGAATTGTCTCCCTGGCGGCTGAGCATATCCCAGAGGGGGAAGAAAGGGATGGGTTCCTTGCTCTTGTTCAGGATGGCAAGGATGCTATGTGTGAATCCCTTCAGTCTGGGTTGGGCACGGCTAATAGCGTTAGCCGGTCCATGGCTGTGAGCACCGTGATACGCAGGTTTGTGTGGGTGCGGAAGTCGGGTTTTGCTCCAGATGTGCAAGCCTGTCTTCTGAACATGCCCTTTGATGGCTCTCATTTGTTTGGCAGCAAGGCTGACGAGAGCCTTGAGAGGTTGCAGACCTCCAAAGCTGCTGCTAAATCTTTGGGTGCAGCTGTACGTCAACATCTGCCTTTTTGTCCTAGGGGACAACAGTGGAGGGAGGTTTACTTTCATTACTACTCCTTTTTTGGTACAATGAGAGGAGCCGCTAATCAAATCACTGTAAAGGTACCCGTGGTGTATGGGGAAATAGAAGTGCCAAAGCCGCTCAGGCAGCTACCTCTTTGCCTTCAGGCACTGCCACAGACGCTCCAAAACAGCTATGAGGCTATGTTTCATTGTTTGCCGGTTGGGGGCAGACTGTCTCAGCATCTCGAAGAATGGCGAGCTATTACTACGGATGCGTGGGTTCTGTATACAATAGCCCATGGCTACTGCCTTCCCTTCCTAACGCGACCTCGCGACAATCCACCGGGGAATCTCTTTGAAGCTTCCAGATCCGCTCCTTGTGCAGGAAATCTTGACCCTGCTTGTGAAAGGCGCTATAGAACAAGTGCATGTGGTGGAAAGGAACAAGAGATGGTATTTCCCATATTTTTTTATCCCAAAGAAAGACTGGGGACTGAGACCCATCTTGGACCTGAGTTGGTTGAACAAGTTCCTCAGGAAGGACAAGTTCAAGATGGTCACTCTTTTTTGGGTCCTTCAGGCCCTTCGACTTCAGGATTGGTTGGTGTCTCTGGACCTACAGGATGCTTATTTTCATGTGCCGATTCATCCAAAGCACAGAAAATACCTGAGGTTTGCGGCTGGCAACTCGCACTTTGATTCGGGTCCTGCCATTCGATCGACCTCTTCCCCGATGGTCTTCACCAAGCTACTGGTGGTGGTGGCAGGGTATCTCAGGAGAGGGGGGGGGGGTTCACGTCTACCCATACCTGGATGACTGGTTGATCCGGGCGCGTACCCCCGAACAAGCTTTGGATCATCTCAGCCTCACCTGCCGCTCCCTTCACAGGTTGGGCTTCTCCCTAAATTTCAAGAAGTCTCACATGACATGTTCCCAACAGCACCAGTTCATCGGGGCTGTGTTGGACACGTCCTTGGGGAAGTGCTCGCCTCCCAAGGTGAGGGCTCGTTACATTGTACAGATGGTCAACAAATTTCAATGTGTCCAGAGTCTTCCAGCTTTCGAATTCTTAATATTGCTCAGCCTCATGGCATCCTGCATTTTTCTGGTGCTAGAGGCCAGTCTGAGGATGGGATTCCTTCAATGGGTTTTCAAGATGCAGTGGTCGCAATTCTCAGGCAAGATGTCGGAACTTGTTCAGATTCCATTCTCGGTCTCACTGGATCTTCTGTGGTGGGCTAGCAAAGGGATTCTGATGAAGGGGGAGCCGCTTTGGCATCCATGGCCGGAGGTGATGGACGCTACCCTCACAGGATGGGGAGCTCATGCCAATGATCTGACCGCCAGCGATAGTTGGTGTCCGTCGGAGTCCAAACTCCACATCAACCTGTTGGAGCTGAGGGCCATCAGGCTGGCCCTGAAGGCTTTTCTGCCATCTATGCGGGGGAAGTGTGTCCTGATCATGCCGGACAACACATTAGCCATGCATTACCGCAACAAATAAGGTGGGGTTAGGGTCACTCCAGCTATGCAGAGAGGCGATGCAGCTCTGGTTCTGGGTGATACAGCAAGGAATATCACTCTCTGCAGTGCATCTAGCCGGAGAGGAGAATGCAGCGGCGGACGCTCTGAGCAGTCAGAGCACGGTCTCCGATGAGTGGGAGTTGGCTCAGGAAGTGCTTCTGGAGATCTTCGCCCTTTGGGTAAGCTCTCAAGTGGATCTGTTTGCGACCTGTGCCAACAGGAAGTGCGAGGGATTTCGCTCAAGGGAATTCCTCTGAGAGGAGCCTTAGGGGACACTTTCATCGTGGACTCGTCATTCCCAATTCTGTATGCACTTCCTCCGGTCCCAGTCATTCCTCAGGTGCTAAGGAGGTTGCAGAGGTTGGGATCCCACATGATACTCATTGCTCCGGATTGGGCAGGAGAGCGTGGTACCCGGACCTTCTAGAAATGTTCATCTGCTCTCCACGCCGTCTTCCCCACAGAGAGAATTGTTTTTCTCTCTCTCATGCATGGGGCGGGGGGGAGAGCGGCGGGGATCGGCCTGGACAGGTCGGGTTCTCCATCCAGAGGTCAAGACTCTCAACCTTCACGCTTGGTTTCTGAAAGGTTGAGATATAAGGATTGGGACCTACCGGATGATGTGCTGGAGGTGTTTCTTTCGGCCAGGCGGCTTTCAGCAACCAAATCCCTGTACCGTTGCCGTAAGTTTTGCGACTGATGCAGAGGACACAATGTCGATCCTTTTCTTTGTTCCATTCCTATGGTTCTTTCCTTCTTGCTTTCGTTGGCCCAAAGGGTAAAGGTTACCTGGCAGCGCGGTCTATTTTCAAGCGCTTGTCTGAAGAATGTTATTTTAAGATTCCTTTGATTTCCCAATTTCTAAAAGGGCTCACGAATGTGTTCCCGCCGTCCCCGTTTCAGGTTCCGGTTTGGGATCTGAATTTGGTCTTGAAATTCCTGATGGGTGCTCTGTTTGAACCGCTGCACTCATGTCCTTTGAGACTGTTGTCTTTCAAGACGGTTTTCTTGGTTACAGTTACATCTGCTCGCAGAGTGAGTGAATTGCAGGCACTTTCGTCTAAGCCACCCTTTACTGTGTTCCACAAGGATAGGGTTGTACTGAGGGTACGTGCGTGCGTCCGTCCTTCCTACTTAAGGTAGTGTCTGAGTTTCATCTGAGCCAGAAAGTGGTGCTTCCGGCTTTCTATCCTCCCTCCTCATCCTGGTAAGGAAGAGGAGAGACTCCATAAGATGGACCCTAGGAGAGCTTTGAGCTTTTATATTTCTAGGATGTCCAGGGTCAGAGTGGACAACCAGCTTTTTGTGGGGTACGCTGGACACTGATTGGGCCAGGCTGTTACCAAACAGACCTTGTCCAGGTGGATTATCCTCACCATTACTGAGTGCTATAGATTGGCGGGCAAGGACCCTCCTGAGGGATTGTGAGCTCACTCCACTAGGGGCGTTCTAACATCCACAGCCCTGCAGCAGGGAGTTCCTATTAAGAATATTTGTGATGCAGCAACGTGGTCTTCCATCCACACCTTTGTCAGGCATTACTCCCTGGGTACACACCATGGTCAGGATACAGCCTTTGGTAAAGCAGTGCTTTATTCTGCCATCTAATTGGGTATTCTAAATTTTTCTCCCTCCATTCACTGATGCTGCTTTGGGAGTCTGTCAAAGATGTTGAATACGTTGAAGGACACAATCCATTCGAAGAACAAGTTACTTACCAACTGGTAACGTTCCTCCAACGTATTCCACATCGCCCTCCCAGCCTGCCCCTCTGAAGAATTTCCTAATCTATTGCAACTTGCGTCCCCGCAAGGCTATGTGCAGTCAACCAGCAGTTGTGTACGAGCATGTTACACGTTATGGAGGAATAAACATATACTGAGGCTACGGGCGCTGTGCGTCCTATTTATAACATCCAGTGATGTCACCCTCGACAGAGGCCTTCGAGGGACATCGACACAACGCCATCGACGCATGACGCCCTCTGCCTAAAACATTTCCGAAGCAGCACAGCTGTGGACATTACATGTCAAAGATGTGGAATACGTTGGAGGAACGTCCAGTCGAAAGAATGTTACCAGTTGGTAAGTAACTTGTTCATCTATCTTTGGCTGTTGAGATGGATTTCCAAAATCAACCGTGGGGGTGCTAAACTATTATGGTGAACAGGAACAACACTGAAGTCTAGTCAAACCCAATCAAATTAGGTAGCAGAGAGTTAAGGCTTAGGAGGGTGGTCTAGGGCTACAATGAGTCCACATAGAACACCATCCGTAATTCCAATTAGATCAGTAATTACAAAAATATGCAATGATTAACAAGGCCTATAAAATACACACTAGGCAATGAAACCTCATTCTTTGCACAGCAAGTCTTTTATGTCTGACAGCTCAACCCTAGCTGAAGGCAGTTCGGAGAGGGCTCAAAGTCTTGACGGGCAGCAGTATACAGAGCTTTCCTGAGGATTTCTTCCAGTTTCTAGTGTTAAAGAAGCACCAAGTTTAACAACTAACAAGGGAGACCTGTAAAAGGACTCGATGAAGGGACACAAGCGCTTGGGTCGGTAGGTAATAGGGGGGTGACCCTGGACACTTCTGGGTGCACTCTAACACTCTGGAACGACTTCTTGGAATCAGGTAAGCAATACCTTTTTCCCCACAATACCTTAGAATTGAAGAAAATGTTAGTGCTGGATGCTCTGTGATGTTGCGGCTCTAGATCCGACCTCCAAATTTCTTTGTCTGATGGCTGAAGTCAGGAAATTGGACTGGGATCTCTCAGCAGCAGTTTCGAGTGAGGACCTTTGGCATGACTTTTAACAACTTCTTGGTTCACTCTGCGGTTTTGGCACCTTTTCTACAGCACCAACAAAGGACACAGATTGTCCAGTGAATCATCTTTGCTTCCTGCAGTCCTGCACTCTGGTGAGGTGGTCTGGGCGAGTTGGATCGGATCTCTGGAGAGTCCTTATGGGTTCAGCAAAGATTTGGACAGATTCTGCCTTTCCACAACGATGCACTCGAAATGGGCAGCAGGTCTCCTGGTATCGGGGTTCTGCTGCTCTGGAAACTGCTAGGACCTCAGGAGATAGCTCAAGTCAAAGTTAGTCTTGGGACTGGTTGTTCCCACCAGCCAAAGCGAAGGAGCCGTCCTCTTCGGATCTCATCTATCACTTAGAATACGGGGTCAGGACAGCAGTGGTCGCTTCAGTGTTGCAAAGGGTCTGCAGGCGTCTCTGGTTTTCTTCTTCGGTTACTTCAGCTTCCAGTGGTAGACTTGCTTTTCACTCCAGAAGCCTCATTTTTTATAGAGTTCCAGCACACACTCCTCAGCAATCTCTCTCTGCATTTTACAGAAAGGGGCGTTTGGCTTTCCAATCAGGACAGCTAGAGACCCCCTTTGGGAGCTGGTCCTATTCAGGCCCTGTGGCAGACAAAGCATGAGGGTGGAAGACTCCTCCCCCACTTCCTGCTTGCCTCGACACTCTGGAGCCTAGGCGGGGATACCCAAGTGTTCCCACCAAAGGCAAAACACACACTGGCCTCCCCCTCCCAGAACAACCACGTTATTAATGGCAAAAAATGGAAGGGAGTCCCCAAGTTGCCCCTATTGTGCACTACCAAGGCTATGGACATAGCCTGTGGTATAAACATTGCATAATGGTTGGTAGAACACGTCCACTGCCACCTGCTATAACTAGGAGATTATCTCTGTGACTATGACTAAAAAGTCACAGGAGTAGAGAGAAGGGGGTT
Source organism: Ambystoma mexicanum (assembly GCF_040938575.1). NCBI lineage: Eukaryota > Metazoa > Chordata > Amphibia > Caudata > Ambystomatidae > Ambystoma > Ambystoma mexicanum. The sequence goes on along the minus strand of NC_090936.1, from coordinate 427,787,884 downwards.
ACTAGGTATCCCTTTGGCGCTCCACTGAAGGTGGTGTGTGCCAATCTCTCAAACTATAGAGTTTTGGGAGAGATCCTAAATCTCTCTCTATCCTTAAGAACTGTAGTTACTTCTGGAATCTTAAAGGAGGATCCTAAGGGTCCCCAGCAACACTTGCCCATAAGGCTCTGTGTTCTGCAGTATTAAAAACACAGATGCCATTAAGAGCTATGGATCAGACAGACTCCATATTACAGGTAGAATACAAAGACACATGGCCTATGCCTAAATGATGAGAAGACCAAGTTACTCCTCCTAGCCACACCTGCCGATCAGAAAAAAATTAGTAATCAATAACTATCCTTTAACGTTGGTGGGAACGACATTAAGGTGGATAAAGAGGTAAAAACTCTAGGTTTTTAGCTTGACTCCTCTCCGAATCTGTTCAAACAGGTCAGTGCTACAGCCTCAGCTACAGCGTACACCTGCATGCTTTTCCGTGTGTGCAAACCCTTCCTTTCTGCCAAAAGTTGCATCACACTGGCAAGAGCATTAGCATTGTCTAACATTGACTACTGCAAAGCACTATACCTAGTTGCCAGCAAATACATTACCAACAAACTACAGATCTTGCAGAATAATGCACTCAGAACTGCACTGGGTATCTCCAGAAGGCAACACATTTCTGGGATTAGACAAGATAACTGGCTCTCAATCAATGAGGGAACACAACTAAAATCAGCTTGCCTAACCCACAAATGCCTCAATAATTCAGCACCTCCCTACCTTATTGAAACATTCTCTAAAAATAACTCCACCCGACAAACCAGATCTACAAACTCTTGTTGCCTAAAAGTGCCCAGGTACAAATTAAAAAAAGCAGGGGGCAGTAGCGTCCCCGTAATGGCTGCTCAACTTTGGAACTCACTACCCATCTCCTTAGGAGCTGGCCAGTCGTTTTATAAATTCAGGAAAGAAACCAAACTCTGGCTCATCTCTAAAGACTCACCAGAATAGGCACCCTTACCCAGGTTCCCTCATTACATCCCTACACCATATAGAGACACTTTGTACCTATGAAACTACCATCTGACTATGTTGACTCTTAGTAATCCTGAACTGTATATTATTGTAGATTCCCTCTCATTTAATATATTTCTGCAATTCTCACTTTTTTAGACTCTTAGTAACTCTGAACCGTTTATTATTGTATATTCCCGTCTTGTAAATCGGATATTTTTGTAATTCTCACCTTTGTACTGCCATCTGTGTAACCAAGAAACTGCATATCCTTGTAAACTTCGCCCAGTTACCCCAGGGTTGGGAGCGCATTCTAAATAAAGAATAGAGTTCCAAAAGACACAGCCCACAAGAATGAATGAGTGGAAAAAGGCTTCACTCATTTATGATTGAAAGAAAAAGGTCCAGAAGTCCAGCAAAAGGTGCTAGGGGTCTCACTAGGAGAGGGGATGATGCATAAAAATGATCAGTCCCCCCTAACACTTATCTGGTTCAAAGATTGGCTCAGATACCTCAACCTAAGTTGAAGGGATTTTAGGGGAGGACCTCTTCTTCCCTTTTTTAGCAATCTTAACCGTGTGGTTCCCCTTGGGCTTAAGCTTCCCTTTAAGCTTGGCTAAGGTAGCCTTCTCTGTTAAGGACCATTTACATGGTCTTTCTTCTGTGTCACCCTCAAGACCCAAGTCTTTGAGATCATTCCCCCAGTAGAGCACTACCTGGGACTTGCATCTGGACACATAGGGAATCCTTACCACTCCATTTACTGCTCACGTGACAGGCATTACTGGGAAGCTTTGAGGGGGCCATCTGTTAACTTGATGGGCCTGTGAATTGCTCTGGCCAGAGCCTCAGAGCTTACCAAAGTGGAATCCACCATAGTTATACTTGCCCCAGACTCCCTGATAGCAGTGGTATCTCTATCATCTAAGACTTGGTATTGCCAAGGATCGAAGAATAGATTTCAGTAATTTGTGGTTTCCAGGACCCAAGGCAAAATGGGCATGAAATCAGAAGTGAAGGCTGCTCCTGTGAGTAAATCTCCCTCATAAGGGAATGCCAGATTCATAGAATGGAACCCTCCCCTGCCCACCCCCAAGATCTTAACCTCACATGTGGGGTGACAATGTGTGCTGTTGTAAAAATGCAAGAAATCCATAAGAGAGATGGTCTCAGAGCTCTAATAGTCTTATGGACTGATCAGTCTCCCGTAAAAATGAGCACAAAGCAAGGGAAATAAAGGTTTTACTTACCTCCAAAAAGTCAGGTTAGGAGTCGGAACAAAGCAAAAGAAAGGATGTCCAATAGAAGTCTATGGGAGGAAAGCAGCAAAAAGACAATTTTTCCTAACATTGAGTCTTATGGCATCCTTCATACCACAGGCCCGACTGAAAGTGAGTTTGCTTCAATGGGCCCTCAGACCTCATTCGTCACAGTTCTCGGGCAGTGGGATGGACCTACTTCACATTCTGAACAGGGTCACACAGGACCTCCTCTGGTGGACCCAAAGAGTGAACTTGACGATTGGAGAACCTTTTTGGCAACTGTGGCTGGAGACAACTGTGGGTTAAAGATCCTGTCTTGATGGCTTGGGGCGCACTCCTGAACGAGTTGATGGTAAGCAGTTTATCATCCGGGCAGAGACAAAACTTCACATAAACCTGTTAGAAGTGAGAGATACCAGACTGACCTTTTTCCCTTCAATACATTGGAGAACTATCCTGATCATGACTGACAAAATGGTGGCCATGCATTAACTCAACAAGAGATGGGACTTGTTTTCACTAAACCTATACAGGGAGGCAATGCAGGTCTGGTTTGGGGCATTTCAGCACAGGATCTCTTTGTCCACAGTCCATCTAGCCAGGACAGAGAACACAACGGCAAGTGTACTGAGCAGACAGGCCTCGATAGCCCACCAGTGGGAGTTGTGCGAGGAAGTTCTTGCGGCGATCATCACCCCCTGTTAAACCCCGTAAATTGATCTGTTTGCATCCAGTTTCAAGAAGTGCGAGCTGTTCTGCTGCAGGGACTTTCCTCTGAGAGGCGCCCTGGGGGACGCATTTGTGGTGGCTGGATGTTTACACTTCTCTGCGTGATCCCACTGATTCCTGTTATCCTTCGTGTCATCAGCAGATTGAGGAGGCCGGTGACCAAAGCTCTACCGCTGGAAGAGATTTTGCAGCTGGTGCAGAGACAAGGACGCAGATCTTCATCTGTGCAACACACCTACTGGGCCATCATTTCTCTTGCATCTTTCACAAGGACTGCAGGTGACTATTATTACGAGTTACCTCATTAAAGTGTCTGGCTTCACAAGCACGCCTGAACAAGGCTCATATTCATGATGCCAATTATGATTCAGTTTTATTTAGGACTTCCCAACACTTTTCCCCCAGCACCCTTTGTGGTGCCGGTCTGGGACCTAAATCGTGTCTTAACTACCAGATGGGAGCACCATTTGAGCCACTAAATTTCTGTCCACTCATGCTTCTCACATGGAAAACCATTTTCTTGGTTAGAATGACATCTGCATGCATAGTGAGCCGGGTAAATGCCTTTTTCATGCAAGCCTCCGCCTTTCTCCCTAAGGTGGTAACAGAGTTAAAACTATCCCAAAAGGTTTACTTGCTGTTCTCCTACTCTCCTTCACACCTTTCCAAAAAGGACGATAGACTACATGGGCTAGACCCTAAAGAGCATTGTTTCTACATTTCCAGACTTAGTAGCCCATTCAGGACAGAACAACATTTAATTGAAAATGCGGGTCTAGATTATGGAAAGCAGTGACTAAAATCTAATGAGATAGATCGTACTCTTGTGTTTCGTATGGCATGAAAGGAGATTTCTCAAGGTTTTTTAGCACACTTCAAAGAGGAGTTCCAACATTGCATATCTGTCAAGATGCAACATGTTCTTCGCTTCATTAGTTTACGAGGGAGTAGCCCTGGACACTGTCTGGTCAGGATATCTGTTTTGGCAGGGCAGTCTTACAACATTTTTTATCCAAAGTTTGCCTTGAAGTTTGCTCTTCCTGCCTCCCTCTTAATACTACTACTTTGGCAGTTTATCCAAGATGAGTATTGCAATGAAGGATACAGTGCATTAGAAGACTGAGGGATGTTCCTTCGACTGATTTCTGAACCCTCTCCCATCCTGCCCCTCCTTCCATTGTGAGAGAAAACCGATGTCTGAACAACCCAACAAAAGGAGTCTGCAGTAAGAAAAAGCTTCACCCAGCAAAGCTTGGGTAGTTGATATTGGGAGGGCTTAGTTTGAACTTCTTGTAAACATGTGAATGAGTTGGGATCTAAAAATACCCTGACGATTTTGCTAAATCAGCCAGAGCAAGTACCATATCACCTAAAAATGTAACCATGATTGAATTGGGGTGGAAAACTTCCCAGGACTAAAGAACAGGAACTGTCTCTCATGGAATTATTACATACATTCCTAAATATAGTCGCAATCTTCTCATGCGCTTGTGTATTTGATTAAGTGTGTACTTGTATGTATTTCCAACTGATGTATGCAACATTTTATTATAAATACTCAAGCCACACATGCATTATAATTTCATCCTCCAAGTAATTTTTATTTAGTTTACAATACTGTAAAACAAAGGTACATAGCCTACCATGGCCAACACGTTTCACTCAGTGGTTTTGCTAAACATTAAATTCCACTGAAATAAGCTTATTCAGGGCCTCACAATCTTTATGCACATAATTTAAATAATAATTGTTCAACAATAGACAAATCCAAAAGTAAAAAAAAATATATATTTCTGATGCTTGTTAATCTGCTTAGAATGACATGCTGTGCATATGGTTTGACATCCAGTGGTAACCACAGAGTATTGTATCTTGTCTTTCAAGGATAGAGAGGGGACGTCGGCATAGGCGTGTCTGTAACACTATCCCTAACGTGATGTGTAGTGTACCCAAAATCCCTCACGCGCCGAGGTCCCTGTTTATTTCCGCCCAGATTACTGGTCGCCCTAATGCAGAGCTCTTACATAGAGATAGTGTTATTATTATTGGCGTTATTTCCATTAAATCACTTTGACTGTTCAATCCTGTGAAACAACGGCGAAGACTGCTGTGGACTTTCGACGCCTGTTGATCCCGGCGGCGCTTCCATCCATGTGGCTGGGCCCTCTGGCCGGCCTACACAGTAGGGAGAGTGAGGTCGGCGTGGACATATCCTTTACAAGTATGCCTTTCCTCTTTCACCCTCTCTGCTCTCTGTGTTTCATCATCGCTCTAATTGTCTTTCGCTATGGAAAAGGCACCATTTAGGTTTTGTCCCTCGTGCGTGGCCAAATATCCTTGGAAGGACGAGCACGCTGGGTGCAACAATTGTCTGCCCCTCGGCCACAAAGAAGCGAGTTGCACGGCCTGTAGACTCCTGCGCCCTAAAATGCTTAAGGAGCGCTGCTTAAAGCGGTGGGCGGCCTACGGTATGTCGCAGGCCGAATGTTCTTCCCCCGCTTTTTGCAACCGCCGAAAGTGATGGGGGAACTAGCGATGACCAGGCCTCCATGTCAGAAGCCATTGACCTAACTGTGGACCACTCTCGGTCCACGACGCCTGTCCCCGACCCCACCAGGCTTGATGTGAGTCACGCTAAGGGGAAAACACCCGGCAACAGGGGCGCACACGATCATAACACCTAACACACAACCCAAGGTTCTGCTTCGGGGGACTGTGTCGAAGCGTACCAAAGCACCAATGAAACCGTCGAAATCTTTGACGGGATCCTCTGATCGGCATGATCGGCAGCCTTCCCTGCAACCACAGTGGCGGCCTGCGACTGGGCAAGCCAAAGTCAAGGGCGCTAACACTAAAAGACACGCGGATGTCGAAGTGCTCCAGGAGGACGCGCAGATGCCGCTTAAGGGGCGGGTGGTGGCAAAATCCACAGCTCACCACCCGGTTCATCCGGTGGCGTCAATATTCCGCTCAGCCTTCGGTTGTCCCGGTGGCAGCAAAATCCTCCGCTCAGCCTCCTGCCCGGATTCTCCTACCATTGCCGACACCATCACCAGGATTACTTCGGCATTTAGACTGAAGGAGCGGTCGAAGGAGGTGGCGAAACACAAAGAACGGCCGAGAGACGTGTCGAAAGATATGCCACAGGGGCCAGAACCCCACAGGACTACGTTGAGTCCTGTTTCTTTGTCAGGCACATTAGGGGAAAAATCTCGACGCCAAAGAGCAGAAGATGAACCCTATACTCCCCTGCACCCCTCTGGTTCATCCTCATGGACCAGGGAGAAATTTGAGGGATGTATGGACAGATTAGAAAAATGTGTCTCCTATTCTGAGGCCCTTGCTCCCAAGAGACCTCAAAGACTTTCCTTCTACCCCTGTATCTAAGTTTCGAAGGACCTTGGAGGAGGAGGATCCACATGAAGAGTTTACTTGTGTCCTCACAGATGAGGATGTTATGGACACTTATGATCAGGATGAAGATGGCACCTTTCTGGAAAACTACAATGTGGATGATCAGACAGGTCTTATGGACAATTGGGAGGACAGCCGTCGGGTTGATGCTCAGCCCTGGACGTCCCCTACTCCCACCCAGGACACTGATGTCCTGTGCTTAGATTCCTCCCCCCTGTACCCCCCTGCAGTCCAGCTCGGCAAGCCTCCCCAGTGGACGATCAGATGGCGTTCAACGCCATCTTGAAGAGGGTGGCTGACCATTTTCAGATTGCCACGCGAGGCCTTACCAGATTCTGATTTTGTGGAGGATATACTCAAATAAAAACCTCTGACCAGCCAGGCCATCCCCTTGTTGAACTCAATCAAGAGGAGGTTGACACCTTCTTCGTTGACACCGGCCCAGACCAGGGTGGTAAACCCTAGAGCGGAGAAACTGTTTCGGCCTTCTATGACCGACCCTGCCTATATCAAGGGTCATGCCATTCCAGATTCCTTAGTGGTTACCACCACTAGAAAACTGGCTGGTGTTCCCCTGTCTACATGAGAGGCACCTCCCGATAAGGAATCCAAGAAACTTTATGCACTGGGGAAGAGAATAACAATGGCGGCTGCATTTACCACCCGTATAGCCAATAACACCATGCTATTGGCCAGCTATGCGGACGTCCATTGGAACCTTCTACAAGAAGGCCTCCAGGAAGTGCCAGAACATGCAAGGACCAAGTTGCTCGCCATCGTTTTACGAAGGCAAGCAGGTGAACCAGAAAGTGCTCAAAAACACTCTGGACGCTGCCGACGGCGGGGGGAACCCTGGCACAAGGTACCTTCTTCAAGAGACCTGCATGGCTAAGGAACGCTGGTTTCAAGCCAGACCCAAGCATCACTAATTAACAAACCTGTTGAGAAAACCAACCTGTTTGGTAAGGCAGTGGACGATGCTCTTAAAACAGCGAAGAAAGAGCATGAGACACTCGAGTGCCTTCAACAGATTACCCAGAAACCCTCTCCTCAGAGAGGAAGCGAATCCCGCCGGTCCTTTCGCAGGCAACCTCCTTTTCCCCATCCCCAGTATAATGCAGGAAACAACTGGAATTCGAGACAAGGGTCTAAAACCTCTGCCTCTTATCCACCCAGAGGACAGCGGTGTGGGAAAGGTAGAGGACGAGGTTCCAACCCCAGAGGCGCCCCGGTCTCTGGTCCGAAATCATCTGCAGATCCAGGTCCCCTCCCATGCAACCCCGGTCGGGAGGGATATTACATCTTTCCTTATCCCAATGAGAGGGGTTAATAGACCAGTGGGTACTGTATAGAATTTGCCTGACCACCCCAATACAGACCGCCAATATCAAGACACCTGATGACGGACCACCTGCAAATCCTACTGCAAGAGGTGCAGACCCTTCTAGGAAAGGACGTCATAGAAGCCGTCCCTATTCTACAGGTAAACAAGGGTATTTATTCAGTGCATTTCCTTGTACCCAAAAAGGATCTCACCATGCGCCATGTGCTAGACTTGCGCCCAGCGAACAAGTGTGTCAGACCTCAAAAGTTTTGTATGGTCACTTTACAGGAAGTAATCCCGCTGTTGAAACAGTGGGATTACATGGCAACACTGGACATGAAAGATGCATACTTTCATATTTCAATGTTGCCAGCGCACAGAAAATACCTAAGGTTCATGAGAGGCAAGCACTATCAGTTCAAAGTGCTCCCCTTCGGCATTGCCTCAGCAGCAAGGGTGTTTAGAAAGGTACTGGCAGCAGCGGCAACACACCTGCGCAGACTATCTGTCCCGGTTTACCCTTACCTTGACGACTGGCTCATAACAGGGCAGTCCTACGAAACATGCCTATTGAACACTCAGAAGACAGTAGACCTCTTATTCAGTCTGGTATTCTCCATCAGCGAGACAAAATCCAGCCTAGACCCCAGTCAAGTCAGTTTCTAGGGGCTCTAATTCGGACGAAAGACGGCCTCGTCTTCTCCTCCAACGAGAGGGTCCAAAACATGCTGTTTCAGATCCCTCAGTATGTAGCCAGTCGGGAAGTGATGGTACACAAAGCCATGTGACTGTTGGGGATGATTGCGTCCTGCATTTATTTAGTTCCTCATGCGCTTCTGCGCATTCGTCCCATGCAAGAGTAGCTCAACAGCCAGTGGTGTCAGGTCAGCGGACAAAGGGAAGATATGGTAGTTGTCTTGCCAGCCCTTGTTCTCTCTCTGCATTGGTGGTCTAGGGAAAACCTCTTGAAGGGGAAGACCTTCACCACCCCCGCAGTAGAAGCCACTCTAACCACTGACGCATCCCTCACCGGGTGGGGGCTCATCTGCTTCAGCAGACAGCGCACAGCGTATGGTCCCCACAAGAAGCGTCCAACCACATAATTCTGTAGGAGCTATTAGCGGTATTCAAAGCACTGAAAGCCTTTCAGTTACAGGAGACAGTCCTGATATTGACAGACAGCACCACAGCCATGTACTACCTGAACAAACAAGGGGGCACACACTCTCCAGGGCTATCCAAGCTGTCCCAAAACATTTGAATATGGGCTCTCAAACACAGGATGTTTCCGTTGTCTGAACACGTTCCAGGGGAACTCAATCTTCTGGCAGACATGCTCAGCTGAGATTTCCCACTGCCCGTAGAGTAGGAATGGCGACTACACGAAGACATCGTCTCCAACGTTTTCGCAGAATGGGGTTCCTGGAGATCTACTTATTCACAGCTCTGGAAAATGCTCAATGCCAAGATTACGCCTCCAGGTACCCACAGAACCGCTCCAAGGGGAACGGACTCTGGATAACATGGTCAGGAAAATTTGTTTACGCTCCCCCCAAAATCCCCTACTCAACAAGAACGTGCACAAGATGCACCAAGAGCCACTCACCATGATATTGGTGGCCCCCATGTGGGCCCGCCAACCCTGGTTCTCTCATCTGATGGAGATGTCCCTCTCCCCTCCGATGAAACTGCCCTGCCCGTACAACATGTCGTCTCAGGACAGGTGAGAGAGACTGCACCCATGCCTGCAAACTCTGAACTTAGTGGCCTGGCTCCTGAGGTCAGAGTTCGGACACCTTCAACATACTCAGGAAAGCGAGAAAACCCAACACCCGATACTGCTATTCCAGTAAACGGAAACGCTTTATCTGGTGTAATGCCAAGGGCGTCCATCCCATTGACTGCTCTCCTACTCACATTGTATTGTACCTGACTCCCTTACTGGATTCATGCCTGGTTTTTAATTCCCTAAATGTTCACCTAGCTGTTCTCTCAGCCTACACTACGTCACAGCAAAAGGTGTTGTGGTGGAAAATACCAGTTATCAAGGCTTTCATGGAAGGGGTTAAGAAGATTCATCCCCCAATTTCAAACCCAGCTCCTGGATGGGACTTAAATGTGGTTCTGACATGGGGTCTCCTTTTGAGCCTACGCACAAGGCAAGTCTAAAAGACCTTACCTATAAGACAGCCTTTCTAGTGGCTATCACTTCTATTAGAAGGGTTAGTGAACTACAGGACCTTTCAGTACTAGACCCTTTCGTTACTGTTCAAGAGATAAGGTGGTTCTGCGCACTCACCCTCTATTTGCACCTACATTTATTTCCAAGTTCCACTTGAACCAATCAATTGAACTGCCCACTTTATTCCAGAACCCCACTAACATGGCCAAAAGGAGCCTACACACGTTAGATGTGCGCAGGGCAGTCATGTTTTACCTGGAAAGAACAAAACCACTGAGGAAAGCAAACCAATTTTTCAGTGGCAGCTGGCAGAGAAGGGTATCCTGTCTCCAAGTCGGCTATCTCAAGGTGGATAGTCAAATGCATCACACTTTGTTACACACTTGCGAAGCGAGAACTGCCCTTCAAGCCTCGAGCACATTCTACTCGAAGCACTGGGGCTTCCATAGCATTCATTGCACATGTTCCCCTAGAGTCCATTTGCAAAGCAGCAACCTGGAGTTCTGTAAACACCTTTACAAAACACTATTGCCTAGACACTCATTCTAGGTCTGATTCTCAGGTGGGACAAGCAGTACTAAGGCATCTTTTCACTACTATTCCTTCTCACAACCCACCTCCAACTCCGGGTACTGCTCGCTAGTCTATGCACACCATGTGATTTTAAGAAGATTAACCAGCATCAGAAGACACGCATTACTTACCGTAATAGCATTTGTGATGATTGTATCTGGTTAGATTCACACGTGCCCACCCTTCCCCGCTCGGGTCGAAGGAACATAGACGTCTTACTACTTTCTCTCTTTTATGTACTCACTCACGTTAGCCTTGGGCTGGCTCCATGGCAGAAAAAATACAGAGGGACCTCGGCTTGGAGGGAATTTGGGTACACTACACTTCACGTCAGGGATATTGTTACTGGGTCCTGCCGATTTTTAACAACAGTTAGATACCTGTTGGCGTATTCTAACTGTGCCTTTGTGGTTACGGATCTGTGATATTCATTTATCTGTGTCGTTGTAATACACTCTTGGGCATTTAGACACCTGTTGGCCTATTCTAACTGTTTGTAGTCTTTCACTTAATTTTTTGGTAATGTTGAAGTACACATTAGTTATTACATTTTGGCTTTAAGAAGATTAAATATGCATTTGTAACATTAGCAGGCAATCTCTGCTTTACAGTAATGGTGCTATCATTACATTCCAACCATCCACATTTCTTTTTAATCTATGCAGTGTAGTGACCTGCATTGGTTGTAGCTCCTGCATGGTAGATTATACCTATTGTTGTAAAGGTTTTCTTTCCAAGTAACACTTGACCGTGTGTGAATCCACTCTGCTTGCAGTTGTTTTTGGTACCATCTGCATAATAGCGTAGAAGCATAAGTATTATGTAGTTAATATGTGGTTGTATCCGTAAGGTGGAGCGATTATCTGAATTGCACCTGGTACATAATCTGCCATGGTTTGTATTCTGTACAAGTTGCTGAAATGGAATGGATTCACAATTAGGTATTGATACGTACACAAATCGCTCATTTGGGATTTGTTCCTGTATCACATTGCTACAGAGTGCGCATGTATGTTTCCACATGTATGAAATCTGGAAGATTTCATTTATAGGTATGCTTTTGTTTTCTAGTACTTGTAGTAAGTACATTAGAAATTATTGTGTGTTTATAGTGAATCTCACCATTCCAGCACAGTAGTCCAATTCTTGTCTTATTCCATGAACACTGTACGTGTTGTCAGGGTTTGTTGCATTTCTATGCAGGACTAACATTTGCAAACACAATTGGTCTGTACTGTGTAAGTAAATATTGTTAACAAGTGGTGGCAATTGAAAAAGAATATTCATTGCTACATTTGCATAGCAACGTACACCATTTTCATTTGAAAATTTGAATTGACCAGCTAGTTCTGTATCTGAGTGCACTTTTCGGCCTTTCTGTTCCTTGTTTGAAGAAGTACCTGGTTTACTTTCCCTAATAGGTTCTTCTTTGCTTGTGGTAATTGATGAAGCTTTAGCTTCTTTTGTTTTCTTTGAAGGATTTGCTGTCAGATTCTGTTGCATTTCTGTTTGATATAGTTTTCTTTTACCACGTTTTACTTTTTCTGGAACAGGATATTTTTTCAGATGTGGGGTATACATTGAACGCAGTCTATTGTATTCTAAAATGCAAGGAATATCGGCGTTCACTTTACTTGCATCAAAGTTCATTAGAAATAGACCGTCAAGTGTACGTAAGCGTGATAGCGCTACGTAGCTCATGGCTTCTTTAAAGACTGTTTCCTATATCTATCAGTGCTTTGTCTAGGGTAAGACCTTGGGATTTATGAATGGTGACTGTATATGCAAGGGTTTGAGAAAATTGTTCTCTATGTACATAATGTCTTTGAAGAGAAGGAATCGAGCAGTTGAGCGCCCTATCCTTTTCACTTCTGAAAGTTTGTTTAAGCGAATATTGACAAACTGAATGTTGTTGTCACATGGGTATGATTGAAAGCCAACAACTGTACCCAGTGCCCCATTAACTAGCCCTTGTTCCACGTCAAGGTTACGTTTAAGCATTACTCTACAATTTAAGGATAATTTTAATATTTTTTCCAACCCAGCTGTTTTGGAGATTGATTTTTCTAAGCTATTTAGTCTTGTTGTAGCTTGCTCAAACATGGGTAGTGTCATACCATGTACGTCTAGTTTGTCTGTGGCACTAATTTCTATAATTAGTTGCATTTCTTTATTTAACATTGTTTTATTGAAATTGAAACAGCTTGCAAGAGGTGGCATTAAGGCCACACAATTGACATTTTTGTGCGCAAATTGTTCCATAACATCAGTAGCACATGCATTGTCGCCATAAAGTGCATGAATGTGCCGTTTTTTCAATATTGCCTGTGCTTCTTGCGATAGTACACCAACTCTAATAATTTTTAAGATGTTGGCTTAAGTGAGATCTGCAGATTGCCGCAGGTTTTCTGTTAATTCTCTGTATTGGAAATGTTGCCAAAGGTTGACATTTCCTATGCTGCCCACAGTTTTACGGCAAAGTTTGTGTCCTAATGTTTTAAAAATAGGTTCACCTTTCACTGGTGTCAATTGTAGAAGATTTCCGAAAACGATAATGTGTTTTCCTGCAAAGAGTTCTTCGTAGTTTGTTTTAAGTACTTCTTGCAATCTGAGGTGAATCAAGGACATTAGGTTGGAGACCATAATCACTTCATCTATTAGTAGCATTTTCATTTGTTTTAATACTCTGCGTAGTTGCATTGCAGCTTCTGCAGAAAGTTTGTAATAGTCTAATTTGTTTTGGTGCTCTTCTGGAAGGAGTAGTAATCGGTGTAAAGTGATGCTGCCTATGTTGTAGGCAGCTAAACCTGTGGGGGCAGTTACAACAGCTGACAGTTTGTTTGTCAATTGTTGAAGGAACTTGCTGATGATTTTGATTAAGAATGTTTTTCCTGACTCAGATTCACCACTGCCATACAGCAGTGTAGGTTTGTAATTTTGGCAGGTAGATTCATTGTTTTCGTGTTGCACACCACGTACAATTTGTTTTGATACGTCTTCAAAAATGGTGCGCTGACCTTTAAGTTTTGCTTGTTGTACAGTTAAGTCTTCAATATCTTCTTGATAGTGACACATGGTGTTTTCCACTTCTGTCATAGCTAATTCTGCCTCATTTGCTATTGGTGGCTGTCTTAGCTGTCCTTGGCTTCCTGTTACAGAAGGTTGACTACTGTCGGAAGAGTCCTTATCTAGTTGGGCCTGAAGTTCTTCTTCGTGTTGCTGCTCATTGTGTAACATTGTTTTGTACTGCGTAAAGTTCACATCGGTGATGGCGCTTTCAGTTGCTTTGAAAGCACCTTCATAGCAGTCATAGTTATCTAGTATCTCTTCCACTTTTCTCCACGGTTTAAAAAGTTGTAGCAGAGACATGTAATATAGTTCTTTTTGTTGAGGAGTTGTAAATGACAATTTAACATGATTATTTAAGCTTCGTTTGGTAAGTTTCACTAAGCTGCCTTCACAATCGGTTACTCCATATCTACCTTTGCTTTCATCGGGTTTTGCACTATTTTTGTATGCAAAGTTTTGAGCTATGTGGTATAGACACATGCTTTCCAAAGTGCTACTCCTGTTCGGATAGTATGTGTCCAGTATATTGTTTTTTAAAATGTCTTGGCTGTTGGGATCATTTCTGGCAATTGTTTCTATGTCCTCATATGATTTCAGAACCCTTTTTCTAGATTTAGCAGGACCAAGACTCAGCCATACTATGTTGTCTGATTTTCCATACCAAGCAGTACCGGTTAAACGATCTGCTGCTTCATAGGCGCCACATTCTATATGAGAGAACTTTTATGCTTAGGCTGTATAATTTCTGCGATAGTGTTGTCTGATGCTAGGTCATCCCAGAGGTCTTGAAGCTCTGTTTTTTCTGCTTTTGTTAAGTAGGCTGTAACATATTGTGCAACAGCAGTAGAATTGTCTGCAATGTACTGCACATCTATGTTTGCATTCCGTAAGAGGGCAATGATTGCATTGTAATCATTGATATATTTTGATTCTTCTGTTCTTTTTATGTAATACGTGTTCTTGGGTGATTTACCTTTAACACTATGTCGAACTGAAGACCTGCAGTTGTTCACTTCACCTGTTTCTGTAAATGGTCTAGGGAAACCAAAGCGGCATCTAGTGTAGTATTTACCTTTGTTTTTGTATTTACGACGACAATGTTTGCCACATTTGTGTCTTTGAAATTGTAAAATCTGCCCATGCAGGTCACTATGTGTCCGTTGTGACGGGATTTCACAAGTGACATATTTTTGGATGAACTGTAAAACAGTGGCATCACTGTCGTGACAAATTTTAGGTGCACCTTTGACCCATAAAAGCATGTGAATATGTGGTGCTCCTCTCGCTTGATATTATTTTCTCCAAAAGAAGTGTTGCACTTCTCCGAGGGGAGGAACAGTTTTATTGCAAATAAATTGTAGCATAGCAATGAAACAATGATGGAAATATCTTGACACATTAACTGGATCTAGAGAGCAAAGTTCTCCAGGTGTTAACATATCTATGTTGGTTTTGTTGTTGTTTGCTATGCGTAGGCACTCGTGTAATCTTCCCATGCATATTCTGCACAACTTAGTGTCACAAACCAAGTCGATGGTCCAAGGTTTCTGATCATACAACGTACGTCTCCGTGCCATCGGAACCAGTACTCTTTTGTACCACGCATGTTTGTAAACAAATTTGTTATACTTGATTGTAAAACCTCATCTTTTTCCTGTACTTTTTGTATTAATTGAGTAGCTGACATATTTTGAAAGTGGGTTCCAGATTTAGAAATGTGAGCAACTCCGTAACATAGCGTTGTTAGTTCACTTTCAAAGTGTAGGTGGAATATGTACTCCCAGATTTAGACAAAATGTGGATCTTGCGAATACATTCGTAATGAGCGGTATTCTGATGCTGTAATCTGAGTGGGTCTATCGTCATATCTTCCACCTTTGCCAGTAGGAAATAGCAGTGGAAAAGCACGTGGTTCTATACTTTTTTCCCATATACTCATTGGTGAACCTTTGGTAAGTTTCTAGTGCATCATCTATGCTTTCATTGGAATGCAATGGATGAATTGTGTACTGGTCCAAAAGAGTGCATACTGCAGCAGGATCCAGAAGTTCAAATTGTCCAGTTTCTGATGGCTCTTGAATTATTGCAATTGCTTCCCTTAAAGTTTTCTTAAATATTTATTTCCTTGTAGTACTCGTTATTGTCTTTCAGATACTGCAAGGCTTGACTAACTTTATGTAAGTCCACCAGTTGCTGCCAATTTTTTTTATCCTTTGTTGGTACACCATTTGCCAAGACAATTAAAGAATGCTCTATTGAACGTTGCACTCCTAGAGTGTGTACATTTCCGGTTAGATCTAATGGCAAATGAACTACTTTGCCACGAATGCCTTTCACCAATTAAGAGGGAGGTAATTTTGCTGTTTTTGGGTGAAGGCGTATAATTGCTTGAAATGGGTGAACTGTTTGAATTATGATGCTCTCATACAAATTGAGTTGTTGCAGGGTTTTTGGTAGTGGGAACAATTCCAAATTATTTGTGATGGCACGTGAAGCAGTTTGGTTGTTGTCTAGTTTTGTAGTGCAGTAACTGCAACATATTAGGGGTTCAGTTAATTCATATTTGTTTTCTGCTAAAAGGTAGACAGCTAATTGAAACCATTTGGAATCTTCATTGTCTTCTATTTTGTATGCTATGTCCACATTTCTTGTGTTCCTTTTGTAAAAAGTTCTGCGGCAACACACACACACATGGTTTGGTACTTCAGCCGATGCACTTTTAAATTTTAGTATTTCTTTTTTGTATGTGTGTAATAGAAGGTTGCTATGTGCAGCATTGTTGGTACTCTGTTCTAAAACTATTGCATTTTGTAAGTGGCTTTCACTTCCAAAATATTTTCTCTGGATACGGTCAATTTCTTCTTGTAAGTATTTGGGTGTACCTCTCAGAAGAGTGTTATTTAAATTGGCTAATTCTGAAGCTGGACTTTTAGCATAGTATATTTTATATACTAGATTTCTTACATTTGAATGATGTATTGATATCCTTTTGATATCATGGAAGGTACTTTTGCAAATAGGTCCAGAAATGCAGGCTAATGAATGTCCTTGCAGTCCTCTGTATTTGCGCACTGGACAGATATCCATATTTTGCAGCACTTTCATTTTAATTTTGTCTTTACCTTTTACATACTGATTGAGGAACTGATATAAAGATTTGAAAGATTTGTAAGGAATGGCACACATTGATGTGCACGGCCATTTGTATACTGGACGGTCTGGTTCAGTCAAATCGAGAGGTAATTCTGAGTTTTCAGGGGATACTTTTCTAAGCACTGTTTCTTGTTCCATGATGGTATTATTGATTTTTTTCATACCCTCATCCACTGCTCTGGATGGCAGTTGTTTGTTTGATTTTGATTGTATGCTTCTTCATTAAAATATGGTTCTGTGGTTGTCGTGTGACTCTATTCACCTCCACAAATATGTAATAAGTTATTTTTGTTCACATTCCGTTTATTGATAAGTTTCTTTTGCAGTTTGGTACTTAGTTTTGTTAGTTATTTCATCCTATTTAACACTAATATGAACAACTTCCCTTTGAGAAGGATTGCACTGTCCACGAGAGCTTGTAGGATTAATTTGCTACGGTAGGTTTTATGGGTTGAGGATGATTTTGGTCCTGTTCTTATTAGATTCTGAAGGACTCTGTGGCGAAACATTTTTGCTAAAATAGTTTTTTTTTTTACTATGGGTTCTTGTTACTATATCAGGATTAATAGGAGCATTATTAGCAGTACTGGTGGCCGATTGTTTTGTGAAGTTTTGTGTTTCATGCTACATTTTGATGGAGGAGGTAAAGTTTCGGTAGTTGAAGCTTCCTTTGTTTTCCTAAACGACTGTATTAGCTGTTTTGTTCCAACATTCTCTACAAACTCTGCTACAGATGGATGCTTAGGTTGGACTCTTTTATTTTTATTTTCTCTACTTCTGCGCTCCTTTCTACGGACTTGCTTTTTGGTAGGCATTCTTTGGGGTCTGTTGAAAAAAAGAAGACATGTTTTGGTCTGTTGTACAATGTATGTGTGCATGCTTGCATCCGTTTGATGGGGAAACTCTTTGTGGTGGTGTCAATGTGCATTGGCCTCCTACAATGATTTGGGAAGGCTATTTCTCTGTTTGTATTCTACTACAATGTTCTTCAGATGAGAGTACAAAGTGTCCTAGTGGTGAGCAGAAGCACTAACAGTAAACATAATGGCATAAAATTAAAACAGCTATTGGTTTTCTAGTACTAACATTCTAAGGATTTTGTATGTTATTTGCTTTCCAAACACACAGGGATTTGTGAGCCATTCTGCCTGTTATCATTATTTAATAAACGGGGATTTGTGGGCAGAATGGTTCAGAAATTAATGTTTGCTTTGGTGCATGGAAAGGGGACTGTAGGCATCAGCCAATCAGATGTTCACATTGCTCTTTTGTGTTGAAAGACGGTGCGTATACTGAAGATGGCAGAGGTGCAGAGGGTCAGGGTTTTGGTGCTTGGAGATATTTTTGTCCATGGTTTACAGCACTATGCCGAGAGTAGGCATGTGGCACACCATTCCGATGTGAGAGGAGTGGAGGTGGTGTGGAGCGCTGAGAGTGATCGCAAAGGTGAGGCAATTCTGGAAGTTTGCCGACACATGCGTACGATGACCACTCCGCATGTGGCACTTTTGCACTATGGTGCTTGCCATTTGGGCTACGTGACTTCACGTAGTTTGTTGAAAGATTTGGAACAGTTGATTCAAGCTGTCATAAACATCTTTCCAACTACGAAAGTATTTTTTTCTGGTTTACTCCCTAGAGGAAAATGGGACAACAGTTCTGTTTTCTGTCCTGATCAAAATATTGGGAGGTGTATCATCAATCGCGGCATGCATGCTTTCATGTTACGAGCTGGTATGTTTTTCTGCAGCCACGATAACATTGTTCCCAGTAATGCAGATTATTTTGAAGCAGATGGTGTTGCATTATCTTCTTTGGGAAATGCCATATTCTTTTGGAATGTAAGGCTTGCTTTAGAGAAGGTTCTATAATGGTTGTAGGAGTAAAGCAAGAAAAAAAAATATTAAAAAATACAAAATAACAGGTGTCTGTAAGGCAACTGCCCAAAAACAAAAAAAACGGCTCTTTTCAGAGCCCACCTTTAAGGGGAAAAGGGGAATAATAATTAAATGTACAGTCGTCACGCTCTGATCCTGTACATGTCCGCGGACATGGCAGTGGTTTGCAGGCGGCGCATGTTAACATGGGAAATTCTGGGGTGGAGACGCATGCAAATGAGAATGAGCGGAGCTAGGGATTGGTCAGTAAAGATCAGTGGGTGGGTTCTGAACAGAGAGATTTAATGAGACCATCTTCTCCCTGACAGGAGACCAGACACCCATGGCTCTGTGTGCGCGCAAACAGATTATCTGGATTTTGGGAGACTCCCGGATACATTGGTTGAAGGTGCATGCAGAAATTTGCGGTCTATCTGCAGATCTTGGATTTCTTCAAGTGCACTGGCATGGCGTGCGTGGAATGAGGTGGCTCGACTTGCTACCTCTCTGTGCTACTTTACAGAAAGAGCATCATCCTGATATAATTATCATTCATTGTGAAGGAAACAGTTTAGGCCATGTCTCTGGAATTTCTTTGCAATTTTCAATGAAGGAAGGACTTGCGAAGGTCATGGACATGTTTCCAAATTGCCAAATACTTTTTTCCGGTATTGCACAAAGACCAATATGGCTGCGTTTTTCTGCATTTGGTCCACAAATGGAGAAAGCGAGGCGCAATGTGAATAAGGCTGTTTTTGCCTTTCTAAGAGATGTTGGTATGTCCTCATTCCACAATGAAAACATTTTGTTTCGCAGAGATGGAGTCCATCTCACATATGCTGGCAATCAGATTTTTCTTCGCAATGTACAATCCGCATTGCAACCTTTTTTGGATTCACTGTAACCTATTTGACAATCCGTTTTTTCAAATGTACATTTTTTGAGGCACACAAAACACCACCAAAAGGCACTTTTCAGAGCCACCACTTACTCCCAGCGTACAGTGCTTTGGTTTTGCTCCGCTTGCACCCTCCATTTTTGTGTACCCTACGACTGTCCACAGACTTTTTTTAAAAAATGCGCAGAGGACTACAACGGTCATTTGATAGTTGTATTGTTAAACTAAGAAAGGCGGCTCTGAAAAGACCCATTTAAAAAAAAAAAATGGTAGTTTTTCCACTTCACTGCTTTTGGGCACACGACACACTAGGAGAGGAGGGCAAAGAAGGGTAAGGAAGGGACACCAACCACAGGGATAAGAAGGGGCAGGTGGACAGAGAAAGATATAGGGAGAGCTTTACTTGGGTAGGAGGCAAATCTTCTGGTGCTACGTGACCGTAGCCTCAAAAGCACTTTTTAAAGTCTCCCCCCTGCAGAGTACTGCATCGCAATACACACACAATATTGTCACCTTCGAAAGGTAAGGGTCAACAGCATTGCAAATGGCTTGTGAGGCAGCTAGAGGGATGCGCTCCCCCACAGGAGTGTCTCTTGTGGTGAGAGGATCGGACATGGAGGATGCTGTAGAGGAACTCAACCTACTACGTTCTTCACATGGCACCACCTTGCGAATGTCCGCACTGTGGAACGAAGTTAGATGTCGCTTCATGGTTGTCGTACCAAAGCTGTACGCACCAGGTTTCCCGCGACTCAGTACCAACTGGCACTGGTTACACCTAACCAGGTTCATGCGTGCTTTTGGTACGTTCCCACAAACGGAAAACAACCGCCACACCCACGACTCCCGGCGAGTGCTTGTAGTGCGGAATTCCTTCACCTCGTTCTCTTCTTCCTCTTCCTCCTCGATCTCTACATCCTCACCTGTATATCCCTCTGCAGGCCCTTGGGGGGGTGGTGGTACTGAGGCTAATGAAGCAACAGTACCCATGGATGCCATAACGATTACTTTCCTATTAGTCGCTACAGCAGTAAAGGCAACACAACTCAATGTGCTATAACCAGAAGCACAATGAAGATGTACTCGGGGGTGTGGCCATTTATAGGGGTGGAGGGGTGCGGCTCACAACCATTTTCTTCATTCAAAAGCGTTCCAAAAACTTTGACCAATACGTGCACAGGTACAGCTTTCGTATGGCAAATGTGAAATGATGATTTTATACTGCAAAATAATTTCCCTTTCTGATTATAACTTCTTTTGTAATGTTGCGGAAGCACACAAACTGCGCAAATTAGTCCACACGCTCAGCATGGGTGCGGTCACATGATGACGTCCTGAACACATCCGCGAGGGAAATGAGTGCCCGCTGGACAGCAAATGCACAGTTACAAACGTGCGCATGCGCGCAAATGTCCTGCGGACAGTGTTCGGGTCCTGCGACTAATTAAAAGTGCGACACAAGTGAGACGGACAGTTAGGGACGGGCACAATTTTCGCTGTACTTATGAGTGTACTGCAAATGTGCAAGCATTATCTCATGACTGTACAGACAGGTCCAGTGTCCTTAGGACACCTCCATTTTCTTTGACTATGAACAAGCCGGCCACCGCCCCTGTTCTATGGATGTTCCCATCTTGAATGCGGACGATACGGACAGGTATAGTGTCCTTAAGACACTTCCATTTTGCTCATTTACAGACATCCCGGACACCTGGTGTGTTCTAAGAACTTGTTTTTATCTCATTTATGAGCGGTACGGAGAGCTATAATGTCCTTAGGACGCCCCATTCTGTTTATTTACGCACAATTTGCACAGATGGTAGGTTCTAAGATCAGTTCCATCTTGGTTGCCATTTTTAGGGGTAGGTGTATTGCCCTTAGAACATCCATACTCTTGCTTGCGGATAGCTCGAACAGGCGCGCTGTTCGCTGACATTTTACGTCTTTTTTAAAAAAAAAGTTCCTCAAGCTCTTCAAGAACAACTAATATACCAAAACTTTCCAAATAAACACACACACACTTCAATCAACAGAAATACAGGGGGAAGCAGATACTGACATGAATACAGGGGAATTAGGATTCAATACAGGCTAGTTGTGAGGGGAAGAAGGGATGGATGTTTCATCAAATCGCCTATTTTCCTCTCGAAGCTTTGGGGATGGTTCACTAGGGAATGGAGAAGGGGGGCAGGTACAGGTGGGACAGTGATAACCTATTTTTCAACTCACAAACTCCTCCACAAATTCCCTTAAACTTTTAAAATTATCATTTAATGTGTCCATTTTCAGTTCTATCATTTTCAGCCTGTCTTCCTTTGTGTCGTTTGTTGGCCTTTCATCTTTTTTTTCCTCGTCTGTTAAAAAAAAAAAAGATACATATGTTAAATGCCCATACAATACTGACCATTATTTCGCTTATGCAGAGCAGTGTGTACCATTCTTATCGCTAACTTCGGACATTTCCCCTTGCGGAAAATTCTCCTCCCGCCGCTCCTAAGTACTGCAGATTTATGTCAAAACAACAGAAGGAACTTATTTTTTCTGCTCCACATACCAAAGCAATTACACACACACATAAGTAAAAATGAAGTTCCCTTACCATTTTGTTCAAATTTGCCTTTGTTGTAATGCGTGCGTCTGTCGGGCCTGGATGCTGAGTTTCTGTGAGGTAATTGCGTTGGAGCCATACCATTTTTTTTGTTATGGTATAATCCATTTCATTCTACATGGTCATTAAATGCATGGTTTTTATTTCACACGCTTAGGTTTACCTATTTATTTATTAGTACTTCTAATGTCCTTATGTCTCCTTTTTCCAAGTTAAGCATTTTTTGTGTAAGACAGTAGTACAATTTCAGATACCCCCTGACTGTTTGTATACTGTTGCCCTCGTCCGCGCCCGTCCTCAAACGGGCACTAAGTCTGTGCCTTTCAAATACCAATAGCGAGGGGGTTCTGTATGTTCTATGTTACATGTATATAAAGTAAATAAATTATACTACATATGTCCCAAGATCACATGATGATAGTGTATATTGAGCAAAAAAACTTTATTAACGCGATGTTGTTATTAAGTTCCCCTTCAAAAAACTGGTGAAATTCAGTTAAAAAAATACTTTGTTAAAGGGACGTTATGGTTAAGTTGCCCTACTAAAAACCCGTAAAATTCACTAAAAAAATACTTTAAGGGGACGATATGGTTAATTATTATTTTTTTTTTTAATTTGTTGTAGCTGGTGAACCAACTTTTCAAATTTTTATATACATTATCATTTAGCATACTAAAACATCTTATACTTTACAATGAATATTTACACTCCATTATAGGCAAATATGAAACAAGTAAACATAATAAAACAACATAAAACAGAATAAACAGAATGATGCAAAGTGAAAGTGAAAGCCCTCCTTGAAATTACTTAGAACTGACAATCACCATTCACTTTGAATTAATTTATGCAGAATTCGAGCCGGGGAAAATTAAATTAGGAAATTGCACAATTGCAAGTTGTATAGTCATTCTTGGATTAGAAAACAGACGATTCCATATTTGCACAGAACTGGTGCCACTCTGAACCGACAACTTTACCCCGAAGCATTTCACTCTGATGTCATGTAATGTGGGGCATTCAATGATGAGATGTTGTAATGTTTCACATTGTCCATTAACTTTACAGTGACGACAGAAATTCTGATCCTTCGATATTACCTTTCTTCTAAACAAGATCTCATTTGTCTCATATTGATTGAATCTGAATCTTAGATATTTCTGTCGGCATGCATGTGACGGGAATTTCAGCAGATACTCTGCTATTACCCCATACCTTTTGATGCCAAAAGCCTCGAGGTTAAAGTCTTTAAGTTTTGCGCAAAGTTCCATGTTGAAAATCCAGTCTGCTTGATGAATTTTATTTTTGGCATGATCTGGATTAGTCAACAGAAGCTCGATCGATACTGAAGCATCAGCAGCCGCATTGAGCGTGTGACTTCTCCACTTCCTTGACATACCAACTATTGCAGTTAATAGGTTTTGGGCTAGTACATTTATAAAGGTAGGCCTCTCTAAACCATCCAGCATTTTCCGTAGAAGCGCACACTGCTTCCATAATACATGGGCATATAAGGAGACCAGACCCAGTTCATATCGCAGCATGGCCAGTGGTGTGCCTGGGAAGAGTGATAGAACTTTTTTTCTAAAATCTAGCTTCTAAGCTATCCCAGAATTTGCGGTTTTGTGGTACCAAAGCCTCGACACCATATAGCAGAATTGGAATTACTTTGGCCTTATGAAAGAGCACAATGTGTTTCACGGTGAACTTCCCATATCTTCTTAACATGATTTTAGATTGTGAAATCAAAGAACTAAGTTTAACCCTAATTTCAGTTGTCATAGTACTTAGGGTTTTCTTGTGCTCAATATATACTCCGAGATACTTATATCTGGCAACTTTAGTTAGTACACAATTTTGGAGGGACCACTCCAGATGGTATTTTTTTGTAGAATTATTATTACTGTCATGATCTCTGCTTCCAAAAGATCAGGACTTGCCCGACTCCCTTGGAAGCAGACCCATAACCCCGGTTCCGAGTGCCAGCCAGTCCCAATTGGGACCTTTTGGACCCTGTCCTGGCGCCAGTGGCACCAGGCTCATAAAGATGCCCAGTCCCAGCGCTGGAAGCGCCGGGCTCACAATGCTTGGGTGGACTTACCTGCAGCAGACCATGCTGCTTACTTACCTGCCAGTTGAACCCCTGATCCTCTTCTGTTTGGGACTACTTTTCCTGTTGGGTGGGGCAGGAGCCACTCCCTAGGTTCAGAACACTGGAACTCTTCTGGAAAGCAGGAACTCTTTTCTTACCTAGGCGTGGCTGTGGAAGGAGACACCTAAGCACTACAGGAGGCTATTTAAACCACACCCGATGGATGAATCTTGCTTTGTGTTATTCTGCATTCTCTGCAGCAGAACGCTCATCGTGTCTTCTGCTTCTGATCCTGGGCCTAAGGGAACAAAGGCTTACCATCCTGGAATCCAGTCTTCAGCAGCACCTGTAAAGACAAAGAAAGAACAGGTTAGCACTACGGTCTTCAGTGGCAGCGCATCTCTTACCTGGTCCATCGGCTGTCACCAACGCCTCGCGCTGCATTCCGGCATCTGAAAGACAAAGGCTTACCTACTCTTCGCATGCTCCGGAGGTCTTCGCACTGCATTCCGGCATCTGAAAGACAAAAGCTTACCAGCTCTTCGCACGCTCCGGAGGCCTTCGGCGCTGCATCCCGCATCTGAAAGACAAAAGAAGGTGCGTTTAAAGACATTGGGCAACTTTATTACTCACGTGCCATTACTCCTTCCCACGCCGAATCCAGTGGGTATTCCAGCACCCTTCAGCTTCTCTAAAGCTCCGAACTTGTACCTGCAAGATAAAAGGGACAGTTAGTGCGCATCGTGAAGCAGGCTACAAGCGCTTACTTACGTGCTTCCAGGCGCTTCTATTCCTCACGCGGGTTCGATCCTCAACTCTCATCAGCCCGCCATCCGCCATCGCCGGAACCCTGCAAAACAAGAGATATCATTACAAAAGACTTTTAAGACATTTGAAGTGCCCAGAACTTACCGTTCGTGCAGTTAACGACGGACAGCAGTCCTCTGAGGTCAAGAGGCCTGCACCCTTATCCAGTGAAGAAACTGGTTACGGCACCCTGCCCCGAGGCAGATGGAGAGCTCGGCGTTCACTTACCTAAGGTGAGGGCGTTAACCTTTGGGGTTCTACAGGAGAAGAGAAAGGGAAGAGGAGAGAGGCACCCAATAACCCCAGTTCATTAATCCCATATTTTCTATCTGCAGACATCTTACTCTTCGAGTCAGACATACAGTGCACAGAGGTCCAGCCCAAAGAGCCAACCGTGTGTTACACATCACCTTTGAAGATACGGCATTCACCCAGTCAAGACCGGCGCCTCTGCGGGAATCAGGTGAGCGTTACAATTACACACTAAAATTTGGGATTTGGCTGTGTTGATCACAAGGTTATTTGATGTTGCATATGAACCTAATTGGTTTAACATGTTTTGTAGGCCTATGGGAGTGCGAGATAGTAATACCAAATCATCTGCGTATAGAAAGTAGGCAACCTTTTGAGATCCTATACGAGGCGCATCAACTACGCAGTTCATTAGTGCAGGGCCTAAATCAAAAATAAACAAGTTAAATAAAAATGAGGCAAGAGCACAACCCTGCTTCACTCCTCTATATGTTTGGATAGCTGGTGATCTTCCGCCCATATTTAGTTTAACTCGCATAGAGGTAGAGGAGTGTAGTAAGATCACTAAGTTTATAAGGGACATTGGGCACCGATGTTGCCTTAGTTTAGCTATAAGCATATCTCTATCAATGTAGTCGAAGGCGGATTTAAAGTCAATAAACCCCAAATATAAGGGGAGTCCACCATCAACTTGCTCTGATTGTATCATTGAGAGTGCTAAGATATTCGGTATTGTGCCCATGCCCTATACAAAGCCTGACTGGAATGGGTCTCTTAGACTATTTTGATCTACCCACTCATTGAGCTCCTTTAATATTATTCTACAAAATATTTTCGCATCCAATAAAGAAATTGGTCGGTAACTCGTTGGTAATTGACGGTCACCCTTTTTATAAATCGGAATTGTAATTGCATCCGTCCATGTTTTTGGTAATTTTTGATGTTTGTTTATTGCAGAAAATATCTTGTAGAGAATTGAGCTCCAGACTTCAGGGTGTTTTTTCATCAGAGAGTTCGAAATCCCATCAGGTCCTACTCCACACGAGTTGCTTGATGTCATAATTAGGTGTTTTATTTCCTTTTGGTCAGTATGCAGCCAGAACCTCAACACCTCTCGTGTATTTAATGTCGAGAACGTGTTTACGGGTGAAGCATATAGGGACTGGAAGTAATCTACCCACTGATGTACCTCAACTGTCGATGTCTGAAGTTCTAATTGGCGGGCGTTATTAGTTTGATTTATTATTGCCCACATTTTTGTGATATTTTTATCAGCCAAAGTAGACAACATAATTGCACCATCTTTTTGATATAGATTGGCTCGATGTCCTTTGACCCAGTCATTGTAGTTCAGGGGGACTTTTTTTATGAGAGTCAATCTAATGGTGAGAGGAAGCTTTGCCAAACTTCTCACTTCAGCACAATATGCTCTCTTCCTGATGAATATAGAGCTATCAAAAACATGGATGTGCCTCTCTCTTTTGGAATTCACAGCCTTCTGTTGGCTATATAATTGCATTGTATTGGAATATGTTAAACCTATGTCTGATGCTTGCCAGTTAGTTGAGGTATTTGAGTCATATACAATTTGATTAAAATGCCACAAGGCGTTCTCCGACCATCAGAGTCGGTTATTGCCGCCATTTACCACAAAGCAACCACCTTCACTTAACTTGTGTTTGATATCATTCGCATTTGCCATTACTTGCCAAATGGCACACAACATGTTATGATCACTTGTTACAAATGGAGACACACAAAAGGAGCACATTGCTGACCATAAAACACAATTTACATAGATGAAATCAATTGTGGATACAGAATTTCCTCTCTTCCAAGTTGGTGCAGGAGGGATGTCTGTTTTAAATGCTCCATTCAACATTTGCAAGTTCCTGTGAGTGACCATTGTGTTCCATTGTAACAGCTTTTCACTCTTTTGTGCCCCATTTGTTGCTAAGCAATTCATATTCAAGTCACCTGCTAAGATGAAGTACAAAATCTTATCATCCGCAGATACTATGTCAAATAATGTATTCAAATCCCTAAAGAAACACTCAGTTGTAATGGCTACGGGGTTCCAGTATATATTAAAAATTGCATAGATGTCACCATTAATTACCGCCCTTACAAGTAGCATGTATGCATTCGGCATGGCCCACACCTGTGACGATGATCCAGGTTCGTCTTTCAGCGCCACCAGTAGACCCGCGGAAAGGTCTACCTATTGCGGGCTTCCGAGCTGGATTCAAGTGTATTTGATAACCTGACCAGACTATGGGACTTAGCAGCCAAGTCTCTTGCAGCAGAATTATATGGAATTTGCCTAGGCCACTCATCATTATTTAGCAAATGTTTGAAACCCTGCGAATTCCAGCTGACCAAGGTAAGAGGGGTTAACTTTGCCAGGTTAGATAGCTAGTTCGAATTACTGCTGCAGTTGCATGCACACGAAGTCCTATCCTTCAATGGCTGCTTTAAATCTTGACAATTCGCTGTGGTAATTTTTGCCCTTGGCATAGATTCCATATTGCTTGACATCTCAGACTCCAAAACACTGTCGATTTCTAAGTCAAGCAGAAAGCCCAAATCAAATAATGAGTTTTTCGCTTGCCATACCAGATTACGAATTGCTCTAGATTGCATCCACACCCGTACTGAATTTAAATTCTGATTGCATGTGAATTCTACCAAAGTCATGTCAGCTGAAGATATATCTTCCAGCAATGGTATATCCGAAAGATGGCTAATATTGCTCTTCGGTTCAGATTGTATTGAGTACATGGAGCAGGTCTACATTTCAAAATCATGGAACACTGTGCCACTCGAGGAGTAACCTTCCCCATTCCCACAGTCCCTTGTGTTTTAATGCCCTTGGTGGAGGTCACATTATTTCTTTTCTCTTTCAGGTTGGGAGCCAAATCCCCTAAAGCATCTTGAATCAGCGCCAATGCATCCTTTGTAAAATCAATGGGTAGGCTCAATTGTGGGGGTGAAGATAGATCAGAGCCGGCCACAGGGGTGGACACCCTAGGGGTGTTTACTTCCAAACTTGCGGCTGGAGTGTCAGATGTTACTGTTGCTTGAATCATAGGGACAGACCCTCCAATCTCCGGCCCCTTCTGGGCTTGTTTCACACTCCCCGTGATTTTGTCAACACCATTAAGTAGTTTGCAATGGGTAGTTGATGACGCTGGATCTATGAGTAGAGGAATAGAAAGGCCTTGCATGTAAGCATCTACTGCTCTCCTGATTTCAGATCTGTGGGCTCTTACATCCTCCCCACTATTCCAGCTCGCATCCATAATGTCACATGTATTGCTCTTTTCAACTGCCAAATTTGCCTCCAGACGCTGTGATCCCTGTAGCTCACTATGCAAGATTTCTTTTACCAAGGTGTCTAGAGGTGAATATGGTTGGGCTCTGACTCGCTTGTTCACTTTTATATTGTCATTTGACTCACATTCGCTGGGTGCTGTAAAGTTCTGTTGGGGGCTATTTTTTTTTTTCAAGAAGATAGGAGCAATCTTATTGTTAAGATTCCTCAACACCGTAGGATCATTGTCATTCAGTGACGCATTTGCTCTCATCTTTTATTTAGCTTTCAGAAAGATAGGGACCAAAGGAATTGACTTCTTTGGGTTAGACAGTGCTTGGGCCATCTCTGGTTTGTCAGGGAACTTTTGTGTTTGGGATCCTTTCGTGAACATTCTTTGATCGACCTTCTTTTTAATGGTGCCTGCTTTTTTTGTGTTAATCTGTGAGTTGAGAGGATTTTATGTGATTGCAATTCCTCTGTGGGTCCCCCCCTTAACAGATGAGCTGTTGGGGGGATGTTAATTCCATCATTTCCATATCATCCTCTATCAGAGTTGGATGATTATTTCCAACTTTCTTTAAGAATGAGTTAGTGGCTGAGTTATTTTGCTTTGTTCTACTCTGATATTTTTACTTTTTCTCCAAGTTATCCTTTTTCCTTTGAGATTTAATTTCTTTGATTCTTTTGGCCCGTCTTGCTGCCCTCTTTCTTATTTTTTTCCTGTCTTGGTGTGGACTTGAGACACCCACTTCTTCTAATGCAGCCTCTTGGGAGTCCAGCTGACTGCTGGTATTAGTTGCTGAAGACTTCTCCATTGCGACTCCATGGAAAAGATCCACATTCACATATGCCAGTCTCATAAATTCTTCCAGTGTGGACGCTGAAAGAGATGATTCACAGTCAATTGTAGGATCTGCCTCTATAGGCTCTTTTCCCAACTGTTATTGTGAGTTATGATTGTACAATTGCAATTGGGCCAAAATATCCTGTTTAAGGGATCTATCTGCCTCTTCAGATTTATGATTGTCTGCAATGGACCTCTGTATTGCAGAAATGTCCAAACCCTGTTTAATGCACTCCAGTTGCATCAACTGTAATTTCGGCAAAACACATGAATTAACGGCATTGCAGCAGCCTGCTACGGAGCTGTCCAGTGCGGCTACTTCTTTTGTTAATTCCATCATGGTTCCAGATTGAATTTGAACTTCAGATTTCAGAAGTTCAAAAACGGAGACCAGCGAATTCAACACATAACTGAGTGCGGTTAATGAGTTGATATTCGACTCCGGCCCCTCAACCAGAATTTCTTCCTGTGTTACGTTTGGACTGATAGCAACAGATATTTCGACCGGTTGGCGGGCCTGCACCGGAGTTCCGAATTCTTGGTTGTCTTCTGTATTTGTAAGATTCCGATGACTCAGAGTTGGATCACCTGTGTCCAGAGCTGAGTGGATATTGACACATTTGTCTGATTGACAACCATCTTCTAGGGAGCTTGATGATATATTACTTGGTCCATATGTTAATTCATCAGGCACCACTTTATTTGCCCCAAAATGCTCTTCTATTTTTTTCTGCATTTTTGTTGTTGTGTATTCTAAACCTTTTTTCCACTTATCGGCTAGGGTGGGCTCAGGATCCAAGGCCCCCTTACATCTGACAGGCGTGGAGACAAGGGGGAGACATGGGTTTATATGCACTAGCGCTTGTATTTGTAACCACGAGTCCCCCACCTCCATCGCTTGGCCCCTGCCAGGCTCATCTATAAGACAATTAGCGCCACTGTTCAACTGAATCCTTCTCAGTTCTGGGTCCTCCCATTCTGGGGCTCTTGGATCATCCTGTAGTGGGGTACTCCTCAATTTCATGAGTCTGCTTCACACTCAGACTGGAGCACTACAATATTCAGAGGTCCTCAGGCAGGAGGAATAACCAAGGAAGAGAGCAGCTGCATTCACCTACACGTATCAAAACGAACCCCACCTGTGAGCGCTAAAATGTATTTAGAACAGAGAAGCTCACAAGCTACACTGCTCAAATGCGCTGCTCAACCCTCTGCCCGTTTTTGCATCAGAGAGGCAATTCACAATGGGGCCGACCAGCTCAGTTATTGTGAGCCCCAACAGACGCCGAAATGCGCCCCTCCCACAGCGTGTACGATGATGAGAAGCAACACTGCAGCTGAGCGGCTCAAAAGCTACAGAGCCCGCAGTCGCCGCTCAGCCCTACTCTAGCTTCCCACGCAGAGCTAGAATATGTGCTGAGAACGCACTGCTAAAAAAGGGCTATGAAGTACACCGTCGTTGCGCGAGGTACTTCTTGCTCCTCACTCACGCCGGCTCCCCCAACTATAGCTAGTGTGCAGAGGAAGCACCAAAGTATTCCAAAGCTTGCTCCAATTGTTAAAAACAATGGCGAACAATGCCGGTTCTCACAAGTTCCGTTATACTTGATTCAGATTTCAATCATGAATGTCAATGAAGCAGTCACAGTTCGAGTCAATGGGGGTTTACCTGATAAAACAGATGGATAATGTGGCAGGGTTCCCCGGCTTGCCTCAGCCGACAGCACAGACTGCAATGACTGCTTCCACTTGCACACCACTTCGCTCCGCTTGGCGGTCCTGGGAGTTTTTAACCCCTGCACAGCCAGAAGTAGTAGACAGTGAAGTAGGACTCCAAACCAGGTTGTTGCACAGAGTTTCAATCAAAAAGGCTGGAGACTGCAATGACTGCTTCCACTTGCACACCACTTCGCTCCGCTTGGCGGTCCTGGGTGTTTTTAACCCCTGCGCAGCCAGAAGTAGTAGACAGTGAAGTAGGACTCCAAACCAGGTTGTTGCACAGAGTTTCAGTCAAAAAGGCTGGAGACTGCAATGACTGCTTCCACTTGCACACCACTTCGCTCCGCTTCGCGGTCCTGGGAGTTTTTAACCCCCGCACAGCCAGAAGTAGTAGACAGTGAAGTAGGACTCCAAACCAGGTTGTTGCACAGAGTTTCAGTCACAAAGGCTGGAGACTGCAATGACTGCTTCCACTTGCACACCACTTCGCTCCGCTTCGCGGTCCTGGGAGTTTTTAACCCCTGCACAGCCAGAAGTAGTAGACAGTGAAGTAGGACTCCAAACCAGGTTGTTGCACAGAGTTTCAGTCAAAAAGGCTGGAGACTGCAATGACTGCTTCCACTTGCACACCACTTCGCTCCGCGGTCCTGGGAGTTTTTAACCCCTGCACAGCCAGAAGTAGTAGACAGTGAAGTAGGACTCCAAACCAGGTTGTTGCACAGAGTTTCAGTCAAAAAGGCTGGAAACTGCAATGACTGCTTCCACTTGCACAGCACTTTGGTTAAATTGCCGTACCAAAAACATGTGCACTTAACTAAAAAAACTTTTCAAATGTCCCATTATGGTTCAAAGTAAAACCGAAAACCCCCTGAAATTCACCAGTCATGGTAGGCTAAGCAACCATACCTGCCATCAACACTGTGCACTGCTAACACTACCACCCAGACCATGAAAGATGGCATCACAAATGTCATTGATGACATCACTGATGAAATCAGATGTTTAAGCCCTTTGTTTCTGTTCACTGCGCTATATATATATATATATATATATATATATATATATATATATATATATATATATATATATTTATTTCTGAGGCTTGTGGAATCTGCTTAGATCACATGCTGTGCATAGGCCGACATCTAGTGGAATCTGCGGAGTATTAGTTTGTTTTTCGAAACTTGAAAATGGGCGTCGACACAGGGCGTGCCAGTAATACTATCCCTAGTGTGACTTCCACTGTACCCATGATCCCTCATGCATCTAGGACCCTCAAATTGTTTTTTCCACCATACTGGTCGGAAGCATCACGCGGATTTCCCTGGCTTTAGCCATAATTTTGCAAAATACCATAATATTTCCCCATTTTCTCCATCCCAACGTCGGGTCACCGAAGTTCGATGCTCAACGCTGAGAAGAAAACAACTGTTGAGAGCTGCACAACAGACTTTGGGCCTCGGAAGACCTCTGGCCTAGGCCCGGGCCTCGGAAGGCCTCTGGCCTCGGCCCTGCATGTAGGGAGAGTGGGGGGTGGAACATACTCTACACTCTTTTTTATATATATATATATATATATATATAATATACATATATACTTTCTTATATACTTTCTTATATATTCCTACACACACTAGCCCGCTGCCACAAGGTGCCCTTGGGTTGACAGACACGCCACCTGTAACCTCTGCTTGCCGAGGGACCACCCCGAGGTGAACTGCAGAGCGTGTAGTCGGTTTAAGCCGAAAACTCTAAAGGACCGTTCGATCAAATATTGGGCCCACCACGCCAGGCAACGAGAGGCCATGGAAGCGGAGGGCGCCTTCAGTGATGGCAGCGACGCCATGCTATCGGACGGCGAGGGCAATCTGACGTCGAGAGACAGCCATGCGCAAGTCCCCGACCTCTGAAGGTTGTCCGGCAGGGCAGCTATGGGGAACACCCCCAGCGACACGAGCGCTACCCACACCACTTCCACTAAACACTCGAAGTCCAACCGAGACTCGACGCGCACGTCGGGTTCCCGGAAAGAGGCACACAGAGAACGGTCCACCGAATCGGTGTCATCTGGGCCTTCGCGGTCAAGATCGCCGCATGACACCAGGCAACATCCACTGTTGCCAAGAGTGCCTCGCTCACTAAAGTAACGGAGGTTCGTTAATCGGAAGACGAAGCCGACCACCATCCCCAGGCCGCACTCCAGGAGTCGGCGTCAGCAGACCGCGTGACGGCTGCTCCCGTGTCCCGACCTCCACACTCTAAGGAAAGGGACACTACCCACAAATCTCGACGCCAGACGTCGAAAGCTCCAAAAAGGTGAAAACACCAGGGAAGCACTCTTCCACTCACGGGGAGGGGGGAAAGCAGCAGGAGATGCATTCTCAGCCTTCTTCTGCACTACTGAAACTTGACAGGTCACAGTCTTCTGTAAAGATTTCCAAGACCCCTGCACAAGGCCATAGGTCCAGTCAGGATATGGCAGGGAAACCCTCCCAGGAAAGGGTAATCCCCAGCTCCAAAGAATGGTCAAGTGAGAATATAGACAGTTATGTCTAGAATATCATCCCTAGCAGACTTCTATGCCAAGAATCCAGAGCACTTCCTCTCCTATACCCCTGACGGGGCTTACCCCTCAGGGTCTAGGGACCCGCAACCCCCTGGTAAGAAACCTCGAGTTGAGGCGCCTATGCAAAGTTGGTCTTCGTACCCTTTCTACGTACAGCCATATTCTCAGTACGCTGAGGATCCATTAGACGAGGATCCAGAATTGGCCACGTTGGACGACCAAACTGGGATGGATTACTATGGGGATGACGAGGACCAAGAGGAGGACGAAGATGACCCAGAAGCCTACAGAGTAGACTCCCCATTAGGAAAAGAACCTCCGGTTACCGACTCTCCTGTCGACAACCAACCTCTCTTAAATGAGGTTTTGTCTAGAGTGGCAGAGCACTTCCGCATAGATACCCAGGGAGCACAGGAGGAGAGGGACTTTGCCGAGAAACTAGTGGGAGAAAAGAGACCCGTTGCCCAGGCCATCCCTAT
This sequence comes from Ambystoma mexicanum, assembly GCF_040938575.1. Lineage (NCBI taxonomy): Eukaryota > Metazoa > Chordata > Amphibia > Caudata > Ambystomatidae > Ambystoma > Ambystoma mexicanum. Next base: position 427,753,720 of record NC_090936.1, on the reverse strand, counting down.
TTTCAAGTCTATACAAAGGAGAATAGACCCTTCCCTTCTCAATCCCAATCTCACCAGGGCAGTAAACCCCAGGATCGAGAAACTGTTCAGGGCAGCCCAGTCAGACCCGCTGTACTTAAGGGGGCAACTGAAATTAGACTCCCTGGTAGTGACTAATACCCGAAAGAGGGCGGGAACTATCATCGTCTGAAGCTCCCCCCGACAAGGAGAGCAAAAAGATCTATGGGTTGGGAAGGAAGGTAGCCTCCACTTCCGCCTACCAAGCAAGGATTGCCAACTCCACCACCCTGCTGGCGAGTTACAACTGCCATCAGTGGGAAGAAGTGGCGGCACTCATCGACTCTGCCCCAGAACCTTTAAAAAGCCAGTTGGCACAGGTTGCATCGGAGGGAAGAGCCGTGTCCGGTTGCATCCTTAAGGCAACCTTTGATGCCGCGGATAACGCCGGCAGACTGATAGCAGAGAGCACTGTTATCAAAAGGCATGCTTGGTTAAGACAATCTGGGTTTAAACCCAAGACACAAGCATCCTTAATAGACAAACAGGTGGAGCCTGAGCTACTGTTTGGCAAGGCGGTAGAGGACGCATTAAAAAATGCCAAAGATGAGTAGGAGACTCTCAAATCCCTGAGCCAGTTAACCAACAAACCCCCTAATCAAAGAGGGAATGGCAATTTGCGTCGCCCACGTGGCCAAAATTCACAAATAGGCTCCAACTATTCCCAGGGGCAGGGTACACCATGGAATAACAACCACCATCAGTCTACCCAAGGTTATGGCAGGGATAACAAAAGGGGACGTGGTAAAGGTAGAAGCAGCCCCAATAGAGGCGGCGGCACGCCTCCCGCAAAGCAGTGGCTTTCCGTTCAGGGTCCCTTCTCACACATCTCCAGTAGGGGGACGCATTTCCAACTTCACCCAAGCTTGGGAAGGGGATCACATCAGACAGATCGGTCCTGTTCAGTGTCCGCAGGATACTGCATAGAATTGTAGAGCGTCCCCGAAACCACCCTCCACATCAAAAGGTACATTCCTTAGACCACCAGAAGATCCTCCTCGAAGAGATTGCCAATCTTCTAGCAAAGGACGCGATAGAACTCGTCCCAGGACACCAGGTAAACAAGGGTATTTATTCAACTTCCTTGTGCCAAAAAAAGATTTGACAATGCGCCCAGTATTGGATTTACGCCCTGCAAACAAGTATGTCAAGCCCCAAAAATTTTGCATGGCTACTCTCCAAGAGGTAATCCCCCTCCTAAAAAAGGGGATTACATGGCAACATTGGATATGAAAGATGCCTATTTTCATATTCCCATGTTCCCAGCGCACATAAAATTCTTGCGCTTCAAGGTGGACAGTCAGCACTACCAGTTCAAGGTACTGCCCTTCGGTATAGCCTCGGCTCCAAGGGTATTCACCAAGGTACTGGCGGTGGCGGCGGCACACCGACGCAAGGAGGCAATCCCAGTGTACCCTTACCTGGACAACTGGCACATCACGGGGGTGACTCCAGTAATTTGCAGATCAAACATTCAGAGAACTATCAACCTCCTCTTCCAATTGGACTTCTCCATAAACGAGAAAAAGTCACGTCTGGTGCCAAGCACCTCCAAACAGTTCCTAAGAGCTGTCCTAAACACACAAGAGGGGTTGGCCTTTCCATCAGAGGAAAGAATTCGGAATATACTGCTGCAAATTCCGCTATATTCGGCCGGTCGCCAGATAACGGTGCGCAAAGCGATGCGTTTGCTGGGCATGATGGCGTCATGTATTTACCTGGTCCCCCACGCTTGCCTGCGTCCCATGCAAGAATGGTTGGCGGTTTCGTGGTCTCAGGCAAGTGGTCGGTGGGACAATCTTGTGGTCGTTTCGCCAGCACTTGTACAAAGTCTTCACTGGTGGACAAGAGAAAACCTGTCAAAGGGGAAACCCTTTTACGATCCCGAGGTACAGGCTGTAGTCCAAACAGACGCATCCCTGTCAGGGTGGCGAGCACACCTTCTCCACCACACAGCTCAGGGTCTCTGGTCTCACTCAGTGGCCAAAAATCATATCAATCTGCTAGAGCTTCTGGCAGTATTCAAAGCTCTTCAAGCGTTCGAGCCCTACCTGTTGAACCGGTCAGTGCAGATCCTGACAGACAGCACAACAGCAATGTTTTACCTGAACAAGCAGGGAGGGGCTCGTTCGCCAAATCTGTCCAAGCTTGCCTAGAAAATTTGGATATGGGCACTCAGACGGAACATCTACCTGTCATCTCAACATGTTCCAGGGGAACTCAATTCTCTCGCGGACGCTTTGAGCAGAAATCCCCTCCCTCCCAGAGGAACACGAATGGTGTCTACACAGAGAAATCATAGAAGATCTCTTCTCTCAGTGGGGTTTCCCCACTATAGACCTATTCGCCACAAGCGAAAACACAGTGCCCAGGATTCGCATCCAGGTTCCCCCAACCAGACTCCCAGGGGAACACCCTGTGGATGAACTGGTTAGGGATGTTTGCATACGTTTTTCCACCAACTCCTCATCAGGAAGGTGGTCAACAAGATGCACAGGGAATCGATGACACTCGTCCTAGTTGCTCCCATGTGGGCGAGGCAACCGTGGTTCCCACACTTACGCAGACTAGCAGTGTGCGAACCCATAAAACTCCCGTGCTGGAACAACCTACTGGCCCAGCACCGAGGTCAGAAAGTGCATCCTCAATCCAACTCAATGAACCTGGCAGCATGGCTCCTGAGGTCATAGAGTTTGGACATCTCAATTTACCTCAGAGATGTATGGACATCCTAAAAGAATCTAGGAAGCCAAACACGAGGCATTGCTACTTTGACAAATGGAAAAGACTTGTTATCTGGTGCCGGAATAAACAAATCAACCCAGTTGATTGCTCTCCTTCCACTATTGTCACCTACATGCTCCACCTGCTGGACGCAGGGTTGGTATTTAATTCACGGAAGGTACACCTGGCAGCTCTGTCAGCATACACCACCTCCCATAATAAGGTGTTGTGGTGGAAAGTACCAGTGGTTAAAGCCTTTATGGAAGGAGTAAAGAGACTTCACCCTCCAATTTCTAACCCACCACCAGGATGGGACCTTAATGTGGTGCTATCTAAACTCATGGGCCCCCCCCATTCGAGCCCATGCATAAAAGCAGTCTCAAACACCTGACTTATAAGACTGCCTTCTTAGTAGCCATTACTTCTATAAGAAGGGTCAGTGAAATTCAGGCTCTGTCAGTGCAGGATCCTTTCTTTACTGTTCATAAAGATAAACTGGTTTTACGTACACACCCTAGGTTCTCACCTAAGTTTATTTCTAAATTCCACGTTAACCAGTCCATCCAGCTTCTGGCTTTCTTCCAAGACCCCCAAAGCTCGGCTGAGGTGAAACTACACACCCTAGATGGGCGTAGGGCGGTCCTAAACTATGTAAACAAGACCAGACCGCTAAGGAAAACAGACCAACTGTTTGTCTCCGTAGCTACAGGCAGAGAGGGAGATCGCGTCTCTAAAGGGGCCATCTCTAAGTGAATTATATATTGTATCCAGCTGTGTTACTCCCTTTCTGAAAAAAATCTGCCTTTCACGCCAAGAGCCCACTGTACAAGAGGCATTGGGGCCACTCTGGCTTTCATTGTAAATGTACCCGTTGACATCATTTGCAAAGCAACTACTTGGAGCTCTATTCACACTTTTACTCGGCACTACTGCATTGACACCCATTCCAAGACAGATGCACAAGTGGGACAAGCAGTTCTAAGACATTTATTTGCTCATGACCCTTCTCACATCCTACCACCTTCTTCTAACACTGCTTGCTAATCTATGCACAGCATGTGATCTAAGCAGATTCTGCAAGCCTCAGAAGAGATACATTATTCACCGTAATCGTATTTCTGATGCTTGTATCTGCTTAGATTCACATGCGACCCACCCTTCCTCCCCTCGGAGAGAAGGCGCATGGATGCTTATGAGCTTGTCTGATAAGTATCTGCTTGGATACGACTGTACTTGCGCTACACCTCATGCTACCGCATGTCCGAAAAATAACAATCTGAGGGACCCCGACGCATGCGGGATAATGGGTACAGTGTAAGTCACACTAGGGATATTATTACTGGCACGCCCTATCAACGTCCCTTTTTGAGTTTCGAAAAACAACATTGTAATACTCTGCAGCTTCCACTAGATGTTGGCGTATGCACCGCATGTGAATCTAAGCAGATACAAGCATCAGAAATACGATTACGGTGAGTAATGCATCATACATATATATATATAGTTAGATATATTGCCAATTATTTAGTTTACTTTTAATTGCAATCCTTTATGACACTTCTAACATTTAATAACATAGTAACTCCAACTCGGTCAACTTAGTTCCGAAAAAGCTTACCAAATATTATTTCAAGGGGATTGGGTCCTCCGACCTATTCCATATCTATGACAGGTAATCCCCACAGCTGTGCTGCTTCAGAAAATGTTCGGCTCCTGCGTCGATGACATTGATACGCCGTCCTCGAGGGCCTCCGTCGAGCCGACGTCACCGGATGTTATAAGTAGGACGCACAATGCCCGTAGCCTCAGTTCCGTTTTTTCCACGAACGTGTTCGCTTCGGAGATCTCGGCACGCCTCGGTTCTTCTGAGTTTCTGTTGGTTCTTTCGAACTTCTTCGTATTGTGAAGATCATGTCTTTGTCTTCTTCCACCCCGCGTCCGGGTTTCAAGAAGTGTCGGGACTGCGGTTCCAAGATGTAGCTGATGGTCCTGCACAACGCCTGCCTCTGGTGCCTCAGTGAGGACCACGCCACGGATGATTGTGACGAGTGCCAGTCATCAACATCGAAGGCCTTGTGGGAGCGTAAGAAGAAGCTTTCTGTCGGTAAGGTGTCCATGCCCCGGAACTCGAAATCCACTGGGCTATCGACTGACGATTCGAGGGGCGACTCTCTGCATTTTCGGCTTAAGTCCAGGGGGTCTCGGTCCCGGAGTGGGTCCCGCCGTTCCTCTGCCTCTTCTAGGCACTCGCGGAAGCGCCGTCACCGGTCGCCTTCCTCGTCCGAGGACTCCGCCCGTTGGCGGGGTTGCTTGTCCCAACAAGCACTCTACTCCTGCGGAATGGGCGGCATTTCGCAAGAAAATGTTTGTGATTTTTGAATCACAGGGCTCCAGTCCGTCCGCGCCTTCGAGAGAAGCCGGCCGTGACCGTTCTAGAGCCACCGCTCGCACGCCTTCGTGCTCGGGTGGTTGGCGCGATCGAGAACCTTCGAGGATTCGATTGGACAAGGTGCATTGCTCTAGCCATGCCCGCTCCAGGTCCTGGTCCTCGACGCCCTTGTGATCGTCGGTGCCTGTGAGGTGGTCTTCGAAGACATCGCCGCCATGTACATCGAGAGGTTCACTCGAGGCTGCGGCTCTGAGGAAACCCTCAACGCCATCGGCGCCGAGGCCGTCGAAGTACACGCTAGGGACTCCGCCCTCGAGGCCTGTGTCGAAGCCATCGGCGCCACGTTCGACATTGACTCTGATTCTGTCGACGCCTTTCCAGGATGCTTTGTCGGAGGTTCCCTGTGTGTCGGTGGATACCCTGAGGAAGGCCCTAAAAAGGCGGTGAGACCTATCTTTGAGCCTTTTTCTGTGCCCTCCTCCAGGGATTTATTCCAGCCTCTGGATTATATTTCTGAGGTGGAGGAAGGGTCTGAGGAAGGTTTGGTTCCGGATGAGGTCCCTGACAAGATTTTGTCTGGTCATAGCCAGATTGAAGACTTTGGTCAGTCTTTGCACGACACCAGTGGTCTTGATACCTCCCCGGAGGTTGAGTTTGGCAGGCCTGAGCCTGGTACGCATGCTGATTCATCGTACAGGCGGCTGATGTCGAGGGTGACAGAGTATTTGGGGTGGTCTGCGCCACCAGTAGATTTTCTGCAGGATGACCTGACAGATATCTTGGACCAAGGTCCACCAACTGACTCGGTAGGGTGGCGGTGGCTTGGACTGCTCCGGAGAGTCTCCCGGCAGTGGGTAAGTCGTTGCTGAAAAAGTACCGCCCAGCCAGTGGCATCCCCGGCTACTTGTCCATGCACCCTACTCCGGAGAGTTTGGTGGTGTAGGCGGCTACGGCCCCGGCAAAACAGGCGTCGTACCTTACCATCCCTCCTGATAGGGACGACAAACGTTTTGACGGTTGGGCGAAGAAAGTCTTTTCTTCAGGGGGTATGGTTTTGAAAGCAGCCAACTCCGTGTGTGCCTTAGCACGTTTCACTCACACTCTGTGGAATTGTGTTTCTTTGGCAGCTGAACATATTCCCGAAGGGGAGGAACGGGATGGCTTTCTTGCCCTGATACAGGATGGCAAGGATGCCATGTGTGAATCTGTTCAGTCGGATCTGGACGTGGCAGACTGTGTCAGCCGGTCCATGGCAGCGAGCACCGTGATGCGCAGATTTGCCTGCTTGCGGAAGTCGGGGTTTGCTCCGGATGTGCAAGCCCGGCTTCTCAACATGCCCTTTGATGGTGACCATCTTTTTGGCAGCAAGGCTGACGAGAGCCTTGAGAGGTTGCAGACCTCCAAAGCTGCAGCGAAGTCATTGAGCACTGCAGTTCGCCAACCTCCGCCTTTTCGTCATAGGGGACAACAATGGAGGGGAGGTTCGTTTCAATACTACTCTTCCTTTGGTAGATCGAGGGGAGCTGCAAGTCAAAGGGGCCAAGGTAGGAGTACCAGAGGTGGAAAACAAGGTACTCAAGGCCGCTCGGGCAGTTGCCTCTTTGCCCTCAGGCACTGCCGCAGCCGCTTCAGCTCAGTCATGAGGCCATGTCCCATGGTTCGCCGGTTGGGGGAAGGCTGGCGCAGCATCTTGTAGAATGGCGTGCCATTACTTCAGATGTGTGGGTTCTGGCGATCATAGCCCACGGCTACTGTCCTCCTTTCTGGCAGAGGCCTCACGACAATCCACCAGGGAATCTCTCTTTGAAGAGTCTGTATCCGCTCCTTGCGCAGGAAATCAAATCCCTGCTGGAGAAAGGCGACATAGAACTGGTGCCTGTAGCGGAGAGGAACAAGGGATGGTATTCCCCTTATTTTTTGATTTCAAAGAAAGACTGGGGATTGAGACCCATCATGGTCTTGCGTGGTTTGAACAAGCTCCTCGGGAAGGACAAGTTAAAGATGGTAACTCTCTCTCAAGTCCTCCAGGCCCTTCAACTTCAGGACTGGTTGGTGTGTCTCGGACTCCAGGATGCTTACTTTCATGTGCCGATTCATCTCAAGCACAAGAAGTTCCTGAGGTTCGCGGTTGGCGACTCGCACTTTCAGTTTCGGGTCCTGCCGTGCGGATTGACCTCCGCCCGGGGGTTTTCACCAAGCTCATGGTGGTGGTGGCAGCGTATCTCAGGAAAGGGGGGGGGTTCGCGTCTACCCCTACCTGGACGATTGGTTGATCAGGGCGCGCTCTCCCGAGCAAGTCCTGGATCATCTGTCAGTCACCTGCCACTCCCTTCACAGGCTGGGCTTCTCCCTCAATTTAAAGAAGTCCCACTTGATGCCAACCCAGCGGCTCCAGTACATCGGAGCAGTGCTCGACACCTCCCTGGGGCAGTGTTTCCCTCCCCAGGTGAGGGCTCATCACATTCTGCAGATCGTGCACAAGTTTCAACATGCCCAGAGTCTCCCGGCATTCGAATTCTTGAGGTTGCTCGGCCTCATGGCATCCTGCATTCTTCTGGTGCCAGAGGCTCGACTGCAGATGAGATCTCTGCAGTGCGCTCTCAAGATGCAGTGGTCATAGCCCTCTGGCAGGATGTCGGACCTCGTTCAGGTGCTGCCCTCGGTCGCCCAGGACCTTCTGTGGTGGGCCATCGAAGGCAATCTGATGAAGTGGGGCTCCATTTTGGCTACCCTGGCCGGAGGTGACTATCATGACTGACGCATCCCTCACGGGATGGGGAGCTCATGCCAACGAGTTGACAGCGGTCGTTGGTCTCAGTCGGAGTCCAGACTCCATATCAATCTGTTGGAGCTGAAGGCCGTCAGGCTTGCCCTGAAGGCTTTTCTGCCAACTGTGCGAGGGAAGAATGTCCCGATTCTGACGGACAACACAGTGGCCATGCACTACCTCAACAAAAAGGTGGGGGCAGGGTCACTTCCTTTGTGCAGGGAGGTGACGCAGCTCTGGGCCATCCAGCAGGAAATTTCGATCTCGCCAGTTCATCTGGCCGGAACCGAAAACGAGACAGCAGATGCTCTGAGCAGGCGGAGCGCGATCTCTCACGAGTGGGAGCTGGCTCAGGAGATTCTCCTGGAGATCTTCGCCTTTTGGGGGACCCCACAAGTGGATCTCTTAGCCTGCAGTGTCAACCGGAAAGGTTCTGCTCGCAGGAATTTCCTCCAAAAGGAGCCTTAGGGGATGTGTTTGTGGTGGAGTGATCCTTCCCACTGCTGTACGCATTTCCTCCAGTCCCTGTCATCCTGCAAGTGCTGCGGAGGTTAAGGAGGTTCGGTTCCCAGATGGTCCTCATTTTTCGGGCATGGGCCCGGAGAACGTGGTACCCGGACCTTCCCGACTTGTCCATCTGCCCTCCACGTCGTCTTCCCAACCGAGACGATCTGCTCTCACAGGAGGGGGGGCAGGCACTCCATCCAGAGGTCAGATCCCTCAACCTTCACGCTTGGCTTGAGGTATAAGGATTGGGACCTCCCTGAAGATGTGATGGAGGTGTTGCTTTCAGCCAGACGGCTTGCAACAAAGTCCCTGTACCGTTGGAGGAAGTTCTGCGACTGGTGCAGGGTTCAGAATGTGGATCCTTTTCCTTGTGACATTCCTGTGGTTCTGTCTTTTTTGCTTTCCTTAGCCCACAAGGGCCTGCAAGTGGGTACCATTAAAGGTTACCTGGCGGTGCTCGTCTGAGGAGTGTTCTTATTTCAAAATTCCTTTAATTTCTCAGTTTTTGAAAGGGCTCACTAATGTGTTTCCACCGTCCACTTTCCCGGTGCATGGTTGGGATTTGAACCTTGTTCTAAAATTCCTTATGGGTGCTCCATTTGAGCCTTTACATTCTTGTCCTTTCAGGCTGTTAACCCTTAAAACTGTATTTTTAGTTGCGGTTACTTCTGCTCGCAGAGTGAATGAGTTGCAGACACTTTCTGTTAAGCCACCCTTCACGGTGTTTCGTAAGGACAGTGGTGTCAGAATTTCATTTAAGCCAGAAGGTCATTCTTCCAGCATTTTATCCTCCTCCACATCCTGGTAACTAAGAGGAGAGTCTCCATAGGTTGGATCCTAGGAGAGCTTTAAGTTTCTACATTTCAAGCATGTCCCGGGTCAGAGTGGACGATCAGCTCTTTATAGGATATGCTGGAAGGAGTTTGGGACTAGCTGTTACTAAGCAGACTTTGTCTAGATGGATTATCTTGCCAATTTCTGAATGTCACCGCTTGGCGGGTAAGGACCCTCCGGTAGGCTTTCGGGCCCATTCTACTAGGGGTATGGCTGCCTCTACTGCCCTGCAGTGGGGCGTTCCTTTAACATCTGTGAAGCAGCCACATGGGCTTCGGTCCATACTTTTGTAAGACACTGCTCCCTAGATTCAATTCATGGGCAGGATCTGGCCTTTGGCAAGGCGTTCCTTTATTCTGCAATTTGATTGGGCATTCTAAATTTCTATTTCTAAATTCTTTTCCCTCCTCCATACGTTGGTACTGCTTTAGATATGGAATACGTCGGAGGACCCAATCCCCTCGAAGAGCAAGTTACTTTCTTACCTGGTAACGTTCTTTCGATGGGATGGTCCGGCGATGTATTCCATATCACTCCCTGCCTGCCTGCCCTGCTACAGCATTTCTTATGCGATTGCAGCTTACGTTTCCGCAAGGCTTTCTGTGGTCATACTGGCAGAAGATTGGTGCCACACATTCTGGGGAAAAACTACAACTGAGGCTAATGGCGTTGTGCGTCCTACTTATAACATCCGGTGACGTCGGCTCGACGGAGGCCCTCGAGGACGGCGTATCGACGTCATCGACGCAGACGCCGAAAATGTTCCGAAGCAGCACAGCCGTGGTGATTACCTGTCATAGATATGGAATACGTCGTCGGACCATCCCATCGAAAGAACGTTACCAGGTAAGAAAGTAACTTGTTCTTCTCCAGCATGGGGTCTTGCATGGATTCACATGCTCATCATTATTCCCGGTCGTCATGCTGGGAATCCTCAGTAAAAGAAAGCAGTTTAAAGCTAAACTTAAACTGCTAGTCTCCTCTAATGCCGATCAGTGTATTTTGGGTCGGACTGCACCCAGCCAATGACACTCATCCTAAGCTCCACCCCTAGTGGCTTTCTTCAGATTTTACCGCATGTTTCTAGTGTTGAGAGTCCTTGTGCTTCACTCCTCAAAATCATAGGTTTTTTGCAATGTTTTGGCTACTTTCTGAAGAAATCTTCCATCTCTTCAACAGTCATGCAGCGACGACCGGCAGCGGGGACCCGTTGTCGGCAAAGATATTCAATCCACCATCAGATCTTCAACCCGACCATGGCTGATGCCACAAAGAAAGGCCTCTTCAGGGCCTGTGAAAGCTGCAGCCTGAAGAACATCTGCATCGAGGAATGGGACCCTGAAGTGCCTTTAATGTCTTCATCCTGACCATTAATGTCTTCATCCTGACCACGATGGGAGCGGATGATGCCAATCCTTCTCCTTCTCGTTGAAGACCAAGAAGGATCGCCATGGCTGGTTGGTGGCATGGATTGAGAATGGGGAAGGCCTCTGACACAGCCTCCGTGCACAGTTATGCCTTGTCCAGGGTTGGTAGGTCCTCTCGGTATACTCCCTCTGGTAAGAAGAGGTCGAGGTCCTTTGAGGATGCTTCATTTGCGAAGATCCAACAGAAGGAGAAATCCCACGCTCTCTGGGCATCCTCATATTTGGTCTCCATGGCTGCGGGACCAGATTCTGGAAAGTGTCTTGTCTCTGTCGCCGACTCCGTTGATGGTTAGCCTGCTGGCTGGTGGGTTACTGCCATCCACAAGGAAATCACTGACACTGTCCAGGAAAAAATTGTCGATGAGCACATCTTCCAAAGGACCATCATCGGCTCTGCTGTCATCTACGCTGTTGGTGACACAAAACCTTCTCGATGACAACTTCATCGACAAAAGCTTTGTCAACAAGTGCCCCGTCAGCAAAGTCAGGAAAACTAGTCTTCCTTTGGTGTCGAGTTCATCAATGACTGTCATTTTTACCACCAAGAAAGTCACCACCCCAGGGTCTCTCTTCCCCCTACACCTCCGTCAACAGTCCCGACTACGATCCCATCGATGACTGCTCCGCAGCTCCTTCCCGAGTGGCTCTGATCGGTTGAGAGACTTTACTCCAGCTCTGGGCTTCCTGCCCAGGCCCACAAGGGAACTTCCCCTGTCCACCCTGGCTACTATGGGATCCCACAGGAGATCACAACATCTACACCAGTTCTGGGGAGGACCTGCCTGAATATTTGTATTTGAATCAGGAAGGGGCACATGGACCCATGCCTCGTGAAGGATCACTGTCCCATTGGCTCGAGTCTGGCTCCTGATTCATCACCTGCACCTGCTTCTGCACTAAGGGAATGCCCCTGGATATCCTAACCACCCTGCATAGGTTGGTGGTGGAAATTCAACAGCGGCTGCCTACTGCTCCTGTGCCTGGTCCAGCCAGGAGTTCCCCAAGGCTGTCTCAGCATCAGCTGACCCCACCTCATAGGGCACCCCTCAGCCAGTGCTAGGGGCCCTGCCCCCTATGGCAGAGGAGCCAGTTAGTTAACACAGATACTGTCACCACCAGAACTCCCACAGATGAGTATGACTACGTTCCAGTAGATGGGGAAACCAATGAATGTTGATGAGCCCGCCAGGGCTTCACCCCCAGACGAAATTGGCTCCTTCCACTCCCTCATCCCAAAGGCTGCAAAGCTCTTCAATCTGTTGCCAGTAGAGAAGAAGGAAGACTTCCTTTTTCCATTGAAAAGTCTGCTAAAAAAGACCAGTGTGACGGTCCCATTAAATGGGATATGGGAAGATGGATTGGCAGTTGTGAAGGCTCCAAATACCACTCCTGTGAAGCGTGACAGGCTGGAGAAGAAATACTACGTTCTGGATTCGGCCCCCATGTGTCTCAGGTCTCGGCCTTATCCGGACTCTGGTATCGGCCACCGCCAGAAAGACCCCTCATGGTCATCCATTGTACCTCCGGACCAGGGAGGCAAGAAGCTTGATGCGGCTGGCAAGTGCATCATTACTATCATTACCTCCAACTTCAAGGCCGCCAACGCCCTCGACATCCTGTCCAGGTGTATGACAGCGAGCTGTAGTACAATCTGGGGCCCATCCTTGACTTCTTCCCTGATGTCAAGAAGGCCGAAGCCTTGGCCATATTCCAGGAAGGAGAAGTAGCTTCGGACCACGCCAACACTGTCACGCTTGACCTATTCGACTCACATTTCCACTCTGATTTCCGCCAGGGGTGAACGGTGTGGCTCTCCAGCACCAAGGTTAGATGAAGGCCCCAAATTTCTGTACAGACCAAGGTCATCAACATGCCGTTCGATGGGGACAACCTGTTTGGAAAGGCAGCAGTTGACTGTCTCCAGGCCATCAAGACCAACCGAGAGATGGCACGCGCTCTATGGACCCTGCAACAGAGAAGGTCGTCCTTTCGTTCCCTGAAGGGGAGAGTTTCCAGATCATCCAAGGGGTTCACCACCCCCATCGTCAGTCCTCCCACTACACCACCCAGGAGGCTTACAGGAGTCGTTCCCAAGCCTACGGCAGTGCCACCTAGCATCGTCGTTGTGGGGGGAGTTTCATAAAGTCTCATCAGCGGAGTGTGCAGAAGTGTGTTACCTGTGGAACAAGCTGTACTGTGGTGTCTTGACAGTCTTTTTCCTATCTCCATCGAGGAAAGGTGGAGCCAAAATCACAAAAACCCCTGTACTACCTGGAGCATAGCGGAGTGTGCAGGAGTGTGTTCCGGGGGCGGCGTTGTGGCAACGGTCCTGGCCCGAGTTCGCGACTGGGGGGCATGAGCATGAGAATTGCCACTTGCGCGCAGTCTAAACGCAGCCTGATGATAGACACACCCCCTCTAAAACTTGGAGTGGGCGATAAGCCGTTGGGCGACAGAGCTCCCGCACCGCTTTCGGCTGGGAGGACTGCTGCCATGATTGTCGGAGCCGCACCCGTGGCAGAGCTCATAAAACGAGCACCACAAGTAAGTGACAGTGCGCCAATGCAAGAGAGCAGAGGCGAAGGGGAGGGGGCAGGGACGTGGATGGCCGGGCAGCCCGGGAATCTGCACCATGACTCACTGTCTGAGGTCGAGCCCGTGATTGCGTCAGGCCGGGCTGTCTACTCTCCCGAAACTGTGTGTTGTGCTTTGATACATAGAACCCCGTTGACTATGGGCCAGTCAAACCCCCTGGCGGGCTGTCGGGAGCAAGGAAAATGATACCAGAGTGGAGTAGAGAAGGTCTTTGCCCTCTGGAGCCAATAAATCATGCGATCAATCTCAGCCCAAAGCAGACGTCAAATAGTGAACAAAGTGAATGTACTGAGAACGTGAACTATGGGGGCAATGCTGATGTGGAAACAGAAGCACAAAAAGTGCTAAAAGGACTCAGTTTGCAACAGCAGAGCCCAAAGCTCAGAGGCACACAAAAATGTGAAGGACCCACTAGACGCTATGTTGTCTCTAGATCACTTACCATCTTAAAATTCATTCACGTTGAGTGAAAGCACTTACGCGGCACCACCGGGTGAACCTCTTAAGGTTACACCCACAAGAGGACTAATTACTCCACTAAAATTATTGGCATGGCTGAGAGTTGCTGCTATGCATAAACCAGAGCAGCCAAAAAAGATCGCAGCCACGGAATTAATCCGAGACCTGTCCCCAACAGGTGGTCAGAGGTTGGATGAGGCCCTGCGCCTAGGGTCGGTTTCGGAAACATCAAGTCCGGCACTCATGACGGAGGGCGCAGATGAAGTATGGGAACACTTAATTTCCGCCGTTCCAGGAGTCTATCTGTCAAATATTTCTCACCCCCTCCGTCGCAACTCACTAGTAATCGGGAACCAAGTTCTGAAAGATCTATCGACCATGAACTCGAAACTGGCATCTTCCACAAGGGCATCTGCCTCAACAGCATGTGGTAGAACTATGCCCCTGTTCTTTGAATCGCAGTACAAGAACAAGAGCCTGTGTGACGTGATGAGCCTCGAACGGAACACGCCATCTTTTGAGGCAAGAAACAAAGAAATTCTGACCTCCCAAAAAAGAGTTACACCTGTGGTTATTAGTTCAGACAATGAGGACACTATTTCCTACAAACGCTTTAAGGGACAAGAGAAAATGAGCCAAAGGAAAAGTGATGTGGAGAACTGCCCAATGCCACAAAAAGCACAAGAATGGACTGGGTCGTCTTCATCCTCTTCCTCAGACGACGAATATAGTCCACCGGTGAAAAGAAACAGGAACCAACAAGAACTCAAGCCCCAACAATCAAAGGGCCCAAGAAGTGACCAAACAATGCTTGCTCTAGTAGAGAAGGTAATCTCAGATCTAAGCCCAATTCTGATGTCTGCAAGCACAATAGCTGTGGCCCCACTAACAAAACTGTTTGAAAATCTCAATGAGAACTACCGTGATCAAACTACTCTGGTGGTTTTACTAAACTCAAAAATAGTAAAACTAGAAGCACATCTGGTGGAGAAGATGGCGCAAATCATGGTGACTAGAAGACAAAACGACTTCTCTCTAATAGCACTGAAAGAATCACTCAAAAACAACTCGGAGGACAAAAGGCTCCTTGCAGAAGTCACGAGACAAGCTCTCTCCTTGCTTCAAATAGAATGCGATGGAAGTGGTGGTGTCGCATCAAAACAGACCTCGTCCGCAGTGCGTCCCACCCCTGGACTAGTCATTGACTTGGAAAAACCCAAAGGTTCTAAATGTCAGCAAACAAAGATCCATCAACCTGTTTGTGCTGCACAGCCGACATAAGAAAATTCACGGCAAAATTGCTGTTACGAGAAAGAGCCAACGGTCAGTCCTGCTCGAGTGAACAGCCTGATGTTGAAGAGTGAGAAAGTAGTTGGGGAGCAGATAGCAGGTCTCGCTGGAGCCGATGAACAGAAATATGTGGCTGACACAGAAGAGCCGGTGAGAGTTTCAGCAAACGCAAAAGAGCAGGAGGCGGAGCAAGGCACCAAAGCTGTCAATGACCAGAGCCTGAATCACATGGAACACAGGCAGGGCAACCAAATAATAGGTTAGTTCCAATACCGGCGAACAAGAAAGACGGAGAATGGTTCGACATATTTGAAAAACCCAAAATCCCCATAACACCTAAAAAGGGGAATAAAAGTGCAGCGTGTGATTCGAAGCAAGGTAAATGTAAGAAAAAGACAAAAAACATGCAAACACAAAAGAACAAAAACTCCCGTAATTCAACTAATTTCTTCAGGAATATAAAAGCTCTAAATATCACCCTTAATAACACAGAGCACACAAACAGCAGTGCTAGGGAGGAACCAGCTGAATCCAGCAGTAAACAACTGTCGGAAATTGGAGCGAAAGATGCTAGATTGATGAAGGAGAGAAACGGTTTTAGTGATTCAAGATGAGGAGGATGAGGCAGAGGAGTTGCTGAATATGTCGACGTACAGTTCTCCGGAAGATGATGAAGAAGAGGAGATAAAGCTAGCCACTCCAGCGCAGAAAAACTACGAAAAGGCCTGTAGCCTGGCCAATGAAAGTGAAAAGAGTCTGATTAAGGCGCAGCCGCAAAATTCGGCAGTACAAAGCGAGATGATGATGAAAAACAAGAGTGATTTCGTGGCCTCAAACCCTCATAAAAACTGTAACACTAAACCGAGTGAACCTGAGAAGGATGTGAAGGTCCAACTCTTCTACACATTAGAAGAAAAACGTCTGCTTAGCTTACAAAACATGGAGACCAACCAACGTGAGACAAAAGCAAGACTGCAATAATTAAATGATGGCCAAATCAAAAACAGCACTAATGATGAGTGCCGCAATGCAAAGTCGCATGATTCCGAGACCGGTAATGAGTCCTCAGCCAAAAAGAGGACATCTGGGGAACAGATGACTGCAAACCACCTATCCTCAAATCCGAGCATGCCAATCCTAAAGAAAAGAATCGAGCTCAGGGAAAATGATGCTTTGCTGAATAGGCACACCATACTACAGCTGTTTAAATCAATTCCTGTTCTGAGATCAATAAAAAGCACGAGAATCGATCGAGTAGAAATTGACGATATGAACCGAAAATTTGTGTTGCTACACATTGGTGATCGGAAAGACGCACAAGCTGTGATGTGCGAGAGACGGCTCATGGCTGCTGGATACCAAGTATACGAGGTTGATAACGCCTTAGTGAACAGTGAATTTCCAGACTCTATCGGATCAAACGCCATGCATAAAAATGGAAAGTCGAATGTGCACACGAATACCTCACTGATGAAACGCAGACCTACCAATTTAGAGAATCCAAATGCTATTCCTGAGGAGCGTACACCCCAAGCCTCATCAAACGAAAAACAAAGACAAAAGAGCATCAAAATGACGGTGAAGAATCCGATGTGCAATAAAGCAAAATTAACTGCGATTGAAAAAGTAGACAAACTGGAAGATGAAAAAAATTGCTGGGCATGGATAGCAAAAACTTGAAATGCCTCACCCCAAAGTTAATGCCGTGACCAAGCTAATATTATCGTGATCGCCACCTGGAACACGAGCGGGTATTCGCACCTCTTTAAGTCCTTCCCAGAAGTTCTAGCAACGTCCAACATATTCTGTTTACAGGAAACGTGGTTGAGTAGAACCCCATGTATAGATGGATTCGATGTTGCCATAAATCCAGCGATCATCCAAAATAAGGGTCGGCCAATGTCTGGCCAATTAATTCTTGTCAAGCGCAGCTGTGGCCTTCGGATTAAGTCCTCTCAGATTGTCTTTTTACCTCCAGCTGGTAAATCTGGAACCAACAGAACCACAAAGGAACACATCAGGAACTCTAAATGTGCTAAATGTCTACTGGAACACAACCCCAGCATCCCACCAAAAATTTGAGGATGATCTGTTAGATACTGGAGAGCCAAATGCGCAAATTATACTGTGCAGAGACTTCAATATGAAGCTGATAGAATTGGAGCAATCAAAAATAGAGACAATGAATAGGAATCTGGCAATATTAAATGGAACTATAAAAGGAGAAACTCCACCAAATCCGACATGGTAAAAATCTATAATAGATTACTTCTTTGTATCCGAAGCAATGGCACAAGAAATCTCAGGCCTTAAAGTCACGAACAACAAACAAAGTGACCAAAATATAGTTACCATTGATTGGGTGCCAAAGAAATCTCTACAACGCAAACAGTGGCACCATCAAATCACCTTAGAACCAGGACATAACAGATTGCGACTAAGGAATAACGACATTACACTGAGATTATGAGAACGAAAAATGATCAAAGCCAGATGGACACGATAGAATATCATCTCCTACTGGAAATATAGAGAGTAAAAAAGAAAATGCTCCAAACAAACCTACTTACCAACAGCACAAGTATGATCCTCAAGTCGCACAAAAAAAAAGGGAGTTGAGGAAAGAATTAAGAAAGATCCTTGCCACTAGTCATCCCAACAGTATGTCTGCGACAAGAAAAGCAAAAAATAGTTACAACAACTGGAGTAAAGCGCACAGAGCAGTGTTAGTACAGAGAAATGCCGAGAAAATGCTGATTGCTTTGAACCAAAAAAAATTCAAGAGGTTTCTGGACAATAATAAATGAATTGGGGAATCCGGAGAATGCAGTCCTAACGAACATGGTAAATGAAAAAGAATGGAAAAGACACTACACACATTTATTCAAGAAGGTGAAAAAAAGCAACCTATCCGATCGTACAAATAAGTCATCCATGGGAGTTGACCATTGACCGAGATGACATTCGAGCATACATACAGAAAAGTAGCTCCTCCAGAGCAGCGGGGCATAATGGCCTTTCGAACGTAGACTTGAAAAATAACATTGAAGAATGGTCAGAATTTTGTGATAACCTGTTCCAAAACATAATTAAAGAAAGACGTATACCATCAACTTGGAAATCTGGAATTATAGTCCGATATTCAAAAAGGGCTCCTGCACCAATCCAGCCAATTATCGGCCTATAGCCCTTCTGGATGTGGTGGGGAAAGTCTTCGCAAGTCAGCTACTCGCCCATTAACGAAATGGATAAGACTACAGAAGAGCTTTGATGTTCGTCAGTCTGGATTCATCAAAGGAGTAGGATGCAGCCTAAACCTTCTTATACTGAACCTGTTGAAAATAGATGCAATCAAAACAGGTCACAAAGTCTATTTAGCATTCATAGACATGGCAAATGCATTCTACAGCGTTGACCGTCAAACCCTATGGACAAAGTTTAAGGAAAGAGGATGTGCTGTGAGCTTGATCCAAGCAATCAAAGAGCTGTACTCTGAAACCTATATACAAGTTTGCCTAGATAGCTTGGGAAATCTAACGCACCCGATACCAACAGAAAGGGGCGTGAAACAAGGGTGCCCCTTAGGGGCTACTCTCCAACTTCTATATTTCAGAAGTTGGTACAGCTCTAGAGAGTGTTGCATCATTTCCACCAAAGGTGAATGGAACGCACATAAATCACATCCTCTATGCTGACGACAAATTCATTCTAGATTTAACAGCCATTGGTCTACAAAGAAAGTTGACTGTATTAAAAACCTTTATAGAAGATCTGGGGTTGGACATTAATGTGGCGAAATCAGAAATCCTAGTTCTGAAAAATAAGCGTGGAAGACTTCCTGGCAAAAACAAGTCAAGATGGGCAATAGGAACAAAGAACCTGAATAAGGTACCATATACGTGATACCTGGGTACAACAGTAAACTCCAGTATAAACGATGAGCCAATGAAGAAAAAACTTATAAGCAACTGCAAACAGTTAACATCACGAGGAATGATGCTGCAAAAAAAATACGGAAAATGTTCATATATTCCGATAAGAAAATTTTACCAAAGAAAGGGTAGTCCCATACTGACCTATGGAGCAGAAAACATGTTCGGCTGTGACGCAAAGATCTGGGCTAGATGTGAGGGAGTCTTTTGGAAGCAAATTCTCCAGATTCCTCGAAGCTGTCCAACTGCCTGTATATTGTATGAAGTTGGCGTCTCCATGCTGAATGCAAGAGTAATCTGGAATAAACTAACATTATTCAGAAAGACCAATGAAGAACCAGATCTACCGCCATTCGAAGTCTTAATTGACAGGAAAGCACAAAGGAAGACGGCTTTATCAGAATGGAGACAACAATGTAAAACCATCCTGAACCAACTGGGCACAGATGAAAAAACAGAGATGAATCCTAATGCAGTGAAAAAAGAATTGCTAGAACTCGATTGGATAGAAACTGGAGAGAAAAGAAACAAACATCAAGACATGAAAAATGTGCCAAGCGAAGCAAAAAAACTCAATACAGTGCCCAAATACATGACTATCGCACCATGTAACCGGTTAAGAAGGCTTTACCTGAAATTTCGATTAAATCTGTTCGAAACCAAGGAAATATTAAGACACAGAAGAATGATCCAACCGCGAAACATTATTTGCAGTTTCTGCTTAAGCGAAGAGGAAGATTTAAAACAACTAGTCCTCTCTTGCCCAGAGTTGAGTGCCCAACGAGTGAAACTGATGGGGAATGAGATGGACAAATGCCAGACTTATAATGACGGCTGGTGGCGTCAGATGCACAAGAGTGACTGTAAATCACTAACATTGGCACTTATGAGGTTTTTAGAACAACTGCAAAAGATGCTGGAGGGGCCGACAGAGGTCGAATAATAAAAGAGAAATAACACAAGAGAATCTCCCTCACAGCGGCAGTGAATTAGAGATGTTTATTGTTTTAGGAGTAATGAGAAATATTATGCACAGAATTAGTGATTATTAGTTTTATATTTAGTTTTGTTTTTCTTTCCTTCCCAGTGTTGGGAGTTTTTAAATTATATTTCAAAAGTTTGTATTAACTGTATGAAATTAAAAAAAAAAAAAGGTCATCTCAAGTGGACTTTAGGAAAACTATCCCTTGGCATGCAGGTCCCCAACGCTTATTATTAGTCTGTACTACCCAATGGATCTTGGTAGATTGGCAGAGCAGCCAGGCTGATCAGAGGAGGAGGTACACTGAACCCAATAAATACAGTATGTGTTCCCCCAGGGCTCTAACCTCTCACCTTTACTTTTAAACATCTACCTTGCCCCTCTAGCCCATTTGATCACTGCCTTCTCTCCCAATACCCAGTGTTATGCTGGACGACACGCAGCTCTCCTTCAAACTCCCCTCCTCTGCCTCTCACATTCCTGACTGTCTGCTATTCAGGCATGGTGAGCCAGATCTCCTTAAGTTCCTGAAGCTTCTCAAGACCCTACTTTTCTCTTCTCCCTTCCCTCTCGCCCTCCCCTGCTAATGTCCCCCTCTGCCTCTTGACTGACTGCCTGGTCCCTTCAGATTCTTACAGGGCACCTGGCCCTCCTTGACCAGTCTACCCCTGCACCCGCTACCTGCACTTGCCCTTCCAGGCCCCTCCCCCTGAACTAGACTGGCTAGGCTTGCACCCCTTGAGCCCTTCCAGCCCTCCCCCGAATTTCTTGTTACTGTACTTGCACGATTCGAATGTCACAAGGCCTAGTAGGACCATTTTTTTTTTTGTCATCTGTCCCCCCTCTTATCTTGTTGCGCCTTGAAACACTTTGTGTATAGACGCATTATAAATATCCAATAAAATCAATTTAAAAATAGTCAAAAGAAACTCTTACAAAATATACATTTATTCTTATTTAAACAAAATAGGTAGATAAATACTTATTTCACTAACCAACACACATGGGAATTCTTAATAACTATTTTCGGGGATGATTACTTAAATAGTAGTTGCTTGCGGTTACAATTGTTAGAATGTGACACTAATGACAATTCTACCGTATTCTGGTTACTGCCGAGTACTCCTGTTGCTTTCCAGAGAAACAGTAATTGTATTTAGTTAGCAAAACCACATCGGATGAAGTCTTTTGGGTGGAAAAATGTTGGTTAAACACACAGTAGCAAACCGTAAAAGAATAGAGACTCTTTTCGGAGCTTCTAATGCTTTTAAAGTCCAATCCTTAACTATACAAAAAGTCTGTGTAGGAGTGGAGCACAAGTCTTACGAAGTAGCAGAATAAGTAAAGTTCATCAGGATACTTTCTATCACTAGCAAACAATGCTCAGCAATGTAACACTAGTTGGGGAAACCTGCAAAGGACTCCCTAAAGTAGACAAACTGAAAAGTCTGGAACACAGATATGGGGGGACACCCAAACACCTATATTCACATTCCAGTCACACTGGAGCGGCTCTTCAGCTCAAGGTAAGTTCTACCTTTTAGCCTCACAATACCCTTAGGTGAGAAGAAGTCAACTCATCTGGATTCTCTCCTGTGCAGCAGCGACAGACCCAGTCTCAGGATTCCTCGGTCTGGGGATGAGAGGACGGACTCTGAAGGGGATGTCACAGCAGCAGTGATGACAGAGGACTCTCAGCACAGATATCTTCGGTCTACTGTTTGTGGTTTTGGTGCCTTTTCATCAGCTCCAACAAAGGACGGTTACAGCCCGGTCGATCTTCAATACTGAAGTACTGCACTCCATTGAGGGGAATTAGATGAGTGGAAGGTCCAACTGGAGCTCACCAAAGTTTTGGGCAGATTCATCCACACCAAGATGTTGCACTGCAAATGTGTTTGAGGTCTCCTGGTATTCACGTTCTGCAGCCCCGGAGAATCAAAGCACCTCTGGAGATGGCTCAATTTGTAGTTCGTCTTGAGGCTAGTTGGTCCCACCAGCCTAAGGCAAGCAGTCGTACTCTGCGGAGCTCCTCTGTCAATTTAGAAAACAGGGTCGGACAGCAGTGGCCACTTCACGGTTACTGGAAGTGTCTGCGGGTGTCTCTCATAGTCTTCAGCTTCGGTTTTCTGTTGCAGTGGTCGATTTGCCTTCTGCCTCTGGAACCTCACCTTTTATTCAGTTTTCCCACTCACTCCACTGCAAACTCTCTCGGCATTTGACAGAAAAGGGTGGGTGGCTGTCCAATCTGGACAGCCAGCCCTCCAGTGGAAGCTGCTTCTATTCAGGCACTCTAGCAGACAAAGGGCAAGGAGTGCTACACTCATTCGCTGCTTCCTGTCCTTGCAGACACACTGGAGTCGAGGCTGGGACACTGAAGGTTTCCCGCCAAAGGCAAAACACACATTCATACCTCCCCCTCCCAGAATGGTAAAAGAAGGGCTAACTGTTAGGACAGTTTTTCTGAAGTCCAATTAAGGCCTTAGTTAAACCATTCAAATCAGACAGTATAAGACTCCACTCTTAGTATAAGGCTGTACCACGCGAGTTCATGGTAGCGTAGACCGGGCAGCCAGGCTTATTTTAGGACGGAGAGAGGACTGTAAAATCAGTACAAAGAAATTGTATTAAACATATGGTCCAAAGAAACATTTACACACTATGTATTGTAAAAAGAACATTTTTTTTATATACAAGCAGACCAAGACATTCTTGGATAAGTACCATCATAGATCATATAAACACATTATAAAAACACAACACTTTGCTTTATAATTCACAGACCAAAGCATAGACCTTATTTGGAAATCAAACAATATTTCTAGGTAAGTCAGACCTTTGTGTACACATTCAGTATAGGGCACACCTATTATTGGGGAGTAAAACCATAAATTACTTCCAGATTACTTTCCAGTAATACAAGGGTAGTAGAACCTGTCAGTTATGCAGTGACACTCGGCAATGAAATCACATAGTCAACCAACTTGCAAATATGCTTTTCTGACTAGTGGAACACAGATTCAAAAAACAGTATGTACCTCTACTACTTTTGTGATAACACAGTTATACTAGGTAAGTGAGACCTTTTGGATGTAATTTACAGTTACTTTTCAGCTCAGTGGAACACAGTCTAAAATCAGCAAGAACCCAAGGTCAGCTACACCTAAAGAAACACTTTTCAGGAATGGCACACAGCTATTTTAGCCAGGTAAGACCTAATGTTGTAGCATACTTTAACAGTTGCTTTTTTTTAAGATCGGTGCAACACAGATTGAGGTAAGCAATAACTCTTAATACTTGTTTGAGGATGGCATTCAGCTAGCACAAGGTAAGTAAAATACATATACATGTTAAAGGGGCTTTCAGCAACTTAAAGGTAACTGTAACCTTAGGCAGACTTATTCTGGACAGGCGAACAGCAAGTCAGGAGAAGCAAGACGCAATTGGGGAGACTCATACATGTATTCTAACTAGAATAGTTAAGGAACAGTAAAGTGAAACCAACAGCATTACTTTTGGATAAGAGGCATAACCAATTCACTGGTGAGTAAATTAACAATATACTTTTCAGAATAGTGCAATACACATTCAAGGTAAGTAAGGACTTTTGTAACTTTTCTCAGAGTTAGTTACCAACCAACTTATTTTACAAGTAACTTTTGAACACGTATTATTTTTAAGGCAGGACCCTTTTCATACCCAGTCCTTCCCGTATTCTGTACCATAAGTTCACTCAGAGGCAATAGAGGGACCCTAGGGGTCTAGGTGCCAGCTGTAGGCAGGGTGAGATACGGTCCTATTGCAGGCAAAGTCGAGTGTCCAGGGACTTGAGAGAAGGCACCCTAGGAGGATTTTCGCAGTGGGCCTGGGTGAACTGAATGAGTGGCCTCCCAATTACGGAAACCACCCCAAAGCTATACAGAAATCACAAAGGCTTGAGGTAGGTAAAATATCCCAGCCAACACAGTACCTCAGCACATAAAGAGTTGCAACTGGAAGACTTCAGGATATGCTGCCAAAAACCCAGTCGATGGATTCCTTTGTCAAGAAGACAGAAGACCAAGCTTTGGAAGGACATTTGCAGCAGGGATCACAGGAGAATGCTCCAGGCAAGAGTTTCCTTGTGGCTGGATGTGGCTCTGTGGATTTGGTGCCTTTTCAGGAGCACAGAAGACAGAATATTGCTGGTCGATTTCTTGCCATTTGCAAAGTCCAGCACTCTGATGAGGGGACTTTTCGGACCTCAATCGTGCCTCTGGAGATCGTGGGCTTCCTGCTGGAAGTTTCAGCGAGAGTTGGAATTCGGAAGACTGTGCACCGCCAGATGGCTCGAGGTCCCAGGGTATTGCGGTATTGCAACCCTGTAAGGTCTTGGCACAATGTGGGATGGCTCAAAATGCAGGTACTGTTGGGTTGGGGCTGTCGTGTTTGGAGTCCCCAGGTCGATTGGAAGGAAGGCTTACAGCCATCTCTGGTTACACAGCAGGTTCTCCGGTCGCTGGGATTCATTTCAGCTGCGGTTTCTTTATCTTCCTCTTCGGTTTTGGTTCCAGTGCTCGACTACCCCTTCAGCTTCCAGGATCAGACTTTTATGCAGGGACCCAGCCAATCAAACAGTCTTGCAACATTCAAACTTGGGTGGTTGGCAGTCCTTTCAGGACAGCCAGTCTTCCAGTCTGAACTGGATTTTCGCAGTCGGGCTGGAAGACAAACGGCTGCAGAGTTTTGGACTCCTCCCATCACAGACACTCTGGAGCCTGGGTGGGGAATCCACAGGATTCCTGCCGAAGATGAAGTGAACACAAATGAACTTCCCACTCTGGATGTCAGGAGAAGGAACAAGAAAGGAGAAGGGATGCTGAAATGGTGAATGCTGAAAAAAGAAGACTGGGGCCATTTGGGTAAAATGGGTGCCTTTACCAGGACTGTGGAAATAGCCCGCAGTGAATGTTCACCGAATTAATAAAAAGGTTCACTGCCACCAACCATTACAGGTAAGTTTGTCCTTGTAACATAAATGTAACATTTAAAATGAAAAAGGGGATACTCATTATCTCCCCAGCACTCCACATAAGATGAGGGGTGCTGGTCTCGCCTAATATGTAAATGGGATCCAAAGATCCTTGGGAGCAGTAGTTATCACAAGGTTAGCCAGAGAAAGTTTAAAAGGGGAGCCCCTAGGGCACCCCAGCAACAATAGGTACTTATTGCCAAAAGGCTGTCAAAGAGGATAACTTCTCTTTTTTTTTGTTGTTGTTGTAAATTGAGTTGTATTATTTTCAAGAAAACATTGAAGGAATACAAATCAACTGTAGGGCACATGCCCTTTTTGGTGGTTCAAACTCTAGACCTTCACTTTATTCTTGTTACCCCAAAGCCCCCCAATTGTCCGGGGAACTTCCCAACTTAAACGTGAATTTTTTGGTATGAGCGAAATAAGCAACTCATGCGGGTAGTGGTAGAGCACCAGTCTTCTGAAACTCTTAATTGTACTTGTTTAACTACTTCCTGTCTCTACCGGGGCCAGGCTGGTCTATTTTGGGCCCGTACATGTCACCTCATCCTCCCCTCCCCCTCCAAAGCTTCTGGAAAATTGCAGCCATTCCCCTTCTCAAGGTTTGCACTACCCCCATGATTCGCTGCTGTGATCTTTTCCGTGAGGTAGATGTCCCTTGCTCTGTCCAACCATTCCTTCACCCTCGGTATGTCCCTTCTCTTCCAATATCTTGCGCGACATGCTCTCACCACTAATAGGAGAAAGTGGACCATAGAGTGCAGAGCGTACTATTGTTCCTTGTGTTTGAATAGTCCAAAAAGTATTAACATTGGTTCCTGCTCTCAGTCTCCGCCTTCCGCATCTTTCCACCCCAGACCTCTGTTCAATTTATCAGGACCCTCTGGCAACTCCACCACATGTGCCAGTAATCGGCCCTAACCCCACAACCGTGCCAGCACTGGGGATTCACTGCAGGGAACATCTTAGATAACTTAATCGGGTCTTGTTGCCAGCAGTGCAGCAGCTTCAAGCCATGGCGTTTATATTGACATGAGATTGATGTTTTAAAGGCACGCCTGCACATTATCTGCCAGAGGTGTTTGTCCAGCTCCATGGCTAAATCCTGTTCCCATCTGTGCCTAAAACCCATAACTGCATTCCTTGCGGTCTCTAGCAAGGCTCTATAGAGCCGCGAGATGAGGCCACTCATCTCTGTGTGCCCATAGAGTACCTTCCCTACGGGAGTGAGATCCCTTTGAATCTTATCCCTCCATTTCTCGGCGGTGGAAATTCCTTTCAGCCGGAGGTATAAAAGCACTTGTATCCCTCCGATGGCCAGATGGCCAGACCGGCTTCTAGCTCCTGGAGTCCTATACATTTTCCATGCACCCAACGTTGTCCGTCACTGGAGAGTCCCACCTTAAACCATGCATGGTACCTTTCTGGCTCGGTTATCTCGTCCCGTACCCGGGGGGGGGGGGCAAATGTGACTCATCGGGCATGGCCATGAGGTGATTCCTTGTGCCCTCGAAGCCTTCTTCAGGACTTTCCAATAAACCCCTAAGAACAGATGTTCTCTGATTCTCTTCTGCAGTTGTCTCATGGGGACCCAGAGCCATTCCCTGATTGTTGCTGGGTGCATATGTCAGTTTTCCAGGAAAACCCACTGTTTCTCAGGGTCTTCCCTCAGGTGGGGGACCATCGCTCTGAGCTGGGCTGCTATATAGTACAACCCCAAGTCTGGGAGCCCCCCTCGTTCTTTCGAGAGTATCAGTGTCTCATATCCTACCCTAAGTTTCTGGTTCTGACACAGGAACCGCAGCATTCAGGATTTAGCTTCTCTCAAAAGGGTCTCCAGGGCCTAAACTGGCAGCATCTGAAACAAGTAGAAAACCCTGTGGAGGAGGTTGATTTTTAAGGCATCGAGTCTCCCCATTCATAAGTTTTGTCCATTCCCCCATACCACCATTTTATTTTTTAAAAGGTTTTAAAGAGCGGGGGATAGTTGGCCCCACCCAGGTCTTCTACTGGCCTAACAATGGTGACTCCCAGGTAACGTATACTGTCAGCTTGGATTTCCAACCCCAAGGGCCGGAGGGCCTCCACATCCCTTTGATCGTCTCTTCCGAATGGGAAGACTGGCGACTTTTCTTTGTTTACCTTAAAACCTGAGAAAGATCTGTATTCCTCAATTATTTCTAGGACAGCTGGGGTTGAACTCAATGGGTTCACCAGGTGTAACAGGACGTCGTTTGCATACAGGCCAACTTTGAATTCCCGACCCCCAACCCCGATCTCTCTACCTGGGGGGCCCTTCGGAGTCATTCTGCAAGCACCTCCATTGTAAGCGCAAAGAGGAGTGGTGAAAGTGGGCAACTCTTCCCCGTACCCCTCATCAGATTGATAGGCCTTGATAATCTCCCATTGACCGTTACCCAGGCTACTGGGGTTGTATGCAGTGCCTGTAATCCCCTTCAGGAATCTGGCCTCCCAGCCCATAATTCTGCAATACCCCATAGAGAAAGCTCCAATCACAAAGCCTTCTTGGCATCTAGGGCGATCAGCACTGGGTTGCCCTCCCTTTTCACTCACTGCTGCCTCCATCAGATGCAGTGTTTTGCACACTGTGTCTGCTCCCTGGGTGAACCCCACCTTATCTGCGTGTACCAATTTTGGCATTAGTCCCTCCATTCTGGTGGCCAAAATCCTAGTAAAGATCTTTGCATCGACGTTCAGGAGGGAAATTGGACATTATGATTTACACTTCTTGGAATCCCTTCCCTCCTTAGGGATAACTGTTATCACAGCTCTTCCAAATGAGGGGCGGGGCTTCCCTGTGGCCAGGATGTTATTAAACAGCTTGACTAGGTGTTGGGCCAGGCTACCTGAGAATGCTTTATCAAATCCTGGCATGTGCCCATCGTTGCTTGGGGCCTTACCCTACTTCAAGCCACTAATCGCTCTCAAAACCTCATCCTGCAAGATCAGCCTTTCCAGAGTTTACCTCATTGTCCTGGAGGACTGGGAGGGACACCTCTCTGATATCTAACCAGCTCCTCCTTCCCTGCCACCTCTCCTATCCATAAAATTTCTCATAAAATGTAGCACATTCTTGGGAGATTTCCCCTGTCGTGGAGTGTGACTGCCCCTCTGGATCCACAATTTCGGACACCCACCTGTCCGCCCTCTGCCCTCGCATTCCCGATGCCAGCAGGGCATCTGCCTTGTCTCCCTTCTCGTAGTACCTTTGTTAAAGAAACTGTAGGCCAGAGACCACCTTCCCCACTGCCAGTTCCCTTAAATCACACCGTATTTCCCTCGCCATTCTCAATGTCTTTGTCCATCTTGCCTCCCACCATTTTCTCCAGCTTCCAACCCACGTATCTCCCCTCTTCGCTTTACCATCTGGAGGGTTCTAACCCTCTACTTAACAGCGCCCTCACTTATCATGAGACCGCTCCAGGTGGCTTTAGCCGCCTACCAGACTGTCCCCAAATCCACCTCCCCTGTTTCATTGAGGATGAAGTATTCTTCCGTAGCCTGCCCCCATTTCTTCTTTAAAGGCCACATCCTTTAGCAACATATCGTTGCAATGCCATAATGAGTCTCTGGCCTGGAGGCTGGTCAACAATAACCCCACATTTTCCATGTCATGGTCTGACCAACTAATGGGAAGATTCTCATTGGTAGCTACTCAATGGGCGTGTTGATAATGCACAAACCAGTGGTCAATCTACATCCGAGACCCCTGGATGGGGGAGTAAAATGTACAACCTCTTGTGGTCGTGTGCA
The DNA here is from genome assembly GCF_040938575.1 of Ambystoma mexicanum. Lineage (NCBI taxonomy): Eukaryota > Metazoa > Chordata > Amphibia > Caudata > Ambystomatidae > Ambystoma > Ambystoma mexicanum. The sequence goes on along the minus strand of NC_090936.1, from coordinate 427,724,969 downwards.
ATTCCCTCCTTATAGCCACTAGTCCCTGATCATTCATGTACCCCAGAAGGCTCCCTTCCACTGGTGTATTGTCAACCCCCGAATAGCCTGAGCCCTCACTGTGGTCCATGGGTCGGTCTACCCACATATTGAACCCCCCCCCCGTACCCTGAAGAGAAGTCCCACTGTATCTCTCACATAGCCTCGGCTAGAAATTGGAAATGTCCCATGTTTGGACAATATATTGTGGCAAAGGTCACCTGAACTCCTTCTATAGTCCCTGACACCATGAGGGCCCTTCCATCTGTACCACCTCTAGGTCCGTGGTTCCCCTATCCAAATTCTTCAAATAAGGATGCCCACTCCTCCTTTCTTGGTGCGCCCCGACGTACAGAATACCTGCCCAACTTGTGCCTCGGGTATGCGCCTTTCGTCACCTCAAATCAACCTTGTTTCCTGTACTATCAGTACGTCAAGGCCCCTATTGCAGAATTCCCTTCCCTGCCGCGATCGCTTTGTGGGTGATTTCAGGCCCTTAACAGTTAAGGTCCCCATCCTAAGTACCTCGGCCCAGGTCCTGGTGTCAATGTGTGCCTTTCCGAGCATTAATCAAATCATTTGACCACTGTAGTTCTAGAAATACCCTGTGAATAAACTTCTTCGGGACTGTTCTGTGTCTCCACCCCCAATCCCCCCCGATACTTGCCCCCCTCTTCTGCCCCCCTCTTCTGCCCCCCATGTACTCTTTGGGCTCTTGTGCTTCCCCATGCAGTCACTACTAATATGTTCTGCTGTGTGCAGCCCACCCCTCCCAATTTCTCCCCTCCCTTTGTGGTCCCTCCCCCCTTCATACTCCCTCCCTTCCTGGGTCCCTCTCCCCCGGAACCCCAGTCGTCCTTTCGAGACGCCCACCTTGTGATGGGCCATCTGGGGTGGTCAGTGCGTCACCCACCGTCTCTCATATGATCTCCCTTCACCCCCTCCCCCCTCTGCTCTCAGCCCTAACTGGCCACTTCGGGCCTCCATAAACATCAGTTCACGGCTGTCCGCTGGTATCTCAGTCCTATTTTGCTGCCGGGGGATTATTGAGCTTCTTAATTTCCTGCCCCCAGGCCTTCTTCTCTTTGCTCTATGGAAATCCTCCTGGTTCAATTCCAATGCCTTTCCACCAACATCTCCAGTGGGACTTTTTTTTTTATTTGCATTTGGTTCAATTACAACAAAAAAATTGTAGAACCTTTACAAAACAGAATACAAAAATTTAAATATTTACATTTACAACATATCACTTTACGTCATCCTATAGACCGGTTCAAAATAGAGGATATCGTGTCAAACACTTTATACCCTCTAATTCTTAAAATTTCAGCAATTCTTTTTCAATATGCTTACACAGATTGACCAATTCAAATATCAAAGGTTTGTGTGTACCTTGCATCATGCGTACCCAGAGAAATTGCATGCAATCTTCAAAATCAATGTTCGCAAATTTCGAGAGCCGATTGGTCCTTATTGTTTTGAAATATGGGCATTCAAGGATGAGGTGTTTCATGGACTCAATCGGCTCTTTACAAGAAGGAAAACGGCATTTTGTTAACTTGGGGTCACCGTTTTTGGTCCAGTTTGCAGTTCTTTCTCTAGTATGGTATAAATTCAATCTATACTTAATGTAAGATTGTCGGGTATGGTTGCATAGAAATAAAACCACATGGTCAAATCGGGGAATGCGTTGTTTGAGAAAAGCACCATACTCTTTGTACATGTGGTATGTTGATATATTTTCTATTGTGCTCCTCCAATCCTGTTCAAAAAGCTTCTTTTTTGCAAATGCGGGACGATGATATACATCTTCTATCGTAATTCCTAAGGAGTTCAAGATGTGCTGCATACTAATATATTCGTTAAAGGAGGCAGAAGTGGAAGAATTCAACATACTATTCAAATCAACGTACAAAGAGTTTTTGGGTGCAAAATCAATCTTTACATAACCTGATAGTTGACGCCATTTCCAACGTGTAGATAATGCAACCAACCCAAGCTCGTGACGTATCACTGCATTTGGTATACACATAGGAAGGTGCATGGCAGATTTTATCAGTGATCCCTGCGTAGAGTTCAAAATTGCAGTGACGTCTCTTAGACACATATCAATGGAATACAGAATAATGGATTCAATTTTTAGTGTCAAGAACTCTTATCATAGGTGTTAATGAAAATGTGCAGTATTTTGAATAAATCATTTTTAATTGGGATAATAGAGGGCGCCACTTGTTTTTAATTATATCTGTCCATGCTTTAATTGAATTTTGATCAGTCAAATTGTAGCCCAGATATATCGCACTAGAAGTACATGGAATTTGGGTATTCATGATCTCCCATTGATATCCCTTACTGTTTTGCTTGGTACCGAACTTTAAAATAGCTGTTTTTTGCGGGGTTTGGAGTAAGATTGTGGGCGACTGCAAAGTCCTGGAAAAGCAATAGCTTAGTTTGCAGCCCGGCAAGCGTGGGGTCGAAAACTATGATGTCGTCTGCAAATGCAATCCATTTCAGTCGCAGAGATCCAATTTTGACAGAGAACAGATTGCTGTGGTACCATTCCTTATCAAGGTCAGAAAGATAAAGGTTAAAGAAGGTTGCCGCTAGGTTGCAGCCTTGCTTGAGACCAATGGACGTACTGATGGGATTAGTTGTTCTACCATCTGCAGAGATTTTTATTTTATACGAAGTATTGGTGTGAAGTTTGATGAACCAATAAAGTAATACTGTAGGAATTCCCATAGATCTCAGTTTGTTCCACAGGAGGTTTCGTACTACATTATCAAAAGCTGATGTCATGTCTATCATGGCCATATATACGGATTGGGAATTCTTTTCCTTTGTACCCGCGATCAGATGAGACATGACAGCAGCGTTCAACGAGGTACTCATACCTTTTCTGAAACCTGTTTGGTATTTCGAGTAAAGCCTGTTTTCTTCAATTAATTTTTCGAGGTCGTGTAAAAGAAGAATAGCAAACAATTTTGCATCTGTATCAATCAGAGAGATAGGTCTATAGTTCTGCGGAAGAGAAGGATTGCCCTTTTTGAAAATAGGGACAATATTCGCTGTAGTCCATGAGGGGGGAATATGACCAGTATTAATAATTGAGTCAAATTTGGTTTGCAGAATATCCGTCCAAAACTCAGGGTCAGCTTTGTAAAGGCAAGGAGGAAGGCCATCAGGGCGTGCTGATTTCGAATAAGATATTTTTGATATTGCCCATTTAAGATCTTCCTGTGTCCATTTCAAGCAGGCGATCCTGCTATAACACAATTGAACGTCAGGAACAGATTCAAATCTCAATGGAATATGGTATTTCGTTGTTATGTAATCATACCATACTCGTTCAGATATGCAAAAGGATGTGGTTAGAAAAATTCCTTTATCATCCTTTTTAATCGTGCACCATATTGTTCTTGTATCGTGCATGGTTATAGCTCTTACAAGGTCACAGTTCTCTTATATTTCAGTATACGAGCATGTTTCAAGTTCCTCTTATATTCTTTCAGAATTTGAGCCCGGCTACAACGATAGAGTTCTACTCCCAGACCTGATGTTTTAAGTTGTCTGAGAGCCTTGTTTTTCTCTCGTTTTAGGGTCTTACAGGTGGAATCAAACGGATGGGGGTGATCACTCCAAATATACTTTTTGCTGAAAAAGGAGAGAGCATTGTTTATCACATCAGAGTAACAATTCATCCCCGAAGTTTCAGATTCATTGTTGAAAGATCGGGGTGATTGTATTTGCTGTGATACATAGTTAACAAATTGCTGGCACAATCCTTGACTCCATCTAATGGAGATTTGAGGTCTGTCGATCTCAACTAGTGCCAGGGCTGGTACCATATCCAATGTTCCACATTCCCATTTCAGATTACAAACTATACGTGCATGGTGGCTGATTAAAATACAACTGCATTGCAAAGGTGAGATAAGAGAAGACAGGGTTTGGGTAACAAAGATGAAGTCAATTGTTGATGATTTAGATCACGCGACCATGTGATCTGAGACTTCACCTCATTACTTGCAACTGTATCCATATCCCATTTTCCTAATAACTCTCTCAATTGCGCACCTCTTCCCTGTGAGAGATATGAGGGCTTTATTGGACCACATTTACTCAATTCCCTACAGTCGTAGTTGAAGTCACCACCAATGATAATTTCTAGGGGTTGGTATTTACTGGACATATTCTCTAAACATTCCTCCAGTTTATCAAGCATTGCTACAATCGGTGATGCAGCAGGGTTCCAGTATAGAGAGATAATTAAAACTGAAGGGATCCTTTTTGACGATTTATTCTGTACAAGTACACCCAATAGGTTTGCCGATTCCCATACCCACTTTGACTTGAGTTTGACCGAGTTAGTGATAGCAATTGCAAGTCCACCACTCGGACGGCCTAGGGAAGGCCTTTTTGCAAGCTTGCAATAGGTGGAGAACCCTGGTATGATAAATGTGGTCAATTTCATTGTCTCCTGTAGTAAAAGAATCATTGGTTGGTTCTTGGTCAATAGTGATGCGTGCCATCTCGTGAAGTTAGCCTAGCCACTGGTATTCCACGAAAGAACCTTAAGCAAGCTGTGTTCAGCAGGCTTTGAGGAAATAGATGACATTTTAGATCCTAGGATAGCAGTGACCGTTGGTTCGAGCCATGGAATACCTTTTGTTATCGCTACGTGCGCTAGGAGTGTGTGCAAGCCTGAATCAACACTACCGGTAGTTTGTTGAACATCAGTGCTACTTACTGCTTTCGCGGCAATGGCAGGGTCAATGTAGGCAAGGAAATCATTGGCTTTTGCTTCCAATTCAAAGGTGAATAGTTTTAGACCTTGGTTTTTGAGCTCATCACAATTGAACCAAAGGAACTTCAATATCGTTTCAGAGCTCAGCTAGCATACTGCTCTACAGTTGTCGGTCTGGGCGATAGACACCCTGAGGATGTCTTCAGATTTCACCATTCTTAGTTGTGGGATGCGAGAGAAGAGCGACAGGATAAAAGATCGATTAATGCGCTTCCCTGCAGTTGAGTCCCTATTACCTTCAAGGCCAACAAGATGATGATTGTTGACAACCTCGGGCGGGTTCTCAGGTTTTTTCCCCTCACTTGGAAGGGGATGAGAGACTTCCCCTTTCACCATCTGCGATACAACTGTTGATATCACCTTACTTTGGGTTTCAGTATTCAAGTCGTTGATGTATAGGGCCTTTCTCAGGATTTCTAATATTTCATGATTAGGTTTCACAGGGCTTATTTTTTCAGTACAAGGAGGTGGCGATGATTCCCCCCTGGTCATCGTTGACGACCGAACAGGAAGCATCTTGGTGAGTGTTTCAATACCCCATGTGCCCTCCTCCAAGGCTTTTTTCAGGGTTTCAAGAGATTCTTGATGAGGGTTCACAAAGTCGTTAGAGTTGGACTCGGGAACAGCTCTACTCAAAGCTGGGCCATGTATGGAAATGCGAGTAGGGGCAAAGATTGTTTTTGCTTCCTCTTTGTCAGTGGTACTGCTCCTTTTCAGTGATCTAGAGTGTACAATTTCCAACTCGTCGTCTGGTAGGGGCAACTCATCCTCCGTGGAAGTGGCTCCTGCAGATTTTGCCTTGAGTTGGTCAGATTCTATATCCAATACTGAGACTTTTCCTTTACCATTGATCATATTTGAGAACTTGTTGTTACAAGTTGTATTTTTCCCTACGGGAATCCCTGAGCCGCATAGGGGCTCAGTGCATACCGCACTGTAGGATTTTCTCAGTACCAATTGTGGAATGGTGTTAGTTTCCGAATCGTTGTTGGATATAGAATGTTCAATTGCAACATCTTTTCTAGTTGTACAGCTTCTTCTGGAAATCGGGAAATAGCTGTTCAAATTTGATTTCAAGTGTGGGAGAGGCGTCTCATCTGTCACTTTGACCTCTGATCCAGTAATAATTGATACTGAATTAGCTTGTGGGCCTTTGGTAGAAACATCAGCTAGAAGTGGTTTGGTTGGTGCCGTTTTCACTGGAGCCTTTCGTTTTTTTTGGAATAGCTTCGATCCTTCTGTTTTTGGATTGTAATTTAAGATTAATGATTGGAGTCGATATTAATGCTTCCTGACTTTCCTTTAATTGCTGAAGGTCAGTGCTTTCTTCAACGGAAATTACTATGACCATTTCTTGTTCATTAACCTGGGAAGGTTCGGGTCTCGGTGCTATGCTGATATTAGTTACATCCTTATCAGACTTTTTAACTATAGATTCCTTTCTCCTCTTAGCATTCCTTTTCATTGCCCTGAGGTGCAATCTTTTTGCACAACGAGACATGAACAGGAAATTCTTTTCACAGTTGAACGATACACGTTCCTCCAGCTGTTGTTCGTCAAGTACCTTCACCAATGTTGAAGGGCTATCCGGACCATCAGCAAGGGGAATCAGCTTAATCAAATGAGAAGAAATAGTAGAGTTCATTACTTCAATTTGAGCTTTAAGTTCTTTTAGTTTGTACGTGCAATTACATGGCAGGGAGGGAAGGGAAGTGCTTGGCGGTTTAGGAGGGTCAGTGCTAAGCTCATCGCCAAGTTGAGAAGCTTTTTCAGAATGTACCTGGGGAGCCTGAGTAGGATTGCTGTTTATGGCTCGTAGGGTGTCAGCAGCAATTATAAAGCCTTCTATCTTGTCCATTTTGGAGTATAGATGATGAAGGGGGTGGCTTTTATCTCTTTCAATTCCAGGTGGGTTAGGTCATGTCCCTTGTCTAATAGATTGAGTATTTTAATGATTACGGGAAAGGTATGTAGAGATCGCATGACTTTCTCACCAGAGTCAATTGGGCCATCTAAAGTGTCAATTTGAAAGGGCCTAATAGAGACATCTGCAATATCGGATGAATATGACATGCGAGATGGTGGTAGTTCAAGGTCTATATTTTGAGAGCTCCCGCTATCCGGCTCATTTAAAAAATCTTAATGTGGATTTTTATCCACTTTTCTTTTTTTCAGTGTTGAACTAAGGGATTCTTTTCCTGCTGCCAGCCCGATTTACGGACTGTCCTTAGTTGGCATATTTATAAGGTAATCTTCCCCCTCCGTCCGCGGTCACCACGGCGACACCCATCGCGGTGTGATTAGATCTAAGGGACATCCACTGACACCCACGCACTCCCGATTGTTGCGGTCTGCACCCACAACTTTTTTTCTCATTCTTTCTCTCTTCATGGCTACACCTATTCTATTGTACCGCCACACAGTGCTTCTCTGTAACTGGCTCTGATATAAATCTCACGAACCTTCATGTTAACACCACAGCATTTGCATGCCCTAAGCCATCACTGCAGGCTTTCCTTTATCCCTCACTTGCGGACTCCATTTTAAGGCGAGTTGTGCCTATTATTTTTGTCGATTACGGCACTGCCTAGCCGAATTTCTTCGTACTGGTCTTTCTATTCTGCTGGAATGTTATGAGCCCATCTATGCTTCTTTCTAAGCTATCCATTTTGCTTAAGAGATACTTCTATCTTTTGTAGGACCGACTTTGTTGTCTACTACTACCTACTACTGTCAGTAGAGAGCCCCCACCAGCACCATTCTAGGTAATTATTCTCCTTCATATGGTGCCTTTGTTTATACATTTGAACATGTCAAAGCATCTAGCTATTCATAAGCTGACCCTTTGTTTTATGTTGTTTTTATTTCACAGATGCTATGAAACTTTTGTTATTATTATTACTCCGATTGTAACTAGGCTACGTTGTTAAAATTCTGCCTCCTGATGAATGTTCCATGCTAATGCCTTGAGGAACAGAAACATGTCGAGACAATTCTCTGGACTGTAAACAGAGTTTAAATCTATGACACATTTATTCTAACAAAGTTGGGTACTATACTAATTGTTTAGTATCCGTTGTTTGTTTTTTCTGAAACACTGTTTTAACTGGCTATTCAAGCTTGCCACGTATTCCTTGTTGTTGTTTTATATATCGGATGTTAAAGTATTGTATTGTGGACTACTCTATTTAATTGTATGTTTTAACCATTATGATTCATCATTATTAAAATTTGATATTCACCTTTTAACCTCGACTGGTCCCCCTTTCGAATCACTTCGAGTATTTATGTTTGTTATCTCTAGCATCTGTACTGTAGCTTTGTCTTCTTATATACTGAGTACTATCCTCCCGGATATAGGCAGAGTATACACTGCTAACTCTTTTTAGTCAGTAGTATACCGGGTTTCCTCTTTTTATAAGTAGAACGGCTATCCGGACCATCAGCAAGGGGAATCAGCTTAATCAAATGAGAAGAAATAGTAGAGTTCATTACTTCAATTTGAGCTTTAAGTTCTTTTAGTTCGTACGTGCAATTACATAGCAGGGAGGGAAGGGAAGTGCTTGGCGGTTTAGGAGGGTCAGTGCTAAATCACCAAGTTGAGAAGCTTTTTCAGAATGGACCTGGAGAGCCTGAGTAGGATTGCCGTTTATGGCTCATAGGGTGTCAGCAGCAATTATAAAGCCTTCTATCTTGTCCATTTTGGAGCATAGATGATGAAGGGTGGCTTTTATCTCTTTCAATTCCAGGTGGGTCAGGTCATGTCCCTTGTCTAATAGATCGAGTATTTTAATGATTACGGGAAAGGTATGTGGAGATCGCATGACTTTCTCACCAGAGTCAATTGGGCCATCTAAAAGGGTCAATTTGAAAGGGCCTAATAGAGACATCTGCAATATCGGATGAATATGACATGCGAGATGGTGGTAGTTCAAGGTCTATATTTTGAGAGCTCCCTCTATCCGGCTCATTTAAAAAATCTTGGTCGCCAGATGTTTGTGTAGGAGCTCTTTGGGACTTTTTGATTTGGCCATAGAGAAGTGGAGTTAATGTACCTATGGCCCGAGACACTTGATCATTGAGGGCAACCATATTTTTTATAGTAACATCATGGTGATCACTGGTGAATAAATTGGATAGAGGCACCTCAGAACAATTTCCATGTAGTTCATCTGAGGGCATCTCTGAAGATTTATTCATGATTCTATCGTCTGGGAGAGTACGGGACTAGGAGTGGATGATGATCTCGTTTCATTAGCATGGATCGTGACCACATGTGGGGCCAAGTTTGAACGAGCATTGGCCTCCCCAATAGTACCTGAAGTCGGTGCTCCTAAAGCAACATGTTTTATGTATGATGTACGGCCATGACATACAAGTGAGTCGATGCTAGAGGATGTAAGAGTCATAATACCTAAGTCATTGCATTTACTCTGTAAACCTGCCACCATGACTGGAATGAATAGATGTCGTGGAATTCAAGAAAATGGTAGCACAGGTAGAGTTGATTGGTAAGGGTAAGTGGCTAACAATCTGGCTAGTTTAGGCTAGCAATCCTAAGTTAGTAACTAAAAGGGACGCACTTAGAGTATACAAGTACGCCAGTAAGGCAAGAGTTTGAGGGGCTCTGATGCAAAATAGAGCCAAGGGCAACACACCATAGAGTTAGCTATTACTATGTGAGATCTTATTGCAATTAATCTTACCCAGGAACAGATCGGAGTTAGATCTTAGATCAATACCAGAGTGTTATAGGACTCAATCACAACATCCCAAATCCTCGAAGCAGCGAACAGCCAATAGTACTTTTGTGTACTTCCGTGTGCGCGTGCGGGTGCGCTGCGCACAATGTATTTGAAAGTGAAGAGGGGGCGGGAACGAGGGGGGGCTGAGGAGTGCTGACCAAATCGGGAAACACGCTGAAAAGCAAGGGAGAGGGAAGGATGTTGGTGTGTGACGCTAAGCGTAGTTACACAAGATAGCGCTAAACATAATCCCTCTAAAACAGCGCTAAACGTAATTGCTCCTTAACAGTGTTCCCAGTGTTCAATATTTACTTCCAAATTGAAGGTCAGGCAGTCTCCGTGTGCACGGCAAAGACGTCCACTTTCATGCAGACTCGCCGGGCAGCAAGATGAAAGTTCACGATTTCCAAGATAGGCGAATCCAGGGAGGTCCTTTCCGAGTCGCCTGCAACAGCCAACAGTACTTTTGTGTACTTCAGTGTGCACGCGCGGGTGCGCTTCGCACAATGTATTTGAAAGTGAAGAGGGGGTGGGAACGAGGGCGGGCTGAGGAGTGCTGACCCAATCGGTAAACACGTTCCAAATTGAATGTCAGGCAGTCTCCGTGTGCACGGCAAAGACGTCCGCTTTCATGCAGACTCGCCGGGCAGCAAGATGAAAGTTCACAATTTCCAAGATAGGCGAATCCAGGGAGGTCCTTTCCGAGTCGCCTGCAACAGCCAACAGTACTTTTGTGTACTTCCGTGTGCGCGCCAGTGGGACTTTCACTAGAAGTTTCCTCCTTTAGAACATCTAGGACCTGTTGCGCCTCTAGGCCACTCGTATTCCAATAGTCAACCTCTCCTCTCTCGAAGGTTAGCGCAAAGGGGAATGACAAGCAATATCTGATGCCCTTCACCGTGAGCCATTGGGTCAGAGGGCGCCAGTCGGGACAGTGTGAGACCGGACATCTCCTGGAATACTTGGACTGTGTCTCCCTCGAATTGGACGCTGCCCAGGCACTTGGCTTTCTCGAGAACCCCCATCTTCTCCCTGTATTTTAGGAAGCGGACCACTATCGACCTCCGGCCCCCTACCTCCTCCACTGCCATCTCCTATAAGCTCTCTCCAACTGGACATCCTTCCCTCCATCTTCAGCAAAAATGGAATTGATCAATCCTTGGATCTTTCTTCCCACATCTGCAGCCGTCTTTCCCCTCTGTTCAGCAATTCAAAGAATATGCAGGTTGTTACGATGTTCTCTGTTTTCAAGGTCGTCCAGTTTTAACAGTGTCTTCTTCTCTAGACTCGAGGTCTGTTAACCGCGCCTCATATTTCATGTCCAAATGGTGGACCTGTAGATGATTGTTTTCCGTTCCTTCCATTTTATCTTCGAGCTTATCCACGCTTCACTTGAGATTGCATATGGATGCCTGAATGTCTGTCCGGATAGCTTTAATTTCTTGGAAGATCTCCTTTAGGTCATCTCTGGTGAGGACCATGGTGCTACCTCCCTCAGCCATGGTTTCCTTCTCACTCATGACGTCCCCGGATCTCTCCCTTCTCTCCTGAAGCGTTGTAGGGAACTTATCCCCAACCCTAGACTCCTCTGTGGTGGAGCCTGGCACTGAGGGCTCTCCAGTGTGGCAGGACTGTGTTATGTCTGGCCTGTGCCTGCCCCCGCTCTCCTCTGCTTGTCTGAGCTCTGAGCAGTCTCTTAACAGCTTGCGGCATGTCCCAGTATCTAGGGCTAGGTGCTCACTAGAAGTGAATGCTCCCCTGTGGCCTAAGGTTGCCTGTACTATCGGTTTGGGCACTTTCTGTCCCCCCCCCCGGTCAGTGCTTTCAGGGTCCCAATGTGCGAGTTGCGTTAACTAGGCAGTTGGTGGGGGGGGGGTATGCGCCTCCCTGTTACTCGTTGCTATATAGTTCTGACCCTTGTTTCAACCGTCCTAGGTTCTGCACCTTCTGGCACTTCACAGTGCTCCACAGATTGGGGTAGTGTGTTGAGCCCTGTCTCAGGTGCCCCGTGAGCCCAGGGTGTCTCCGGGACCTTGCCTAGTCGTTGGTGCATCCCTCTCTCCTCTGATCATTTGGAAATGTGTGTCGCTACGTGGAGGGCCTTGCGCCTGTACTTCCGGGCCCGCAGCAGAGACCCGGTTATATTAATATTTCACCTCTTGGGGCCCATGGCTGTCCCTCTTCAATGCTCTGAACCCCTTGGTCGTCCAAAAGTGTGGGTGAGGGGGGGGTCTAATTGCTGGGCAGACTTTTAACTTCATAGCTCCGGGCCGCACAGGTTTCAATGCATGTCTCGGCCACACTCTGACCTTGTTGGCTCCTCGTGTCCCCCGATGTCGTTACGGTTTGAGTTTCGCCTTAGGGGGTAGGGGGGGGGACTTGTCTCCACCCTACCGTGGTGATGGATTGCACCTCCCGGGGCCCGGGACCGCTCCTTATCGTCAATGGTCCATGCTGCCTGAGGAGTCCTCCAGTGTCGCAGTTCAAACAGCTCGGGGGGTGGGGAGGTGTCTTCTTGGTTGATTGTCCCTGCCGTTCTGCTGTCCCGGAGCCTGGCCATCGCTCCGCCTGATCCCTGGAGGGGCTTAGTTGTCTCCTGGGCACATCGTAGGGCAGGGGTGCCTGCCTCCTCACTGCAGAGCGTGATCCACCGCCCTGCCCAGCGTCCTGGAGTCCGCTTCCAGCTGCGGTTCTGCTCCGGTTGTGCACGTCTGGTTTCTGCAGGTCCGATTGCACCATGAAATGACTCACTGGGTGCCGGGGGGAAGGTGGCAATCTCTACTCCGGTGTGTGGCGGAGCTCCATCCCTACGCGGCCATCTTGGTCTCGAGAGTATAACTTTTAAAAGATACTATGGAGAGTCCTAAAAATGACACCCATAAAAAGAATAAAAGTTTCTGTGTGAGTGGAAAAAGGTTCCCACTCACTGAGGTATAGGGTAAAATCTACCAGTCCAGCAAAATGTTTTGGGGTTGACCAAGGTTAGGAAAATTATCATTGATATGAAAATCCTACCTAACACTAACCAAGAACAACCACAATAGAAATGGCGAAATATGAAAGGAGCCACTGTGTTAGAACATAGGTGACCCTATTGTGCATAACCTGAAAACTGTGAATACAGTCTGCGGTAGAAAATAGCACAATAGTTTATAAAACAAGTCCACTGCCACCAGCCATAACTATAGGGTTGTCTGTGACCAAAAAGTCTGAGGAACAGAGAGACAAGGGGGATACTAGGTATCCCCTTAACACTCCACAGGGCGGTGTGTGCTTACCTCTCATAGGATTGTGTTTTAGGAGGGACACAAAAGTATTCCTCTATCCTTAAGAATAGAAGTTCTTAAGGATAGTCAAAGAATCTCAAAGGAGGATCCGAGGGGTCCTCAGAAACACTGCACATAGGGTGCTGTGTGCTGCAAAGGTTACATAGATGCCTTAAATAGAGGAAATCAGACTCCTTAGAAATAGTTCCAAAAGTCGGAGCCCATAAGAATAAAGGAGGGGGGAAAAAAGGCTCCCTTCAGATAGAAAGAAAAAGGTCCAGAAGTCAAGCAAAAAGTGCTGGCGATCTCGGTAGGAGAGGGGATTCAGCATTACACAGATGAATCTTCCTAGCAGGCGTCGTATACCTTACAGGACACAGACGCTCAAGCAGGCCTGAACTGGCCCAGAATCCACGTTCCTACTTTTGCACCCAAAACTTGGTTGATCACTGGCGAACGATCTCTGTGTACAAATGGGTGCTGGACGTTCTTCAGCAGTGGCAACCTTTAGAATTTCAAGACAAGTGCTCCTGCATTCCTCCTGCCACGCGTCAAGAACTAGACATAGCCCAGTTGCTACAGGAGGTGTCATGCCATGTTACGAAAAGGGAAAATGGAACCAATCCCTCAGCACCTCCAGGGTTCCAGTGTGTACTCCATATACTTTCTGGTAAGGGAAAAGACAGGCGGGTGGCGACCTATCCTAGACTGGCAACGTCTAAACAAGTTCCTGAAATCCCAAAAGTTCACAATGTTCACTTTGCAGCACATACTCGACCAACTGAAGGAAGGGGATTTTCTGGCGACTCTCTACTTGAAGGGCGGGTACTTCGACATCCCCATTCGTTGCAAACACCGAAAGTTTGTGTGTTTTGTTGTCCAGGGGCAGCATTATCAATTCAAGGCCCTTCCCTTCGTCCTGAAATTGTCCCGAGGGGGTTCACCAAATGCTTGGCCCCAGTAGCGGCACATCTGCGCAGCAGGGGAATCCACGTCTACCCTTACCTGGATGATTGGCTCATTTGGTCATGCTCACACACACTGGCAACCCAGCACACAGCGGAGACCATCCAACTTCTGGCTTTTCTAGGATTCTCCATCAACTAACTAGGAAGTCCTGCGTGGTACCATCTCAGAATGCTCTGTTCCTGGGTGCCTGGCTCAACACAATCTCGTGTCTGGCGACTCATTCGGAAGAGAGGGGGAAAACCATCCTGGGGAAGGTCCAACGGTTGTCTGCATAGTCTGTCGCAACAGTCCTGTCCATCAAATCACTGCTGGGCATGATGTCCTCCTGCATCCAAGTGGTCCCCTTTTGCATGCTCCAAATGTGACCCCTCCAGGAATTTCTTTACGCCAGGTGGCAGCAAATCACAGGAACATGGACAGACAAAATCGCCCTCAAATGGGCCTTCTGTTAATCTCTTCAATGGTGGTCGGTTCGACCACACAACACTTGAGGAGCTCCCTTCGAGATTCCTCCATATCGGGCTACAGTCACTACTGACGCCTCTCTGAAGGGTCGGGGAAGCCCTCACAGGACATTCTCACGCCAGGGCCTCTGATTTCTAGAGGAGGAGGAGTTGCACATAAACGTCCTGGAACTACGTACAGTCTTCTGGGCACTCAAATTGTTCCAGCCTCAGCTGCAGGGGAAAGTGTTGCAGATCTTCACGGACACACCACCATGTTTTAGGTCAGGAAATATGGCAGGACGTGCTACCCCGCTCTCTCGCTGGAATCCTTGTCCCAATTCTGCTGGGCCATTCTTCAAGGCATGTTCCTTGTCCCCTTTCACCTAGGAGGCATCAAGAACACCATTGCGGACTGTCTCAGCGGGGAGCTGCGGTCCTGTCACGAGTGGGAGCTTCAGCAAGTGCAAGTGTTGCACCTCTTCAGCCAGTGCGGTCTTCATCAGATCGACTTCTTTGCAACGTCTGGCAACTCCAAGTGTCAGTAGGTTGCCAGCAGATATCCACAGCTGAGGAGTCTAGGGCATGCCTTTTTTCGTTCCCCTGGGAAGGGCTCTTCTTGTATGCTTTTCCTCTGATTCTGCTACTGCTACATGTGATCAACACACTCAGACGTTGCCAATGCAGGGTGATCCTCATCACGCCGGCGTGGCCGAGGCATACTTGTTACTCAGACCTTCTCCATCTGTCGGTTGTTCCGCCCTTCCAACTGTCTCTACTTCCCGACCTCCTCTCCAGAGAGGGATCAATCCTGCACCATGGCCCACATCACTGAGCCTCACGGCCTGACTCCTGCAGCCCTAGAATTTGGGCACTATTCACTGCCGTTAGAATCCAATAAGATCCTGGCCAAAGCATGGGCTCTCTCTACGTTGACTTGCTACACACACAAGTGGATACGCTTCACAGTGTGGTTCTGGGCGCAGAATATCACTACTCTGCGTGTACCTGCTCTGCAGCTCCTCCCGTACCTGCTTTCGCTAGCCCAAGATAGCCTTGCCCATGCATCTATTAAGGTCCATCTGGCCTCCATATCACAGTACACACGGGCTCTGGGAAAGCTCTCCCTGTGGTCACATAGGCTTGTTAAGGGGCTCCTCAAGGGCCTCTTCAGGACTTTGCCTCTGGTGAAGGCTCCCACACAGTCTTGGGAACTGAATTTGGTCCTGTCTAACATCATGGGGCCTCCATTTGAACCAATGCATCGTGTCCCTTTGAGGTTTCTTTCGTGGAAGATCGCTTTCCTGGTGGCGGTCGCCTCAGCCAAGCGAGTCAGGGAGATTCATGCTCTCTTCTGTAAGCAGCCTTATTTGTCCTTCCACAATAGTAAAATGGGTCTGCAAACTCATCCTACATGCCGAAGGTTCCATCGGACTTTCAACAAGCCTGTGGTTCTACCAGTCTTCTTTACAAACCCTTCTTTGCCTGCTAAAAGGGCGTTGCATTTGCTGGATGTTGTTCATGCCCTGAAGTTCGATGTGGCACGCACGAAAGACTTTCTGAAGACGTCTGCGCTTTTTGACAATTTTGGACCTGTGGGACACGGGAAGGACCTGTCTAATCTCCAGGTTGCACTATGGCTGTATCATACATTGCCATCGTCTGGCCAACAAACCGCTTCCATGCCGACCAAGAACCCACTCCACTAAAGCCATTTCAACAACAACAACAACGCTTCTCTCTGGTGTTCTCCTGCTCGACATCTGCAGAGTGCTACGTGGAGATCTAACCACACATTCATGAAATTCTACTGTCGACAGTGATTGCAGGGAGGAGTGCTGAGACGCTCGAGCAGTGCTGCACAACCTGCTTGTTTGAGGTGAGTCTGTTCCAGGGGTAAGTGTATTGCTTCTGTGAGCCTTGCCACCTCCTATGGTTGTGTATATGTACTGCTGTGTAATCGTATTCATGAGCATGTGAATCCATGCCAGACTCCATGCTTTAGAAGGTACTAGTTACTTACCTCCAACTCCTGTTCTCCAGCATGGGTCTTGCATGGATTCACATGCAAACCCTCCCTCCTTCCCCTCTCTGGCTCTTACTACCACTTTATGTGCGCTATCACATCTGAAGATGGCCACCAGGGGTGGAGTTTAGGAAGATGAGTGTCATTGCCTGGGTGCAGTATGACCCAAAGGACACTGATAGGCTATAGAGGAGACGAGCAGTTTAAGTCTAAACTGCTTTCTTTTACTGAGGGTTCCCAGCCTGACGACTGGGAATATTGATGAGCATGTGTTGGGAGAATTCTCAGAAATGTGCTAATTCCTCTCTACGTTAGACACCCCCAGCAACTTTGCTGGATTTTGAGTACTTGCATTTTTAACCTGGAGACAGTGAGACCATTTTGTCCCACTCTCTCATGTATTTTTAATGTGATTTGAACACTGTGTATTCCTTTGGTTGTGGAGTCTGACAAACTCCATAGGCATCATCTTTTACCTTGAGTCACACAGCACCTTCTGTGCAGTGGCACAGGGAGGTCTTTCATATTTCCCCAAGGTTTAAATACCTTCTCTTGGATAAACTACTGTTTCCAAGAGCAGTGAAGTGAAATTGACTTTACTTACACTTTTTACTTTCTAGACCCAGCACACACTATCTTACAATAGGGCGCTGCAGGGGTTACTTAGTATCCCCTTTGTCTAGCTTCTCATGTAACAATTTTATGTTACCCTTTCCTCGATGAATAGCTGGTGGCTGTGGTTTACTTTGAACTACTGTGGTGTGCTTTTACCGCGGGCTGCATACGCAGCTGCAGTAAAGCACCCAAGGGTGCCATTTTTGTCAACATGGCCCGGTCTTCTTTTTTCGCCATTTCTTTGTGGAAAGGTCCTCCTTGAGATTTACTCTGTGCGCCAAACTATGTTTGGTCCCTTTGTTCATTTTGCCTTTGGCAGGATTCACGAGTGAAGCCCGCCCCTGGCTCCAGGTTGTCTGGTGGGGGCAGGAAGAGAGGGAAGTGCCTGAAACTCCCTGTGCTTAGTCTCCTAGGAGACAGGAATGCACTCCTAGGCGATTGGCCGGCTGGCTGTCCGCTAAGGGCAGCCACCCTGCTAGGTGACTGACAGCTAGGCTGGAATGAATGGGAGAGACCTGCATAAAAGATGCAGCTTTTTGGCTTGGAAGGCAGAGTCGACCAGTGAACAAAGGAATCTGAAGACGAAATTGGAAGAGACGCCTGCTGCAACTCCTGGACTGTTGGTTTGCCCGGTGAAGCCCTGCTGCTGTACTGAAGCTCCGAATTCGCCTCGACCAGAGAAGCCCTGCAAGACGACTTCTGCTCTTGAGTTGGTGGGACCAATCAACTCCAAAGTAAGCCACCTGGACATCCTCTTGGAGCTGGTTGAAATTCCACTGCAAATGTCCAGGTGGAGGAACACCAGATTGTGTGCGTTTCTTTTAAGTTGGGCAAGAGCTCCAGGAAGATTACCCGGACTCCCAGGAAGCAGGACTGACCGAGACCGAGCCACCTCAACAGAATGCTGGACCCCAGATGCAAGGAAAACCCATCTCGAAAGCCGGGAGTCTGCAGTGTTGCTAATTGCTAAGACGCGAGGAGCTACTGAATAGAAGTTGGTCCTTTTCTGTTTCGCCGACCGTCCTGTTGCAGTGCAGGAGTCCTTCAGATGTCCTCCCTCTTGTCCCCACGACTGAGGCACAGGATCTGCTGAGCTGCACAGGAACAGAAGCCAGCCAAAGCCCTTTTTCTTCTAACCATATAGAAGTCTACGAGAACTTACTCTTGTTGTGTAACCTCCCTTGTTCTCAGTTGAGACTTGTCCTGGTTGCTTCTGTAGAGTTGCTATCAGCTTCTTTACCTCACAAGCCTAATCAGCTTGTGGCCCTGCTTTAATTTCTTCTTTTGTACAAAGACTTATAAAACATTGTGCAAGACTTTTACCTACCTGCAAGAATTGCTTCAGCTCACCTAGACTTTTGCCCAAATGACTTTGGACTAGCCTCTGAATGACTCTTCTTTCCTCTGACATTGTGTTTAGTCTTCCTTCCAGGAAGGGGTTGACTTACTTTGCATTGGGGGTTCCCAAAAGTACTTACCTGCTTCAGAATATTTGTGAGTTCTTTTGTTTTGTTCTAATAACCTTTTTCGAGGGGATTGGGCCCTCCGACATATTCCATATCTATGCAGACCATCCACCTTATGGCGATTTTGCGATTTGCAAAAAAATCGCAAAATGTGCCATTTCCCGCAATTGCCGCTATAAATCATTAAATGAGCGCGAAAAAGTCACGTTAGCTTAGTGTGTCTTCTTTCGCGCTCATTTAATGATTTAGAGCGAACACAGCGGGCTGCTGATTGCAGCAGCTTGAGGGTTAACACCTCTGCGCTCACGTTGCAGGCCTGGGGTTGGAGGAGGGTCACGCAGGCCTGGGAGATGCACAGCATTTGGCTGTGTCCCCAGCCCCTTCCACGGCCATTAGCGAGTGCCTGCCCTGCCGAGCTGATAGTTGGTGAAGCATAGCCAGGTAAGCACTGGCCTGCCCACCAATCTGCCCCCAACTAAGGCAAGAGCACCCAAACCGGCCAAATTGGTGTTTTCATTACACCTTCCTGTCGAGCGCCGGAAAGCATAAACTTAATGCTTTCCGACGCTCGTAGCTACGAGCGTCTACAATTGGTATGATGCGGCTGGGCTGCATCATACCAATTGTCAGACGCTCGTAGCTGTATTCGTTTCAAATTGTTTTACAATTGGTATCATGGGCTGCATGATACCATATGTAAAACAATTTGAAACGAATACAGCTACAAGCGTCTACATTTGGTATCATGCAGCCCATGATACCAATTGAAGACGCTTGTAGCTGTATTCGTTTCAAATTGCTAATTGGTAACAGCATGCACCCCTGTCAAGAAAGCTGTGTTCATCTCTGGCTGTGCTGCGCTCTACAATGGCTGGGATAACGCTAGAAAACGTGCACCTGGCTGGCAGAGTGATTCCCACCCACAGATGGACAGATAAAGAGAAAGTGTGAGAGGGAGGGAGAGAGAGAGAGAGAGAGAGAGAGAGAGAGAGAGAGAGAGAGAGAGAAGGGGAGAGAGAGAGAGATGGGGAGAGAGAGCGAGAGTGCAGAGAGAGGGTGCAGAGAGTCAAGGAAAGACAGTGTGTGTGTGTGTGTGTGTGTGTGTGTGTGTGTGTGTGTGTATCTGGGAGAGAGAGTGAGAGCGGAAGAGAGATGGAGAGAGAACGAGGGTGCAGAGAGACAAGGAGAGACAGAGTTTGTGTGTGTGTGGGAGAGAGAGCGAGAGAGAAAGGGAGATGGAGAGAGAAAGAGGGTGTAGAGAGACAAGGAAAGACAAAGAGTGTGCGTGTGGGGGGGCAGAGAGAGAGTGAGAGAAAGAGAGATAGAGAGAGAAACAGGGCGCAGAGATACAAGGAGAGACAGAGAGAGTGAGGGAGTACTAGGCTCTGGGGCAGCTCAAATACTGATATTCTTTTTGCCTAAAACATGTCTCGAAAATTAAGACATTTTAGATATAATGTACTAAACTGATTTCCAAAAGGTGATTTTCTATGGCAAAAGCAGAAAAAATGAGAATTGAGCTGACAAAAAAGCTTAGATTGGTATCAGCATACCACCAATTATAAAACAATTTGAAACAAATACAGCTATGAGCGTCTTCAATTGGTATCATGGGCTGCATGATACCAAATGTAGACGCTCATAGCTGCATTCGTTTCAAATTGCTTTACAATTGGTATCATGCAACTGTATTTGTTTCAAATTGTTTTACAATTGGTATCATGCAGCCCATGATACCAATTGTAGACAACCGTAGCTGTATTTGTTTCAAATTACTTTACAACTGGGCTCATGCAGCCCAGCCTTGAATCACGGGTGTTGTTTTTATGAAAGGCAAATGCTATTGGTCCTGTGCAATTTTGGTGGTTATGCAAAGCCAATTTAATGAAATATGCATATTTCACCTTGATATGCTAATTTCTGGTGACATCACATTGTTGATGAATCCCCCACTTTAATTTGTAGGACTTGACCCCTGGTAGTGTTCTGATGTTTCATTTCTGTTTGTGGGTGTATTAAGTCATCATGTGTGGGTGGCATAACCAAGGAATGATGACCCCCCCAAGAGAGTTCATTTTTTGGCTAGGTATTATGGGCTCTTGCAGTTACTGCTACTGCATTGCCCCTGTGTCTTGGGTCTCATGACTTCCTTCCATGGAGAAGTATAGAGTTGTCCCCCCCCCCCTCTCTCCTGGGGTCATAGGACGAGCGAAAAGTAAACTGAGGGGCTTCAACCAGGGTTACACCTTTGAATTCAAGGCCCTCTGTTTCTTTGCTTTCCACTTGTCTGCTGGAAGTAGTGGCGCAGCACCATTTCCATGGAGCTGATCAGACTATAGCCCTCCTTCCCCACCACAATCCAAAATGTTAGGCTGTGGTGAGTCGACCTGGCTGTCCTACAGAGCATGGCCAGACAGAACAGGACACAACATTTTGTTCCTCACTGACAAAGGCCTTGCAATTACCAACTAACAGCAGCACCTGGCAATTCCTATACACAGTTGTGTTAAAAGCAAGTCAATACTGTTGGATTAGCGATTGCTCGTTTTTAATAGGACTTCAGTGACGGAACACTCATAGTGCTTATAAATCAACTTGCAGAAGGTATTAACTCAGAAGACTGCTTTGAAAAAACACCGACAGGCACTTCTGTCTCACAGTTTGATGGCAATGCTCGATAATGTTACCTCGAAGAGATTCCAGGAGGATGTGCTCTGGGCAGGCTAGAAGTGGGTGGGAATGGCCATAGGGATGTGGGGGGAATTAAGTCTGGATTTGAAATGCAGCCTGTATCGTGTGTGATGCACTAAAGTCATGAAGTTAGATATATTGCTGTGTAATGAGACTGCCTACATATTCCAACTGTACTTTTTACAGTAGACAACGAAAACTTCCTGGTTAAAGAAGAGTGCCAGAGAGCATACATGCCAACATTCTGACATGCCTGGGAAGGAGATTTCTACAGAGAAATCGGGAGACAGCAATTTCCCCATAAGAATGCATTGGGGAAATAATTATTTTAGGCGGGAGAATGTGAAAAATAGCAGTATTTTTCACAAAAAAATCGGGAGTCTCCCGCCTAAATCGGGAGTGTTGGCATGTATGAGAGAGCAAAGACCAGTTAGCAAGGTTAGTCTTCCATGCCACAGTGGGCAGGTGGGATGTCATGGGTAATGTGCAGATCACTGCTGGTTGGGGATGTGGCATTTTGAGGAGTTAGAGTAAGTAATCAGGATCAGGCAGTTATGGTTGCGCCAGTCACTTCCCTAACTTTGAGCATTCTCAACTACTATTCAGTCACTCCATAAACATACCAAAATTAGGAACCCACACAGTCTGTTAGATGCAACCTGGGGAATTCATTTTTTTCCGTTTGAGCAATGACAATGCAGTGTTCAGAATGTAATTTTTTGTGGAACCCTGGCTGCTCCAATAGTATGCATACTCTGTTGGGTTGGAGCAGCAAGGGAGATTGATTGTTTTCTGCTTTCAAAAGTATGCAAGGATGCATCTTTGTTCTGTATTCCACCAGGAACATATTTTGACATTCCTGAGCTAAGAAGCAGGATCTGTACATCACAGAAGACACCACTGCAGCTGACACCGCAGCTGACTTTTTCCAGACCGGTCAATTGGGAAGGAGAGCACCACACCGCAGCAGAAGACTGCTAGCCCAGTCAAAGGACACAATGGGGAAATTCTTGCAACCGTTGAAGCCTGAGAAGAATCGCTCCCATTTGGCCACACAGATAAGTGCAGCTGACAGGGCAAAACAGTACAGCAAGATAATGTATGCAGATGGTGGAGTCATGTTTTGCTCTGTATGTAATGTAGCCGTGGACCACGTTCGAAAATACACTGTTGATGTGCACATGCGCTCAAAAAAGCACACAAAACATTGCGGAGATGATGCTGAGCCTCATTCAACCTCAAAACGTTCCAGGCAAACTACTGTTACCTCAAGCTTCGGAAAAATGAGAGCTGCTAGGGCAGCCAATCATGATCTAATCATTGACCGGATCAATGTGTACGCAGCCCTAAATATCCCGCTAAGCAAGACCGACTACCCTGTGTTGCGCAGGTTCCTTCATGACAAAGTCCGCAATGGTGGCGCCATCCCTGGAAGTCACCAGCTCCAGGAGAGGTATTTGCCTGAAAGATGCAGGCAGGCCAAAAATGACCTCAAGGAGAAACTGAAAAATCAAGACATATGCGTCATATTCGATGAGACACCGGTGGATGTTGAAGGACGCTGTGTCCTCAATATATTATTTGGAGCAGTTTGGATGATTGATGGCAGTCAAAGAATACACACATACCTTGCTGACACAGTGTTCCTAGCGCAGTGCAACCATGCCACAGTTGCACAGGCAGTTGTGAGGGTTCTCACTGACTACGACATTGCATTTCAAAATGTTCTGTGCTTCAACACGGACAATGCCGCATACATTCTTGAGGAATACAAAACT
The DNA here is from genome assembly GCF_040938575.1 of Ambystoma mexicanum. Taxonomy (NCBI): domain Eukaryota; kingdom Metazoa; phylum Chordata; class Amphibia; order Caudata; family Ambystomatidae; genus Ambystoma; species Ambystoma mexicanum. The sequence continues at coordinate 427,702,145 of NC_090936.1, read as the reverse complement.
GTTCTAAAAATTCTATATCCAAACTCATTCCACATCACATCCTCAACCTTGTTGGGGTGTCTTTCCGAAAACCATTTGTTGAGCTGAATGCGTTTATAATGTACTTCTCTAGGATTTTCTATATGGCTGGTAGCAGAACGCGGAGATTCTTACAACACCTCACTGAGACCCATGAAATGCAACCCCGAATGGCACCCGACCCATGCAGTACCCGTTGGAATTCTTGGTTTGCTGCAGTTCAGCATCACTGCAAACATTTCCACACATATTCTGGTTTTGTGGAATCTGAGATGCATCTCAGCAAGTCACCCCCCGATTCCTTAGAAAACCTTCAAAGGATTCTCAGTGGCAACAGCAAGAATTGCATCAAAGTTCAGCTGGAGATGGTGGCTGACAAGTGCCAGAGCATCCTGTTTCTTACTGACATCTTTCAGAGTCAGATACCAGTTGCCATGAAGGTGTACGATTATCTGGAAGACCTACACATTAACTTTACCAACAATTCTGTGCTGACATTGGAGTCACTGCAGCCTTTTCTTGACTCCAGAGAAGGAACTACATTGAGTCTGAATCAGAAAACAGCTGATGGATCAGCTTACTCAGGCTTTTGAAAATGTTCTCGACAATCTAGGCAAATACATGGATCGTGGTCAGCCTGGGATAAACTTCTTAAAACAGGTACGCATATTTAATCCAGAACGCCTTAGCATTCAATCACAAGACAAAAATGATTATTCTGCTATCCCAGGACTAAGTGAGTTTCCGGATCAGGAGTTTCTTCTGTACCTTGAAATTTTAGGTCCAGTGGCAGTTCGTGCATCCGTCTCTGGAATAATTGACACAGACATTTTCTGGCAAGGGATGGCTGACCTGTACTATCAAAAGTGGCTAGGCCATACAAAGGCTGTGTCATAAGTTCTGCCGATGCAGAGAGGAGTAACAGCATTTACAAAATGATTTTGTCTGCTAGGCGTCGATCGCTTGTCGAGAAAACAATACAAGCACTTGTGTTTTTGCACTACAACCAGCAGCAACGGGATGTTGAGTTTGCTTCTGGTTCAACCGAGGACTTGCAACAAAACTGTCAAGTTTTAGAAGCAGAGTCTGAAGATGAGTCTGATGAAAACTAAAATACTATTTGTAGGTTTGTTAAAAGATCCCCACACCACCTCAAACGTTCCTGTTTCAATGTGCAAAACTCTTTACTGTTCAAGTGCTTGGTTTTAGGCTAAAAACGATGTTAAATTATGTATTTTTCAACAATAAAAAATGCCGCAAAAACGCAGTTGTGTGCCGCACTTTTTTTCATTTTTGTGCTGCAATATTTTCCATTTCATGCCGCAATATTCTGGAGGGTCTGCTATGACAGTAATCACTGTGCTGCTTCGGAAAATCTGCGTCGATGATGTTGATACGCTGTCCTTGAGGGCCTCCGTCGAGCTGACGTCACCGGATGTTATAAGTAGGACGCACGACGCCCGTAGCCTCAGTTCTGTTTTTTCCACGAACGTGTTCGCTTCGGAGATCTTGGTGCGCCTCGACTCTTCTGAGTTCTGTTCTTTCGGTTCTTGGAACCTGTTCGCTTGTGAAATCCATGATGTCTTCGTCGTCTTCTACCCCGCGGCTGGGTTTTACGAAGTGTCGGGACTGCGGGTCCAAGATGTCATTGACGGATTCGCACGTCGCTTGCCTCTGATGCCTCAGTGAGGACCACGACACGGATGACTGTGTGGACTGCCATACGCTTACTTTGAAGGCCTTCTGGGAGCGTAAGAAGAAGCTTTCTGTAGGTAAGGTGGCCAAGCCCCGGAAGTCGAAATCCACCAGCCTTTCGACTGACGATTCGAGGGGTGACTCTCCGCGTCGTCGGCATAAGACCGGGGGGGTCTCGGTCCAGGAGTATGTCACGCCATTCCTCTGCCTCTTTGAGGCACTCATGGAAGCGCCGTCACCGGTCACCTTCCCCGTCCTCGACCGAGGACTCCGCCCATCGGTGGGTTGCTTGTCCCAACAAGCATTCCACTCCTGCCGAATGGGATTCATTTCGGCAGGAGATGTTGGTGATTTTACAGTCGCAGGGCTCCGGTCTGTCCGCGCCGTCGAAAGACGCCGGCCGTGACCGTGCTAGAGATGCCACTCGCACGCCTCGAGTCTCGGTCTCGAGTGGTCGTCGCGATCACCGGGCACCTTCGAGGTCCCGGTCTGACAAGGCTGGTCACTCTAGACATACCCGTTCCAGGTCCTGGTCCTCGACGCCCGACGAGATATTGATTGATTTGTTTATTTATAGAGCGCCTTACACCAAGGCACTGTACAATGGAACAACTAATACAGAGAACAACAACAAACATTGGGAGCAAAAATTACATCATGAATCATTCTACAACAAAACAGTGCAAAGAGCAATTAACTGAGGGGGGGGAAGTGGAGTGGGAATAGGATTGGTGAGGGGGGGGACATGAGAAGGATAGAACAAGTGAAAATGGAAGGGAGAGAGAGTGAAATAGGAGTGGGGAGAGAGGAATTAGAAGAGGGAAAGAAGGGGGGAAGAAGGTCTTCAAACTGGTCATAGCCAGTTTGAAGACCTGAGTCAGTCGTTGCACGACGCCAGTGGTCTGGACACCTCTCCGGAGGTGGCGTTCTGTAGGCCTGAGCCTGGCACCCATGCCGAGTCCTCGTACAGACGCCTTATGTCGAGGGTAACGGAATACTTGGAGTGGTCTGCGCCACCAGTGGATTTTCTGCAGGATGACCGGGCGGATATCCTCGACCAAGGTCCGCCAACTGACGCAGTACTGCCATACCATATGGCCTTGCAAAGAAGGGTGGCAGCGGCTTGGACTGCTCCGGAGAGTCTCCTGGCAGTGAGTAAGTCTTTGCTGCGAAAATACCTCCCAACCAGTAGCGACCCTGCTACTTGACCACACACCCCACTCCAGAGAGTTTGGTGGTGCAGGCGGCTACGGCCCCAGCAAAGCAGGCGTCGTACCCTACCATCCCTCCTGATGGGGACGACAAGCATTTTGATGGCTGGGCGAAGAAAGTGTTTTCTTCAGGGGGTATGGCTTTACAAGCAGCCAACTCCGTGTGTGCCTTGTCACGTTTCACGCACACTCTGGAACTGTATTTCGTTAGCGGCTGATCATATTCCCGAAGGGGAGGAACGGGATGGTTTTCTTGCTATTGTGCAGGATGGCAGGCATGCCGTGTGTGAGTCCGTTCAGTCGGTCTGGACATGGCAAATTGTGTCAGCCGGTCCATGGCGGCGAGCACCGTAATACGCAGGTTTGTGTGGTTGCGGAATTCAGAGTTTGCCCCTGATGTGCAAGCCCGGCTCCTCAACATGCCCTTTGATGGTGAACATCTTTTTGGCAGCAAGGCTGACGAGAGCCTTGAGAAGTTGCAGACCTCCGAAGCTGCAGTAAAGTCGTTGAGCGCTGCATTTCGCAAACCTCCGCCTTTTCGTCCTAGGGGACAACAATGGAGGGGAGGTTCCTTTCGATATTACTCAACCTTTAGTAGATCGAGAGGAGCTGCGAGTCAAAGGGAACAAGGTACTTGAGGTGCCAAGGCCGCTCGGGCAGTTGCCTCTTTACCCTCAGGCAATGCCGCAGCCGCTTCAGCTCAGTCATGAGGCCATGTCCCATGGTTCGCCAGTTGGGGGAATGCTGGCGCAGCATCTTGTAGAATGGCTTGCCATTTCTTCAGATGTGTGGGTTCTGGAGATCATAGCCCACAGCTACGGTCTTCCTTTCCGGCAGAGGCCTTGCGACAATCCACCAGGGAATCTCTCTTTGAAGAGTCCTGATCCGCTCCTTGCGCAGGAAATACAAGCCCTGCTGGAGAAAGGCGCCATAGAACTGGTGCCTGTAGCGGAGAGGAACAAGGGATGGTATTCCCCTTATTTTTTGATTTCGAAGAAAGACGGAGGATTGAGACCCATCATGGACTTGCGCGGTTTGAGCAAGCTCCTCAGGAAGGACGAGTTCAAGATGGTTACTCTCTCTCAAGTCCTCCAGGCCCTTCAACTTCATGACTGGTTGGTGTCTCTCGACCTCAAGGACGCTTACTTTCATGTGCCGATCCATCACAAGCACAAGAAGTACCTGAGGTTCGCGGTTGGCGACTCGCACTTTCAGTTTCGGGTCCTGCCGTTCGGATTGACCTCCGCCCTTGGGTTTTCACCAAGCTCATGGTGGTGGTGGCAGCATATCTCAGGAAAGGGGGGATTCACGTCTACCCCTACTGGACGATTGATCAGGGCGTGCTCTCCCGAGCAAGTCCTGGATCATCTGTCTGTCACCTGCCACTCCCTTCACAAGCTGGGCTTCTCCCTCAACTTAAAGAAGTCCCACTTGACGCCAACACAGCGGCTCCAGTACATCGGAGCAGTGCTCGACACATCCCCGGGGCAGTGTTTCCCTCCCCAGGTGAGGGCTCATCACATTCAGCAGATGGTGCACAAGTTTCAACATGCCCAGAGTCTCCCTGCGTTTGAGTTCTTGAGGTTGCTCGGCCTCATGGCATCCTGCATTCTTCTGGTGCCAGAGGGCAGGTTGTGGATGAGATCTCTGCAATGGGCTCTTAAGATGCAGTGGTCACAGTCCTCCGGCAGGATGTCAGACCCCGTTCAGGTGCTGCCCTTGGTCACCCAGGACCTTCTGTGGTGGGCCAACCAAGGCAATCTGATGGGGGGGAGGGGGCTCCATTTCGGCTACCCTGGCCGGAGGTGACGATCGTGACGGACGCATCCCTCACGGGATGGGGAGCTCATGCCAACGAGTTGACAGTCAGCGGTCGTTGGTCTCCGTCGGAGTCCAGACTCCATATCAATCTGTTGGAGCTGAGGGCCGTCAGGCTTGCCCTGAAGGCTTTTCTGCCGACTGTGTGAGGAAAGAATGTCCTGATTCTGACAGACAACACAGTGGCCATGCACTACCTCAACAAAAAGGGGGGGGGGGAAGGGTCACTTCCTCTGTGCAGGGAGGCGATGCAGCTCTGGTTCTGGGCCATCCAGCAGGACATTTCAATCTCGGCAGTTCATCTGGCCGGAGACGAAAACGAGACGCGGACGCTCTGAGCAGGCAGAGCGCGATCTCTCACGATTGGGTGCTGGCTCAGGAAATTCTCCTGGAGATCTTCGCCCTTTGGGGGACCCCCAAAGTGGATCTCTTCGCCTCCAGTGTCAACCGGAAGTGCGAAAGGTTCTGTTTGTGGGAATTTCCTCCAAGAGGATCCTTCCCACTGCTGTACACGTTTCCTCCAGCCCCGTCATCCCGCAAGTGCTGCAGAGGTTACGGAGGTTCGGTTCCCAGATGATCCTCATTGCTCCGGCATGAGCCCGCAGGACGTGGTACCTGGACCTTCTCGACTTGTCCATCTGCCCTCCAAGTCGTCTTCCCTACCAAGACGATCTGCTCTCACAGGAGGGGGGTCAGGTTCTCCATCCAGAGGTCAGATCCCTCAACCTTCACGCTTGGCTTCTGAAAGGTTGAGATATAAGGATTGGGACCTCCCCTGAAGACGTGATGGAGGTGTTGCTTTCGGCCAGCAACAAAGTCCCTGTACCGTTGCCGTTGGAGAAAGTTCTGCGACTGGTGCAGGGTTAAGAATGTGGATCCTTTTTCACGTGACATTCCTGTGGTTCTGTCTTTTTTGCTTTCTTTAGCCCACAAGGGCCTGCAAGTGGGTACCATTAAAGGTTACCTGGCGGCGCTGTCCATATTTAAGCGCTTGTCTGAGGAGTGTTCTTATTTCAAAATTCCTTTCATTTCTCAGTTTCTGAAAGGGCTCACTAATGTGTTCCCTCCGTCACCTTTCCAGGTGCCCGGTTGGGATTTGAACCTTGTTCTAAAGTTTCTAATGGGTGCACCATTTGAACCTTTACATTCTTGTCCTTTGAGACTGTTAACCCTTAAAACTGTATTTGTAGTTGCGGTCACTTCCGCTCACAGAGTGAGTGTGTGGCAGGCACTTTCAGTTAAGCCACCCTTCACTGTGTTTCATAAGGACAGGGTTGGCCTTAGAGTTCGTCATTCCTTTCTCCCGAAAGTGGTGTCGGAATTTCATTTAAACCAGGTCATTCTTCTGGCATTTTATCCTCCTCCGCATCCTGGTAAGTAAGAGGAGAGGCTCCATAGGTTGGATCCTAGGAGAGCTTAGTTTCTACATTTCAGGCATGTCCCGGGTCAGAGTGGATGATCAGCTCTTTATAGGTTACGCTGGAAGGCGTTTGGGACAAGCTGTTACTAAGCAGACTTTGTCTAGATGGATTATCTTGGCAAACTCTGAATGTTACCGCTTGCCGGGTAAGGACCCTCCGGTAGGCTTACGGGCCCATTCTACTAGGGGTTTGGCTGCCTCTACTGCCCTGCAGAGGGGTGTTCCTTTTCGTAACATCTGTGAAGGCTTCGGTTCATACTTTTGGATGACACTACTCCCTAGATTCTATCCATGGGCAGGATCTGGCCTTTGGCAAGGCGGTCCTTTACTATGCAATTTGATTGGGCATTCTAAATTTCTATATTCTAAATTCTTTTTCCCTCCTCCATACGTTGGTACTGCTTTGGGAGTCTGTCATAGATATGGAATACGTCGGAGGACCCAATCCCCTCGAAGAACAAGTTACTCTCTTACCTGGTAACGTTCTTTCGATGGGATGGTCCGACGACGTATTCCATATCGCTCCCTCCCTACCTGCCCCGCTACAGAATTTCTTATGCGATTGCAGCTTACGTTTCCGCAAGGCTCTCTGTGGTCATACTGGCAGAAGATTGGTGCCACACGTTCTGGGAAAAAACTACAACTGAGGCTACGGGCGTCGTGCGTCCTACTTATAACATCCGGTGACGTCGGCTCGACGGAGGCCCTTGAGGACAGCGTATCGATGTCATCGACGCAGGACGCAGACACCGAAAGATTTTTCGAAGCAACAGAGCTGAGGTGATTACTGTCATAGATATGGAATACGTCGTCTGACCATCCCATCGAAAGAACGTTACCAGGTAAGAGAGTAACTTGTTCTTCTGTTGCATACTCTTTAGTCTGGTTCTAAATGCAAACAGTGGTATATTAATGTCCACAGTGTCCTAGTTACTTAAGTCACCTGAGGGAGTAGGAAGTGTCTGTGTGCGATCGCAAAAGGGTACTTACTGACTTCGAAATATTAGGAGTGTGGATTTTGGAGTGCATTTGTGTGTTACTATTATATTGCCCCCTTATGAAGAAGCCATGCTTAAACTGACTATTAAATAAATTAGTAATTTTTTAATCAAGAAACCTTGTGTGTAAGTGTTTATTTGAATGTTTGTCACTGTGAATCTGTGTAACTCCCCTACAGCTCACATTGACCCCTCTTGAGATGAGCCTGGCTGCTCAACACGCTACCAACCTGTGTAGTACAGACTTATACCAAAGGTTGGGTTCCTATTGCCAGGAGGTCAGGGGTGTTGTAGTTCACCCAAAGGGTACTGCATACAATCTTGCCTAAAAGCATGTGAATCCATGCTGGAGAACAAGAGTTACAGGTAAGTAACTAGTACATTATATTTAATTATATTTTGAGGATATTGATTTGGTGCTGCAGGACCAGTTAGGGGAACAACAGGTACTGGGGCCTCAGAAGTAATACCTCTGAGTCAGGCCATCTGATTAAACAGTGGGTTTTGAACTTGTAATCAGATTAGAAAATTCACTCTCAGAAATGTGTGACTAGGTAACTAACCTTCGTATGAATAGAGCAAGATAAACAAATAAAATTAAAAGGAGTACATACATTTATTTGTAGTAACTTATTGTTCTTTTGATTTATACTGCATTCATTATGTATATTATGTCTAGTAAGTAACAAAATCACTGTTTTCTATCTGAAGGTGAAATATCACTTTGAAGGCACGACTTGCAAATTGGGCGTGTATTTTGTTATTGAGCTGCATCCTTTAATCTTGCAGCCTAAATTTAGCATCATGTTCTTTGGTTTTCACATGTTTGCATCTTTTTCTGAAGGATGATGGCCTGGAAGAGAAACCAATAAAAATTAAATCAAAAGACTCTTCTGAGAAAAAACGCAAGCGCAAACTTGAAAAGGCAGAACTCCTCTATGGTGATGGCAAGCAAAAGTCAAAGGAGTTAAAGAGGCTAGACAAACCGAAAAAGAAGAAGCTTAAGCTGAATATGGACAAGGCAAAAGAACTGAACAAGCTTGCCAAGAAACTGGCCAAAGAGGAGGAGAAGAAGAGAAAGAAGGAGAAGGCAGCAGCAGCAAAAGCAGAGCTAGCCAAGGAAATCATTGAGAAGAAGCGAGAAAAGAAAGTGCTTGACATCCCATCCAAGTACGACTGGTCTGGAGCGGAAGATTCTGAAGATGAGAATGCAGTGTGTGCTTCCCAGAGCTGTGTCAGGCCCTGCAAGGACAAGGTGATTACATTGTTCTCTCATTCACACCTATTGTGTACAAAGCGGATAGCTTTGTGATTGTAAATATGTCTTATACACTTAGTTGTGCACTTCTATGTGAACAAACCCATCATCCTGTGTTCATGCTTAGCAAGTCAGATTTAGTTCCTTGTTGGTAAAAACCTCCTGTTGAGATTCCTACATATTTAGCAAAATCACTGAATGTTCTCAAGGTAGACATGTGCTTTGATGTGGCAGCAATGAGACAAATAGCCTACAAGATACCTAAACGCAGCATTGTTATTCTAATGGATTGCTCCCTTCCAGGTTGTTCATATTGTGAAAATACCTGACAAGTGCAGACTGACTTGGAAACTTTTCAATAGCTGCCAGAGATGGTGCTATGGCTCAGCACCTTCCATAGTGTGACATCCACAGTGCCGGACTCTATCTCAGATCCATAAAGTGAACCCCACAAACTTAATTGCTTGTTTCTGAGTGCTCAGAAGCGGATATATGAAAGCCCCACCTCTTAATTAACTGCAACATGTACCACCACTATGTGTAATCAAGTTTTAAAAAAAACACCAACTTTTCCCCTTCAAATTCTTCAGAATTTGTCAGTGTTAAATCCTTACCAGTGCTGTGTTTTGTTGCCTGGGGCAGGAACTCTACACTGATGATTGCCAGTCAATTCACCCCAAGGATCAGAGGGTACAGGTCACTAAGGTCTTTATGGCCCTTCATTAGTAGTGAAAGTTGCTTGGGTGCTGTTTCTCCCCAGTTCCACCTCCTACAAAAACTTCTCGGCTTTTGGACCCAGCAACCTGGAAAGGGGAATGTCGCACCAAAGTGGATCTTCTTCCTTCTCCTGTAAGTGGTGCTGCTGATCCACTGGCCCTGGGTCATCTAGAGGTTCTAAGGAATCGCGATCTAATTTGGTGCACCATAACGGGTATACTGTTCTACGACGACCTCTACACCTGCCGAGAGAGAGATTTGTTGTATGGCAATGCTTATGATTTTCATCAAGGCTCAGTTGGGTCTGGTCTCCGGTTTGTTGCCAGAGTCCACTGCACATTTGCTGGAAAGCTGTGACAATTCTGATTACAGATGGTGCATGCTTTGCATCCCTGTCCCGGGGCAAACATTCTTTGGACCAGGTCCAATCTGAGATGGCATAGTCTACCGACTGATGTTCTAGCTATGTCGTTTTATGCCTGATATGAATCATGTCTGTCATGGTGTTGAATTGCTGCCCCTCCCATTCCACCTTTCCTCTCACCTGAGCAAGAACAATGGTTCTAGCTTCAGGGAAGTAATCCTTGGCCAAGGTAGCACATGTTTATGACACTCGTGTTCTCTTTGGTTTTGAGGGTATTTATTTAGGAGTGGAAGGATTGGATATATGTGCATTGCTTGAAATAAAATGAAAAAACTGCCTTTTTTTGTTTTGTTTCTAGAATGTTTACCACACAATAAAGAGGTAGACACCCCCCCGTCCTCCACATCTCTTGCCACCCCCCAACCCCATCAACATTGCCTGATCCAATCCGCCATCTACTTTTTGGCGGTAAAATTATATTTAAAAAAAAAACAATTAAATTCAAACAGTTTGTTTGAGCAATAGATTCACTACCAACACACTCTTCCCTCTGAAGGAGGCAGACTTCCTTAAACTTCACTTCATGCTTCAGATATGCTAGTGGCCTTGATAAATCCCACTAAGCCTGGACTTCATTTTCCCTGCCTTTACAGATGGTCAGTATGCTTCCTTTCATAAAACCTTGGCAAAAGTGATTGACTGTTTAGGTTCTCCCTGCCCCAATTGGAGCGTGGCATGGTCATGGCTAGACCAATATCTTGGAGCAACATGCATCAGCTGAAGTTTTGCTTCCGTTTAGTGGGGCTCTCTTTATCCAGAATTTTCCATTTGAGGCAAGTTTAACTTGATGTCCATGGTATCATAAAAGCTGTCTAGGAAGCTTCGACTGACGCCTTTTTCTTGCCGATTATTACAGCCTGTAAGATTGATTTTTAGAATTTGGTCTGGTGGACAGATTTTAGGAGACCACCATAGTTATAGTAAACCGGGAACTCTGAGATGTTTGCCAAGACCCAACCAAGGTGTGTGGATGAGCAGTCGAGGCTTTTCTGAGGAGTGTGAGTGGGGTCAGGGCCCTCAATGAGTTCCAACAGTATGGAGCACTACAATTCGATTTAGACAATAAGTATAAAATATAGTGATTTATTACAGGCCTTCTGAACAATGAATCTACAGGTAGTATTATCTCACAACACTCTATGATGCAAATAAATACAGTCACCATAAGTGCAAATATACATAAAATAACTTGGTTATCAAAAACAGGTAACTATTTTAGATGCAGTCAATGATGGACCCAGATCACAAGACAATAACCTATCTTAAGAAGCCAAAACCCTAAGATGAATGGGGGTTTGTGCCCAAAAGTCACAGGAGCTGCAATGTTTCTCACCAGAATGAGGTCTCTGCAGGTAGGTTTCAATATGCTTGCGTTGGTGATAGTTTAAAAGTTCTACAACTATTTTACTAGAGGTAAGTATGTGTTTTCCTGTCTTCTAGACCCAAGGCTATTCCAGGGGCAGGATACGCGGCCGAAGTTCAAAGACCAAATGAGTGCAACAGAATAAGCAGACAAAGGCACTTATTCCCAATGTTATCCTATAGAAGATAGGGGGGCGGGCGTACACTGTGTTTAATTAACCTCATGACTCTGATTTTCCCAGATGCCCGATGTGTATTGTCTGGAGGTCACTGATGACTGGAGCATCCGTCTTTGGTTCTGGTGGGAGGTGCCCAGGAGTTGTGGGTCCAAGGATTCTTCTGGTTGGTGCAGCTGCAAGATCCAACCTCTGTCGAAGAAATGCAAGAATCGTCGTCACAGGACACTTTACATGTTGTAGGAAGGAGAGTTCCAGTGACGGTCTCTGCACACAGGCGACGACAGGCATCCTTCATATCCCGGCCACAGCAGCTGCTCCAGGACAGGTTCCCATGAAGATGGAAAGCTGAAATTTGGGAAGAATGCTACCAGTGGCACACACTGTTAAACCACTGAAGTTCCGGACTTAAACACGGAACAGTGACGCTACTGGCGAGAATGCCACCAAGAGAGCTAGTCAGTCCGCCAGCCAGTCCAGGTGACATTTCCAAAGGCTCTGAAGGGCTAGTTCCTCAAAGGCGTTGAGACTAGTCCCAGGGCTGAAGCACCGCTCAGGATCTTCGGGTATTAGGCCGAGGAATAGGGTTTCACTTGGCTGGCTACTGGAGGGGATGCTGGGCTCCTTCGGGTGTCGTATTTGGATTGTTGTTTCCAACTATGATTGAAGGAAGTGGTGGCAGAGATCCCCTTCTTATCCAGAATTCGAGTTGGAAGCAAGTCCAAGCCCACCGATGGTTAGGATCTGCATGATTCATACAGCCAGTAGTTGTCCAATCACAGGTTTCAGACGAGCGCAAATCTTGTGGAATGACCATTTCGGGGCATTAGCCACACTTAGTAGCCATACATGGTAAACATGAATGTGCACACCAAAATTAATGCAAAAAATAGTAAAAATGTAACTGCTGCCACCAGCTTGTACTTAGGACATATACAAGTGAGCATAAATACCATGGGTTAAAAGCTAGGTTGGTATAAAAGTATCCCCCTTGCACTGAACTGTAAGGTGCTGTGTGTAATGTTAAACAGTACAAGAATTTAAAAGGGAAACGTAGTTTACCAGTACTGATGGCCTGACGGACTGATCAGTGTCCCCATAGCAATGAGCACAAGGGAGGTGAAGCTGAAGGCTTTACTTCCCTTCAAAAAGTCAGAACAGGATAAAACAGATCAACAATCTGTTAGAGTAGGTTTCCATCTTTGTGCGAAATTCTCTCCACCTGAGTGTCCCCCATCACTTTTTGCTGGACTTGTAGATTTTTTGACTGATTCACCTGAGTGAATGGGGACCTTTTTCCACACTCACTCATTCTTTTACTCAGATCATGGGAACCCTTGTTCACCAGCATGGTGTCTGGCATGGAGTCACATGCTCATGAAAATTCCCTGTCGTCAGGCTGGGGATCCTCAGTAAAAGAAAAAACAGTTTCAGTTTCATTTCTAAACTGTTTTTCTCCTATAAACCCATCACTGAGCTCTGGGTGATACTGCCCCCAGCGAATGACTGCCCTCCACCTAAGCCCCTCCTCTGGCAGCCATCTTCAGATTTTTTACCGCACGTTCAAGTATTAGGAGTTCTCGCGTTTCGCTCTTCGAGCTTTTCTGCGTTTTTTGCTTATTGTGATTGAAAATTCTATTTTTCGGTCAATCGAGCCTGTGTGCTCCATCATTCATCCTTCCGATAACTGGGACCCTTTTTTCGACATCTTTTATCGCCCCTCAAGGGCAGAAATCGTTGAGTATTTTTCTTGGAAGCTTCCAGAAGTCTTCAGGCCTACATCGTGCCAGATCATGTCAGAGGAGAAGGACGACAGAGCTTCCCTCTTCAAGCTGTGCACCAGCTGCGCTTTGCGGAATGTTTATTCGGACGACAAGCATTCCCAGTGCCTGTATTGTCTACACCCAGCGCATAAAGAAGATTGTGAGATCTGCCGTGACTTCACCAAGCGCACAATGAAGATTCAACACATCTGGTTGGCGGTATGGCTCAAGACCAAGGCCTCTACCGCGGGTGATTCTCAGGAGCATGCCTCTTCCAGATCCTGCCAACCTGAGCAGGCTTCTAAGGCCCAAAACGAGGCCAAGCACCTCAAGTCCGCTTCCGTCGGGGTCGCCGCTCCAGCGGGTCCCTCGACGGTCCGGGCGCGTTCATCTCCATCAGCCTCGATCTCCAGCCACCGCTCCAGTTCTTCATCCAAGAGGAAGTCAGCTACTGCAGGGAAGCTGCGGCAAACACCGGATACGGCCAAACAGGGTAAGGTGTCCGAACCGCCCTTGAAGGAGAAGGCCAAGCAGGACAAGGGGTCCAAGCTACCCGTGAAGGAGAAGAGAAGGCCAAGATGGCTGACCTCCCTGTGAAGGCTCAGGTGGTCCAGGCCAAATCATCCTCCTTGTTTGAGATGGTGGTGGCCTCCCTTTCGAAGGCAAAAGGGGATGAACCTGCGGTAGCCACAGTCTATCCCGGCCAGGAGAGAGTCTTTGTTCAAGCAGATAGAAAAGACTCTGTAGAAGATGATGCCGAACCTCAGCCGGTGGCCGACTCCTTAGGACCCGAAGAAAGGGGGCTCGGGGGGGGAATTGCAGGGCACGGACATTTCTTCGTCCAACGAGGATGAGATTTGTTCCGTCCAACCATCCACGGTGGTGGTGATGACGACGATGGAAATTTCGCAGAGATGCCTACCGGAGGCGTTGACAGCGTTGATACCATCGACGGGGACGACATGGGCGCTGGGCCAAGTGACCCTGTTCCCCAGGTGCCCCCTAGAGATTTGTCGCAGGATATCCTCTCGACACTCCACACGCTGGTGTCAGAGATTCAGAGTAGATTGCTGATGGATCCACCTGTTCCAGCGGCACCACCAGTGACCCCGTTGACACTGGGGTAGCCACCGGCAAAGAAGAGGAGACACCCTATGCCTCCATTCCAACCGTCACTGTCCTCCGCCCCCCCTAGGGGGATGGGGACAGACACAGCGACTACAGTTATGGACAATGACGCAGGACTTGGAGACCCTGCATCGCAGTGCTGAGCGCCTCTCCACTGGACGAAGTGGGATCTTTTCATTCCATGATTGCCCGGGCATCGGAGCTTTTTCAGCTCACCCCGGAGGAGAAAGAGGGCTTTGTGTACCAAGGCTGGGAGTCGAAGAGGAAGACTATCCTGTCGGTACGGTACCACCCTTGAACGACGTCTGGGATGAGAGACTGGCGTTGCTGAAGAACACTGCGTCAGCCCCAGTGAAGAGAGACAGGCTAGAGAAAAAGTACCGGGGCCGGAGTCTGCGCCCAAGTGCCTGCAGTCTCAACCGTTGGTGGTCTTGGCGGCCGCCAGGAAGAATTCATCAAGTTCATTGTTGTCTTCATCTGTACCCACAGACAACGAGGGGAAGAAATTAGATTCCAAGGGTAGAAAGGTAATCTACGCAGCGTCGCCGACGGTGAAAGCGGCCATACTTTGGCAATAATGGCCATATACGACCGGGAGCTTTGGTACAAGATGGCTCCACTCCTGGATTTGATGACAAGCCGGTCGAGGCTTTGTAGATCCATCAGGAAGGCGAGGTGGCGGCAGACCACGCCATCACGGTGGCACTGGACATTGCGGACACAGGTTTCCGCCAGATGGGCAACAGGGTTTGCCTTTGCTGTCGTGGCTGGCTCAAAGCCACCAACTTCTGGCATGAGGTCCAGACGAGTGTCCTGGACATGCCGTTCGACGGAGACAACCTGTTCGGGAAGGCAGTCGATGAATACCTCCAGGCCATCAAGACCGACACAGAGACGCCCCGTGCCTTGGAGAAACTGCAGCAACACCGGCCGTCCTTTCGTTCGTCCGGAGGGAAGTCTAGCAGGTCTTCAAAGGGTTTCGGCGGGGGCGCATCCTCTTACCGCTAACCTTCCCACTCATCGACCCAGGAAGCCAGCAGGGGTCACTCCAAGGCCTTCGGAGGTGGCTGCCGTCTTCCACAAGGTTCCCAGGACAACACGCCGACCACAAAGCAGGACTGAAGCAGCCAGGACATCGGGCTCCCACTCTTGCACCCCGTTGGGTGGCCGGGTGGCAAATTTCGTCAGCGTGTGGGAGACCATCTCCACTGACCGATGGGTGCTGGACACACTTGCCCACAGACACACTTTGGAATTTCAACTGAAGTGTCCACGAATACCACCAGTGGCCCGACAGGAACAACACATACCTCAGCTGCTGCTGGAAGTTCGGGCTATGTTAAAAAAGGGGGCGATAAGGCTAGTCCCAAAGCGACTCCGAGGGTCCAGAGTTTATTCAGTGTACTTTCTCGTAAGAAAAAAGACCGGGGGGCTGGAGGCCCTTCCTCGACCTACGACGGCTTAATAAGTACATAAAGTGCCAGAAGTTCAAGATGGTAACGCTGCAGCACGTGCTCGGCCAGCTGGAGGAGGGGGAATTTGTCGTCGGTGGATCTAGAGGACGCGTATTTCCACGTCACCATACAAAAAGGACACTGTAGGTTTCTGCACTTCGTCCAAGGGAAGCATTACCAGTTCAAGGCCCTTCCCTTCGGACTGAAGTCAGCATCCAGAGTGTTTGCCAAGTGCTTGGCACCAGTGGCGGCCCATCTACGACTGCAAGGGACCCCGTGTACCCTTAACTGGACAACTGGCTCATCCGGGCCAGGTCAAAGATAATTGCCGTCGACCACACGGTGAGGACCGTCCGGCTGCTGACGGAACTGGGGTTCTCTGTGAATTATGCAAAGTCCTGCTTGACTCCATCGCAGGACACGCTGTTCCTGGCATCCAGACTCGACACAGTGTCCTGCCTGGCGTCTCCATCGGAGGAAATTATATCGGCCTTCTTGGGCAAAGTGCAACAGCTGCTGGCACTGAAGGTCGCCACGGTGAGGACCCTCAAGTCTCTACTCGGCATGATCTCATTCATGTACCTGATTCGGCTCTGCAGGTTGCAGATGCGCCTGCTGCAGGAATTCCTCGACGCCTGTTGGGTCCAGGTGTCGGAGACTTGCAGGGCAGGATCACGCTCGACAAGGAGTTCTGTCGAGTGATAAGGTGGTGGGGCGTGTGCTCCAATGTCGCTGGTGGCATGGATTTCCAGAGCCCCCCGTACCATAGGACGGTCACAACAGACGCTTCTCTGGAAGGATGGGGATCCCACACTGGACATCTTCATGCAAGAGGCCTGTGGCTGCTGGAGGAGAAAACGCTACACATCAACGTTTTGGAGCTGCTGGTGGTGTTTTTGGCCCTCAAGTCGTTTCTGCTGTTCCTCAAGGGCAAAGTGGTGAGGGTCTTCACAGACAATACCACCACAATGTTTTAAATCCCGAAACAAGGGGGCACCAAAATACCAGTGCTCCCCAAAAAAGCGCAGGACTTGTGGCATTGAGCCGTCGCCCAGGGGATGTTCCTCATTCCGTTTCACATAGCAGGAGTAAAGAACACTGTCGCTGACTCAGCAGCGAGCTGCGCTCTTGCCACGAGTGGGAGCTTCAGCAGGAACAAGTGGACAACCTTTTCCTCAAATGTGGCCATTCCCAGATTGATCTGTTTGCAACAGCAACGAACACCAAGTGCTGGAGGTTTGCCAGCAGGTTTCCCCAGGCGGGGAGCATGGGGGACGCATTCTCATTTCCTTGGGAAGACCTGTTTCTGTATGCGTTGCCTCCATTGCCGCTACTTCTTCGAGTCATCAGTCAACTCAGACAGTACCAGTGCAGGATGATCCTTGTCGCACCAGCGTGGCTGAGGCAGATCTGGTACCCACACCTTCTCGGCATGTCGGCGTCCCCTCCAGTGAAGCTGCCAGTGGTCTCAGATCTTCTTGCCAGGGAAGGAGGCGCAATTCTGCACCACAACCAGGGGTCTCTGAACCTCAAGGCCTGGCTCCTGCAGCATTAGAGTTCAGTGGCTACGATCTTCCGGCGGACTGCAGGGAGGTACTTGCCAAGGCCAGGGCGTTGTCTACGTTGAAGTGCTATGCACACAAATACAAGCGCTTTGCGACTTGGTGCTGGTCGCAGAAGATGAACCCTCTGAGGGTCACGGCCCCTCAAGTACTTCCATATTTACTGTCATTGGATGAATCGGGACTTTGCTTACGCCTCCATCAAGGTACATCTGGAGGCTATTTCCTGCTACACCAAGTCGCTGGGACGGTCTTCACTCAGATTGCACCGTCTAGTCAAAGAGTTCATCAAAGGACTGTTCCGCTCGTTCCAGCCGGTGAAGGCTCCGGCCCCGGCGTGGGAACTCAACGTGATGCTGACTAGGCTCATGGGGCCCCCATTCGAGCCAATGCATTCAGCTCTGCTCAAGTTTCTGTCGTGGAAGACGGCGTTCCTCGTGGCCATCATCTCTGCAAGATGATTATGTGAGATCCAGGCCCTGTCATGCAAGCAGCCTTACTTGACTTTCCACGAGACGAGGGTGGTGCTGCGGACGGACCCCTCCTTCATGCCCAAGGTTCTGTGGGAATTTCACCTCAATGAGCCCATTGTGTTTGTGTTTTTTCCGATGCCTTCGTCGCCGGCTGCAAGAACTTTGCATTCGCTGGATGTGGCTAGAGCGCTGAAGTTTTATGTGGTCCACATAAAGAGTTTCTGGAAAACTTCTCAGCTTTTTGTGAACTTTGGTCCTGTGAACCATGGGAAGGCCCTGTCCAAGGTTTCCATTTCCAGGTGGCTCTCCGGCTGTATCACTCACTGTCACCGGTTGGCAAACCGACCATTGCCTAGCCGTCCGAGAGCCCGTACTGCCAGAGCGATCGCAGCTACAATGATGTTCCTGTCTGGTGCGCCCCTGCTGGACATCTGCAGGGCTGCTACGTGGAGGTCGATGCACACCTTCACAAAATTCTACTGCGTCGACAGGGATTCCTGGAAAGAGTCCAGAGTCGGACAAGCAGCTGCGCAACCTGTTCGCTTGAAGGTGAGCCTGGTGGGGGGGAGGTAAGCGATTGCTTCTGTTGAGCCTTGCCACCTCTTGTGGTTGTGCATGTATGCACTGCTATGTATTCTTTATTCATGAGCATGTGAATCCATGCCAGACCCCATGCTGGAGAAGGAACAAGTTACCTGTAACGGTTGTTCTCCAGCATGGGTCTGGCATGGATTCTCATGCGAACCCTCCCGCCTGCCCCTCTGAGGCTCTTCTCTTGGTCCTACTGCCACTTTACATGCTACCAAATCTGAAGATGGCTGCCAGAGGAGGGGCTTAGGTGGAGAGCAGTCATTGGCTGGGGGCAGTATGACCCAGAGCTCAGTTATTGGTTTATGGGAGAAGGACAGTTTAGAAACTAAACTGAAACTGTTTTTTCTTTTACCTAGGATTCCCAGCCTGACGACGGGGAATAGCCATGAGCATGTGAACCCATGCCAGACCCATGCTGGAGAAAAATAGTTACAGGTAAGTAACTTGTTCCTTATCTCTTTTTGGTAATTCTTTGTGGAGTCATGCTTTCCTCCAATTTTAAAGGCATCTTCAATTTACTAGAGCAGCACACAGCACTTTTTTGTGCATTGTTGCTGGGTTGTGGGGGGCAGGGCTTCGAGAGCCTCTCTGTGATTGTTTTGACTTTACTTGGCAAACTCAGTAAAGTTACCAAGGCCAGCCAATACTTTTTATCGTACCTGTGTTTTATTTTACAAGATCAGCACACCCCATGGATGTGAAGTGATGAGGGGATCCAGTGCATCCCTTTTCTCGACTCTCCAGTAGCTTTTTGGTTCCCGTGACAGGTCTATCTGTTTAGGCTGGTGGCAGTGTACCTTTTACATAGCTTTTTGTGAACTTTAATTGCAGACTGTCTTTGCAGCTGTGGTAGGGGACACAAGGGACACCATTTGTCCAAAATGGTGGACGTACCTTTGTAAGGCCTAAACAAGATGGCATGTCTTTTCTTATGTCTTCTACCCTGCTAGGTGAGGGAGGGTTCTCTGGTCCCTTTAGTCTTTGCCGTACTTTCCTTGGAGAGCCTGCAAGGACCCTTTGAGTGACTGGCAGGACAGGAAGTGGGGGAGGTCAACTGAAACTCCCCTGTCCTTTGTCTTGCAGTGTGCCTGAGAGAAACCAGTTCAGACTGGGAGACTGGCTGTCCTCATTGGAAAGCCATCCCCAGGTTTGAATGGTGCATTGGATACGATTTGGTGTACTCAGCCTGGTTTCGTGCATAAATCCAGAGGTCCTGGAGCTGAAACCCAGAGTCAACAACTGGAACAGAAGAATCCAGGGGACAACACCAGCAACTTCCAGGGACCGGCAGCGCCTGCTAAGTAACCACTACTGTCCTGACCTCAACTTCTATGTGACAGGGATGATCAGAAGATGACGACCTCCCTTGGACTGGTGGGCCTAAACAGTCCCAAGATGAACTGCATTTTTTGCCATCCCTTAAGAGCTGCAACCTCCACGGCCTGCAATTCGCCAATACCTTGGGATCTTGGCTGCATCACTGTGAATCGTCTCCTGAATCGCGGTTTCACCTGAAACATTGTGCACATCCATCTAATCCTGCAGTACCATGATCCAGCTCCCAAAGTCTCCTCATCTGAGATGAGGACAGAGAAGTCACCTGCTGCAACAACCGTCCTTCAACAGAGCCTGAAAAAGGTGCCAACAAGTCAGAATGGAGAAGATCCTTTGCTGGACGTTCGTCTGCATGAGAGCTGTTGCCAAATTCACTGAAGTAACTTTCTTCTGTCGCCAAAACCAAGAAACCAGTGAACAGGTCAGCTGTCGCCTCACCACTGGAACCGTCCTCCATCAACGGTTTCTTCACAAAGGTACTGTCCTACCCTTGGTAAAAACTTACTGTGGGTTGCTTGCTTGATTCTGATGGCCACAGATAGTTTTATCCTGCACCCTTCCATGTCGCCCATAGTTGCATTATGTTGGACCATCCCCCCCACCGCCCCCAATTGTACTTTAACGCCGGTCAAGTGGCACAGCGAGTAGAGCGCTCGCTTTGACACCCGTGCAGAGCCTGCTAACGCAGGTTCGAATCCGGCGGGGCCAAACTCAGCCTTTCATCCTTCCGAGGTCGATAAATGAGCACCACACACCGTGGGTAATAATAAGCAGCGCTCAGATACCTGAGGGTTTGTAGCGCTATATAAATGCCAAATTATTATTATTATTATTATTAACCCTGCCTTAGGAAACTGGTCCTTGGGGCAAACCTACAAGAGAACATCCTCATTTCCTTGCCTTTGTAAAATTAACTTTACTTAGCTGTAATACTGGAAGAGACTCCTGCTGGACTTTGCCATACTGAACCTTTTACCCTGCTTTCCTGCTCCACCCCTGGCCACTGCTGGCCCACATGGCAACTTGTGCAAAACTCCTTAACCGTTTCATAGAAAAACTATGGAGGGAAAGTTGCAAAAGAAAGATCTTATCTAACACAACCCCAGATAGGGTTGTGGCACAAGCAACTACTGAGGGCTCTTTGGCCTCACCTACATTCCAACCAGATAGGGAGCTGAAGTGGCTGGATGATTTTGGCTGCAAAATGTGTGCTTTAGGGCAGTCTGGCCTTGAGAACAAGGACCTTGGCTAGGTACCCTTACACCTTGTGGGATGTTGTGAAGAAAGCTATGGACAATTTATCACAGAAGATATTGTTCACTTTTTGTAGACTTAGTAAATGAGGGTAGAGACACAACCAAACACATTTTTAGGGCCACTCCTTACAGAGTTGATTGCAATTGAAGATCCACGGTCATGGGCATACACCGTCTTTCATGGATGGGAATATCCAATTTTGGCCAAATAAACCTTAATGATATACATTTTGATGGCAATAATTTTTTTGATGCCAAGGTTGAAAAGTCCTTGGTGCTGGTGGTGCACTTTGTTCAGGCCTGTCTTTCCATCTATGGGTTGTGCCTTTCGTCCCTGTCACTCACTCGTTCGACGGGGCAAAGGGTGGAAGAAAGGCTGTCGGCATCCTCTGCATTTCTACTTTTGCCGCCTAAAGGGTAGGGGGGTAAGCCAAGGCAGATTGTCCTTTTCAGTCCCCTACGTGACTCCATCAACAAAACCGTAATAGTTTGGAGCTTTTCTAACAGTGGCCAATAGTGTGGGGTAGGCTTATTCATTTTCTTCAAGAATGGTGCTCATGTACTCCTATGTTTGGTCCTTTACAGGACCTTACCGTCATTATTTCATGCTGTTCCTGCCACCAAACAATGCTCCTCCTTTGTCAATGCTTCTTCTGGACCCTGTTATACATGGAGATTGATCATTTGCTTTCCAAGCAGCAACAGTTTGAGAGTTGTGAAGGGGATAGTATTCTAGGCATTTTTGAGTCCCAAGAAGGCTGAGGTCTTTGAGCCATCTTGGACATCCAGTTGCTAAAGATTTTAGAGCATTCAACACATAATCAGAACATCATTTTCCAAAATGGAAGGGAGTAATTCCCAATTCCAGCTCACTGAGGGTGTCCCAAGTACGGAATTCCCATCCAGAACTCCTCCACCTATGGTCAGGTAAAGGTAGTTATTGTGATTTGACTTTACGGCCATTGTATCTTTGAACAGAGGGGGAAACCAAAGTAGTAAGTACAGTCAGCCCACAAACCCCAATTCCCCAAAATACCATGTAATCTGGGACTAACTACTAACACTTGTGATCCGGGTGCAGTTGTCCAGCAGGTAGAGAGGTCATTTTTTGTGTCTGTTTTTGGTCTGGTTAGCAGTGGTTCCAATCTTTTGAAGAAGGTAGTTGCATAGATCCATTAGCTTAACAGGACAAACAGCATTGAATGAAGATACTATGACTCCCACAACAGCAGACTGCCAGCAAAAGGCACTACTGTGTGTTCCCGGTCAGGCTCAGATCTTGTAGGCATTTGAAGACAGGCTGCCTTCTCATTGGCGAGCAGCTGCTCAAGGCATCGCGGATCCTGTGCTACCTAGAAGAGATCTGCTAGGTGTCGGGATTCTGGGCAAGAATGTGTCTGACAGTGATCATGCATCTTAAATGAAGGTCAGCCCCTGTTGGGAAGGATTTCTCTTTTAGCACATTTCCCTCCATATTTCTATGGACCCCAAACGTTTTGCTTTTGTTTTTGAACTTATCCTGACATTTACAGGGAAGTGAAGCCTTCAGCTACACTCCCCTGGCCTTTTACTCATTTTGTTATGGGGAAACTGATCAGTCCTTCAGTTTCCTTTTGTTGTCTTACATTTTACCTTTTTGGTATTTTTTTTTTACAGTGCACACTATCTTACACAGTATCTTACAATGCAGTGCAGTGGGATTTTTGGTTACTTTTTTAATGTGCCTTAAAACAAGCCAGTAGCAGAAATTATATTTGTAAAATGTTTTCTTTTTTTCTAGTGTCCACATTCGCGCTGCCACGTATTGCTTCTACGAATGACTGGTGCCCTTAAATGGCCACGCCACTAGATTTCCGCTTGTCCTTTGGACATATTTTAGTTTGACCATCTTCCTGCCCAGCCAATTCAGGAAATCCCATATAAGGTCATGCACTTGCCTGGGAAAGCTGCAGCTTTTCGCGGGCTAGTGATGCCTTTGTGTGTTTAGTCTGTTAAGTGGGTGGGACTGTCTGGTCCCATTCCACATCTGTGGTGCCAGAAAGTCTGGGTGTCGGGGCAATAGTTGTCCCTGATTAACTAATGGCTGTTTGCATGGTGCAGATCCATACCATAGTTGGGCTTGGACTTGCTTCCAGGCTGGATATTGGACTGCTGTAGCCATTTCTTCAGATCAGCGTTGGATCCAATAATCCCTCGTAGCAGAACATCCCTCGCTGCGTCTTTCCTTGTTGGACTACCTGATCTGCGGAGGCTCTGTGTGGTGCTTCAACCCCTGGACTGGTGGGAACAACCAGTCTCCACGTGTTCTCGAGGATCCAGCCATCCTGTGCATTTCGGAAGTTTCCCTGGGCCACCCGGTAGACTATCCAGCTCTACAGACCGCTTCCTCGTTAGAACAGATGCCGTTCTGTGTTTGTAGCTGGAACTTTGGTAGTTGCCGGTGTGTGGTACAAGTCTCCTTCCTGATGAATTTCAGCCTCTCTGCTTCAAGGGATCCTGCTCTGGAAGGACTTCTACAACCGTGACTGGAAGGATGCATGCCGTCTATGTGCAGTGGCCATCGCTGGAACTCTCCTTCACCCGCCATGTGAAGTGTACTGAAGAGTTCTGCATCAATGCATTCAGCATTTTTCGATCGCCATGGGTTGCACTGTGCTCCTGGACCCGACCGGAAGAATTCTTGCATCAGCAGCTCCTGGCTACACCTCTCCAAAACCAACAGCGAGAAAACCAACCTCCAGCCCCCAGTGTAACCATCCACTCATCTGGGAAAAATTGGAGTCAGAGGGATAAGAAACGCAAAGCATTTGTCTCACCTGTCCTCCATAGGATAACATTGAGAACAAATCTCTCTTTATCATTCCATTCCACAGCTTTTTGGTCATCGCACCTGAGCAGTAAAACCTGAAAGATGAGAACACATTTTACTTATCTAGTAACTTTTGTTGCATCTCTTCTTTTGAAGAGTCGCCATCACAAGAACTCTTCCTACACCAGGCCTTTTTTCTGATGAGAAGCTTTGTGACTCTTGGACACAAAGCCTCACTCTTCATAGGGATTGGCCTTCTAAAGTTAGGGTATATTTCTTGCGAATTGTTTCCATCCTACTGCATCACTTCTTTTTGTTGAATAAGTTATTCAATGCATTCATAAGAACCTTTGGAGACTGTATATATGTTTATGATTGAGTGTTGCATAATAGTATCACCTGCTTGTTTCATTGTTTAGTGCGTGTTTCAGGCCTAAAATAAATATTGTATTTTTATACATTCATGTTTAAATTGAATTGTTTGCGTCACTGTGTGAACTCATTGTAGATCCCTGACCCCACTCAGACTCTCCTGAGAATAGTATTGACTCCTGGCCAATGCTACCTTGATTTGGTTTTAGCTAACCTAGCAGAGTTCCCGTGTTCACTATAACTAGGCTTCCTAAAATCTGTCCGTTAGGCCAGATTCTAAAAATCCATCTTGGCAAGTTTAAGAAAGATTTTCTATAGCAGTTTTCCCTCTATTGATATCAATTGAACCCCTGGCTTTTGCTAATTGATTACTGTTAAAAGCAAGTAACGCCATTTTGCTTTCTTATCTTGCTTAGCTTATCTGTTTTGGAGGCACTGATCAGTCAGCCTCTCGGTCTAACAGCACAGGGAGGTAAGGGGGGGGGGCTGTCTCCCTTTATTTCATTCCTTGTTGTTTTTAAGATATGCATCACCTTAAAGTGAAGTTGGGCAGGGGTACGTTGTAACCCTTTTTCTTTTAGTAACATTTTTGGTTTGGGTCTTGCAAGACTGGCTAGTGGCAGTGGATATTTTTCAATAGTGTTTTTCTTTTTTCACATGTGCACTTATACATTTTACGCATAATGCCTTTTTGAGTACTATATACTCAAAATTCCTGTCCACACATTTTTCCGCCCTGTCTTTTGGCCATCTTGTCCTCTGGCCTTCCTCCTTACTCTGGTCAGAAAATCTATATATATTTTTGTGAAAGTGTGTTTGTATGTTCGGGGTTGGCTCCACCCCCATAAAAGTTGGTGGGCTGAAATGTTGGTTCAAGGTCGGCATATCAGTCTGGGGTGTACTGGCGATAGTGAAATTTGACCAACCCCACCCATTCGCTCTGCACAGGGTGGTGTCCCGCCCTGTGCTATCAGTATAGGTGATTTCGGGAGATTGCTGATTTTGCGATTGTCGGTTTCAGCCCCACAACAGTTGGTGGACTGAAATTTTGACCCGAGGTCAGCATACCAGTCTGGGGTATACTGTTGATACTGAAATATGATCAACCCCACCTATTTGCCCTGCGCAGTGCAAGCTCTGGCAATGTGCTATCGGTATAGGCGATTTCTGGAGATTGCATAGTTTGTGACTTTAAAAAAAACAAATAGGAACTTGGGACACAATATTACATACACAAGGCTATAGCAGACTCCCACGTGCATGTCAGCTACAGACCCGAGTAACAACAGGGGTATGGCTAGTACCATGTAAGGCAAGCCCTCTGCCGGTCATAGCAGCATTCTGCATCTGGCCAGATGTGTGAGCTGGCACTGTCTGGTCCTAATCGCACCCAGACAAGGGTGTTGCTGGAAGGATGAGGGGCAAAACGCTGTCAAGGATTGCACAGCCCTCATCAGTTTAAATGGTGCAGATTTTTTTGTTTTGGAGGGCTATGGTTATGGGCAACCCTGGCTGAAATCTAGGATAAGAGGAAGATTCCTGTAGCCATTCTTCAGATCGTCGTTGGAGCCAAGACTACTATGAAGAGTTGCAGACAGCTGAAAACCCATGGGCGGCTATTGAATTCAAGCATTGCTTCCAGCCCAGTCCCAGTAAAGCCCTGTTCCTCTGGTTTGATCTTGTGAAGACCTTTGGGCAATGCCATAACCTTTGGGCTAGTGGGACCATTTAGCCTCACACCCTGCATGCTGGTCCTGCTCTAGGGAGCCTTCAGAAGTGACCCAGAACTGTCCTGTGGGCTGACCAGCTCCATCCAGGGCCTCTGCTGTACACCGGTCACCATTCCGAGCTTCGCATTGGATTTCTACAGGTCTCCAGCTTGTGGGTCCAAAGCAATACTCTTGCAGTTGCTGCTCCCCAAATCAGAGTGGCTTTACAGGAGCATTTGTTTGTGCTCGCCATGCAAGTCGCCTGCTTCTGCTTGAGTGCAATCATTGTCACTACTGCCTGCTTTGGTCATGTCCTGGAGATCTTCTGTCATCGTGAGAGTTGAGGTGGTCTAGCTTTTGTGGTGCCTGTGTCGTCCAGCATTAGAAACCATCTCACTAGAGCTTGGAACCGCCACTTAGCCGGTCCCAATGTGGACGCTCGAAGTGACCACTGCATATGTATCCCCTGGGCTCCATGAAACTAGACCTTCAATAGAAGTAAGTATATCTAGTTAATCTAGGAACCCTAGCAGTGGTTCCTACCTGATTCTAAATAAGGGGGTTGAGCCTGCATAGCTGTTTCCCTCCAGTGGGTTGCCTTGGTGCAAAATCCTGACCCTGCCTCTATGTTGCCTTCTCACCTTCTCACAATTGGCAGAGTTCTATCCAAGGCCTCCCCAGGATTCCCATTGCATGATGGGATTCTTGGATGACCCCTAAACTCGGTTACTTACCTTTTTGTTTCTGAATTCTTGGAACATCCTTACCAACTTATTGACTTAACCAAAATGTATTTCTCCTACAAAAACCACCTTATTCTCAGTAAAGTTTTCTCCTTGGAATTAAAAAACACCTTGCTCTCAGTAAAGTTTTCTCCTTGGAATTAGTGACTCTGAAGGGCACTAGGCCCACTCACTTTAGCAAGGAAGGATTTTTGAAGTGGTAGGGGCCTTGTTTTTATAATGCAAGGTAACTGTGTTGCATGTACAGTTTCTTACCTCTGTTATTGAACTTTTAGCTTTTTTTACTTACTTTACTATACATAATCTGCATATGGTTCTTGCTTGCTTGTTTCGAACCTTGTCCTGACTTTCTGGTGGTCAGTAACGCCTTCTGCTTTACTTTCCTTCTCATTTTTATGGGGAAGCTGACTAGTGCCTACGACTAAACCACAATATGCCCTAAGACTGTCAATACTGAGATCCTGTGTCTCTCTTTATGGATTCTGGTATTTTTACATTTACGCACATCACCTTACATTTAAAGCACAGTTTGAATACTTTGTATCCTTATAACTTTTCATAATGGCTTTTGGGTTACTTTGACAAAGTGCCTAAGACAAGCTGGTGGCAGGTGTGATATTTTTAAATTGTACTTGTTCCCCCCACCCCCTGTTTTTGTGATATTTCTCTCATGCACTTTCGCATTTACTGCAAATGGCTACAAAAGGTGGCTAGCACCCTAAAATGGCTTTTCTTTGGCCTTTTCCTGCCTTGTCAAGTAAAAAAATGCCTTGTATGTAAATCTTTTACCTGGGGAAAGCTGTGCAAGAGGAGGGGACTAGGACTGTCTTGTCCAAGACCACATCCTCTGGCACCCAAAGGAATGTTGCTGGACGAATGTAATGACCAGTGGTGCCCACGATTGGACATCCTGGGCCGTTTGAATGTTGCAGTTCCTTAACTTTGGGGGGCTTTGGTTTGCTCCCAGCATGAATCCTGGATAAAAGGAGGGTCCCTGTGACTGTTTGTAGGATCATCATTGGAACCAAGACTTCTACGAAGAAGAGGACGGTATAACTTTCTGTTATTGACAGGCTTTCGAACGCCTGCTGTTTCAACGTGGAAAGAATAGCAAAAAGTTTTTTTCGGTGGGGGGTGGGAAAGGGCAGATAAGGGGTTGGGAACAGTTAAAAAGGGGTGGGGATGGGGGGTAGGACCCCCCTAAAAAAAAAAGATTAGATGAAAGTTTTCGTTATTCTTTCCACGTTGAATCAGCAGGTGTTAGAAAGCCTGTCGATGAAAGAACATGGAACCCCGAGGACAACCCTTGCAGCTGACCAACGTCAACTCCACTGATTGGCCCATCGAAGCCCTGCTCCTCTGCTTGAACTCCAAAGGCCCTTGCTGGAGCTTCGGCCGTTGGACCTCTAGAAAGACCAGTATCGACCCCTGCTCTCGAGGATACTTACCTTCTGAGCCCTTGTAAGTGGCCCTGGACCACCCGGTGGACTGAAAAGCTCTCCCCTGGGCAATCTCGTTGTAGCTGTCATTTCAAGATGACCCTTGGAACTTTGCAGATCTTCAGTTTATGCTACAAGTCACCTTTTCACACATTTTCATCCATCTGACTTCAAGGGAAGTTGAGCTGGGGCTGCTTTGTGATTGCCTGCTGCTGCCTGACCATGGTAACATTTGTTGGAACACTCCTTCAATCCTGGAGGTGTCCTTCCGGGAGTCTGCTCCGCAGAAGTTTTCGTGTTTCTTAGCTTTCAGTCTTCTTCTGGAATCTGACTAGAAATGTTTGCTATGCAATGCAACACTCCCAACATGGAAAGTGACCTCTGCACCTGCAACCCCTGGATCTTCCTCACCCGAACCAAACGCAGAAGATTGTGTCCCCAGCGGATTCCCAGAAGACCTGCAGTGGTATCTAGAAGAATCTGCCACAAGTTAACATGCCTGTTTCTGCTCCCATGCCCTGTGCTCCGTAGGGTAACATTGGGTGTAAGGTCCTGACCCTAACTCGGTCTGACCTCCAGTGGTGGGGCGGCCTGAGTTAAGCATCCTTTCCTAGGCCTATCCTGGTTTTTAGGATTGAGCTGAGCACTTACCTGAACCTTACTAAATACTCACCTAACTTTGAAAACTTTCTAAACACACCGCCACAGCCCACTGTATGTATCATTTTGAAATAGTCACCTGAAGTAGCTATACTTTGTAACTTGTGACTTTTTGCCCAAGGCCGCTTACCATTTTCGGGTTGGACTAAAGTAAGAATGAGGGGAATGTTCTTGTGTGTGTGTTCTGCCGGTTTGTCCTTGCATCTTACAACTCGCCTTTATTGCACTGATAATTGGTGCATATGCAATTCTACTCTGCAAATGGTGAACGTGTATATATGTGTTAGGCAAAAACCTGTGCAGTTCCCTCTGGGACCACTGCAAAAGATTTAGGACTACAGGTGTTTGGCAGTAAACCCACTTGGTAGCAGTCTGTACCACACAGATTCACTTGGTAGCTGTGGGTGAGCAGTCAGACTTCCCTCAAGAAGAGTTAGGCAGTATACAGAGTATTCACAATAGGTCAAGAGAACATAGTAGAACAAGTAAACACTGACCAGGGCTTGGTGTAAAAGAGATATAATTATTTATTTAAAACCAAATCTAGAAAAACACACAGGCACTAATAGTAAGCAATTCAAAAACACGGTCACTAAAAGATATACACTCCCTTAAAAGAATATTAGACAAGTCTTAAGTAAAGCCCCACTTATTTTCAGACAGCGGTGAGCGCTTAATGTAAATGGCACTCTTAATAGTTCGTTTTAAAAAGGGAGAGAAGAGCAGAGAACAAGTTGAAACAGATCCCAACACTTTTATCAGAACATAACAAGAGAGGAAGGCAAAGTAAAACCGTGAAGTTAGAGTTCAACAGTCCGGATCCACTTTCAGAGGATCCAAACGAAATGTGTGCAAGGTCACACGGTTGCAGTGCACAAAAGTCTTGTAAAGGTTCAAAAAGGAGTTGGACCAAAGAAAGGGACCAGTTAGAGGATCAAGGCGGCCAGCCCAGTCCAAAAGGTTAAGGAGTTATTATTACCTTGTTGCAATCTTTAGAAAGGGAGGCCTGGCGGACACGGTACTTTAAAGTGGTGAGAACGCTCCAGCGGGGGCAGTTGTTCCTGGCAGCGGATGCAAGTTGGTGCTTCGTCCGGGGGAAGAGAGGATCTCGTCGTGGAGGAAGACAGGAGTCTGTTGCACTGCCAGGGAAGAAACCAGCTCCGGAGTTTCTCAGGTACAAGGAGCGGTCCGATGATTCGCAGTTCAGTGGTGAGTGGCTATCCGGCTGCCGGGGTGCTTGGCATGGGCAGTTCGACCACAAACCGGGCTGGGGTGCGAAGAAAGAAAGAGAAAGAAAGGTAAACTGGTTGTCCCCACCAGTCAGGGGAAGAAGCATCTCCAGCCGGGGGATCTTCTCTGTCGTCGGGAAGTGGTGAGTCGGTTCTGCAGGGCTCCACCGGTGGTGTCGGCGTGGTAGGTCGGCTCAGCTTCTCCCTCGTCGGATTCTCAGGTCCTGTGGCGACTTCTGAAGTTCCAGTCCCCAAAGTCCTGCTTTTATGCAGAAAACCCCCATTCACTCAGCCTAGCTGTCACTCAAACATGCTAAGTGGTGAGCCGGCCGGCTCACCACTTGGACCAATCACACAAGAGTGCGACCTGAGTTACCAAGGTAACTCAGTCCAAGGTGCCTAAACCCCCTCCCATGCCCCCTGTGGTACCCAGACAGAGTGGCACCACTTTTGGAGGCTTCCTTGGAGAAGCCTGCGAAAAAGTGGAACAAAGGGCTCGACTTGGGTTGGAGTCACAGAAGAGAACACGAACACCATTTTAGAATCGAGTCTTGGCAAAAAAATACCAACCGGAGAATTAATATTAATTAAATAAACCGGCGGTATGTTCGAGGCTATGAGAATTAAATAATTAAAGTTGGTAGCCTCGAACAATGGGAAAATCCCATAGGAAAATATTTGCGGTCGAATATAAAAAGTAGTTTCCACTGCCACCAGCCAAAACTCGATCAGGGCGGACGGAGACGTGCCCCCTCGACTAACAGACCCGGGGCAATCGATTTGCCCCGACCAGTACATCCACAATATGATGGTTTGTACTGGTTTCTGTTAATAATTTGGGACTAGTAAAGCCAATGGTGACTTTACATGCCCTGGGAGACAGTAGTCAGTCCCAGGGTATGGAGTCTATGGTGGGGTGTCACTATGACACCCCTGTGTTACTGCACGGAAGGTGCTGTGTAACACACATAGGAAAAACACATGAGACCCTATGGAGTAAAGGACCCCATAGCCCATAAAACACATTACCAGTCAAAGGAATACCATAAATCATGTCCAAGAGTGGGAGAAAAAGAGTCTCACTCTTGGCAGGAGGAAAAAAACAAACTCCAGAAATCCAGCAAAGCTGCTGGGGGACTCACTAGGTTAGGAAATTCAGCCTAAAGAGAGAATTCTCCCTAACAATATGTTTGTAAGGTTTTGTGTGGCAAGACTTGCCTGCGATTTGGGCAAAGTGGTGAGGGTCTTCACAGACAATACCACCACAATATTTTACATACGGAAGCAGAGAGGGGCACCATATCCCCGGAACTCTCCAGGGAGGTGCAGGACTTGTGGCACTAGCCATCGCCTAGGGGATGTTCCTCATTCCATTCCACCTGGCAGGCGTAAAGAACACTGTTGCATACTCTCTCAGCAGAGAGCTACACTCTTGCCACGAGTGGGAGCTTCGGCAGGACCAAGTGGACAACCTGTTTGACAAATGGGGCAATCCCCAGTTCTAGCTATTAGCGAAGGCAACGAACACCAAGTGCCGGAGATTCGCAAGCAGGTTTCCCCAGCCGGGGAGCATGGGGGGACGTATTCTTATTCACATGGGATGGCCTGTTTCTCTATGCGTTCACCCCGTTGCAGTTGCTGCTTCGAGTCATCAATCAACTCAGACGGTGCCGGTGCAGGATGATCGTCGCACCAGCGTGGCCAAGGCAGATCTGGTACCCGGGCCTTCTCAGCATGTCAGCGGCCCCTCCAGTGAAGCTGCCAGTGGTTGCAGATCTTCTCGCCAGGGAAGGATGCGCAATTCTGCACCACGACCCAGAATTACTGCACCTGAAGGCCTGGCTCCTACAGCATAGAATTTGTGGGTTACGATCTAAGAGCGGACTGCTAGGAGGTTCTCGCCAAGGCCAGGCGTCCTCTACTTTGAATGTGGTACTTACTAGGATGGGAGCTCAGTTTGAGTCTCTGCATTCTGTCCCACTCAAGTTTGTCATGGAAGACTGCTTTTCTCGTGGCCATCACCTCTGCACGACGAGTGGGTGAGATCCAGGCCCTATCCTGTAAACAACTTTACTTGACTTTCCAAGAGACGAGGGTGGTGCTGCGGACGCACCCCTCCTTCATGCCCAAAGTGCTGTCGGTCTTTCATCTAAACCAGCCCTTGGTGTTACCTGTGTTTATTCCAACGCCTTCGTGGCAGGCTGACAGGACTTTACCCTCGCTGGATGTGGCAAGTGCGCAGAAGTTTTATGTGGCCGCATGAAGAGTTTCCGGAAAACTTCTCTGCTTTTCCTGAACTTTGGTTCTGTGAACCATGGGAAGGCCCTGTCCAAGTTTTCCATTTCCAGGTGGCTCTCCGGCTGTATCATTCACTGTCACTGGTTGGCAAACTGACCGCTGCCTGGCCGTCCTAGAGCCCATTCTACCAGAGCGATTGCTGCTACTACAGAGTTTCTGTCTGTTGTGCCCCTGCTGGACATCTGCAGGGCTGCTACGTGGAGGTCGACATATACCTTCACGAGATTCTACTGCGTCAATAAGGATTCCAGGGAGGAGTCCAGAGTTGACCAAGCAGTGCTGCGCAACCTGTTCGCTTGAAGGTGAGCCTGGTGAGGTGGTAAGAGATTGCTTCCGTTGAGCCTTGCCACCTCCCGTGGCTGTGCATCTATATACTGCTATGTATTCTTTATTTATGAGCATGTGAATCCATGCCAGACCCCATACTGGAGAAGAAACAAGTTACTTACCTGTAACTGTTGTTCTCCAGCATGGGTCTGGCATGGATTCCCATACGAACCCTCTCGTCTGCCCCTCTGCAGCTCTTCTCTTGGTCCTACTGCCACTTGACGTGCTACCAAATCTGAAGATGGCTACCAGAGGAGGGGCATAGGTAGAAGGCATTCATTGGCTGGGGGCAGTATGACCCAGAGCTCAGTGATTGGTTTATAGGAGAAAGAGAGTTTAGAAACAGAACTGAAACTGTTCTTTCTTTCACAGAGGATTCCCAGCCTGATAACGGGGAATATTCATGAGCATGTGAATCCATGCCAGACCCATGCTGGAGAACAACAGTTACAGGTAAGTAATTTATTCCTTGCATGCCTTGTCTGCAAGGTTGGTGGCTCTGTCTCTCACCTGTGCCACTATCTACAGGCCCCCTGGCCCTATTTCTCTCTTCCTCTCCGAATGAGCCGACTCTACATCCTCTCTTCTGACTTCTTCCTCTAAAATCCTCCTCTTTGGTGACTTCAATATCCACTCTGACTCCTCTGTCCATGCCTCCACACTCTTCTGTGATCTCTGCACCTTTCTCTCCCTCACTATACTTCCCTCCGGCCCTACCCACTCTGCCTGACAAATTCTTGATGCCTTCATCCCAGCTGATCTTCCCTCTCACTACCCCTCTGTCCTGGTCTGATCATTCCCTCCTCTTTCCACTTTGTTCCCCCTGACCGAGCCTCCCCCAGCACTGCCAGCCTCCTTCGCAGTCATCTGTCCAATGAAAAGAGTGTTAGTTGCTGCGTTTGCCTCCACCTTTACCCACCTCTTCCACCACCTCCTCCCCCTTTGACTGTCCTTTCCAATCTTCATCTTGCTATTACTTACTCTCCAGACATTCTTGGCCCTGTCATGATGATCCGCCTGAAACCTGCCTCCAAGTGCTACCACGGATATGACTCTGAAATAGCTGCTCTGAAATGAAAGTGTAGATTAGCTAACTTAGTCTCTGGCTCTTTCCCTTCCTCTCTCAAGCTCTCCCTTGTGTACCCCCTTTTATAAAAGCCTTCTGCCGACCCCCTCCAGTCCAGCAAACTATTGCCCCATTTCTACTACGCCCTTCCTTGGGGAAACTCCTGGAGAAGTTGGTCTTCCCCCAACCAACCCAACATACAGCTTGATGGTTGTTTCCATGACCAATCTGGATTCCGAGCATCCAGAGGCATGGGAACTGCTCTTCTGAACACCTATGAAGAACTGCTGGCAAATCCTTACTCTAACTCTCCCACTGTTCTCATTTTCCTCAATCTTTCACCTTTGACACAGTCAACCACTCTGTCCTCATAAAGCGGCTCCATGATACCTTGGTATTTCAGACCAGGCAATTGATTGGTTGGCCTCCTTCCTCACTGACTGTACCTATCAAGTGCTAATGGGTTCCTTAACCACCACCACCACTCTCTCTACATGTGGTGTTCCTGGTATTGGCATAATTGACCTAAAACATTTGATCACATTTTTTTTAATTAAATATATATATGGGGTGGGTAAGGGTATAGATTAGTTTGAGGGAGAAGTGTGGGGGAGGGGTTCCAGTTTCACCTTTGCCTCTCTAGAGGCATTCTCCCTTTCCTCACCTTCCCCCAGAAGCTCAATGTCTCAAGAGCACAGGTCCTCTCAAAGCTGGATTATTGCAACAGTCTCTTTCTCAACCAGCCTC
This sequence comes from Ambystoma mexicanum, assembly GCF_040938575.1. Lineage (NCBI taxonomy): Eukaryota > Metazoa > Chordata > Amphibia > Caudata > Ambystomatidae > Ambystoma > Ambystoma mexicanum. The sequence goes on along the minus strand of NC_090936.1, from coordinate 427,668,087 downwards.
TTACTTCCCTCCGCCCTTTTCAACTAATGCAGAAAAGGACTGCAAGACTTATCATTGGCCTCAAGCCCAGGGACCGTATCGCTCCTGCCCTAAAATCTCTCCACTGGCTCCTGGTTGCTCCAAGGATCAAATTCAAGAACCTCTGTATCATCCACAAGGCTTTCTGGGGCTTGGGACCACGCTCTGCAGCTCTCTCTCTCTCTCTCTCTCTCTCTCTCTCTCTCTCTAAATACTCTCCTTCTAGATCCCTTCGATCTTCCTGCTCTAAATCTCTGCTGGTCAAACGCTTCTCCAAATAGAGAGCTGGGGGCAAATCTCTCTAGTCGGCTGGCTCCCTCCTCTGGAACAGTTTCCCTCTCTCTTTCTCTCTCTCCGTCTTGAACCGGATACCCTCAAGTTTCGCAAACAACTCAAGTCCTTTCTTCTCCTCCTCGCCTCTCTCCCTCCTGTGTTAACCATCCCCACTCCCTTTGAGATTGGCAGCCTGGTCCCTCCAGAGTCCGATATCGTACTGGCCTTCTGTCCAGTCACCACCAGCATCCCCCACCTGCACTGCCATCTGGGCCCCTACCTACCGGTCGGGTGGTCTGTCTCAGCCATGCACTTACATGATGGGCGTTAGACCTCCCCTTGCATAGGATATCTCTGCCAATGCACTTACCTGTTGTCCCCCCAACTGGCACCTCTGGCACTGTCCGCCCATATTAAATAAATAAAATAAGTAACTGTAACAGAAAAGGTACAGCAACAGTGAGAAAGGGGGTACGATGTATCTCCTCAGCACTCCACATAAGGTGGGGGGTGCTGATCTCACTATGGGGATTGTAGAAGGGATAGCAAGTATCATTCTAACCTTGGTAACAGTAGTTCACACAAGGAACCCATGTGAAAATAAAATGGGGAGCCCTAGGGGCACCCCAGCAACAATGCACAGAAAGTGCTGTGTGCTGCAATAGGAAAATGCAGATGCCCAAACAGTTATAGGAAAGCATTTTTCCAAAAGTAAAGTATGTAGAGTCATACAAGGACACTCATGAAATGAGTAAAAGAAAGGGTGAGTGGAGGAAAAGATTCCCAGTCACTCAAAGACACAGAAAAAGTGCTGGGCATCTCGCAGGTGAGGGAGATTTAGCATAATTAATGAAAATCTAAACTAACATTGCTACATTTGTTTAGTGCTGGAAGCTCGGTTGCGCATGAGTTCGCTTCAGTGGGTTCTCCCTTGTCAGTGTTCTTAGTTTTAAAGGAACATGTCAAACCTTTTGCAGGCCTTGAGCAAGGTTTCTTGAGACTGCACGCATCAGTCCTTCTGAGACAACCTATTTGTGTGAGGGGGGTTGCTTCAGCCTCAACTGAACGTGGTGTGATGAATCCTGGGATCACGTTGCTTCTCCCAATGGGGGAGCCCGTCCCTATGAGGCAGGGGAGGGGAGGACGCTACCGTATATTCCCTGTAGGAGTGGTAAAATGCAGGAGGCCCTCACACAGAAGGACTTCCCTCACGGGGATGGTGACTCCCGTTCCAATGTGGAACTCCCAAACCCTCTTACTTCGAGTCCTCAAAATCCTTAAGGTCTGGAAGAAAAGCTGCTGATACTACAACTGTATGTAATTGTGATACTTCCTTTCTTCCTATAAAACCTAATTATTGGTCTTATCGAAATACTGTGGAAAAAGATTATTACAGGAGTTATACAAACTACTCTTTCATATGACTTGCAACGTACTGAGAAGAAGTGGTCCTGAGAAGGCCTGACGAGTGCATCATTGATAAAGACAAGTGTTAGGGGTTAGAAATGTGAGGCGGACAACTTTGTAGAGGTTTTTCAAGATGTAATTTTATTAACTCAAAAGAGGTTTTTACAAACACCTCACTAACCCTGACTAAAGGAAACACTTGTCTACAGGCGCGTTATAAATGCCATATCATATAACAAAATGAATCTGCCCCTCACACTTACACATACAACAAACTTAATAAGGTAATGAATGTCAATTCAAATATAGCAAAAATAAGTTATGTTCCATATAAACCTTATGACTGTTTCCACTTGGGACCGGTTTACGTTCCCCTCCCCCAGATTCGAACTGGATTTTCAACCAATAGTTGAAAATAGGAAAGTTCCATCTTAAAATTAAGTTCTAATGATACATTTCTTCTTCCTCCAGAAAGTCTCTGCCTTGGATTTGATGAACAGTTCAAAATATTCAAAAAGTCTTTATCGCTCCTCTGGTAGCAGAGAGTACAACACAACTTCTTCTTAGAAAACCAGAATACTTCCACGGCTCGTCCATATCAACAACATCCTTTGTCCAGATTATTTCCACAGCAGTTCACTATATACTTTAGTGGTCTTGCCACTTCTTCACGGTCTTTAACTACACATAGTACTTCAATGACTTATACTTGGTCCACTCACCTGCCAGGTCTACCACTTCAAAGTCCCTACCCTGGTATACTTACTTGCCTGCCAGGACCAATAAAAACCTAAAACACTACTTTAAGTACTTATGCGGTATAGTTTACTTCAAACAACTTAGAAAAGTCTCTTGACTTTCCACAACATCAGTTTTGACGACTTCTTCTGGGAAGACATGAAACGCATTGGTGCTGTTGGTTCCACACTTGTGATTGCCACATTCAATGCAGGTTATGCTCCTCTCTTCCTGAATACTTTCTATCAGGATGGCCGCTCTCCTGCCACTCTTGTTTTCCCACTCTTATATTAACCAAATTCTGATAATGGCTTTTTCTCACTCTGGAAATGGTGTTTACTTAATTGCCCTCTTTTGACTTTTGCAATAACTGAGCTATACAAATATTATATCTTCTCTCTTGTCTGTTCCCAAAGTTATTATTCTGCCACTTCAAGTTCTTTACATCAGTTCGGTATTCAAAAGTAATTGATTTGGCCAGTGGGAGATCACGGAGCGTTCTGGGGTCACATAATGTAACTGAAGTCACTGGGTATCGCATACGTCTGCCCACTCTGCTGTCTCTGGGTATTCTGCTTTCTCTGCTGCGCTCTGCCGGTAAACTGCTTCTTTCTACTTCGGTTCTGGACTCTGGAGAGCTACATATCTCAGTATTATTTTCTGTTTTGTTTATTTAGAACAGCTTTCCGTGGAGAACGCCATTTTTGTTCTGTTACCTTGGCTGGATACACGCATCCCATCCGCTACCAGCGGTGGTTACCCCATGAATCTTGCATTATAGAGCAACACCAGTTGAGTATATGGGTACAAGCTCTATGTTTATAGCTGCAGCATTGGTGGTCTTTAATATAGACAACCCGTTTACTGGCATAGTACTAATAATGTTCTATCATTAGTGTTATTTTACTTAAATGTTCATCTTACTCAGGCTTTATTGCTATTGACCTTTATCCAAGCTTCCCCTCACCTTTCAATCAACTAGGTATGTCTCTGGTTGCTTTGGATTCTTTTAAATAATTCACTTCATACTTTTTTCCTAATTCATAGGGTGACTTGTTAGATTACTCCTGCGCTTTCTATTCTTAACCACTTTTCGGAAGGCCGCACCAGGCCTATGTCCTAACAGTAGGGCGAGTGGGGGAGGGGTGGTCATTGTAGAATGCATTTTCCACTCTTTTCCCCATACTCGCCTGGCTTCAATTCCCCTTAAACATAGAGGATACCCCATTTAAATGATGCCCCACGTGCAATAAAAAATTCCTGTGGCTAGACAAGCACCGGGTGTGCAATTTGTGTCTAGCGCGCGCAATCACAACGAGGGGCATTGTCGAGCTTGCAAGCTCTTCAAACCAAAAATTATTCGAGACCGGAGGACTAAACGCTGGTCCCAACACACCGTGCAGGCCGAGGCCGCCATGGACATGGATGGAGCCTCCAGTGATGGCAGTGTCGCGGTCTTTACAGACAGCGAAGGCGACAGGAAATGGTTAGGTTCCCAAGTGCAGGCCCCTGACCCCAAGAGACAGGCCGGCGGCTGTTATGGGGACAACACTACCACAACACCAAACACTAAACACACATCCCGGGGCAGGGAATCAACAGTCGACCAAACGCGCACACACTGTGTCGTCAAGAGGGAGATCTACAGAATCCCTGTCCTGTGGGCAATGGAGGTCCCGATAGCCCCATGACAAGCCTTACAGGTCTAAAGATGAGCAAAACGCTGTCCCCAAAACATTGAGCTAATGTCAGGAGACGAGGCTGCGGTCCGCCGCACGGTCGTAAGTAGACCTCACACGTCAGAAAAATTACTGTAAGCTCCAAAACCCCTAGTTTATCACATCGAATGAAAAAACTTATCCCTCGGAGCCTGATAAAATCCAAAAACTCCAAGAAACACTCCTCCAAGAGCCCCAATCATAAAGATAAACCTAATAAGGACAAGTCTAGCCCTACTCATAGAGAGAAACACTCTGTCCCACAGGAGGAAGGTTGCTTGGCAGAAGCCCTAAAGAACAAGGGCCAGCCTCAGACTTCGGCTCAGCCTACACACCTAGGACAAGACTCTACCCCTCAGTACCCTGGTGTCATTCCCAGTTCAGCCACATGGACTGCGGAAGACATAGACAGGGTCATGACTAGGACCTTTATGGCGAATTTCTTCGAAAAAACCCACAGGCATACCAGAATTTTCAGAGCACGCCTCCTACAGCTGAGGCTTCCACCTCCCAGCCCCCAGCTAAGAAAGCTCGACCGGATACTCTGCCTATTCCAAGTCCAGCCCAACCAATACAAGGTGATCTTTATGATGTTCACACAGACACAGATGATAATGAGACCTATCAAGAGACTGATCGTTATTACGATGAGGAGGAGGTGTATAACCTTGCCTCACCAATTCAGCAGGATACACCAGTGGACAATCGGCCTCTCCATAATAACATGTTAATCAAGGCAGCTGAACACTTTGGTATACAAACCCAAGAAACTCAGCTAGACAAGGACTTTGTAAAAGATATGTTGGGGGACAAGAAGGCCGCCACCCAATTCGTCCCTATTCTACAATCTGTCCAAAGAAGGATTGAACCTTCCATGGAGACACCAAACCATACACGGGCAGTCAACCCGCGGGTTGAAAAACTTTTCCGCCCAGCGCCATCTGACCCACTCTATCAGGGGCCAGCTCAAGCCAGATTTGCTTGTGGTTACCACAACCCGTAAAAGGGCAGGGACATTGTTAGCCTCTTCGGAGGTACCCCCAGATAAGGAGAGCAAAAAACTCTACACAATGGGGAGAAAGGTAGCGACTTCGGCAGCTTTCCAATCAAGGATTGCCAATAATTCAACGCTGTTGGCAAGTTAGAATTGCCACAAATGGGACGAGACAACTAGCCCTGGTAGCAGCGGACGGCAAGGCAACATCTTAAGAACAATCTAGACGCCGCAGACCATGCGGGCAGGATTATTGCCGAAGGGACCATAATCAAGTGCCATGCGTGGCTATGCCAATCTGGCTTTAAACTTGAGACCCAGGCTACACTACTGTCATGATGCCCGCTCCCGGGGAGCCGGTTCAAGCCCTGCGTCCCCGAAAGCGGACATCCAGTCCCCAAGGAAGGACCCAGCAACCCCATATAGGGGCCCTTTGGACAGTGTCCTGGCGCTTATGGCGCCAGGCTCATAAAAGACATCAGTCCTGGCGCCATGGGCGCCAAGCTCATTATGGAAGTGCTTGGGTGCACTTACCTGATGCAGACCATGCTGCAGGATCCCGGCCTCCTTGAGGCCTGAAAGGAACTACTTTACCTGTGGGACTAATTTACCATCCGGGCGTGGTCGGGGAAGGATACATACCTGGAACTTCTTCCAAGGCTATTTAAACCCCACCCGAACAGCCACACGTGCTTCGCGTTGTTCTGCATCTAGCAGCTGGACGCTCACCGTGTCTGCTCCTGCATCCTGACTTCTGCCACGCCTGCCAGCATCCTGGATCACCTGTAAAGGAAGAGAAGAAGAGAACAGAAGAAGGAAAAGTCCTTACCTGCTAAATCCACATCCCGGAGACATCTCGCCGACAATCCTGAAAAGGAAGACTTTTATTTAAAAGCTCATCGCGTCGATCGCTGCAGCGCTGCATTCCACTCACCTTTACAGGGCGCCTCCATGTTCAGCAGCGATCATCTGGATTCGCAGTCACGCCCCAGCGCCTAGGGAGAAAAAGACCAGAACAAAAGGTGAGAGAGAGAAGGGAATAAGGAAAGCTAAATCACCATGTTAAGACTTACCTGTTGATTCATTCCCTCTTCATTTCGGGTCCGCGCCGCATCCTGGCATTTCCGGTCCCCGGCCCCTAAGTGGAAAACTAGACATCAGCGTAAATGAGCGAATGAAAAGACATTACCAAAAAACGCTCATTAAAGACTTACCTGATTTCTACAAGGATTTCACCTCTCATCTCGGGTCGGTGCCTGTTCCCCGGCATTCCGTACCCCGGCCCCTATGGGGAAAAAGACACTAGCATTAGTACATTAATGCATGGACACAAGGGGAACCTCTTATCCAAAAACTTAACAGGAAGCCAAGCAAGTTTGGTTCTCACCAATCTGAAAATTCAGTGAAGTAACTGGATACCAACGCGCCCCTGCATCAGAAGCAGGATGGAGAGCTCGTCCTTCCAGACCCTAAGGTGAGACGCTACGAGGAATCACAGAAGGGTTTCGAGGAGGGTGAGAGGGGAAAGTGGGAGGCTGATTGCATTACCCGCAGACAGTTAATCTCCTATTTTCGCCTACAGAAGGATACTTCTGCGAGCCAGACAAGCCAGATTTGGGGGCCCGGTCCAGTCCGTCTTCCGAACCCTGCGCATCACCTTAGAAGAGGTCACAGCAGCGCGAACCAGGCCAGCGCCTCCGTGGGAGTCAGGTGAGCGTTACAACTACCTAATATGCCGGTGGAACCTACAGTCTTATTCGGCAAAGCTGTAGAAGATACATTAAAGTCCGCCAAGGAAGAATGACACCCTAAAATCTTTAGGCCAGCTGACGAACAAACTACCAGGCCAGAGAGGCGGAAGCAATTTTCGTCGGTTTTGTGGCCAAAACTCTGAGAGGCTCTGGGTACGGACAGGGTCAGGGCTGTTCCTGGAATAACAACCAGGACCAAGCCTCACATGGATCCCAAAGAGACCAGCGCGGATCTCGTGGCTGGGGGAGGTCCTCCACATCTAGAGGTGAAGGTACACCACCTAAGCAATGACAGCCCGCTACAGGTCCCCTCCCATGCCTTTCCATTAGGAAGGGGCATCTCATACTTCACCCACGCATGGAAGGGAATTACCATGGACAAGTGGGTGTTATCGACAGTAGCGGGAGCTTATTGTGTGGCGCTCCTCCAAAAACCATCAAACCATCCCCCGCGTCAAAGAAGATCAATGAGAGAAGAACAACTCCTCCATCTCGAAGTCAGCGCGCTGCTACGCAAGGATGCCATAGAGATCATACCAGCGAACAAAGTAAACAAGAGTGTCTATTCAACGTACTTCCTTGTGCCAAAAAAAGATCTATGTGCCCGTGTTAGACTTACGCTATGCAAACACTTAGGTAAAGCCACAAAAATTCTGCATGACAGCGCTACAAGAGGTAATCCCCCCTGCTAAAGTGGGGAGACTACATGGCAACACTGGATATGAAAGATGCCGATTTTCATATTTCAATGTTCCCAGCACACAGAAAACTCTTGCATTTCAAAATAGCAAACCAGCACTACCAATTCAAAGTGCTAACCTTTGGAATAGAGTCTGCTCCAAGGGTGTTCACCAAGGTGCTGGCGGTGGTGGCAGCGCACAAGCGCAGGGAGGCAATCCCAGTGTACATCCTACCGGGACGACTGGCTGATCACAGGGGAATCACCCCATCGAGTCACTCCTACGCAAGCCTACTCCACTTTTGAATGCCTCGTCTGCAGGCTCTCTCTCTCCTAGCTATTCCCTTACTGTGGCTACCATCTATCGGCCACCTGGTCAGATCTCCTCCTTCCTCTCTGACTGGGCGGACCTCTCCTCCTCACTCCTGGCCTCAACCACTCAACTCCTCCTTCTTGGAGACTTCAACATCCACCTGGATGCCTCCTGTCCTCCCTCTGGACTCCTTCGCGACCTCTGCGACTCTCACTCACTATTGTCCCCTCTGGCCCAACTCACTCTGCAGGGCACACTCTGGATGTTCTGATCTCCTCAGACCTTCCCCTCTCTGTCCCTCTCTCCACTCCTCTCTCCTGGAGTAATCACTTTCTCCTCTCCTCCCACCTCACCCTCCCTACCCCTCAGGCCAAGCCACTTCCATCTCTGCTGCCCACCTTCTCGGTCATCCGATCTATGAAACGTGTGTCAGTTGAGGCTTTCGCCGCCACCTTCTCACAGCCACCCTTCCCCTTTGGCTGACTCTCACCCTGACACAGCCCTCTCCACGCTCCACTCTGCTATATCCGATACCCTTGATATCCTTGCCCCTGTCATGAGAATCCACCTGCCAAGTGCAACTCCTGGTACAACTCAGACCCTGTCACCTTTAAACGCAAGTGCAGGGTGGCCGAGAGGAAATGGCGTGCTTCATGTACATCCTCTGACAAACTGGCCTGCCGCCTGCTCCAAAGGCAATAACGGCTCTCTGTCCTAACCAAGAAGAGAGCTCATATCCAAGCCTGCATCTCTGCAGCATCTAACAACTCGGCTGAACTCTTTAAAATATGCAAGGAACTGGCCAATCCTGCTGCAGTCTCTACCTCTCTTGTCCCTTCCCAGGCCCTCTGCACTGCACTGGCTTTTCACTTCATCTCTAAAACGCAGGACATCCTGCCTTCACTCTCCTCATATCCCTCCCTCTACTCCCTGCTCTTCCTCTGGCCCTTCTGCAGCCACCTCTCCTCCTTCCTTCTCTGCCTTTCCCCTGTTCTCCGCAGACGAGGTTTCTAGACAAGTCTGATCTATGAAGGTCTCGTCGAAACAGGTTCACCCCTGTTCCTCCAAAACTAAGGACCACATCGACTCCCTGGCTTCTGCCCTGGCTGATTTCTGCAATCACTCCTTTGCCACTGGAGTCTTCCCATATTCCCTGAAGCACTCCCTTGTGCACCCTCTTAAGAAACCCTCTGACGATCCCTGCTGCCTGGCTAACAATTGCCCAATCTCCATCACTCCTTTCCTGGGTAAGCTCCTGGAGAAACTGGTCATCTCTCAGCTTAATCTCCACACTGAATCTGTTGGTTGTCTTCATGACCATCAGTCTGGCTTCAGAGCTGCCAGAAGCATGGAAACTGTTCTCCTGAACATCTGTGAAGACCTGCTGGCCAACCTGGACTCTTAACACCCCCTACATCCTCATCCTGCTTGATCTCTCTGCTGCCTTTGACACTGTCAACCATGCCATCCTGCTCAACCGTCTCTGTGATACCCTGGGTATCACTGGTCAGGCTCTGCCATGGCTGACTTTTTTCCTCTCTGACCGACCCTCCCAGGTTCAACTTGGATCCTTCCTCTCTGTTATCTTTTTCTCTACGTTTGGTGTCCCCAAGGGGTCTAACCTCTCTCCCTGGCTGTTCAACCAATACCTTACATTCCTTGCCCACAGCATCGCTGCTCTCTGCTCCAACTTTGAGTGTTATGCGGATGACACCCAGCACATTTTCAGGCTACCCTTGGCCGCTTCCTCTCCTTCCCTCATCTCTGACTGACTGACTGCTATCCAGGAGTGGTATGCCGTCAATGACCTCTGCCTTAATGCCAGTAAGACTGAGATTCTCCTCATCGGCACACCCGCTCCCTCCTTTCCTGTCACTCTCTGGCCAGCCTCTTAGCCCTCTTCCTGCTCCCACCTGCAAGGCTAACAACCTCAGGGTCATCTTTGACTCCACACTCTCCTTCTCTCCTCACATCTCTGACGTCTCTAAGAAGTCACACTGCCAGCTGCACCTCCTCAGAGGTATTCTTCCTTTCCTCTCCTTCCCCCAGAAGCTCACTGTCTCCAGAGCTTTGGTCCTCTCGAGGCTGGACTATTGCAACAGCCTTTCTAAATCTGCCTGCTTCTACTCTCCGCCCTCTGCAACTTATCCAGAACAGGACTGCGAGACTTGTCCTTGCCCTCAAGCCCAGGGATCGTATCTCTCTAGGACTGAAATCTCTGCACTGGCTTTCTCTGGCTGCGAGGATTAAGGTAAAAACCCCTCTGGATCGTCCACAAGGCCCTCTGGGGCCTGGGGCCTCAATACCTTCCACTCTTCCTAAATATCTTCCTTCTCTAGCTCTTCGCTCATCCACCTCAAACTCCCTCAGGGTCAGTTGCTTCTCCAAGCAACGAGTTGGTGGTAGTTCTCTTTCTTCGGCTGGTGCCTCCCTCTGGAACAGCCTCCCTTAAACTTGAGGAGAACCATCTCTGGTTCCGGAAGCACCTCAAAACCTTTCTCTTTGCTTCTGCTTTTTCTCCTCCTCTCCTGGCTGTAACCAGAATTGCACTGGCTACCTGGACACACTCTGATCTCGGGCCCAGTTCCCTCCACCGCCAGGCACACGCCTGCCTTGCCCACCTGGCAACCCCTGCACTTGGGACTGTTTCTGTATCCCTACAGTCCCCCTACCAGCCCTTGACACCCAATGTCTGCACTTACCCATGCACTTGCCACATGCTGGCCGTTACTTTACTTTTTGTTATCTATTCTCATGTACTGCACTGTCCCTGCCACTTCCCAAGCACTTGCGCGATCTGAATGACACCTGGCCTAGTAGGATCGTTGTCTGTCCTCCCTTTGTTCCCCTCCCTTGTCTTGTCACGCCTTGAAACACTTGTGTATAGGCGCATTATAAATGCCATATCAAATCATATCATCTTTGCAAGCAAAACACGCAAAGAACCATAAACCTTCTCTTGCAATTGGGCTTCTCAATAAACGAGAAAAAGTCAAGTCTTGTACCAAACACAACTAAACAGTTCCTCGGAGCGGTCTTAAACACGGAAGCAGGGTTAGTCTTTTCATCTATGGAAAGGGTTCAAAACATGCTATGGCAAATACCTCTGTATCAAGCCGGTTGCCAGATAAGCGTACGCAAAGCATGCGATTACTAGGCATGATGGCGTCATGCATTTACCTGGTCCCACACACCTCTGCGCATGCGCCCCATGCAGGAGTGGTGGGTGAAACAATGGTCTCAGGCAAGCAGTCAGTGGGTCTAGTTTCACCAGCACCAGTACAAAATCTATGCTGGTGAACAAAGAAAAACCTTTTAAACGGAAAACCCTTCCACAACCCAGAAGCACAAGCAGTCGTTACAATAGACGCATCACTCTCCGGGTGGGGGCACACTACCTTCACCACAAAGCACATGGTCTGTGGACGCACATCACTGCACAGAACCACATCAACCTGCTGGACCTCCTAGGAGTATTCAAAGCGCTTCAAGCATTCGAAGCACAGCTAACAAACCAGTCGGTTCAAATCCTAACAGACCACCACTGCAAAGTTTTATGTCAACATGCACGGGGGCACACACTCTCCAAATCTGTCCAAGCTGGCACAGAAAATATGGAGATGGGCACTCAAACGGGTGGGGGGGGGGGTGTTCCTATCCTCCCCACACGTTCCAGGGGTACTCCACACTCTAGAAGACACACTGAGCAGAGATCCCCTACCAGAGGAACACGAGTAGCAACTAAACCCAAGTGTCGTAGACCACATCTTCTCACAATGGGGTTATCCCACGCTAGACTTGTTCGCTACAAGATAAAACAAGCAATGCCCAGACTTTGCGTCCCGGTTCCCCCAGCCAGACTCTAAGGGGAATGCCCTATGGATGAGCTGGTATGGGAAATGTGCTTACGCTTTTCCCCCTACTCCTTTAATGAGCAGGGTAGTGAACAAGATTCACAAAGAACAGATGAAGCTCGTTCTAGTTGCTCCCATGTTGGCAAGGCAGCCATGGTATCCACATCTGTGCAAACTGGCGATGTGCGATCCCATCAAACTCCCATGCCAAACCACTCTATTTGACCCAACACGGTGGAATAACAGTGCATCCTCAACCACACTCAATGAACTTGGCAGCATGGCTCCTGAGGTCATAGAGTTCGGACATCTTAATCTACCACAGCGGTGTATGGATACCCTCAAGGAGGTACAAAAACAGACACTGTTATTTTGACAAGTGGAGGAGATGTGTCATTTGGTGCCAGTTTAAACAAATAAACCCCATAGAATGTACTTTTTCCCACATTCTAAATGATATGCTCCACTTGCTAGACTCAGGGTTAGTATTCAACTCTATAAAGGTCCACCTGGCGGCCTTATCGGCTTACACCACCTCACAGAATAAAATAAGTAAGGCATTCATGGTGGGAGTCAAGAGACTCCACCCTCCTATTTCAAACCCACCACCAGGATGGGATCTCAATGTAGTGCTAGTAAAGCTCATGGGGCCCCCATTCGAGCCTATGCATAAGTCAAGCTTTAAACACCTGACATACAAGACTGCCTTCTTAGTGGCAATTACTTCCATAAGAAGAGTTGGTGAATTGCAAGCATTGTCATTGCAGGACCCTTTCTTTATCATGCATAAAGATAAATTGGTTTTACGTACTCATCCTAGGTTCTCCCCTAAATTAATTTCTAAATTCCACGTTAACCAATCTATTGAGCTTCCGCCTTTCTTTCAGAGACCAACTAGCTCAGCTGAGGTAAAACTCCACACACTGGATGTGAAGAGGGCGGTCCTTTACTACGTAACCAAGACCAGACCACTTAGGAAAACAGATCAACTGTTTTTCTCCATAGCACCAGGCAGAGAAGGAGACTGCAGTTCTAAAAATGTCATCTCCAGATGAATAGCATAATTGAATACATCTTACTATACATTATCAAACAAAACACTGCCTTGTACACCAAGCGCTCACTCCACAAGGAGCACTGGAGCTACTCTGGCCTTTATCGCAAATATCCCCTTAGACACCATTTGCAAAACAGCTACATGATGCTCAGTACACCTTTACTCGGCATTACTGCATTGACACACATTCCAAGACAGATACACGGGTGGTGCTAAAACATCTATTTGCCGCTACTCCTTCTCATAACCCACCACCTTCTCCTAACACTGCTCGCTAATCTATGCATAGCATGAGAAGTAGATTCCACAAGCCTCAGAAGGGATACATTACTCACCTTAATCGTATCTGCTTAGATTCACATGCTCCCACCATTCCTCCCCTGAGAGAAGGTGCATAGATGTTATATATTATGAGCTTTCTGATTATATCTATTTGGATACAACTGTACTCACACTACACTTCATGCAACCTCATGTCAGAACAAAACGATCTGAGGGACCTCGACACGTGAAGGTCCATGGGTACATTGGACGTCACACTAGGGATAGTATTACTGGCACGCCCTGTCGACGTCCCTTTTCGAGTTTTGAAAACAACAACTGTAATACTCGGCGGCTTCCACTAGATGTTGGCCTATGCATAGCATGTGACGCTAAGCAGATACCAGCATCAGAAATACGATTACCGTGAGTAATGTATCCCATATATATCGATCTCCCCTCCCAAAAAGGTGGGATGATGGGTGCACTCTGGATCCCAGCAGAAGTCGGCCGCAGGAACCAGGGGACGGGTGTACGTCCTGTCCCCTGCACATAAGTCACCTTTGTTGTAGACTTGCCTTCTGGACTGCAATCTCGATGGATCTGCTAGGGAAACAACTTGGGAAGCAGCTTTAGGGGCTGGTTGATGCTCAGTGAGTAGTTGTACATTGATTGTAATCCATTTATGGCCTGTTTCATATACTCTAGTAAAGGGGCTTGAGTGTTCTTTCAATCATTTTTGCTGACCAGCGTATGCTATTTTGGTGGGTTTCTCTTGTGTCCCTGTGGCTTCTTGCCCTGTTTTTCTGTGCTGGCATGCATCTTAAGTGTACAGTCCCTGTGGTTTAGTCCTTTTGTGTCTGGCTTTCTCCCAGTCCCGCCTCCCAGCCCACCCACCTCCCCGATTGGTACATCAACCTGGTCATAACTGACCTTCCCAGGGCAGCCCCAGCAGCTAAGGGCCCCAAGGCAAAGGGCGGATCCCACAGAGGCAGCTCCAAATTGTGTCTGCAGGGAAGGCCAGCGGCCAGACAGCAGCAACCATCAAGGTAGGTGTGGCCTGGGTGGGGAGTAGACCAATCGCTCTACTCCAAAAGCCGTGCCACTCTTCCTGCCCTCAGACCATAGCAAACCAGGATATTAGCACTAACCTGCCTAACAACTAGATAAAATTGTGAACACTAGCCTGCGTCGCATCTAGATAGGATGAAGGTTAGCAAAAGCCCCACTTAGAACAGTGAACGTTCGCAAGTCTCACACTTAGAACAGTGAACGTTAGCAAGCCTCACACTTAGAACGGTGAACGTTAGCAAGTCTCACACTTAGAACGGTGAACGTTAGCAAGTCCCACGCTTAGAACAGTGAACGTTAGCAAGTCCCACACTTAGAACGGTGAACGTTAGCAAGTCCCACGCTTAGAACGGTGTACGTTAGCAAGTCCCACGCTTAGAACGGTGTACGTTAGCAAGTCCCACGCTTAGAACGGTGTACGTTAGCAAGTCCCACGCTTAGAACGGTGTACGTTAGCAAGTCCCACGCTTAGAACGGTGTACGTTAGCAAGTCCCACGCTTAGAACTGTGTACGTTAGCAAGTGCCACGCTTAGAACTGTGTACGTTAGCAAGTCCCACGCTTAGAACTGTGAATATTAGCAAGTGCCACACTTAGAATTGTGAACATTAAGCCTGCGTTGCATCTAGATAGTATTGTGAAGGTTAGCAAGTGCCACACTTAGAACTGTGAATGTTAGCAAGTACCACACTTAGAACTGTGAATATTGGCATGTGCCACATTTGGATATAATTGTGAACGTTGGCCTGCGTCACATCGAGATAGGATTGCGAATGTTAGCAAATACAACACTTAGATAGCATTGTGAGCATTAGCCTGCGCTGGACCCATACAGAATTGTGAATGATAGCAAGTGCCGCACTTAAATAGAATTCTGAATGTTAGCAAGTGCCGCACTTAGATAGAATTTTGAATGTTAGCAAGTGCCGCACTTAGATAGAATTGTGAATGTTAGCAAGTGCCGTACTTGGATAGAATTGTGAACATTAGCCTGCATCCCATCTAGACAGGATTGTGAATGTCGGCCAGTGCCACATTTAAATAGAATAGCGAATGCAAGCTTGCTTCGCATCTAGACAGGATTGTGAAGGTGGGCCAGTGCCACATTTTGATATAATTGTGAATATTGGTGTGCTTCATATATAGACAGGATTGTGAATACTTGCCAGTGCCGAATCTAGAGAGAAATGCAGAGATATTCACGCGCCACATCTAGAAAGAATGTGGACATTTAGCACATATCACTTCTAGATAGCGAGGCCAATAACCAACCCTCTAACAATTTCACCTTTCTGCATACACCTCTCAAACTAACCAAACACCACCACAACCTTAAAGCCCAAAAAACCACACAAACATTACTACACTGTAACAAGAAAACAAACCACACATCTTCGCACAACAGCACACAACGGCTACCGACCATAAAGCACCCCAAGCTCAGCGAACAGTGTTAACCGTACTGAAGCTGCCAACAGCACATCACTGCTCTTTTTCACTTATCCCTCTCGTATCCACTAACTCGCCCCCCACCCCCTTTCCTTTTCAGATTCGCCTGGGGACCATTCCAGTGGTGATAGTGCGCAGTACAAATATCCTTTAACATAACAAGATCAAGCATCTTATTGACCTCTTCCTTTATGTGGGTTCTTACATGGTCTGACATTCTGTACTCCCTGCTTTTGACAGGGAGATAGTCACCAGTGAGAATATCATGCTGGTCCCAGGGGGGTCAAGCCTGGTGTCAGTGAAAACAGGGAGGCAAACTGATTTAACAGAACATTTGACTCCTCCTGTTGTTTGAGTCAGATCAGAGTTAACTCCTTCTATTTTTCCATCTAATGGCTGTCCCCTGAGAAGGTCCGGTAGAGGCTCACTCTCCTCCTCCTCTTGATCAGATGCTAAGAGAAAAGCTCCCAGTTCTGGTCTGGATACATATGCCTTTAGGCGGTTGGTGTGAAGGACCTAAAGGGGCCTCCTTGGCATTGCCCAAGTCCACCAAATAATTGTCCTCTCCAAGTTTGCCTACAACCTTGAAGTGTCCAATCCATTTGTCCTGTAAGGCTCTCTGCCTTGTAAGTACTAGAACTAGCTGGTCTTGAGTAAACTCAACTATGTTGGCCTCTGATCATGCCAATGTTTAACCAGAGCCTGACCTGCTTTCAAGTTATCAGAAGCTTCTGTCACCATGTGTGTCATTCTCATTCGGAGCCCTAACACATAGTCGGTGACTCTCACTGGCTTGAAGGAAGGAACACTCTCCAACCCTTCCTTGACTAGGGCCAATGGACCTCTAACCGGATTACCATAGAGTAGCTCAATGGGGCTGAAGCCAACCCCTTCCTGAGGAACTTCACTATAAGCAAAGGGAAGGCATGGCAGTAGAAGGTCCCACGTTCTTCTAAGTGGTTCTTCTAAAGCACTCTCATGCTCTTCATAGTTCTATTAAACCTCTTCACCAACCCATTGGTTTGGGATTGGTAGGCTGTTGATAACTTGCAGGTCACTCCACAGTGTTTCCACATGGCTTGCATGTAGTGGGACATAAAATTGGTCCCCCTGTCTGAGATAACCTCCTTAGGAAAACCAACCCTGGTAAAAATAGCAAGGAAGGCCTTGGCTACTGCCTGAGCAGTAACAGTTCTCATAGGTATAGCTTCAGGATACCTGGTAGCCTGGTCTACCACAGCCAATATAAATCGGTTGCCTGAAGATGTGGAAGGGTCTAGGGGACCAACAATGTTAATCCCTACCCTCTCAAAAGGAACTCCCACCACTGGGAGGGGCAACAAGGGTGCCACATTTTTGGCTCCACTATTGCCAGATGTCTGACAAGTGTGACAGCTTCTACAGAATGTATCTACATCAGACCCCATCTTGGGCCAGTAGAAGTATAGAGAAATCCTTTCCTTGGTCTTCTTAAAGCTTAAGTGACCAGCTAAAGGAATCTCATGGGCTAACTGTAGAAACTGGTGTCTCACCTCCTGATGCACTACAAGTCTTCTGTAGTCCCCTGGGGTAGACTCTATAGGCTTGCTGTAAATGAGACCATCCTCCCAGTACAGCAGGTGCTTCCCTGGCTCTTGCCCTTCAAGCTGAGAAGCTGCTTGTTGGCAAAGTCATTCAAGAGTAGGACACTTTCTTTGACCTCTGCTGAAGTTTGCCCTACAGGGGCCACCTTCTGCATTCAAAGTCTGCAGCTCAGGATGGTCTTTAGGATCCAGATCTCCAACAGGGAGGAAGGGCTTCTCCCAGCTCTGTTTCACCAGTAGCTGGTTTACCATCCTCTGGTTGGTCCTCCCACTCAGCCTCAGCTGGTGGAGGGGTCACAGGTGTGACCTTGGACGTCCTCTTTGGGATGTCCTTGTCCTATGTACAGGTGTGATACCTTTCTTCCTTCCTGAGACCTGGGTTTTCCCCTTTGTCTCTTTCTTTGTCTTGGAATTAGAAGGGTGTCCTTCCTGTGGGCTGGGAGTTAAAGGTACTTCTGTAACTACCCACTGAGAGTCATCTAAAGTTGCCTCTCTGGCCAGTCTAGTCTGCTCATGTTTCCTTTTACCCGGAGGCCTGGGGGTGCTTGATACAACTCCAAGAGCGTTTTAAGTCCTTTCCCAACCTGACTCTTCCAGGCACCTCATGTTGTACACTGACAGGTATTCTTAGTCATATTGGTACTTACTTTACTTTAAACACTTGTAAAGTGCAGCAATGTACCTTTGGGCATTAGGGCGCTAACAGAACATACAGCAACGGGTGAGCCTGCGTGAGGGAGCCTGGGGGGAGGCCGAAAACCGAAGAAGACGGGGAAGATTACTTAAACAGCCATGTTTTCAGGTTCTTTTTAAAGGACTCTAAGTTGGACTGAGCCCTGAGATCAGGGCGAAGATTATTCCATGCCATAGGGGCAGCGAGGTAAAAGGATCCTTTTTCAGCCCTACTGGTTCTACATCTGGGAATACACAGGAATTTCCGATTGCTTGATCTCATTGCTTGCCTTTGGATTTTGGCCATAGTAAATTGCCTCAAGTAACTGGGCATAGCGCCTTGGATGTATTTGAAGGTGATCACCAGTAACCGATACTGCACTCTAGCCTCCACCGGATGCCAGTGCAGGCCCCTTCTAGCAATGGAAATGTGATCCCGGCTTTTATGCCCTGTCACAACATGGACTGCACCGTTCTAAACAACTTGAAATCTGTTCATTTCGGTTTTATTCAAGTCTGCCAAGAGATTGCAGCAGTAGTCAATTTTGGCTCCAATAATTGTGCAAGCGATGGTTTCGGCATTAGTTTGATTACTATAAGGCCTAAGATGGGCTAACAATTTTATATAAAAAGCAGCGGCCGAAACCAAGCATCACACATGGGCCTTCATCGATAGCTGCTGATCTAAAACGACCCCCAGGGTTTTAACCTTTGTCAAAGGTATTAGCATGACTTCACTGAGACGAAAACTATGATAGGGCGAGCCCAGTTTAGACAGTGAAGATGGCGAGCCCATGATAAGGAGCTCTGTCTTACTCTTGTTAAGTGCAAGATTGTTCCTCAGCTTCAAATCCTCTATGGATGAGTACACGCACTTAAGTTCAGCCTCGTCCGCTGAGTGATTACCCACCATGGGGATGACACACTGGGTATCACCCGCGTAGTTGGTAAACATGACCCCCTCCTGGTCCAGCGATGCAAAGAAGGGTACCATGAATATTTTATAGAGACAAGGGGATATGCCGGTGCCCTGTGGAACACCAAAATCAATGGGAGTAGGAGGGGCTTCCGCTTCACCCGAGAAAACTCTGCTTTCGCGGTTATTTAAAAAAAAAGCAACCCAGTGTGCCGCTATCGGAGAGAAGTTAGCTACTGCCTCCAACCTGTCGACCAAAATAGAACGGTCGACTAGGTCGAAGGCAGCATATAGGTCAAGGAGCATTAACATGGAAGCGAGGCCCCAGTCCATTCTCTCCAAGTGTCTAGATTTTAATTCTAAAAGGGCGGTTTCTTTCCCAAAACGGACTCTAAAACCTGACTGAGGAGGATTAAGCACAGGGTGAATGTTAAGGTGGTGTGCAAGCTGTTCGTATGCGACTGTCAAATATTTTCAAAAGAAACTGAGTGTTTGTAATGGGCCTGTAACTGAGGGGATCTTTAGGACAGAGGCCGGGTTTTTTAATGATGGGTGTAACCCAGACTTGTTTTAGATTCTTAGGTACAAAACCTTCAGAAAGGGAGGCATTAACAAATTTACATATAGCTGTCAGGAGGGCCGGAGGACAGGTTTTGATTATTGGTGCAGGACAAGGATTGCCCTTACAAGAAGCGACTTTAAGACGATTCACTATACCGGAAAGCTCCTGCTCCGAAATGGGAGAGAAATAGCAGGGTATCTTATGAAGGGATCTCTCCCCTTCTTATTGGAATCGAACAACTGCTCTTTTTTTCCTGCGAGTCATGTCCTCCCTGATAACTTTCAGTTTATCCGTCATGGCGTCCTGAATGCTCAGGCACCAAGCGGCATCCTTATCAACTGAGACCACGTGAGGTGAGCCTATATTCTCCTCGACTCAGATTGGGCCTTAGAAATCCTTGAGTTAAGAGAATTCTTTTTTAGCTTCGATAATGGCCAATCTGTAAGCTTTTGCTATGCTTTTATATTTGGCCAGAGCGTTGATCGAGGGACAAGATTTCCAGCTATTAAATAATTTCAAGGTGGAAGATTTAAGAGTTCTCAATTCTGGCGTATACCAGGGTTTATTTCTCATACCCTCCCTGAGTTGTCTGTTGCACTGGATGAGAGCTGGATGAGAGCTGGTAGTATTGGAACCATCTGGACAGGGCATCCAGCAAGTTTAGTCGGGCCTTTGGCTACCTTAGCAACATCCTCGGGTTTGAAAAAGGTTCCATACACAACTGTAATGCTGGCCCAGTGTCTCTAATGGCAGGAGTTTCTTGACCATTCACAAGTACCTGTCCTTGTAATATTCTTTGGTGTTATCTGGAATAGAGTTATACACATCTCCATTCTGCTGTTCCCACAGACCCAGGGACACAAACACTGGCTGAGTCTCCAATGGGGTCTTCAGCCAATAGATCAGTTTTCACTTGCCATATGAACTTCTCCCTCAGGGATGAAGGCTTAGGAGGCAGACGTGGACCCCTGAAAGTTTACCCTTGCATCTGGGGTCCCCTTTCACATGGTCAGTTGACCCACAAGTATAACATTTACCAAATGTTTTCTGGAATGGGGGTTTCTGCTGACCTCCCTTTGGTTTGGCACCAGAGGTTTCACTAGACTGACCTGGTTCCCCAAATGGCTTACCCTTCTTATGTTTGTGGCCCTCTTTTGGGTGGTTGGATTTAGAATTCTCTCTGTCATATTTCATGTGCTGCTTCCCATCATCCTTTTTGTGACTGTCCCCAGAATCCTAGTGGCCCTGTTGGCAACCCACAAGTCAGCAGCCTTCGCTAGCTTCTTGGGATCAATCTCTTTTGAGTCAACCAAGTGCTGTCTCAGTGCTGACTCAGCTCAGGAGAGCAGGCATCAAAAATAAACTCCAACCAAAACAGATTTCTCATTCCTTCAAAGGAGGTTACTCTGTAACCCTTAACCCATCCATCTAAGTTTTCCAAACTTTCACACACCCAGATACTGGGAAGGAGTTTTCCAAATCTGGCTATCAAAGCCAGCTTCAGATTCTCATACTCCAATCTTTTAAGTTCCTCCACCTCCATTACAGCATCAGTTGCAACCTGGGGGAGCCTATACAAAAGCCAAGGAATGAACTGGTTCCCTGTGAGACCCTGAATCCCATGATTGTATTCCAAAGCACCCAACCAATCCAAAATATCAAGTTTCACATCATACATACTCACTGCTTCTTTGGGCAGGCGATCCCACTTGGGACTGGAAGACCTAGAGGACTCTGGGAGGGAAACAGTTTCAAGAGACAATTTCTTCATTTCAAGAGCATGTTGCATTTCCAATTCCCTGAGTTTGATGTCCTGATGTTTTGCTCCAGCTTGAGCTTGCAACCTTTTAAATTCCAATTCAAGTCTCATTTTCTCAAGAGACACATATTCTAGACTGAATAATGGACCTTTTGGGGTCCCAGTTGGACATAGGTTGAAGCAAAAGGGCCTGCTGATGCAAAGCGGGGCTCCTTTCCTGGAACTCCTCTCCCTCCTCCGACTCTTCTAAGACATTAGAGTTAGACTCAGAATGATCATCCTCAATATCAAGTTCCACATTTCCTTGGTTAGTAGGTGTGACAGGCCTACTACCCAAACGTTGGTGATTCAACAACCTTGCAATCAATTCATGTTTCTTTCCTTTAACAGGGAGATTCATGATCTTACACATTTGTTTTAGTTGATCTACTGTTAAAATGATCAGGGCTTCCTGACTGAAGTTATCCATATTTGGCATGTTACAATTGCTGTTCTAGCGGACCTTAGACTTGTGAAGGATTTAGTTGAACAAAAAGCAAAGAAAATACTCAATGGAACAACTCTACAGTAGATCTTCAGCGCCTTCCACCAGTGTTAGGCAAGATTGTGTGCAGTACCCTGTGGGAGACTACAGCAACCTTGACCTCCTGGCAATAGGAACCCAACCTTTGGTATAATAATAATAATAATAATAATAATAATAATAATAATAATAATAGCAATAATAATAATAATAGCAATAATAATAATAACATATCGAAGTATGTACTACAGAAGTTGGTAGTGTGACTGAGCAGCCAGGCTTATCTCAAGAGGGGTCAATGTGAGGAGTAGTGTTTTTACACAGAGATTCACAATGACAAGTATTCCAACAGACTCTTACACTCAAGGTTTCTTGATTAAACAATTATTAATGTATTTAACAGTCAGTTCGATAAGCCTTCTTCAGAAGGGAGCAATATATAAGCAACACACAAATACACTTCAAAAAACACACTTAGTTTCTCTAAATCAGCAGGTAGCCATTTGGGATGACACACAGATGGTTCCTACACCCTGAGGTGATTTAAGTAACTAGGACACTGTGGACATTAATATATTACTGGTACATTTAGAGGAATACTGAGTTGGTGTTAAAGAAAAGGGTTTGGGAATAAAACAAAAGGTTATACAAATATTCTGAAGCAGGTAAGTACTTTTTAACCCCCAATGCAAAGTAAATTAACCCCTTCATGGAGGAAAGGTAAACGCAAAAACAGAGGTAAGAAGAGTCTTTTCAGGGAGCCAGGCCAGCCAATGTCAATTGAACAAAAGTCTAGGTGAACTGAAGCACTTCTTGTAGGTAAGTAAGTCTTGCACACTGTTTTAGAAGTCTTTGTAGAAATGAAGAATCACAGAAGGGCCACAATCTGGGAGGCTTGTCAAGGGCAAAGCTGCAAGCAGCTGCAAAAGTAACAAAGATAAGTCTCAACTGAGAACAAGCAAGGCTACACAACAAGAGTCAAGTCCCCTTAGTGTTACAGTACCTTTGGTTAGAAGAAATGGTTCCAGCTGGCTTCTCTTCCTGTACAGCTCTGCAGATCCTGTTGTTCCTTGGCCTCAGTCGTGGGGACAAGAGGGAGGATGCCTGGGGACTCCTGCACTTTAATGGGAAGGTCTGCGGCAGCAATGGGCAAACTTCAATTCAGCTGCACTTTGTGGTTTCAGCTCCTCGCGTCTATAGCAAATAGCAACACTGCGGTTCTCGGATACCACTTCAGACTTTCCTTGCTACTGGGGTCCAGCACTGTGTTGTCGTGGCTCAGGCTTGGTCAGTCCTGTTTCCTGGGAGTCCAGAGGATCTTCCTGGAGCTCAGGTCCAACTTAGACACACACTAGATTCTGGTGTTCCTCTCCCTGGCACTTTGGTTCCTGCAGCAGCAATGGAAGTACAGCCAGCTCCAAGAGGATTTCCAGATGAGCTTGTCTTGGGGTCGATTGGTCCCAGCAACCCAAGGGGAGAAGTCGTCCTTTGCAGGTCTTCTCTAGTCGAGGCAAATTCAGAGCTTCAGCACAGCAGCAGGGCTTCACCGGGCAAACCAACGGTCCAGGAGTTGCAGAAGGCGTCTCTTCCAAGTTCTTATCTGGATTCCTTCATCCAGTGGTCGACTCTGCCTTCCAAGCCAAAAGCCTTGCCTTTTTATGCAGGTTTTTCCCATTCATTCCAGCCTAGCGGTCAATCACACATCAGGGTGGCTGTCCTCCAAGGACAGCCAGCCGGCCAATCACCTTTGGGTGCATTCCTGTAACCAAGGGATTAAGCACAGGGAGTTTCAGCACCTCCCTCACTTCCTACCCCTGCCAGACATGCTGGACCCGGAGTCGGGCTTCTATCGTGAATCCCGCCAAAGACAAAACAACCTTTCCAACAAGAAATAGCGAAAAAAGAACCGGGCCATTTTGACAAAATGGGCACCCAAAGGGTGTCTTAATGCAGCTGCAATTGCAGCTCGCGGCAAAAACACACAATGGTAGTAAAAAGTAAACCACTGCCACCAGCCATTAATTGTAGAAAGGCTAACAAAAATGTTACAAGAGAAACTAGACAAAGGGGGATACAAAGTAACCCCTCCCGAACCCTATTGGAAGATGGTGTGTGCTGGGTCTAGAAAGTTACAAAATGTAAGTAAAATCAATTTCACTTCACCACTCTTGGAAACCGTAGTTTCACCAAGAGACGGTATGTAAACCTTTGAGAAATCTAAGCGACTTCCCTGTGCCACTGCACTGAAGGTGCTGTGTGTCGCAATGCAAAGATGATGCCTATGGAGTTTGTCAGGCTTCAAAGTCAAAATAAGAGTCCAAATCACTAAAAAATACATGAGAGAGTGGGAAAAGGGTCTCTCTCTCTCTAGGTTAGAAATGTAGTCCTAAAGTCCAGCGAAGGAGCTGGGGGTCTCAAAGGTAGAAGGGAATTAGCAAATTTCTGAGAATCCTCCCTAACATACCCCCAATTGTACTGCAGTGTAAGCGGCATTGTACAATGATGACAAGTTACCATAAGTGATACAAAAGTAACCGGAATTAGTAACACGACTAAGAGAAACAAGATTTCCTAGTACTGACAGCCTGTAGGAGATGTCAGTTTCCCCATGACACATGAGCAAAAGCCAGTGCAGTAACGCTTAATGCGTCACTATACTGTAAAACGTGCAGGTCAGATTAAAAAATAAAAGCAACAAGTTTGGGGGTTCCATGAAGATGGAAGAAAAGGTGTAGTAAAGAGAAAACTTTCCTAACGGAGACTCAACCTCTGCACTAAGGCAACGCTAAAAGACAATCTCCACATTTTGATTTATTTTTTTTTATTTTTCTGAAAAGAAAATTAGCATTTGTTCCATGCATTTTCTTCAGTTAGGAAAGACCAGTTTAATGACATTTGTACATTTACTTTAATGTCTTCAATGTGACATCCCTTCCATGTGCCAATAAGTGCCAGATTAAGAGATCTAGCTAGCAGTACTTGTAATATTTCATCTGTCACCATGTTTCTTTGGTTAAAAAAAATTGTGCTTGTTCATATGCTCTGATAAGTTGTATTGGTAAAAGAAATGTAAGTTGCCACTTGTTTCCTCTAAGACCGGATGAAGACATACTGGCCTCCCTCAATGATCATGTTATTTTTTCTTGTCAGCAGATTGCTAATACCAAATATTTTCAGTGCATGGGGGATCGGAACAACTGGAGTGCCTGATTGTCCTGTAGTCCTACAAATGGTCTCAGATCTCCCCCCAAATTGCAAAAAACCCTTTTGGTGGAAACTCGCGAGCGGCATCAAGGTGGCCACCACCCACCTTCTTTAACTATGAGAAGCCGCAAATCGGCTACTGCATACAGTCATCAGGAACCCACAGCGGGATCCGGGTATCGACTGGAGCCACAGCTGCGAGGGCACATACCCCTGCAAAGCAGAAGGGTCTGACCCAGTCATGAACACAACGCAATCACATGGGAGATAAAGGTGAGCATTGCGGGCAGCCCGGGGCGCACAGCATATTAACGGCAGTGGTCTGCCGGTCGGATCAGGTTTGCTTGCGACGCAGTTGCAGACAGCAACCTCAACAATCGGTCCCTGTCTGAGAGGGCAAGCTTTCTAGCCATAAAATCAAAAATATTGACCCCCACCACTCCCCTTGGAGAAGTTGGGCCTGACTTGTGCGTGATCGGAACACCGGCTGCCAAGAATGAGTGAATGGGACCCAGGTGTATGCACAGTCAAGGGCATGCATTACTTCAGTGGTATTACAAATTGAAATCAAGCCCATTGACTGGAATACTGCACACTCAATAAATGGTCCTTCTGACGTCACACGCGCCCCCATGCCTTCGCTTAGCCCGCAATCCAGCGACACTGGCCAGGCTGCTGCTGATCTGATTCCTCCGGTGGGAATGGATGACTTAAGCAACTCTGGCTAACACAACTTGGACTGAATGTCTGGATGTCCTCACTCCTTCACCCGATATATTGTTTTGTAATTTGAGGTTCCTCCACTGGATTTGAATTGGGCTCACACCAAAAGAACCAAACCTGCACTGATGGCGACCTTACGTTCATATGGATACCTGATCCCCAGTACTTTGCCACACACACACAGCGGATCACTGTGAGGCGCGGCACTTTGCTGATTGCTGTGTGCTCTGGTGTGAAGGGTGGATTGCAGCTGGGGCCTACTTGCTGTGTGCTCTGGTGTGAAGGATGGACTGCAGCGGGGGTCTACTTGTTGTGTGTTCTTGTGTGAAGGGTGGACTTCAGCTGTAGCCTGCTTGACTCTTCTGGGCACCCCTTGTGTAATCCTGACCATTCGACAGCAGGATTGTTTCATTCTGGTCCAATGTTCTAGTTTGGCTTAATAGTATATCTGTGTTGCATCTGCATCTCCTTCTCGAGGATGTGGCAGCTGAGCCTGCAATTAGATTTCAATCTTTGTAACTGCCAGAGACCCAGCTGCTGTTGGAAGTCTCAGTTTGTGAGCATCTAATTCAAGGACTTCTTTCTCTCCTATACCTGACTCGTCTGCGCCAGTCTTGCTGCTAGGCCGCCTGGTGAGTTTGTTGTGCATTGTGCAGTCTCTCCGTCCCTCTCTTCCTCCTCTTTTCAATCTCTCGGCTCTCCCCCTCCTTGGTGCTCTCCATCTCCCACATCTCCTCTAACTGCTACTCTTTCACCTATTCTATCTCTCTTGCTACAAGGCCCCCTAGTTAGTCATGGATTCACATGCTCATGAATACTCCCTGTCATCAAGCCGGGAATCATCGTTAAAAGAAAAAAAAAAGTTTCACTTTCACTTTCCAAACTGTATTTCGAATGCATTGTGTCCTCCCACGTATTCCTCCTCTTAGATATTCGCATCGTCAGCTTTGCTGCTTCGGAAAAAAACAATTCCACACCAGAGGGCGCTGTGCTCGATGTCGTGGCGTCTACGTCCCTTGAGGGCTGCCATAGAGTGTCAACGTCATCTGTAGTATAAATGGCTCGAGCCGTGCCCGTTGGCTTCAGTTCTGTTTTTCTGAAAGCTTTCGCTTCATGTGTACGAAAACAGCGATTGTCTTTCGAGATGTCTTGTTCATCTAATCATTCTAACCCTAAGACTGCCGTTAAAAAGTGCCAGAAATGTGGAAAAAAATGTCTATAACTGACCCCCATTGAGTTTGTCTCTGGTGCCTCGGTCCGGACCATCGAGTTGACAACTGAGTTTCCTGTCAGGCTATGACGAACAAAGCTCTCAAGGAAAGACGAGGTAAATTGGCAGTGGGGGAGGAATCGTCGAAGGCCTCTTAGAAGAAAAATAAGGACTCTGCAGAGTCCAGGGAAAAGTCCTGACTTAAATCAAAGAAACCTAGGTCGAGGAGTCGGTCAAGAAAATCTTTGTCTTCTTCCTCGAAGAAGGCGAATAAGAGGAGTCAATGATCTCCCTCTTCCTTTTCTTCATAGTCCTCTGATACAGGGGTTATCACCTGTCCATCAAAACATGATTTCCCTAGAAAATGGGAGGCTTTTAGAGCCTCAATGATGAAAATCTTTGAGAACGCGGCCCAGACCCCCTCGAAGAAATCGCGTGAAGACCATGTTGCGGCTCATTCTAAACATGACAGAGGAAGGTCAGAGACTAGACGCTCTCATTCTGGCGAAAAACCGTCGAACGGGTCGTCGAGAGAAACCTCCAGTGTCGAAGGTAGCATCGACACCTCCCTTGACGGCGCTTACATTGAAGGCTCCTTCGGCTTCATCGAAGCCAGCTCGACTATATCAACACCCTGAATGCATTTGTCGAGGGCAAATTGCTTCCAGCACCAATATCGACGCCTTTGTAAAACCAAAGTCAATGCCTTCACAAACCACGGGTAACATTTTTCACCCTGTGCAAAGAAAATACTTTTTCAAGTCTATGGCCTCTATTTATGAGGCCCAATCCTCCGCCTTTGGGGTAAAATATGGTACAAGGGATGTCCCAGAAGAATCAATTGCCCCCCAGTCCGAAATGTCTGACCTCTGACTGTCTACAAACAGCTAGTGGTATAGACACGTCTCCTGAATTGTAATTCGATGAACCTGACCCTGCTGATCATGCAGACTCTGCATATAGAAATATTATGAATAGGGTGGTTGAATTCATGGGGTGGAACAGAAATTAACCCACTTACGAACAGGACGACATAACGGACATTCTCAGTCAAGGTCCTCCGAAAGGATCCTTTTCTTCCCTTTCACACAGCACTTCAGAGGAAGGTTATGGCTGCATGGGAAACCCCAGAATCTGGACCCGCAGTGAACAAAATTGTTGCTAGGCAATACAGACCACCTTCTTCTGACCCTGACTATTTAACTAAGCATCTACCCCTGAGAGCTTAGTTGTCCAGACAGCTTCATCCACTAGACAATCTACTTACCCTTCTATTCCCCCAGATAGGGATGATAAAAGAATTGACGCCTGGCCTCGAAAGATTTTTTTCTTCCAGCATTATGGCTTTAAAGTAAACAAATGTGACCTGCACCCTTGCAAGATTCACATACACCCTGTGGGATTGTATTCGTGCAGCGGCTGAACACATTCTTGAGGGCGAGGAGCGAGACAACTTCCTCGCGATTGTGAAAGATGGAAAGGAGGCTATTGGGGAATGTCTTCAATCAGGACTGGACACTGCTGACAGCATCAGCAGGTCCATGGCGTCTAGCACAGTGCTACGCAGGTTTGCGTGGCTGAGAAAGTCGGGCTTCGCACCAGATGTGCAGGCTAGACTTCTTAACATGCCATTTGACAGCTTGAGGTTGTTCGGCAGCAAGGCGGATGAAAGTTTGGAGAAGCTGCAGACCTCCAAGGCGGCAGATAAGTTACTTAGCACCTCCATACGACAAACTCAGCAACACTCCTACTCAGGCTCATCTTCCAAGAGGGGTTGTCCTTTTCGTTTTTATTCCTCATTTGGAAGAGGAAGAGGACAGGCCAGTCAAAGAGGACAAACAAAGTTTCCTCTGGGTTTACGAGGAAAGGGTGCTAGAACCGCCCCAGCAGTGCCATCTGTCCCCTCTGCCGCTGCTGCTGCAGCCGCTGCAAAGCCACTCTGATGCCTTGACCCACAAGGCCCCAGTGGGAGGCAGGATCTCTCAGCATCTGAACGAATGGCGGGGCATTATGTCAGATGCTTGGGCAATGGAAATAGTGGCTCAAGGTCACTAACTTTCTTTTCAAAAAAGGCCTAATAACATCCACCAGGATACAACTCTATCAAAATTCCAGATCCGCTACTGTTGCAGGAAATTTTAACCCTGCTAGAGAAAGGTCCAATAGAACATCATCCCAAAGAAGGACGGAGGATTGAGACCCATCTTGGACTTAAGAAACTTGAACAAGTTCCTCAGGAAGGACAAGTTCAAGATGGTAACCCTTTCACAGATCACTTCAGGCTCTCCTGCTCCAAGACTGGTTGGTATCTTTGGACCTTCAGGATGCTTACTTTCATGTGCCGATCCATCCCAAGCACAGAAAGTACCTGAGGTTCGGGATCGGCAGTTCTCATCAGTTTCCAGTTCTGCCATTCGGCTTGACCTCCGCCCAAGGGGTTTCACCAAGCTGATGGCGGTAGTTGCAGCAAGTCTCCAGAGAAGCGGATTCACGTCTACCCCTACCTGGACGATTGGTTAATCAGGGCACGTTCATCCGAACAGACCCAGGAACATCTGAGCATGACCTGCCACTTCTTACACAGACCGGGCTTCTCCCTCAAATACAAGAAGTCAAATATGATACCATTCCAAAGACTCCAATTCATCGGAGCTGTCTTGGATACTTCCTCGGGCAAAGCCTCGCCTCCCGAGGTGAGAGCTCATCACATTCTGCAGATGGTACCAAAGTTCCACCAGCATCTGCCGGCCTTCGATTTTCTGAGGTTGCTCGGCCTCATGGCATCCTGCATTTTTCTGGTGCCAGAGGCCAGATTGAGAATGAGATCCCTTCAATGGGCCCTCAGGACTCAATGGTCCCAGTTTCCAGGGAATATGTCAGTTCTCCAGCATGGGGTCTGGCATGTATTCATATGCTCATAAATATTCCCTGTCGTCAGGCTGGGAATCCTCGGTAAAGAAAAAATCGGTATCAGTTTTGTTTCTGATCCGTCTTTCTTAGTAGTAACCAATCACTGATCTCTGGGTCATACTGCCCCCAGCCAATGACTGCCCTCTCCCTAAGCCCCGCCTCTGGCAGCCATCCTCATATTTTTACCGCACGTTCAAGTGTTGGGAGTCCTCGTGCTTTAGCTCTCAAGTTTTTGGTGCGTTTTCGCGCTTTTTCAGGAGATTTTCTCATTTTTTCAGTTTAATCGAGCCTCAAGCTCCACAGTTTCTATTTCCGATAACGGGGACCCGTTTCGGAATTCTTCTACACCCCTCAAGGGTGAAGTTTTCATCGAGTTTACGCTTCTTGGAGGATTCCGGAAGATCTGCGGCCTACCTCAAAGGACATGGCCCAGGACAAGGGAAGCTCGACGCCCGGATCCAAGCTGTTCAGGTGCTGCCCTGGATGCGGATTACAAAATGTTTTCAAGGAGGACGAGCATTTGCGATGTCTCTACTGCCTCCATGAGGGCAAGACGCACGTGGAGAAGGACTGTGCGTTCTGCAAGAACCTTTCGGAACGGACCAAACAAGATCGTCGTTCCCGCCTTGCCGCCTGGCTGGAGAAGGGCACAGCAGGTGAGAAGGCGAACAAAAAGTCTGAGCAGGCTTCTAAGTCCTGTGAGGGCGCCCCCTCGACGGGGCCCCAACAGAAGGCCAAGCACCGCGAGTCCGCGGGCACCGGGAGCACCGAAAGGTCGGGCTCTTCGGCTGCCAGGCAGGGCGCGACTTTCCCTGCACGTTCAACCACGAGCCAGCGCTCTGGTTCGGGGAAGAGGAAGTCCGAGAACCCAGGTAAGCTGCTGGAGCGGCCCCGGTCGATCTCGAAGGGACCCGAGGGGGAGCGATTTGCTGACCCTCCCCCCAAGGCGAAGGCCCAGAACGCACCTAAGGTGGTGAGGGCTTTGATCCAGCCAGCAAAGGCCTCTATCGAAGTGGTCGCTGCGACCCTGGCGAAGCCGGCTGAGACTACGCCAGTGGGAATGGCCTCTGGGCCCAGAGTATCCCTGCCACCGCAGAGGGATTCCTCTTTCCAGCCCATCGTTAAGACCCCTGTGAAGACCCCGGCGGAAAAAGGGGGGGGAGGGGGTGGCTATTACAGACTCTGAATCAGCCTCTGAGGAGGATCTGGTGGAAACCGGGAAGGGCCTCAGCGAGGGGTTCATAGGCCTCAACGAGAAATTCGAGAAGGTTCGATCCCAGGGGACGGTTCCCGCTGATGTGATCGAAGATAGCGACGATGGCGACGAAGAGGGCCCAGTGGAGCAGCCATCCAGTCCGTCGCAGCCATTAACCGAGCCCCAGGATAGCTCGGCGGCCATTTTGTTGGCGATCCAATCCTTATGTACTGAGATAAGGACGAGGTTAACACAGACCCCGACGGAGGATCCAGAACCAGGCCCGTCGGGAAGCCCTCCGAACAAGCGGAGGACAGTGCACCCTGCTCCTCCCTTCGTGCCTGCGAGGCCTGTGGACCCCTCATCCCCATCGCCGGACCCTAGGGAGGATACGGCGACGGATACAGCGACGGGGACAAACGACGACAGCGGCGATGACACAACGGACATCCCGACATCACCCCCCCTCCTCCCCTCGGGCTTCTCCACCCGACGAAATTGGCTCCTTTCACGCCATGATAACCAGGGCATCCAAGCTCTTCCAGCTCTGCCCTGGAGAACAGAAAAAGGAAGGGCTTCTTTACCAAAGACGAGAGGCCAAGAGGAAGACGGTCCTCGCGGTGCCGTTGCTCGACGACATCTGGGACGAGGGGCTGGCTATCCTCAAGAACCCTTCCACGACACCCGCCAAGAGGGACAGGTACGAGAAGAAGTACCGAGTCTCCGATGCCGCCCCCTTGTGCCTCAGGGCCCAGTCCACGCCAGACTCTGTCGTCTCGGCAGCGGCCAAGAAGAAAGCAGCGGGTGCGGCGGCTTCAACTTCCACTTCCCCGCTGGACAGCGAGAGCAAGAAGTTGGACTCCATAGGACGACGAGTCATCTCGTCGGCGGCAACGACGATTAAGGCGCCAATGCCTTAGCGATCGTGGCCCGCTACGACAGGGAGCTTTGGTTCAAGATAGCTCCCCTGCTAGACTTCCTACCGGACGACAAGAGGGCGGAGGCCCTACAAATTCTGCAGGAAGGAGAGGTGGCGTCGGATCATGCAATAACGGTGGCAACGGACATTGCCAATACCGGATTTCGCCAACTGGGCAACAGGGTTTGCTTCCGACGATGAGGATGGCTCAAGGTGACGGGCTTTCGCCAGGACATCCAGACCAGAGTGTTGGATATGCCGTTCGACGGCAACAACCTTTTTGGGAAGACGGTGGTCGAGCCGCTCCAGGCCATCAAGACCGACTCGGAGACAGCCCGGGCCCTAGGGGTACTTCAACGACGACCCTTTCGGAGCTCCGGAGGCAGACAGGGTGCCTCCAAGGGATCCGGCTGTGGCTCTTCTACATACTGCCAGGCGGCCAGCTCCTCGTCCCAGGAGGCCTACAGAGGTCGCGGCAAGCAAGGGGGATCCCGCCGTCGTCAAGGAGGCCAAGGCGGCAAGGCCTCCTCCAAGCAAGACTGAACCGGCCGTAGCGTCAGGGCCCCCACCGAAGCACCCCGGTGGGAGGCCGGCTGACGAAGTTCGTCAGCATGTGGGAGTCCATCTCCACCGACCTGAACACCCTGGCCAACGGGCACTCGCTGGAATTCCAAAAGTGTCCTCGCATTCCTCCCGTTGCCCGGAAGGAGAATCACGTCCCTCAACTGCTGTTGGAGGTAAGGGCGATGCTCAAGAAAGGTGTCATCGAGCTCGTCCCCAGGAGGCTCCGGGGCTCCGGAGTGTACTCAAGGTACTTCCTCGTCAGAAAGAAGACGGGCGGTTGGCGCCCCATCCTGGACCTGCGTCGGTTAAACAAGTACATCAAGGCGCAGAAATTCAGGATGGTCACCCTCCAGCACGTGCTGGGACAGCTGGAGGAGGGCGACTTCCTATCGTCGTTGGACATGGAGGATGCTTACTTCCACATCAAAGTTTCTCAGGTTCGTGGTTCAGGGACGCCACTACCAATTCAGAGCCCTGCCGTTCAGATTAAAGTCGGCACCCAGGGTATTCACCAAGTGCCTGGCACCAGTGGCGGCGCGGCTGCGCTCGCGCCTGCAGGGGATCCACGTCTACCCCTACCTGGACGACTGGCTAATCCGGGCAAGGACAAGAGAACTCGCCGTCGAACAGGCAGCGAGGACCGTCCGGCTGCTTACGGAACTGGGTTTCGCCATCAACTACCCCAAATCCCACATGGTTCCGTCGCAAGTAGCACTGTCTCTGGGAGCGAAGCTCGATACAGTGGGGCAATTGGCCTCCCTATCGGAGGAGAGGATGAAGGCCATTCTGGGCAAGGTGCTGCGCCTGCTAGCCACGGACGTGGCCAGGGTGAGGTCCATCAAGTCCCTCCTCGGGATGATGTCCTCATGCATCTACCTTGTACCCCTTTGCAGATTTCGGATGCGTCCGCTACAGGAGTTCCTCAACGCCAGCTGGTTTCAGGCGACGGCTGCTTCGAAGACAGGATCCCTCTCGACGAGGAGTTCCGTCGGGCGATCCTATGGTGGGGTACCCGTGCATACCTCACTACAGGCACAGACTTTCAGACCCCAGCGTTTCAGGAGACGGTGACGACGGACACCTCTCTGGAGGGTTGGGGGGCCCACACCGGAGATCTCCATGCAAGGGGCCTTTGGCTCCCGGAGGAGAGGTCTCTCCACATCAACATTCTGGAGGTCCGAGCAGTGTTCTGGGCACTCAAGTCGTTCCTTCCGTCCCTCAAGGACAAAGTGGTGAGGATCTTCACCGACAACACCACCACGATGTTCTACATACGGAAGCAGGGAGGCACCAGATCCCCAGCCCTATCCAAGGAGGCCCAGGATCTGTGGCACTGGGCCGTCGCCCAGGGGATGTTTCTGGTTCCCTTCCACTTGGCAGGAATAAAAAACACCATCGCCGACTCACTCAGCAGGGAGCTGCGCTCGTGCCACGAGTGGGAACTACGTCAGGACCAGGTGGATCGGCTCTTTCGACGATGGGGCAAAGCCCGGATCGACCTTTTCGCGACGGCGATGAACTCCAAGTGCCAGAGGTTCGCCAGCAGGTTCCCGCAGCCGAGGAGCATGGGCGATGCTATCTCGTTCCCTTGGGACGGCCTATTTCTATATGTGTTCCCTCCGTTGCTGCTCCGCCTCATCAACCAGCTCAAGAAGTCCAGGTGCAGAATGATCCTCGTCGCACCGGCGTGGCCGAGGCAGATCTGGTTCCCGGACCTTCTGGACTTGTCAACGTCCCCACCAGTCAAGCTGCCGGCGGACGCGGATCTTCTCTCCAGAGAAGGAGGCGCCATTCTTCATCACGACCCGGAGTCGCTGAACTTGCAGGCCTGGCTCCTGCAGCACTAGAGTTTGGAGGCTACGATATCCCGGCTGACTGCAGAGAGGTTCTTGCAAAAGCCAGGGCGTCCTCAACTCTCAAGTGTTACGGTCATAAGTGGAAGAGGTTCTCTGTCTGGTGCCGTGCACAGAAGATTAACCCTCTGCGGATTACGGCCCCTCAAGTACTGCCGTACCTACTTTCGCTGGCCAAAGCTGGACGGGCTCAGGCCTCCATCAAAATACATCTGGCTGCCATCTCCCGATATACCAGGACTACGGGACGGGCGTCCTTATGGTCTCATCGCCTGGTGTCATGATCTCTGCTTCCAAAAGGTCAGGGTTTTCCCAACTCCCTTGGAAGCAGATCCATAACCCAGGTTCCGAGTGCCAACCAGTCCCAATTGGGACCTTTTGGACCCAGTCCTGGCGCCAGTGGCACCAGGCTCATAAATATGCCCAGTCCCAGCGCTGGAAGCGCCGGGCTCATAATGCTTGGGTGGACTTACCTGCAGCAGACCATGCTGCTTACTTGCCTGCCAGTTGAGCCTCTGATCCTCTTCTGTTTGGAACTACTTTTCCTGTTGGGTGGGGCTGGAGCCACTCCCTAGATTCAGAACACTGGAACTCTTCTGGAAGGCAGGAACTCTTTTCTTACCAGGAACTCTTTTCTTACCTAGGCGTGGCTGTGGAAGGAGACACCTAAGCACTACAGGAGGCTATTTAAACCACACCCGGTGGATGAATCTTGCTTTGCGTTATTCTGCACCCTCTGCAGCAGAACGCTCATCGTGTCTTCTGCATCCGGTCCTGGGCCTAAGGAAAAAGGCTTACCATCCTGACTCCAGTCTTCAGCAACACCTATAAAGACAAGAAAGAACAGGTTAGCATTCCGGCATCTGAAAGGAAAAGGCTTACCATCCTGAATCCAGTCTTCAGCAACACCTATAAAGACAAGAAAGAACAAGTTAGCATTCCGGCATCTGAAAGGCAAAGGCTTACCTACTCTTCGTGCGCTCCGGAGGTCTTCACACTGCATTCCGGCATCTGAAAGACAAAAGCTTACCAACTCTTCGCACGCTCCGGAGGCCGTCGGCGCTGCATCCCGCAACTGAAAGACAAAACAAGGTGCGTTTAAAGACATTGGGGAACTTTAATACTCACGTGCCAATACTCCTTTCTACATCTAACCCAGTGGGTATTCCGGCACCCTGCAGCCGCTCCGAACTTGTACCTGCAAAATAAAAAGACAGTTAGAGCGCATCGTGAAGCTGGCAACAAGCGCTTACTTACGTGCTTCCAGGCGCTTCTATTCCTCACACGGGCTCCATCTTCAACTCACTTCAGCCCGTCATCCGCCATCGCCGGAACCCTGCAAAACAAGAGACATCATTATTAAAGACTTTAAAGACATTTGAGTTACTCGAAACTTACCGTTCGTGCAGTAAACGACGGACAGCAGTCCTCTGAAGTCAAGAGGCCTGCGCTACCTATCCAGTGAGGAAACTGGTTACAGCACCCTGCCCCGAGGCAGATGGAGAGCTCGGCATTCACTTACCTAAGGTGAGAGCGTTAACCTTTGGGGGTCTACAGGAGAGGAGAAGAGGAAAGAGATAGGGACACCCCAATAACCCCAGTTCATTAACCCCCATATTTTCTATCTGCAGACATCTTACTCTACACGTCAGGCATACAGTGCACAGAGGTCCAGCCCAAAGAGCCAACCGGGTGCTGCACATCACCTTTGAAGATACGGTAGTCGCCCAGTCAAGACCGGCGCCTCTGCGAGAATCAGGTGAGCGTTACAGAACGCAAAGCCTACCGCAAAACTCTCGCCCAGGCGCTATGGAAACCTCGGATACTGACCACCTAGCCCGGTTACTTGGGGAACTAAGGGCAGAAGTGCATGCAGCTCGTCAGGAAACGAATGCTCTAAGAAGGGAACTAATTATTTCCAAGGAGAGAACAGATGATCTTGCTAGACAATTGCTACAGTCACAAGCCGGACAGACCCCGCTACCCGCATCAGGGGCAAATCTTCCTTCAACATTCTCTATGAATCCAGTGCAGATCAACCTACCTGGGAATGTACCTCTGGCTCCGCCCGAACGATTTTCTGGTGACCCAAAGAGGTTTGCAGTATTTATCAATCAGTGCCGGTTGCACTTCTTATGCCGGCCAGCAGCCTTTCCAACTGATCAAGCTAAAGTAGCTTTTGTACTTTCGTACCTTAGTGGCAATGCGGCAGACTGGTCGATCCCTCTAGTTAATCAAGATGATCCGATTCTCCATGATTTTCAAGCCTTTCAGCTTAGTATGGAAAAACTGTTCGCAAGACATGCACAGGGGCAGGCCTTGGACAATGAGCTTCTTTCGTTGCGACAGGGTAATCAAGACCTTTTGGCTTATATTTCATCTTTCAATAGACTAATAGTGGAAACTCAATGGCCTGAGGACAAAAGGATTACGCTGTTTTATAGAGGTCTACGTGGAGAGCTCAAAGACGTTTTAGCCCAAGTAGTGAATCCCCCACAAGACTGTTCGGATTATATAGACTTGGTCGTTCAAATAGATCACAGACTGCAGAACAGGAAGGCCGATCGTTCCAAGTTTGAGGCTCGAGTATTTTCCAAACCGCCAACTCCTTCCAAAGGAGTAGACTCCGGGGAACCCATGCAAATAGGGGGTCTGAAAGGCCCTCTAACACAAAGGGAGTGGGAAAGGAGAAAACAGTTGCAATTATGCCTATATTGCGGAAACTCAGGGCACTTTCTTCGAGACTGTCCGGTGAAACCTGCCAAGAAGGCAGTAGGAGCTGCAGTTACCACAGTTACAAACTCTGAGCAGGGAAACGACCTCGCCCGACAAGAATAGAGGTCCTCCTGCCGAGCGTGAAAACCAGTTCCGTGACCTCGCATTTCGTGATACCTATGGTCCTCATTAGCCCTGATAATCCGGATCGATTACATGCAATTGAAGCTTACGTCGACAGCGGTGCCATCGGCAATTATGTGGATCATGAAATGGTTTTGAGGATGAATCTAACTCTTTGTCCCAAGGCTGTAAAGGACGTCATTACTACGGTGGATGGTACGGAGATAGCCTCCGGGCCAGTAACACATACCACTCAAGAGGTGACGCTAGTAAGTCAAGATGGACACCATGAGAAGATCGTGTTCGATGTGATCAAGGCCCCTCAGTTCCAGATTATTCTAGGAATACCTTGGTTAGAGAAACACAATCCTCTGATCGATTGGCGAGCAAGAACGGTCCAGTTTCCAGAATGTGTCTCTACTTGTCACCCTCCACCTGGTGTTGCACTGGCAGCAATTTCTTCAGAGACTCTCCAGTTACCTCCCGAATACCTAGAATACCAAGATGTTTTCCGGAAGGAGCAGGCTAACTCTCTACCTCCTCATAGGTCTTATGACTGCCAGATAGATCTGATACCTGGATCTACTCCTCCTTGTAGTAGAATTTATGCCCTCACCGAGCCTGAGAACCTTCACCTTCGACAATACCTGGATCAATACCTGGCAAATGGGTTTATTCGTCCTTCCAAGTCCCCTGCTTCTTCAGCTTTGTTCTTCGTTCCAAAAAAGGAAGGAGACCTTAGAACTTGTATCGATTATCGCTCCCTGAACCAGATCACCGTTAAGAATAGATATCCGTTACCTTTGATCCCTGAACTCCTGGACCAAGTCAGAA
Source organism: Ambystoma mexicanum (assembly GCF_040938575.1). Lineage (NCBI taxonomy): Eukaryota > Metazoa > Chordata > Amphibia > Caudata > Ambystomatidae > Ambystoma > Ambystoma mexicanum. The sequence goes on along the minus strand of NC_090936.1, from coordinate 427,630,240 downwards.
AAGCATGCATATATACAAAGCTGGATCTTAGAGGAGCTTACCACTTGGTACGAGTAAAAGAGGGCGATGAATGGAAGACGGCCTTCCGCACCAAGTATGGGCTATTTGAATATCAGGTCATGCCCTTCGGACTTTGCAATGCCCCGGCCGCCTTTCAATATTTTATGAACAATGTCCTCAGAGAACTCATAGATGTGTGTGTTGTTGTTTACATTGACGACATTCTCGTTTATTCTTCATCGGAATCTGAACATCGGAAACACGTGAAAATGGTCCTTGAAAGATTGCGTCAACACAAACTTTTCGCTAAGTTGGAAAAATGTGTTTTCAACGTGACTGAAGTTGAATTCTTGGGATTCATATTATCACCTGGCGGAGTGCGTATGGATTCAAAAAAGGTCGATGCAGTTCTCAAATGGCCATCACCATCCTCCGTAAAAGGTGTGCAAAGCATGTTAGGCTTCGCTAACTTTTACCGCAGGTTTATCCCCGAGTTCTCTAGAATAGTCCAGCCCATCACTGCCTTGTTAAAGAAAAACAAACGTTTTGAATGGTCTACCGAGGCGGAACAAGCTTTCCAGGATTTGAAGACTAAATTTATCTCTGCACCAATCTTAAAACACCCTCGCCCCGAACTCCCCTACATCGTGGAAACTGATGCTTCAAGCCTTGCCATGGGGGCAGTTCTATCACAAAAGGACCCGGTAACCAATCGGTTGCATCCCGTGGCATTTTGGTCCCGCAAATTCTCGCCTCCGGAAATCAATTACACGATTACTGACAAGGAACTTCTGGCTATCAAGTCTGCCTTTAAGGCTTGGCGGCATTATCTGCTGGGGGCCCGACACACCGTTACTGTGATTACGGATCACCGAAACCTGCAATATTTGAAAACCGCAAAAGCCCAATCCTCTAGACAACTCCGTTGGGCATTGTTCTTTGCCGAGTTTGACTTCATAATTACCTATCGACCTGGTACAAAGAACGGTAAAGCTGATGCCCTTTCTCGGATGGGAGTGGAAGAACACTTGATTAACCCAAAACCTGTACCAATCATTCCCGAACAAAGAATTCTGGGTGTAATCGCCACAGAATCCATAGAGGAAGTTAAGGATAAAGCCAGGCAACTTGTAACTCCAGCAGACATACAGAATTGGCATCTGCAGGGAAAGGACTTTGCAGTAAAGGACAACTTATTGTATTTCCAAGAACGATTATACCTACCTAGCACAGATTTACAGAAAAAAGTAATCTCTTGTTATCACGACTCTTTAATGGAAGGTCATCCTGGTATAGCCAAGACCTCAGAAAAGATCAAGCGCTACTTCTGGTGGCCGTCTTGGAAAAAAGATATCAGAGACTTTATAATGTCCTGTGGAGTATGCGCCCAAAACAAGAGTCAAAAGGAAAGACCAGCAGGCCTCTTACGCCCTATTGACATCCCACCTCGCCCTTGGCATACGCTTTCTATGGACTTCATCACCGATCTACCTCCATGCTCCGGATACAATACGATTCTAGTAATCGTGGACTTATTCTCCAAGATGGCGCATTTCATTCCGCTCAAAGGCTTGCCAACAGCAGCAACTCTGGCCCGAGAATTTCTCGAAAACATCGTCCGACTGCACGGTTTTCCTTGGGTTCTAATTTCGGATCGAGGTAGTCAATTTATTTCTCATTTTTGGCGAAGTTGCTGTCGGTCGGCTCAAATTGATGTGAGACTATCGACCAGTCACCACCCTCAGACCGATGGACAAACCGAGAGGACAAATCAAACTCTGGAACAGTATTTACGCTGCATGCTGCAACAAACTGAAAAAACTTGGAAAGATATCCTTTGGATAGCCGAATATGCCTACAATAACTCTGTCCATTCGGGAACTGGGAAAACCCCGTTTTTTCTTTTGTACGGCAGTCACCCTCGAACCTCGGAGTTGGATCCCCTCCAAGATCTTGAAACACCAGCAGTAGACTACCTGCATTCTACAATCACCCAAGCCTTTAAGGAAGCTGGTTCTCACCTTCAAAGGGCTAAAGAACAATACAAGAAAGGAGCAGATCAACATCGGAAGGAAGCCCCTCACTATCAAGTAGGGGATCAAGTCTGGTTATCCACTAAATATTTATCTCTAAAAGGGCCACGCACATTCAACCCAAGATACCTTGGTCCCTATTCCATCACTACCATAGTAAATCCAGTAGCGGTCAAGTTGGACTTGCCCCCGCACATGAAGATACATCCGGTCTTCCACGTCTCTCTATTAAAACCCGTGCAACCTCAAACCCGACTAACCAAATCTCCAAAACCTATCCTAGTTGATGGAGAACTCGAGTTTGAAGTCAAAAGCATTCTGGACTCCAAGATCTCCAAATCTAAACTATTCTACCTAATTGACTGGAAAGGCTGCGGCCCCCAAGAGAGATCCTGGGAACCTGCTGAATATGTCCACGCTCCTCGCCTAATCAAAAGATTTCACCAAACATTTCCTGACAAGCCAAAACCCCCGGAGAAGCCCGGTTTGGGAGGGGCCTTGAGGGGGGGTACTGTCATGATCTCTGCTTCCAAAAGGTCAGGGTTTTCCCAACTCCCTTGGAAGCAGATCCATAACCCAGGTTCCGAGTGCCAACCAGTCCCAATTGGGACCTTTTGGACCCAGTCCTGGCGCCAGTGGCACCAGGCTCATAAATATGCCCAGTCCCAGCGCTGGAAGCGCCGGGCTCATAATGCTTGGGTGGACTTACCTGCAGCAGACCATGCTGCTTACTTGCCTGCCAGTTGAGCCTCTGATCCTCTTCTGTTTGGAACTACTTTTCCTGTTGGGTGGGGCTGGAGCCACTCCCTAGATTCAGAACACTGGAACTCTTCTGGAAGGCAGGAACTCTTTTCTTACCAGGAACTCTTTTCTTACCTAGGCGTGGCTGTGGAAGGAGACACCTAAGCACTACAGGAGGCTATTTAAACCACACCCGGTGGATGAATCTTGCTTTGCGTTATTCTGCACCCTCTGCAGCAGAACGCTCATCGTGTCTTCTGCATCCGGTCCTGGGCCTAAGGAAAAAGGCTTACCATCCTGACTCCAGTCTTCAGCAACACCTATAAAGACAAGAAAGAACAGGTTAGCATTCCGGCATCTGAAAGGAAAAGGCTTACCATCCTGAATCCAGTCTTCAGCAACACCTATAAAGACAAGAAAGAACAAGTTAGCATTCCGGCATCTGAAAGGCAAAGGCTTACCTACTCTTCGTGCGCTCCGGAGGTCTTCACACTGCATTCCGGCATCTGAAAGACAAAAGCTTACCAACTCTTCGCACGCTCCGGAGGCCGTCGGCGCTGCATCCCGCAACTGAAAGACAAAACAAGGTGCGTTTAAAGACATTGGGGAACTTTAATACTCACGTGCCAATACTCCTTTCCACATCTAACCCAGTGGGTATTCCGGCACCCTGCAGCCGCTCCGAACTTGTACCTGCAAAATAAAAAGACAGTTAGAGCGCATCGTGAAGCTGGCAACAAGCGCTTACTTACGTGCTTCCAGGCGCTTCTATTCCTCACACGGGCTCCATCTTCAACTCACTTCAGCCCGTCATCCGCCATCGCCGGAACCCTGCAAAACAAGAGACATCATTATTAAAGACTTTAAAGACATTTGAGTTACTCGAAACTTACCGTTCGTGCAGTAAACGACGGACAGCAGTCCTCTGAAGTCAAGAGGCCTGCGCTACCTATCCAGTGAGGAAACTGGTTACAGCACCCTGCCCCGAGGCAGATGGAGAGCTCGGCATTCACTTACCTAAGGTGAGAGCGTTAACCTTTGGGGGTCTACAGGAGAGGAGAAGAGGAAAGAGATAGGGACACCCCAATAACCCCAGTTCATTAACCCCCATATTTTCTATCTGCAGACATCTTACTCTACACGTCAGGCATACAGTGCACAGAGGTCCAGCCCAAAGAGCCAACCGGGTGCTGCACATCACCTTTGAAGATACGGTAGTCGCCCAGTCAAGACCGGCGCCTCTGCGAGAATCAGGTGAGCGTTACACCTGGTGAAGGAATTTATGAAGGGACTATTCCGACCGTTCCCACCGGTGAAGGCTCCTTCCCCGGCGTGGGAGCTTAATGTGGTGCTGACCAGGCTCATGGGGGCCCCATTCGAGCCTATGCATTCGGCGCCTTTGAAGTTCCTGTCATGGAAGACAGCGTTCCTCGTGGCCATCACCTCCGCACGACGAGTGGGAGAGATCCAGGCACTATCTTGCAAGCCTCCATACTTGACTTTTCATGACACGAGGGTGGTGCTGAGGACGCACCCCTCCTTCATGCCCAAGGTGCCGTCGGACTTCCACCTCAATGAGCCCTTGGTGTTACCAGTTTTCTTCCCGTCGCCTTCGACGCCGGCCGAGAGGACTTTGCACTCGCTGGATGTAGCTAGAGCGCTTAAGTTCTACGTGGACCGCACGAAGAGTTTTCGGAAGACGTCACAGCTGTTTGTGAACTTTGGGTCTGTGAATCAAGGGAAGGCTCTCTCGAAGACTTCCATTTCCAGATGGCTCTCAGGCTACATCATGCACTGTCACCGGTTGGCAAACCGACCGCTGCCCGGCCGCCCGAGAGCCCATTCGACCAGAGCGATCGCTGCTACCACGGCGTTCCTGTCTGTTGTACCCCTGCTGGACATCTGCAGGGCTGCTATGTGGAGGTCGACGCACACCTTCACAAGATTCTACTGCGTTGATCGGGACTCCAGGGAGGAGTCCAGGGTCGGCCAAGCAGTGCTGCGCAACCTGTACGCCTAAGGTGAGCCTGGTGAGGAGGTAAGAATTGCTTAATGTTGAGTTTTGGATGTAATGTTTAATGTTGAGCCTTTGCCACCTACCGTGGTTGTGCATGTCTGTACTGCTATGTATTCTTTTATTCATGAGCATGTGAATCCATGCCAGACCCCATGCTGGAGAAGGAACAAGTTACTTACCTGTAACTGTTGTTCTCCAGCGTGGGTCTGGCATGGATTCACATGCGAACCCTCCCTCCTACCCCTCTGCGGCTCTTCACTTGGCCATACTGCCACTTTGCGTTCTACCAAATCTGAGGATGGCTGCCAGAGGCGGGGCTTAGGGAGAGGGCAGTCATTGGCTGGGGGCAGTATGACCCAGAGATCAGTGATTGGTTACTACTAAGAAAGACAGATCAGAAACAAAACTGATACTGATTTTTTTCTTTACAGAGGATTCCCAGCCTGACGACGGGGAATATTCATGAGCATGTGAATCCATGCCAGACCCACACTGGAGAACAACAGTTACAGGTAAGTAACTTGTTCCATCTTTTGCAAGTTCCGGCCAGAGTACCTCAAGATCTGCTATGGTGGGCTTGCAAGCACAATATTCTCAAGGGAGAATATTTTTGGCAACCCCAAATTACACATCAACCTTTTGGAGCTGAAGGCAATCAGACTAGCGCTGAAGGGCTTTCTGCCCTCTATACGGGGAAAGAATGTCATGATAATGACGGACAACACAGTGGCCATGTACTACCGCAACAAGAGAGGAGGCGTAGGGTCACTACCACTGTTCAGAGAGGGAATGCAGCTCTGGTTCTGGGCAATACATGAAGAAATCTCTGTGTGCAGTTCACCTAGCCGGAGAGCAGAACACGGTGGCGGACGCTCTGAGCAGGCAGAGCACAGTAGCCCATTCGTGGGAACTAGCTCAGGAAGTCCTTCAAGAGATCTTCACCCTTTGGGGAACCCCACAAGTGGACCTGTTTGCGGCCAGTGTCAACAAAAAGTGCGAACTGTACTGCTCAAGGGAATTTCCTGCAAGAGGAGCTCTATGGGACATGTTCGCAGTGGACTGGGAATTTCCACTGCTATACGCGTTTCCTCCAGGCCCCGTGATTCTTCACGTAATCAGGAGGTTGAGAAAGTTTGGGAAACCCATGATTCTAATTGCCCCGGATTGGGCCAGGAGGACGTGGTACTCGGACCTTCTAGACATGTCCCTCTGCCCTCCAATACGTCTTCCACTAAGAGAGGATCTTCTCTCGCAAGAGGAAGGCGAGTTCTCCATCCAGAGGTCAAGACACTCGGCCTTCAGGCATGGTTTCTGAGAGGCTGAGATATAAGGATTGGGACATCCAGTACGACATAATGGAGATTTTGCTTTCGGCCAGAAGGCCAGCAACTAAATCTTTGTACCGGTGTAGTTGGAACAAGTTCAGTAACTGGTGCAAAGATACGAATGTGAATCTTTTTCTATGTGGTACACCTATGTACTTTCTTTCCTATTACATTTGGCCAATCGAGGCCTCCAGATTGGTACAACAAAAGGACTTGGCTCCACTTTCTATTTTTAGCCGCTCCTCAGAAGAGGTATCTTACTTTAAAATTCCACTGATTGTTCAATTCTCAAAGGGTCTCACTAACATGTACCCTCCAGTCCCTTTTCAAGTCCCTGTTTGGGATCTAAATTTAGTACTTACATTTCTTACATGCATTCCTTTCAAGCCTTTGAGTTCTTGTCCGCTAAGGCTTCACACTTTGAAGACAATCCTACTAGTGGCTATTACATCAGCCCACAGGGTGAGTGAGTTACAGGCTCTTTTGTAAGCCTCCTCACACCATCTTTCATAAAGACAAAGTTATACTTAAAGGCAAACCTTCATTTCGAGGGGATTGGGTCCTCCGACGTATTCCATATCTATGACATGTAATCACCACAGCTGTGCTGCTTCGGAAACTTTTTCGGCGTCTGCGTCCTGCGTCGATGACGTCGATGCGCCGTCGTCGAGGACCTCCTCCGACGTCATCCGATGTGATAAGTAGGACGCACGACGCCCATAGCCTCAGTTCCGTTTTTTCCGCGAACGTGTTGCTTCGTGTTTCTCGGTTTGAACGCCTCGACTCTTTGGAGTTCTGTTCTTCTCGGTTCTTCGAACCTGTTCGTTTGTGAAAATCCTTCTGGAGATGTCTTCTACTTCGTCTTCGACCCCGCGCCCGGGTTTCAAGAAGTGCGGGGAGTGTGGGTCCAAGATGTCGGTGACGGACTCGCACGACGCCTGCCTCTGGTGCCTCGGGGAGGCCCACGACACGGATGACTGTATCGACTGCCAGTCGCTCACGTCCAAAGCCTTACGCGAACGTAAGAAGAAGTTGTCGGTAGGTCGGGTGTCCAAGCCCCGGAAGTCGAAGTCTGCGGGGCTTTCGACGGATGATTCGAGGGGTGACTCTCCGTGTCATCGTCGGAAGTCTCGTGGGTCTCCTTCTAGGAGTCGGTCTCGCCACTCCTCTGCCTCTTCGAGGCATTCTCGGAAGCGCCGACATCGGTCGTCTTCCAGGTCCTCTTCGGAGGGCTCTGCCCGGCACGTCGCTTACCCCTCGGGCCATGCGACGCCGGAGGAATGGGCTTCCTTCGGGAAGAAGATGTTGGCGATTCTTGAGTCGCAGGGTACTCAGCCGTCCGCGTCCCCGAGTGGGGTCGGTCGTGTGAGGTCGAGAGACACCGCTCGCAAGAGTGGTCGGCACGAGTCACGGGAGAGGTCCCGTTCGGACAAGGGGACTCGTTCTCGACGTACCCGTTCCAGGTCCCGGTCCTCGACGCGTTCGAGACCGTGTGCACCTGTGAGGTCTTCGAAGAAGGCTTCGGCGTCTTTGGCGTCGAGGGCGTCGACAGGCTTTCTCGAGGCTCTGGCTCCGAGGAAGTCGTCGATGCCGACGACGCTCAGGTCGTCGAGGGACACGATCGGGGCTCCGGCCTCGAGGGCTGTGTCGACGCCGCCGATTCTGGAGGCGCTGCATCTGACCTCGACGCCGATTTCCTCGACGCCGATTTCCTCGACGCCGATCCTCTCGGCGCCGATGCCGGTTCTCTCGACGCTGGCGCCGATTCGCTCGACGCCATCGACGCCTTTCGTGTCGGAGGTACCCCAGGGCACGGGTGGACCCCCTAGGAAGGCTCTGGTTAAGAGCAAGCACTCTCGAGTGCCTTCTTTTCGCCACCTGGACTATATTTCAGAGGCGGATGAGGATTCTGATGGCCTGGTTCCTAGTCAGGTTCCGGATGACATTGTCTCGGGCCATAGTCAGTTTGACGAGTTGAGACAGTCACTGCATGATGCCAGTGGACTGGACACCTCTCCGGAGGTGGAATTTTGTAGGCCTGAGCCTGGCTCTCATGCTGATTCCTCGTACCGGCGCCTTATGGCTAGGGTTTCTGAGTACTTGGGATGGTCTGCTCCCCCAGGGGAGTTTGTGCAGGATGATCTGACAGACATCCTTGATGTTGGTCCCCCAACTGACCCGGTTCTGCCGTTCCATATGGCTTTACAGAGAAGGGTGGCGGCGGCTTGGACTGCTCCGGAGAGTCTCCCGGCGGTGGGCAGATCCTTGTCGCGAAAATACCGTCCAGCCAGTGGCGACCCCTGCTACTTGACCAGGCACCCCACTCCGGAGAGTTTGGTGGTGCAGGCGGCCACGGCCCCGGCGAAGCAGGCGTCGTACCCTACCATCCCTCCTGATAGGTACGACAAACGTTTTGATGGCTGGGCGAAGAAAGTGTTTTCTTCTGGTGGTATGGCGCTTCAGGCGGCCAACTCCATTTGTGCCTTGTCACGTTTCACGCACACTCTGTGGAACTGTGTTGCGTTGGCGGCTGAACATGTTCCCGAAGGGGATGAACGGGATGGTTTCCTTGCTATGGTCCAGGATGGTAAGGATGCCATGTGTGAGTCCGTTCAGTCGGGTTTGGACTTAGCTGAATGCGTCAGTAGGTCCATGGCGGCGAGCACCGTGATACGCAGGTTTGCGTGGTTGCGGAAGTCGGGGTTTGCGCCTGATGTGCAGTCCCGGCTCCTCAACATGCCCTTTGATGGTGAACACCTTTTTGGCAGCAAGGCTGACGAGAGCCTTGAGAGGTTGCAGACCTCAAAAGCTGCAGCGAAGTCGTTGGGCGCTGCAGTTCGCCAACCTCCGCCTTTTCGTCCCAGGGGACAGCAGTGGAGGGGTGGTTCCTTTCGCTATTACTCATCCTTCAGTAAAGCGAGAGGAGCTGGCAGTCAAAGAGGCCAACGCAGGGGTACCAGAGGTGGACGACAGGGTACCCGTGGTGCCAAGGCCGCTCGGGCAGTTGCCTCTTTGCCCTCAGGTAACGCCGCAGCCGCTCCCACTCAGTCGTGAGGCCATGTCCCATGGTTCGCCGGTTGGGGGAAGGCTGGCGCAGCATCTTGTAGAGTGGCAAGCCATTACTTCAGATGTGTGGGTTCTGGAGATCATAACCCACGGCTACTGTCTTCCTTTTCGGCACAGGCCTCGCGACAATCCACCGGGGAACCTCTCTTTGCAGAGTCCGGATCCGCTCCTTGCGCAGGAAATTCAAGCCCTGCTGGAGAAAGGCGCCATAGAACTGGTGCCTGTAGCGGAGAGGAACAAGGGATGGTATTCCCCTTATTTTTTGGTTTCGAAGAAAGACTGGGGATTGAGACCCATCATGGACTTGCGCGGTTTGAACAAACTCCTCAGGAAGGACAAGTTCAAGATGGTTGCTCTCTCTCAAGTCCTCCAGGCCCTTCAGCTTCAGGACTGGTTGGTGTCACTCGACCTCAAGGATGCTTACTTCCATGTGCCGATCCATCCCAAGCACAAGAAGTACCTGAGGTTCGCGGTTGGCGACTCGCACTTTCAGTTTCGGGTCCTGCCGTTCGGATTGACCTCCGCCCCGAGGGTTTTCACCAAGCTCATGGTGGTGGTGGCAGCGCATCTCAGGCAAGGGGGGATTCACGTCTACCCCTACCTGGACGATTGGTTGATCAGGGGGAGCTCTCCCGAGCAAGTCCTGGATCATCTATCGATCACCTGTCGCTCCCTTCACAGGCTGGGCTTCTCCCTCAATTTAAAGAAGTCCCATTTGACGCCAACTCAGCGGCTCCAGTACATCGGAGCAGTGCTCGACACTTCCCTGGGGCAGTGTTTTCCTCCCCAGGTGAGGGCTCTTCACATTCAGCAGATGGTGCACAAGTTTCAGCATGCCCAGACGCTCCCAGCGTTCGAGTTCTTGAGGTTGCTCGGCCTCATGGCATCCTGCATTCTTCTGGTGCCAGAGGCTCGCCTGCGGATGAGATCTTTGCAGTGGGCACTCAAGACGCAATGGTCGCAGTCCTCCGGCAGGATGTCGGACTCGATTCAGGTGCCGTCCTCGGTCGCCCGGGACCTTCTGTGGTGGGCCGTCGAAGGCAACTTGATGAAGGGGGCTCCATTTTGGCTTCCCTGGCCAGAGGTGGCGATCGTGACGGATGCATCCCTCACGGGATGGGGAGCTCATGCCAACGGGCTGACAGTCAGCGGTCGTTGGTCTCCGTCGGAGTCCAGACTCCATATCAATCTGTTGGAGCTGAGGGCCGTCAGGCTAGCCCTGAAGGCTTTTCTGCCGTCTGTGCGAGGGAAGAATGTCCTGATCCTGACGGACAACACAGTGGCCATGCACTACCTCAACAAAAAGGGGGGGGCAGGGTCACTTCCTCTGTGCAGAGAGGCGATGCAGCTCGAGTTCTGGGCCATCCAGCAGGAAGTTTCGATCTCGGCAGTTCATCTGGCCGGCGCCGCAAACGTGACGGCGGACGCTCTGAGCAGGCAGAGCGCGATCTCTCACGAGTGGGAGTTGGCTCAGGAGATTCTCCTGGAGATCTTCGCCCTTTGGGGGACCCCTCAAGTGGATCTCTTCGCCTCCAGTGTCAACCGGAAGTGCGAAAGGTTTTGCTCGCGGGAATTTCCTCCAGAAGGAGCCTTAGGAGACGCGTTCGTGGTGGAGTGGTCATTCCCGCTGCTGTACGCGTTTCCTCCAGTCCCCGTCATCCCGCAAGTGCTGCGGAGGTTACAGAAGTTCGGTTCCCGGATGATCCTCATTGCCCCGGCGTGGGCTCGGAGGACGTGGTACCCGGACTTTCTCGACTTATCCATCTGCCCTCCACGTCGTCTTCCCTACCGAGACGATCTGCTCTCACGGGAGGGGGGTCAGGTTCTCCATCCAGAGGTCAGATCCCTCAACCTTCACGCTTGGCTTCTGAAAGGTTGAGGTATAAGGATTGGGACCTCCCTGAGGACGTGATGGAGGTGTTGCTTTTGGCCCGAAGGCCGGCAACAAAGTCTCTGTACCGTTGCCGTTGGCGTAAGTTCTGCGACTGGTGCAGAGTTCAGAATGTGTGGATCCTTTTGCATGTGACATCCCCATGGTTCTGTCCTTTTTGCTTTCTTTGGCCCACAGGGGCTTGCAAGTGGGTACCGTTAAGGGTTACCTGGCGGCGCTGTCCATCTTTAAGCGCTCGTCTGAAGAGTGTTCTTACTTTAAAATCCCTTTGATTTCACAGTTCCTGAAAGGGCTCACTAATGTGTTCCCTCCGTCACCTTTCCTGGTGCCCGGTTGGGATTTAAACCTGGTTCTTAAGTTTCTTATGGGTGCTCCGTTTGAGCCTTTACATTCTTGCCCTTTGAGGCTGTTAACTCTGAAAACTGTGTTTTTAGTTGCGGTTACTTCCGCTCGCAGAGTGAGTGAGTTACAGGCACTTTCAGTTAAGCCTCCCTTCACTGTATTTCACAAGGACAGGGTTGTCCTTGGAGTTCGTCCTTCTTTTCTTCCGAAGGTAGTGACGGAATTTCATTTGGCCCAGAAGGTTGTTCTTCCGGCATTCTATCCTCCTCCGCATCCTGGTAAGTTAGAGGAGAGGCTCCATAGGCTTGATCCTAGGAGAGCTTTAAGCTTTTATGTTTCACGCATGTCCCGGGTCAGAGTGGATGATCAACTCTTTATTGGTTACGCTGGAAAGCGTTTGGGGCAAGCTGTGACGAAACAGACTTTGTCTCGCTGGATTATTTTGGCCATCTCGGAGTGCTACCGTTTGGCGAGTAAGGACCCACCGGCTGGCTTGCGGGCCCATTCTACCAGGGGTATGGCTGCGTCTACTGCCCTGCAGAGGGGTGTTCCTATTCGCAACATCTGTGATGCAGCCACCTGGGCTTCAGTACATACATTTGTACGTCACTATTCCCTTGATTCCATCCGAGCACAGGATCTGGCCTTTGGCAAGGCGGTCCTTTGCTCTGCTATTTGATTGGCTATTCTACATTTTGATTCTAAATTCTTTCCCTCCTCCTTGCTTTGGTACTGCTTTGGGAGTCTGTCATAGATATGGAATACGTCGGAGGACCCAAGCCCCTCGAAGAACAAGTTACTTTCTTACCTGGTAACGTTCTTTCGATGGGATGGTCCGACGACGTATTCCATATCGCTCCCGCCCTGCCTTCCCCGCTTCAGAATTTCTTTTGCGATTGCAGCTTACGTTCCGCAAGGCTTTGTGTCTGACTGGCAGTTGACTTATGTCACACGTTCTGGGGGAAAAAACTATAACTGAGGCTATGGGCGTCGTGCGTCCTACTTATCACATCGGATGACGTCGGACGTCGGAGGAGGTCCTCGACAACGGCGCATCGACGTCATCGACGCAGGACGCAGACGCCGAAAAAGTTTCCGAAGCAGCACAGCTGTGGTGATTACATGTCATAGATATGGAATACGTCGTCGGACCATCCCATCGAAAGAACGTTACCAGGTAAGAAAGTAACTTGTTCTTCTACCAAAAACATTCACTTATCTCAGAAGATCACTTTTCCATCTTTCTATCCTCCCCCTCCTGCAAGTAAGGAGGAAGAAAGGCTCCACAGACTGGACCCAAAAAGGGCTCTCCGTTTCTACATTTCTAGACTGGCAAAATTTAGTGAGAGTGACCAACTTTTCACTGGATACACCGGCCACAAATTGGGCCTGGCGGTAACGAAACAGACCTTATCCAGATGGATAGTTCTAGCAATTGGAGAGTGTTACTGAATGGCGGGTAAAGAACCTCCAGATGGGCTAAGAGCTCATTCTTCTAGGGGCATGGCGACTTCAACGGCTCTTCAGAGGGGTGTCCCGGTGCAAGCTATTTGTGCAGCGGCCACCTGGTCGTCCATGCACACTTTTGTGGAACACTGTCGTTTAGATTCCACCTCATCCCAAGGGGCGTCTTTTTGCTAAGGCCGTTCTACATACGGTCCATGAGTAAAATTAATTGGTACTCCATCCTCCAAATTTTTACTGCTTTGGGAGTCTAAGATGAGGAATACGTGGGAGGACAAACTTCTTACCAACTGTGACGTTCTTTCGATTGGATGTTCCTGCCACGTATTCCTCGACCCTCCCAGCCTACCCCTCCATACAGTTTACGTATTTTACACTCCATGTTCCTTGAGAGCTTATGGTCTAAGGGGACGCCTTGTCAACTCATCAGTTAAGAATATGGAAAAAACAGAACTGAAGCCAACGGGAGCGGCTCGAGCCATTTATACTACGGATGATGTCGACCCACTACGGCAGCCCTCGAGGGACGTCGACGCCACGACATTGAGCGCAGCGCCCTTTGGTGTGGAATTTTTTTTTTCCGAAGCCGCAAAGCTGACGATACGAATATCTAAGATGAAGAATATGTGGGAGGAACATGCAAGCGAAAGAACATTACAGTTGGTAAGTAACTTGTTCTTCTCCTCTAAACCAATGACTGTACTCTGGGTCATACAGCCCACAGCCAATAACTGCCCTCTCCCTAAGCCCTTTCTCTGGCATCCATCTTCAGAATTTTACTTCACGTTCAAGTGTTGGGAGTCCTCGAGTTTTGCTCCGTGAGCTATTCTACAGTTTACACACTTTTTCCAGAAAATAGTTCTATTTGTCATGACCACTGGGTTTTATCCTTACCCCCGCACACACTCACTGCATATACTGGGAGCAAATAGAAGGAGAGAAAAGGGAGGCTGGACCACCTTATGGCACGCCTGGCGCTCATCGGTCCATCCAGCTGCTCAGATCTAAATTCCCCCAATATGGCAGACCTTCTGCCAGCACGTTCTATTGGATGCAGACTAGCACACGTGGGTGGGCTGCTATATAAGCCGCACGCACACGTGCTCCAATGCTCCCCGCTATTACTGCCAATGCAGCATAACACTTACCGCGATCCTCCGGCCACAGCACCTGTAAAAGAAAACAAAGGTTAATGTGGAAATAACTCAGGAAACCCTCCAGAAGGTACCCTACCACTTACCTGCTGCGCCACTCCTCATGTTTAGCGGTCGCATTCTCGGAAGCAGAAAATCTGAATCCTCGACACATTTCCCAAGTTACAGGCTTCACAGTTCTCCCTCTGGTCCGGCCCTGCAAGGTCTCCCGATCTGCCGGTTTACAGCTCTCCCTCTGGTCCCGCCCTGCAACGTCTCCCGATCCGCCGGCCTACAGCTCTTCCTCCGGTCCGGCCCGGCCCTGCAAGAAAAGACACAGGAATTACACAGAGCATGCGGAGCACAACCATTGAAATACTAGGCAGCACGTGCAGTTATATGTGCAGTTATAGCAGAGAGGACATGTTTTAAGCTGTGAGCATAATATTGTAAGACATTATAAAGAAACTCTGAGAAACTCTGAGCACCAGGACAAAATAGAGAAAACCACAACATAAAGACACATGGACAATTTTCCTCTATAAGCCTCAGCAGGTCTGGGCTTCTCCACTGAGGAAACTGGACAAAGGACAGCGAATACCCCATTGAGGCAACTGTAAACAGCGGATAGCGACAGTAAGCTGTCTGACAAGCGCCCCTGCAACAGAGAAAAGGAAGGAGAGCCTCCTATTTTTAATACAGCAGATGAATTGTTAACCTTGGAAATAAAGAAGTCAAGAGGGAAGGGGGAATCCCCACAGGTCTATACACCCTTAACACACTTGTTCTTTACAGATTAAACCACATTGCACTCCAGCATGCGGGGTGGGGGTATTCCAGCACATCGAGACCCGGGGAGACACCAGAGGGTCCCAACGCCCCTGCAAGGTAAGCGTTACACTATCTTTGTCAAAACAGAGCCTTTGTGCTCTTCTCTCCATCTGCCGACAAGCAGGGATTCATTTGTCAGTGAATTTCAGCACCCCTCGAGGGCAAGGAGCGTCTAATTTCATCATAGTTTCCAGAAGGCCATCGGGCATACTCCACTCCTCCGACCATGACGGAGGAGAAGGAAGGAAGGAAGAAAGTTCCCTTTTCAATCTCTGTAACAGATATGGACTGCGGAACGTGTTTGTGGAGGACAAGCAACTTCAAAGCTTCTACTGCCTTCACCCGGACCACAAAGAAGGAGATTGTGAGAATTGCCTCAGCTTCTCCAAGAGAACGATGCAGGATCGACACAGTAGACTGGCGGCATAGCTAAGCGCCAAGGCCTCTGCCCCGTGCCCCAAGCAGGGTCATGCCTCACCTTGGACCGACCAGTTCGAAGAGCGGGCTTCTAAGTCCTTTGAGGGTGCTCAATCCGTGGGGGCCCAAGACAAGGCCAAGCACTGCGAGTCCGCTTCAGTCTGGGTCACCCTGCAAGCGGGTTCCTCGATGGACAGGGCACGATCAACGTCACCGTCTGCCTCCATCGCCAGCCACTGATTGAGCTCCTCCTCAAAAAGGAAGTTGTCCAACCCGGCTAAGCTGCGGGAGAAGCCTAGGAGAAATCTTTGCCGACGGTTGAGCTGGTGGTGGCAGCTCTCTCAAAGGCCAAAGGGCTGACCCTGTGAAGGTAGCCCCTGGAGGCAGATTGTGACGTTGATGACCCTGTGAAGGTAGCCCTACTGCGCCCAGGGTGGCACTACCCCCGAGGCCAGCCAGCGGAGAGGGCCTTGCATTTGCTCGATGTTGCTCGTGCCTTGAACTTTTTCCTTCTCCAGCATCAACTTTGGAAATGTAAATCACGGAAAGGCCTTGTGGAAGGCTTCTATTTCCAGGTGGTTCTCCGGCTGCATCATGCACTGTCATCAACTGGCTAACAGGCCGCTGCCAGGCCACCCGAAAGCCCACTCCACCAGAGTCCTCGCAGCAATGACAGGGTTTCTCTCTGGTGTGCCCCTGCTTGACATCTGCAGGGCTGCTAGGTGGAGGTCTATGCACACCTTCACGAGGTTCAACTGCCTCAACGGGGATTCCAGGGACGAGTCCCGAGTCGACCAAGCGGTGCTATGCAACCTGTTCGTTTGACGTGAGTCTGTTCTAGAGGTGAGTGTTTATTGCTTCTGTTGAGCCTTGCCACCTCCCGTGGTTGTGTATATGTACTGCTGTGTATTCGTTATTAATGAGCATGTGTAACTATTGTTCTCCAGCATGGGTCTGGCATGTATTCACATGCGAACCCTCCCGCCGTCCCCTCTGCAGCTCTTCTTGGTCATACTGCCACTTTCCGTGCTTACCAAATCTGAAGATGGCTGCCAGAGGAGGGGCTTGGGGAGAGGACAGTCATTGACTCGAGGCAGTATGACCCAGAGTACAGTGATTGGTTTAGAGGAGAAATAAAGTTTGTAAGTGAAAGTGAAACAGTTTTTTCTTTTACCGAGGATTCCCAGTTTGACAGGAAATATTCATGAGAATGTGAATCCATGCTGGAGAACAAAAGTTTACAGGTAAGTAACTTTTTCCTTCATTGTGCAGTTTATCCATCTCCCTCTCCCTTTACATCTCTCTGCCCTCTCCCTCCACGGTGCTCTCCATCTCCCCTATTTACTCTAACTGCTACTTTGTAACTTAACCTACCTCTCTTTCGAAGCCTGGAAGGAAAAGGTTCAAGACTGATCTCCTGGTCTCCAACCCAGGCCTGCCCATCACTGACGCCTACGTCCACTCTTCTTCCAAGCAGACTGTAACGGACATCCTCTTTGTCCCTCACTCTCCAGACCTATGGCCTTCCCATATGGTCTCAGTCCTCTCCCCTTTTTCTTCTTTGCCCATTAATGGTGTAACCAGATGGGGAAGTACACTTGGCACACTTCCCATCTTCTAGGTGCATCATTAATGTCTACCAGAATGGCACTGCCGTGGCCCAGGGCTCGCAGCCCAACCTCCTCCTTCTGCCAACCCACTGTCCCCTTCACAGCCACCACCGATGCTTTTACCACATCCCTGTAGCCCTCCGTGGAATACCTTCAAAGATGGCAACCAGCTTCACTTAGCTACCCTCAACTCTCGCTCTGCTGTTAAACACCCCTCGGTCACCTCCATGAAGACTTTAACCTTGACGTCCTCACTCTCACTGAGACGTTGTTCACTGCCGGCACTGTCACTCTTTTTGACACACTCCTCCCTAAGGGTTGCAAGATCCTCTCTAAGCCCAGGCCTAACCGATCGGTGCGCGGAGTGGCTCTGATCTTCCCTGAATGGGTCCCTGCTACTATCATACCCACTCAGCCCTACTCTTCCTTCGAATGCCTTGTCTGCAGGCTTTGCGTCGCTCATGTCCTCTTGCAGACTCTCGCCACTATCTATAGGTACGGTGGTCCGGTCTCCCTCTTCCTTTTGGAGTGGTCTGACCTCACCTCTTCCCTCCTGGCCTCTACCTCCAAGCTTTTCAGAGACTTCAATATTCACCTTGACTCTCCTGATGCAGCCACTGGATTCTTCCACAGCCTCTGTGACTCTTTCCATCACCAATCTTCACTCTGGTCCGACCACCTCAGCTGGACATAGCTTGGATGCTCTCATCTCAGCAGACATCCCCATATCCAACCCTCTCATTACACCTCTCTCCTGGTCTGAACATGCTCTCCTGTTCTCTCCCCGTACTGCCAATCTCCTTCTCTCATTCGACCGATGAAGCGAGTGACAGTTGCTGCTTTTGCCGCCACTCAAGCCCCCTCCAGCCACTGACTCTCACAATGACACATCCCTTGTTAACCTTCAACTCTCCATCTCCCTGGACATCACCTGCTATGACTCAGACCCAGCCTCTCTGAAACATAAGTGCATAGTTGCTGAATGGAAACGGCTGGCTTCAAGCACATCCACTGACAGATTGGCCTGCCGCCTGCTCCAAAGGCAATACAGACTCTCTATCCTCTTGAAGAAGAGGGCCCGTATCCAAACCTGCATCTCTGGGGCACCAAAAGCACAAGTGAACTGTTTAAAATCTGCAAGAAACTTGCCAATCCTAATGCAGTCTCTACTTCTACTCTGCCATCACAGGCCCACTGCACTGCACTCGCCTCCCAATTCACAACCAAAACTCAGGACATCCTGTCCTCACTCTCCTCTACTCCCACCCCTCCTTATTCACCTGCTCTAGGGCCTCCCTTGCTCCCCCCTCTCCCTTCTACTCCTCGCCCATAGCACTGGATGATGTCCATAAACAAGTCCTTTCTATCAGTCTCCTCCAAACAGGTGCTTCCCTACTCCTCCAGAACTATTAAGGACAACATTGCCTCCCTTGCTCCAGCCTTGGCTGATTTCTGCAATCAATCCTTTGCCACTGGCTCCTTACGTTATCACTCAGGCACGCACTTCGGCACCCTGTCCTTAAAAAGCCTTCACCCAACCCTTCCTGTCCGGCTAATTACTGCCCTATGTCCATTACCCCCTTCCTGGGCAAAATCCTGGGGAAGTTGGTCATCTCCCAACTAATCCACCACTCTGAATCTGTTGGCCGTCTCCACGACCACCAGTCTTGCTTCAGAGAAGCCAGAGGCACGAAAACTGCTCTCCTGAACACCTGTGAGACTTGCTTTCCAATCTAGATATTCCAACTCTCCTTCTGTTCTCATCCTTCTCAATCTTTCCTCTGCGTTTCATAATCAATTATGCCACCCATAAAAATTGGCTCTGTGATTTGGCATCACAGACCTGGCACTGGACTGGTTGAATACCTTCCTATCTGACTGACCTTCCCAGGTTCAACTGTGCCCTTTCCTCTCCTCCACCACACCCCCCACCTGCGGCGTCCCTTAGGGCTCTATCCTCTTGCTGTGGCTCTTCATCATCTACTTTACCCCTCTGGCCCACCTGATCTCCACCTTCTCTCCTCACTTCGTGTTATGCGGACAACAAGCAGCTGTCCTTCAAGCTTCCCTCCACTTCCTCCTCTTCTTCTCTTTCCTGACTGTCTGACTGCTGTTCAGGCACGGCACACTGCTAACGATCTCTGCCTTAATGCCAGTAACACCAAGATCCTTCTCATTTGTACCCCTGCTCCCTCCTTCCCTCCTACTCACTGGCCGCCCTCCATGGATCCCCTCCCCTCACCCTCTTGTGGGGCTAAAAACCTTGGCATGATCTTAGATTCCTCTCCCTCCTCACATTGCGGATTTTGTTAAGAAGGCCCACATTCAGCTGCAACTCCTCAGAGGCATTCTCCCTTTGCTCACCTTCCTCCAGAAACTCAATGTCTCCAGAGCTCTGGTCCTCTTTAAGCTGGATTACTGCAACAGCCTCTTCCTCAATCTGACTCTATCCTCCCTTCGCCCCCTTCAACTAATCCAGAATAGGACTGCAAAACGTAGCCTTGACCTCAAGCCCTGGGACTGCATCTCTCCCCTGGCTCCCGGTGACTGTGAGGATCAAGTTCAACACCTTCTGTATCATCCACAAGGCATTCTGGGGCCCGCTGCATCCCTCTCCCTAAATAGCTCCCTGCTAGAGCCCTTCGGTCTTCTAGCTCCAACTCTCTGCAGATCAGACGCTTTTCTAAGCCTGGTCCCACAAACCCCCTCTCACCCCCCCTACCCCCCCGAGTCAACAGGGCACCAGGCCCTCTTCGGCCAGTCTACTCAACACTCTGGTCGCCCTGTCCCGTCCTCCCACACCCTTCAGCCTGCACTTGCCCTTCCGCTCCCCCTTCACCTGACAAGCCTGGTGGGGTGTGCATCTCTACCGAGCCTGGTGGTTCACCCCCAGCCTCACACTTAGCATATGGTCCTCACTACCTGCATCTCCTGGCACTAGCCTATCTGGCCTCCCCTTAGCATTTGCCCCTTAGCACTTGCCTAGCCCCTGGGGCCATCTTCTGCCCCCCCCCCCCGCACCTGTATGTCTCCACTCTGCACTTCCCTCCCACCCTAGCATTATCCCCCCGACCGGCACTTCCCCCTTCCCCTCCCCACTCCCTTCCCCCTGTCCTTCTTGTTACTGCACTTGCACAATCCGAATGACACAAGGCCTAGTAGGACTGTTATTGGTATGTTCTTACCTGTCTACCCGAAGATCCTTTTTTGTCTTGTGCCTTGAAACACCATTTGCTGTATAGGCGCCACATACGTACCCAATAAATAAATACTGTAATGAAAAGGTATTTTACACTGCTGGTCATGTTTTGTCAATGGATCAACATGCTTTTTCAAGCATTTCTCTTAGGGCGAGTCGATGAGCTAAGTTCCTCGACCTGCAGGTCTGTTAGGATTTTAAAGATGTTTTGAGGCCCGAGACGAACATCTTTATTTTATTGCATTCATCAGGGCCTTTGACATGCCTTCGTTGCGAGCAAATCAAGAAAAAAATAAAGGCGGTCTAGTTTTTGTTTGGTATCCATTCTAACCAATAATGTAATGACTAGTTTAATTGTAATATTTTACATTCCATTAATTAAGTGCTAATTATGCTATCTGAAATGTGTCCCTTCATGATCTGCATGTACAGGATTGCTTCTATATTCCACCTTCTCTGGTTACAAACATCTAGGCACCTAGAGCCATCCTATAGAAAACGCTGACACTTCTTATTTAAGTAAAAAATAAAGCAGTGTGCATCTGGTACCCCTTCCTGCACACAAGTTGTGTACCCACTATAGTACTCTATTTTCTACCAAATATTGTGAACTGGAACTCACTTTGTGTTCTCAAAAGTCTGAGATTAATTTGTATGTGCACCTTCACTTTTTGTAATGAGATGCTTTGCACTGGTAGACTGCAAGGAAAGTAACATGAGACCTCTAGTCTTCTTGAAATAGTTCAAGGTCCTTGGATTGTGCAGTATTCATAAGTCATATGCCCGTCATCTTTCCTCCAATTCCCTGATCACTTAAGTTTTTTCCCTCTTCTGTTTCAGGTGGACTGGGTGCAGTGTGATGGTGGTTGTGATGAATGGTTTCACCAGGTTTGTGTCGGTGTCTCCCCCGAGATGGCAGAGAATGAAGATTACATCTGTATAAAATGTTCCCGGAAGCAGACACGCTGCTCTATCAGCCCAGGCCTAGCCCCTCTCTCTTTCACACCAAGCTTTCAGCTACCGGTGCAGGACTTAAAAGAAGAAGAAAGCTAGCACAGGCTCAAAAGCGAAGGGGCTAATAAAAACGGACCTCACAGATCCTTTTAAAAGAAATCACGGTTATCAAGCTAGCCGTTCGCAACGCTTCTCTATCGAGAATGAACAGTTCTGTGCAAAGGACTGTTAGGGCTGGCGCCCTCTGTGTTTTTGCGAGTGGGTACCCACATAGTCTCTTAACTTATCTGTGTGCAGAAACACTTGTCAACATTTGAAACCAGTATTTTAAATTAAGGTCTTGATGTGTGATGTGATCTGCTGCACGTAGGAGCAGGGGCTAGTTCAGTGTGAAGGAGGCAAGCAGAATCGACAACTGCGTCCTTGCGGCACATCAGTCACTGAGTCAGGACTACCACTGCCTAGAATTAGGAAGCACCTTACAATTGATGGGCCTGATGAGTCTGCTGTAGCAACTGAATTCCAAGCAAGCACAACTCCGCTTCTATTCTAAGAGAAAGCTGCCTGCAGAGACCTGCAGTTATCACCATACAACGGATGCACACAGAATATAAACTAAATGGTTACAAAATAACTTGTGCCATTGTGCAGTCGTGAACATGCTACCATTTGAGGAAGTAACCAAATGCAGAGCATATGAAGGTTCACTCATTATGAACAGCCATTGCCTCTTAGTATGTATGTAGAGATAGGCTATTGGTGGTGTTTACCTGCGTCAGGTTCTTTAAACAATCCCTTGTCACTCAAGTGAAGCATTCAGTAACAACTTGAAAGGCTTTGTCTATACTTGTATTTATTTTCCATTTATTTTCTGTATGACACAATGGCCCTGAATGATGTTGGTGTAGTAGAAAATGTTAAATTGTAAGTGGCTGGAAACACTGACCAAGTGGTGGCAAAGTCTTGCCTTGCAAGATAGAAATTCAAAGATACTTTGTGAATGCTTATGTAGGGCTTTAAGTTAGTTTATCATTCAAATACCTGCAGGATCATGTGTTCAACTGATACTTGAAAGAGTAGATGCATGAAGAAACAATACAGGCAAAGGATTTGCAAACATTTTTGTTCTTTGAAGGAATATACCCATTAATGGCAGGTACTGCCAGCACCCTCTGTAATATGGGCAATGTTCATTCCCCCACTATGGACTGCTCCATGCAGCAGTCTGTAATCTGGACCATGATCAACTACATCGCCAACGGATACCCTCGTCACCCTCTGTAATCTTGGCAATGATCAGTTCTACCATGATAGTTCTGAGCAATGATCAACCTGGCCACTGATGTCTAGCCACATCATTCTGTTATCTGGCAATGACTATTTGAAAAGAAATCTACATTTGCATCTGACAGGGCAACCACCTGAGAAGTCTGCATGATTCTATGAACCAAGAGGATACCAAATGCCAACAGTGTCTTTTTGGTGCCATACTCATGGAGGGAAGAATTGTCATGAAGTATTTCTAGAAACAACTTGTCCCCACGATAACTGTGATCTCTTCTTGTGGTACATGAACATTTTACCAAAACCTCCTCCTGTGTCAGCCCAGATAAAGTGAGAACTGGTATACCCACGTGATGGTCACACTTGAAACAATGTTATATAGTAAATATTTTTTTGTTTTAAAAAGACTTGTTTTTACTTTTTTCTAATGTCGGACTACTGACTGTTCTGTAAATAGATTGTTTCGTCGTTCTGTTCTGAATGTTTCCAGGCTATATAGAGTCTGGTTTGCCCACATGAAAAACCCCTTGTGGACTTTGTTTCACTCAATTCTCTCCTTGTGTAGTGCAAGGACTTGGCAGCACCTCTTTGCCCCAGGCGGACCGTGTGTCTATATTTCTGTACATTCAAACCTGCTAGTATTCCACATTCTGCTTTTTGTATATGTTGGTCATTGAGGAGGATCAACATTTTTTATTTTTCAACCTCTGCAGGTTTTTTATATGTGAATGTCTGAATCAAGACAGTGGTCCCCCTGATTGTGCTCTTATTCCTCTACAAATGGAAGTATGTTGAATGTAGAGAACACTCTTGCTAGAAGACTAGCTTGGATTTAAAAGAAAGTGGAAACCAAAATGAGTCTTCTGTCTTTTAATTCAGTATGCGTTTATCTCAACCAGCAACTCTCCCACTCCTATGAAACGGTTTGTTGGTTTCATTTTTATGTTTTCTTGGCATATGTATTGATATTATTTTTTAATGTTCAAGTTTATAGCTTCTAATGGTGTTTGTGTGTCATTTCCAATGTACACATAGCTAGAGTTTGTGCAACTGCCTAAAGTCACTGTCATTTTTGTGAACTTTCTCACATCTGGATCCAGCAACATCAGCAGTATTGGCCCGAATCGAGCTGTAGCACTGAGGAAACAAAATGTGCAGATGAGACGTGTGCCAGCATCTTTCAAAGAATGATGTATATTCCATCCTGGAGAGCCTGATGACTAGACCTCTTCAGCGAAGTCCATGCTAAATGCTTTAGCATGCCTTCAAACTGAAAATCAAAAAAAGGGACACATTGATTTTCAAATTGGGAAGCTAATCACTTAGGGGTTCAATTCGCCTTGCTTGCTAAGGAGATTTCATTTGCGGTGGGAAATAGCTAAGCATACCACCCTTTTCTCGTGACTATATAATGTAACCCATTTTCCTTTTTTAAACATGGTTATGATGGCATGGTGTTATCCAAGCACACACTGTACTGGTTTTTACATTAATGATGCTGTGATCAGTTGCATGGGATCGGGCGTAGTTGTAACGCTCACCTGGTTCCCACGGAGGCGCGGGGGTGGTCTGGACGGCAGTGGCCTCTTCGAAGGAGATGTTCAGCACCCTGAAGATGGAGTGGGTTGGGTTCCCAAATCTGACTTGTCTGGCTCGGATGAATACCCTTCTGTGAGCGAAAAGGAAGGGTTAATAGCCTGCGGGTTTTGTGTTGATCTCCCGCTCCCCTTCTCACCCTCCTTGCAACCCTTCTGTAATTCCCTGTGGAGACTCACCTTAGGGATTGAAAAGGCGAGCTCTCCATCCTGCTTCTGATGCAGGGGCGCGTTGGGATCCAGTTACGTCACTGGATAGTAAGTTCGAGTTCGCTTGTCTGTTCCGGTAAGTACCGTAAATGTTTATGGCAAGCTTGAGTCTAAACTGTTCCTCTTCTCTTTTGCAGGTAATGGAAGACTCAGGGCTGAGGGCGGTTTCCGTCGAAAACCTGATTTCGGGTGAGTTTTAGTGTAGGCCCACTACTGTCTTTTCCTGTCTCTTTTCCCGGGGGCCGGAGTTCGAGAATGCCGAAGGAACGGAGCCGAGACGAAGCAGAAGCTGAGTCCGACCTGTAAGCAGGTAAGTTTTAAATAGTTTGTTTGCTACGGTTCTTGCATTCACTAATGTGATGTTTGCTTTTTCCCCCCATAGGGGCCGGGTTGCTGAAATGCCCAAGGAATGGCATCAACCCGAAGGTAAGAAGAATTAGCTTGGCAGGTAAGTGCTTCTTGGTTATTGTCCCCTTCTCACCTTGCTTTCTTCTCTTCGTCTCCCCGTAGGTGCTGGAATGCTGCAGGAGATCCGGATGGGCGTCGCAGAGCCGAAGGCGCCACGTGCAGGTAAGAGAAGTGCGCCGAGATGTATGCGACGCGGTGAGTATTTAAAATTGTCTTTTTGCAGGAACGTTGGCGCGCTGAATCCGGAATGCAGCTTTAACAGGTAAGGTTTGTTTCCACCTGTTTCTTCTTCCCTTTTCTATCCTTAGGTGTTTCCAGGATGCTGGCAGGCGTGGTCGAGGGCTGGAGCAGGAGCAGGCACGGTGAGCGTCCAGCTGCTATGAGCAGAACAACGCGAAGCGTGGTTTGCTGTCTGGCCATGGCTTAAATAGCCTTTCAAGTAGTCCCAGGTATGTATCCTTCCACTGAAGGTATGTATCCTGTCACCAGCCACACCCGTGTGGTTAAGTAGTTCCTTTTTCATCTGGAAGTTGTAGAATGATCTGCCAGGTAAGGAAATTGGAGCATGGTATGCCAGGTTAGCTTGCACCAAACACTATTCCTTTCATATCTTGTATGAGCCTGACGCCAACGGCGCCAGGACTGAGTCCAAAGAGCCCCTATCTGGGGTGGCTGGGACTTCCCTAGTATACATGTTGCCTGCCTCTGAGGGTGCCGGGCCCTGTCTGGCTCTTTGGAGTTAGGCATCATGACAGTAGTACAGCAGACGTGCATGGAAGTGGTTCATGGGTTTATCTGCATTAATATTCTCCAGCATGGGGTCTGGCATGGATTCACCTACTCATGAATATTCCCCGTCATCAGGCTGGGAATCCTCAGTAAAAAGAAAAGCAGTTTCCTATTAGCCTGAAAACGGCATTTCGAATGGATTGTGTCCTCCCACATATTCCTCATCTTAGAGATATCCTTACCTTCAGCTGTGCTGTTTTCCTTACCTTCAGCTTTGCTGCTTCGGAAATGTTTTCTCTCTCCACCAGAGGGCGCTCGACTCGAGGTGGCGGTGTCGATGTCTGTCGGCGGCATCCGTCGAGCGCCAACGTCATCTGCTGTATAAATGCCTCGAGCGCGCCCGTTGGCTTCAGTTCCGTTTGTCCGTTGGCTTCGCTTCAGATCGATATAAACGGCGCTTCAATTCGAATGATTGTCGTCTTCATCAAACCCTTCCACACCGAAAACTGGGTTTAAGAAATGCCAGAAATGTGGGAGAAAGATGTCGCTGACTGACCCTCATTGAACTTGTCTCCGGTGCCTCGGTCCCGACCATCGTATGGATGACTGCAGTTCTTGTCAGTTGATGACCCGTAAGGCCTTAAAAGAACAAAGAGGTAAACTGGCGGTGGGGGGAAGAATCCTTGAAGTTTTCTTCGAGAGAGAGGAAAGACTCGGCTGAGTCTTCAGCAAAATGTCTCAAAAAATCTAGGTTGAGGAGTAGATCCAGGAAGTCCTCTTCGTCCTCTAAAAAGGCGAAGAAAAGACAACACTGGTCTCCCTCTTCCTCAACGTCATCGGAGGAAGTTATAACATGTCCGACAAGACATGACTCTCCTAAAAAGTGGGAAGTTTTCAGAGCATCTATGTTAATAAAATTTGAGAACGCGGGCCAGACCCCCTCAAAAATATCTGATGAAGACCATGCCCCTATGCACAAAAAAAGTGACAGGGGAAGATCCAAGACAAGGAAATCCGACAAAAAAATTGTCGAGAGTGTCATTCAGGGAATCTTCCCAAACACCTCATAAGAAAAACCTACCGGTGCCTAAATCGGAGGTAGAACATAAAGGTAGAACATAAGAAAATGGCGTTAGACTCTCATACGTCATCAAAGTCCTCATCTAAAAGATGTCCGAAGCCTCTATCGAAGGCGGTCGAACACAAGGGGTCGATGACCCAACCTAAAAAGGTTACGTCGAGTACACAATTGACGATATCGAAGCCTCCTTCAACGCTGTTGATGGTCTCGACAACTCCTTCGACATCGACGATTCCTTTGAAGTCATCAAAAACGACCTCAACAACATCAAATGTAGTAGCTACAACATCGACGCCATCAACACTTCTGTCAACGTCGACACCCATTACAATGGTGAAATCGACACCAATGTTAAAACCTATGCTATCTGAAAAGGTATTTCACCCAGAAAGTAGATATGATTTTATTAGGACCATGTCATCTATATATGAAGGAATGTCATCAGGAGAAGAAGTTGTTGTTTCACCTGCTGGTGTTAAATTTGGTACAAGACAAGTCCCTGGGGAAGTAGTTGATCCTCAGTCTAAGATGCAAGATCTATATGAGTGCTTGCAATCAGCAAGTGGTCTGGATACCTCTCCAGAATACGAATTTGAAAAACCTGACCCAGCAGCACATGCTGATGCAGGTTATAGAAAATTAATGAACAGGGTTACGGAATTCATGGGATGGGGTAGGGTAGAAATTCACCTGTCTATCAGGAAGATGACATGACTGATATCCTTTCAGGAGGACCTCCGCCAGACCCCATACTTCCATTTCATGTAGCTTTACAAAGGAAGGTTAATACTGCATGGGAAAACCCTGAAACTATTCCGGCAGTAAATAAGAAATATGTGTCAAAATTTAGACCCTGTCTTTCTGATCCATAATATTTAAGTAAACACCCATCTCCAGAAAGTCTGGTAGTTCAAGCAGCTACATCGACTAGGAATGCTGCATGCCCTACAATTCCCCCTGATAGGGATGATAAAAAGATTGATGCATGGTCTAGAAAGATTTTTACATCAGGGAGCATGGCTCTAAAATCCACAAATGTATCTTGTACCCTTGCGAGATTTACATATACCCTGTGGGACTGCATGTCAGCAGCAGCTCAACACGTTCTGGAAGGTGAGGAACGTGATGGGTTCCTATCCATAGTAAGGGATGGAAATTAGGCTTCTGGGGAATGCCTTCAAGCAAGTCTGGACACAGCTGACAGTATCAGTAGGTCCATCATCTTCCTGGAGGGGTTGTCCCTTTCGATTTTACTCCTCATTTTTTACTCATTTACTCCTCATTTTAATTTATAAGTATAAAAACACAAAATATTTCATAAAAAAGACAAAAATGATTTTGTTTACACGAAACATCACATAAAACAATACACAATTTATGAAAGTCGATGTTTTCTAACAAACCAACCCTAACAAGATTATTGAATTGAAACAATGTTGTGAGG
Organism: Ambystoma mexicanum; assembly: GCF_040938575.1. Classification (NCBI taxonomy): domain Eukaryota; kingdom Metazoa; phylum Chordata; class Amphibia; order Caudata; family Ambystomatidae; genus Ambystoma; species Ambystoma mexicanum. Next base: position 427,602,466 of record NC_090936.1, on the reverse strand, counting down.
TTAGTAAGAATGTGAGGTAGACATGTTGCTATTACATATATCCTCAATTAATCTGATTAATGAATAATAAATAATAATAATATTTATTATTTAATAATAATAAATTGTGTATTGTTTCGTGTAAACAAAATGCATTTTTGTCTTTTTTATGAAATATTTTGAGTGTTTTTATACTTCTAAATTAAAATATGTTTATCTCTATCTTACATGTTCTAATCGATTGACTTACATGATTGTTAGCACCTGTTGCAACCAGACACACCCACGACGTGTGTAGGCGGGTAGCTGTTCTCAGTGGCATTTCTTTATATATAGGAGTAGGGTCACTGCCACTGTGCAGAGAAGCAATGCAGCTCTGGTTCTGGGCAATACAAGCAGGGATCTCTCTGTCTGCAATTCACCTAGCCGGAGAGCAAAACACTGCAGTGGGTGCTCTGAGCAGGCAGAGCAGTCTCCCACAAGTGGCAACTAGCTCAAGAAGTCCTTCAAGAAATCTTCGTACTTTGGGGAACCCTACAAGTGGATCTGTTCGCAACCATTGTCAACAGGAAGATGTGAACTGTACTGCTCAAGGGAATTTCCCCCGAGTGGAGCTCTAGGAGACGCATTCGTAGTGGATTAGGAGTTTCCACTTCTGTATGTGTTCCATCCAGCCCCTGTGATCCCTCAGGTAATCAGGAGGTTGAGAAAGTTCAAGAGAACCATGATCCTAATTGCCCCGGAGACATGTCCATCTGCCCTCCAATATGTCTTCCAAAAAGAGAAGATATTCTCTCGCAAGAGAAAGGTCACGTTCTCCTTCCAGAGGTCAACACACTCAACCTTCACGCATGGCTTCTGAGAGGTTGGGATACAAGGATTGGGACCTTCTGGATGACGTCATGGAGATCTTGCTTTCGGCCAGAAGGCCAGCAACTAAACCTTCTTTTTTTCCAAAAATCATCTCAGATTTTCACCTGTCACAAAAAATAATACTCCCTACTTTCTACCCTCCTCCTCACTCAAGTAAGGAAGATGAACAGCTACATAGATTAGATCCTAGAAGAGCTCTTAGCTTCTATATTTAAAGATTGCCAAAAATACGTCAGTGTGACCAACTTTTTGTGGGATACACTGGCCGTAAATTAGGACTAGCTGTAACCAAGCAAACATTATCTAGATGGATAATTTTAGCTATAACTGAATGTTATAGATTGGCTGCGAAAGATCCCCCAGATGGGTTGAGAGCTCATTCAACCAGGGGCATGGCAACTTCAACTGCCCTTCAAAGGGGTGTCCCTGTACAAGATATTTGTGCAGCAGCCACATGGTCATCCATGCACACTTTCATAAAACATTATGCTCTAGACTCAACTGCCTCTCAAGGAGGTCTATTTGCTAAAACACTACTCCATTCTGTACATGACTAAAAACATTTCTGTACTCCCACCTCCAATACAAAACTGCTTTGGAAGTCTATTTAAGATGAGGAATACGTGGGAGGACACAATCCATTCGAAGAACAAGTTACTTACCAAATGTAACGTTCTTTCAATTGGATGTTCCTCCAACGTATTCCTCATCGACCCTCCCAGCCTACCCCACAGTACAGTTTACGTGGTTTACACTCTAAATTCTTTAAGGCTTGGGTCAAAAGAGGCACGCCTTTAACTACAATCCATTGGCTATAAAATACGGAAAAACAGAACTGAGGCCAAGGTGTGCGCTCAAGGCATTTATACAGCAGATGTCGTTGGTGCTAGACGGATGCCGCCGAGGGACATTGATGCCGCCGCCTCGAGTGGAGCGCTCTCTGGTGGAGAGGGAGAAAATTTCCTAAGCAGCAAAGCTGAAGGTAAGGATATAGCTAAGATGAGGAATACGTGGGAGGAACATCCAATCGAAAGTAAGTTACAGTTGGTAAGTAACTTGTTCTTCTCCACTATAACCAATTACTGTCCCTTAGGGTCATACTGCCCCATCCAATGACAGCCGTCTCCCTAAGCTCCACCCCCTGGTGGCCATCTTCAGATTTATACCGCACGTTTCAGTATTGAAGTCCTCCCACATTGTTCTTTGAACATTTTGCAATTTTTATTGGTTTTTCATGTACATTTGGTGTTTTTTTTTCTCTGATCCTTTTCATCATGGGCCGTCGAACGCATGAGCATGCTCCCTCTGAGAAAGAGGTTGGGATCCTTTAAGATGTCCCTTCCCAGGGGATTCAAAAGAAGTCAAAACACCATGCTGCTGTGTCTTCCACGGTTGCTGCATGCCCCAGTTCGACAAGGACCTGGTCCCCGTCGCCATCTCCAACAGTGAGCCTGCCGGTTGGGGGCGTGCCTTCTGCGAGGAAGTCCCTGACCCCTGCGAAGCACAAATCTTTGTCCAAGGACAAGGCTACAAAGGAGAGGTCTTTAAGGGGTCCATCGAAACCCCCTCGACAACCCCATCATCCACAAAGACCACGACATCGACAACAGCTTCGTCTTCCAAGGTGTCAACCTATTAGACGGATTTCCCCATCAACGACCGCTGCCTCATCGACGGCTTCACCTGCATCCACTTTGTCGATGACCCTGTCGACGGCCATCATTACTTCATCAAAGGGGGACCCTATTACTACCGTGGTTTCTATAGTCAAGAAGACCGCATACCTGTGAGTGGCTGTGCCTCCACGGCATCCTGCGGCAGCGGCTGCTCTGTCTACGACCACTGAGAATGTGCCCATCAGCGACTCATTCCCCAGGGGTTCGGGCAGGACCAAGGAGCTGCTACCTCTTAAAAACTTTCTCCGCAGGCCGGTGAGGTGGTCCCCAACAGTGTTGATGGGGTCTTCAGGGAAATCCCCACACATCTATACAAGCTCCGAAGATGATCACTTGCGTGAAGGCTACTACTTGGACCGCGAAGAAGGCCTCAGCCCCATATCCCAGGAGGGAACTGTGCAGGGGGACCCTAATCTACCGTTTGGTCAGCCAAGATGTTTTAGCCCAGAGCCGTTGCAAGTTGCTCATTTTGCACCTCAGCCAGTACCCAGAGACATGTCACTGGACATTCTCACTGCCCTCCGAACGTTGGTGTCGGAAATACAGCAGAGGCTACCTGCTGCCTGCTCCAGTCCGCAGCCCTCCCAGACCATCAGTTAGAAGTCCTTCCAAGACTGAGGTACCAACCTAGCCCTACAGGACGAAATACTTGTTGGCACCACTCCAGATGCCTTTAACTCTGGTGGTGGAAGTGCCACCACACACTGACACAGACGCTGACATGGACACTACAGCAGTGCATATGGATGAGTATGACGACTATGCACCAGCTGACAGGGAGCCGGTAGGTGCTGATGAGTCCACCAGGGTCTCGCCACCGGACGAGGTTGGCTGTTTCCATGTCGTTATTTCGAGGGCGTCTGCTCTCTTCAATTTGGTGCTGGACTAGAAGGTAGAAAGGGTTTATTTTACAACATTCCGCATGGAAGGCGGTCATGTTGGTTCCTTTGCTGGACGATGTCTGGGAGAAAGGTTTGGCCTTGATGAAGGTGCCAAGTACCACTCCCTTCAAAAGAGACGGGCTGGATAAGAAATACAGGGTCCCGGACTCTCCCACCAGGTGCTTGAGATCACAGCCTTCTCCAGACTCTGGTGTCTGCCGCCGCCAGGTAGCAGTTGTCAAACCGATCGTCCTCATCCATGGTGCCTCCGGACCAGGAGGGGAAGAAGCTTGATGCTGTGGGGAAGCGCATCATTTATATTGAGGCATCCACCGTAAAGACCACCAATGCCCTGGCCATCCTATCCCGCTATGACAGGGAACTGTTATGAGCTTGGGACAAGCCTGGAGTTCCTGCCAGACAAGACCAAAGCCCTAGCCCTGTTCAAGGAGGGAAATGTGGCCCCTGACCACAGCATCACAGTGGCGTTGGATAATGCAGACTGCAGCTTTCACCAGATGGGCAATGTGGTAGGCCTACGCCACCAAGGTTGATTGAGGGCCACGAATTTCAGGGCGGACGTGCAGTCCAAGGTGGTGGATATGCCCTTTGATGGGGACATTTTATTTGGCAAGATGGTGGACGAGACGCTCCAAACCATTAGGGAGGACACAGACAGCACGCTTGCTGGTGGCACTGCAGCAGAGGAGAACGTCGTCCTTCCAGTCCTCTAGAGGGAAGTCCAGCAGATCCTCCAAGGGGTTCACTATGCCATTTAGTCAACCCTCCTGCTCCACCACTCAGTAAGTCTAAAGTGACCGCTCGCAAGCGAGCGGCAGCTGAGGGTAGCATCAATGTCACCCTCAGGCCAGGATGCAGATGCCCAAGCAGGCCTGAATGGCCGTGGATCCGGACCCCACTTTCGCAATTCAGTGGGCGGCCGGCTAGCGAATTTTGCCAACAAGTGAAAGACCATCACTACGAACAAATGGGTGCTGGATGTTCTTCATCATGGGAACGCCTTGGAGTTCCATCACGGGTATCCTCGCATTCCACCTGTAGCGCATCAAGAACTGCACATGGCCCAACTGCTGCGCAAGGTTCAGGCCATGTTAAGAAAGGGGGCAATAGAGCTTGTTCCCCAGTGCTTCCGGGGCTCCGGAGTATACTCCAGATACTTTCTGGTATGGAAAAAGTCAAGAAGGTGGAGGACAATCCTAGACATAAGGCACCTAAAGAAGTCCCAGAAATACAGGATGGCCCCGCTGTAACATGTGCCTGACCAGCTGAAGCAAGGGGTTTTCCTGGAAACCTTGGACCTGGAGGACACCTATTTTCACGTCCCCATTCATACAAAACATCAAAAGGTCTTGCGGTTTGTAGACCAGGGATGGCACTATCAGTTCAAGGCCCTGCTCTTCGGTCTGAAAGCAGTGCAGATGTTGTTCACAAAATGTTTTTTTGGCTCCAGTGGCAGTGCATCTACGCCTCAGGGGCATCCACGTGTACCCATATGAGGACCACTGGCTCATCTGCTCCCGCGCGCTGGTGATCCAGCATACTGCAGAGACTATTCACCTTCTGAAGGAGCTTGGATTCTCCATCAACTATCCCAAGTCCTGTGTGAAACATTGCAGAAGAATCTGTTCCTACGGGCCCGTCTCAATACAGCACATTCCTGGCTACCCCCTCGGATGAGAGGGTGATGGCCATCCTAGGTAAGGTACAGCGCCTTTCGCCAAACACAATCCATGACCGTGTGAGCCATCAAGTCGCTGTTGGGCATGATGCCCTCCTGCATCCACCTCATTCCGTTTTGCAAGCTCCAGAGGAGACCTCTTCAAGCGTTCCTGGATGCACGGTGACTGCAAGTCACAGGCTCTTGGATGGACAAGCTCACCCTGAACCAGGAGTTCTGGCAAGCTCTAGGATGGTGGAGAGTGCGCGCACATCTGACGCACAGAGCTCCTTTTCAGATCCCACTGTGCCAGGTCATGGTCAACACGGATGCCTCCGTGGAGGGTTGGGGGGGCCCACACCGGACATTCGCATGCCAGAGGCCTCTGGCTCCTGGAGGAAAAAGACCTTCACATCAACGTCCTGGAACTGTCTGCAGTCTTCTGGGCCCTCAAATCATTCCTGCCTCAACTGTGGGGAAAGGTGTTGAGAATCTCCACTGTGACAACACCACCACCATGTTCTACATCCGGAAACGGGGTGGGACACACTCCCCAGCACCCTCCCTGCAGACCCAGAAACTGTGACACTGGGCCGTTCTTCAGGTTATGTTCCTCATCCCGTTTCACCTGGCAGGCCTCAAGAACACCATCGGTGATAGGCTCAACAGAGAGCTGCGTGCCTGCCACGCCTGGGAACTTCAACAGGAGCAAGTGTCCTTTCCCTTCAGCAAGTGGGGTCAACCTCAAATCTACTTCTTTGTGACGGCGGCCAACTCCAAGTGTCACAGTTTCAGCAGCAGGTTCCCTCAGCCGAGGAGTCTGTGGAATTACTTCTCGTTCCTGTGGGAGTGGCGCTTCCTGTATACCTCGCTCCAATCTCTCTTGCTACCTATGATCATCACACTCGGGCAATGTCATTGCAGCATTATAATCATCACTCCAGACCTGCTCTGTCAGTGGCCCCTTCCATCCGACTGCTTCCACTTCACGACCTTCTCTCCAAAGAAGGGGCACCACAACCCAGCGTCTTGGAGCCTCATGGCCTGGCTCCTGCAGCACTAGAGTTTGGCCGTTATTCCCTGTTGCTGGAGTGCAAAAAGATCCTGGCCAGGGCTTCCTCCACGTTGTTGTGCTACCCCCACAAATGGAAACAATTCACAGTGTGGTGCAGGACTCTCCTCTGGGCATCACAGCTTTACAACTCCTTCTGTACCTACTTTCGCTGGCCAAGCTTGGGCTGGCTCACACCTCTATCAAGTTGAACCTGGCAGCCATATCCTGGTACACCTGCACACCGGGCAAGCTCTCCCTGTGGTCTCACAGGCTCGTCACGGTGTTCTTGAAGGGCCTCGTCAGGACTTTTCTGCCGGTGAAGCCTCCTGCCCTGACTTGGGCGCTCAACGTGGTGTTGACTAAACTCATGGGGCCTCCGTTTGAATCATTGCATCAGGCCCCTCTGAAGTTCCTCTCATGGAAGACTGCTTTCCTAATGACCATCACCTCGGCCATGGGGGTCGGGGAGATTCAGGCCCTCTCCTGTAAGCAACCATATTTGTCATTCCACGGGATGAAGGTGGTGCTACAGACCCACCCCACCTTTAGGCTAAAGGTTCCGTCTGAATTCCAACTCAACAAGCCTTTGGTTCTACCAGTCTTCCTCCCAGACTCTTAGCACCCGCTGAAGATGTCGCAAGATGTCTCAACGCTTTGTGAACTTTGGAACAGGGAATCACAGGGAGGCCCTGTCTAAGGCTTCCATATCCAGGTGGCTTTCTGGCTGCATCATGCACTGCCAACGTCTGGCCAACAGACAGCTACCAGGCTGGTTGAGAGACCACTCTACCAGAGCCATTGCAGCAACGACAGCATTTCTCTGTGGTGTTCCCCTGCTCGACATCTGCAGGGCTGCTACTTGGAGGTCCATACCTTCATTAGATTCTACTGCGTCAACAGGGATTCCAGGAAGGAGTCCCGGGTCGACCAAGTGGTGCTACAACCAGTTTGCTTGAGGTGAGTCTGTTCCACAAGTTATTGCTTCTGTTGAGCCTTGCCACCTCTCGTGGTTGTATTGCTCTGTAATTATATTCATGAGCATGTGAAACCATGCCAGACCTTACCTGTAACTTCTGTTCTCCAGCATGGGTCTGGCATAGATTCACATGTGAATTCTCCCTCCTTCGCCTCTGTGGTTCTTTTTAGTTCTTAGTGCCACTTTACGTGCTGTACCAAATCTGAAGATGGTCACCAGGGATGGAGCTTAATGAGATGGATGTCCTTCAATCGGGACAGTGATTGGTTATAGAAGAGAAATGCAGTTTTCAGGCTAAAGCAAAACTTTTTCTTTTTACAGAGGATTCCCAGCCTGACGGGGAATATTCATGAGCATGTGAATCCATGCCAGACCCATGCTGGAGAACAGGAGTTACAGGTAAGAAACTTGTTCCTTGGCAAACACGCAATGCACCTGTTGCTCTGATGGAACACCTTGCTTCTCGGTGAGCAGGCTCCCACACATTGTTACCCATCAGTGATCAGCAGCAGCCATTCTCACTGCACCTTTACATTGAAGGGAGCTGGATGCAAACAGTACTGGCCCGTAGAGTAGACTCTGCATACCAGTCCCAATATGACGCTGAGAATATACTGACCTATCATACTAAGCTGATAAATGTGTGTATGCGCTACAAAAGCATTGGGAGTATAGAGGTTTGAACATTCGACTTGAAAAGTTATCAGCCATGGTAACTGAATTCAAATGTGCTTTTTTGTGTTGATTCTCATGACTTCAAATGACATACAATTACAGAAAAACATTGTAATAATGATTTGATCAGGTGTATAAAGTGTACTTTTTCTTCATAACCAAGGACCACTTGACTATTTGTGCTTACTGTACTGTCACTCTTCAGTGGCTTTCTGTTAAAGTCCACTGTTCAATTGAAATGTGAGCTACGATTTGTAGAGAAAATCTAGGGTGCAAAGGAACATTGGCACTCTGACTGATGTAAAGTTCTAATGGATTCCTTCCTACCACAGATTCCATACTTTGATGTATCTTCTTCGAGGCCAGCTGTGTCCTATCTTTTTCAGCCATATGAGGGTGCAGTGTCGCTCTGTGTTTGCTTCTTGCAGTGTTATGTGCCTATGACTCCGGATGTAAATCCGGGGGCAATTTATATGTAGCCAATTTGTCCCGTGGCATTGGATCTTTTTTTCCATGGACTCAAGTTGCTTCGGAACACCATTTATGCATGATGCAGTCAAACAATAGCAAGCCCTATTGCCCCAGAGGTCTTGGGCTGAAAGCCCTACAGGGCTTGTGGGAGGCAAATGCCATTGTCTGATCCGTATAAGAAATGTCTGTATTGCCTTCTGTCAATCCAATCGAAGACATGCCGGGAACGTACTACAAAACTCTACACATTCCTGCCCGAGGGGGGGTGAAAGGATGCCATGGATATTTTCAGTTTATGATCATTTCAAAGAGGTATGGCCCTTTGGGATATACTGGATGAAGCGAGATCTTCAGAGACGACCAAGAGGAGGAGGCACACGAGATTTTGCTCTCCCAGTCACTCCAAGTGTCACTTCATCAGTTCCATGTGATAATTCCACCGCAAAAATATCGCGATGCAAAAAGATCGCCGTATTTGTGCGGCGAAATTCACACAGGGACACCCCTGCAACCCCTGCATAATTCATTTATGTGCAGGGGACACCCCAGAAATCCCCGCTCCCGCTTAATATCCCCCCAAAAAATATCACCTATGGCGCACCAAACGGCCATATGTACGGCGATATTTTTGGTGGGGATATTATATAGTGATACCTTTTCATCTACCTAGGAGAGTCGTCCTCCTGTTCCAGGGACGAAAAGGGCTCCCTAGGATAGAAACAACCTACTTGAATACCGCTCCCCACTAGTTTCCCCCCCATTGAACAGTGGCAAGAATTCCAACTTGATATGCTTGACATCTTCACCAAGGGCCCATCACTAGCAGCTTCAGGCATGGTGGTGAAGCAGTGGCCCACCGCAGCTGTTCGCACAGACTCCTCTTTGGCCTGCAACCGCAGGCCTATTGACTCCATTCTGGCCCTTAATACAGGTACTACTTCCCTCCAGCACTGATCGGCTCCGCCCATGGGCGTTGAAGTTTTAGCACTGCTTTCCATGGCTCCCACGCCATCTGCACAATTGGTCTTTCACTAGAAAGTGCTCTGGTGTTCCCGAGTAAGTTGATCTCGAAGATGGGACAGATGTTTGATGGACACCCGATTCCTTATCGTCTGGAGCCGCATAACTGCAGTGAGGTGGAGGACTTCCTAAATAGTTATATACAGAGGAAGAGAGTTTGGTTGAGCTGGATTGTAACCCAAAGGATGCCACTGGGTTAGACACCTCTCCAGGGCTTGGCTTTATGCAGACTTCAACCTATGGTAAACCTCAAGCCTCTTACCAGAGGACCATTGCCAAGGTTGGGGACCCTTGAAGACAGTTTACCAATTTGTCCTGATGGACATTCTGGGAGAGGGTCCACCAGGGATACTGTGGCTTTCACGAAACCACAGCATTTGGATGAGCTGGCAGCAACCCCTCTGAAGACTGCAATAGCATGCCTACTGCCTCGGCCTCTGCTACAGAGGATTCAGATAAAAAATGGCAGAGAGAAGTTCACCCCTCGGTGTTGATCCTTTGGCGATGGTTCCTTTCTCCTCAGTGCGGCCAGTGTCTGTGACACTGAAGCTCCTCAGCGCTACACCCCATTCCCATTGGACAGGTACATGTCAAGGATGGCTAAAGTCTTTGACAGGGAGGGTGACCCCATTCCTTTTGGCTTGGAGCCATTTGACTCCATGGAGATGCAAGGTTTCTATGCAGGAGAGGATCTATTGGAGCTTGCCTCTAACTTGCAGGAGGCCAGCGGCCTCAACTCCCCAGAGATGAACATCCTCCATGCGCCGACTCTGAAAGCCTTGTGCATCCTTTCAAAAGACCATTGGGAAGGATGGGTGTTACACTGGACGGTCAACCCCCACCAGACACAAGGCTCAATTCAAGCTCACAGACATCCTTGATAAGGGGGCTCTGGCAGTTGAAGCATCAGCGTTGGAGTCTTGGTAGATGACAGTCTTGGTGCCTGCAGTGGGCAGAAACTTATCCAGGAAACACCGAACACCTTTTGTACCCAGTGTTTGTCTCTTCCCATACCGCTCTGAGAGCTTCATAGTGCAGTCCACTACATCCAACCTGAAAACAATGTCTTTGTCCTCTGCGCCCTGTTGGGGATAGCAAGAGATTGGATGCCTAGGGGAGTAAGAGGTGTAGCTCTGGCACCCTTGATTTGCAGGCAGTGAACTCATCATGCACGCTGGCCACAATTATTTTGGCCTTCAGAGTCTGGTGTTTGCGGTTGCTGTGAATCTTCCAGAGGGAGATATGAGATATTTTAATGCACCTGTCAAGGATGGCAGGGAGGTGTCGCATGTAAGGAACTCGTGGTAGCAACAGTAAAGACAGAGAAAAGTGATCACAGTTCAATGGTGTTTATTAAACTGTATATGCTGGTTGGAAAAATGCCTAATCTAAATATAAAATGGGAGCAAGCTACAACCATCATAAAAAGGGCCATATACTAAGAAAAACCTATTACTAACCCTTATGCTCAATACAAAGAGTGTGGGATAAGGTAAATAAGAAAGAAGTGATCACAAATAATAAGTCGGGATGCCATAGTCTGGGTCTCCCTGCCCCATGTTTTGAGCACCAGACAAGGCAGGACTCCTGAGCACAGCACACGCTCGAGCTTTCCCAGCAGGAGCAAACCGTTCCGCTCTCACCTATTAGAGCCATTGGTGGTTAAGTCTCTTTTCTACAAAAAGTCTCTTGGCTCCGAGGACCTGATGTATTCCTAAATAATAAACAAAAGTTCCTTTCTGCTTGTACGCTGGGTGATGCCTTTTCACCCATGGATCCCCTTCTTCTGGGCTTGGATCCACCAAAATGTTCTTTGCAATATCAGTACCTTCTGTAGTTAAGTTCCTTGCTTCCGGTGTCTGATGGGTTCAAAATTATAAACAAAAGGTTCCTTCCTGATTGTACTATTGATTATCAGCTTACCTCCTTCGGGTTCTCCCTGGCTTGTATTAAAAAGATGTCTCTGTTGTATTCACGTGTCAGTGGGGTGATGGCTTCCCACCCCTGTATCCCTCTCCTCTGGGCTCAGGCCCTTCTCGAATGCTTGCCTTCCCTCCATCGGGTTCACTACAGCCTTTTCAACATATTCTCATCTGTGACATTCATGAATCTTAACAGTTCACTGTGGCCATCCCTCTGCTAGGTTCACTCTTGTCAACACCCTATTCAATGGGACTTTTGGCTTCACCCCCTCTTTATCAGCATCCCTCCGTCGAGTTTACTCTTGCCAACTTTGTCAATCATACAGTTTCCTGAACAGTTCTTACGATTCGGGATTCACTTTCCTTAGCTTCACAATCACCTGTCGGTCAAAGACTTTCGACTGTACAAAGGATTTTACTAGACCCCTCTATGACCACTTTGACCCCTTTCTCGCCTTTCGCAAGGCCTACTGGTAACTGTAGTTTCAACCATAGTGTAGTCGCCCAGAGTTTCCCGAGTGAGCACCCATGTGGTGCCCGACTCTTCTTTAGCTGGTTGTTCCCTCTCGTATTAACAGTCCTTTGTACTTTCTTTAATTGGCCGTTTGTTACTTTTGTTCAATACAGTTTGGTTTCTTATCGGCTCTCGCCTCTACTCACTGGCTGTGATAAACCTCTTGGCAAGGTCAGTACCACAGTGGCAAGCGTGTCTCCCCGGCTTGGTTATCAGCTGAGGAGGGTCCTGTGTACCGTTGACATCTGCTGCAACAAATGCTGGCTATTCGTGGCCTTACGATTCCTTCCATGACGGTTTCACGGGCCTGGCTCGGAAAGGGCAGGGTTGCTTTTCTCCTCGTCACCCTCTCGATTCGCACAGTCTTTCTCCTCCTCTTGAACTGCCGTGCTGAGTTAGCTCTTTGATCGTGCAGTCTGCCTTGCTTGTCTTGTGCTCTTATGCGCCACCCTTTATCCCTGTGGGGAAAATGAAGGTTCATCAGGTTTGTGTGGTTTTAATTGCCTGACCATTGTGTCGGACATGTCAGGTGAACAGTTCTAGTACTATTTAGTTGATTTTCACAATGTTAGAAAGTGTTTGTGTTGGAAAAGAGAGGGGGTTTGGAAAACCGAAAATGGTGAGATTGGTAGGATTTGTGAAACAAACAGAAATGACCGGGATTATTATCGTGAAAGGAACTGGGGGTGGTGTTGAGGGAACGGTAGTGTTTTGTCTAAGCAGACTGGGAGTTCACGAAAGAATAATCTGAGGGACTTGGAGAAGGGTGATGGGGAGTATTTGGGTGGAAACCAGGAAAACAAGGATCCTGAGAGTTGTGGTTTTCGAGTGTAACAGGGCTTGAGCTCCTAGTTGATTTACCAGAGGTGTAGGGGTAGTTGGATGGATTTTATTAAGGGAGCTTATTTGGATGGAAGGGAGGTAGAAGTGGAATAACCAAAAAAAGCCTCGGGGACTTTGTCCCCCTCACCGTCTTCCTTTGTATAATACAGTGTCTCCCATGGGGCATTCCTCTGAGCATAACCCTGGGTTCCCCTACCCAGGTGATTCTCCCTCGCTTGTCTACCCCTAGGGTTGGGATCTTAGAGGGCAAGTTCGTCCCTGGCCACCTGAATAAGCGAGTCCTGGTATCTATTTAGGAGAATACCCTCAGGTTTCTCACACACGTCCAATCTTAGTCTGGCCTGGACACAACAGACCGTGTGGCATATGCGATGCTCATGGGTGCTCATCGAGAGGCACTCATGGATGAGGACTTCAGGGTTTCATCCAGAGGTCCAGTCGAAACTCCTACACATGTCTTTTGCCAGGATCAACCTCTTTGGGACTAAAGCAGGTGAATCCTTTCAAACGTTCTAATCTTCCAGGGCATCATAAAAGTCCTTTGAGATAGAAGGATAAGAGGGATTTCAACCATTCTCTTCCTACGACTATCACGGCAGAGGAGAGGAACCCTTGGGTAAGCAACTGCTGCACTGTCATCTCCACAAAGGTACAGGTCAAGCACACAGAGAGGGCATCTCCTCTTCTGAGATTCCCACTGCCCCACCAGACACAAAGCCGCGGTGAACAGTGGGGTTGCGAATACCCCAGTTCAGCGAGCAGTGGAATCGCAGCATGTCTGACGCCCTGGCCTTTGCAGGAAATGAAACCGGGTCATTGCCACCCTTTTCTCCAATGTCCTCCAGACTCCCCACCCCTCCAGCTTCTGCCTGACTTCTGACCCTTTCCTATTGGCAGAGATTCATCAACTTCTTGGGAAGGGTACCATAGAACTGGGCTGGTATTCCCTGTGTTTCTGGTTCTGAAGGAGGATTTGGTTTGCGTCCCATCCTGATCTGAGGCTCTTGAACTAAAACCTGCGCAATGAAAAGTTCAAGATGGTCCCTCTGGCTCATATTCTTCAGACCCTTGATATGCAGCACTGTCATGGGCCTATACATCTCAAGCACAGAAAGTACCAGATATTTGCAGTTGAGTCTTCCCAGTAGCAGTTCAAGGTGTTGCTGTTTGGCCTTTCTTCGGCACGCAGGGTTTTCACAAAATTGCTGACAGTTGTTGCTCATTTCAGGAGGGAAAGCATTCATGTCTTTCCTTACCTGGATTACTGTCGGCACACCTTTATTTATAACCCGGAGGCGTGAGGGCACAACAAAAAGTACAAAAGATCTCATATAGCATGAGTTTAAAAAAAGTAAGACACTAGTTAAACAGGAAGGTTGTGATCCCTTTTATAAATGTTTCCAGAGAATCACTGTTTCTGAGATCCGACCGATATTGTTCCATGCCCTAGGTCATACCATGAAAAATGCCCCTTTTATCACTTGGCTTAGGTTGCATTTAGGGATTTGCAGTTGGTTTAGAGTATTTTGTCTTAATGGTCTGATGTTTCCTTTTCTTTGGAGAGTTTCTGTTAGGTAGTAAGGTCCAATTCCCTTTAGACATTTGTATGTAATGGTCAGTAGTTGGTACTGGATCCTGTAGGCAACAGGGAGCCAGTGTAAACTGCGTCTGGCTTCTGTGACGTGATCTCTCTTTTTTAGGCTCACAATGATTCTGACCATAGAGTTTTGGAGAGATTGTAGGTGCGCAATGTCACATTTAGCTGCCCCCACCAACAAACTACCGTAGTAATCAATCTTTTATCCAACAATAGCTCTAGCAACCGTCTCACAATTGTTTGAGAGATAAATGTCTAAGTTAGGTCAAAAATGTAATGTGATAGGATGTGGAAGACATGAGATTTCTTATGTGTTCCTTCATATATAGGTTTTGATCTAGAACTACCCCTTAGGTTTTTACCTTCTTTTTGGTTTTTATGATGCAGCCTGCTATTTCAAAGTTTTTATATTTATCATCAAATTTATTGATTCTATTTTTCGTGCCTATTACTGTAAACTCAGTCTTTTCCTTATTCAATTCTAAGCCATTCACCATCATCCAGCCACCGATGATTTTATAGATTTCATTGAACCTTCTTTCATCTTCATGTTGTCCTGACATGGGGATGACGAGCTGAGTGTCATCCGCAAAGGTGTGCGAAGCCTATATTCCTTTTTTCCAGTAGATCAAAAAAGTGTGCTGTAAATATATTGTACAAGGATGGTGATAAGCATTGCACTTTATGGCACCCCGCATTTGAGTGTTATGGGGGTTCCTTTAGCATCACTGCTCCGAACTCTACAGCTCTGGTTACTCAGAATAGATTCCACCCACATAGCCGCCTTCTCTGAAAATCTTGCTACCTCCTTTAATCTGGTGACCAGTTGACTGTGATCCACCAGATCAAAGGCGGCAGAAAGATCTAGTAGCATTAGTGTCACTGCCTGCCCGTTGTCCTTATGTTGTTGTATCTGTGATTTAAGATCTAACAACGCCGATTCAGTACAGTACCCTTGTCTAAAACCTGATTGCCATTTGTTAAGAATGTAATTTTCCTTCAAAAATGTCGACAGGTGTAGGTACGCCACACGATCTAGGATCTTCAATAAGAATGGTGTGTTTGTGATGAGAGGGTAGTATAATGCAATCTTAGGGCATATAACTGTTTTTTTAATTAGTGGAGTAATCCAGGCATTCTTAAGATGATCCAGATGTGATTTTCTATAAAAGAGGTGTTTATAAATTTACAGAGTGCACCGATCAATTGTGGTGTACCTTCCTTTATGACAGTGGCTGGACATGCATTCCCTTTGCAGATTGTGGGTTTCAATGCAGCAATAATTTTCACCAGTTCCGCTTCAGTAACTGGCTTGAAGCTAAACTGATGTTCTAGGTTTTCTAACTGTAGCATAAACCCCTCTCTTCTAGTATCTTTAGGAGGGAGGTTTTCCTTTTTTGCCTCAATCCTTTTTTTGATTATATACATTTTGTCCATCATTGCATTCTGGATCGTATTGCACCAGTCGTAAATCTTTTCGATAATGTCAGTGTTTACTCTGCAGAGTTTTTATAATTCTCTTAATATTTTAGTTATTTAGCACTAGATTGTGTGCTTTATTCATTTTTTCATTATAGAAATTCTTTGCTATAATAATGGCCTGTCTGAACTCTTTAGTAGCCGCTGGGAACATCTCCTTTTCTAACCTTTAATTTCCACATACTGAAGAATTTCTGTTTTGTGGATTAGAGTTTTTGTAACTCTGGTGTGAACCATAAGTTATTCTTCCTCTCAACCACTTTCTTAGATTTTAATGGGGCTAGTGTGTTCATGGCTTGCTGCATTGTCTGATTATAAGTAGCTATAATTTTGTCTGTGGTACTTTCATTTATAATTTTCTCAAACTGTTGGTAGCCAAGGTTCTAAGGCTGTAACTCTGGGCTTTTTTATATTCCTTGCCATGACTGGTAGATTCCCTTCTGTTTTTAATATAATGGGTTTGTTTGTATCCACCAGACATTGTACGAAGAAGTGATCCGACCATTGACAAGGCTGGACAACAACATCTTTGATTGCTGTGTTATGTGCGGCTATCTAGTCTCTTTCTCTTCTCATGAGTGGGGACCATAACATTTTGTATAAAACCTAGATTCTCCAGGGAGTCTTCACATTTTTTGGCCATAGGAGCATTTTCATTTCCTAGCCACAAGTTTAAATCTCTGAGCATCACTAGTTTAGTATTGATTTTCAATAAGGGCAACAAGATATCCCCAAAATGGTTAACAAAATCTGGCATAGGATTAGGAGGTCTGTAGACCACCAGCATATTTATCGTGGTTTGTGCATTAGTCCGAACCTGTAGGGCACATGCAGCCTGTTGCACCGTTTTGGTTTCTTCCTGAACTTCAAGAAGTCACAGGCTTTGCCATTCCTGTCCCTCTGATTCATCAGTGTGGTCTAGGACACTCGACAAGACTGGCCTTCCTGCCAGGGGATCGATTAGCAAACATCTTTCATATGGTTCTCATCTTCCAATGCCCAGAACAGGTTCTGGCCTCAGCTTTCATGTGCCTCATGCATTCTGGTGGTGCCTGAAGCTTGGTTACGCATGAGGTTTGGTTGCGCATGAGGTTGCTGCAGTGATTACTCCCTTGTCAGTCTCCTCAATTTCTCAGAAATCTGACAGAACATTTACGTGTCTTGAGCAATGTCTCGTATAGTGATCCCTGAGAGACAACCTACTGAAAGGGTTGTTTCTGTGGCAACCCTGGCCCAAACCAAACAATTGTGGAAGTGTCCTTGAAGTGTTTTGGGCTAAGGGGGAAATCATCTGCAATATTGGACGGTGAGAGGACTGTGGTCATCCTCTGAGTCTCAGACAAATAACTTGCTGGAATTGAGGGCTATCGGGCTGGCCCTGGTTTACTTTTCCCCCTGCATACAGGGCATTTGTGTGCTGTTCTTGATGTACAACTTGGTGGCCTTGCATCACCTTGAGTAAGGTGTTGTAGGGTTCCTGCCTCTGTGCAAAGTAGCAACGGTTCCATGTGATAATGTTGTGAAAAAAGTTGGCAGGTAGGCGACTTTTTATTTTTCCTGACCCCTAAAATTCTTTCCCCAAACATTCTAGGAGGGGTATAATTCTCCAGCATGAATATTCCCCTTTGTCAGGCCGGGATTCTTCTGTAAAAGAAAAAAACAGCATTTCTTTCACTTACAAGCTGTTTTTCTCTTATAAACCAATCACTGAGCTCTGGGTCATACTGCCCCCAGCCAATGACTGCCCTCTCCCTAAGTCTCTCGTCTGGCAGCCATCTTCAGATTTTTACCGCACGTTCAAGGGTTGTTTCGCTCTTGGAGCTTTTCTGTGTTTTTCGTTAGGTTAATTCCTATTTTTGTCAAATAGAGCCAGTCTGCTCTTTCATTCTTCTTCAGCATACAGGGATCTCTTTGTCGGCTCCGTTTGTCAGCGCCTTTCTACGTCCCTCAAGGGCAGAATCGTCGAGAGATTTTTCTTTGAAGATTCCAGAAGGCCATCGGGCCTACACCCCACACTGGACCATATTGGAGAAGGACAGGGGTTCCCTCTTCAAGCTCTGCACCAGCTGCGGTTTGAGGAATGTGGTCCTACACCCCACACCTGGACCACAAGGAGGAGGATTGTGAGATCTGCTGTGGCTTCACCAAGCGCACCATCAAGGATCGGCACAGCAGACTGGCATCGTGGCTCAATGCCAAGGCCTCACCCAGAACCGGCCAGTCAGAGCAGGCTTCTAAGTCCTTTTGGGGAGCTCCATCCATGGGGCTCAAGACAAAGCAAAGCACTGCAAGTTCATTTCCGTCAGGGTTGCCGTGCAAGCGGGGTGCGCTCATCCTCTCCATCTCCAGCCATCGCTCCAGTTTTTCATCAAATGGGAAGTCATCTACCCCAGGGAAGCTGCTGGAGAAGCCAGAGAAGGCCAAGCCGCTGGGTAAGGTGTCCGGCCTGCCCGTGAAGGCCCAGGTGAGCCAGGAAAAGTCATCCTATCAAGTTGGTGGAAGACCCCATTTTGAAGATGAAAAGGGATGACCCGGTTCAGGGTGCCCCAACGGCAGCCAGAGTGACTCTTCCTCCCAGGGGGGGAGGCTTCGGCCAAACCGGTGGAAAAGACAGCAGAGAAGAGGATGCTGTCCCTAAGCCTGAGAACGACCCCTCGGGACACAAAAAAAGGGAGTAGAAGTGCTCCAGGGCACGGATATTTCTTCAGATGAAGAGGACATGGTTTCCCTCCACACGATCCTGGAGGACGTACAGGATGACGACGATGGCAGAAACGGCGACGTGGGCGCTGGGCCTAGCAAGCCTACTTCACCCACACCTCCCAGGGACTTGTCACAGGACATGCTTTCGACTCTCCACACGCTAGTGTCTGAGAAACAGAAGAGGATGCTGACGGCACCACTGGCGCCGGCCCCATTCACACCAGGCCCTCCACCCCTGAAGAAAAGGAAGCAGCACCCTACCCCGCCTCACCAGCCGCCTCACGTGCCCCCCCCCCCAGGGATACGGGGACAGACACGGCGACGACGGACACAGACGACGGCGGCAGCATCTCCCCGCTTCTGAGGGCTTCTCCCTGGGACGAACTGGGCTCGTTTAACACCTTGGTCGCCTGGGAGTCGGAACTCTTCCAACAAACACTGGAGGAGAGTAAGAAAGAGGGCTTCCTTTATCAACGCTGTGAGGCGAAAAGGAAAACCATTCTGGTGGTGCATTTCCTGGATGATGTCTTGGATGAGGGCCTCGCACTGCTTAAAACACCCTGCCTCATCCCCATCTAAAAGAGACCAGCTGGAGAAGAAATACTTGGTGCCGGAGTCTGCACCCAAGTGTCTGCAGTCTCAGCCCTCTCCGGACTCGGCCTCGGCGGCTGCGCTGAAGAAGTCTTCCAACTTGTCATCCTCGGTCTCTGTTCCCCCGGACAACGAGGGGAAGAAGTTTGATGCCGTGGGTAGGACGGTCATCTAGAAAATTTGGTAGAGGAGGTGCACTCTGAGTTTATATTTTCTTTATGTTAATCTAAGTCTCTGTGAGAATTAATTTGAATACTTAGGTGCAATCCGTTAAGCCTGTGCTACCAGACTAAAAAACTGAGTGAATTGTATATGGTCAACCGTTGTATCGGAAAACATAACAGATGCACACTTCTGTGCTTTACTACGACAGCCAAATATTGTTCAATAAACTTCGTGTATGACAACTTGCTTATGTAAAAAACACAAATTTGTGTGTTTATTTCTTTCGTAACAAGGATTTTCTGTTATCTCATTCAGTATAGCATAGGCACATTGCATATTATATTGTCATATACAAACTTGTTTGTGTATGCCTGTTTCAATAATATTTTTTTTTCCAATTACAGTTTTAATCACATCATGATTCTTCAACAAACAATACTTCATTCATTTGTAGTCAAATTGTTCCAAAATGTCTTGATATCCTTGGTTTATTGTCCCAGTTTTACACAAGCCCTCTTGCAGGCTTTTAGGATTCTAACCTATGTGTTCCACTGCGCGTTTCGGGCAATGTGTTCGCCCTTCTTCAGGTGGGGATATCAATTTTTCTGTCTTTTTTTCTGCAAAATCAATGTGTACAGATATCTGCATTAGTTTCTATTACTTTCTACAATCATTCTATGTATACGTCTGACAGTTAACACTTGACTAACCTTGGTCCCGGTGAACCGGTATGTGGCAATACTCTGCACACTTCTGTGTGGTGACTGTGTGTCTCTTGGTTTCTCTTTTGTACAACTTCTTATTTTCAGAGTTCCACCACTATAGGAGATAAAGTTAAAAGCCTGGATTCAGTCATGTATTCTGTGGGGAATCATACTAACATTGCTTCTTTCATTTGCGCTTTGGATGAAAGGTAGTCAGATCACAAGTGGGATCACTTGCTAAAATCAGCGCTGAGTCCCACTATGTGATCCGTATTTCAGATATTGCTTCTTTCATTCATTCTTTGTTTGGTGAAAAGTAGTAAGATCACGAGTGGGATCAGTCGCTAAATTCAGCGCTGAGTCCCACTCTGTGATCAATATTGCAAACAAGTAAGACCTTTGCTGTTTAAAAGACTCACCGTTAGGTGTGGGACCGGTCTCAAGTTTATGCGGTTGCGGTGTTCTGTGTCCAATGTTATAAGCTTTCCTGGGTTAAGATCCCTCCGGGGATTCCTTCGCTCTGTTCATGAGGCTCATGGGCTAAAAGGACACTCGTCCTACACGGTGGACGCGGAGCGTCCTACTGTGGATGAATGTGCGAGGGCAAAAGGAGTCCCTCACGGTACGGAGTGCTTTCGTTTCACTCGCATTCTCGTTTTCACCGCTGTTTGATTCCTGTGTTCTTTTCCCCGTAATGATGGTGTTGCCGTATGCTGGGTCCTACATTGGAGGGTTGCTAAGCAACCACTCTATGGCTGTGTGTCTACTGACTTGCCTGTTTTGGTTCACAGCGTAATTAAAGGCGCCATGTGGAAATAATGTACTTGCTGCACTGTCTTTCATGTAATGAGTTCTTGCTCATTGCCTACGTGTTGTGTCTGCTATATTGTCTATTCAGGGGCCTTTTTCATATTCGCCATGTGCGGTCGGTATGTATAATGAAGATTACCGGCATTGTTAATTCTGAATACTTTCCCTTTTACATTCAGATAATTTTCAACATAAACTAAGCCCATTAGCATCCATTGCAGTATATTCAGATGTACCACCAATTCAATACATTTGATATAAATCCTTTTGAGAAGTGTCACTTACAATTTTTCTTGATTATACATAACTGTTGTAACCAATGGTATATTTACCATTTAACCATGTGTTGTTACCATACAAAATATATTTTGGTACATCTTATATATGACAATTATTATAATACGATATCTTCAACCTTTCTGATGGTTAAATAACAGATCACCACGTGCATTACATTCATGGATGTTGTAAGTCCTGATCAGTACATTTGTAAATATGTTTTAATACAGTTTGCATAGAATTAATGACTCTAAGTGTCTTTTATTCACATTGTTAGTTTCACCCACATTGTCCAATCTATACAAGGATTGATAGTTCGTACTGAGGCAGTTTCCCTCATCATTTATGGCCTTTCTAACTTTTCACAGGGTAGATATGCCTTGTGATGAATTCACAAGAAACAGTTTAGGTCCCATTCCATGTTCATTCCCTTTAGGTACATACTTTCAAGTTTTTCTATCCAGAATATTTCTCTTTGTTGGAGCATTTTGTTTAGATTACCTCCCCTCCTGGGTAATATCACATGTTCCAGTATGACGAACTTAATTTGTGCAATTGTGTGCTTTTCTTTCACAAAATGTTGGGCCACTGGGGATTTTTCTGATTTCTGTCTGATGTTAGATTTATGCTCACACCATCGCGTCTTTGCTTTGCGTCCTGTAAGTCCCACATAATAAAGTCCACATGGACATTTGATTCCATAAATGACATTGCTGGTACCACACGTTGAAGTGTGATGGAGTTGGATTCTTTTTCCATTATGGGGATGGCTAATCTCATTTCCTTTGATTAGGTTATTACAGCAATTGCAATTGTTACATGAGATGGTTCCTTTGTATATTGTTTCATTTTTCTTTTTGTGTCCAATGTCTGATTTCATTAGATGATCTCGTATAGATGGGCTTTTAGCATACGCAAATAATGGTGGTTTAGGAAACAGTTCTGCCAGTTTGGGATCTAGTTCCAACAATTTCCAATTTTTTGTGATGATTCTTTTAATCGGATTGCTCTGTTGTGAGTATGTGGTTACATAGACCAGTTCAGTAGCTGTATTCTTTATTCTAGGTAGCATTGCTTCTGTCCTTGATGTTCCTTTGACTTTGGCTGCATGTCTAGATACTGTGTCTGAACTGTACCCCCTTTCCAAGAAGTTTTTCGTGAGATTTCTTGCTTTGATCTCATACTCTTCCTCATTTGATATAATTCTTCTGTATCTCAAACTAATTTAAGGGAATGCTTTCTATTGTTTTCTTGGGATGGAAACTTGATGCCAGTAATAAACTGTTTCTATCGGTGGTTTTCGTAAAGATTGTTGTCTCCAGTTTGTTGTCCTTTAGGTAAACCTTCACATCCAGAAACTCAATTGATGTTTGACTGAATTTGTGTGTAAATTTAATTCTTGGTGTGATCGTATTCATGTATCTAAAGAATTCATTTAACTCATCCACTGATCCGTTCCAGATTCCAAACAGGTCATCTACTCAGCAGCTATGACGGTTAAGGCGGCGAACACTTTGGCGATCCTGGCCAGATATGACCGGGAGTTATGGTACAAGATGGCCCCGCTACTGGAATTACTCCCTGATGACAAATGGGTCGAGGCACTGGAGATCCTCCAGGAGGGCGAGGTGGCATTGGACCACGCCATCACTGTGGCCCTGAACATTGCGGATGCAGGGTTGAGCCAAATGGGGAATGCGGTCTGCCTCTCTTGTCGTGGCTGCTTGAAGGCCAACCACTTTAGGCAGGAAGTTCAGACGAGGGTCCTGGACATGCTGTTCAACGGGGATAACCTCTTTGGGAAGACAATTGATTAATCACTGCAGGCCATCAAGACCGACAGAGATGACGCGTGCCTTGGGCACACTGCAACAGCACCGCCCGTCCTTTCGTGCCTCAGGAGGGAAATCGGGCAGATCATCAAAGAGTTTCGGCAGAGGATCTTCCTTGTACCGCCAACCCTCCGGTTCTACGACCCAGGAGACCTACAGGGGCCGTTCCAAAGCCTTCGGAGGTGACCGCCGTCATTGCTCCCAGGATGGCACGCAGGCTCCCAAGCAGGATTGAACCGGCCAAGAAATCAGGCCCCCAAATGTCCACCCCCGTGGGAGGCCGACTGGCGGGCTTCGTTAGCGTGTGGGAAAACATCTCCACCAATCGATGGGTGCTGGACGCTCTCGCCCACGGGCACACTTTAGAATTCCAGCGATAGTGTCCGTGGATACCACCGGTGGCCTGGCAGGAACAACATATCCCTCGGCTTCGGCAGGAGGTACGGGCCATGTTGAGAAAAGGGGCGATAGAGCTGGTTCCAAAGCAACTCTGGGGCTCCGGAGTTTACTCCAGATACTTCTTAGTAAAAAAGACGAACAGGGGCTGGAAGCCCATTCTCGACCTGTGACGACTCAACAAGTACATCAAGTCCCAAAAATTCAGGATGGTCAAGTTGCATCATCTGCTCGGCCAACTGGAGGAGGGAGACTTCCTGTTGTCCGAGGACCTGGAGGACGCTTACTTCCACATCTCCGTTCACGAGAAACATCGAAGGTTCCTATGCTTCGTCGTACAGGGAAAGCACTATCAGTTCAAGGCCCTTCCCTTCGGACTGAAGTCGGCGCCCAGGGGCCTGGCACCAATGGCGGCCCATCTGCGCCTACAAGGGATACATGTGTACCCATACTTCGATTGGCTCATCTGTGCCAAGTGAAGGGAGATCGCCATCGACCACACGTAGAGGACCGTCCGGCTACTGATGGATCTGGGGTTCTCTGTAAACTATCTGAAATCACATCAATGTCCTGTCCTGGAACTCAGAGCAGTGTTCTGGGCCCTCAAGTCGTTCCTTCCATCCCTCAAGGGCAAGGTGGTGAGGATCTTCACAGACAATAACACCACAATGTTCTACATCAGGAAGCAGGGGGGAACCGGATCCCAAGCGCTCTCCAGAGAGGCGCAGGAATTGTGGCACTGGGCCGTCACCCAGAACATGTTCCTCATTCCTTTTCACATGGCGGGAGTCAAGAACAACATAGCGACTCTCTCACTAGGGAGCTGCGCTCCTGCCACAAGTGGGAACTTCGCCAGGATCAAGTAGACTTTCTCTTCCTCAAGTGGGGCAGATCCCAGATATTTGCGACTGTGACAAACTCCAAATGCCAGAGATTTTCCAGCAGGTTCCACCAGTCTAAGAGCATGGGGGATGCGTTCTCCTTCCCATGGGAAGGCCTGTTCCTGTACGCTTTCCCTCCATTGCCCCTCCTGCTGCAAGTCATCAATCGACTCAAACGGTGCCGGTGCAGGATGATCCTCGTAGCCGCGGCGTGGCCGATGTAAATTTGGTATCTTGACCTTCTCGGCCTGTCGATGTCACCGCCAGTCAAGCTGCCAGTGGTCACGGACCTGCTCTGCAGGGAAGGAGGTGCAATCCTACATCACGACCCAGGATCGCTGAACCTGAAGGCTTGGCTCTGCAGCCTTAGAGTTTGGTGGGTACGAACTTCCGGCGGACTGGAGGGAAGTCCATGCCAGGGCCCGATCGTCGTCGACTCTTAAGTGCTACGCACACAGTGGAAGCGTTTGGTGACGTGGTGCCAGATTCAGAAGATCAACCCTCATGGCCCAGAAGGTCCTTCCGTACTTGTTGTCCTTAGCCAAGGCGGGGCTGGCACACGCCTCCATCAAAGTGCATCTGACGGCTATCTCCTGCTACACCAGATCTCCGTGATGGTCTTCTCTTTGGTATCACCCTCTTGTCAAGGAGTTCCTTAAAGGACTGTTCCGATCGTTCCCGCTGGTGAAGGCACCCCTGTCCCGGCGTGGAAACTCAACATGGTTCTGACAAGGCTCCTGGGGGCCCCCTTCGAGCCTATGCATCAAGCCCCTCTCAATCACCTTTCATGGAAAACGCCTTTCTTTGTGACCATCACCTCTGCCAGGAGAGTAGATGAGATCCGGTCCCTGTCCTGCAAGCAGCCTTATCTGGCTTTCCACGACATGAGGGTGGTGCTGCGGACGCACCCCTCCTTTATGCCAAAGGTTCCGTCAAAATTCCATCTGAACAAGCCTTTGGTGTTGCCTGTATTCTTTCTGACGCCTTCGTCGCTGGCTGAAAGGACTTTGCGCTCATTGGATGTGGCACGTGTTCTGAAGTTCTATGTGGCTCGCACGAAGAGTTTCCGGAAGACTTCTTAACTTTTGGGAACTTTGGTCCTGTGAACCATGGGAAAGCCTTGTCCAAGGCTTCCATCTCCAGGTGGCTCTCCAGCTACATCACTCATTGTCACTGTTTGGCAAACCGACCACTGCCCGGCCGTCAGAGAGCCCCTTCTACCAGAGCAATCGCTGCGATGACAGTGTTACTGTCTGGTGTGCCCCTGCTAGACATCTGCAGGGCTGTTACGTGGAGGTCCACACACACCTTCCCGTCGACAAGGATTCCAGAGAGGAGTCCAGAGTAGGCCAAGCAGTGCTACGCAACCTGTTTGCTTGATGGTGAGCCTGTTCTGGAGGAAAGAGTATTGCTTCTGTTGAGCCTTGCCATCTCCCGTGGTTGTGTAATGTTGTACTGCTATGTATTCTTTATTCATGAGCTTGTGAATCCATGACAGAACCCATGCTGGAGAAGGAACAAATTACTTGCTTGTAACTGTTGTTCTCCAGCATGGGTCTGGCATGGATTCACATGCGAACCCTCCCTCCTGCCCCTCTGCGGCTCTTGTTGGTCATACTGCCACTTTACGTGCTACCAAATCTGAAGATGGCTGCCAGAGGAGGGGCTTATGGAGAGGGCAGTCATTGGCTGGGGGCAGTATGACCCAGAGCTCAGTGATTGTTTTACAGGAGAAAGACAGTTTGTAAGTGAAAGTGAAAGTTTTTTCTTTTACCAAGGATTCCCGGCCGGATGACGGGGAATATTCATGGGCATGTGAATCCATGCCACAACAATGCTGGAGAACAACAGTTCCAGGTAAGTTCCTTATTTATTATTACCTGCAATCCTAGAATATTTGAGGCAAGGGTTTGATTTTCTGGAGGGTGCATTTTTAGGGAAATTTCGCCACCTGGCGTGCTTTTTTTGCGGTGAGATGATCATTGGATACCGGAGCAATATGACTGTGGTTCTGGGCTCTGGGGAACATGGTGTCTGACATTCTCTGACCCATCTGAGTGGGTCAGAGAATGTCACAGTGAATACTATGAGCCGGCAGACTTCTGTCTCCTCAGAGTGGGAACTCTGCCAAGTGTTTATGGAGGAGACTTTATTTTGAGGAACTAAGGTGGACCTATTTGCACACAAAGTGTGATTTGTTCTGCTCCTAGGAATTTGCTTAGCAGGGAGTTTTGGGGAAGCACTGATGATCGAGTGGGACTTGGATCTGCTCTATGCATCCCTGCTGATCCCTTTAATACGTGTATTTATTTCTGAGGCTTGTGAATCTGCTTAGAACCACATCCTGTGCATATACTCTGACATCTAGTAGAAGTTGCAGAGTATTGCATCTTGTTTTCAAAGTAGTTTGAAAGGGGATTTCGACTGGGCGTGACTGTAACACCATCCCTAGGGTGACGTGTACTGTACCTATGACCCTCACATGTCGAGGTCCCCCAGATTTTTTTTCTATTCTGGTTGGTTGCATTTATATACAACTCGTAGCTGATCTACGTTTTTTATATATATATTCAGTGAAAAAACTATGTTAAAGGAACATTTTGTTTAAGGTGCCCTAATAAAAACCTATCAAAGTCAGTGGAAAAACGTTGTTAAAGGGACGTTATGGTTCAGCTGCCTTAATAAAAAGCGATCACATTCGGTGCAAAAGCTTTCTTAAAGGAACATTATATAGTTACTTTGCACTAATAACAACCTATCCCTATTATGGTTACTAGTAAAACCGAAACACCCCAGAAGTTCACCAGTTATGGTAAGCTAAGCAACCATAACTCGCGCCACCACTGTGCACTGCTAGGACATAACAAGTGTTATTGATGACATTACATGTGCATTTAGTTTTCATGCACAGCCTCCACATGGGATTGTCATCATAATGTTGGCGGAAAAATGTCAGCGATCATTGGAAGCACTATCATGCGCCAAATACTTAATTAAGCACTGCAATGTTATAAACACCATTGCATTACTGAGTCCCCCCCACCCAGTGCCAAGGCCTTTTTGGGTGATTTTGGTATGTCGCCATTCAATGCCTTGTATCTTTTTTGTTACATGATAAGGTATCTCAGCCAAATTTGGCCCCTTTTTTCCCCCCACATTTAGGTTGTTGTAGGGGGTTGTGAGAAAATAACCAAAAAGGGGGAAAAAAATATTTCTCCAAAAAATGCCAATAAAATGATGTACAAAGAAGCCTGTCGTTTTTTCCTTGTCAGAGCTAGGAACAAATGGTTTGCTGTGCTGAATTCCCCAATTTCATGGCTTTCAAGAACAGGTTGAGTGGAAACGATTTTTATTTTTATTTTGATGTGGTTATCAACCGTTTTGTGAGAGGTAGGCTATTTTGGCAATTTTTGCCAATTGGCCATGCGTGGACGGAATGGAAGAAAAGGGTAGGAAAGCCGAATTGGAGGACAAAAAAAAATCATACATTTCTGAAAAGTAGACAAAATTCCAAGTTTAGGAAGGGGTCATTTGCGCAGGTCAGGCAACAACTAGGTAGGGGAAAATTCCATAGTTTGGGGAAAAAGCAGGAAAATGACTGAAAAAAAAGGCATGTGGTGGACATGGTTGGCCTGGTACAGCAGTGACTTGTATGAATTTTGAGAAAAACAATGCTCTGCTACATTCCCCCGACTCTTGCAGTTAGGAAATCACACATTTTTTGTAGTGTTTCACAAAACAAGCAATAATACCACAAGCCAAAAACTGAGCCATGGTACATAGGAGTTTTATATTTACAGCCTCAACAGCCGTACTTAGCATGTGTAAATCAGGAAAACCAATGTGGTGAGGAAGGGCAAGCATACGTTTTTTGAAAAAGCACAGGCAGACCTTTTCAAGGGTAGGTGACTTGTGCAGGTTACAAAATTGTATGGTGCCTAAAACAGCGACTAAATGTAGGTCACATTTGGGAAATGAAAGGGTTGTGTGACAAAAGACAGCAGCAAATGGGTCGAAATGTTATGAAAACCACGCAAATACAACAAATGGCATACCTTCCCACAATCCCGACAAACGGTACCTCACATGTGTGCGTGCATCTACCTGGGCGCCAAGGGGAAAGCTGAAAACGCAGCAAACCCCAAGTCTTTTCGGACAGCAGAATTTGTGGAATTCTGCTGAAGCGCACACAATACAGATATCGGCCTAGGGTGTCCAAGCCAGCAAGGAAAACGGGGAACCCCATGCATTTCCGAAAAGAGGACACCAGTGGGAATCCGTATAGGTGTGACTTGCGTAAATCGGCCCAGAAAGTATTACCCAGAAACCCCGGCAAAGTCCGAAGTTTGCCAAAAAAACACAACCTCCGCACATTTCACTCAGCTCACCCACCGAAACATGCCGCCAACAACATATGGCCTACCTTCCCGCGTTCCAACAGGTGTCCCAACGAAAACGGTACCTCACATGTGTGGGTGCACCTACCTGGGCGCAAAAGGAAAAGGCTAACCCACTGGTAACCTGAAGCCTTTCGGCACAGCACATTTTGTTCAAGTGGGCAACCTTACCGATTTGGGCCTAGGGTGTCGACACCAGCAAGGAAAACGGGGAACCCCATGCATTTCCCAAAAGGGGACACCCGTGGGCATCCCCAGAGGTCTGACTTGCACAAATTGGCCCAGAATGTATTACCCAGAACCCCCGGCAAAGTCCAAATTTTGGGGGAAAAACACAATTTCCGCACATTTCACTCGGCTCACCCACCGAAACACGCCGCCAACAACACATGGCCTACTGTCCCGCGTTTCCAGAGGTGTCCCGATGAAAACGGTACCTCACATGTGTGGGTGCACCTACCTGGGCGCAAAGGCACAAGCCGAAAACATGGGTAACCCCAAGTCTTTTCGCACAGCAGAATTGCAGGATTTTGACTCATATGCACACCATACAGATTTGGGCCTAGGCTGTCCAAGCCACCAAGGAAAACTGGGAACCCATGCATTTCCGAAAAGAGGACACCCGTGGGAATGCACAGAGGTCTGATTTGCGTGAAGCGGCCCAGAATGTATTACCCAGAACCCCCGACAAAGTTCAAATTTGGGGGGGGGGGAATAACACAATTTCCGCACATTTCACTCTGCTCGCCCACTGAAATACGCTGCCAACAACACATGGCCTACCGTCCCGCGTTCCCACAGGTGTCCCGATGAAAACGGTACCTCACATGTGTGGGTGCACCTACCTGGGCGCAAAGGCAGAAGCCGAAAACATGGGTAACCCCAAGTCTTTTCGCACAGCAGAATTGCAGGATTTTGACTCCTATGCACACCATATAGATTTGGGCCTAGTGTGTCCAGGCCACCAAGGAAAACTGGGAACCCCATGCATTTCCAAAAAGAGGACACCCATGGGAATGCGCAGAGGTCTGATTTGCGTGAAGCAGCCCAGAATGTATTACCCAGAACCCCCGACAAAGTTCAAATTTGGGGGGAAATAACACAATTTCTGCACATTTCACTCTGCTCACCCACTGAAATACGCTGCCAACAACACATGGCCTACCGTCCCGCGTTCCCACAGGTGTCCCAATGAGAGCCAGACCTCGTATGCGCAGGTTCATACCTGAGAGACAATGGGCAAATCATTTGTACAGTAAGTTCTCGTTGGTGTGCGAAGTAAAGAGTAAAGTACTGTCAGTAAGACCATTCACATGCACCTTTGCTCACACTTCTCATACATACAGGTCACAATCAAGTCAGACATGCAAAGTGGGGTTTAGCACAAGGAAGAACCTCCTTCTGTAGCACAAGGAGGATTGTCCTTGTGAGCAGTGATGCCACGGCAAGGCACCCACCGGATCACTGGCCATTCGTACCCCTTTCCTGTCTGCAGTCAGTAGGCATACATTTCAGCAGTCGCACCTCTACCAAATCACTTGTGCTAGAGCAAGTGTATCAACACACTTACACCATGTGAACATCTGCTCACAATGCAACCGTGTCTCTAGCAATTTACAACATTTTCCAGCAATTGCATATGAACTGTCTGCATTCAAATATAATGTGGCTGCTTTCGATTCCGGATACTGATAGCAAGTGCACATTGGCTAACTTGGCTACCTGCCCAACAGGTGCTGTCTTTCACACCAACTTAGAGTATGGCCATGGCAACTATGTGGAAACATTCATATGTTCAACCTTACACACACAAATCACACACCCTGTAACATGGCAATCAGTTCTGCATGTTCTTCCTTATGTTCTACGTAGCTTTACCTCATTCACACACCAATCCAATTAATTCCTACAAAAGACATGTCACTTACACCACACATAACCTTAGTTGAAGTAAAACAATAAAGAAAGCAGGGTGTTATGAGGTACGCAAGACACCGCTGCCATACAGATGGTGTCCAAGTACCACTTTTATGACACTTAGGACTCCAGGGAGGGAGCCAAAGTGGCATGTACCATTTTCAAAAGACACCCCTTGAGTGGAGGGAACCTGAATGGTGTTCCGGTCATCTCCAACGCACCCCTCGAGTAGAGGGAGCAGGACTGGTGTTTTTTTGCATGCCAAACCTTAGGTGGGAGTAGCTGGCATCGGGTTCCTTTCCAATGTACGCTTGAAGCGGAGGGAGCTTCACTGACGGTTTTCTCTACAGCTGGCCCGAAGTGGAGCAAGCTGCACTAGCGTGCCTTGCCAAGACATCCCAAAGGGGAGTGAACCAGAGTGGTGTTCCCTTCTTCTCCAAGGCAGACTTCAAGTGGAGGGAGCTGGAGTGGCATTCCTTTCCAAGATGTGCCTGAATTGGAAGGAGGATGCATTGTGTTACTTTGCAAGTCACACCTGGTGCAGAGGGAGCTAGACTGACGTTTCCTTCTGAGGCAGGCCTAAAGTGAAAGGTACCGGGGGTGTGCCTTTCCCAGGCAGACATCAAGTGGAGGGAGCAGGACTAGCACTGCTTGCCGAAGCACGCCAAAGGGGAGTGAACCAGAATGGTGTCCCTTTCTTCTCCAAGGCAGACTTCAAGTGGAGGGAGCTGGAGTGGCATTCCTTTCCAAGATGCTCCTGAATTAGAAGGTGCATGCTTTGTGTTACTTTGCAAGTCACACCTTGTGCAGAGGGAGCTTGACTCACGGTTCCTTCCGAAGCAGACCTGAAGTGAGAAGTACCAGGGTGGTGTGCCTTTCCAAGGCAGGCCTCAAGTGGAGGGAGCATGACTAGCATTGCTTGCCAAAGCGCACCAAAGGGGAATGACCCACAATGGAGTTCCTTTCTTGTGCATGGCATGCCTTGAGTGGAGGGATCCGTAATGATATTATTTTGCAGGCACGCCTCAAATGGAAGGAGCCTGATTCGCGTTCCTTTGCAAGTCACGCCTTGAGCTGAGGGAGCTAGACTGACGTTTATTTCGTAGGCAGGCCTCAAGGGAAAGCTACAGCTGTGGTGTGCCTTTCCAAAGCCTCAAGTGGAGGAAGCAGGACTAGCAATGCTCGTGAAGGCACGCTAAATCAAGTGAAGTGAGTTGAAATCCTGTTACATTTTTATTGAAGGTACACCTCCAGTGTAGGGAGCAGGAGTCCCATTCCTTTATAAGACATGCATGAATACAGAGGGTAAGGGTCTTTCTCAAGGAATGATGGGCATTTTTCGAAATCTGTCAATCTCCCAATATTTTTCCTTTGTATGATACAAAAGGAAACAAGGCTGAAAGCAGAGGGCTGGCTGGGAAGGGCATTGGGGACAGTACACCCTATTATCCTTCCTCTTTCCTTGTTTCGACCATAGTCCGAGATTGAACAATTGCTGTTTTAAAGTTCATAAAGGAGAGGTGGTTTTGTGGAGTAGCAGCATGGTACACCACATAAGCATTGTACGTTTCCATATGCACAATGCGTGTGGCCAGCGTTTTGTACCAGAAGCGTGACGCGTTCAGCTGGTATAACTTAAGCACTTGGTCGTCTTTATCTACTCCACCCATGTACTTGTTGTAGTCCAGAATGCAGTTGGGCTTCCACACTTGCCGTGTCTACCCGCGTGGAGTGACTGCTGAAGTACTTTCATCATGAATAGTACTTGGCCTGTACACATCCCTTTTGTCACAGAATTTCACTGCCAACGGTTCATCCCGCCGCAATGCCATACATTCTCCCTTGGCCAACTTCTTACACACAAGTTGTCTGGGGAAGCCTTTGCAGTTACTGCAGATTGTGCCCACATTGAACAATTACATGAACAGTGGAATTCCAGTGTAGAAATTGTCCACATAAAAATGGTAACCCTTGTGGAGCCATGGTGTGAGAAGATCCCAAACTATCTTCTCACTTGTTCCTAAATGGGCTGGGCAGTCCAGAGGGTTTAGGGTAGGGTCTTTACCAGTGTATACTCTCATGCTGCAGACATACCCAGTAGTACTTTCAGACAACATGTACATTTTGATCCTGTATCGTGCTCTCTTGCTAGGAATATATTGCCTGAACAGTAGCCGACCTTTATACAACACCAATGATTCATCCATGGATATGTTCTGGCTAGGAACATACAGCTCTGCAAATCGGTGAGTGAAGTGCTCCAGAAATGGCTGGAGTTTGAAGAGCCTATCAAAGTTTGGGTCAGTTCTGGGTAATGCTGCCGAGTTGTCATTGAAATGCAACATACAGCGCAGTGCTTGATGGCCATTTTGACTCATTGTAGCTGGAAAAAACGGACTATAAAGTGGGGCTAAAGTAGACAGTACATTGACAGACGGCTTCTGAGATATTCCCATGAGCAGAATGAGACCCCAAAATGTTCTCATCTCAACATCAGTTGTGGGAACCCATGCTTGTGCTCTGGCTGGGGTTTCAGAGTGGGACCCCTTGACCTCAAGAACTGTGCAGCGTATACATTGGTTTGCTGAACCACATCTGCAATGAACCCATCATCAACAAAAAGGTTGAAAAAATCAATATGCTGACACCATCTGTATTCACTGTGCACCCTGATATACCAGTGAGAGGGGGCACAACAGGCTGAGCCATTGCTGCAGGCACCCACTGCGACTCTTCAGCCATATCAGGAACTGGCACATTGCGTGGACGTCCTGCATGTCCCCTCCCCCTTACAGGTCCCCTGCGTGTGGTAAGTGTGCAAAAAGGTGGATGCACTCTTTCTTCCTCTTTGTCATCAGATGATGAGCAGGAGGAGGAACATTCATCGATGGACAACTCACTTCCCCAATCACTTTCCCGCTGACCCTCAGAAGCACCATCTGTTTCAGATTGCATAGCCACCTCTGTGCCTTGTTCTGAGCCAGACTCCTTAACTGCAGCTAAAGCCACTGCACCAGACATTGAGCGCCGAGAAGCCATGAGTACTGTTGCTATGGACCCTTTCACTGACCAAAGACCAGATGAAGACTGAAACAATAAGTATGTGTGCTTCTCAAAGTATGGAACGTAGCAGAGTAAGTGGTATTCAATGCCACAAACCTACACCACACAAGTATGCCAAAAGGTCCAGACTTTGTTCACACACTGTAGCAGCCCTCTGCAATATGACATACTCTCTGCACGTTACAAGAAACGGAGTACTATTTTGCAAAGGCTCACGTGAAATGCTAAGGACCAGCTGACTGCTTTCCTACAAGTGGGTAGACGGTTACAACACACCTGCACCTAAAACAAAGACAACAAAAAAGCTAAGGACAATGTCCTCTTCCGCTATACATTGCACAAATACAAGTTTGGGGATGAGGATTTCAGCCAGACTACCAATTCAGAAACGGCCAACGTGCGTTGCACCATCCCCTCCTCCATGGGATGCTGGTGGATGGGAAATGGAGGTGAGGAGCAACCATGCAACACATTAGTGGATGGGTGAGTTGAAAAGCCAGAGGCAACCAAGACGCAGACAGAGAAGATGAGAAAAGTACATGGCAGGCCCTTCCAGACAATTGCTGGCACACTTTTGACAAAAACACCTGCTCATTCACATAGGGTTCTGTTTTGAAGAGGAGAAGGTCACAAGGACTAAATTAATGCAAGGGCAAGCACGTGCTATTGAGCTGATGCAAGTGGTGATGGGTAGCAAAGAAATAAGCAGCACCTACATACTGAATACATTGACATGCCATGTACACAAACAATTGCTAAGAAGTGGCAGTCTCACTGTCAACATACTCACATTTTTATTAGCATTTCACACAATCCAGTAAGTCCATCAGTTACTGCCCCCCCCCCCCCCTTGCAACATAGCGTCTGGCCAAAATTGAAAATGTCATCAATAAAGAACCCCGTCTCTGTGAAACATCGCTTCACCTTTGATGAAGCCATGGTGAATAGTCTAAATTCTGTCATTGCCCTTTGTCAGTCTTGCGAGCTCCCCACTGAGTTTCCTCACCGAGCAGTTGACGGGCCTTGCATCCCCTGAAGTTCTCCAATCCCTCCTGGGAATCATCTGGGACCAGGCCACCACAGTGTTTGGAAACCTCTGTGCAATCCATTCTAGTTCCACCATGAGCTGCTCCCGTACCCCCTTCCGTCCCACAGACGCCAAATCATTTCTTCCCAGGTGCACCACTATAAGGTCAGGGGGTTTAGGGGGGCACATCTCCTTTTGCCTGGGCATCGCTGATGGCTCCTCTGAGCTGGTGAAGGTGCATCCCCCGACCCCAAACCAATGCACAGCAAGGTCATCCCTGCGAGACCCAGATGTGGTAGGCCCTCGGAAAAGTCGTGCAGCCCTTTGGATGAAAGAGTGGCCGATAATACAC
Organism: Ambystoma mexicanum; assembly: GCF_040938575.1. Taxonomy (NCBI): domain Eukaryota; kingdom Metazoa; phylum Chordata; class Amphibia; order Caudata; family Ambystomatidae; genus Ambystoma; species Ambystoma mexicanum. The sequence continues at coordinate 427,567,711 of NC_090936.1, read as the reverse complement.
ACAACCATCATCTGCACTAAGAAATGGGAACGGGAAAACCCCCATGAATGTGGCCAGACATACAGTTTACCAATTAGCACAACAATTGCTTCCAACACATGGCTCTAGCAACTATCCCAGACGCACACTTCCCCCATTCTGACATGCACCACTCATTTGAGGTAACAGTAAGTCGATACGTAATTGGCACATTATTTTCAGGGGAAAGATGTGAAGAACAGTCATCACCTTGTGCCAATGACACAGTTGTGCTGGTGCAATTGTGATCAGTGAAGGTTTCTGCTCCTGTGGGCCACTGATTGCACTGCACAGTGGTAAGGTGATGTGCACATACTGCACCGTGATACTTTGGCAGGGTGACTATTCTGACAGAGGAAATGAACTCCACAGAAAGTGTGCTTGTATGCTCTCTGAATATAACCACCCTGACTGAATGTACGCCATTTATCACAAATGGATGCAACTTTGGCCAGTTTTATTGTGAGCGCTTCGGCCACAGCTCCAGGACCACTGGTGAACGTGGGGGCACCCGACTAACAAGGCAGAGAGGCGGGCAAGGTTATACACATCAACCACAACCATCCTACATCTCTGCCTGGCCAGCCCTACAGCTTTCCCCTCCAGGAAGGGATGAGGACCCTGCCGGTGCACCCTGCATCCACTGCTGAACTTGGGGGACAAAACACCCACATGGGAGTGCATCCACTGCTGAACTTGGGGGAGAAAACACCCACATGGGAGATGGGCCCCAAGGCCAGTGACATCACCCCCCAACTGTCCTGCCCCTCTAGCTACCCTGCGTTACAGCTTTGCCCCCTGCAAAAGGATGGGGACCCTGTCGGGGCTACTGGGACCACTGCTGAAATTGAACCACAGAAATGGTGACCGTTGCTATAAAAGGAATGAGCTCTGTACCAAGTGCTCAGAAGAAATGACCATCTGCATTACTACTGGAAACAATTTTGAGAAATTGCTTCTAATTATTTTTGCCAAACTTTTTTTTTTCTTCTGCAAAGCAGCCACCTTCCACAATGCAAGGCACACCCATCACTGCCCCCAGGACCTCCCCACTACCCATTCCCACCCATACCACTAACAGTGCAGCCACAGTTCCTCCCACCACAGCACCCATCCCACATTGCCATGGCTATCAACAAAAGTAATATATGTAGTACTTCCATAAGTCAGCAAAAGCTTTCCAGTAGCCGCAACTGCAAAGGAAACAAAAGATTTACATTCAGTCATTAGCCTACCAATAACACATCCAAACTGTCTGGCAGCTATCTGCAAACATTTTGATTCCTTCCACCAGATACATGACACAGCTCAGTCATCTACCACCATGGAAGGCTGGACTGCAAACTGATAGGAAATGGTAATAAGACCAATGGGCGTATGGCAACCCCCAGCACAAAAAAACCTTGTACAGATGGCTAAGGGGAACAGCACTGTTCAGCTGGACTGGTGGCCAATTTGTGCACTACCACGGAAAGTGTGTCCTTGGCCACCCCAATACCTCCCCAGAGCACCCACTCCCGTTCACACCACCACTACAGGCCCAGTTCCCATCCACCCCAGTAGCAATCTTACCTCCACGTACTATACAATGTTGAAATAACCAAAATTCCATACGTACATAACAAGGGAGAAGCTTGAACTGCTCAAGACCTATAAAGGGAGAAAAAAACATAAATTATTTGTGTCGGCCCAGCCAAATACCAAACCACCCATACTGCCCCCCCCCCCCACCCAATTGCATTGGGCAGTAGGTTTTGGGCACCCTGGACCCAGATTGACACACTAATATGCGCATCTGCGCCAAGGGAAGTTTGGTAAACGAAGAAAAAAATTTAAAATGGTAGGGTGCACTTTAGGGGGGCTGAGGGGCACCCTAACCCGCTGGGGAATTTTGTAATGTGAACGGGGGTGCACCTCTCCACCTCCCCCCCCAAATGGAGGGGTGGGCCATCTCATGTAGCCCTCCCTGGGGGCAGATAAGGTGGGGGGCTGTCATGCACTCCTCCATGGGGTCAGGTGTCCCTTCCTAGGAGCAGATATCTGCCCCCAGGAAGGGCTGCATGACATGGCCCCCACTCCATTGTGGGTGCGGGGGAGGGGGACACCACCACTTACCATTAGAAAATTCCCTGTTGGTTTGGGGTGCCCCACAGCCCTCCCTAAAATGCTGTCTACCATTTTCACTTTTTTCCTTTGTTAACCCAACACCCCTTGGCGCAGATGGGCACAACAGTGTGTCATTCTGCCCCCAGGGTGCCCAAAACCTACTGCCCCACCCATTGGGGGGCCTGTCCGACATTTTGTGGTGGCCCACTCCCCCTCGCCCCAAATGGGTGGGGGGTGCACCTCATGCAGGCCTCCCTGGGCCTCCAACGAACGGCTGTGTGAGGTACACCCCCCTCCATTTGGGGTTGGGGGGAGAGGCCCACCAGAAAATGTGGGACAGAACCCCCCAGTGGGTGGGGCGCCTTGGGGGAAGATTGGCACACCAATGTACCCATCTGCGCCAAAGCAAATTTGGGAAAACAAAGAAACAAATTGAAAATGGCAGGCTGCACTTTAGGGGGCTGAGGGGCACCCTAAACCGCCAGGGAATTTTGTAATGTAAAGGGTGGTGCAGCTCTCCACCCCCACCCCAAATGAAGGGGCGGGCCATTTCATGTAGGCCTCACTGGCACCCATCTGCCCCAGGGGGGCCCTAACCTGCAGGCACCATTGTTTGGGGGGCCTGCCCACACTTTCCTGGTGGCCCTCCCACCCCCTCCCCCCCATTGGATGGGGGCCACCTCATGTACTTCTCCCTGGGGTCAGAAATCTGCCCCCAGGGAGGGCGGCAAGGGGTGCCCCCTTTCCACTTGGGGTGGGAGGGAGAGTGCCACCACTCTTTCATGTCCTAAAGAAATCAGTGGTGGCTAGTGGTCCCCAACCCCCTCCCCATTACATCTGAAACATTATTTAAAAAAAACCTTTTTCAAATGTCCCCACCCCTGGGGGCAGATGGTCACCCATCTGCCCCCAGGGGTCTCCATACCTGTGGCCTCGGGGGGGGGGGGCCTTACCTAGTAAGCAGCCCCCCTCCCCCTGGCATTCCAAACATACCCCTGGTGGTCTAGTGGCATTGCTGAGCGCGGATCGAGCGCTCTGAACCCAATCCACACCCAGCAATGCTTACACAAAAGGTGTTGTTGGAAAGGGGAGAAACTCCCCTTTCAAATGACACCTGCCTCGATCTCGATCTGCTTTGCAGGGATCGCACAAAACAGAGTGCCTAAAAGGACGAGGTATCTCGTCCTTGGCAACAGAGAGGTAATCCCAAGGACGAGATACCTTGCCCTTGGCACTTAAGGGGTTAACGGAACATACTGGAAAGCAAAGGAGTGCACCACAAGAGGCACCTCTTCCACGACAGCATACGACCACAGGAAGTGATGAAAACACTGCAAACACTAAACTGTACAGTTTAGATGCCAAAATGGACGAATTGCTGAACAATTTTGCTGCCTTAAAAGATTTTGTGCAAGGGCATATAATGGAGAAAATAAGATACCACTGCCCCACCTGCACGTGTACCCCTTCCCCATTTCCCAGCCTGCCATCGCTGTTAGAGACGTTATGATGAGACCTCAATCCCTTCCTCCCCTCACAACCAACTTGTACAAATCCACAATTCCCCTGTGTATGTATCCGTTTCTGCTACCCCTTCCCTTTCCTAATAGTATCTATGAATGTGTGGAAATAAAGGTTCATATGTAAATTGGTGCTGAGGGTGTTTCCTTTGTTTTCAAAGTCCCGTTATGACTCTGCGGGGCACAGTACTCGTGGGGATGAACGCAAGTGAGGAAAATGGAAGTGTCCTACGAACACCGCACCTGCCTGGTCTATCTGCAATCACAATGGAGGCTTCTGTAGGACGCCACTACGGGCCGCATGTCCGCATCTTGTGAACCACCTGTAATTAGGTGTGGGAACGCACATTTGTCTGTTGCACAACTAGGCGCATGCGTATCTTTTCTTCTGTGTACTGGTAATGCCGCCCCTGTACAACATATCCAAAGAAACTTCTGACAACTTGTAGTAGTTCGAGGCGACCACCCACGTCCTGCGGGTAGCTGTGTACCTCAACATCCCACCTGCTATAACCTACAAACACCCAGCTTGTTCCAAAATGTTCAGCACACGTGTGTAGCACTGTGAATTAGTCTGGGGATCCCAATGGTATCCGTAGGACACCTTTGCACATGCGCACAAAGTATTCTGCCCAATACGCGTCCTGCAGACAGCCATCCCAATAGAGAACCTTTGCAATGTCACCATGGTACAGCATCCACGCTGCGCATGGGCCCTTTATTGCCGGACATGATCCAGGCCCCTGGATATTGAAAAAGTACTGTTTTCTGCAATGTATGCAGTGTAACTATGAAAGTGCACCCTTACATAGGTCCTACACTCTGCCCTTGTACATGTTATTCTATTTGGGAAAGATTTAGGGCCGCTTTCCGGTTCGAAGTGCTCCACAGCAGCCCTATTAAAGTCCACTCCCCAGAGGTCAAGTTCTCTGCATTCAGTTTGGCTTTCCGGAGCACAGCAGCGGGGCACATTGCTTTGTGGTCAAATTGATTTGTGAGCAGGTCTGCTCTGCTATATTACCTTTGAAATTAATAGCAGCCATGGCTGCTTCTATTGCCTCCAACTCAGCAGTACCCACACAGTCACACCCACCCCACCACCTCCTTCCGAAGGGCCTGGAGAAGGGAACAGGCGTGGTAATGTAGCTAGAGATCAAGAAGAGAACGAGGATAAAGTAGAGGAACCCTTAAAAACCTCTACGGCTTGTAATGCCGTGGTCTCTCGGTAGAAGCCAAAAGTAACGCTGACAAAAAAAAACAAAAATATGCCCTTAAAATCAAAAAGGAAGGCTAAGGGGTCGCGAGCATTCGTGAGGAATATTCGATCGCCGCCAAAGCAGTTAAATCTTCCGGCTCCCAAAAAATCTAGACATGATCTCCCACCCTTACTAGATAACTCTATGGGGGAGTTAAACCTACTGGTTGAAGAAATTGAAAGAATAGATGAGGATGATAAATGGAAAGATCTAAGCAACTCTGAATGGGACACAATTGATGGCTTGGTGAAATTAAGAGAAGACCTGTTGTGGATTCAAACAAATGCCAAATGACAAGGCCTCGACGATAGGTGCCCCTGAAAAGGCTCTGACTCGAAAGGACAATTTAGATGTAAAATTGAGGCCGACTGAAAAAGCTGTGGTCCCTAAAAAGGACGCAACGCTGTTAGAGAAAGATAAGGGATCTTTTAAGACGCTGGAACAAAGAAGGATGGCGTCTAAGGATCCCAACAAAACTATGGTGAGATTGAATATAGATAACCAAAGAAATAGCAGAGAAATCGAACTGGGATTGAAGTCCTTGGAGGAAATGAGAAGTGGCAATTCAGAGGCCAAAAATAGAATCAAGAATGACAAATCAGTCCGAACCACTGCCCGAGAGAAAAAATTGTCTTGGGTGAATGTTGGCGGGACGGGGAGATCTGCTAAGCCGCCAAAGAACAACAACATGGAAGCCTTGAGTGCCAAGGTGTGTTTGGAAAGGACAGAGACTGATTCCAAAATGCTATTGTTGAATAGAGGAAACGTGGTGCGTCTGTTTAAAATCATTGTTCCAAACCTAAAATTTACAACAGAGGATATTAAGATCTTGGAATTTGTTGACGAAAATCATATGGATTGGATTATACTGCATCTCTCCAACCAAAACATAAAAGACTCTTTGCTGGGGTTTAGAGGGAAATTTACATCATATGGTTTTGAACTAACAGATTTCCACACTCAAGTTAGAAAATAACTGGAAAAGGGCCACCGCTACAAGATCTTCGAGGGTAGGAATTCCCACTCAGAGTTCTGTAAATGGGGGAGAGGCTCCCTCGGAAAGGTCACAGAAACAACTTGACGTGGCGGGTCCAGCCCGAATAAAGAAAGATCTACACTCGCAGAAGTTTACGGTTACAAATCATGGAGAGTGGATGGACCCAACCCCTCGAGGGGATTCCACCCCCTCATGGTCTTGGCTAGCGGGAGCATTGTCCCGTCCAGTGAAGCGTTAGACTGTTCGGAAGAGTACCACGATCAATTTGAAGGTGGGGAGTTAGATTTAAGAGGTTTTAGAAATCTGTTTAGTGGTGGAATGACATCATGTGAGGCTTTGGAAATCCTTCTATTCCAAGAAACTTGGTTAAGAGAGCCCCCACACTGTGATGGTTTAGTTTTTCGCAATCCAGCTCCTAAAGAGCTGTTGGGCCGACCATACTCGGGACTTCTGATGATGATGAAGAATGACTTTGGAAGATCTGTGACTGCCACCAAATGGCCTAATCCTTATGTCCAGGCCATATATTTAAAAAATGAGGTGGATATAGTGGAGTTCTCTTGGCTGTTGATTAATGTCTATTGGTGTGTGAACATGGGGGACAAATCGGCCCTTTTGCAGTCTATAGCCAAATTAATGGATGAGGCTGTGTGTAAAGTAGATAGTGTTAAGATCATGCTATGTGGTGATCTTAATATTAAAGCAGAGCAAGTTTGTGAAAGGAAGGATTGGAATGAAAGAGAGAAGGAATGGATGCTGAGTATGAAGCTGAGAGAAATGCACATGGTCAATGGTCAAACAGAGGGAGACATTCCTGGCCGCCCAACATGGCGGAGTGGAAACCTAACAACATGTTTAGACTATTGCTTTATCTCCAATAATCTGAAGGAAAAAATTGAGAGCTTTGAGATTAGACCGCAACCACTTAGTGACCATGACTTGTTGTCCATAGGTTTTAGAGAGTGGGGAAATGGGTCAGAAGGATAAAATGAAGGCTGTGGAATTAAGGAGCTGTGGACTACGATTAAGACTTAAGGAGCAGGAGGGGTAAGAGGTTTAATAGTGAATACAAGAGTCAGCTGGGGTTTGATCCAATGAATACTGATTACAGGGGTCTCCTGTCAGAACTCTCTAATCTGAAAGATCGTAAAGGGGCCCTGGCTTGGTCCAGAAATCATGCCTATGATGGTGAGCCTGTTAGGAAAAGGAAAGATATGTGTTAACCTCTGAAGAGGAATAGGGGGGGATTTGGCTCCTGGGAAAAAAGAGGATGAGTGGTACGTCAAACTTACAAAAACTGGTGCAAAAGCTCACACCACATACGCTAGCAACGCAATGCTGAATGCATGCCTCAGGCTGTTTGTAAGAATGACAGTAGATCCACATGGGAGCTAATTAACAACGGGGGCTTCTTTCACCATGAGAAGACCTTGGCAATGGTTGATGAGAAAGATTGGATCAACCATTACCGTGGATTCTTTTTGCGGATGACCTGGTTTTCCTGGATTGCACTCCTATAGGCCTCCAACGTCGCCTTCTAGCCTTTGAGTCATAACTTAAAAACAACGGTATGAGAATTAATGCAAAGAAATCAAAAATTCTTCCGATGAAGAGTGATAGAAGGGGCTGTCATGAGAAATTTACTTGGAGAGTCGAAGGTACTCCCTTAGAGGAAGTGGATTCAATAGTGTATTTGGGTGTGACGATCAACAGAAATGATAATGAGGCTCATTCAAAAATAGTTCAAAAATAGAATGCCCATGAAATGATCCGCGCCACAGTGTAACCTATAAGCTCCACGGACAGCGCGACAAAAAATGGGAGGCGTGGCTCACTCACAAACATTGGACGCATTCCCAAAAGGAAGTGGTGGCTCTTAAAAGAGCCTTTTGTGCTGTTTGTGCTTGGAAGGTTTGAAGTGGTGAACACCTACTGAGGAAATGTTTGCTATACTTACAAGAAGCACTGCACTGCATTTTGTGTATTACCCAGAAACAGCTCATTGCCAGCATCAGTAAAATGGACTCCATCGGAACAAAAAATGTTGGTACTACGAAACGTAATGTTTTCATTGTGGAAGGAGAACATGCCAACGTGGCGCAAACAGCCTTGTTCACATTGCACCTCGCTTTCTCCGTTTGTGTCCCAAATGAGGACAACGCAGCCACACCTGTCTCTGGGTAATGCGAGAAAAAATTACTTGCGACTTTGGAAACATTTCCATGACTCACAAAAGGATCTCCTTTATCACAAACTGCAGTGAGATTCCGGTAACATGTCATAAACTCTTCCCATCTAATACAAAGGTAGACTCCCAATTTTTTTGTGTGGGGGATCAGTTTCTCAAAAACAGGAGTGGCTAACTAATAATAAGGAGTGGGAGACTGATTACCTCTCTCTATACTGACACAGGATGAATTGGTTGTGCTTTTACAACAAACATCAACATCACATCTTATTACAAAGGATGTATCACAAAAACACGATTACATGGACAGACTGCAGACAGTTTTATCGAGCCAGACACAGATGTTTTTTATTCAGATATCATTAAAAATAACACACAATACGTCAAATTATGATTCACAATTATCACATAACTATATAGACCACAGATGTTGGTTTGCAAGGAAAAAGGTAGTTAAAAAATAGGGCACAGTCATAAATGGCTGGACGCTGGTATTGTTAAGAAAACAACAGTCTTTGCAGTTCATACAGGGGTCAATAAAGGTAAATTTATCTACACTTATAACATATAAAATTCTTGTTAGATAGTCAAACTGTTCCCTCTGCAATGAATAATAATGTCCGGATGATTGCGCATCACCTAAGTGGCATAAAGAGGAGCCACATGCAACCACTGCATCCCACGTACTCCATACCATTGGACATCCACAATATGGACCCAAGGTGTACAGCCACTCCACAGCATTCTGCGTACACTTTCACCCAATGTATCCAGGAGTTGCCCAAAAGCCATTCACTCTGCTTCCTGCATGGCACAGCCATAGCCATGTGCACACCTATTTGCAAACACACCTTCTGGCACAATCTCTCCTTACACACCACACCCAGGAAACCTTATTGACCAATCCCCACACCTGCACAGTCCCATTTCCATGGCAGCCACCCTGAAAAGAAACGCATTTGGCATGTGCGCACCTCCAAATGCTGCGGTGCTGCCGGACATATTGTCCTTTTTGCGCGGGTGCGGGAACACATTTCAAGCTGAGCAGAGGATCCCCTCTTTATTGGTAGCTGTCAAGTGTCTTTTTTTTTCTCTAAACGTGCTTCTAAACAAACACTTTTTTTGTATTTGTTGGGTATTGCTGTTTTCTCCTCCTTACATTGTTCCACAAACTTCTCCAAAATAGCTTTTACATTTGCAAGCACAAGAGAATTTTCAATGGGGGACAAAAGCAATCAGCTTCATTGAAAAACCTCACATTAGAAGCACTAAGGTTCTCATGGCCACAAAAGAACATCCCTGCATCGAACAGAAAAGCAGACATGCCGCCATTTACAAAACACCTTTCCTTCTCTACCTCGGAAGAAAGTACATCAGGATTGTTCCACACTAGTCTTGGTGGTATGCATGAGAAAATCACTGTTGCAGTGGGAAAAAGGCACATCACTGCTTTCAGCATGTCCTTCAGTTCACCGGGCAAACTTGCATCAGTACAAAAAGCCACATACAGAGCTCCACAATACAGAAGTACTATGTCAACAGTAGTCCAAGTGGCCACACCTCTGCACTCTGCAAGCACAGCTTGCAAACTCGGCAGAGACACACTGCCCCACAAAGCGTGCCCTCCTTCCACACCAAAATTTCCATCAACACCGCTACCCGGGCATATGTGTGCAGGTGACCCACAAAGGAATCACCGACGATGAGCACTCGCACTCTCTGCGTCTCTGCCATCATCACGGTACATAGCAATACAAACTTTTATTTTACCACCCCTTTCTATTGAGCACACCCTCAACACCTGATTGGATAATCCACAGTTCCATTTCCATGCCAAGCTGTAAGGACAACATGTAGCACGTGCGCTTCCCCAACTTCTGCGAGGGCTGCGCCCCAGTAAAGCAGGGGCAGTCCTTCTCTTTCTAGTACTCTTTTTCCAGCACTCCCTCATTGGGTACTGTTAAACAGTCACACACACATCCACCAATCACATCCAAGACCTATGCATCTAACAGTATCATCTTTGTTCAACACTCCATACTAACCGTTAAACACTCGGAGTACAAGTGTCCTGTGAATGAAAAACACCTCCACTTGAAAGTATTGTAAAGCTATCTACGATTTCTGCATCCAGATTCATCCACATCCCCACCCATCACCACAACCTGCAGATATCAATAATTTGTATACAGTACATTTGCAACTCTGTTATAAGTGCCTCGCAACAGGGTACCTGCCACTGAACCTCTATAACGTACTCAAAAAACATACTGTAATTTCTCCCTTCACCTACCATCAAATTCCACCTACAGTGCTATGTGCTTGCAAAGTTGGCATTTACCCATATCATCCATTGTAATATGCAAACGGTTACTCTCTTCTTTCTTTCTGTCAATTTTACGACCTTCCCCCCATTATCGCACCTATGAAATTCATAAAAATCTTACAGAAAAGGATCAGTGAATACATCCTACCAAAGTAAGCCAGTTACATACATTGCATGCATAAAAACCGGGTGCCTGCCACTTACCTTGCACACGTCACAGATTGCAATATTACTTTAAAAAATAGTATGTGCGCATTGACACCAGTACCATTCATAAATCTGCATAAATAAATGAAACAATTGCCCTACTCGTGTAGCAACCATATATATGCATAAAAGTAAATGTAATTGCACACAAAAACATTGTCCTTTATAATCTGTACATGTTTCTGAACTTTTTTCTAACCCTTCTACAATCCGAAGTAATCAATTTTCAAAGTAAATACTCCTACACCAATACAGACACTTGGTAAAGAGCATGTCATACAACACACTTACAAATAACCTACTTACCCCCTTCCCAAACATGCTGATGTTCCCAAGTCCCCATTCATATAGTAAGCCATCGGAAATGGCCCAAAATGTTGCCCTCACAATTGCGATGGCCAAAATGCCCGACTATTTTTGATAAACGCCCCATTTACACTACATATATAACTGGGGGCGTATGGGATATTATATTAATATGGGGGGCATATCTATGTGGTGTAAAGGGGGTTTAATGAAAAAAAGGCATTTTTGGCTGTCGTAATTGTATGTGGTCGCAGTGATCACATAGATCCTAAGCCACACACACACACTCTTCCTGCCAAGACATCCCCCTACACTTTTAAAGAATGTATTCTCCAAATGCAATCACTATGCCTTTAACAAAGTTTTTTCTTACCATCTTCTTATACAGTTGCAGTACCCACCTGTATCCTGAAACCACTGGCGTGTGACCTTGAAAATACACCTTAGAATAAACCTACTCCCACCAACCAACAAAGTACTGTGCCATCCTAGTATTTTACGTCTTACTAAAAGAGTGCAGTATTCTTGCATTGTAAAATACAGAATTGCATCAACCCACCGGTATGTGCTTCATTCTTACTCATGCCACCTCTACAGTTCCTCACTGTATATTGTCAGCACACCACCATAATACTAACCCCCAGATAGTAATATAGTGTTCCCAACCGAAATTAATTTAGAGCCCATTACACAGTGACACACTTCCATTTATATGCCTACCCTCATATTCAACCACTCATGCACATTGCACACATATACATTTCAAAATCTGCGCACCCACATTTTCCTTTTTTCTTCAACAGCAACTCTGTAGAAAAACAACGGAGGAATAGACCAGCGCAACCTAAATGCATAGAAAGTAGCCACCCACCCCTAGCAGAATTTGTGCAGAAAGTTCAAACAGAAGAGCTAATACAGTCACTAACCAAAAGTTAATCACCTATCTCTAAGGAAACTGTAATTCCTCTGTCAAAATGTAGAAATGAAAAGAAATGCACTAAAAAAATGCATCTCGCACTACTGCTAACAGAGCACGTATACCATTCCCAAAAATGTATTTTACTAACATTTTTACACGGCAGAGTCCTTCAGAACCTTATAAATAGAGGTCCCACCCTTAAAACCTACCGAAGAAAAGTAATCCTGGAAGCTCTTGTAGACAGTGCAATGGTCCTGAAACGGAAATTGTTTATATTAATTTTAAACCGAATGAAACCACTAACAAAATGAATTGGTAAGCTACAACCACTACTTCGAAACAAATGCAATGTCAGCGTACATATCTTTGGCACCATCTGTACATCTGTACAGGTGAGTGGAGTCACACCACCAGCACAGACCCATACTTCAATGAAGAATCATACAAACAAGAGCAAACAAACCAAATTGCCATAAATAGCAGTGGACGAGGGTATGAAAAGGTATACAATACCCTAATGGAAGAGGAAACACTGCTTGCACAAATATCCCCATCAAACTTAGATGTCACTGTCCATTCCACTGAACCAATAGGCCTCACCTACAAATGGCCTTGCACATCAATGTGTAACGTTCAGCAATACTCTGTGAAATCTTTGCAGCAGTTCCTCAATCACTATGTGAAAGCCAACAACAAGGGAAAAATGAAAATACTACAAACTATGGACTCCTGTCCAGTTCGCAAATACACAGGACTACGAGGACATTCCTTAGCCTGTATTTCTAGACCTACTTGCAAAAGCACCTTCCATCATATCAAAATGTTAGCGACGCACCATTCTACTGTAAGAAATCTCATTTACAAACTGTACTATGCAAAAACTCCAGCTTTAGCACTGCAACATTTAAATGATATTCTCCTGCATGGTACAGCCAAAGAACTGCTTGAAGAAATAGAGCACAACTCACAGAGAGTTGGTTCGGTTATTTGGACTCAGTTATTCTGTGTGATCCCATCCATTGCATGCACGTTCCTAAAGGGCCCTAAGCTAATAGTAGTCATTTATATAGCTTCTTTTCCCATGTGTATGGCCTCTACACGTTTTGTGCTAGGAACGCCCTCGGGGACCGAAGTGCAGGTATGGGAAAGGATTAAAGTAAGCTTTAGTTGCATGTATGCATTTGCCCACACTTAGGATTTAGGAGGGCTGTTTAGGCTCCAATAAGCAACCCAAGAGGTCAGGCACATGTGGGAGGGGCTGCTGAGGGTGGTCATGACAGAGCGCTATTGCCGTGGACTCGATGCACCCAGCTAGACCAAATTTGTCATAGGTTGTCGCTGTATTCTAATGGAAAAGGTGTTGAGGCAAGTTTGGTGTGTCAGTGTGAAACAGTTATATGACTAGCTAGACCAGGGGTCAAAGTGTACGAAAAGAAGTAGTGGAATTATATTAGCTGCTAACCTTTCCCCGTTCCCCACAAACCCCATCACCACGTCCCTTCCCACACATAATACAAAACCCCAAACAAACACACCTGCTGTTTAAGGGAATGTTCAGTGCAGTGCACTGAAGTGCAACATTCAACTTTTTCCTACGCTTTCATTTTAAAAACGAAACCATTCCGGCACGGTTTCTTTAGAAAATAAAAGCATGGGAATAGTAAAACTTAATCTAAAGAAGTAGAAGAGCACTGCTCCCAACCGCTTCCCGACCACTTCGACCACTGAGCTAGACCGAATTTGTCATAGTCGAAGCTGAATTCTAGAGTATGTGGGTGAATAGCCGTGCCTGCGGCAGATGCCCACCAAAGTGATGCGTTTATACATACCTTAAGCTCATATGGAGCTTATCTTTGATGTGGCTGGGTCATCCGATCTTCTGTGAGGAGACTTTTCCAGGCACTATGGACTGGCTACCCTCAAGTCTACCAAGTGCAATAGACTGGTTGACATAGAAAGTCTCAATTGATAAAACCATGGTTCTAATATTTCTGTGGGATATTTCTGTGGGATAGGATGCTGACTCCACAGAAGCCACAGCTGAGAAGCCCTTTGCCAATCCAGCCCCCAGCCCAGTTTGCTTGCCTCTTGCTTCTTAGAGGGTCTTCAGGAATAGACCTATATTAATTTCTCTACTTTCAGGACCACAAGGAGCTTTTTTCTCTTTGTCGGATTGTTTGCATCATTTCTGTTCTGCTTGATGATATGTAGTAATGTCACCTCTCCTGTATTCAGCATTCTCTTGCATTTGAGTTAATGGGTAGATTGAGAAAATCAGGTTTGCAGTCCTGGGCCATTGATGGCGTTCAAAAGGGGTAGGAATTTGAAGGATAGACTGGTAGGAGCAGAGAGACTGAACAAAGAGAAACAACTTTTACTGAAAACCCAGAAAAAAGGTACCTTCCCTTGCCTTAACTGTAAGCATTGCAACAACATCATAAAGGGGGATACCATCTCTCACACCCATACTGGGAAGAAGATCAAGACTCTGCCACCTGTCTATCAACTGGCGTGATCTATTCCATTAAATGCCCTTGCGGAAAACTTTACATTGGGCAAACTACTAGGGCAGTGAAAGAAAGGTGGACGGAACACAAGTCCACTGTCGGATGCAAAAATATGAGATCTCTAGTAGCACGCCACTTTGTAGAACATCATCAGACCATAGCACAAATGAAGTTTCTGGATTGACTGATTAGACACTGTACAACCAAGAGGGCTCAATGACGAGTTCTCTTTGAGCTGCTTCATTTAGAAATTGACATGGTTACTGTCTAAAGGGTTTGCTCTTCAGTGTAATTCATAAAAAAGGTTTCTTTTCTGTTATCAGCATTTGTTTTATTTAATTCCACTAATGTTTGTATAATTGATTTGTACAATATATTTTGCCTGCTCATTGAATTTGTTTGCTTCAGTTTTAATTTGGTTCTGTACAGAATGTTTTAACTTGGATTCCATTGACTTTTCTTAAATTATGGGTTCAATGATATGATCCTGTATCTCAAAAAGTAGACCGTAAATAGGCAGACTACCCTATTTGGATGGTAATGTACAGTATGGTTCCAACCTTTTATGTGTCTGAACAGATTTTGTGTAACCACTACTAATTAGCCTTTGGATTGATATATCGTTACATATCCTTTCATATTTTTCCATGTCATATACTGTCCAGATTGACAGTTCTACTGATTACAATTAGTAAGGTGATTTGCCATACTCCCTCAAGAGACAGTATACACTGAATTGTTGTTGCATCTGAACACCTCACTAATTGCTTTGCAATCTCGGGAAATATTTGTTTTCACTGGATAGCAGACCATGCTCGCACATTTATGTATATGGCGCTTGTGGAGGTAGCTCACTTCGCTTTTCAAAAAAGAACCAATCCGCTTTTGGCAGTGCGATTAGATATGACCTTGTAAATGGATGAATGAGTTTAAAAATCCACCCATAAATGGATCCTAATTCATATACCTTTTATTCAGAAAATAGAGGCTTTACCATCGGTATTTTAACCATCTAAGATGGACGCCGCATTCTTTTATCTGGTTTTTCATCCTTTCTCTATTTTTCGGTGCTGCCGCATACTAGTTAGAATGGGTCCCCTGACTACTGTGGCTATGGACGCTGAAACGTTTTGCCTCTCTGCCGGATTATCTCTTCGAGCTTCACCTGTGAAAACAGCTCTAGTAAGTATGCTAACCTGAGCGATTTATTGTTAATTAAGTGACCGGATTGAGCGGTCCTATAGATCTCAATATGTAATTTTGAAGTAGTGGGGCGTGCGTGTAAGCAGTCTAAAACTAATACTCATTGTTAACTCGTAGGGCCATTGAAACCTCTCCTTTGCAACAGCTACGCATTCATTTCCTACCTCGCAATGCAACACGTCCGTGACATCTTAACACTGAACAGAGCTGCTTTTCAATCATAGCTCGGGCATCTCGTCAGTTTCTGATTTTGGCCTTCTCGCATGAGAGTCTCTAAGGTATGTAGCTGATTTATTTGCTACATTATGGCAGCCAGCTATAATTTTGTGACGGTCTGTCTAGGATACTTACAATTCGCGGTATGTGTACCTTTTCCTAATTAGGTAGCCTTGGACATGGGTATACATCTGATGTCTGCCTGATTAAATTCGATCTCCTACACCATTGATGGGACCATTAGATGGTTGAACCCGACGTTCTGCTCTAATTTGTCTGGGGTATGTAACTTTATACTTTATGCTGGATGGTATCTCTTTAACCTCTGTAGGATTTGTCACTGGGTTTAAATGTCCAGTAACCCTATATGATTTACACTATCTCTATGTAGGCCTACACATCGCAGGAAGATTGTAAACCCTTTAGTCCTCCTCAGGAGCCCTGGCTCCGTGGCTTTGAAAATCTCCTTTTTATTTTCACACACTGAACAAAGTACACTCGGGTGAGTGTACTCTTTCTTGCTTTTGTGAAATTTGTTAAAGCGCTTTGCCCCTGCGGCAAATTGATCCAGATTTGGGTTTAAATGTTATAGACTCATAGGTACCTGGCTCATTGTGGCTACCCTTTATCTGAATCATCGTTGTACAAAATGGTTTGCCATACTGGTCTAATGTGATCTAACTTTGACTTCTACATATTGACTTTCGGTCCATATCTAGCTCTTGGCCAGCATCTGGTGTACAAAATCTTTTATGGTTTTTTGGCCAAATCCAACCATGGAGAACTGTCTAATGAAAACTATCCATTGTTCTTTTTTACGCTGTCTTTCTACACCCTCACTATATTGACTTTCAACAACCATCAAAAAGCAGTTCAGGCTTCTGAAGAAGAGGATTACTCCTTGAAACGCGTAAAGCCATTAACACTGCGTATATTGAATGTGTGCTTTGTCTATCTTCACATCGAATGTTATCTCTAATTAAAAACAATTGTGTGCTTTTACAAATCTTGTGTAGAAGTGATACTTTTAAGAGCAAATTATTAATTTGTTTTGATCCTACTTTATTGTATTGATTGTGATTCATAAATTACATTTCTTTACCACATGTTTTGTGGCCTTCGGATAGTGTGCATGGGACAGGAGAAATTTGTATTAGGTTCCTTTTTTCCTTTTTCATGTGTATATTGGGCTTTTGTGCCAAAGCCTTATTTCCTCCCGTTCACCTCTAATTAGAAAACCAGCTGTGCAGGATCTTTACAAAATGTAATTCTCATTTACTATAAGGTGTGCACCTAATTTCCCCCTTTTCCTTTCAATTAGGAATCTGGTGCCAAGGGGCCAAGACTGGTTTATCTGTCATAGACAGTGCTACACTGCCCAGGGAATGTAGGCAGCTTGCTGCACTGTTGGTTTGACAGAGCAGTCAATATGCAACTGTACTTCACACTTTTTCAGTTTCCCCAGCTCCTAAAATATGGATGGGAAGAGCTTGCTTACTTTGTGCACTGTATTGATGAAATGAGTCATCATGAGGCCATGAACTGTGCGGGCTAAACCCATTTATAATGCTGTCTCAAAAACTGATCATGCATTTATTTGTGCTGCTGCCTTCATATATGAAATTGTATCCTTGCTGTGTGATCCTTCAATATGCCAACATCTGAAGAGCAAAGATTTGGGGATTGTGGCATGTTGGCTTATTCATCTTCTCTTATGACACGGATTGTGGCTCTAATATCTATTAAGAATTCTACCCGGTGTTCATCTATTTTTAGAAGTTGTATGGGACTCTAGTTTTGTTTCCCAGTGTGTACGCATATGCTTTTTTTCTCTCCCTGCTGGAGTGGGAACTACAGTCGCTGTTTGTCAGACTCCTAGAAGTGGGATGATGTTAAGTGTGGATGTTAAACTCTTTACTAAAATAATGGCAAATAGGCTAAGTGGAAGTATTGGTAAAATGATACATAAATCTCAGGTGGGTTTTATGAAAGGAAGATTTGGATATGACAACATAAGAACACTAGTGGATTTGATAAATACTCATAGTAATAAATCAATTAATGCAGTGTTGGTTTTCATGGATGCTGAGAAGGCATTCGACAGAGTGAATTGTTTTTTTGTGGATTTTACAATGGAGAAAATGGGGTTTGGTGATAGATTTAGGAAGATGGTTCGTTTGCTTTAGGGTTCTGCTAAGGCGCATGTTTGGGTTAATGGTGAGTTATTGGATCCTTTTGATCCCACTAGGGGGGACGAGACAGGGATGTCCCTTGTCACCTTTTCTATTCAATATTGCCTTCAAACCCTTAGTAGCGTTAGTAAGAAAAGAGCAAAGAATTAGTGGGTTACAATTTGGGATACAAGAAGTAAAAGTCCTTTCTTATGCTAACGACATGGTTGTAGTGCTCTCGGATCCAGAGAGGAGTAGCATTGTTCTCAAAGAAATACTGTAAAGAATGGGCAAGTTCTCAGGTTACAAAATAAACTGGGAGAAAACTGAAGTGTTACCACTCTCGTCATCCGTTAAGAGGTGTGACTTTGCAGATTGGAATTGTAAATGGTGAGAATTGCATGTTAAATATTTGGGGATCTACATTACAAGAGATATAAGTAAAATGGTTCAGTTTAATGTGAATAAATTATTGGATACTTTACGGAAGGATGTAAGAGTAGATTTGGGGATATGGGCGAAGATTAATACGAATAAAAAAGTCACTTCTGCCAAAGGTTTTATATGTAATGCAGTCAATACCCCTAGTTTTCACAAAGAGACAGCTTAAGTAAATTTATCTAGTTTTCTTGGATTTTCTATGGGGTGAAAAAAAGATGCCTAAGATTAAAAAATGTATTCTACAAAAGGACACTAAAGATGGAGGTTTCGGTTATCCAAGTCTAGAAAAGTATTAAAGGGGTTTTATTCTGAAGAAGGCACCACTGTACGCCTTGGCGGAGACGGAGCAAGAGCCAATTTGGTTAGCAATTGAGAGGGATTCCTTGTTGCAATTTAGATTGGAGAATATTTTTTCTATGGGGAAGTTACCGAGGGGATCTGCTAAATTACGAACTGTTAAAATTGCTAGAGATGTGATGGTATGGTGGTTGCGTAATTTTGATGGCAATGTCTTTTTGAACTATAAGGCATCTGTATGGAATAATCCGGCATTACAAATTGATAATAAGACATTATGTTGGCGTAGTTGGATTTCAACGGGGATCTTGTCATTGGGGGATTTGGTGCAGGATGGACAATTGAAGACTTTTCAAGAACTACAGACTTTGCTTAGTTTAAATAGGAAGGAGAAAAGCAGATATAAGGAGCTTCAGCGTCTTTTGATCAGGGTGTTTGGTATGTTATCCAATCCGGTAGAACAAGAACCTGTAGGATGGAATGTATTACACGTAATGTTTCCACGTATTTGAAGCTTATGCCAGAGAATAATTTCAACTTGGAATCATGGAATGTCCTGAAACGGAAATGGGATTCAGATTTGGTTTATTCTATTACTGGGAAAGTCTGGAAATATGTTTGGTGTACTGGATATAGTAGTAGATTAGATCTTAAGCTTCGACTTATTCACCAGAAAGTTTTGAGATGGCTTTATTGGACGCCAGTGTGCATGTGTGACTTAGGATTAGCATCTGACAATTTATGTTGGGGATGTGGGAGGGATAAGGGGGATTTACTTCACATGTTGTGGTATTGCCCCAGAATAGTCACATTCTGGTGTGAAGTTCTTGACAGATTGGATATGACTCTTTCTGTTAAATTTCCAAGAGGGCCGTTACAGGTTTTGCTTTTGGCAAATACTGGGCGGTGTTTGACGGCTCCTTTATATGGTTCTTGGATAAGTAGGACATTGGTGATAGCAGTGAAACAGATTTTGAACGTTTGGAAGACAAGGAAGAAGCCAAAGGTGGAAGAATGGATTAATGATGTGGTGATTTTATCAGATTTTGAATTAGTTATGTATAAGCGGAAGGGTAAAGAAGAGGCATATTGGATCTTGTGGAGATCTTTTATTGATTTATATGGTAATGGTATAATGCATATATGAATGTTTACTTGTGTCAGTGTTTGTCCTGTTTGTTGTAGTGTATGTTTTTGTTATGTATGTTTAGTGTTTGTATGTTGGTAAATTTGAATTTTTTTCTTTTTTATAGGATTATTTTCAGTGGAAAATATATTATGACTGCAGTGTATACGAGTTTCTTTGACCTATGAATTTCCCTTTATTGAATTCCTGGGGTATGTCGATTTCTAAATGATGTATGTGTTGAGATATATTGTATTTTATGTTGATTTTAGATGTATTATATCTTGCATGTACTGTTTGAATAAGATAAATAAAGAGTATAAAAATAAAAAAAGAAGTCTTGTACTTGGGTTCATGATCTGGCGTGGGACCGTCTTAGGACAGGGCCGCCTGTGTGATCACCGCAGCTCCATTAGCCCCCTGCCACAACAGTTTGGTGGAGTCTTTCAAGGTCTCCCCCGAGCTTGCGTGGTGGGAGAAGGTGCGACAGGTGCCCTATTGAAATTAAATGCAGATTTAATAACAAAAGGGTGCTTTCGCATCAGTGCCTATTGAAAAATGTGATGTCCCTGCCACAATGACATGGGGTGCGTGGGGAATGGGATGCCAAATGTTTGTTTTGCTCTCCGGAATGCTGCTGCCGCTAAGGACGGCCGTTATCTGGCAAATAGCTGTGGCAATGCAATGACTGGGGCATGCACTCTGGCAAGCGTCTTCTGTTTCTTTGTGGCGAAAGAAATTCAGACTTTCTTGACATGGTTGATTCATTTTCTGTGAACGTAGTAGGACTCAACTATCTGGAGGCTCAGCAGACCACCTTGAAGAGATTTTCTCTTCCACACGCGACCCACAGCTGGTTATCATGCGGGAACCCATAGCCACACCTGTAGCAGGATTTCCCAGAGTGCTTTGCCTGAGAAGGCATGGCTGACACTTGAAGAAGAGGGGCTGGAATCAATGGTGTTAGCCTGAGCTTTTCTATGGCTTCCATCTGTAGGTCGAGTCAGGATTAGTAGGGTGTAACAGTTTATGATAAAATGCAGATTTCCCATGCTCAATTATCTTGGATTTTTAAGACTTCTTCATTAGGCTATTGATACAAGTCCCAATGCTTGACAAAGTGTGTACAGGCGCATCACCAAATGATCCACCGTTTCACCTTTTGCCTGCATGGTGGTGTGAAATATGTGATGTTCAGCGTTTTTATGTAGAGCAAAGTGTTCACCGACGCTCCTCTTGAGGTCATCGAATGTGGCGAGTGTGTCTTCAGGTGGCTTGTAAATGATGTCATGAACTGACGGGCCTACAGAGAGGGTCAGAGCACTTTTCTGGTACTTATCATCTTGTGGTCCTATGGCATTAATGTAAACATCAACACCACGCATCCACCTTGTCCACCTGGGGCCTAAACAGCTGACATGGGAGATACATCACCCTTTGACATGATGCTAGCTTGAAACCACGAGTTGAGATAGCCGGCTAAACGAGCAGGTGTTACCATGAGTTCCTGATGGAGATGGGAGACTTTTGACCATCTTGTACACGAAAACAGATGTATAATGCTAATGTATCTGGCATCAGCTAATTGCAGGCCACATATAGATTGGTGACACTCAGGGCATGGCAGCTGCAGTGATGCAATTTGCAGCGTACGACGGTGCCAGTAGGCAAGCAGGAGAAACACCCAAGAAACTTTACTTTTGCCTACCAGGCCATTGCGCATGCTGCCCAATCGGTGGTCTGGGGGCTGAGTGGTGAATGCAGCTCCACAACCGCCTCTCAAATGTAGGAGCCCGAGTCAGTTGCAAACATTTGAAAGTGTTCGATGCACACTGAGGGTGTCAGCACACCAATAAATGTTTAGCATGACGTCGGTATCGCACACGGCACGGCAGGTCGACTGGGGCAGGAAATAATACCGTTGCACGGAGAATGGGTGGCAAAGGGACCCCTTTGTCACCAGTGCACTATCTCTGAGGCAGGAAACGAGTAGATACATCAAATAATGCGCTACAAACCAAGCTTAGGTCAAGCATTCTTAGTTAAACCCGATCTGTCCATCCTACCCATAACAACGTGGACTGGTTGATCAAGACAAGGCTTAGACCTGCATTTGCATGGTGCCTGGGAGGTTCCAGTACAGAAGGGCCTGTTTGACAGGGTGTGCCAGAACTTTAGCTCTAGATAATTTTGCTGTGCCCGATTATCTTGGGGACCGCTGGGCTCCACTGGCACCTCAATCTTCTCCGTAGCTCAGTGAATGCAACTGCTCTGGGCTACACAGTGCGACTCAAGTTGCCCTCTGTGGTGCTCATGTGGCCGGAGCCTGGTGTAGAGGTGTGGTTGATGCCAGCGTGCCACGAAGGGAACCTCCATCCTGCATGTTCCCTGTGAGGCAGATGCTAGAGCATTCAGCATTTCGGTGGCCTGCTTCTACATCTGTGGAATTGCTGAAAGAGCTGCAGAGCTGGAATCCATGGCAATACTAGCAGGTAGGCACAATACGGTCACAAATACTACACAATTGTATTTATTTATTGTTGTTTATAGTTCAAAAGCACTTCTACAACTGTAACAATGTTATACAGTATTTATTCCCACCTATTGACATATGAGTTTGGTGGTATCCAGCTGGTAAATCCACCAAACAGTAATACGGTTACCGCCACTTGGTCTGCCAGAATACTGGCAGATTACAAGTGAAGGCAATGGTAGGTTAATCTCCAGTCCATGGAGTCCCATACTCCATTGGGGGATTGCCAGTATTACCGGCACCACTAAAACTGGAGCCGGTAATACCGGCTGTTTTTTGCCGGTGGGGCAGTGGAGTGACTTGCAGCCCTTGGCTGGAGGTAATTCTAGCCACGCAACTGGCAAGCATGTAGTTTGCCGGTGTGTAAACGTGCCGGTAAACGTTATTACTGGCACGTTAATTCATCAGCAAACACTGTTATTGGTTGGTGCCCTCTAGTGGACCCACCAAATACTGATTTCAAGGGAAGCACTGAAATGAATTGATAAATGCGACTTCTTGAGGGGGCGGTACATCCAAAAATGATGACCAGGCAGGTAGAGAGATATGACAATTGCAGCAAGTCCCTGGCAGCAGGTAACATTGCCTGCAACAGCGGCAGTAGGGACAACTAGCCAAAGAACTAATGGACTGTCTGGAATGACCTTCAAAAGGCTACAGTACCATACATTGATGGCTAATACATGATGGAAATGACAGTGCTCAGGTTTGGAAAAGCAAGTCATAATTGTAATAGCACACCTAGCAGCCCAAAAAAGGTCTGACCACCTGCAAAGTGGCTTTGTCCCCTTTCCCCCCACAAAGTGCATTCTGGCCCAATTGCACAGCCATGCCTTATTCATCTAAAACAGAAAACAACCTCAAATGCATTCCTGCCTCACTGTGTGCTGCTTAACATAGCGAGCAACAGGTTCACAGGTTCATGCAGCGACACACCTTTATTAAATGTAATAAATAAATAAAACTATGTTGTAAATATGTGAGCTTAGGCTTCTAAACCACGGTCACATAGGGATGTTTCATAGGCAGTACTCAAGGGCAGTGCGAGGACAGAACACCAAGGAGGTGAGCCTGCCCACAAGCAACTAGACCCTATCTCTTACACTAATCCTAACCAGAATCTTTACCCAAACCCTTCCCTCCTATCCTTGCCCTATCCTGACCCTAAACTAGGCAATCACAAGCCCACAAAACCCTCCTTAACTCTAACACTTACCAAGCAGCACTGCATTTATGTCTGGTTTTCAGATGTATTTTTTGACTAATTTTTTGTTTGGCTACTTTTACCATGCAGGGGTATTTTCACCACGATTTTTCACTGACTCCATTTTTGTTGGCATCCCTTTACTGGATACCAAGTAGTTGCCTGCTGAAAGTCGATTAGGTGGGGTTGGCCAATTCTAGAATCTGCATCCCTGCCTCTTAATCTGAGCACCACAATTCTTCCCCCTAACCATGCAAGATTTACACTGCAAGGACAAGAGATATAAATGCTCTCACGACATGCCACGCCCACCTTTGCTCCCCCACTCGCATGCCTCGGCACCTCTCCCCCTTAAAGGCAACCTCTCTCCTAGTGCTTTAAGAGGGATACGAAATCGAGGGGGGAGGGCTCTAATACATCACAATGCAATGCTTAGGGGAGGGGCCTAAAAAGGGTCTTGTGCAGCCTCAAATCCCAAGTAGCTAATAAAGCTTTAAAAGAGGAGTGTCCTGTGTAATTAAAGGAGTGACCTAACAGAGCCAATCGAGTTTTTATAAGTGCAATGAAAGGGCAACCAGTCTAGTTTCAAAGATGCAAAAATTGTTGTTTGTAAAGGTTGTGAGGAAAATAAATATATTCAGATATGAAACGGAACATCAAATGAAAAGGGATCAGTACACCATGCAATCCCGCAGTTCTTCTGAAAGAAATCCATTATTCATACATACTAATTAAAGGCATTCCAATGATAATACTTTAATACAAAGTGTGGCAAAAATCAAACCATATATTCTCTTATAATTTCCCATTCCTGTTTGAAATGTACCTAACTTCAAATGTCTTTAACTGATGATGTGATTCTAAACATTACTGAAAGTGACATCTACTGGCTTGAATGTGACATCTACTGGCAAGAGCAATATTGCCACTAATATTTTTTTTAGAAATGTGATAAGGGAGGTTAGTTTGGAGAGCCCTGGCAGAGTCCTGGCTCAGGGCCAAAATTTGGAGACTGCCAGGACTGTGTTCTGGCTAGCCCTGTCCCACTGAAAAATACCTGCTCTGTCCCTTCCACCTTAGGCCAACACCAATTCCTCAAAACTGCAAGAAATCTCCTCCACACACTACACAACACCCTCTCAGTGGACCAACCGCAATGAAAGCAGAGTTATGCATTTATTTATTTGTGTACGTATTCATGTATTTTTAACGGAATTCCTGTTGAAACAAAATCTTCAAATAAAGAAGACAGCACTGTACATTTGTCTGTTTGTGAGTCTGAGCTAGATCCAGGGGGCGGGGACGGAGGGGGGTCATAGGTACAGGAAAATAAATAAAACATAAACATAAGGGAACACTAACAACCTGCAACTCTCCATATTTATTTATTTTTTACATTTGTAAAGTGCAGAAAACCCTTAGGCATCTAGGCGCTGTTGCAAACATGTTACTTTCAACTTTAGGGTACAATTTACAGTTGTAGAGCATCACATGGCTTAAGGTTATGTTTGCAGTAAATCACATAGCTTAGGAAATGGTTGAATTACTTCACATAGCTTTGTGGGATGTTTCAACCCACTGGTCCAGGCCCTGCAACATTACTGTGCATTGCTGGCAGCAGAAACATCAGAAATGGCCGCCTGAAAGCATGCTGCTCACTAAAAATCACCAGAAAGTGTGCAGTATAAATCTGAAAAATAGGCCGCCATCCACTTTTGCCTATGTCAGTGGGAACACAGGAGACCACTGCCAAAACCCATCATTTGGCTGCCCACAGAGCAAAATCATTGCAAAGGAAAACACAGAGCTGTTTTAAAAATCAGTTTTTTTTCCTGGCTGTCAAAATTGCAAAAATCATTGCTCACAAACCACCCAAAAAGATCCAACCTCCTTGTTGGGTGCTGAACATCATTCTACTTCGAGAATCCACATAAATACAATGTCCACAGAAGTATATATTATCTGAACAAAGTCCACTTTTGAGGAAGGTTGAGCTGGAAGAAATCTGTCAAAAATGGGTGGAGTACCGTTACTCACCTCTGTCAGAAGCCGGCGATTTAAAACCTGTCATGTGTAAGGTTGTGCATTGACCTCAAACTATGCCAAAGAAAGACTTGCTATCAGAAGCCCAAGAGGTGGATACAATTCAAAACTATATTCTAAAAAGGCTTGAAGTAAGAAATTGTTTGATGTATTTGTTAAAAATGTAAGTTATATTTTAAGACAAGTCAATTTCAGACATTGGGTTTAAAAGTTAGTTTCCCACACTGTGCTTCAAACCCATTCCACACCCCCTCCCTAAAAAAGGAATCTGTTCTCCTGTGCTCTGCTAAGAAACTGGCAGGCTTGTGTGAAAAGCAACTGGGAGGGGCACCCTGGCCTGTTGCTCTGAGTGCAGACAAAGGGCTCCCTTGAGCTGAATGGAGATGCTAATTTGGGGCATCAATAGAAACTGCCCTGGCAGGAAGGAGGCCATGTGACTCTCTGACTCAGCCAAGATCTTGGAGGCGGGCCAGACTGAAAATGTGGATTTGACATTGGATTAAATATATGTTTAAGGAAAATACTTCTAAAATATTGTACCGAACTGTCACAAATATGAAAGAGATGATTAAAATGAAAAATTTGCTCACAGTTTAAAACTAATCTGG
Source organism: Ambystoma mexicanum (assembly GCF_040938575.1). Taxonomy (NCBI): domain Eukaryota; kingdom Metazoa; phylum Chordata; class Amphibia; order Caudata; family Ambystomatidae; genus Ambystoma; species Ambystoma mexicanum. The sequence goes on along the minus strand of NC_090936.1, from coordinate 427,541,519 downwards.
AATCTGTGTGATGTTCTGGGACTGAACCATGAAAGTTTTTAATATTGCGGGTATTGTAGTTGTGTTAGGAACATGAAAAATTACAGAAGTATGACCAGATGGTATGTGCATGTATATGTAAAAAATTGTACAGATCCGTAAATGTGTAACCAACCAAAAGCACGAAAAAACTGTCATTTGTGACCCGAAACTCGTAGGAACATGGGACTTGAACAGAGACGTGCCTTAATTAATCTGTGATGTGTATATGTAATAACACGTTGTGCATATGGGAAATATGTTTTTTTGGGAAAAATAGATTTTCTAAGTAAAAGCAAAGGGGAGGTTCTTCTCTAGATATAAATGGCAGCATCACTATGACACATGATGACACACAGTTCCTTTCTTAAATCAGGGGACAGAGCATTCTCTGACCTATCAGATCCTTAGAGGGTTGGGCATAGATAATCAGCCTCCCCACCCACTTTTTAAATGGATAAATAGGGACTGTTGAGGACCCAGAAGGACACATACTTTCCACTCATCAACTCATTCCTTGGCGAAGCACCCTGCAGGAAGATCCAGGCTCCAGACGTAGACCCAGAATCCAGACTCTAGAACTTGGAAGCAGAAAGGCCCAATCCAAAAAGCTGAACCCTTTTCAGCAGGCCTTCAGAATCTTAAGCAACCTGATTCTAATCCCTAAACTTCCAAGGGGCACCAGAAAATCCAACAGCCTGGCTGAGCTGTTTTGCTGTTCTAGCTAAGAACCCCGTGCTAGAACCAAGATCCAGGTCTGTCCAGCAGAGCTGTAACCCAGAACCCGTCAGACCCAGTCCAAGAGGCCGTGCAGACCAGAGGGCCTTGCTGAGAGCAGAACCCAGTGCCTGCGACCTGTCCGGTGGCGAGAGAATCCCAGCCAAACCCTTGACCAGATCTTTGACGGGTCCATTCCATTCCTAAGCCATAGGAGTGAGTATTTAGTCTAGAACTGTCCATAGTCATCTCTTAGTTTAAAGTAATCCTATTCAATCAATTTCAACCTATCCAGAACTGCATTATAGAATCTTGTGTCCATCCTGAATTCTTCTCACCATATAGTCTGTGATAATTGTAGCGATAATCATCTATGCACTGATATTTTTGAAGAAAGTCAAGTGTTCTGGTGCACAACAATCAGAGTGGAAGGTGCCCTGTTCTGGTGGTTGTCCCGTTGGGTATCTTGTACTTTCATAGCCCCTTAGTATAAGTCCATATTGGTCCCTAAATCTTTAAAGCGCATCTTTCATTTTGAAATCTTGACTCTGTTTCTGAAAAATCTACCTTCACAAAAACCTCTGTAACTTCTGAACTGTAGATCCTAGAACGGAATTTAAATGTCATTTTGAAGCTAACATCCTCAGCTTTCTAACAAACCCAAAACGACATTTCATTTCCTGCTGGTTTTGCTGTAATCATGTTTCCCGCACGCAGAAAAGTTGCCGCGAATGTGCAATTTGGTTAAATTTAATTCCATGTAAAACAGCTATTTCTTGCTTTCAACTTCTGAATTTCGTTTTCCATCTGCTACTCATTCTATAATCTTTGCTAGTGTTGACCTGAACCTATCCCAAGCCACTCTCACTGGTGCTGAATCTCCTTTAGCGAATTAAAATCATTTTTAGCATTTTCCCCATTCAATTCAAACCACATTTAAAAGCAATTGACCTGTTTAAAATCATACCTGTTCTCTCTAAACTTGCTGGGGGAATTGGGATTGAACTGCATGGTTGATTGTTATTCCTGATACCTGTGTGCCCTCATTCCATATCTCCATATTGCATTTTAGGGGGGGAGTGAGTAGTAACAGGGGAAAGAGTGACCGTATTGTCTTTTGATTGAAGTCATATCAAGTTTTATTTCTGTGTTGCATTTCTTCCTATCATTGCAATCTCTTGAACCCATACAAAGTATTCTCTGCTAGATTATTCTTCCTATTCCTAATTGATTATAGAGGTTGTTGATATTGTAATATTACCCATTGCTGATCATTGTAGAAATATTAAGTGTGATATTCCAATATTATCCATATTTATAAAAGAGTGATATATATATTGTTCAATTCTTCAAATAAATCTTTTAACTTTGAAAAACAACCTATTTCTTGGCTCAGTGAGGCCGGGGGGGGGGGGATTCAAAGAGAGGGGCATTCTATAAGGGTACATCATCCAGAGTTAAATGAACTTTTGACATAAACATATATAAATAAGGGTTTCCATTGGGCATCCCATACTAGGCATTGACTTAGATGGAGTGCTGGATTGAAATCACTTGCAGCTTAAAGGTTACGGTTACAGTAAATCACATTGCCAGGGGTATGGTTGCATTACTTCACATAGCTTAAGGTTACTGTTACAGTAAATCACATTGCCAGGGGTATGGTTGCATTACTTCACATAGCTTATGGTTACGGTTACAGTAAATCACATTGCCTGGGGTATGGTTACATTACTTCACATAGCTTAAAGGTTATGCTTACAGTAAATCACAATGCTTTTGATATGGTTGCTGTGCTTAATATAGCTCAATGTTACGGTTGCAGTACATCACTTACGGCAGGTGGTGCAATGCAAGACTGCCTCACCAGAGGAAGGTAAGTGTCATATGGTTTGTACTGCATCTCCCATGACCCCTCCTCCATTGATTATGCTGGCTAGGTCTGATGGGAGTTGTAGTACAACATACCTATTGCGCCCAAGGTGTACAGTTACCACAAACCCCATCAGCCCCAGCCAGTAAAATAATGAAGAGGGCAGATGCGAATTGTAGACTAAAAACTGCAATTCACATTTGCCAAATCATTACACCTCGATAGGTGTTATATGGTGCGCCATGCCAACCTCACCCTCAAAACCGCCATACACTAGGGAACAACTACACTCCTACTGTTCTGTCCACTATATGCACGGCCTGGCCGCGGCTGCAGAATAAGAGCGTTGCATTTCAGGGGTATTGGTCATGGGTGAAGGGTTGTTCGAGTTCTTTAAGGTCATCCGAGCAGTTGAGTGCCCCACTGGCAGCTGCACAAGTAGCACCCTGGAGTAAGTGCCATCACCAGGCAGGATAATTGTGCAACATAGAAGGGCAAGGCATATCTGTAAAAGTGGCACAATCTGTACTAGTGTCCTGCAGAAGGGTGTTCTATTCTGTAAATTAGAAATGCCTTACACCGTAAGGGCTGGCAGGATGGCTGGGCATCCAATCTGCAACTGGTGCAATACGAACTGTGGAAAGATAAAACATTTGCACTTTACTGCTATGTAAACCTTCCAGTACTTCATCCTGCATAATCACAAGACATTCCAATAGTATGTTTTGTTTTAGAACACACATTTTAGGTCATTAAGAAAAAGAGAACTGGACGTGCAATTCAAGGTCAGCTCCTATGCCACTCCCTTTTGAGAGACTAACCCGCAGCACAAATGCTGTGACTATGAAGTCCGTGCAAGCCGAATAATAATGACTAGCACGTCACGAGGTGCCATGTGGTGTGACCATGAGCTACGTACAAAAACCTTGTAAATAGGCAGTGCAGCTTTTGTCTAGTGCCATGTTGCGGAGATTGGAGTGTGCCTATTGGCGGTGGGGAAAAAAGAAATTAATGTGTCAAAGCCTGCTGGCTGATAAAAAGCGGTCTTGTATCGCTTCAAAGTGTGCTTTGCGTGTCAGCCGATGTTAAATAAATATTTAATGACCAGTCCTTTCTCTGCTATGTTTGAAACATCTGCACGGGTCAGTGGTTAGCACTGTACACAGTACTGCTGTGGCCTCATTTAGCATCCAGTTCTGCTGGCCACATCTGCAAAGGATAAACATGGGAAGTAGCACAAGATGGCCCTGGGCAGGCGTTTGTACACCGTGGCAGATGCGTTGTTCTATAGCGGGGCCATCGCCCATTATGACCCCTCCCCCCTCCCACAGGGTCCAATACATAGATGCAATGGTTATATTATTCATAATAATCACATGGACAATTTGTATAGAATTTGGAAACACAAGGTCACATTTATTGGAGTCATACACAATTTTGGGGCGGTCCCAGCCTCTAAGTGAAGCAAGCTCCTTTGACTTCGAAGGTGGCCCTTTAGGGTTTTACCGGGGCTTGCAATAGTTTTATTGTCCCAGGTGACATGTGTCACTTCCGGTTTTGCAGAGTCGCGGGCGTCTGGCTCTGGTTATCAACTGCCAAGCAGTAATTTCCCAGGTCCACCAAATCTCGTTGACGAGGAGTCTCAACTGTCCATAAGGGACTCCATGCCGTTGTCTGAATTTGGTTCGAGTGTGGCCATCGGGAACCGCCCACGGCTGAAACTGCAGCGTCAAACTCCTCCCCGGATAGGAACTACGCCTGTGACGGAAAAAGAAAAGTTAGCACACATTACACATCTTTATGAACAAAACATGCTCATTATCTTACACCCTTCGAAATCCGGCTGAAAGAAAAATGTATCAACTTCTTAAATTTCATACAAATGACAGAATCCCTTCAACCTACTCAATATATACCAGCACTTTGCTCATCATAACTTAGCTAAAAAGAGAAGGAGGGTGGGAGTTTAGGCGGGGGCTGCAACAAACAGGGGTGTTTCTAGGTCTGTAAAAGATCCAGGGCTATGGTAACGTCGGGACTGTCAGGACTCGGGGCTAGCTAGCCTTTTGGTTGTAGCCCTTGAGATTCTATCCGGCGCTACAACAAAAAGACCAGGGGCTATAGCCCCCTCAGCCCCCCCACCAATGCCTCTGAAAACAAAGTAAAAGAGCCCAGCAGCCCCCGCCTTTTGACTGCTCCCTGGAGCCCAAACGGATGTGGCTGGACCCGGGGACACCGTTTCTAGCTCCTCTGGAGGAGAGGTGGTGCTAGGTACCCCCAGAGGGGGGGGGGGGGAGTTATCCATAAGGACAGCCCGCTATGCAGGCTCTCCCTCTAGCCAGACCCTTAGTGGGTCATCCCCCAATATGGATCCCCTGGATCCAAGACATAGATGCAATGGTTGCATTCTTCATAATAATCACACAATTTGTATAGAATTTAGAAACACAAGATCACATTTATTGGGGTCATACACAATTTGGGGGCAGTTCCAGCCACTAAGTGAAGCAGAGGCGTTGCTAGGGGGTGCTTGAGGGGGCTATAGCCCCTGGTCCTTTGGTTATAGCCCCAGATAGAACCTCATGGTCTACAGCCAAGAGGCTAGCTAGCTCCGAGTCCCAAAAGTCCCAATAGGAGCTTAGCCCCTGATCTTTTCCAGACCTAGCAACACCCCTGAAGTGAAGCAATCTCCTTAGACATCTAAGATGCCCTTTCGGGTTTTACACAGGCTTGCAATAGTTGTATTGTCCCGGGTGACACTTGTCACTTCAATTTTAGCCGAGTAGCGGTCGTCCACCTCTGGTTATCAACTGCCAAGCAGTAATTTGCCGGGACCACTGAATCTCGTTGGTGAGGAGTCTCAACTAACGTCCGAATTTGGCTCCAGTGTGGCCATCCGGGAACCGCCCATGGGCGAAACCGCAGCGTCAAACTCCTCCCCAGCTAGGACTGCACCGTAACTCTGCCACGCTTTGGGGGTGCATCTCTGTGCTGCGTCCAAAAATGTACAGACCTTATCTAGCTGCATCTAGACTCCCTGTCTCTTATCAGCACAACCGGCCCACTTTAGAGCTGTGAACACAACCACAAGGAAACTTTTGCCATATGCTGTCTGACTGCCGGGTCAGTCATTCCCATCACCTTTGTATGGATTGGTCAAAACAATGTTGTCTTCGGTCTGTGTACCTTCCAGGCTTGTGTTGTGTTATCAGTATGAAAAGTACTTCACCAAGGCTTCACTCGTAAGCTTTTCTCTGCAATATTTGGATTACTATCCAATCTTACTGCTGCACCTGTAACCCGTGGGAGTATCCCATATTTTACCGAACTTCTGGGCCCTTCTGCAATGCCCATGGTCATACTCTAGAGAGAAACCTGAGACGGTCCTTGTCGTCCTTAGATGTCTCAATTCCTATGACAGCACAAAATCATAAACCGTTAGTATTCACACCGCAAGTATGCAGAACAATAACAACCCTTAAATAGTAACTCTCCCTCTTTGTTCTTTGGATACAGTTTTTAATAATTCTTGCTGCACCATTTTCCCACTGGGGTGGGTCCTCTACGTACCTTGATCTATTGAGCACCTTTGTGTTGCCCTTTGCCCCTGTCCTCCCCCTCTGAATTGAAGCATCTTGAAGCTGGGTGACTCCCCCCACACTTTGAGCAATGGTATGTAAATCGGCACCTTACGCCCCAACTGCACGGCTCCTTGTTAAACTTTCTGCAGGCCTGTCCAGAACCAGAAACCCTGTGTACCTGATCGTTTTGCCTCTGAGCCAGGGGGGCCTTGATGAAAGGGCCGCCAGTCAGTTTTATGGTTGGGCTAATCTTTACTGTACCACGGCTTCTGCGTCCCCTTTGACACCTCGACAGTTGCCTTACTGGCCCTGTCCTTATCACTCATAAATGAAACCCAGCCCTCCATGTCCTTCTGGTCCCATGTCATATCTGGCACCATTGACATCTTGGATCTAAAATCCCTGTCGTAATCTATCCACCCCGTGGAGCCATACCTCCTCTGCTCATTCACTATAGAGTCCCTGTACTTCCATAAAGCTGGCCCCTGCTCTGGGTAGTCCTCCATCAATACTGCTGCTAGCAAAGAGAATGCCTTGTTACAGTTTCCTATGTTCTCCTCGGGCCTATTTCTTTTTTGCCTCTTCTTTTCCTCCTCTTTGTTAACCGTAATATCCGTCCCTGCCGCCTCTATCGCTATAATCGGAATATGTCGAAATATTCCCTTTCCCAAATCCGCTCTTTCACGTGCCTGGGAATACGCCGGGCTAAGGTGGACCTGCCAGAAAATAAAGGTGCAATGCTTACTAAAGGGGTACCCCCCCCACCTCCTCTAATGCCAATGCTGGGGCTGCTACCCCTCTTTCACCTTGTCCCTGCGCAATCAAGTCACCCAGACCTGTAGCCCCCTGCTGGTGTACTAGTGCTGCAACCCCCGGCGTCACAGACACCCTCCCTGCATCAAGAGATGTCTGGGGCCCCATAACCCCCGGGATCGTGGCCGTCTCTGAGGGGCCCTCCCAAACTCTTCTTAGGGTCTCACTGCTGACCCCTTCCCTAGGTAACTGCACCACTCACCATAATACTCTCAGCATTTCTTTCAAAGCTTTACTCATTTTTCCATTTTCACAATTAACTGTCGGTGGTTTACCTACTGCCCCACTATCCAAGTGATTCCCGGCTTGTGGGATCCAGGCCCTTCCTATCTCTACTAGCCCCGACAACTGCTGGCAGAACCCCCTGCTGCACTCAGATTGCCCAGCGGGATTAACTGCCACCTGTAACAACAAAGGTTCTTGTGACGTGACCGTTGCAACTGTACCTGGCCGTATCTTTTTGGGTGGTGGCTCGGGATTGACGTCCACTTGTAACAGCAAAGGTTCCTGTGACATAACAGTTGCAACCTTACCCCTCTGTTCATGCACAGGCTGCTTCCTTTTTGGTGGTGTTTTAGTAGGCAAAACGCTTGCTGGGGTGGGGGGGGGTGCAGTGCTGCTGGTGGGCAAATCTGAAACCCCTATTTGTGTGTGGGCACCTCGTGTTCGTACTCAAACATCTTTTTTTTTTTTACCAAGTCTCTCCCTTTCCTGATATTTTTTCTTGGAAAAGTGCAAAAATGTCGGCCCCCTCCTCAAACTCGTCACCACTGGGACTGTTTAAGCTAACGTCGGTGTTGGCCAACATCTTGTGACCCTGTTCGCGACATTGCCAAGCGACCTAAATTGATGGGAATTAAATGTGTTTGTTATCATGTGTATCCCCTCAGTGTCCCTTAAAGCTAAGATTGTTCTGTTTATACGTTGCCTGTGCCTAGGTGTTTCTAGGCGCTACAAAACAAAGGGTGGGGAATGGGGGAATAGGGTAACGGAGGACAAGAAAAACAATAACACTAGACCTTATGTGTCCGGCAATGCCTCTCCCAACCCGCTTTCTGCACGGCCAACCTTACCAATAATTTCCAGCTCCTTGCTTATACCGTGACCGGCCTGCAAATGTTCCTGTATCCTCTTAAGATATCCTGGACCTGTGTTTGGCACACAAAAACATCCGTTATCCAACAAAGTCACATAATAAAGCCCTCTCTTCCCTTTCCAGCAATCATGCCATTAAAACCCTCTACCTTGCAACCACACGGTTGGTTTTGGTGCCTGCAGTGCAGCGTTATACTGGCCAACCAGGTTGGACTGGGCCATAGTATTGTCTAGCTGGGTTAGCACTGTACACAGCATTGATGTGGCCTCATTTAGCATCCAGTTCTGCTGGTCACATCTGCAAAGGATAAACATGGGAAGAAGCACAAGATGGCGCTGGGCGGGTGCGTACACCGCAGCAGATGTGTCGTTCTAGAACACAGGGTCAGCTGTCAGGTCAGAGGCTCGGGAGTAGCACAGCGGTGCAATGAGGTGGTAGGCCCAGGCTAAAACTAGCGGGTCAATACATGAACATCTGTCTAATCATGCTTTTCTAGCACTCTTTCATCTTTGCTCACTCTTGAAACTCTTTTCTAAGCATCCGGAAGTGACCTTACATCGGAGAAACAAGCCTGAAGCTAAATGCTGAGCTTGACTTTATACGCCCCGGCACTCGCAGAAGCGAAATGTGAAGACTCACGAAAACTCAAATGCTGCATAGGGAGCTGAGCGTGGTATTTCACTTCCAGTAGTGGCAGGCGCTGCTACAAAAAAATGGTTTCTGGGCGCTCGGGACAGCAACCACTCAAGAGAAACGAAGGGAGACAGTGCAGTCCATCCTACCTGCAGGAGTCGGACTGTACTCAGTGATCAGCAAGGGAAGTGTGCATTGCAATTGAAGGATCCAAATGCTGCGTTTGGCTTGTTCATTACACGCAGTAGGGAAAGGGGCGGGCTAGTTGATGAGTCCAAATGCCGAATAGGGCATGTGCCTAAGTAGTGCTCCCTGCCAGATTGGCCGCGTCTAAGGGCTGTAGTGAAAGGTATTATTATTATATTTATTATTTTGATTGCCTTATTAAATGGTAAACAATGTTTCAACCTCAGAAGGGAGAAGGGATGAATGGGACCAGCTGGGATTGTAACCTGTGTCCAGCAGGCTGAAAGCAAATATCTTATGACATCATATAATATAGGAAAGTGTAGTGACTCGTTCATGGGTCCAGATTCTGAACATGGTATGTGCGTTGCAGTCAGTTCAAAAGTGTGCAGATTCGTACTTTTGTCCAAATGCTGGCGATGGTACATATGAAATAGCTAATATATGAGTAGATTAATCATATCATGTTTGTATGTAGCACTTCATGACGGATTCCTCCAGCTTCTAGGCGCTGTACTGGGAGGTATAGAATCATTGCTATAATATTATTTAATGGTACTCTGTTTATCAACCGTGGAAGGGCGAATGGCTGAATTTGCTGACCTGCAATTTGAACCTATGTTGTGTAGGTGGACCACAGATGCCTGCTAACAAAACATAATGGGCCTCATTACAAGTGTGCCGGTCCGGTAAGAATGGTGCCGGTAAGCGAGCAGCAACGTTGTTTCCGGACCAGCAAACTCTGAGGTCGGCGAGGGGTTGCCTTTCCACCCGCCAGGTCTGACCTGGCGGGCGTTGCGGCACCCCCGAGCAGAGCATGTCGGCTGCACCGGCACCATTCATGAACGGTGCCGGTGCATCCGCCCCCCCCCATTCCCACTGAGTCCAATGGGACTCGAATGGGGAGTCATATTTTCCGGCGCCCGGCAATAGGTAATTACCGGGATCGCCGGGGCTGTAGTGCCCCGGTAAGTTCCCCATTGCCGGGTTTCCGGAATAAAATCATGACTGCGGCTACCACCGGACTCATAATGAAGCCCAATATATTTAAGGTTCCCTGTTTTCTATTTGTACTGATTGTTATACATAAACACAGTCAGAAATCACCCTGTTTCCTGTTAGTATTTATTAATATAAAAAATAGAAATGCTGTTTTTTTGCTTGGCTCCCCAGGCTGTCCTTCATGGCACGCATGCCAATGGCTCTGCACACTCTCATCATTGAGGCTCTTAAAACATGATTTCCTGTTACATCTGCTGAACTGTGCACAGGTGTGGCTTTGGCCAGCACCACTGACACGAGCAGCAGCTTGTTTTTACGGCCATATTTCATTAGAATTAATGTGGAAAAGTAATAATTGCCTCGTTTTTTTACAGAGCAATGGATGAATAAAATAAAAAGGAATCAAAATGAAACATGGATAAATCCAGTTAGAAATGTTGAAAAACAAAACGGGGGAGCCTTAAAAGTAACACAAAGTGTGTAAACTAGTTCATGGAGCTGGATATCTCAATCTACCCATTTTTTAAAATATTTTTTATTTTGTATTTGGTTGAAACAACCTTTTTTTTTTATTTTTATTGAATATAGTTGTATTACAACAACTTTTTCAATTTTATACATGTTACAAAAATCCATTCTTTCATAAGTAAAAACATTAAATCAATAAAACAAGCGTTTACAATTACAATTACAACCATCTTCCAAATCAAGTTTTCACAATTTAAAAGTGTTGGCTTAACATGGTGTATATCAATCATTCCAGGTTTAGAGATTTTAAAAAATTGATAGTAGCAATCCTTATACCCATACATTCAGTTGCAGCCAAAGCGACCCATCTATTACTTGGGTCTATTTGAGAAAAATACACAAAATATTTAGCAAAGTGAATATTTCTTAAACTCAAAAGTTTAGGGGCTGTACACTCCAATAATAAATGTTGCAAGGTTTCAACAATTATTGTGTTTTGACAAAACCTGCACCAATTGAAGTCTGATGTGATTTGTCTCCTCCTTACTTTGACTTCCCTAGTAGGCCAGATGTTAAACCGCAGCCTCAGGATATCAGATCTAATGGCAGAAGAAGGAGACGAGCACAAATACGAGGCAATGTCTTTATAAGCTTTAGGTCCAAATATCGCAGGATCAAAATCTCTATAGGTTAAACACTTTACCCGGGTCTCAATCCAGTCCATCATGTGGACTTTCTTCTTTGCTCTCTCTGGATGATCCAGTAAAAGGCTCAAAGAAATATCGGCCTTTACCATAATAGAGAGAACATTTGAGGACCACTGTTTCGGGAACCTTTCTGCTGAGTTTAGTATGTAACTAGAGATAGCCGACAAGGCAGAATTGTCCTGTGTCGAAAACAAACATTTACGCAATAATGCGCATAAGCGCCAATTATGTTGGGCACTTAATGAAATTAAGCCCAATTCATAACGCATCATCACCCCAGGAATGCATTGCGGTAAATGCAAGATGGCTCGCCAAAATTTGGATTCTAAGCGATTAAGAAATCCATTTGGTAAAATTTGCGTTTCCATGCCATAAAGAATAGTTGGGACAACATTTTGATTCCAAAACAGAAGAGCTGCTTTGAGTGTGAATTTGCCGTACTTAGATACAATTATTCGGGTCTGACAAATTGCCATAATTAGCTTCTGTTTAATTTTATTCAGCTGTGAGTCTGCAATGGGACAACCATCAAAAATAACACCCAAATAAACGTAATTTGGAACTATCTTTATGGGGGTTGTCTCAATTTGCCACTCTAATAAATGCTTGCGTAAACCTTTAGGGATAAACGTAACAATCTGTGTTTTAGCAGTATTTACAAATAATTCATTTTCTTTGAAATAGCTGCAAAGTACTGACAGAAGATTACGTAGGCCACTGGGTGTTTTTGACACAAGGACAAGATCATCTGCATACCATAATGCACTAATTTTAACACCATTCAGCATTGGAGCGTCAGCCGCTATTTTAGTAAAGATCCAGCGAACATCGTTAATAAAAAAGTTGAACAGGGCTGACGCTAAGCTGCATCCTTGTTTTAACCCTCTGTACGTATAAACAGGCGATGACAGAAGACCTTCAGCGTTTAATCTTACAAAGATCTTGGTTTTTGAATGTAATGCAAAAATGATGTCTATAAGAGTGGAGGGACATTCCGCTTTGATTAACTTGTTAATGAGTTTAGGTCTTGAAACCGAATCAAAAGTGGAATGTAAATCCACAAATGCAAAATATCTAGGCTGTCTCTTACACTGGGCTTGTTGTCGGATAGCATTTAAAGTTAGTAAGTTAACACTAGTGCCCAGACCAGCCACAAAACCAGTTTGTGCTGGATCACGTTGACAGGTTGCCGAGGCCCAGAGAACGAAATCTCTTAATACTAACTTGGTAAACAGCTTCCCAGGGGCGTCCAATAACGCTATCGGGCGATAGCTTTTAGCGTCCATGCGATCACCCTTCTTATAAATCGGGATAATCACGGACGAGCGCCAAGAGTCTGGTAAACATTTGGTATGTAAAATGTGCTGAAATGCATTGTTAAGAATTAGGGCCCATTCATTTATGTTTTGTTTAAACATCCAGTTGGTAAGTCCGTCAAGGCCTGCTGCTCTAGACGAAGACGCTGTTTTAATAAGGGACTGGATGATATTTTCAGTACATTGCAGCTCCCAACATCTTGCAGAACTGCCATTATAAATATAGCTACTCATCTTAGGATCATCATATAAAGTGTTAAAGTGTTTAATCCACACATCTTCATGAACACCATTAAGTTGGAAGTACGCTTGTGGAGCTGTGCCACATTTGTTTAGCAGTTCCCAGATCAAACCAGAGTTTTTATTACGGCATGCTTGTAAAAACCTTTCACTATCTAGTTGGTATAGTGCAGCTTTCCTTGACCGTGCCCAATTTCGATATTTTGTATTAACAGACCTGACCGCCTTAATTTGTTCAAGTAAAGGTAATTTTCGAAGTTTTCTGATCTCTCTGCGATGGACTTTCTTTCTCTCATGGAGAGCTATATCAAACCCATGAACATGACTTCTCAATGGTCTGTCATGAACAGGCTGGATATTTGCAAAGGTACTTAAAACATCTATATAGGACATAGCCCCTTGTGCTCTTTGATTGTTTAGTAAAATTGCTTCATTCAAGGCCAACAAATTATTCGTAGACCACTTAAATCGATTTTTACCATTATTCACTATCAAGGTCTGTTTATAATAACGTGCATATTTTAAGCAGTCAGGCGCGGGGACTGACCAAGATAGAGCTAGCAGATGATGGTCGCTAGCTGTTTGTTTTACAACGACAAATTTGGAGGCATTCATAAAGATATTGTTAGATATGAAAACAACCTTTTACAAAAACAAGTCACAGTGGATACATTCTTAAAACAGACTCAACTAAATGCATTCTTTAAACAGACAAGGAGATGAAAGGCAATTTTAAAAACGACAATATCCAAAAAACAGACAAAAAACTAAAATCTACCCTCAGATCCCATCAGCCTATAACAATAAAATAATCATGAACAATATTAAAACCCTGTCCAGGTGCATTGTGGATGGATATTGCCTTCGAATTGGCAATAATCATCTCAAACTTTGCATTGTCCTGTGAATAAAACGGTAGGTGGTTCTAACATAATTGTGGCCTCCTCCGCAGCGTACTGCCAAACTGGACCGTCCTATTGGGGGGGGGTCCCGGTTGCTGGACATGAGTCTGTAGTCCCTGGACCCGGAGGGCCGATGTACGAAAGGTTGCGCACTGTGAAGGTGTGCGTCCGGCTTACGGACTCAGATCCTGCACACCGCAAGCGAGGACACCCGAAGCACGCAGCCGGTTAATAGGTTTGTGGCGGGGCCAGGCAGCAGGTGCATGTCCCCCACCGGAAGGGACCTGGAGAGGGCTATGAACAAAAGATCGATCCTCCTCATGCAGCTGAAATCCGCATGATCGCTCTTTTGTACCAGCCTTGAAACATAGATCCAAGGAAGCCACAGGCGGCCCTTGGTTGCATCAGCACAACACTGCTGCCTGGCAGGGAATTGTATCTGTGTCCGGGTTAGCTGTTGACGCAGAGGTGCCTTTATGGTGGGAATGCCTGGATTTGGTCACCCGGACCTGCCAGTGGAATTCACATAGCTCTCAGCTCATACGCTTTTGGCAGGTGTCACCCGCCCTGCAAACAGCTGACTCATCCACCAAGCCCCCTATACGCTCATTCACTTCAATAGGCTCTCACCCGCCCACCCCCCCCCCCAAATCTGGTGTTTTCACCCGCCTTGGTGCCACAAAAGGTTGAGAGCTATGAATTCACTACCAAAGAGGGGACTCTGATTTTGAACAATGGTTTAACATGGGAGAGTCTCATTGAAAACATGTTTGTAAATCAGGCCCTTAGTGTATTTTCAATTCTCCTTTCCCAAGAAACAGCTGTGCACTTTTTTCACCTGTTGTCCCATCATGTTAGTGGTAGTTGGTTGAACTCTGTATTCTTGAAAGTAGGGGTAAAGAAATAGGGTCCTCAGTCAAAGAGGCACAAGGGATACTTGATTGGACAAACTGGACACTCGTCTGTTTAGCAGAGCCAGGGCCGGCCTTAGTGGCAGCAGTGCCCTGGGCGAACTGGTGCTCCCACTACCTGCACGCCTCTGGTCAACAGGGAGTGGGGGGCAGGATGAGCCACATTTTTGTTTTCTATCTCCTCGCTCCAGCGCCTCGCAGGGAGCTAATCATTGGAATAGGACGCTCATGCTACTGCATGAGCGTCCTATTCCAATGCAAACCACGTCGCTCCTGCGTCAGAGCGAGGAGGTAATCTATTGTTATTAAACGTGTCCCGCCGCTGCGGGCGCATTTAATAGCAAAAGGGCACCGGCCGCGCCTTCTCCCACTACGCCAGCTAGGGGGAGCCCTAGAAAGACTCCCCGAATTGGCATGGCACAGGGCTAATGGCACCCTGGCGGGCAAGGAGCCCCGGGCACTCGCCCAGACCGCCCTGCCCCAGGGCCGGCCCTGAGCAGAGCCTATTGGACCCGTTGTGGACATACGAGTGCAGTTTAGGGACAACAGCAGAGGATTATTGCGGTAGTCCCCAACGAAAAGTAGGGAGTGGATCCAGTGTGTATCTTCCATAGAATTTGCATTTTAAGTTGTGTTGGCTGGGCTTTTGTCTGCAGACTGCATGGTATTTTGATAAGCAGAGATTTTCCATAAATTGACTTGTGAAGGGCAGGTTAGGACACATACTCAGGTGGGGAACAGAGAAATAATAGCTACCTATTTTTAGTTTTACTTTTTTTTTTTATTGCAGCCTGAGTACTACACTTTCATGCCCAACACACTTTTAAAGGGGGAGCCGGAGTTTGCTGTGAAATGTACAGAATTGGGTTTTAACTGGATCTATTTGCTGTAAGATTTCAGGAAACCTTTTCCAAATAAACTTGATCGGAGGTTGAAACGAACCCACTGTTGTTGACACACATAGGTGTGCTTCGTGTTCGCTTTCTCCTGTGTGCTGCGGCGTACTCGAATTCACCTATTGTGCATTTAATGCGATGCAAGACGAAAAGTTGTTGACCTGAAAAGTCTGGGTTGGTGCCAGTTCTTAAATGGTTCCTGCAGTAATTTATTTGGTCAGCTTACAGCGCAGCACCGCGTAGCCCGCGGCCCTGTACAACAACACGTCGGCGGGTGGCGGAGCGGCAGAGCTGGAACACTGCGGCGTTTTTTCCGTGTGAGGGATCCCTTGGAACGAGCACTTCAAAGGGCCAGCAGGGAAGCTTGGGCTGTGGGAGGCCCGGAACCTTTAACCTGCTCCATGTTTTGCAAACTGCATCACAAGGCTTCACAGGCCTAGAGGGGGAAACATGGAAGGGAAATCAGTGTGTGACCGAAGGAGGCCAGAAAGGAGGGAGTGCAGATGGCTGAGGGGCGGTGACGCGTCAACTGTGCTCTTCTGACCAGAAAGGGGGGAAAATATATAACACGCAGATGCCACGACGCTGTGATGGCAGGACATGCTCGTTTAATGACATTTTACTTATGTTCATTGCTGAGGACTTGCATCGCCATCGGCTCCAACGGTCAAATAGGCCATCCATGGATCCAGAAGAGTAGGCAGATGAAACGACTGCCACCTAGTGGATGGAAAGAGTACCGCGCAATATAGTTGGTACTCGATTGTGATGCATATGTCAATAAGACTATGGCAGGACCTCAGAAAATGACCAAGCCATTTCAGATTACGACAGAAAAAAACAGTTGTATTTTGAGGTAATTACTGGTTACTGTCCCCTATGACGAAGTCACCGAATTCTTTATTGGAGTCAAAGCTGGGGTGGCTACAGGGGCCGAGTTCCACCACCCGCTACCAGAAGCGGGGGCTGCAGAGGTGTGCGGAGGATCCTTGGCCTAGCCCACCATGCGCCTGTCTTTTGATAGGGGCTCATCAGTATGATGCCCCTGTTCCTTGCAATGCAACCAACCCTAAAAGTTGCCAACCTCGAGATTCCAAGAGACCCCCCACCCTACCACTGTGCTCTAAGTGTTCCTACATGCCATTCGACCCCCATGCCAGGTCTTGCTGTGGCCTCTGGGCAAGTAGTCGTTATCAAGTCCTGCCTGTGAAGATAAAACAATTGCAGTATGACTAAAACATGCGCAACACATGGTCCCTTGCAATGGTGCTGCTCCCCACACTCAAACGCATTGGCAGCAGCCAGGGGTGTTGCTAGGTCTGGAAAAGATCCAGGGCTGGGCTATTGTCGGTACTGGCGGGACTCAGGGCTAGCTAGCCTTTGTGTTGCAGCTCCTGAGCTTCTATCTGGGGCTGCAACCAAAAGATCGGGGGCTATAGCCCGCTCAGCCCACCCCTAGCAACGCGCCTGGCAGCAGCTGCACACCAGGAAAGCCTTCGTGTGTTGAATTTCAGATATGGGTGAAAGGCTCCTCACCTGAGAGTGGAACAGCAAGCTCTGCAGCGGCAGCCCCATTCCTGATGTTCCCAGATGTGCATTCCAAACTGGAGACCAGCCTTAATCAAGGCTTGTACAGCTCCTCACACAGAGGGGTGGAGCCACAGAGGTGGCAGGGAATCAGCTACCAAGACTGATAAGTGTGAACAGCTGAGTGTGATTAAGCAAAGGCAGTCGCCCGGGGCTGGCACCGGACGCTCTATAAGCTGCTGGCATTTTGGCATTAGTGTGGCCATGTGGAGGAGGTAAAGGACCTTTGGAGAGAGTTGGAGGCAAAGGCAGAAGGAGCCTGTGGAGGAGCAGGAGGAGAGAGACAGAGATGAGAATAGAGGTGGAGCGCAGTAAAGAGATGGTGGGAAGACACCTCAGGAGGAGTGAAGTCCTGGAGGGAGAGCTAAAGGAGGATTGAGGAGGAGGTTGGAGGAGACATGAAGGGAGTGGCAGAGGAGGAGGTTGGAGGTGACAGAGGAGAGGTGGAGTAGTGTGTTCAAGAGGAGATTGGAGTTTACATTGGAGGAGGGGTGGAGAAGCATACTGAGCAGAAGGTTGGAAGAAGAGCTGAGGGGGATATTACTTGGAGGTGGCAGGAGAAGGTTAGAGGAAGGTGTGAGAGGGGCCGGCTCATCCTAAGACTAATGGCGTGAATGGAGGAGAGATGAGGTGTGAACACAGGGCAAGGCATTGAGGTGGTAGAAGAGAAAGTGACATGAAGAAAGAGAGGGAGAGAAGCAGAGGTGGAGGAGAAAGCAAGAGGTACAGGAAAGGCCCCCTTATTAAAAGACTGTTGCGACTTCTCTGGGAGGTAGATGGGAGCTTTGGACTGGTAACCCCAGCGTGACCCTAGGCCAGAGAGGTTGAGAAGGCACCTCAACCCAACCCATAGAGAAACACAAGTGGACAGTCTCTTTGTGAAAGCCCTGGGGCTTATCCTACTGTCACCAAGGCCTAACCTCTGCCACTGCCCGGGCCTAACCTGCAAGAGCACATGGGGCCTGAGAGCCAGGCAAGAGGTGTCCCAGGAGCTGAGGATGAGAAGAAGAGAACCCCAATCTACAGTGCAAAGAACAAAGAGAGACGTTTGGGACACAACCCCCAAGACGGCGAGTGACTGAAAAGTGACACCAATGAGGGATTCCAGAATCGAGGATTCACAAATCTAGAGACTTGTTACTGAAACTTGAGACACCCCTGGAAGTGATTTCCATTCCAAGTCTTACGAGACCCAGAGACTCATTGCTGAAACTTAAAGAAAGTCCATCCTGTTTTTTGTAACTTACTTTTGCTAATGAGAAACGACCCTGTTAATTCCCAGAGTTAGTTACTCAAGCAGAGTGGTTCCAATGCATTCATTTATTTATTTTGTCTGAATGCAATCACTCTTAATAATCATTTGTTTAACCTGTCCCTGAGTCTGCCTAGTGTTGGTCCTGCTCGGCCTTGTGCACCAGACATAGCATGATCCAGAGAACTGGCAATGTTAAGACATAAGTCCCTTCCCTCGCGAGCGACCAGGTGCATCATGGGAAGCAAAAGGATATGCTTACCCCTCACACAAATGAGCAGAGCATGGGAAGAGACAATGCACATTTCCATATCTCACACAAACAGCACGGCAGGGCCAATGCAATGGGAATTGCCTTTGCAATATCCCCTTCCTCACATACATGCCGGGTACAGGATTGGCAGTCGCAGCAAGTGCTCTTTATGCATGATCAAGTGTGGCATGGGCCAAGCCAATGCATGCTTCCCTCTGACAGACAAGGCCCAGCATGGACACAGCTAGTGCAGGCTTCCCTTACACAGACCAAGAGGAGCAGGTGCAGAGCCAGTGCACATTTCCCTCCCACAGACCAGAGGCAGCACGGGCAGACAGAGCGAGTGCAAGCAACTCTTATACAGATCAGGTACAGAACTGGCAGGCAGAGTCAGTGCAAGCCTCCCTCTGACAGACAAGGCCCAGCATGGACACAGCTAGTGCAGGCTTCGCTTACACAGACCAAGAGGAGCAGGTGCAGAGCCAGTGCACATTTCCCTCCCACAGACCAGAGGCAGCATGGGCAGACAGAGCGAGTGCAAGCAACTCTTATACAGATCAGGTAAAGAACTGGCAGGCAGAGTCAGTGCAAGCCTCCCTCTGACAGACAAGGCCCAGCGTGGACACAGCTAGTGCAGGCTTCCCTTACACAGACCAAGAGGAGCAGGTGCAGAGCCAGTGCACATTTCCCTCCCACAGACCAGAGGCAGCACGGGCAGACCGAGCGAGTGCAAGCAACTCTTATACAGATCAGGTACAGAACTGGCAGGCAGAGTCAGTGCAAGCCTCCCTCACACAGACAAGGACCAGCGTGGACACAGCTAGTGCAGGCTTCCCTTACACAGACCAAGAGGAGCAGGCGCAGAGCCAGTGCACATTTCCCTCCCACAGACCAGAGGCAGCACAGGCAGACAGAGCGAGTGCAAGCAACTCTTCTACTGATCAGGTACAAAACTGGCAGGCAGAGTCAGTGCAAGCTTCCCTCTGACAGAGAAGGCCCAGCATGGACACAGCTAGTGCAAGCTTCCCTTACACAGACCAAAAGGAGCAGGTGCAGAGCCAGTGCACATTTCCCCCCCACAGACCAGAGACAGCATGGGCAGACAGAGCAAGTGCAAGCAACTCTTATACAGATCATGTACAGAACTGGCAGGCAGAGTCAATGCAAGCTTCACTCACACAGACAAGGAGCAGCGTGGACACAGCTAGTGCAGGCTTCCCTTACACAGACCAAGAGGAGCAGGTGCAGAGCCAGTGCACATTTCCCTCCCACAGACCAGAGGCAGCACGGGCAGACAGAGCGAGTGCAAGCAACTCTTATACAGATCAGGTACAGAACTGGCAGGCAGAGTCAGTGCAAGCTTCCCTCTGACAGAGAAGACCCAGCATGGACACAGCTAGTGGAAGCTTCCCTTACACAGACCAAGAGGAGCAGGTGCAGAGCCAGTGCACATTTCCCTCCCACAGACCAGAGACAGCATGGGCAGACAGAGCGAGTGCAAGCAACTCTTATACAGATCAGGTACAGAACTGGCAGGCAGAGTCAGTGCAAGCCTCCCTCACACAGACAAGGACCAGCGTGGACACAGCTGGTGCAGGCTTCCCTTACACAGACCAAGAGGAGCAGGTGCAGAGCCAGTGCACATTTCCCTCCCACAGACCAGAGGCAGCACGGGCAGACAGAGCGAGTGCAAGCAACTCTTATACAGATCAGGCACAGAACTGGCAGGCAGAGTCGGTGCAAGCCTCCCTCTGACAGAGAAGGCCCAGCATGGACACAGCTAGTGCAGGCTTCCCTTACACAGACCAAGAGGAGCAGGTGCAGAGCCAGTGCACATTTCCCTCCCACAGACCAGAGGCAGCACGGGCAGACAGAGCGAGTGCAAGCAACTCTTATACAGATCAGGTACAGAACTGGCAGGCAGAGTCAGTGCAAGCCTCCCTCACACAGACAAGGACTAGCGTGGACACAGCTAGTGCAGGCTTCCCTTACACAGACCAAGAGGAGCAGGTGCAGAGCCAGTGCACATTTCCCTCCCACAGACCAGAGGCAGCACGGGCAGACAGAGCGAGTGCAAGCAACTCTTCTACTGATCAGGTACAAAACTGGCAGGCAGAGTCAGTGCAAGCTTCCCTCTGACAGAGAAGGCCCAGCATGGACACAGCTAGTGCAAGCTTCCCTTACACAGACCAAAAGGAGCAGGTGCAGAGCCAGTGCACATTTCCCCCCCACAGACCAGAGACAGCATGGGCAGACAGAGCGAGTGCAAGCAACTCTTATACAGATCATGTACAGAACTGCCAGGCAGAGTCAATGCAAGCTTCACTCACACAGACAAGGAGCAGCGTGGACACAGCTAGTGCAGGCTTCCCTTACACAGACCAAGAGGAGCAGGTGCAGAGCCAGTGCACATTTCCCTCCCACAGACCAGAGGCAGCATGGGCAGACAGAGCGAGTGCAAGCAACTCTTATACAGATCAGGTACAGAACTGGCAGGCAGAGTCAGTGCAAGCCTCCCTCACACAGACAAGGACCAGCGTGGACACAGCTAGTGCAGGCTTCCCTTACACAGACCAAGAGGAGCAGGTGCAGAGCCAGTGCACATTTCCCTCCCAGAGACCAGAGGCAGCACGGGCAGACAGAGCGAGTGCAAGCAACTCTTATACAGATCAGGTACAGAACTGGCAGGCAGAGTCAGTGCAAGCTTCCCTCTGACAGAGAAGGCCCAGCATGGACACAGCTAGTGGAAGCTTCCCTTACACAGACCAAGAGGAGCAGGTGCAGAGCCAGTGCACATTTCCCTCCCACAGACCAGAGACAGCATGGGCAGACAGAGCGAGTGCAAGCAACTCTTATACAGATCAGGTACAGAACTGGCAGGCAGAGTCAGTGCAAGCCTCCCTGACACAGACAAGGACCAGCGTGGACACAGCTGGTGCAGGCTTCCCTTACACAGACCAAGAGGAGCAGGTGCAGAGCCAGTGCACATTTCCCTCCCACAGACCAGAGGCAGCACGGGCAGACAGAGCGAGTGCAAGCAACTCTTATACAGATCAGGTACAGAACTGGCAGGCAGAGTCAGTGCAAGCCTCCCTCACACAGACAAGGACCAGCGTGGACACAGCTAGTGCAGGCTTCCCTTACGCAGACCAAGAGGAGCAGGTGCAGAGCCAGTGCACATTTCCCTCCCACAGACCAGAGGCAGCACGGGCAGACAGAGCGAGTGCAAGCAACTCTTCTACTGATCAGGTACAAAACTGGCAGGCAGAGTCAGTGCAAGCTTCCCTCTGACAGAGAAGGCCCAGCATGGACACAGCTAGTGCAAGCTTCCCTTACACAGACCAAGAGGAGCAGGTGCAGAGCCAGTGCACATTTCCCTCCCACAGACCACAGGCAGCACGGGCAGACAGAGCGAGTGCAATCAACTCTTCTACTGATCAGGTACAGAACTGGCAGGCAGAGTCAGTGCAAGCTTCCCTCTGACAGAGAAGGCCCAGCATGGACACAGCTAGTACAAGCTTCCCTTACACAGACCAAAAGGAGCAGGTGCAGAGCCAGTGCACATTTCCCTCCCACAGACCAGAGACAGCATGGGCAGACAGAGCGAGTGCAAGCAACTCTTATACAGATCATGTACAGAACTGGCAGGCAGAGTCAATGCAAGCTTCACTCACACAGACAAGGAGCAGCGTGGACACAGCTAGTGCAGGCTTCCCTTACACAGACCAAGAGGAGCAGGTGCAGAGCCAGTGCACATTTCCCTCCCACAGACCAGAGGTAGCACGGGCAGACAGAGCGAGTGCAAGCAACTCTTATACAGATCAGGTACAGAACTGGCAGGCAGAGTCAATGCAAGCTTCACTCACACAGACAAGGAGCAGCGTGGACACAGCTAGTGCAGGCTTCCCTTACACAGACCAAGAGGAGCAGGTGCAGAGCCAGTGCACATTTCCCTCCCACAGACCAGAGACAGCACGGGCAAACAGAGCGAGTGCAAGCAACTCTTATACAGATCAGGTACAGAACTGGCAGGCAGAGTCAGTGCAAGCCTCCCTCACACAGACAAGGACCAGCGTGGACACAGCTAGTGCAGGCTTCCCTTACACAGACCAAGAGGAGCAGGTGCAGAGCCAGTGCACATTTCCCTCCCACAGACCAAAGACAGCACGGGCAAACAGAGCGAGTGCAAGCAACTCTTCTACAGATCAGGTACAGAACTGGCAGGCAGAGTCAGTGCAAGCTTCCCTCTGACAGCGAAGGCCCAGCATGGACACAGCTAGTGCAAGCTTCCCTTACACAGACCAAAAGGAGCAGGTGCAGAGCCAGTGCACATTTCCCTCCCACAGACCAGAGACAGCATGGGCAGACAGAGCGAGTGCAAGCAACTCTTATACAGATCATGTACAGAACTGGCAGGCAGAGTCAATGCAAGCTTCACTCACACAGACAAGGACCAGCGTGGACACAGCTAGTGCAGGCTTCCCTTACACAGACCAAGAGGAGCAGGTGCAGTGCCAGTGCACATTTCCCTCCCACAGACCAAAGACAGCACGGGCAAACAGAGCGAGTGCAAGCAACTCTTCTACAGATCAGGTACAGAACTGGCAGGCAGAGTCAGTGCAAGCTTCCCTCTGACAGCGAAGGCCCAGCATGGACACAGCTAGTGCAAGCTTCCCTTACACAGACCAAAAGGAGCAGGTGCAGAGCCAGTGCACATTTCCCTCCCACAGACCAGAGACAGCATGGGCAGACAGAGCGAGTGCAAGCAACTCTTATACAGATCATGTACAGAAATGGCAGGCAGAGTCAATGCAAGCTTCACTCACACAGACAAGGACCAGCGTGGACACAGCTAGTGCAGGCTTCCCTTACACAGACCAAGAGGAGCAGGTGCAGTGCCAGTGCACATTTCCCTCCCACAGACCAGAGACAACACGGGCAGACAGAGTGAGTGCAAGCAACTCTTATACAGATCAGGTACAGAACTGGCAGGCAGAGTCAGTGCAAGCTTTCCTCACACAGATAAGGCCCAGCGTGAACACAGCTAGAGCAGGCTTCCCTTACACAGACCAAGAGGAGCAGGTGCAGAGCCAGTGCACATTTCCCTCCCACAGACCAGAGACAGCATCCGCAGACAGAGCGAGTGCAAGCAACTCTTATACAGATCAGGTACAGAACTGGCAGGCAGAGTCAGTGCACGCTTCCCTCACACAGACAAGGCCCTGTGTGAACACAACTGGTGCAGGCTTCCCTTACACAGACCAAGAGGAGCAGGTGCAGAGCCAGTGCACATTTCCCTCCCATAGACCGGAGACAGCGCGGGCAGACAGAGCGAATGCAAGCAACTCTTATACAGATCAGGTACAGAACTGGCAGGCAGAGTCAGTGCAAGCTTCCCTCACACAGACAAGGCCCTGTGTGAACACAACTGGTGCAGGCTTCCCTTACACAGACCAAGAGGAGCAGGTGCAGAGCCAGTGCACATTTCCCTCCCACAGACCAGAGACAGCGCGGGCAGACAGAGCGAGTGCAAGCAACTCTTATACAGATCAGGTACAGAACTGGCAGGCAGAGTCAGTGCAAGCTTCCCTCACACAGATAAGGCACAGCAACGGCAAGCATGCTGCCCTCAAGTAGACCCGGCACTGCATGAATGCTACTGTAAACTTCCTTTAGACCAGGGCAGCATAGGCAATCAAACCCAGTGCACTCTTCCCTCACACAGACCAGTCACAGCATGGATGGGCAGAGCTAGTGCAAGTTTCCCTCAAACATAGCGGGCACATCAGCGGCAGTCGAAGCAATGGCCAAGGGTTCTATGGCAATGTCAAAAAACAGGGGAGATGATGGGCACCATTGCTCGGTTCCTCTTCCATCTAGAGGCTTGTGGTCTTGTGCAGAAGGGATGTGACCAAGCAGTTTGGGCTGGACTGCCCCTTTTGGGGTGGGATCAAGCCTGATTTGCATATGGTCTTAAGAACGATGGTCTGGAGGGTTGCCCAGAGCAATGGCAGAGGTTAGGATTAATTGGCTTGGCACACGAAGAACAATGATATGATATGATATGATCGTTTATTTATATAGCGCCTATACACAATGTGTTTTAAAGCGCTTCAAGGCAAGGGAGGGAACAAGGGAAAATACAACCACATTCGTACAGGCCATGAACAGTAAGGATCTGAAATTAACTATCGTACTCGGCCTGACGACATTTCAGATAGTGCAAGAGCTAAGACATAGATAAGGAAGGGAGGGGGAGAGTGGGAAGGAAATGGAAACCGACAGGCGACTACCGTACTAGGCCTGGACATTTCTGGTAGAGCCGGAGAAAAACAAAAGGTGAGGGAGAGGGGTGCAGAAAGGGAGGGGAGGAACAAAACAAGCGACTATCATACTAGGCCTGACAACATTTCAGATAGTGCTGGAGGCGTGGTGGGGAGGAAAAAAACAGTAATGGGAGGGTGGAGGAAACAGACGAGGTTGCTATCATATTAGGCCCAGGGACAATTCTGATAGTGTAAGTGCATAGAAGAAAGTAAGGGGAGGAGATAGGAAAAGGGAGAAGGGAAAGGAGGAGAGAAAAGAGAGTAAGCAGTCAAAAAGAGTGGAGAAGCAAGAGTGGGATAGCGAGGGGGCACACTTATTCTCACAGTAGCCCTTAAGTGGGGGCTTTCAGACTTAAAGGAGAGAGTTAACTGTGTTTAACATTGAAGCTGCACTAGAATGGTCTCATTAGAATGCGCAAATGCCCCCACACAAGTAAGTTTGCCCGTCCACCACAGTCTCTGGAGTGAGCACCCCTCCCAACATTTGAAGCATTATCCCACTGTCCCCCACCCACCCATGCAATGTTTGCGCTCCCCCCGCGGCCTTTGCCCCCTTCCCTTCCTCCGCGCGCTCTCTCCCTGTCTCGCCGTCATCCTTCGCATTAGTCCCTTCTGTTTCTTCTGCAAACGGGGCGATAATTACCCAGGCACAATCTGTGCGGCCGCCGCTCTGCCAAGGGGGAGATGCTGGCAACAGGAGACTGGCATCTGGGCACCCATCGCTGCCACTGATTTTTCTCAAGAAGGGTTAACGTTGGCAAAGCTAGGGTCCCCCAATAGCTAGAGGGGCTGAGCAGGGCACAGGGCTGGCGTGGAATCTGGGAGCTATGTGCCTGGCTTGGGAAAGGAAAGCGTATTATTAGCCCGGCGGAGTGCAGGAAGAGGGGGGAGCCTGTGAATGAGGAGGGCTCTCTCCTCCTCTCTCGCTCTCTCTCTGGTCTGCAGGGTTGCCCAGAGCAATGCCAGAGGTTAGGATTAATCTCTGGTGTCCACTGTTCTTTCAGCAACCTGTGTGACTCTCTTTCCCTCACAATTCTTCCCTCCGGCCCCACCCACTCTGCTGGTCACACCTTGGATGCACTCATCTCAGCAGACATTACTCTCTCAATCTTCTAACTACCCCTCTCTCCTGGTCTGACCACTCTCTCCTCTCTCCCATTTTGAGCTCCCTGGCCCCCCAGCGATGCCTCTGCCCAAACTGCCATTCTCCTTCTCCATCATTCAACTGATGAAGCGTGTATCAGTCGCTGCATTTGCTGCCACCTTCATTCTTCCTCCCACCCCACCTATTGACTCTCATTCCGACTTAGCACTTGCTAACCTCCATCGCTCCAGCTCCAATACTCTGGACATCCTTGCCCCAGTCATGAGGATCCGCATGAAGTCTGCCTCCAAGTGCAATTCTGGTATGACTCTGACTTGGTCGCTCCGAAACACAAGTGCAGAGTTGCTGAGCGGAAGTGGCAGGCCTCAAGCATATCTTCTGACAAACTGGCCTGCCGCCTGCTCCAAAGGCAATATCGTCTCTGCATCCACTCCAAGAAGAGGGCTCATGTCCATGTCCGCATTTCGGGGGCTACCAATAACACAGCTGACCTTTTCAAAATCTGCCAGGAAGTTGCCAATCCTACTTCAGTCTCCTCTTCCCTTCCCTCCCAGGCCCTCTGCACTGCACTGGCCTCCCACTTCTCCACCAAAACTCAGGTCATCATGTCCTCACTCTCCTTTACCCCTTCCTTCAACACCCTCTGCTCTTGCTGCCTTTGGCCCTCCTCTCACCTTCCCTCATTCTCTCTTCCTCATCTCCCATTGCACCGGACAAGGTCGCTAGAGAAGTCCGCTCTATGAAAGTCTCCTCCAAACAGTTGCTCTCCTGCGCTTCTAGAACTATCAAGGACAACATCTCCTCTCTCGCCCCTTCCTTGGCTGACCTCTGTAACCATTCCTTTGCCACTGGCTTTTTCCCACAACCAGCCAAGCACTCCCTTGTGCACCCTCTCCTAAAAAAGCCATCTTCTGACCCTTTTTGCCTGGCTAAATATCACCCTATCTCCATCAGCCCTTTCCTGGGCAAACTCCCGTAGAAGTTGGTCATCTCCCAACTGACCGACAACACTGAATCTGCTGGCTGTCTCCACGATCACCAGTCTGGCTTCAGAGCAATCAGAAGCATGGAAACTGCTCACCTGAACACCCGTGAAGACCTGCTCTCAAATCTTGATTCCAATTCTCGCTGCGTTCTGATCCTTCTCGACCTTTCCTCTGCCTGTGGCATGGTCAATGATGCCATTCTCATAAATCTGTGATGCCCTAGACATCACTGACCGGACAGTGGCATTCCTTTCAAACCGACCTTCCCAAGTGCAATTTGGCACTTTCCTCTTCACCACCTCGCTCTTAATCTGCAATGTCCCTCAGGGCTCTATCCTGTCGTTGTGGCTCTTCAATATCTGCTTTGCCCCTCTTGCCCACTTGATCTCCAACTTCTCTCCTCTCTTCCAGTCTTCTGTCGATGACATGCAGCTCTCCTTTAAGCTACCCTCTGCTACCGCCTCTTCTTCCTCTCTCATACATGACTGCCTGACTGATATCCAGGCATGTTGTTCTGCTAATTATCTCTGCTTAATGCCAATAAGACTGAGATCCTTCTCATTGGGACGCCTGCTCCCTGCTTCCCTCCCACTCTCTGGCTGCCCTTCTTGGGCCCCCTCCACTCACCTGCTTGTGAGGCAAAAAACCTTGGGGTCATCTTCGACTCCTCTCTCTCCTTCTCCCCTCACATCATGGACCATGCCAAGAAGTCCAACTGTCGGCTCCACCTCCTCAGGGGCATTGCCCCTTTCCTCACCTTCCCCTAGAGCATGGGTGCACAACATAGGGCCCGCGGGCCAAATGCGGCCGCCATGCTGTTTTATCCAGCCCGCGAGGCACAAAGACTTTACTAATGGAGGGCGCCCGCAAGCAGCATCGGCCGCCCTCCATTAGGAAAGTCTTTGTTGTCTTCCGGGCCGGACAAAACACTGGCCCTCATTGGCTCAGCACACACGCACCATGTCGCTCCTACGAGCCACGTAGAGCGTGTGTGCTGCACCAATAGAGGGCCAGCACTACGGCTGGCGTGGTCCATAAGGCTTGATGACGGAAGGCATTTCGGCCTTGGACCACGCCAGCCGTAGTACGATTCCAGCCACCTCCAGCTTACCTGCCTTCCAGCACGTCTCAGGAAAGTGGTCTGTTTGTGTTTGTGTGTCGGGTCTGTTTTGCTGTATGTTTTGTGTGTATGTTGAGAGGCAGGGGTGGGGGGTGTCGGATGTGTATGAATGTTTGGATTTGAATGTTTTTTGTGTGTATGTTGAGATGCGGGGTGGGAGGGTGTGGGATGTATATGAATGTTTGGATTTGAATGTTTTTTGTGTGTATGTTGAGATGCGGGGTGGGAGGGTGTGGGATGTATATGAATGATTGGATTTGAATGTTTTTTGTGTGTATGTTGAGATGCGGGGTGTCAGATGTGTATGAATGTTTGGATTTGAATGTTTTTTGTGTGTATGTTGAGATGCGGGGTGGGAGGGTGTGGGATGTATATGAATGTTTGGATTTGAATGTTTTTTGTGTGTATGTTGAGATGCGGGGTGTCAGATGTGTATGAATGTTTGGATTTGAATGTTTTTTGTGTGTATGTTGAGATGCGGGGGGTGGGGGGTGGTGTTGGATGTGTATGAATGTTTGAATTTGAAAGTTTTTTGTGTGTATGTTGAGATGCGGGGTGTCGGATGTGTACGAATGTTTGGATTTTAATGTTTTTTGTGTGTATGTTGAGATGCAGGGTTGGGGGGTGTCGGATGTGTATGAATGTTTGGATTTTAATGTTTTTGTGTCTATGTTGAGATGCGAGGGTGTCGGATGTGTATGAATGTTTGGATTTGAATGTTTTTTGTGTGTATGTTGAGATGCGGGGGTGGAGGGGGTGTCGGATGTGTATGAATGTTTGGATTTGAATGTTTTTTGTGTGTATGTTGAGATGCGGGGTGGAGGGGGTGTCGGATGTGTATGAATGTTTGGATTTGAATGTTTTTTGTGTGTATGTTGAGATGCGGGGGTGGAGAGGGTGTCGGATGTGTATGAATGTTTGGATTTGAATGTTTTTTGTGTGTATGTTGAGATGCGGGGTGTCGGATGTGTACGAATGTTTGGATTTGAATGTTGTTTGTGTGTATGTTGAGATGCGGGGTTGGGGGGGTGTCGGATGTGTATGAATGTTTGGATTTGAATGTTTGTGTGTATGTTGAGATGCGGGGTTGGGGGGGTGTCGGATGTGTATGAATGTTTGGAGTTGAATGTTTTTTGTGTGTATGTTGAGATGCGGGGGTGGGGGGGTGTCGGATGTGTATGAATGTTTGGATTTGAATGTTGTTTGTGTGTATGTTGAGATGCAGGGTTGGGGGGGTGTCGGATGTGTATGAATGTTTGGAGTTGAATGTTTTTTGTGTGTATGTTGAGATGCGGGGGTGGGAGGGTGTCGGATGTGTATGAATGTTTGGATTTTAATGTTTTTTGTGTGTATGTTGAGATGCGGGGGTGGCGGGTGTCCATGAATGTTTGTTTTGGAGTGTAAGTGCGGTGTATGTTGAGATGCAGGGTCTGTATGTGTGCATGCTTGCTAGTTTGTATGCTGATTTGGGGGGTGGGAGGTTCGGGTCTGTATGGGTGCATGTTTGAGAGCGTGTGCTGAGTTTGGGGGTGGGGGGTTTGGGTCTGTATGGGTGCTTGTTTGAGAGTGTGCTGATTTGGGGGGTGGGGGGTTTGGGTCTGTATGGGTGCTTGTTTGAGAGTGTGCTGATTTGGGGGGTGGGGGTTCGGGTCTGTATGGGTGCATGTTTGAGAGTGTGCTCATTTGGGGGGTGGGTTCGGGTCTGTATGTGTGCTGGTTTGTGTGTGTGCTGATTTGCGGGGTGGGGGGTTCGAAGTTGGGGGGTGGGGGGTTCGGGTGTGTATGGGTGCTTGTTTGAAAGTGTGCTGATTTGGGGGGTTCGGAGTTGATGGGTGGGGGTTCGGATCTGTATGGGTGCATGTTTGTGTGTGTGCTGAGTTGGGGGTGGGGGGTTCGGGTCTGTATGGGTGCATGTTTGTGTGTGTGCTGAGTTGGGGGTGGGGGGTTCGGGTCTGTATGGGTTCATGTTTGTGTGTGTGCGGAGTTGG
This sequence comes from Ambystoma mexicanum, assembly GCF_040938575.1. Taxonomy (NCBI): domain Eukaryota; kingdom Metazoa; phylum Chordata; class Amphibia; order Caudata; family Ambystomatidae; genus Ambystoma; species Ambystoma mexicanum. The sequence goes on along the minus strand of NC_090936.1, from coordinate 427,511,543 downwards.
GGGGTGGGGGGTTCGGGTCTGTATGGGTGCTTGTTTGAGAGTGTGCTGATTTGGGGGTGGGGTGTTCGGGTCTCTATGCGTGCATGTTTGTGTGTGTGCTGAGTTGGGGGTGGCCGGTTCGGGTCTGTATGGGTGCTTGTTTGAGAGTGTGCTGATTTGGAGGGTGGGGGGTTCGGGTCTTTATCGGTGCATGCTTGAGAGTGTGTGTGCTGAGTTGGGGGGGTGGGGGTTCGGGTCTGTATGGGTGCATGTTTGTGTGTGTGCTGAGTTGGGGGATGGGGGTTTGGGTCTGTATGGGTACTTGTTTGAGAGTGTGCTGATTTGGGGGGTGGGGGTTCTTGGTTGTATGGGTGCATGTTTGTGTGTGTGCTCAGTTGGGGGTTGGGGGTTCGGGTCTGTATGGGTGCATGCTTGAGAGTGTGTGTGCTCAGTTGGGGGTGGGGGGTTTGGGTCTGTATGGGTGCTTGTTTGAGAGTGTGCTGAGTTGGGGGGTGGGGGATTCTGGTCTGTATGGGTGCATGTTTGAGATTGTGTGCTGAGTTGGGGGGCGGGGGGTTTGGGTCTGTATGGGGGCATGTTTGTGTGTGTGCTGAGTTGGGGGGTTTGGAGTTGGGGGTGTGGGGGTTCGGGTCTGTATGGGTGCTGGTTTGTGTGTGTGCTGATTTGGAGGGTGTGGTGTTCGGAGTTGGAGGGGTGGGGGGTTCGGGTGTGTATGGGTGCTTGTTTGAGAGTGTGCTGATTTGGGGGGTTGGGGGTTCGGAGTTGGTGGGTGGGGGGTTCGGGTCTGTATGGGTGCTTGTTTGTGTGTGTACTGAGTTGGGGGTGGGGGGGTTTGGGTCTGTATGGGTGCTTGTTTGAGAGTGTGCTGATTTGGAGGGTGGGGGGTTCGGTTCTGTATCGGTGCATGCTTGAGAGTGTGTGTGCTGAGTTGGGGGGGTGGGGGTTCGGGTCTGTATGGGTGCATGTTTGTGTGTGTGCTGAGTTGGGGGGTGGGGAGTTTGGGTCTGTATGGGTGCTTGTTTGAGAGTGTGCTGATTTGGGGGGTGGGGGTTCGGGTCTGTATGGGTGCATGTTTGTGTGTGTGCTGAGTTGGGGGGTGGGGGGTTCGGGTCTGTATGGGTGCTTGTTTGAGAGTGTGCTGATTTGGAGGGTGGTGGGTACGGGTCTGTATCGGTGCATGCTTGAGAGTGTGTGTGCTGAGTTGGGAGATGGGGGGTTCGGGTCTGTATGGGTGCATGTTTGTGTGTGTGCTGAGTTGGGGGGTGGGGGTTTGGGTCTGTATGGGTGTTTGTTTGAGAGTGTGCTGATTTGGGGAGTGGGGGGTTCGGGTCTGTATGGGTGCATGTTTGTGTGTGTGCTGAGTTGGGGGGTGGGGGGGTTCGGGTCTGTATGGGTGCTTGTTTGAGAGTGTGCTGATTTGGAGGGTGGGGGTTCGGGTCTGTATCGGTGCATGCTTGAGATGTGTGTGCTGAGTTGGGGGGGTGGGGGTTCGGTTCTGTATGGGTGCATGTTTGTGTGTGTGCTGAGTTGGGGGATGGGGGTTCGGGTCTGTATGGGTGCTTGTTTGAGAGTGTGCTGATTTGGAGGGTGGGGGATTCGGGTCTTTATCGGTGCATGCTTGAGAGTGTGTGTGCTGAGTTGGGGGCGTGGGGGTTCGCGTCTGTATGGGTGCATGTTTGTGTGTGCTGAGTTGGGGGGTGGGGGGTTTGGGTCTGTATGGGTGCTTGTTTGCGAGTGTGCTGATTTGGGGGGTGGAGGGGTCGGGTCTGTGTGGGTGCATGTTTGTGTGTGTGTGCTGAGTTGGGGGGGTTTGGGTCTGTATGGGTGCATGTTTGTGTGTGTACTGAGTTGGGGGGTGGGGGGTTTGGAGGTGGGGGGTTCGGGTCTGTATAGGTGCTGGTTTGTGTGTGCTGATTTGGGGGGCGGGGGGTTCGCAGTTAGGGGGTCGGGGGTGCCAGGATGAATAACATCAGAGACAACAGACAGCCTTGCCTGGTGCCCCGTAGAATCACCCAGGCAGGTGAAATGTGTTTGCCAGTGCGAACCCTGGCCACTGGCCTGATGTATAGCAACTGCACCCAGTGCATAAATCCCGGGCCAAACCCAAATCGGCATCACCACGTAGATCTGTAATAGCTTGTTTTGTTCCTCTCCCTCTGTTCTCCTCCCATCTACCTCACCTTGTGTAATTCTCCGGCTCTACCAGAAATGTTGTCAGGCCTAGGACGGTAGTCGCCTGTCTGTTCCCATTTCCTTCCTATCTGTGTCGCTAGCATTGTTCAGGGGGATAGATGCACAATGAAATTGATTAGAGAAGGTAACTGCTCTTTGAGGGCAAGCTTAACTGCAAACGGACACTTGCTGCACACTACGAATCATACATTCAAGTGGACAGTTCGAGTTATTTGATCCGTGTTTTATGGAAGGAAATGGCTTGCAATATTGAAACTGGTAGTACTCCCAGAAGAACCTATTTCTCTGGCGCAATATGGTAGAGCTCCTGTCAGTTTTGCCCTGCCCTTGAAGAAACTGAGATCAGTTGGGGAGCAAAATGGGTTTATTGGCTGCTTGAAAAGGCACTTGGGCGAGAAGGCTGTCCATTAAAAAAATTATCACTGCATCATCCACCAGGAGGCATTATGTCCAAAACATTTGAAATTCACTGAAGTGATGGACTTTGTTGTGAAAACGCTTAAAATTGTCCGTGCACGCTCTTTAAATCACCAATTGTTTCAGGCGTTTTTAGAAGAGGTAAAGGCGGATTATGGTGATGGTGATGTCCTATATCACACCGATGTCCGATGGCTTAGTCGTGGCAATGTGCTGAAGCGATTCTTTGCTTTACGGCACGAAATAAAAGCATTCCTTGATGAAAAGGGAATGGACACTTCTGTCATGCAAGATATTGACTGGGTAGCTGACTTTACTTTTCTGACTGACCTGACAGGCCATTTCAATGATTTAAATTTAAAGTTGCAAGGAAGCCAAAATCTCATATCGGATCTGTTTGAGGCAGTTTGTGCCTTTGAAATAAAGTTGAGGCTTCTGACAGCCCAACTGGAGAAAGGGATGCTGGTACACTACCCCGCATGTGCAGAGGTTTTCCCCCATGACAAGTATGTAGGATGGTATCGGCATGTGAAGGTCCTGAAGGAACTGCAAAATGTTTTTGAGAATCGTTTCTCACAATTCAAATCCCGGCGAGCCTCTTTTAAACTTTTTGCAGACCCTTTCTCAGCTGATGTTGACAGTGTGCAACCTGAACTGCATCTGGACCTGATTGAACTTCAGTGCTGTAGTGCCCTCAAAAATAAGCACAGAGAGATGCCTTTATTAGTCGTCTCTGGACACTGCTCAATTCCCCAATCTGTCACGGGAAGCATTAAAGATGGTATCTATGTTTGGCAGTACTAACATTTGTGATCAAGTTTTTTCACAAATGAAACTACATAAATCCAGCCTAAGGAAAAGACTGACTGACCAACATCTCCATGCTATCCTGAGAGTAGGAACAACCTCACTGGAGCCCGAGATCCAGAAACTGACAGCTGAGAAACGCTGCAATGTTTCTCACTGATCAACTATGTCCGGTTCACTGTTTCATCCTGTATGATTTGGGGAAATGTATAGTACAAAATGTAAGTTTTAAATACAAATAAAACGGTACACCTCCAAAAAGGGGACCATGGGGCATAGTGTTTGGTTGGGGGTGAGGGTGCCATGGTGCATAGTGTTTGGTTGGGGGTGAGGGGACCATGGGGCATAGTGTTTGGTTGAGGGGTGCGGGCCATGGGGCATAGTGTTTGGTTGGGGGTTGAGGGAGCCATGGGGCATAGTGTTTGGTTGGGGTGAGGGGGCCATGGGGCAAAGTGTTTGGTTGAGGGGTGAGGGGGCCATGGGGCATAGTGTTTGGTTGGGTGTGAGGGTGCCATGGGGCATAGTGTTTGGTTGAGGGGTGGGGACCATGGGTCATAGTGTTTGATTGAGGGGTGGGGGCCATGGGGCATAGTGTTTGGTTGGGGGTTTAGGGAGCCATGGGGCATAGTGTTTGGTTGGGGGTGAGGGGGCCATGGGGCATAGTGTTTGGTTGGGGTGAGGGCCATGGGGCATAGTGTTTGGTTGGGGTGAGGGCCATGGGGCATAGTGTTTGGTTGGGGGTTGAGGGAGCCATGGGGCATAGTGTTTGGTTGAGGGGTGGGGGTGCCATGGGGCATAGTGTTTGGTTGAGGGGTGGGGGTGCCATGGGGCATAGTGTTTGGTTGAGGGGTGGGGGCCATGGGGCATAGTGTTTGGTTGGGGTGAGGGGGCCATGGGGCATAGTGTTTGGTTGGGGGTGGGAGCCATGGGGCATAGTGTTTGGTTGAGGGGTGGGGGCCATGGGGCATAGTGTTTGGTTGGGGGTGAGGGTGCCATGGGGCATAGTGTTTGGTTGGGGGTGAGGGCGCCATGGGGCATAGTGTTTGGTTGAGGGGTGGGGGCCATGGGTCATAGTGTTTGGTTGAGGGATGGGGGCGATGGGTCATAGTGTTTGTTTGAGGGGTGGGGGCCATGGGGCCTAGTGTTTGGTTGGGGGTGAGGGTGCCATGGGGCATAGTGTTTGGTTGAGGGGTGGGGGTGCCATGGAGCATAGTGTTTGGTTGAGGGGTGGGGGTGCCATGGGGCATAGTGTTTGGTTGAGGGGTGGGGGCCATGGGGCATAGTGTTTGGTTGGGGGTGAGGGCCATGGGGCATAGCGTTTGGTTGGGGGTTGAGGGAGCCATGGGGCATAGCGTTTGGTTGGGGGTGAGGGGGCCATGGGGCATAGTGTTTGGTTGGGGGTGAAGGGGGCCATGGGGCATAGTGTTTGGTTGAGGGGTAGGGGCCATGGGCATAGTGTTTGGTTGAGGGGTGGTGGCAATGGGTCATAGTGTTTTGTTGGGGATTGAGGGGGACATGGGGCATAGTGTTTGGTTGGGGGTTGAGGGAGCCATGGGGAATAGTGTTTGGTTGCGGGTGAGGGTGCCATGGGGCAAAGTGTTTGGTTGAGGGGTGGGGACCATGGGTCATAGTGTTTGGTTGAGGGGTGAAAGCCATGGGGCATAGTGTTTGGTTGGGGATTGAGGGGGACATGGGGCATAGTGTTTGGTTGGGGGTTGAAGGAGCCATGGGGCATAGTGTTTGGTTGCGGGTGAGGGTGCCATGGGGCATAGTGTTTGGTTGGGGGTGAGGGTGCCATGGGGCATAGTGTTTGGTTGAGGGGTTGGGGCCATGGGTCATAGTGTTTGGTTGAGGGGTGGGGGCCATGGGGCATAGTGTTTGGTTGGGGGTTTAGGGAGCCATGGGGCATAGTGTTTGGTTGAGGGGTGGGGGCCATGGGGCATAGTGTTTGGTTGGGGTGAGGGCCATGGGGCATAGTGTTTGGTTGGGTGTTGAGGGTGCCATGGGGCATAGTGTTTGGTTGGGGGTGAGGGTGCCATGGGGCATAGTGTTTGGTTGAGGGGTGGGGGCCATGGGGCATAGTGTTTGGTTGAGGGGTGGGGGGGCCATGGGGCTTAGTGTTTGGTTGAGGGGTGGGGGCCATGGGGCATAGTGTTTGGTTGGGGGTTTAGGGAGCCATGGGGCATAGTGTTTGGTTGGGGGTGAGGGGGCCATGGGGCATAGTGTTTGGTTGGGGTGAGGGCCATGGGGCATAGTGTTTGGTTGGGTGTTGAGGGTGCCATGGGGCATAGTGTTTGGTTGGGGGTGAGGGTGCCATGGGGCATAGTGTTTGGTTGAGGGGTGGGGGCCATGGGGCATAGTGTTTGGTTGAGGGGTGGGGTCCATGGGGCATAGTGTTTGGTTGGGGGTGAGTGTGCCATGGGGCATAGTGTTTGGTTGAGGGGTGGGGGCCATGGGTCATAGTGTTTGGTTGGGGGTTGAGGGAGCCATGGGGCATAGTGTTTGGTTGAGGGGTGGGGGTGCCATGGGGCATAGTGTTTGGTTGAGGGGTGGGGGTGCCATGTGGGCATAGTGTTTGGATGAGGGGTGGGGGCCATGGGGCATAGTGTTTGGTTGGGGTGAGGGGGCCATGGGGCATAGTGTTTGGTTGGGGGTGGGAGCCATGGGGCATAGTGTTGCACTCCAAGAGTGAACCCAATAATAAAGCTAAAACAGGCACAGTTAGGAGATGTACATCCTTTGCTTTTTGAGGAAACCTGACTCAACGAAGGCCATTCTCCTCTTGGGCAACCCAAACAGCAAACTATAGCAGTCCAAAATAACGGAATGTCCAATCTAGGGTCAATAAAATATATATAATTTAATTAAACAGGCGAGATACAATGACTAAATAGAAATAAATTATAACAATGGAAAATGTGTAGTACAAAATGTAAGTTTGAAATGCAAATAAAAATCGTTACCCTCAAAAACATATTATTTTGCCATGTGTTTAATACAAATTGGGGGTTTAAAAAGCTTCCTGCCACGCCCCGCCTACTGCCCCGCCCACATTTACTTTTCGGCCCACCATAGCCCTCATGTAAGGTACTTTCGGCCCTCTGTCAAAATCAGTTGTGCACCCCTGCCTTAGAGGCTCAATGTCTCCAGAGCTCTGGTTCTCTCTAGGCTTGACTACTGTAACAGCCTCTTCCACAATCTGTCTTTCCTTCCTGCGCCCTCTTCCACTACTCCAGAATAAGGCTGCAAGACTTATCCTTGGCCACAAGCTTAGGGTCTGCATCTCTCCAGCGCTAACATCTCTCCACTGGCTCCCGGTAGCTGCAAGGATCAAATTCAAGACCCTCTTCATCATCCACAAGACTTTCTGGGGCCTGAGACCCTGCTACATCCAACGTTCTTTCCCTAAATACCTCCCGGCAAGAGTCCTTCGGTCCTCCAGTTCTGCAGATCACACGTTTCTCTAAGCAGAGTGTGGGGGGTTGCTCTATTTCTTCGGCAGGAGCCTCCCTCTGGAATGGCCTTCCTGCCCCCCTCAGACTTGAGCCAGATCTCCTTATGTTCCAGAAACTTCTCAAGACCTTCCTCTTCTCCTCCTCCTTCCCTCTCCCCCTACCTTGCTAGTGTCCCCCTGCCACTGTGGCTGGTGCCTGGTCCCTTATGTGCCTTAGTGGGGCCAGGCCTTCCTCGTCCAGTCCGCTCCAGCACCCCTTAACCAGCGCTTACCCTCGGCATCCTTCCCTGACTAGCCTGAATCTGGTCCCCCATCCTCGCAATAGCTAACCCTTACCCCTGGTCACCCTGGCGCTTGCCCTCTTGGGATCGCCTCAGCACTTAGCCTGCCCCTGTTTCCCCATCCCTCCTGCACTTCTCCCCTCACCCCTTTCCCTTATCCCGGCCCTTCCGCCTGTCCTGCCCCCTCCCCCTGAACTTGTTGTCACTGCACTTGCATGGTCCGAATGTCACAAGACCTAGTAGGACCATTTAGTGTTATTTCTCCCCCCTTCCCCCTTTTTTGTATTGGGCCGCTGTATGGGAGCGAGGGGTCCTCCGGCCCCCTCGCGTCGTACGCTCCTCAGTACAAGGCTTGGACCGCGTGCCTCTGGTAGTGGTATTGCCCCTTGCCCTTATGTAAAGTTAACCACGGTTGACTGCTACATAGATGGGACTACTGAGCAGGACACGAGGCATCCATCTTTTGTGCCCCCTTTCGACTCCATCTTGGGTAGACAGGCCTCACTGCGATAGTACAGCAATGCTCAGCTCCCCTTTCCACCGCAGCAGCCAAGGACAGAGATACACACACAAGGCAGCTGGCTGGCCCCGACCCTTGCACTCCCCCTGCGAAGGAAAGCTCTGCGCTTCCATTCTCACGCTGAAGCTGGAGAAAGTTGCAACAATCAATATGCTACAGTTTTCTTCCTCTGAGATCACTGTTCGTCTGAGAACCGGCATGTGAACCAGGATGAGCTAAGCACTTTCTGCTCGATTCGTCCTCATAAACGTGCAGGCCACCCACCCCCATTAGAACAATTTATTGCCATCCTGACCCTGCACCCCCTGTAAGGTATTTCTTTCAAGTGCCAGACCCTCGCCTGTACTGCGAAACCCACCCAACACACCCACTACTAACCTTAAGCATTTGTATTACTATATATGCTTTTACTTGCACTAATGAGTTTGAAACCTAGGAAGAGATGCGAAACATAGCCTGATTCTTTTACATGCACAATAAAGGTCAAGGCCTTCAATTAAAGCCACGAATGACCCAAATGTACTGACAATAATCATTGTGTGTAACTCATGTAGAAATGTGACAAGTAGCATAAAATGTTTTAAATAATTTGTCATTTAGTATGTAACAATACTAGCTTAGGTAGTGACCACAGTGACCGGACCCTGACCTGCATGGAGCGCAAGATGTTTGACGTCCGTCAGCTACTCAGCCAACCAGGAGGAAGAGATGCTACCCACACCTACAGCACCTCACCGTCTGGCCAATCGGGTCCATTTAGTATTTTTTGTTAGAGTTACTTTAACTAATATAAATGTTGGCACTGATGTAAATGTGGTAGAGTTTTTTGGGTTATTTCCTGGCTGGAGAAATAAACCATCCTTTGAACTCTTGCAGCCGGGTCTCAGTGCCTCTTTCCCCGACAAGGGGTTTTGTCTGCTATTTTATTTTTTCTCTCTCACACGTAGTAAGACGGGGAAAGGCACCTACATTTTTGGTGACCCCCGCAACGTGATTTAGAGAGGTGCCTTGAGGCCAGCGCCGTTTGGCAGCGAGATCCAGGGCGCCCCCCAGCAGAACCATCGCCTCCGCGGCTGACCAGACTTTGCACACCAAGAAGAAAGGGTCAAGGGTTCCCGGTTGACGAATACCCGATCGAAAAAGCTGCTCGCCAAGGCAGGCCACGGCTTGGTTGGGGGACGGACTTGAGCGAGGTCCGGCCGTGAGCGGCGACCCTTGGAGTACCTGACTGAACACATGGAGTCCTGGTTGCAAAGACCCCAAAGGAAGGTAAGGGGAAATACGGGATGAAGGGAATTAGCAACAAAGGGAAGGTAGCCAAGAATAGGGTCTGCGTGAGTGACGGTGAGGCTTTTCTGATCTATCCTTTATATGGCCATTAGGTGTTGTAAGAAGTAAGAAGAAGAAGAGAAGTGGTATCCTAGCCCGTAGGGGGTAGAAGGCGGCGCCGCGTAGCATTTGTCCCGACCAAGTGCAGAATAGAGATAAAGAGAAAAATAGTAGGGGTCTCGTGTAGGCTCCGAGTAGTTTTTAGAATATTCTTTTTCCGTGGAAGTAAGAAATCTTGAGACATAATAAAGGTGAAAGAGGTGGGGAGTGAATGCGAAATAGTAGGTAGTATAGGGAAGAAGAAAAAACAGGGACAGTAACGGGAATAGGGAAAGAACAAACGCGCGCAGGCAGTGCATGTGTATGTTGCATGATTATATGTTTGTTGGTCTGCTTTTATGTATATGTCCTGTTGTACACGCTAAAGTATTTTAAAACAAGTAATATGTGATTGATATAAGGTAAAGCAGAAGAAATAAACTTTGAGGGGTGATCAGGTAACACCTCTCAGAAAGCTAATGTGACATATGGTAATTGTGAGCATTGATAAAGAACGTATTATTTCTACATATTGTAACTGATATACCAAGTTAGAGGTGGGAAGAGATTCAAAAGGTACACAAGAAAGGAAAAGAAACATTGCCATGAGGGGAGTAACACCACTGGCACGAATTTGCCAGCACCTTCCACTTTATAGTGACAGGATACAAAAGTATCACGATCAGTGGATCACTGAGATAAAGGGAGACGGGGTTACACCAATTTGGTCAGAAGGAGGATCATTTGACAAAAGAGTGTTGGACCTATTATCAACACATTTGCTAGCGCAATACAAAGGGAAACAGTTACAGAACCGGAGAGAAGTGTTAGATTTATGGCGACTGTTTGAGGAAGTTTCCCCCACGGCAGAAGTAGGTACAAGCCGAATGACAGAAAAGCAGAAAAACCCTGAAGAAGTAGGTGGGGCACCAAAAGGGGAATGCTCAACAACTACAACCGCAAACGAAGTAACAAAAATCTATCCCTTAATGACTAGGCCAGCGGTAGGGTTTAGTGAACCCCTGTATATACCACCCACTGCCACTGCCCAGAGTGGGGCAACAGCCCCCGAACCTCCACCATATGACAAAGGAGGCCTGTATGGCCCCACGAGTGCGCCTCCTGTGGATATAGCACGTTTAACAGGTGATTTGAACCGTCAGCTAGCACACGCACAAATGGAAATAACATGGTTTAGAGCTTTATGTGACAAAGGGCAAATGCTGCCAGAGGGAGGGGAGGTACCCCCACTGTCACTGGCAGATCTCACACCCCCGATAGGGGCAGCAAGCAATGCAACCCCAGCAGCCTCGGTATCAGGGCAGTCTATAGTATCGCAAGGGACGTCATCGCAGCAGAGGCAAGAACAAGAGTGGCAGTCAGGACAGTTCCTGTTCCAATTGAATAACAAGCCAGTGAGAATTATACGCCCAGATACACCAGAGAGTCAGCAAAGTGGAGACCAGGGTGAAAGACAAGGAAGTGAACCCAAGGAAAACTGGGAGGATAATAATGAGTTAGAGTCAGAAATAGAAGAAATATGTGACGATTTAGATGAATACGACGAGGCAGCTGCTGCGGATGGATCCCCGCTGCCAAACCACCGTTACCCAGACACACTATCGCCACCATTATGGCAAGGTAGATTAAGACAAGGAACAGTGAGGATAGGAAACATATTGGTAAGTAAAACGAAAAAGGGAAGACAAGCAGAACGGGAAAGAAACAAAAACTACAAATGCCACTGATCCATAAAGGAGCAGGTAGGCCAAACTACATTCCGTGGGGCCAAATGGACAAAACCAACTTGTTAAAACTCCTTCCCCCGCTGACTGGAGGGGCAGGTAATTGGATACATATATTTGAGAAAAACACAGCAGGTGTGCCGTTAGCTATAGGTGATGTAAAAAGTCTATTAGTTTCAGCAATCGGGGACCAAGCAGACACAAACTTGGAAGAGCAGGGTTCCCGGGAGTAACGATGAGCTGTGACCGACACGATGGATCACCATTTAACAATGTTCGAGCACAAGTATGGGATGCATTGTGGCGTGCATTTCCAGACGTTACAGATTTACATGCAGTGATGCAGTGTACAATGGAGGAGAACGAGGATCCTGCGCAATTCATTTTGCGAGTGCAAGATTTATGGAGAAGCGAAACTGGTACGGCATGGAATCAATCAACAGCTTTATTCTATTTTATCATTAAAAAGGGGTTGCCGAAAGAGGTGCAGAAGGCCTTGGACAAAATAGCTGGGATCGAAGCCAAAGGGTGGCCTGAAATTCAGAGCATAATTGTACACAACTGGAGGAGGATCAAAGAGAAGGAAAAGGAGGTCACGCAAAAGAGGCTGGCTGACGAAGCAAAATTGGTACAGACGAAATTAGTGAAGGTTGCCGCCATTACTGCCAGTGCAACAGCAGACAGAGGAAACGAAGGAGAGGAAAACGCGGGAGGAAGGCCCGTTGGGATAGCAGTGCAGTGGGTTGGAGAAGATCAGGGACAGTGTAACGAAGAGGAACAGCCATGCCAAGGATCGCAGTGGCAGAACAGGCCAGCCCAAGGAAGAGGTGGGTACAGCGAGCAAAGGGGAGGATACGGAGGAATGGGAAACGGAGGGTATGGTGGGCAAGGACCAAGGGGAGGACAACAGGTGTCGTGTTGGAATTGTGGAAGATGGGCACATTATTCACGAGATTGTAGAATGCGACCATCAGGGCATTTTCAACAGCAGCAACAGCAGCCCATGAACAATGAACAGGGGTGGGGCTACCCACACCCAGTTTACCCTTAGGGAGCTCCAATGGGGAGGGGGAGACAACAGGATCAATACTGCTATGACCCCCAAATGCAACAGAGACAGTAAGCCCCACAACAACAGCAACAGCAGCAGCAGCCACAACAGCAAAACACACTACAGCCCATGGCGAGACAAAACCCAGTAGGGAACATAAACAATAACCCTTTTGCAGCGGCCGCAAACAGTGCCCCTGCACCATTCCGCGGCGTAACGGTTGTGGGTGACAACGTTTTTTCAATGCCAGGTCAGCAAAGATACCAAGACTAGGACAGCCCACAGGGAGCACTTGCGTGTCCAGTCCTATCCACCACACAAAGTGCAAATGAGGAACCACTAGTGGTGGCAGAGATGGCAAACAAGCAGTTTATCTTTACGGTAGACTCTGGAGAAGAAAAATCATGCCTCACAGAAGGGCGGTTTCAGCTCTCGGGAAGAAATTTGGAGACGCAGGCGTTCTCTGGGGCTATTTTAAAAGTTCCTTAGACAAAAGATCTTGATGTAACAGTGGGGGGAAAAACAGTGCGTGCACCCTTATTGTATTACAAAGACGCGCCTATCAATTTAATGGGACGAGACCTACTCAGTAAGTTAAACATGACCATAGCCTTCACTGAAAGAGGAATAGTGTGCTCGACGCCAGGGGTATGCCCCGTACAGGCACTCTTGATAATAAGCACGATTACAAAGGAAGTTGCAGTAAGAGGGATTCCCATTGACATGGACATGTTCGTCTATGGAATACAGGTATTAGCCCGAGTAGTGCCTGAAATAACACAAAAAGAGTGGAGAATACCATCCGACTTCATATTCCGCCCAATCACACCAACAGATGTAGTGCCAGGCACAATTATGTCTATAGACATTGAGGCAGTTCAAGTTTCCAACAAACGCATTATGGTCATAGGCCTGGACACGCAAGGGCGCGAGTGGAGAAGTGTGCTATGTATAGAGCCAAACATAATGCTAAAAGATATTACTGATGAAGAATTGTTTACTGATTACGAAGGGGATGGAGAAATAATAATGGAAATAAGCATACCACGTGACATTATGATTCAATACAGAGAAATACACAAACCATTCATGGCTAACATAAAGGCCCCACTGACAATATTTGAAGAAGACATGGGTAGCACCTGAAATTTGGACTACAGGACCACACGATGTAGGATTGTTGTACGAGGTAACTCCCATAAAAATAAAACTGAAACCAGGTGCTCTCCCACCCAGAGTGAATCAATACCCAATACCCAAAGAAGCAGAGGAAGGTATTAGATAAACAGTGAATGCACTCCTAAGCCAAGGTATCTTAGTGCCATCAACTTCCTCATGCAACACAGCGATTTTTCCGATTAAGAAAGCAAAAGGAGGGGCTTGGAGAATGGTCCAGGACCTCCGCCCACTCAATGACATCATCCAAAAACAGTTCCCTTTAGTGCCTAACCCGTCATCAATATTGTGCAGTATACCAAAAGAGGCAACTTGCTTCACTGTCATTGATCTGAAAAATGCCTTTTTCTCTGTGCCACTCGCACCAGAGTCGCAGTACCTTACAGCTTTTACATTAGGAAACAGTAGATATGAACATCGCAGACTACCACAGGGGTATTGCGAGAGCCCAAGCATTTTTAACAGAGTACTACGAGAAGACATTGGCAACATAGATGTAGGGAGCACCATTATACAGTACGTAGATGATTTACTCGTCTGCAGTAAAACAGAAGAAGAGTATAGAGAAGACTCGATAACACTGCTTAACATATTGGCTGCCAAAGGATACAAGGTGGACAAAGGAAAGTTACAATACTGCCTTGCTGACGTTGTGTATCTTGGCCAACAAATATCTAAAGATGGAAAAAGAATATTACCAGACAGAGAAGCAGCCATTCGACACATTATCACCCCAAAAACAGTGAAGGACATGCAGAAATTTCTTGGCATATGTAACTATTGCCAAGCGTGGATCCTCGATTACGCAGCATACACACGGCCAATGCTGCAGCACTAAAAGAAGCACAAAAGAACAGAGCCCCAATAAAATGGACACAGGAGACATTTGCTCAATTCTCTCGATTAAAAGACCTTATTTTAGACGCCTCAGTACTTGCAAATCCAGATTATGAAAGGGAATTTTTCCTGTTTTCACACAGCAATGGAACATTAATGACAGCAGTATTGACACAAAAGACATCGCTAGGCCACAAACCATTAGCGTACTACAGTGGAATATTAGACCCAGTAATGCAGGGACATTTTGCTTGCGAACAGGCTCTCGCTGCAGCGGCCTTCGCCATTGAGAAAAGTGCCACGATCGTAATGGGATGTTCAGTGACGCTATATGCGGAACACTCGTTATTTGCTATCTTAGAAAGATCAAAATCTACCCTCACAACACAGAGAGCCTCTGCTTATGAAATAATAATATCAAGTCCAAATGTACATGTGGTCAGATGCAAGACAGTGAACCCAGCTACCTTCATTACAGAGCCATGCACAACTGAGGATTTACAGGAACACGATTGTAGCACATACGAGGGCGAGGGCGATGACATTCCCAAAGCAAGCGAAAACGCCCTTACAGAAGGAGAAATGTATTTCATAGACGGGTCAACATCCATAAATTCAGAGACAGGAGAGAAACATGTGGGGATGGCGGTAGTGCGCATGGAAGAAGACACATACGAAGTGATTGTTCAAAAACGCCTCCCCTCACACTACTCTGCACAAGAAGCCGAACTGACTGCGCTAATCAGCACGTTACACACAGCCAAAGATTGTGCCGTGACCATATAATCAGATTCAGCTTATGTTACCACCACAGTTCACTCAGGGCTATCACGTTGGCGAAGGAGTGGGTTCAGAAGAGCAGACGGGTCCCCTGTACAACATGCCACGTTGCTAAATGAACTAATACAAGCTTTAGCAGAACCATCGGTAGTAGCGGTGGTTAAATGCCAAGCCCATACCCATAACACAGACGCTGTCTCATTGGGGAACGCGGCAGCCGACGCAGCAGCGAAAGAAGACTCGTACTTCAATAAGACACCAACATCAGAGTACATTGTAAAAACAACCACAGCAGAACAACCAGCAGATGCATACAATAACATGCCCATAGCACAATTGATAGAACTCCAGAGAAGGGCCCCACCGGAAGAGCAGGAGTTGTGGGGCAAACGAGGGTGTAAGCAATCAGCCACAGATCTCATTTGGAGACAGGAAACGACAGGCAAGGTAGTGATGCCCGTAGAATTATTAGAAGTAGCATTCCAACAACTGCATTTTCCAGCTCACGTTGCAAAACAACACATTGCCTCAGATATTCAAGAGTATTGGTTTGTTCCTAATCTACACGAATACTTGACTAAATTTGTGATTGTACTACATGCCAAACTTACAATTCAGGAATGACATTGCGAACTCTGCGTGGCACTTTGCCACGCCCTACAGGTCCATTTAGAGAACTACATATCGATTACGCCGATATGGGAGAAAGATGTAATGGAGCAAGATACTTGATTGTGGTGGTATGGCCTTTTTCACGGTGAGTGGAAGCGGGCCCCTGTCCCCATCCTGATGCAAAATGTGCTGCCAAGTTCCTTGTGCGAGAAGTATTCCCACGGTGGGGAATCTGTGACGTGATCCGTTCAGACAACGGCACACACTTTGTAAATGACCTCTTTAAAGAAGTGACCTCCCTTCTGGGGGTGAAACACAAACTATGTTCGATTTATCATCCAATAGCCAATGGAGTTATGGAGAGGATCAACGGGCTGCTCAAAAGCAATTTATCGAAATTATGCAGCACGTTGAAAAAAAATTGGGTATATTGTCTGCCCCTAGCACTGTTCCAACTCAGAAACCAACCATGCAAGGATCACCATTTAAGCCCACACGAAATCGTGACGGGAAGAAGAATGCACACGCCATTCTCCCCTGTTAGGAGGGCGTCCGATGCGCACAGGGCTGCCACAGTGCTGGGAGAAGAGTTTAAGGAATACTTAACACAGCTAACGCGCGCAATACGCAGCATAGCAAAACAAATTGTTTCACCATTTACTGAAGATGTAGCAACAGACACCTCCATGCCGACAGCAGACAGCCCGGAGGGGCCTTTAATGCCAGGGGAGCAAATTCTTGTTAGAAATTTTGTAAGAAGGTGGAATTCACCAAGATTTCATGGTCCATATACAGTGGTGTACAGCACCCCAACTGCAGTTAAGGTTACAGGGTTAAAGTACTGGGTGCACCTCTCAGACGTAAGAAGGGCACACAGTGTTACACCTCCCCAAAATGAAACTGATTGTGTGGATGCCATCACTGGCACAGGTTGACATGATGACAATTGCAACTTAGACAGGGAAAGTATAGGGGAAAGGCAAATGTTTTACATATTTTGTCTCTCTCTTTCTCTCTCTCTCTCTCTTTCTTTTCTTTTCATATAAATCATGTTGTTTTTTCTATTTTATTTTCCTCATTTATTCCATGATGAAATGAAAAGGAATTGTTAAATGCCTAAATGAGTAAAGAAATGAAAAAGAATGAACAATTGCAATTATGTTTCTTTTCATATGACTTAACAAATTTGTCTCGCCCACATAGGTTCAACATGAGCCAATGCGACGAAATGGCTGAGCAAGCTGAAATGTTAGATAGAAATAGGGATGCCACTAGGGCCAGTAGATTAAATAATTTGGAATGTGTTACAAAATATGCTGCCATACTATTTGCAATAATGATGTTTTGTCTTATTTGGTATAATGTTGTTTTATATGTGGCAAATGAAATGAACAAAGGGGGGAGCGGAACTGTTAAGACAAAACCAGGGTCTAAACTAATACGGACTGAAGCAACGGCTATTTTGAAGGACACTTATAACATTAAATTGAATGATAAAAATATAACTTTGCCCCTTGAACAAATGCACGTAAACAAAACTGCTATTCCATTGTTGAATAATACTGGAGCCAAGGAAACAGAGCTTGGATGGAATGTAAATGATGATCACTATTGGTTAACTAATTCCAGAAATACAAGCATGCGTACACACACTGCACCAGAAACCACTACTGAATGCACACATGTCACCATGAACAACATAGACGAAGCATGGTCTAGAATATTCCCGCTGCAATATCCACGAGTTGGTACCCAATTAAAAAACAGAAGGAGGAGAAAAAGGGGGTTGGGAAAAAACAGATACAATATTTATCATAACCTGGGGTTAGATGAAATAGAGGACCCCCGACATCCTGACCAATCAAACAAATGGTATTCAGATATGAGCACCGCAGCAAAGCAAGCAAGTAACGAAAGTTGTTATGTGTGCTCACTTATTCCTCACGCAACTGGAACCCCAAAAATGTTGATCCCACAGGAAGTACCCTTGTCTGAGGCCCAATGTTTGATTCATCTGATGCTGTGTAGAATAAAAAAGACATTTCAAGCACACACAGTCACTATGGAAAAATTAGAAAACTAACAAACTTGCACCAGCAGACGACAAGGAGTAATCTGCCTCCAGGAGCCATTTTTCGTTATAAAAGGCACAAGATATGCAGATGACAAGTGGCATGATGAAACGATTGAATGCAAAGCTGAGGGGCTTCGAGGGCTGCCAGATGAAACATACGAATGGGCAAAAGAAACGTGCATCCCCATCTGGACACAGCATATCACCAAGCTGACATGGGTCACACCCCTGGAGAGACCCATAAATATTCAAAAGGAAATAGCGCACGAACTTTGCTTCCATGGAGAAGGGATGGTGAACATGGGAACCGTGCGGCAGTGCAATAAGACTTTAATAATGCCAGTCATGAAAAAAGGCACTGCTGCATTAATGGACATATACTGGATCTGTGGCAAACGAGCTTACCTGCATCTCCCAACATCCTGGAGGGGCACTTGTGCCCTAGCCACACTTCACTCAGCACTAATGGTGATACCAGAGAGCCACGTCCAGTTTACAGCAAGGCCTTCGGCTGACACATCGACAGCAGGCCAATCGACTGACCCATCGGCAGCAGGGCAATCGGCTGAACCATCGACAGCGCCCGATGAGACAATCACAGAGCCCCCAGCATACGAACTATTGTCAGAAGAAACTTTGAAAACCAAGTTGTCACGCAGCAAAAGATCCAATTATATTTCGTCCAAATCATCAGAACTCCTTGCTAAAATCCCACAACAGTATAAGCTTTTCTCATCTGCAGAAACATTCTTTGCATCGTTCCTAGCACCAGGCGTTCAAGCAAGGGCAAACGCGAAATGGCTGCAGATAACGGGCTGGGAGCTCATCCAGCTGGCCAACGACACTGAAGAAGGATTCAACATCAGAAAAATAGAGCTCCGTGCACTGCGCCTGATGACGATGCAAAACAGATATTTCTTAGATCTTATCACAGCGATGGACGGTGGTGTTTGCAAACAAATTGGGGGGGGCGTGTTGCATGTTCGTACCAACTTCCGATGCTGATAACGGGACACTGTCACATGTGATAACAGCAGTGCATAATTTAGGAGAAAGAATGAGAGCAGAAGGTGGAGTAGACAACAACACGTGGTTCGACGATCTGTTCAGCTGGATACCATCATGGGTGAACATCGCAGCAAAGATACTCATTCCCATCATAGTCTTTCTTCTCCTAATATTCTGTGTGTGCCAACTGGGACTAAGATGCTGTGAAAATAATATGCCTAATTCAGCAATGATGATGGTAACAGTGGGCCGACAGACAACGGTGGCTACCATGATAGATGCCCAAGTACAAACTGGAGAATATACCACACCACAATATAGGATGACTGCCATCTATAGACAGTATGGGGACGTGGTTGATAATCTACATTACACTACCATTAGAGAAACAAATAACTTGCTGTGGTATAACGAGGTGTGGATAGATTTAGATGGGGATGGTGGGATATACTTAATGGTCACCCCAGAAGAATACGCAAGAAGAGGTAACAGCTTAAGAAGTGTGTGCAAAGCATGGATGCCAATAAAGGGTACACCTGCTTGGGATGAGGCTGTGGCTGAAGCTGAGTGCTACCGAAGGGAGAACGGAAAGAACGAGATAAAGTAGTTTGTTACTTTAGATGTAACGAAAGGGGGGAATGTATGGGAGCGAGGGGTCCTCAGGCCCCCTCGCGTCGTACGCTCCTCAGTACAAGGCTTGGACCGTGTGCCTCCGGTAGTTTTATTGCCCCTTGCCCTCATGTAAAGTTAACCACTGTTGACTGCTACATAGATTGGACTACTGAGCAGGACATGAGGCATCCATCTTTTGTGCCCCCTTTCGACTCCATCTTGGGTAAACAGGCCTCACTGCGATAGTACAGCAATGCTCAGCTCCCCTTTCCACCGCAGCAGCCAAGGACAGAGACACACACACAAGGCGCGCAGGCAGCTGGCTGGCCCCCACCCTTGCACTCCCCCTGCGAAGGAAAGCTCTGCGCTTCCATTCTCACGCTGAAGCTGGAGAAAGTTGCAACAATCAATATGCTACAGTTTTCTTCCTCTGAGATCACTGTTCGTCTGAGAACCGGCATGTAAACCAGGATGAGCTAAGCACTTTCTGCTCGTTTCGTCCTCCTAAACGTGCAGGCCACCCACCCCCATTAGAACAATTTATTGCCATCCTGACCCTGCACCCCCCTGTAAGGTATTTCTTTCAAGTGCCAGACCCTCGCCTGTACTGCAGAACCCACCCAACACACCGACTACTAACCTTAAGCATTTTTATTACTATATATGCTTTTACTTGCACTAATGAGTTTGAAACCTAGGAAGAGATGCGAAACATAGCCTGATTCTTTTACATGCACAATAAAGGTCAAAGCCTTCAATTATAGCCACGAATGACCCAATTGTACTGACAATAATTATTGTGTGTAACTCATGTAGAAATGTGACAAGTAGCATAAAATGTTTTAAATAATTTGTCATTTAGTATGTAACAATACTAGCTTAGGTAGTGACCACAGTGACCGGACCCTGACCTGCATGGAGCGCAAGATGTTTGACGTCCGTCAGCTACTCAGCCAACCAGGAGGAAGAGATGCTACCCACACCTACAGCACCACACCGTCTGGCCAATCGGGTCCATTTAGTATTTTTTGTTAGAGTTACTTTAACTAATATAAATGTTGGCACTGATGTAAATGTGGTAGAGTTTTTTGGGTTATTTCCTAGCTGGAGAAATAAACCATGCTTTGAACTCTTGCAGCCGGGTCTCAGTGCCTCTTTCCCCGACAAGGGGTTTTGTCTGCTATTTTATTTTTTTTCTCACACGTAGTAAGACGGGGAAAGGCACCTACACCGCCTTGAAACACTTGTGTATAGGCGCTGTACAAATGTCCAATAAATAAAATGAATCTTCCAGCCATCACCTCTTTTGTTTTGCGTAAGTCACCCCCAGTGGGACGGGTATGCCCAGACGTGGGTCCCGTGCCTGCTGGGTCTAGAGACCTACGCTACTTCTCACTGATGAGGCCCAACTAGGCTGAAACATGTTTGGGGATGCTTGTGGTCTCGTGCAGAAGGGATGTGACCAAGCAGTTTGGGCTGGACTGCTCCTTTTGGGGTGGGACCAAGCCTGATATGCATATGGTCTTTGCCCTTTTCTAATGGCTTGGCAGGTGAAGAACGATCGTCTGGAGGGTTACCCAGAGCAATGCCAGAGGTTAGGATTAATTCTAAATTTTCCAGCCATCACCTTTTGTTTTGCATTTGAACACATGGGTGACTGCTGCAGTTAGCCACCCCTCTCACAGTTTCTTGCTGTGTCTGTCATTTGGTTGAGGCTGAGAAATAGTCTGTCCCTGATGGCATATCTGGCCTGTTCCCCACAACTTCATTCTTCTGGGTGGCGTCGTCCACAACGTAGGGCCATCTGAGCTCACTGCGTGCCCTGTGCTCATAAATTGTTCTTGGGCAGCCCCCTGCCTGAGTAGGGGCTTGCCCAACATCATGGCTGCAGCCCTGCTCCATACCTTCTTGGAGGCCCCTGTGGCCTGAGGTGGCCACCCATTATCACTGAAATGGCCCCACGGTGCTCTGATCTTTTCTAGGAGGCCCTGTGCTGTGGTGGACCGACTACTTGACGCTTCGGCCCGCAGCCACTTAGTCTTCTTTTGGGTGGCCCCATGCCCCGGGGGCCACCCACGTCACCACCATGTCCCATGGGGCCATCTTAAGTCCAGGCGGTGTCCCCATGGCCGTTGCCATCACTGCATCTCGCTGCCTTCCAGAGTATTTACGGGCTGCTTCGCTTCACTTGGGCAACTTTGGCATGGCAGCCCGGGGCTTCTCTTCACCCAGGCTGCCGCGATGAGGCTCCCAGGGACTTCATTGATGTGCTCTCTTCACCCAGGCTGCCTTGTGGGGTAGCCCGGAAACTTTTCTTTACTGCTCCACCCTCCAGGGCCATCCACCTTCCAGGCTGCCTCGCAGGCATGGCCCGGGAGGACTTGGCTGTTGGGGCCCCCCTCACCAGCCACAAACTGACCATCAAGCACACGACTGGGTGCCCGGACTGGGAAGCTCTTTAATATTCATTTGGGCAGCACCGTCGTTTGATGTGGATGGGCCAATCTGGCCTGGCACCAGGGCAGGCCTCCTGGCGCCACAACCCTGTGGGTGCCTGGGCTGCTGTGGGCATGCATCCTGGGCCCACGGTTACCAGGCCGGGTCACCCACCTGAAGCAGCCGGGCACACCGGTTTCTTCAGGCCTGGGGGGGCGCACAAGGGTGCACCCCCCAGGGAGCAGACTCTTTTGTTTCCTTCTAACCTCTTCACAACATGTTTCTTCGTTCTTTTCTCAACTGTTTTCCATCAGTCTCTTTCTTTCAAACCTTTGAGATTATTTTCTCCAGTGGAGGAACTTTGCTGAAAATATTGGGGGGAGGGCATGACATCTAAAGGAAATGGGCACCTACAGAATGAGGGGAACAAATGGTGTGCCACGGAATTTGGGGGGACAAACACCCTTGCCCCCCCTAAAATGATGCCCATGCTTTTCTCTCCTGCCCAGCCCATTCTTGTTGCTCGGAAGTACTGTACTTTTGTTTTCTTTACCTGTTTTCTTTTGTCAACATCACTACACCAAATCAAATATTGTATTCAACCCTGGTGCCTGGGTATTTATTCTTAGGTTTCCATTAGGGCACAATCATATAACCCTTTCTAAAAGGGCCCCATTTAGCCCACGAGATACAGTAAGGTAAACCATTGTAAATGACACTGGAGAAATGATGGCAACCTACAATTACAGACTTCTTAGGCCCGCTCCGAGATGGCAAAAATGTTCTGGTGGTGATGGATGAATATTCCAGATTCCCAGAGCTGCAGATTGTATCATCCACAGTGGTGGCGGCCGTCATAGCAGCTTTGGACTGCATTTTTACTGCATATGGTATTTCAAAAGTAATCAAGTCGGATAATGGGCAGCCGTTCAACAGCCTAGACTTTGCCAACTTAGCCAACTTCGCCTAGTATATGGGGTTCAAACACAGAAAGATGACACCCCTTTGGCCCCAGGTCAACAGCATTTTTGAGCGCTTCATGAGCAATATTAAGAGAGTGCTACACGGCACCTATATTTCTCGCAAGTCTTTTGAACAGACACTATACTAACTCTTGAGAGACTACCACCACATGCCTCACAGCACCACAGGCAAATGCCCAGCAGATCTTATGTTCGTCCGGAGATTGAGGACTCAGTTGCTTCAGAGCCCCCTTTCTGACAAGGCCAGGCCCTCTGACCAAGTGATCCAGGAGAAGGATTCAAGAGAGAAAATTAAGATGAAAATGCCAGCCGATGCGAAAAGGGGTGCTCGAGAGAGTAAGTTTGAAGTGGGAGGCAGAGTGGTGGTATGCCGGACACAACAATGGAAAGAAGACTCTAGATGTGCGCCAGAAACCCTCACCGTCCCACGAGTGAAAGGCATCATGAACAACACAGAGGGCATTGATGGACGCAAAATCACTCGTAACATATCCCATTTTAAGGAATACTGAGTAGACATGGACAAGCGTGTTGAGCCGTGGAAGGAGCCCGTAGATGTCTGGTGCCAGGAAGAGTCGGATGATTCTTACTTGTGTGATGGGGAGGCTTCTGATAAAGAATGGAGGGATGAGGAGAGTAGCCCCCAGGATGCAGCCCAACACCCCCCGAGAGGGATGGCCCATCAGAGCTAAAACCAAACCTCTAAGACTTATTGAAGAGATGGGTTAAAGGAATGGTTCGGTCAAAAATGTTTATTGTCCCTACGGGTCGGCCATGTGTTTTTAAGCCCAAGTCGCTCGATTTTAGAAAAATTTCTATATGGACCTTACCCGAGTTTTCGTCCATTAAACGCACGCGAAAACAGGCACCAGGGCGCTGCCATTTTTTGATAATCCTATCACTTGCCCCATCGCCCTGGCTGACCTGCTTTTGCAGCACAAAATCATATCCCCCGCCCCTGAGCCTGACATTATCAAAACATTCATATTCCCCGAATCTCTCCGTGACGTTACTGTGCTGCGTAGGCAAACGTGCCCAGTCGTCTTCTACGCGACTTCACACAGAACCCGAAAACCAACACAGATCAACTCACAACACAGCGCGCCACAATTCGGAATATGAAACTGTACTTTAAAATCAAACAGCAACACAGTACATTTGGTAAAGTACATTTATTTGATATTAAATGTTTAGAGAATATTCAGCAATTGGCATATTAAATCGGAATGGATTTTTTTTTCTTTTCTCTCGATCCGCAAATCCGGAAAAGTTTATCATGAGTCACGCGCTGTTCCTTTATGGTACACAGGGTGTTGGTTTTCGTTAAAAGAAGCACTTTGGACGCACGGTGAACCGCAAGGCTGTTCCATCAACTAGGCACTAGGCCACCGTAAAGGTCGATATGTTGCTTCTAGCCGCTTGTACCGCGTAAGGGCATATGGCCCCTTGGCGATCGTCCCATAAGATGGTCAATGTAGTGCAGTTGTTTACAAGAAGCTGCAGCTGGTGGTTGAAAAATCCATCTGCCGGGATCTGGAACAGGTGGCAGTGGCAGTGGCAATACGGTAGGATGTACCTGTTTAGAAAACATAAAAATTGAAATTAGTCTCACCAGCCGATCTTTATTACCATTATTCATTTTATTTATTACGGGCGAGCTGAAACTATTTGCTTGCGAGGATAGTGCAATGGAGTATGTTCGGCTCTAAAAGCAATGCGAAAACCAACAAAATAAATCGAGGGAAACGCACAAACTAATGATTTTTTTTACCGTTGAACCACTGAGAAACGACTGTCTACATGCGTGTCGAATGGGCACATGCATGCCCATGTGCCCAGTAGAAAGACGATCCCACAAATGTTGTACTTGCTCTTCATTCATTCATTCATTCATTCATTCATTCCAGTATAAAAGCGTCTAAAGAGTTACTTACATTATATTTGCCATTTTCATTGTATCTCTGCGTAATGCAGTCCGTAAATCCCACTGTGTTCGTGCCAATGATTTTTCATATACTGAACTAACATGAAACTCGGTCTAGTTTCTGAATTTTCAGCCTTATCGTCTCTTACGTTATTGCCCCCCTCCTTCAAATGAAGTCCTTTCGGCATGATCCCTGTCTCTCAAAGTCAAAAAACAATAGAACCTTATACTGCCAGTGCGATTCGCAGGCCTCTTCAGCCCGCAAAAAATCAAAGCCGCTGACCTTCACTCTGCATGAGCGTACATTCTTACTTTGCAACATCCCGTCTAAAGCCATCTGAGAGTACTTGAATTTTCGACTCCATGTTTGTAGTAGGCCTCAATGTGCAAATGCGAACTGGCTTCTCTCCCATCTGCAACTCCTCGCTTGGCGCGTTATAAGGCCCCCAATTTTGTCCTCGTTGTCCGCAAGCTTTGCACCCCTAGAGAACCGTAACTATGGAGACATTGACTTTTTGGGGGAAGGTCAGGGAATGTATAAAGTACCTGAGGAGTTGAGTTGAAAGTGAGATTTATTGTTTATTTGTTTTATTATTTGCAATACGCAAGTCTCCCCTCGGTTAAGAGTGCGCAGCATTTACATGAGATTGCGAAAGTTAGTTACAGCAACAAAAATATATACATACACATATTCACAAGGTCAGCGATATGAGGTGAATAGAGAGAGAAGTCAAAGATGACACCCATGTTGTTCGCCACCCAGGATGGTGAATGGAGGGTTTAGGGTTAGCATACTTTGTATGCACACTGTACAATAACATTATTTTCAAAAAGACAATCAGATTACAACGATTTATTTAAACCGGGATTTGAACTTCTCAACGAGTTCTGCTTTGGGTGGACATGGCACAGTGGCAATGTTTGGTGGCAATGCATCAGTGCTCTGCACAGAAACGCTCAAAATTCCATATCTGTGCTTCTCTAGTACACTAACAATAAGGCCTTTAACAAAGTCGAACTCCATTTCCTCATATACTGGTTTTACCCCCCATTTCTTAGTTCTTTTTCCAAAGGTCGTAGCGTAGCGAGGCATCTCTACATTTTCCGTAGTCCTAGACTGTTCACGGCCCACATTCTCGTTATGGGCAAAGACCGCTAGCAGAGTCCTATGTTTCATGCCCTTCAAGCTGAAATGCAATCGCTTTGGCCTGTACCTTAGGCACATATTGTGGAACACCTCCAATTCTCCTGTGTGACAGAATTCTGTCAGTCCCCTCAAATCTCTTGATAGAGTTTTATCAAAAACAATCTTCTCAATGGCTTTGTGTGTAGGTGAAGATGCAATCAACCACTTCTTCTTCCGTGCCTCCTCTGTGGACAAAGGGCCATGTTCACATTGGTGGAAATGTTGGTTTTTTGTCCAGCGGTGAACGTTGGTACAGTGGTGCATCAGTGACCGCCATTTTTCAAGTAGGATTTCCACTGACCCTTCACAAGTTTTGGAGCTCCACCAAAGGTGGTTGTTGATGGACTGGGACCACTGTGAAATACTTTCAAAACCTTTTTTTTCCCCTGCAGCCGAGATTTTCTTATCGATTGATTTAGCAAGATGCCATATGTCAAATTGATGTTTAATATGTGGGAACTGCTCTCTCATTGTCTTAGCAATTGAAACGTGTCTGTCTGTGGCTATGAGGTCGGTGTGCATTCCCCTTGATTGTAGATATTGCAATGATTTTATAAATCCTAGTTTCTCCATGGCCACTGAGGATTTACATTGGGACACCTGCACGATCACCGAACTCACCATTTTCTTACTATCCATGCCCTGAAAGTGGTAGGTGCAGTACTTGGCAGAAAATCCAGGGCTGTCGCACTGTCCATCACCGGCTAGCCTGAATCGTTTCCCTTCGAATGTACTTGCTAGAGACAATTGTTCAATTTTCCAAGCTTCACTAATGGCCGGAAACAGATAATCATGTTGGTATTTGTAGTACTGCGTTTTAGAAATGAAATGGAGTTCCACAAACTGAGAGAAAAACTCTAACTTTCTAAAACTGGACCCACTAAAAAGTGAGGCAGCTGCACACATGAGATTGCCTGCTGGTAGCTTCCCCAGTATCGGTTGTGCAGACCATGAGAACACATGATTTAATCTAAAGGCGGCATGTATTTTGACGTTACTGCCTTTTTTTTGACGAGTCACATGAATCAATGGCTCCCCACATACTTCCCCTCCAACTGAATACCCACATTTCAGCATACTTATAATATCCATCAAACAACTGTCGAATACTATGTATTTGCCCTCTTTCATTAGACTGTCATCCGGCGTGAAAGTTGTTTTGGACTGTGCCGTTGAGGACATATCAACTAATTTGAAAGAAATATCACTGATATCAAGTACTGATGCGTCGTTGGGTGCTGCTGCTGGTTCATTCTCTGTCATTTCAACATCTGTTACTTCAGCATTGATGGGAGAACACAACAATGTGGACAGCTTTTTGGGTGGCATTTTTTTGGCGGGTGTAGATTGTGTGAATTGATCTGCGACTACTTCAGAGCTATCTTCAATACATTCGGTATCATCTTCTTTTGGTGGTGCAGTCGAACTGTAGCAATGGTCCAATACAACTTTACTGGATTCTCCGGACCATTCAATTCATGTTCTGGCCATTGGACATGAGCATCTCGAGTCTCAACACGCCGCTTCTGAATTAATAGTTCCTCCATAGTGTAAATGGTCTGGCAAGCAACATCTCTCATTTGCTTCACTGTCTGTGTATGTATAGTTCGTACACCCACAGGTAACTAGAGGACCAATTGGAAAAGGGATGTTCATTTTAAACACAATATAAAGTAAGGTACAATTGACAGGAAAAAACATAATATAGTCCCCAACACAAAACAATTCCTAAAATTATGAACTGTTTGTAACTAACCTTATTTTTGTTTCTTTTCTTTGCAACTTTCTTGACTCGAACTTCAACATCTGCACGCTGTTGCTCCGATTCGTTTCCACATGTCTTCCCTTCCTCTTGCGCTGCAACGACTATATTTTCTGGATCCGCATAGACAGCACGGAATGACGCTCCATCGACTCCCTGAAACATAGTACTTTCATTACTATGTATCACAATATTGAAAACATAAAACACACGTGAGGACGAACACACAGGTACATCTCAATAGCTAAACACAAATTAAACATTCTGTAGAACAATCAAATGACAAGTATTCGAGCTCTGATGATCTAGTTCGATGGAACTGTCAGTATCCATACCTCTGGCTCAGCATGGACTGCCATGAATGGTTGTATTGGAGAGGAGGCATCAGCTACTCCCTGAAACACAGTACTTGCATTAGTGTGGTTTTCAATATTGGAAATATAACACACACTTGGGGTCGACGGCACAGGTACATATAAAGAGATAACCACAAATGATGCATTGTCTAAAAGAATCAAGGAATATCTAAATATGATAAGATTTCATCGACTTATTTCTCCTATTTCTTTACATCTGCATCACCTACAAGGGATGTTGTAATTGTAGAGGAAGCTCCGTCGTCTCCCTGAAACACTACTTGCATTAGTATGGTTTTCAATATTGTAAACATAATACACACTTGGGGTCGACGGCACAGGTACATATAAAGAGATAACCACAAATGATGGATTGTCTAAAAGAATCAAGGAATATCAAAATATGATCAGATTTCATCGACTTATTTCTCCGATTTATTTACATCTGCATCATCTAAATGGGATGTTGTTATTGTAGTGGAAGCTCTGTCGTCTCCCTGAAACACAGTACTTGCGTTAATAGGGAAGAAAGTATAGCAAATGGAATCACGTTATATGATGACGTTCGATGGAGCTGTCAGTATACATACCTCGTGCTGCCGAAGAATATGTAGGGATGTTGTAAATGTAGTGCACACTTCCGAAAGCTGTTGTGCTGATTCGTATACGCAAGGTCCCGCTTCCACTTCCCCTGGAATTACTTGAATGTCAGGCTCCGCATCAAGTGCAGGGGTTGACACTCCATCAACTGCCTGAAAGATAGTACTTGCATTAGTAAGGATTAAAATATTGAAAACATAACACACACTAGGGGGTCGACCGCACAGGTACATATCAATGGCTAACCACGAATGAAACATTGTGTAGAACAATCAAACGACAAGTATTCCAGCTCTGATGATCTAGTTCGATGGAGCTGTCAGTATCCATACCTCCTGCTGCTGAAGAACATCTAGGGATGTTGTCAATGTGGTGGACGCTTCAGCATCTCCCTGAAAGACGGTACTTGCATTAATATGGATAACACTAATCATAACTGAAAACAAACACCAGTGGACGATAACTAAGGTGTATATCAATTGGAAAGCACTAACCAAACATTCGGTAAAATAATTACACAATACAATAAAAATATTACTTGACATGCATAAAACAAGTCTGTAGCGGAATAGTCAAATAGGATTACCTGATACGCGCTAGAAGTGGTTGATAACTGTGATCACGTCAAGGATGTAGAATGTTCTTGCTTCAGATTCAAGGGATAGTCAAGCAGTTGTAAAGGTAAATTATTGATTGGTAATGAAATGCCAATATTAAAAATTGCCATGTAAGGAGACAGAATACTTGAGAGTAATTCTATTGAAAATGCGCAATATAGCACAATTCCCTGTGCCCATATATAGATTTCGTTTGTGGGTTATGAAATAGAAAAAGAATATATTGATAAATGCCATTATTCAAAAAGCTATACAATCATATCAATGTCGAAAGTATTACAAGGGACACAACACCTAAAAGATCAATGAATCCATTCGGCTACCTACACACTACTGCAAGGCCTAAAGCTAAATCCGGACACTTGACTCACCAGTGGCGGAATGTGGACGAATAGGGTGGGAATAGCTTTCGTGAGCAATTTTCGTGTCGTTCGCCGTTTATTCTTCTTTGTTACCCAAGATGTTGTGTACATGTTCGAGGAAAAGTGCCGGCTGCAGATGCGTTATCGATCACCCCTCTTGTCCTCTAAGACTTGTTGGACTCTACTTTCCAGCTCATCCAGTGGATATCCGCAATGTCTGACCCATTCTCTTATTCGATCAACAGTTTTCGGGAATACATGCATTGTAGTGCCTTCAGATTTAGCATGGGTCTTCGAAGGGCAACCGTTAATCGAACAGGCAGGCATTGTTGAAAATTCTGAAAAGTAAATATCGACTTTATTATACAATCTTGATGAATAAAAATGTGATACAAAAGTAAATGAACCATACAATGCTCAATGCAAGGTTTGTTTTGGTCGCAGGAACTATACCAGTTCATCATGTGCGGCTTAGTATTTGCATAAATTGCAGAAATGTATAAATGATGTGACTAAACTCTGAACATGTGACTCGTCCCTTGGATGTTCTGTCTTGCACGAGAAGGAAACATGCTTACATTATAGACTGGACCCCCGAAGGATGCAATTCGATTACAGTTGACACAGATGAAAATAAATAGATCTATTGATAGCATAACAATGGAAACTCAAGTCAATATCAATGAGACCAATGAACATAGCACTATTGAGTACTCTACTCGCAAATAGAAATTTAAAAATCAACGAAATATGCCTAGGATACATGGCCTTACCTTGACCAACAAACAGTTGGATTCAGCAAGCGGAGCAGTATGTTGCAGCAGAACAGGTAGTCACAGGTACCACACTGACAAGTTTGCTCGAAGCGGTCACAGAAGTTCACGGATAGCACGATGACGAGCAGATTAGCATAGATCTCAGTGGTTCTCAGGTAGCACGTTCAGGAGTTGACTTGCAAAGCACAAAGATGTTCTCATGAGACATATCAAGTGGTTTATAAAGTATTACAAACAGGGGTGTGTTTGTGAATGAATGACGTGTGTATGTCGTGGTATTATGTGGTTTGCCGGGGGCCAGACATCGTGAGGGGGAGGGAGGGTCCTGGCCAAACACACGGGGTCTGAGGAGTCCATGTGAGTGATGGGCCCTTGGCGTGGGATACATTTTGAAGTGTACATGCTGTTTGGCACCTTAGCCTTTCGCGCCCCTGACAGCCCCCCATGGCAGCACGCATCCACTGGCGCGAACCGCCTTTGATAGAGGGGGGTGGGATGGATGGGCCTGGGGCGTGCAGATAAGGCACAGGAAGACTGCTGAATGGAGACACACTTATGTGGATTGCAGGGGGCCGGCCTGCTTCAAGAGGGAGCTCTGCCTGGAGACACCGAGTCTGAGGAGGCCATGTGAGCGATGGGCCCTTGGCGTGGGATACCTTTTGAAGTGTACATGCTGTTTGCCACCTTGGCCGTTCGCGCCCCTGACAGCCCCCCATGGCAGCGCACATCCACTGACGCAAACCGTCTTTGATAGAGGGGGATGGGATGGATGGGCCTGGGGTGTGCAGATAAGGCACAGGAAGACTGCTGAATGGAGACACACTTATGTGGATTGCAGGGGGGCGGCCTGCTTCGAGGGGGAGCCCTGCCTGGAGACACGGAGTCTGAGGAGGCCATGTGAGCGATGGGCCCTTGGCGTGGGATATCTTTTGAAGTGTACATGCTGTTTGGCACCTTGGCCATTTGCGCCCCTGACAGCCCCCCATGGCAGCGCGCATCCACTGGCGCAAACCGCCTTTGATAGAGGGGGGTGGGATGGATGGGCCTGGGGCGTGCAGATAAGGCACAGGAATACTGCTGAATGGAGACACACTTATGTGGATTGCAGGGGGGGCGGCCTGCTTCAAGGGGCAGCCCTGCCTGGAGACACGAAGTCTGAGGAGGCCATGTGAGCGATGGGCCCTTGGCGTGGGATACCTTTTGAAGTGTACATGCTGTTTGGCACCTTGGTCGTTCGCGCCCTTGACAGCCCCCCATGGCAGCGCGCACCCACTGGACTTGTTGTTATGGACTTTTGTTTTTGTTAAACTAACCACGTTTTTATACTTTATATAGTTATACTTCGCCTTTGATAGGGGAGGGGGGTGGATGGATGGATGGGCCGGTGGGCGTGCAGACAAGGCACAGGAAGACTGCTGAATGGAGGCACACTTGATTCATTAAAAAAATCGAAACAACCGTTGTTAAAATATATGTGGTGTTTTATTTTGTTTCTTTTTTTGATGGTACAAAAATACAAAAATTTACACATTGTACAGGTCAGGTTGCAGCACAGCGAGGGAAAATCCCCTGTACTGACCGCTGTCACTCGGGAAAGCTTCTCTTATGGCACGAACGGCACAGGCGGGCATTACTCTTCGAACGCGGTGTCCAAGTCTCCCGTGAAGCCACCATGTAAAGGAACGATAGGCCACCAGCCGGTACCACCTATGAAAAATAATGATACAAACTGTTTTTAAATGACCAAGATAAGTTAATTAAACGTTTGTTGTCAATGACAATTCTTGTAACTAATGGCATTCTGCTCTGACAAATGCTATCTAGACAATACACACTATTGAACGACTTTCATGCGTTACAATGATATGTAGATGTAATTTTGGATGTAGGAGACGACCATGAAATAGTAGTGGTATCACAAGCAGATTATACTAACTCGTTACTCGGATTACGAGGACGAACAGTTGCGCGAAGTCCGTGCATAAGCACCATCATTATCCTCAACATGGACCGTGTGAGGCAGGCTGCCCTGAAGTCTGGCAGCTCGGTGATGCATTGCATTTGTGGCTCGCCTTCCGAAATGTAGGCTACACATCCCGAGTTTTCACAGCAGTAGCAGTTCTCGTCCTCGGTTGGCATTAGCTCGCACCGATTGCATGTGCACCAGGTGGAAACACCATCCATGTGACTAGGTCCAGTGTCTTCATCCAATGATTCGTCCTGCCAACTGCCGTCCGAAGCCCTATCGTTTTTGCGTGTTTCCCTTTCCAGTAGTTCCTCCTCGGTATACTCGGGCTCATACATGTAGGGCATTATTGTAGCCATTATGTGGTAAATAAACTAAAATAATTTATAGCGATGGTACAGGTGTTCACAGGGGCTACAAGCGGCAAAGGTAGCTGACCCGAGCACAGAAACGAGTCACAGAATACTCAAAGTAACACAGAGAGAGGAATGGAATCGAATATCTGCTGCTGTGTGTTGTGAAACAATCTGTTTATACTTATTGAGGAAAGAGGCATCTTGCCGTTTCCATGGCGACATGTCATTAGCTGAAGCGCAGCGATTGTTGACACGAGACATGCTTTGGTGTTGTGAAATGGGCGGTGCGCGTCTGCTGATGACAGGCTCAGAGGCGGGGGATATGATTTGGTGCCGCAAAAGCAGGTCAGCCAGGGCGATGGGGCAAGTGATAGGATTATCACAAAATGGCAGCACCCTGGTGCCTGTTTTCGCGTGCGTTTAATGGACGAAAACTCAGGTAAGGTCCATAGGACATTTTTTCTAAAATCGAGCGACTTAGGCTTAAAAACACATGGCCAACCCGTAGGGACAATAACATTTTTTGACCGAAACATTCCTTTAATATGTTGACTGTCTAAGAAGGGGGAAGGTGTCACAATGTGGACATCCTCATTGTTATGTATGAGGCGGGGCTAGGGTGGGGGCATGTTGTGGCAAGTGACGTGACGAAGCAGGAGGCCTCAGGGCATAGGCAGTTGAATAAAGGTGCAGTTAGAAGGCAGTCACATTGTATGGGCATCCTTCTTTTATGTGCCCTGCGCAGTTAGCTGCGCCTCAGCGAGCAGCAGTACTGTGGTTCTGGGGCTGACAAACATGACATCTGGCAGAGGATGGAACCTGTTATGGCCAATAATAGTGCTTGGTGCCCTGAGGCCTCCACTGGGACAAACAAAATCCGAAGCTGGACCACTGAGAGCTTCAAAATCCGAATGACCCACGCTCTGGATGCCTCACTCACTTCCCCAGGTCAAGACCAAAAAGACCAAACAGGGGAGAGAAGGGGACCTGTATTCCTGCTCTCTCTGTGCATACCACAGTACTACTTGTTGTCTTTATCCTTTGCATGGCGGGCACCACTCAGCATGACACCATGCAGAAGATATACACAGCAAGCAAGGCGCGGAATGAAGTACTTAGTCCAGTCCGTCCCCAGCTCCCTACAGAGTTACTAACAATTGGTGGGCATTGGCGACTGTGCAACCAATAAGCCAAAGCTAAACATGAATGACAGGGGCTTCATGCACGTCAATGTGCTCAGTACGCATCCCGTTATGGGCCTGATCCCTCTAACATGCTAGTCACCAATTCACAAATGGGGCATGCATGTTCTGTTAGAGATGGGCTGGGAGCGCAAAGGTTGGGAAGCCCACCCCTATCTGCCTATCCAAGTACTGTGCTGACTTCCAGCATGAAGAGCTGGGGACAACTGTTGTTAACAGGCTCCCAGACTGTCCAGGAAGGCACTGTGGAGCTGAAACAAGCCGTGACTTCCATGCACTTTTTGCAGCCTGTGGCATGCACCTACGTAGAGCAGACCCTAGGGGGAGGCGGTGCAAAATCAATGAGGTGAGATCTTTAAGGATGAGGGACGGGAAGAGTATAGGAAAACTTAAAGCAACAATAATGAAGAATAGAGGCCAATGAGGGTAAGGGGATCTTCAGGAGTACAAAGAAAATTACTTTCTAAGAATAAATGTTTTTGTTCTTGTACACAACTGCAGAATGTTTTCCACAAGGCTGAGGTTTGGGGTTTGGCCGTTTCAGAAGGCAGGTCTTTTACCACAGATTGTTTTCCACAAGGCTGAGGTTTGGGGGTTGGTCGTTCCAGAAGGCAGGTCTCGTGGCTTCAAATGTTCTCCCACAAAGCTTCTTTTTCCTGAAGGTTGCTACAGCAACGGTCCTGGATGTTGTGGATCTAAGGAGCCTTGGTGGTAAGTATGCAAAATGTGTTGCAGATTGGTGAACCAGTGTTGAATTGTGTGAGGAACAATGCTTCACCAGGCCACACACCCACAAACAAATGTTGACTTTTGCTGAAATCCAGGGAAATGGGTGGGGTGTCCAAATGTCATGTAGCCAGTAATATCCATAGGGTCCTAACAGGTAACTATGCTAAATCTGGTGCAGATTGGTGTAACGCTGTGGAATTGTATAAGGAAAACAACTTCCCCATGCCACAAACCCACACACACATTTTAGCTTTTGCCGAAATCTGGGGAAAGGGGTGGGGTGTCCAAATGTCATGTCACCAGTATTGTCTGGAGGGTCCTAACAGGTAACTATGCAAAATGTGGTGCAGATTGGTGGAACAGTGTGGACATGTATAAGGAACATCGCTTCGCCAAGCCACAACACCATAAATTCCACCACAAACCCCCAGACACATTTTGACTTTTATGTATATAGATAGATCACATTTAAGATACGGGGCAACCAGAATAAGATACATTATTCTTTGAACAAGAGAGATATGAGCAAGAAATAAGGGAAATTAATCCGGTTCTGAGAGATTGTGCAGGTGGCTTTCATCAACAAGCTTACACAAAGCCAATAGCATCACTTTTCTATATCAGTGAAACGGTTTGCTTGTTGATGAATGAGCTAATTTGCGAATGCGTGGCTGTGGGAATGGGTGGATAGATTAGTGGGTGGATGGATGGATGAATGGTTGAGCGAGTCAGTGGCTGTGTGAGTGGATGGAAGAATGGGCAAGCAGATGGGTGGATGAGTTGAATGGAGAGTAAGTGGAAGAGGGAGGGGTGAATGCATGTGTGGATGGGTGAGCTGCTGGTTATATGACTAAATGAGTGAGTAGATGGGTGAGTGGGTAGATGAATGGAAAGGTGAGAGAGTCAAATGGTGAGTGGCAACTGTATGGTTGTTTGAGTGAATATATGGTTGAATGGATGGTTAAATGGGTGGGAATATGCTTTTATAGTTGGAAGGATGGATGGATGGGTAGTTGAAAGGATGTTTTAATGGGCAGATGAATAGGTTAATGGTTGGATAAGTGGATAGTTGGGTTAGTGGATATCGACATCTTTATCTATAAAGCTAAATGTATGTATGTGTGTGATTGTCCGGCTATACAAATCCACTCCGTTGAACACACGTCTACCAAATTTAGCATGAATTCCTCTTTTGTCTGGGGCAAGATTCTAGTCTATGTTTGGATGCAAAAGATTCCCTCCGTAGACACCCTCATTTACTGATTCTCACCCAATTCACTAGAGTAGGTACTAGAAGGAGGCACAATTTGTAAAAGTGTCTAAAGCAAAATGTTTGATGTGTTGGTTATTCCTTTGAAATGTATTACTACTGTATACAGTTCGAAAGTGTTTAAGTGTTTATTAAAGGATTTTAAAGGGAATAAAACATTTTGTTTAAATGTTTTTTTATCACGCCACTCCAAATATGGGAAATTGCAAGGTTACAGTTTACTTAAGTTCATTCATGAGAAGAGAGCACAATCAATCAATCTTTCTTGGACATTTTCTCAAATGTGCTGAAGCCATCAAGTGACCGAAACATGCTGCACAAAAAACGAACATCACTTGGAAAAGCTCCATCTGATGCAACGCGAAAATCAATATCAAGAGCTTCTGAAACACAACAAACAGCAGCACGACTTGCCAACAAGAGGACAAGAGCAACTTTCTCCAGGGCAAATGAGATGCCAGAGCAAACTGAAGCAAGACTTGCTGACATGAGAACAAGATCAACATCCTCCAGGGCACATGAGACACCGGAGCAAACTGAAGCAAGACTTGCCGACAAGAGGACAAGAGCAACATCCTCCAGTGCACATGATAAAACACTCGATCCGGACATGGGCAACGCCGGGTCCCACAGATAGTTTCTCATAAATTGGATGCAATTGAATAGAATGCAGCTACGACTATGACAAATTAGGTCTGGCTGGTCACATAACCATTTCGCACTGAACGCCAGACTTGCCTCAACAACTCTGCCATTAGAATACAGTGACAACCCCTGACAAATTCACTCTAGCTGAGTACATATTGAGTCCCCCGCACTAGTTCTCTGTCCTGACCACCCTCAGCATCTGCCCACGTGCCTGACCTCTTGGGCTGCCTACCGGAGCCTAGCCAGCCTCCTGAGTCCTAATCTAGGCCAAATGCACACACGCATTTTAAGCCTCCTCTTAGAATGTTCACATACCTGGATTCGGTCCTGGAGGGTGTTCCTACTGCAAAGCGCTTTGAGGCCATTCAAATAGGAGAAGGCGCTATATAAATGATTACTACAGTACAATACAATACATGAATGGGGAGTTTATTTGTGCGTTAGAAACAATTACCATATATAATTAAGTAATGCAGCAGCAGTAGCAGTGTAAGTATTCTGCGTGCACAGAACTGGTACAATAGGGACACACACACACCAACACACACACACACACACACACACACACACCCAACCGCCCCCGACCCCCACCCCAACCCCCACCGCCAATCCCCCCCTCACACACCCACCATGCGGGGCGGCAACACCCACTAGACACCATGTGCAGTACCAGGACAAGCTTCACTTAGGCACAAAATATGCAATGATGCAATGTAGGAAACATCATTTCAAACTTTGCTCACACACATGAAAGGAACCTCATGTTCAGCAACAGTTCTATGCAGGCTACCTCTCACACACAGAACACGTACTGTATGGGCTGCAGCAGTGCATGCTTCCTCTCATGTAATGTATGGGCTGCAGCAGTGCATGCTTCCTCTCACACACAGAACAGGTGCTGTATGGGCTGCAGCGGTGCATGCTTCCTCTCACACACAGAACAGGTGCTGTATGGGCTGCAGGAGTGCATGCTTCCTCTCACACACAGAACAGGTGCTGTATGGGCTGCAGCAATGCATGCTTCCTCTCACGCATGGAACAGGTAATGTATGGGCTGCAGCAGTGCATGCTTCCTCTCACACACGGAACAGGTACTGTATGGGCTGCAGCAGCACATGCTTCCTCTCACACGGAACAGGTACTGTATGGGCTCCCGCAGTGCATGCTTCCTCTCACTCACGGAACAGGTACTGTATGGGCTGCAGCAGTGCATGCTTCCTCTCACGCACGGAACAGGTACTGTATGGGCTGCAGCAGTGCATGCTTCCTCTCACTCACGGAACAGGTACTGTATGGGCTGCAGCAGCGCATGCTTCCTCTCACGGAACAGGTACTGTATGGGCTGCAGCAGCGCATGCTTCCTCTCACGCACGGAACAGGTACTGTATGGGCTGCAGCAGCGCATGCTTCCTCTCACGCACAGAACAGGTACTGTATGGGCTGCAGCAGCGCATGCTTCCTCTCACGCACAGAACAGGTACTGTATGGGCTGCAGCAGTGCATGCTTCCTCTCACGCACGGAACAGGTACTGTATGGGCTGCCACAGCCCATGCTTCCTCTCACACACGGAACAGGTACTGTATGGGCTGCAGCAGTGCATGCTTCCACTCACACACGGAACAGGTACTGTATGGGCTGCAGCAGTGTGTGCTTCCACTCACACACAGAACAGGTAATGTATGGGCTGCAGCAGTGCGTGCTTCCTCTCACACACGGAACAGGTAATGTATGGGCTGCAGCAGTGCGTGCTTCCACTCACACACGGAACAGGTAATGTATGGGCTGCAGCAGTGCGTGCTTCCACTCACACACGGATATGGGCTGCAGCAGCGCATGCTTCCTCTCACACACAGAACAGGTAATGTATGGGCTGCAGCAGTGCGTGCTTCCTCTCACACACGGAACAGGTAATGTATGGGCTGCAGCAGTGCGTGCTTCCACTCACACACGGAACAGGTACTGTATGGGCTGCAGCAGTGCGTGCTTCCACTCACACACGGATATGGGCTGCAGCAGCGCATGCTTCCTCTCACACACGGAACAGGTAATGTATGGGCTGCAGCAGTGCGTGCTTCTTCTCACACACGGAACAGGTACTGTATGGGCTGCAGCATGGCACGCTTCCTCTCACTCACGGAACAGGTACTGTATGGGCTGCAGCAGCGCACGCTTCCTCTCACTCAAGGAACAGGTACTGTATGGGCTGCAGCAGCGCACGCTTCCTCTCACTCACGGAACAGGTACTGTATGGGCTGCAGCAGCGCATGCTTCCTCTCACGCACGGAACAGGTACTGTATGGGCTGCAGCAGTGCATGCTTCCTCTCACGCACGGAACAGGTACTGTATGGGCTGCAGCAGCGCGTGCTTCCTCTCACGCACGGAACAGGTACTGTATGGGCTGCAGCAGTGCGTGCTTCCACTCACACACGGATATGGGCTGCAGCAGCGCATGCTTCCTCTCATGCACGGAACAGGTACTGTATGGGCTGCAGCAGCGCATGCTTCCTCTCACGCACGGAACAGGTATTGTATGGGCTGCAGCAGCGCATGCTTCCTCTCACGCACGGAACAGGTACTGTATGGGCTGCAGCAGCGCATGCTTCCTCTCACACACAGAACAGGTAATGTATGGGCTACAGCAGTGCATGCTTCGTCCACACACAGAAAAGTTACAGCATTTGCTTAATCAATCTTCTTCATATTTCCCGGTTAGAATGTTCAGAAAGCCTTTGTTCTGCTTCATTTGTGCCGATGCTGCTGACAGGGGTGCCACATACTCGTTGAGGAGCTGAGGTACACGTCTCATTTCATGGCATTTTGATATCTCTCTCACACTTACACACACACAAAACTTCCACACACAAACAAACAGACCTCCATGCCACTGCACCGCCCACACACACATCACACACACAAATCAGCGATGTGGGTGGCATCAGTGTTCTGTTAGTAGTCTACTCCAGCCAAGGCTGAGAGAGGATTGGACATGCACAGTGCCTGTCAGCAATGCTTGTACATGTTGTTTGTATCAGGTGAATCGGCCACATCACCCTCACATCGTTGCACTCTTCTGGCTCGAATGTATCTTAGATACACGAAGTACACTGCCTTTCAAGATGCTGTTCATCCTTTCACCACTAGATGGCTCCATGCCATCAGTGATGGTGGAATCATCAGCACTTTCATGTGTTGTCTCTGGCCACAAGGGGCCGCAATGGGTGGAGCGTGTGATGTAGGCGCCCCTTCAAGCACATAGGCATTTAACCACGTGTAGTGCTCTGCAGCAGCGGTGGCTGCAGGGTTGAAAGCCTACCTGGTGCATCTGCAATAGATTGGGGGTGACAGTTCAGGCCTGGTGTACGCCTTGTCAACTGGGTGACCCCTAAAATGGTGTTGGGTACATATTGTTCAATCAATCAATAATAGCTTTAATTCGGGCAGAGCACATAAACGCATAATGTAAAACACATCAAGCTTTTTAACATAATTTAAAAGTACAATATTCAGTTGTCAAAAGAGGAATATCACGAATTAGTCAGTCTAGAGTCTTGGCGCGGGTAGTATAGCTCAGTGGCGACGCGCTCATCTTGGAAGGAAAACGACGCAGAGCAACATGGGTTCGAATCTAATCCCGGGTCCGCCCCTGCTTAGAAACCGAAGCGCATTATAAATAACCAATGAATAATTAATACAAAATCAGTTCGACCCTTTAGCGTTAAATAACGAAAAACTGCAAATGTCACGTCTTTATAGTGAGTCATTTTGCATAAAACATGCACACACATCAACTGAGGAACTTGTATGATATTTAAAAAAGATTGGATAGATCCATCTCTTCCTCAGTTCACCGTATTTTGGGCAGATCAGTGATTAGGGCCTGATTCATGGACATTTTTTTGCACGGTTCAAAGTGACTTTGCACTGCTGAAAAATTACTTTGCACTGGCTTTGCATGGCAAAAATACACTTTGCACAGTTCCATGAATCAGGGAATTGATGCAAAGTCACTTTTCAGCAGTGCAAAGTCATGTTGAATCGTGCAAACAATTCCATGAATCGGGCCCTTAGTGTTCGTCGGATTCATCTTCTGTGGGGTAAAATCTACAGACATTTAAGGCACTTGGGGTCCATCTGCAGGTTAATTGAGCCACTGGTAAGATATTCAGCCTGAATGTATACAGAGAGCTCTCTTCTTGCTTGGGAACACTTCATTAAGATAGGGTTCAGGGGCCATATCAATCTTAAATGGTAACTAGCCTAGAAAAGTTGTAAGATTGGTGGAATCAAGGATCAGGGTCTCTAGGTATTAAATGTGGGGCTTAGATTTCATTGTCCTCACTGTCTGCACATTCACTACAGCACTATTAGTAAGTACATGCGGCATCCCTATTTTGTGTAAGAGGCTGCGTTGATG
Source organism: Ambystoma mexicanum (assembly GCF_040938575.1). Taxonomy (NCBI): domain Eukaryota; kingdom Metazoa; phylum Chordata; class Amphibia; order Caudata; family Ambystomatidae; genus Ambystoma; species Ambystoma mexicanum. Next base: position 427,471,019 of record NC_090936.1, on the reverse strand, counting down.
ACTATATCATCTCCACGACGTGCAATTAGCAGATTTGACAACTTCTTCAAACATTTCATTGTAGATCCTTCAATTATCTGATTTATTAAGACGCAACCGATTCTCTGTGCATAAGGTACTTATCTGATCTTAATACGTGTCGCACTGTGATTCTTGTTTCTCCATCTGCACACTACAATGCCCCCTTCTTGCTTCCTTCCACCCTTTCTTGCTATTCTCTACCACAATGCTATCCTGCACACTTGCCCACACCCACACTCATGATCTTGCAGATGCCTCCTCCATTCAATTCCCATTGCACCACACGCCGCACTGCGCAGTTCGCCTCAGGCAACCGCTCCCCCCTAGACGACCCAGTTCCACACCAACACATCTGCCCCAATTGATTTTCGAACAAAATCAGAACTGCTCCCATGCCTCCGGTGTCCAATGGATGCTTTGCACAAGCCGCACAAGCCTCTCCCACCCTGGCTCACCTCTGATGGCACCTGCCTATTGTGGGATGTTTTTACCCATGTATCCGAGCCCTCCCACACAAACTGTGCAGTACTGGCATGGAAAACACCATGATGGCCAGAACTTCCCAGAAAATGCACAGGGAAATGCATGAAGAATAGGCTGCCACCCATGTTTGCCTATGTTGTGAGCACAGAAGGGCACAGAACCTAAAACCATTGTAAAAGGGGCAATGGTGATTGCCAAAAGCAACCCATAACTGGTGGGAGTTCGTTTTCTTCAGGTCAAACATGGCTAATTTATGGGCACAAACATATTTTACTGCAGAACTACACCAATGCCATTTGTTGAACCTGGACAATATACTTCCATGTAATATCTCTTGTTTGAAATGCTTGAATTCAAGACTGATCCAAAAAAATTGCATGCAGTACCCGCTTTTGACTGAGGGCAGCGCTAGCGGTCTAAACTCTGACAGGGAAACTGCATGTCAGGAGTTGCAGGAGAGGCCTTTACATCAAAGGCTGGGAGTTAATTAAAATCTTAACCACATGCTGTTCCCAGAAGACAATCTGATTTAATTAACAGGCCAAAGGCTGGGAAACCTCTCACCTCCAGAGATTCATACCAGGAGTTAGAATCTCACTTGACCTCTTGATTGATAGAAGGCAGACTGGCTGGGAGCCTCCTGGAGACCACACAATAGGCTCTCGCACTTGAATAGAATATGTTGATTTTGACTGTTTCCTGTCAACAAAGGCCTGCCTGCCAGAAGACACATGTGATCACTAACCCACACAAGTCTTGGAGGCGGACTCCAACACTCTGAGAACTGAATTGAAAGCAAAATATATATTTGACAGAAACACTGATAACTCTTTGTAATCAAATGACAGGAATGTATAACTTTGAGAGCCTTCATTTAAAAAATGTACCTTCGATTCAAGCCCAAACTCCAATTTGTGTGATGTTCTGGGGCAAAACCCCACCATTTATTGATACTACCGACTCTGTGTTTAAGCTAGAGACATGGGAATTTACTGGAGCCTCTCCATACACTTTCAAAACACATAAAAAGAGACTGCTGGGACAGGTAGAGACATTCAATTCCATTTGCTGCGGAGCATGCTGACCGACGACTTCACATCCAGAGATCCAGACTTCAAATCCATCAATCTCCAGAACCTGTAGCAGTACCCAGAAAGCAGTGTTACATCCAGAATCCAGAGAGGCTAGACCAGCAGAGCAGAGCTGACCCAGATCACTGTGAAGTGCTGAGACCAGAACCGGAGTCCAGTCCAAAACCTGACCAGATCCGTGGGGAGGCCTATTTCAAAATATATTGTGAGTACCTAGCAGAACTGTGCAGAACCAATCTCTTAGTTAAAATAATATAATTCAATCTATTTTAATCTAACCAGAACTGCCTCCTAACTGTCACCTGTCATTTGCAAAGCTGTCACCTGTCATTTTCTAGCTGCAAGCTGTAACCTGTCGCTTTGAACTTTTAAAATTTCAAATCCGAAAAACTACCTTTATATAATCGTCCGTATCTCTAGAACCGTTTGTGCTAGGAACTTGGTTTAACTTTTCTCTGAAAGCTTAGAATCTCAGCTTTTCAACACGCTTAGAACCGACTTGCTATTCCTTATACTTTTGCCGTAATCACGATTCTCACACTTGCGAATTTTGCCGCGATTTTCGATTTGGCCCGATTTCTTTACTTGTAAAAAGATAGCTGCTTTTGCCTGAACTGCTAAATTTTGGTTGTCTCTTAAGAACCATCTCTGAATCATTGCTAGAGTGAGCCTGAACTCATTAATTAGATACCACTCACCCTGAACCTCCTGAAGGGAATTAAAAGCATTTTCAGCATATTTCTCACTGCATTGTCACCATATTCAAAGCATTTTGCCTGTGTTTCAAAACTCCTATCTGTTGTATAAGCTGCTGGGGGGGAATTGAACTGAATTCTATTTGATTGCATTCCTGAGAACTGTGTCATCTTCATACCTTGCATAAAACGGGGGGTGAATTGTCCAAGAAAGTGATTACATTGTCTTTTGCTGAAACCCTATCAAGTTATTTTCTGTACTGCAATTTCATTCCACCCTGCTTCCATTTGAAACCATAAAAGTATTGTTGCTATCTTATCCATCCTATAACCACTCATCATTGATTATAAAGAAGTGTGCTAGTGCCAGACTATCCATTATTGATTACTGCTCAGATTAAGTGTGATATTCAATTATTAATTTATTATAAAGTGTGATATATATATATATATATATATATATATATATATATATATATTGTTTAAATTCTCAAATAAACCTTTTAACTTGCAAAACAGAACTACTTCTTGGCTCAGTGGGGTCAGGGGGATTCCAAGAGAGGGGTGTTATATAGGGGTAGTCATCCAGAACTCATGAACTGGACATAAAGATATATCAATAAGGGTTTCCATTCAGTATCCCAGACTAGGCATTGACTTAGCTGTAGTGTTGAATTGAATCCTCTTACACTATCTCATGGTAGATCGCCCTGCAATGATGTCCAAAACGTGCCTTTGCCCCCTTCAAGACCTTGTACAGGTTTGCAGCGACTATCCCACCTGGCGCCCCGTACCTACCTCACTTATGCCATGCAACCCGCCCACCCCCAATACATACCACCTTGGTGCCTAGTGAGAGTGCGAGCTTTACCCCTCCTCAGAATTGCAGCCTCACCATGGGCAAACACACACTTAAGCCCTCAGACTTCAGCCAATCTATAACTGGCTACACACCCAACTACAAAGCCTCTGCTGTCTGAAAATGTCCCACCTGGCCTCCTCCCAGCTCCTTGCACCGCCATGATCCTGCTGCAAAATCTACCTTCTCCATTTAGTGTCCTCCTCGCCCCTAAGACTGCTAACCCATGATGCACCAGCACCAACATCCACGCTAAGCCTCAGAAACAGGAGGCTCATGGTGCCATGATATTTCCTTCCACCAACAGCGCTCCTTCTAGCCTCACTTCAGCAACCACTCAAACCACCAAAACTGCATCACCTTACAGGGTTTGACACCCCACAGGTAACAATACATAAAAGACTCTACTACCTTTGTGGAAAGCTCACACACTATCCACCACCCTCCTCATTCCAAGTCTAAAACTCTAAAGCCTGATACTAGAGCTACAAAACCTCCTCCAAAGGCCACCCTAGTGAACACCAGGTCTATGAGCTAAGGTAATGCCCCCGGGGCCCAAAGTTACAGGTGAGCATAGCGAGGGCATTAACGGGTGCCCCTGGGGCATTACCTTTAGGTGGTAATGGCCAGCCGGTGAGGCAGTTATTGCCATTAGGACTCTGGGTTTTGTAGCCCTGGCATATTAATGTCTTAGCTAAACCTTTTCAAGCAGCATTTCTTTTGCTGTTTGAAAAGGCTGTCGCAGCAGTACGCGTTAATTCTAGGAACACTAGAACGTGCATACTGCTTCCTTACTACGGAGCAACAGGGTGCCATTTTGGGCCAGGTTGCTCCGTAGTAATGAATGGGAGGAATGTTTTTAAATGTTCAATGTATTCTGCTCGTGTAAGGCAGTATGTGAAATGCAATAATGTGTATTTCACAAATTGGCTTACACTTGCAGAATGCATTGTACGTGTCGAAACTTACCTTTGCACGCCACCATTTCCGCAGTCGGGGAAATGGCAGCCTGCAATGGTAGGTTTTGAAACAGCACTGTACCCGGTGCGCGATGCACGCAAGTGCGTCCACGGGATTACACTGTGGTATGGCTCGGAAACGAGCCAATCCACATGAAGTGTATCCCGTGGATTTGCTGCGCCGGTTACTAATGATGAATCAAACACAAAGACCTTTTTGCTAGCTATCTCTCTTAGCACATTAGGCTTCGCCCAACGTATCCTTAGTGCAACCCACCCCAAAGCCCATATCTTAGACTGGCTAGCAGACTCTAATTGCAACATTGACATCACATCCAACTAGACATGCCCCTGGACTGACCACAATATCATCTTATTTTCCATATCAGTATCCAATCCTCACCTGCTGACAGTCCCACATCTACCCTTTATGCTACACGCAGCAATAGAAACATCACCAAAACTAACATTTGACCACAGCTGGACAAGCTGCGCTGCCCACAGACCCTAGCCAATGACACAGCCACCATGTTAGAGCTGTATTACTCAACACTTACACAGGCTATCAACACTGTGGCTCCCCTCACTCTGTGCATAGCCAAACCTGTTGCACACTGCAACTCTTGGTTTTCCCCGAGCTTAAAACCCGCCGCCTATGCAAATGCAAAGCAGAAACACAATGGAACAATAACCCCTCCAAGGCCAACAAAGCCTGTTATTTCTTGCTGCTAAAGAATATAAAAAGTCTATTGTCCTGGAAAAGAGCACCACATACATTACCCCTATTGCTAATTCAAACTCCAACACCAGAGAGCTCTTTGCTATTCTTCATGACCTTGAAACTCCAGTGCCCCATCCCCCAACATACTGCTCCCAGGACAACGCACAGTGCTCCAATATCCGGAACACCTTACTTCTCAAAAACACCTTGGCCAGTACTACACCTACCACTGTTATGCCCCAAGTGCCCTTAAATAAGCCACTGCTCTTTGACTTTAAACCAGTCACTGAATCTGAGGTCACTCAGATAATCAAAGGTATAAAGCCCTCCCAATGACAGGGGGATACTTGTCCAGCAGCTGCTATCAAAGACTGTGCCAAAGAACTTGCTCCCTTCATGGCCTCCCTCCTCAATTCCTCTTTCACCTCCTGCTCTGTACCTAATAGTCTCAAAGATGCTTTGGGTCCTCCCTTTTCTTAAAAAACCTACCCTTACCCAACCATCCCTACCAACTACCACCCTATAACCACTGTCCTCTTTCTACTAAAAATCCTGGATGGGTTGCCTACATTCAGATCCAGCACCCCTTGGAAACCAACAACCTCTTGGGCCTACGACAATCTGGATTCCGACCAGGCTCTGGCATGGAATTTGCACTGTTGGATCTCAATATCCAACTGGATGAGATTAAAGATACTTTACACCTGTTTCTAGATCTATCGTCTGCCTTTGATTTGGTGGACCACCATACCTTGTGCCGTCGGTCACCTAGCATCAGCAGCACATTTCTCTCCTGCAGCCATCTCCTGGATTGCCTCTTTCCTCTCTGATAGATCTATGAGAGTGTTCCCCATTAATGCAGCAGCCGCGCCAGCCCCTATTACTTGTGGGGCACCTCAAGGCTCTTGCATCGCTCTTACCCTTTATAACATTTTTACAAAACCTCTATTTATAAATACCCAATCAATCAATCAATCTATTTGACCTGCTTGACGACAAAGAAATCTCCTTCACCAATTACGCGGACGACACTCCGGTCCTACTCCACCTCACTGGCAACTAGTCCACTGACTCCATCAACCTGCACTCAGTCTACCACATCATCCAGGCATGGATGGTCTCCCACCATCTATGCCTCAATGATGATAAGACGGATCTGCTCCTGGTCTGCTCACAAACTTCTCTCAGCAGACTCAACCCCTCCTACAAATCATTCACCTTTGAGGGTAACATCATTCAGGTGTCCAGCAACGTCAAGACACATAGGTCTACCTTGACTCCACCCTGTCCTTAACTAAACAGGTCAATGTGATTGCCTCCTCCGCTGCATACATATCAAAGCTAATCAACACATGCAGACCCTTTCTATCTCCTAACCACTGTGTCACCATTGCCAGAGTGCTCATTGGGTCTAGGATGGATTATTGCAACGTCTTATTTGCAGGCACCTCATCACGCAAAATCCACAAACTCCAAACTATTCAAAACTGCCATTAGAGCACCACTCAACCGACCTAAAAGCAAACGCATATCAGCAGCAAGAAGAAAGGCACACTGGCTGCCGATATGTGACCGAATTGATTTCAAAACTCTATCAATCACCCACAAATGCCTTTCCAACGCAGCACCCAAATACCTGTCGCAGAATCTATCCAAAGCCCAATCCTCTCGACCCACACAATCCATCTACTCTGTAGGGTGTCCTGACCCACGTTTAAGCTACCCTGCTACAACATTTGGTGCTGTGGGCTTAGGAAATTCAAGATGGCGGAAAACCCACATGTGCGCCGAAATCCAGGAAAGCTGCGCAGTTGTGCGCACACCAAAATGGTTACCTAACTTGCCACCCACCAGGGTAAAGAAAGGTCTTTGTTAACAAAATCCACTTTTACTGATGTCAAAAAGTTGCTGAAATCGTGACTCATTGGACCACTTTAAAGATTCAACCCTTTTTGTGGGGTTCCACATAACCATCTTACTGTAAGGAGCCCCATCAAAACAATGTTAAGCAAGGATTTACTACCATGTAAGAACCATTCCTGTTTAGAATGCATTAATCCAAGAAAATCCCAAAAATGGGTGCAGTACCAGTACTCACCACTATCCAAAAGCCGGCGTTTTAAAACCCACTGTGTGTTTTTCTGAAGGCAAGCAAAATGCCTATTTCAAACCTTGCAACATGTGCAAAATATTCACTGAACACCAGCAGACATTTGGCAGAATGGAGTTTTGTGTGCCTACAAAATCTGGGAAATGAAGAGCCCAAAAACAATGCTGATAACAAAAATGCTATGGAGTCAGCAGCTTAAGCCTAACTGCAACTGGATTTAAAACCACCAAAATCGAAAATGTTAAATTAAATGAGTGACCTATGTTTGGTGTCACATGCCTTTGTAACTGTTGAAATGTCATAGTTTTGCACTTAGAATCAGCATTCTAGCTGCATGTGTAAAATTACAAGTTATTTTAAAAGCAACAAAAAGTTAGCTGAAGGTCTGGCTTAAGGAACTTGATTTTGCCTAGCAACGGATCCCATCAGGAGTGAAACTTGAGTCACAACTATGTTCCCAGGCCAATGTTCCTTTTGCTGCCCACACTAAGGATATGCCATCTATCTGATAATTGAATTTCCTGTGCTCTGCCAGAGAGTGAACAAAGCCCTCTCCACTCAGGCAAAGGTTTTTATTACAGACGTCGTAAAAAGTGGCTTCCTCCTGGAGAAGCTGGGAGGGGCACTGCCTGTGAGAAGCAAGCTGGCTTGGCAGAAACTGGAAAGACTGGTTTCTGTACCATGTGACCTGAAAAGACACACCCCTGCAGCAAGGATATGGTTTTATAAAAAGGGGGATAATTCATAGTGCGGACATGTGAACATTTTATAAATGATACCATAATTCTTGTGATTTTTCTGCCCACAGTTTAAGACGTGGTAGGAACCGGTGGTATGTTCAGGGGGGTTTTAGCGGAAAAGTGGATATTACTCTAAATGTGTGCATGTTAAAAATCTGAAACTTCATCAGTTAATGTCCCTACCCCCTGCACACATGTATGTAAAGTTGGGTCCATGTCGGAAATTGAAAAAGCAGTTAAAAAGTCAATTATGTACACTCTTTGAATGCAAGCTCCGAGAATGAGCAGATTTGGACATAGACATGGCTAAATTCAGCCACACCATGTATATGTAATTTCAAACAACTGTGTAACTCTGAAGTATGGATTTTGATCATATATATATTTGGGTGCACAGATGATAAGGGAGGTTGTTTCAAGAGATCATAAAATGACATCAATCTGACTCACAGTTCAGTTTGCCAATCAAGCGGAGGAGTGGAAGCCTGACCAATGACGAATGAGAGGGGCAAGTCTAGTGATGCAACACACACACCCATTCTCAAGAAACAGATAAAAGCAGAGAGTCAGGACACATAGAGACCTTCAAAATCCATCTGCAGCGGGACGCTCTGCCGGAAAAATCCATACTTACCTCCATACAACATCCAGAGATCCAGACTTCAAATTCATCAATCTATCCAGAACTAAGAGACCAGACCAGAGAGAAAGCAGTGCTGGGCCTAGCAGAGACCAGACCAGAGAGAAAGCAGTGCTGTGCCTAGCCGAGACCAGACCAGGCGCTGTGAGCAGAATCCGGAAAGACCTGACCAGACTGAAGATCGTGACCAAGTCGCTTTCCTGTTCAAAATCTCTTGTGAGTACTTAGCAAAACTCAGAACACATCTCTTAGTTTAAATTCATCTAATTCAATCTATTTAACCTAAGTAGAACTGCCTCCTATCTGTCACCTGTCATTTCTAGTAAAATTTGTCATTTTGAAAAAGTGTGCGTTTAAAATTTACAAAACCAAAAACGACCTTTACTAAATTACTCATATCTCCGCAACCGTTTGGGCTAGAGACTTGCAATAACTTTCATTTGGAAGCTGAGATCCCAGGCTTTCCTAGGACCCCAAAACGGTAGAGATAGTCCTTGCGGTTCCTTTGTAATAGCGCTCGGCGCATCCGCGAATTTTGCCGCGATTTGCAATTTCTTCACATGTAAAAAAACTGCTGCTGCCTGATTTCATTTGCCAGAAATTCGTTTAACCTGCTAACTATCCCTGCATCATTGCTAGTGTGAGCCTGGACTAATATTAACTAGATACCACTCATCCTGAACCTCTAAAAGGGAATTAAGAGCGTTTCCAGCATATTTCTCATTCATTGCTAGCACCTATCAAAGCATTTGCCTGTGTTTTCAAACTTCTGTTTAAGCTTGCTGGATTGAACTGAATTACAGTTGATTGCATTTCTGAGAACTGTGTGTTTTCCTTCCATTTCCTTGCCTTGCATCAAGGGGGGGAGGGGAGTAGCCAGAGAAAAGTGATTACATTGTTTGGTTGAAATCATATTGCGTATTTTCTGTACTGCATTCATTGAATATTGCATCCACCTGAGCCTACATAAAGCATCCTCTACCACATTATACTTTTGTTCCTATTTACCAGTGTGCTACCTTATCCATTTCATGTCAACTCATTAGTGATTAAAGAAGTGTGCTAGTGCCAGATTCTCCGTTGTTAATATTTACCATATCAGATTAAGTGTGATATTCAATTATTAATTTATTAAAAAGTGTGATATATATTTTAATTTATCAAATAAACCTTTTAAACTTGCAAAACAGAATTACTTCTTGGCTCAGTGGGGTCAGGGGGATTCCAAGAGAGGGGTGTTATACAAGGGTAGTCATCCAGAACGCATGAACTGGACCTAAAGATATATCAATAAGGGTTTTCATTCAGTATTCTAGACTAGGCGTTAACTTGGCTGTAGTGCTGAATTGAATCCTCTTACAAAGTGGGGGCTCGTCCGGGATGTTGGGTTAGATTTACCAGTTGTGCAGCTTAATACAGTGTGCTAACTGACGGGATACATACACCCGGTCGGATCACCACGCTGCATTACGCTGTGAAGCATTCCTCAAAAGGGACACTCCAAGAAAAGTTCTGTTCTGCAAAAATAAAATACTAACTTCTGTAAGTCAGGACAGAGACCAATCTCTAGAATGACGACCTTAGTAGACATGAAAATAGCCAGAGAGCACCTCTTGCATAAGCTATTTGTGAGAGGTGAATGGACCGAACAGGGCCAGGATGTGTGGTTGCAGGCCATCACACAACAGGTCACTGAAACAGGGTCAGATATATATAGAGATCAGGGTCCCTTACATGTGGCCCTGAGTGAACTATATATGGCTCCTAAAGCCAAAGAGGAACACAATAAGATCGCCAGGATAGCAGCATACCTGTACCTATATATGGGAGACATGCAGGATAGATGTGCTGAAAGCCAAAATCTGGCAAATAGGCAACAGATGGCATTACAGAAGGTCCAATCTGATCTGGACTCTTCTGAGCAGAGGCTGCAGAGGAGCCAGGAGTCAGAAAATGACGGCAGACTGTACATTACTAAAATAAAGGAGGATATGGATGTGCTGCAAAAGGAAAAGTCAGAACAGGATACTAGATTTCTGGCCCTGCAGAAGGAGCACCAAGACAGTTTGGACTCCTTACTGCAGAGCCAGAAAAAGCTGGAGCAACAGATCAATTTCAACAGGGCATGCACAGAGCAGGTAGCCACCCTGCAAATCCAACTAGACAGAGAGAAAGAGGAGAGCAATAAACTGATCCTGAAAGACCTGGATACCCAGGCAGAGTTTGATCAGGAGCGCCAGAAAGCTGGTGCCTTCCAAAGGCAAAGGGACGACCTGGCGGCACAAATGCAGGCTCTTAGTCAGGAAAGAGACGCCTTAGGCCAGGAAGTCTGCCATTTAAAAAGGAAAATGGAAGAAAATCACCTGGCCCACCAGGGACTGGGTGACCTCCAAAAAGAAAACCAGAACTTGCTAGAGCACACCAGGAGGGTGGAGGATGCTCTAGCAAGAAAGGAGCAGGCCAATAGGGACACAGCTCAGGAGGTAACCCTCCTGCAGCAAAGACTGGCCCAGTTCTCCAGGACCAACCAGGAAGCACAGAGGGAAAATGAGGCCCTCTGTCAACACAATGATAGGCTCCAACAGCAGGTCGCGATGCAGGAGAAACTGATAGAGTCGAGTAAGGCCTTAACTGAGGAACTGAAGGCACAAATGCAGGCTCTTGCATTGCAACAGGGAGCAGGGGCGGATAGAGATGAGGTTCGCTGGGAAATGGAAACTCCGGAGCATAACCTCAGGAGCCCTAGTACCAGAGGCCCTCATACCTCTCAGTCCCTGGACTCTGCCACCCCCATGTCCCCTGGCGCACATGAGCACAGGGCCACAGGGATGGCAGATTACTATCCAGCCAGAAGCATGGGGCTCATAGGCCAGTACCATCCAGGAATGGAGGGGTGGGCATCCGGGTATGGGCACCCAAGTACAATACAGTTCAGTGGGGAACCCCAGGAGAGTAGGCCCATTAAGGGCATCCTGAAAACCTCTGCCCAGTTAGGTCAGTGGAGGGGGTACCCATCAAATCCTGGCAGCAAGGAGGAATCTGAAGACTCCTCTGAACTGCGCAGGACACAGGAGACCAGGTCCCCACATTCTGCCAGCCATTCCCAGGCTCGCAGAATCCGGGAAAACCTGGAAGAACAGATGGGAACCTCGGGGAGCAGTGCCTCTGAGTCCGAGGAAGAATGGACAAGGGTTACCCGAACCAAAAAGGCCAATAAGGCAAAAAGGGCCTTGCTTAAGGACCCCTTAAAGCAGATTAAGGCGATCAGGAGCGTCATCACGCCTTACCATAAGAACGCTAAGTATTCTGTTTGGGAGCACTTAGAGTTGTTTGAACAAATGATGGAGACTTTCCATTTGAAGGACAGCCAAAGCTGTATTCAATATGTAAAGTGGACATTCTCCCCGGAATACTCCAGTTTCTTTGCGGGGCTGGAGGACCAAAATCATTTAAGATGGTCCACATATAAGGCGGCCATCCTGAAACATTTTTCTGTTCACAGAAATCCTCAAGAGGCTCGCAAGGCAGCCTACAATTTGCAATGTGGGGAGGATCAGGCCCCACAAGAATTTGTGCAGGAGTTAAAGCGGGCTTTTGCACAGACCACAAGAAGGGTGCGCACGGATAGCCGTGAATTTATAAACACGTTTTTCCATGCCTTGCCCAAATATATCATGACCCAGCTCGTGAGGGATTTTCACGAGAAAAGATCTTTAGACTGGGTCATTGAACAGGCTACCCGCATCTATGAGGTGCAGAAGCCCATAGAAAATAAAAGCAATGCCCAGAAAAACCCCAAAGCCAACAGCACCCCTGCTGCTGCCAAGGTGGCAGAGGTAAAGGTCACCCCCGTTTTGGATTTGGAGATGGGGGGGCCTAAAAACCTACCTGCACCTAATAATGCTAGGCCCAGAAGGTCCTCGGGCCAGTCGCAGACAGGGAGCCAGGGAGGCAGCCCCACAAATGGGGTCCCTCGCTCTCCTGACTATGTAAGTCCTCGCTACAAAGGTAACAGACCCATCCTGGGTTATGTGTGGACTCCTCCAGCCCAAGGGGGGGGATCCAGCCAAGCACCTAACCCAGGGAACTTCCCTCCAAACTTCCCACAGGAGGGCAGAAATTTACCAAACCCTGGGCAGAACTTTTTCCCCAGATATCCACCCGACTTCCAACCCCAAAATCATCCATCCTTCTTTCCTCAATTCCCTGAGCCCAGACCACTGAATCCGGGAGAGGGGAGGCCAAGGGTGGAGGGGTACCAAAATCTTCCCAACCAGGGGTACTACCAGAGGAGGGACAGCTACCCTTCCCGGGATCAGCCCAGGGGAGAAAACAGGGCCCCGTATCAGCCTGAGCGGGTTTCCCAGTTAGAGCGCCAGGTTCAAAACATGGCGCGGGATATGGGTCATATACTGAGGGCACAGCAGAACCCTCAGATCAGCATGCCGGCGCAGAACGCACCCAACTCTGGACCTGGTGCTCCAGAACAATGACGGGGGCAGCACCCCGATAAATCACCGGTTCCCAGGGAGGAGGCACAAAGGGAAGGGGGGTGTAAAGCCTTGGAGGAAGCTTCCTTCCTCACTTGTAAACAGCCCCTGGAAACCCAGGAACCGGAAACAAAATCTCTTGCCCCTGAAAGTCTGCCTCCTAAGGAGCAGAGGGGGGGTAGGAGAAACAAAAGACCCAAACAGACTCAGTTTGAGGAGGAGGTACAGATCTTCCAATTTGAGGGAGAGGGATCCTCAGAGGATCCTGGGAAAAGGATCTTCTCCTTCAGAGAGGGGGGAACTCCTCCCAAAGAAAAATGGGTCCCTAGGGATGCAAATCCAGACTGGGGAGATGTGGAGACTGAGCTACCGCCGCCCACCATCTCATCCCAGAACCAACAGCAAGAAAATCCCCTGGTTCAAACCCATCCTGGCGACTGCCTCCAAAAAGGGGGGGGCGGCCCAGAAACGGAGCCAGGGGAACCCACAATGGCTCTGATCTCCAGTTGCAAATTTTTTCTTTCAGATTCCCAAGACTCTCCACAGAATTCTGCCCAAATCTCCTCGCTAGCGATGTCCAAAACCAGAAAATTAGCCCACCAGTTGTCTAAAAATGTACATTATCTGTGCCCCCTTGAGGAGAAGGAGGGAAGATATTATGCCCCGGTACAAGTACAGGGGCAGGGTACAATCTCAGCACTGGTGGACACTGGATCTCAAGCTACCCTTCTGTCCAGAAGGGCCTTTGACGAACTGAATGCAGGAAGGGGAGAGAATTACCAAATTCCTCTCACCTCTCTTCCTGGACAACTGCAGAACTTTGACGGGAAGGAAATTCCCGTCGAGGGGACGGCAGACTTGGACATTAAGATCGGGCGACATAAGTTGAAACACCCGGTCATAGTTGTGACCCCAGAGGGCACCCCTTGTTTACTAGGGAATGACCTCCTGAGAAGGTTGTCACCCCTAATAGATTGCGTAAACAAGGTCCTCTGGACTCAGACTAGCCGACCCATAAAATTAAAACAGAGTGTCAACCATGTTAGTTTAAACGGCACATGCCACATGGTTGAACAAAAATCTGACCAAGTAGAATTTCACTTCCAGAACAACCAAATTCCAGACGTGACGGTAATAGCAGTAGGACAACAGACTGGTGATGGGGGGTCCTCTCTATTTCTGAAAATCAACCTTCCTTCCAGTCTAAAGTGGTATTCCACGCTGGAAGGAAACACTCTGAAATTCTATACTAATCCACAATCAGAAACCCCCACTCCTATAGTCCAGAAAGATGTGAAATCAGCTCAAAGCCTGGCTGATATTCAGCAAATTGGAGAGCAGTTGTTCATCCCTGTTCAGTTAAATGATGGGAAGGACTCTGTTCTCGCTCGAGTGTGTGTGAACAACGGTAAGAGCTTCATCAGCGAAGCCATGTTCCGCCAACTCCCAAAAGATCCAGCCATTCCCACCTTCAAACTGATAGACAAATGGGAAATGGACCTGGAAGCACCTGACTCCAAACATCTCCTGCCAAGCAGGTGTATGCTCAAAATCTCCATTGGCAACAAGAGCATAGTCCATAATTGTTGGGTCGTGCGAGACGTCACTGCCGCCTTTTACTTAGGCAGTGACATTCTCAATCGCTTTGCCATTAGTTTGGACCTAATAAACTTCAAAGCTTGGTCCCGATTAGCGGATAATCCCATAGGCTTTGATGATCCAGAAAAAGCATTTAGGTCAGCTCAATTGCTACCTTATGCAGTTGAAATTCAGGTTAAAGAGGAAGTCACCATCCCAGAAAGGACCCGACAATTCTCCCTGGAAGTGAAAGTTAAAAGGGGACAAGAGTTGAAAAACCCTGATGCTTACATACATCTAAATGCTTCTCTCCAACAGCAAGGGTTGGGGGTAAATCCGACTCCATTAGTCAACATAGAACATGACCCCATTCTAATAGAGGTGGATAACAGCGACTTAAAGAGTATTACTCTAGCCGCAGGCAACATTATTGGAATGGCGGTTGATGACCGACATTTCTCCATTGATCTTGTAAATGAACTGTTAGGACCCATCCCCAAGGACTGTTTTGACAGTGACAGTGATGACAACGCAACACCAGACAGGATTTTTACCCGGCATGGGGGGAACTTCCTGGTGTACACTTCCTGCCCCTATGGTAAGGAAGATGTGACCTGTGACTTCAGGAGGGATGAGGTGATTTTCCAGGTCCATGAGGGCTGCCTTTCCCACCTGAAGCCTCCGGTCCAAATCAGCACTCTGACCAGGGACTTCTCCACCCAGCTGGAGGAGGCCGCGGAGATAGCCAAACCAGAAGTCTTTCCAAGCTTCAGGCAGATGGTGGAAGAGAGAGTCAACCTAGCTGATGCCTGTGTGACTCTGGAACAAAAGCAAAAGTTGAAACAAGTTTTCTTGGATTTCCAAGATCTCTTTGCGGTAGACTCATATGACTGTGGTCGCACCGACATCCACACCACAACAATCCCCACGGACCCTGGCATGACTCCAGTGTTTGTGAAGCAATATCGCTTGCCTCTCGCATCAATGGAGTCCCTTACTGAAATAATTAAGAACCTTGAGTCCCGGGGAATAATCCGTCCAGTCCACAGCACCTTCAATAATCCGGTGCTGGGAATATTGAAGCCAAACGGCCAGTGGAGACTCTGCGCTGACCTCAGGGAGCTCAACAAACGGGTCCACACTTCCCGATGGCCTCTTCCCTACATTGACCAAGGGCTGGCCCAGATTCAGGGGTCACAGGTATTCACTGCAATAGACCTGACCAATGGATACTGGACCGTGCCTGTCAGTAGGGAGGACCAATACAAGCTGGCTTTTACCTTTGGGGGCCAGCAGTACACATGGACCCGGACTCCCTTCGGATACCTTAACTCCGGTAATGAGTTCAATATTTTCCTACATAAGGCCATGCCCGACCTGGGTACGAGGGGTAACCTGGCTTATGTAGATGATGTCCTCATCAAAAGTTCATCTGTGGAGGAACACATAGCAGAGATCCGTTATGTTCTGACACAGTTGAGGGCCGCCGGAGCAAAACTTTCCTTTCAGAAAGCACAGTGGTGTAGAACCCGTGTTAATTTCTTGGGGCATGAGATTACTCCTCAGGGTCTCTGTCCCCAGGAAAAGAAAGTGGAAGCACTTCAGAAACTGAAAGACCCCACAACTCTGCGGGAACTAAGGAGCCTCCTTGGACTGACTAATTACAGCAGAAAGTTCATTGAGGGCTACGCAGAGATCACCAGACCCCTGATTCATCTCCTGAAGGGGGGGGTCAAGTGGGAATGGGGTCCAGAACAAGCCGAGGCAGTAAAACAACTCAAAAGAAGCCTCTCACAAGCGCCTTGCCTAGCTTACCCTGTCAGAAACAAGGAGTTCTTCCTGGAGACGGGGTTCTCTAATACGTGCTTGACGGCAGTATTATATCAAAAGCATGACAAGGTCAATAAAGTAATCTCCTATGCGAGCAAAACTTTATCCTCTGTGGAGGAAAAATTCAACGATTGTGAGAAGGCACTCCTGGCAACGGTGTGGGCATTGAAGAATTACCGCCCGTTTATCCAGGGGGAACACATCATAGTGGAGACTCCACACCAGCCTCTGCAATATCTCCAAAGTGACAGAATCCGGGCCGGAAATGTGAGTAATTCCCGAATTATTTCCTGGATTCTGTCAATGCAAGGCTTTCCTGTGGAGGTCAGATATGGCCAAAACAAGAAGAGTCCCCTCGCGCAAGGTCTGGCAGACTTGCATGATTGTGCCAGAGAAAACTGTCTCGAGGACGAAAGTCTAAAAATAAAGGACAACATGGAGGCATACCTTAATTCCCCACACAAAGTCTTTGAAGAAGACAAGTGTGAGGGAATGCCCACTGTCTATGTGGATGGATGCTCTTACCATGTTGACAACGACGGGGAGAAAGAACTGGTGGCTGGCGTAGGGAATGCATGGGTGAATGAGTCCCCAGAACCCTCCGCTGGATACAAAATTGGTCCCCGAAGTAGTCAGGTGGCAGAATTGATGGCTGTGCATCAGGCCATCCACACTGCTGTCCAGCATCAACTCCACGAACTGGTCATAATCACAGATTCGGATTATGTACGGAACGGGTTCGTGGAGCACCTGGTTAATTGGAAGACCAGAGGCATGGTATGTGCTAACAACAAACCCTTGAAACATGGGAAGTTGATCCAAAACATTGATGATCTGGTCACCTCAAATGGGATGACCATCTATTGGAAGAAGATCAAGGGTCATTCCAAAGTAGAGGGACCAGACAAAACTGGAAATGACTTAGCTGATCAGCTGGCCAAAACCGGGGCCATCCAAGGGGATCTAATTGAGATTGAGTCCCTGTTGGGGGAAATCCAGGTCACTGCCATCACTAGGTCCCAGACAAATGCTCACAACGACCTCTCAATTGCACAATGGAGTAAGGAGACCCCTGATGCTGATTTGATTACTGCTCAGAAGGGGGATCCAATAATTGGTAAATTTTACCAGCACCTTGAGGACCCTGAGAACTTTCCCCTGACGGATACCGATTACATTGGGAAAGAGGACCTAAGAGTGTTGATGAAATGTCCCAAAATGTTCCGGATCCAAGACGGTTTGTTGGTAAGGAAATCCAAAGCTGGCCACGATCAGTGGGTGGTTCCTACCTCATTCCGAAGCCTGATGTTAAGTCACGCCCATGATGCGGCCACTGCCGGTCATAGGGGGTTTCACACAACATTGGAAATCTTAAGAGAGGTTGCATACTGGCCACACATGGGGCAGGACCTCGACCAGTACCTGAAGGGTTGCCTTGTGTGTGCACAATTTCAGCCATCATCCCTCACACACCGGGCGCCTTTACAAAAGAGGGGAATGACACTGCCATGGTCAGATTTACAAATCGACTTTGTAGGCCCTGTGATTCGCTCGGCTAGGGGGAATAAGTACATGTTGACCGTGACATGCTTGTTTACCAAGTGGGTGGAATGTCTCCCAGCCCCAAATTGCAAGGCAGAAACTGCAGCGGCCTTGATGATTAACCACATCTTTTCCCGTTTTGGTCTACCTCAAAGGATTGAGTCAGACAGAGGTAGCCACTTCACCAGTGAAGTAATGACAAAGATGTGGGAGATACTGGGGGTCAAGAGAAAGCTGCATATTGCTTATAGACCAGCTTCTTCTGGGGCAGTAGAGAGATATAACCGGACAATTGTGAGCATATTAAAGAAGTTTGTGGCAGATTCTGGGCCAAGTTGGGATATCCGATTACCTCTGGTCCTAATGGCCATCAGATCTACCCCTTCATCTGCAACCAAAATGTCACCATTTGAGTTGATGACTGGGCGCAAGATGGTGCTTCCGCAGCATTTGCTCTACAGGACCCAAGAGCAGACACTGATAAATGCCTCCACTACTCATGAGTATGTAGAGAATTTAAGGAAACACCTCCAACATGCTTTTGCTTATGCTCAGCGGAATCTAGAAAGATCGACTGATAGCATGAAGACCCATTATGACCTGAAAACTTCCAGGAAGGAATATCAGGTGGGAGACCGGGTCTATCTATACAACTTCCAAAGGAACCAGGCCAAGCAGCGCAAATTTTTGCCTACATGGAAGGGACCCTTTGAGATCGTCGATAAGATCTCCCCTGTGGCCTACAAGATCCGCATCCCCAAAGGTGGTTCGGCAGAGGGGGAAGACAAGTGGGTCCACATAAACCAGTTGAAATGTTGCCATCCCAGGCACACTCTGCAACAACTGGAGGAATCCTCTGGAATCCTAGCGGGTACTGTATCAGACTAATTCAGTTCCAATCATAAAACCTACCACATCTAGTCTCTAAAATATTGTGATTTACATGAAACTGTCTCTAGTGATGCTGTTTTTTTTTTCAAAATAAGAATGTAATATTTCGTTACGATGAAATGCATATGCTGCCCCACTATCTCAACAGTGGTGGAAAAAAAAATCGTCTATGAGTAGATATTGCCGCTCTTCCTTTATCATCCTAGGAGAGATGAAACCATGAAGGATGACCAAGAAGGACGATCCGGAGACCGGGAGCAAAGACACAACGGGCCCGGGGTACCGCCCAATCTTCCCATCAGGACCGGCGAGGAGAACTGATCGATCTGACCGGATGGAGAAGAAGATGCTGAACTGTGCCATCTACAGAAGAGGAAGAAGATTATGCGGACAGACCGGTGCGTGGGTCAAAACCCTTGGGCACGCGACTCCCCATCGACCCAAACTCAAAGTGCAGTCACGTGGGGGGGCTTGTAGGGTGTCCTGACCCACGTTTAAGCTACCCTGCTACAACATTTGGTGCTGTGGGCTTAGGAAATTCAAGATGGCGGAAAACCCACATGTGCGCCGAAATCCAGGAAAGCTGCGCAGTTGTGCGCACACCAAAATGGTTACCTAACTTGCCACCCACCAGGGTAAAGAAAGGTCTTTGTTAACAAAATCCACTTTTACTGATGTCAAAAAGTTGCTGAAATCGTGACTCATTGGACCACTTTAAAGATTCAACCCTTTTTGTGGGGTTCCACATAACCATCTTACTGTAAGGAGCCCCATCAAAACAATGTTAAGCAAGGATTTACTACCATGTAAGAACCATTCCTGTTTAGAATGCATTAATCCAAGAAAATCCCAAAAATGGGTGCAGTACCAGTACTCACCACTATCCAAAAGCCGGCGTTTTAAAACCCACTGTGTGTTTTTCTGAAGGCAAGCAAAATGCCTATTTCAAACCTTGCAACATGTGCAAAATATTCACTGAACACCAGCAGACATTTGGCAGAATGGAGTTTTGTGTGCCTACAAAATCTGGGAAATGAAGAGCCCAAAAACAATGCTGATAACAAAAATGCTATGGAGTCAGCAGCTTAAGCCTAACTGCAACTGGATTTAAAACCACCAAAATCGAAAATGTTAAATTAAATGAGTGACCTATGTTTGGTGTCACATGCCTTTGTAACTGTTGAAATGTCATAGTTTTGCACTTAGAATCAGCATTCTAGCTGCATGTGTAAAATTACAAGTTATTTTAAAAGCAACAAAAAGTTAGCTGAAGGTCTGGCTTAAGGAACTTGATTTTGCCTAGCAACGGATCCCATCAGGAGTGAAACTTGAGTCACAACTATGTTCCCAGGCCAATGTTCCTTTTGCTGCCCACACTAAGGATATGCCATCTATCTGATAATTGAATTTCCTGTGCTCTGCCAGAGAGTGAACAAAGCCCTCTCCACTCAGGCAAAGGTTTTTATTACAGACGTCGTAAAAAGTGGCTTCCTCCTGGAGAAGCTGGGAGGGGCACTGCCTGTGAGAAGCAAGCTGGCTTGGCAGAAACTGGAAAGACTGGTTTCTGTACCATGTGACCTGAAAAGACACACCCCTGCAGCAAGGATATGGTTTTATAAAAAGGGGGATAATTCATAGTGCGGACATGTGAACATTTTATAAATGATACCATAATTCTTGTGATTTTTCTGCCCACAGTTTAAGACGTGGTAGGAACCGGTGGTATGTTCAGGGGGGTTTTAGCGGAAAAGTGGATATTACTCTAAATGTGTGCATGTTAAAAATCTGAAACTTCATCAGTTAATGTCCCTACCCCCTGCACACATGTATGTAAAGTTGGGTCCATGTCGGAAATTGAAAAAGCAGTTAAAAAGTCAATTATGTACACTCTTTGAATGCAAGCTCCGAGAATGAGCAGATTTGGACATAGACATGGCTAAATTCAGCCACACCATGTATATGTAATTTCAAACAACTGTGTAACTCTGAAGTATGGATTTTGATCATATATATATTTGGGTGCACAGATGATAAGGGAGGTTGTTTCAAGAGATCATAAAATGACATCAATCTGACTCACAGTTCAGTTTGCCAATCAAGCGGAGGAGTGGAAGCCTGACCAATGACGAATGAGAGGGGCAAGTCTAGTGATGCAACACACACACCCATTCTCAAGAAACAGATAAAAGCAGAGAGTCAGGACACATAGAGACCTTCAAAATCCATCTGCAGCGGGACGCTCTGCCGGAAAAATCCATACTTACCTCCATACAACATCCAGAGATCCAGACTTCAAATTCATCAATCTATCCAGAACTAAGAGACCAGACCAGAGAGAAAGCAGTGCTGGGCCTAGCAGAGACCAGACCAGAGAGAAAGCAGTGCTGTGCCTAGCCGAGACCAGACCAGGCGCTGTGAGCAGAATCCGGAAAGACCTGACCAGACTGAAGATCGTGACCAAGTCGCTTTCCTGTTCAAAATCTCTTGTGAGTACTTAGCAAAACTCAGAACACATCTCTTAGTTTAAATTCATCTAATTCAATCTATTTAACCTAAGTAGAACTGCCTCCTATCTGTCACCTGTCATTTCTAGTAAAATTTGTCATTTTGAAAAAGTGTGCGTTTAAAATTTACAAAACCAAAAACGACCTTTACTAAATTACTCATATCTCCGCAACCGTTTGGGCTAGAGACTTGCAATAACTTTCATTTGGAAGCTGAGATCCCAGGCTTTCCTAGGACCCCAAAACGGTAGAGATAGTCCTTGCGGTTCCTTTGTAATAGCGCTCGGCGCATCCGCGAATTTTGCCGCGATTTGCAATTTCTTCACATGTAAAAAAACTGCTGCTGCCTGATTTCATTTGCCAGAAATTCGTTTAACCTGCTAACTATCCCTGCATCATTGCTAGTGTGAGCCTGGACTAATATTAACTAGATACCACTCATCCTGAACCTCTAAAAGGGAATTAAGAGCGTTTCCAGCATATTTCTCATTCATTGCTAGCACCTATCAAAGCATTTGCCTGTGTTTTCAAACTTCTGTTTAAGCTTGCTGGATTGAACTGAATTACAGTTGATTGCATTTCTGAGAACTGTGTGTTTTCCTTCCATTTCCTTGCCTTGCATCAAGGGGGGGAGGGGAGTAGCCAGAGAAAAGTGATTACATTGTTTGGTTGAAATCATATTGCGTATTTTCTGTACTGCATTCATTGAATATTGCATCCACCTGAGCCTACATAAAGCATCCTCTACCACATTATACTTTTGTTCCTATTTACCAGTGTGCTACCTTATCCATTTCATGTCAACTCATTAGTGATTAAAGAAGTGTGCTAGTGCCAGATTCTCCGTTGTTAATATTTACCATATCAGATTAAGTGTGATATTCAATTATTAATTTATTAAAAAGTGTGATATATATTTTAATTTATCAAATAAACCTTTTAAACTTGCAAAACAGAATTACTTCTTGGCTCAGTGGGGTCAGGGGGATTCCAAGAGAGGGGTGTTATACAAGGGTAGTCATCCAGAACGCATGAACTGGACCTAAAGATATATCAATAAGGGTTTTCATTCAGTATTCTAGACTAGGCGTTAACTTGGCTGTAGTGCTGAATTGAATCCTCTTACAACTCGCAACAACTGACCATCCCCCGATACAAGCGCCAGAGAGCTGGAGGGTCCAGCTTCCGGTCATTGCCACCAAGACCTGGAATTCCTTACCCCTGACACTGAGAGCCGAACAATCCTCCTGGGTGTTCCGAAAACAACTAAAAACATTACTTTTATCTTCAAGCCTATCACTTGCCTGACTGCAACCCCACCTGCAACAATTATAAGCTGCCTTTCTCAATTGCTGACAACCAGCACCGTATGCTTCACCTTGCCTCATCACGAGTTTGGCGGTAACCCTTAAATGCGGTGGTGACGCTACTACTGCTGCATTTAAGGGTCTGCCAAATCACGGGTTTGGCTGCATTTACCCCCATCTCTAGCTGGGGCTAAAGGCACCGGGAATTTGCCAATTTTCATCAGAATTAGCGTGCGGTAATATCACTGACAGTAGTTGCACTGAAAATTCCCCAATGGGCCCAATGGGGAATGTGGAATTCCTGAATGGGCCCAATGGGGAATTACCATTCCGCCAAACCCGTGATCCGGCACTATCTGATAGTGCCGGGGGGTTTTGCGGTAATGCTATTCGCCCCAGCAGTGTCCCGGCAGTAATTCCGCCGGGATACCGCCCAACTCATGATGCGGCTCTTTGTCTTTGTTTTCTCTACTGTATGTAACTAGCGCCTTGATGCCTACGGGCTTAGTGTGTTTTATAAATACAATAAATAAATAAAATACTATAAACACTGTATTCTTACTGAGGAGGAGGCGCAGGATTTGACGTTGTACCAGTGCCTGCTCACGTTGAGGTGATTTGAACTTTAATTTCCATCAGCCATTCTCAATCAATTTCCTGTGTAGAGCTGATAGAAATAATCCAAAATATTTGCCAATTGCGTAGAAATACGTGACATTTGGGGGAAATGCTTTTTGGGAGTTGTGGTTTCTTCGCAGTACCTTCGGGCATACAGTACATTGTTGAGCAGATCTGTCTCACACCCCTTGGCTATTGGCCCAGGGTGCCATGTTTTTGCACCTCCCCAGTCCCCCATCAGCACCCACCTTTTGCCACCTTCTTCAGTATCATTACCTAATTACAGTGCGGCTGAGGAGCTGACACACACTTTTTCCCCAGCACCCCTGCTCTTGCGGCAAAACATTGCATGCACCCCTGCTCTTTCAGCAAAGCATTGCATGCACCCCTGCTCTTGTGGCAAAGCATTGCATGCACCCCTGCTCTTACGGCAAAGCATTGCATGCACCCCTGCTCTTACGGCAAAGCATTGCATGCACCCCTGCTCTTGCGGCAAAACATTGCATGCACCCCTGCTCTTTCAGCAAAGCATTGCATGCACCCCTGCTCTTGCGGCAAAGCATTGCATGCACCCCTGCTCTTGCAGCAAAGCATTGCATGCACCCCTGCTCTTGCAGCAAAGCATTGCATGCACCCCTGCTCTTGCGGCAAAGCATTGCATGCCCCCCTGCTCTTGCGGCAAAGCATTGCATGCACCCTGCTGTACACTTTAGTTCTGTCCCTTTATTGGGCTCTTACTGTAGTTCAAGGATGATTGCGTTGTCGCTCCCCTATAGCACTGGCTCCTTTTAAGTACACCTGAGAACTGCCTTCACTTTGTTACTATTGCCCAACCCCTGAAATTGCAGTGCCCGTAGTTGCCAACCACCGCCACAATGGAAGTCTCAGTCTGCACATGTGGTGCTGGATGTTGGGAGGTTAGAGTTGGCGGCATGTGGGCATCCGAAGCAATGGGCAGTTTCTGTCGAATAGCAACAGGCGCCCCTCCTATATTCCATGTTCAATACAACATTACACATTGATAATAACAGAGTTGATTATAATGGCCAGCATGGCTCTGAAGTCCACGAAGGAAGGTGCTCTGGTAGATGAGATGACCACAGTTGTACTGATTGGCGGATCTATGGCCACTGCATAGCAACACATGTCATCTTTCTGGGTTATCAAGCCACAGCACCCACAGAATGGCAGGGCATCCCCGAAACCATGAAAACTTCAGGGGCTTGATTGTCACCTTTTGTGTGATGCAGCCTTAGACACACACTGTCACACATTGTTGCACTAGCTCTTAAGCCTATGGTGCAGCCTTCCTGTACATACACAAGGTACTGTGCTTGCATTCCTGGCTTTTATTTTGGGACTCCTGAGCTGTGCACTGAAAAGCATTTGAAAATACAAAGTTATATGTACAGCATTTTCCAAACTGATCATGGGAATGGGTCATAACAAGACACCCTGTCTCATGAATGTGTACAAGATAACATGGCAAGTGCCTTGTGACCTACCTGTGTGTGAGAGCAAATAAGGACACCACACCATGCCCTTTCTCTGCATCAAGTGTAGAATGTTAAAAAAACACATACTTGTGTCTCTGAACAAATAGGTGCGGAAGTGTGATTTGATTGGCCGGGCCAGCACGCATACTGGATGGCATGCCTGCCCTTCATTGGATGATGAGGGCACAGTATGCAGGCTCCACTTCCCTGCAACAGACCAGAAAAGACAGCCACAACAAAAGGCAGGCTTTCTGATCGGTGACATTTACAAGGTTTTTGGATCCCAGGCACAGACAAATTTGCCCCCAAAGAAAACGAAGGGAGTCCAAGAATCTGTTCCTCCCCCTTTCGTTTGTCCCTGACTCAACCCACAATTTGTTTAATAATATAGGCAGCAATCAAAATACTGTAAGCACGGGCACTTACTTAATCCCCTCCATTTGTGCTGGGATAAAAATAAAAGAAATACTGTATAGATGCAGGACACAGGTCCTAGATCACAAGGAGAGAGAGTGAGAGAGAGAGTGAGAGAGAGAGAGAGAGAAAGAGAGAGAGAGAGAGAGAGAGAGAGAGAGATGAATACATTATATATTTTATGTATATGTCTGTCTATTTGTCTACAGTATCTCTCTGTCTTATTATCTCTTCCTCTATCCCTCCCCCTCTGTCTCTCTCTTTCACTCTGCCTCTCTCTCTCCATGTCTCCCTCTCTCTTTCTCTGTCTCCCTCTTACTCCCTCTATGAGTCTCTTTCACTATCTTTTTATGCATGTCTCTCTCAGTTGCTTTCCCTTTGCCCTACCTCCGGCGTTTTCTACTCTCTCTATACATGACACACCTTTCCCCTAATCATCTTTCTATGGCTTATATCTGTTTAGAATAACACGCTTTGCATAGGGCACCGACTAATGTTTGGCTTGTAGTATTCTTGTTTTTCAATTTTGAAAAGGGGCGTCGACAGCTATTCCTGTCCCACTAACCCTAACTTAAGTCTACAGAACATGTGGGCATCCTCAGATTATTGTTTCTCTACATGGTGCATGTGTGTACTGCATGTGTGAGGCTGTATTTGTACTGAGCCTCAGCTTCCATGTGGGCGGCTGAGTGGATACCTGCGATTCTACGCAGATACTAGCCACAGAAAGACAACTACTGTCTAAGTAATCTTTGTCTTCAGAGGCTTGTGAATCTGCATGGATTCCCATGCTTTGCATAAACTAGCAAGCAGTACCCGAAGAAGGTGGTGGATGAGTTTAAGGGAAAGTTCAAAACAAATGCATTAAAAACGCCTGCCACATTTGGGGGTCTGCTCTTGCCTGTGTATCATCACAATTGTGCTGTGCGACTGTCTGCCCTGAACACTATGTTGCTGTTTCACAAATTGTATAAAAGAGAATTTTTGCAATGGAAAATAAAGTCACCCCAGTACTATGAATGGAGCGTGCCTTAGGGGTGAATTGAAGAGGTCTGTGTATTAATGTGTAGCAGATTTGAATACATTTCAAAATTCACTTTACGATGGAGCATTTACTTACTGGGTCACTTCAACTTCCTGCTGCAAAGGAAACAAAAAGTTGGCTTGTTTTCTGCTGTACTTTTGTTCTACTATGGTAGAACATTGTTGCTCTTCACACATCCAGTGCGTGGAGTGCTCTCTCCTTCCTACTCTGAGGCTCGGGGAACATGGCAGGTAATCCTGAAGATTTATTGGCAAGAAATAGAAAATGTACTTTGGTGAAAAATGTGGATGTGTTCTTCAAACCACTTTACCCTTAAGCGTCCAAATAAAGTGTTCAGTGACTGAGAGAGCATGAAGCTTACTTATGGTTCGGATGGAGGTGAGTGCCACAAGGAGTGCTAATTTGTAATTGAGTATCTTTAAAAGAACTTCAAGCTTTCACTCAAAAGGAAGTCCCATTAGTCTTTGCAGGACCGTATTTAGATAGCAGCCAGGCGGGGTTGGAGGGGCGCGGTGAGCAGCTGGTGGCTAAATGTGTTTCACACTCTCCACAAACGCCCTGACTACAGACATTTTCCACCATGACACTTTGTGCCCCACTCCTGAAAGTGCTCCTAAGTATAGTTTGGAATCATCCAAAAACGGCGACTAAAAAATGTTGCTTATACCGAGTACGGCGCCTTTGCGCCGTACTGATATACCGACCCCCATTACTCTGACTAATGGAAGCAGGGGTTGCGGGGGTGTCCCCTGCTCCTGTTAGTTGGCGTAATGGGGGCCAGGTCTTGCATGGCTGTCCCCTGCATCCATTACATGGTAGGGGGACACACAAAAGAACAAAGGAAAAAAAGGGAAAGAAAAGGACCCTGCAGTGCTAGCGCCGACCCACGTAAGTGGTTGGGAAGTGATGCTGCAGGGATTGAGGGAAGTCAGCGGCATAAGGTAAGTGGGCACGGGGGAGTTTGTTCAGGGTATGTGGGCCACAGTGGTCTATCTGATCACTGTGCCGCTCTGTAATGGTCATTGACATTTTCGTTGGCGGAATTATGGGCGGCGCAGTGATCACATAGATTCTATAGTTTGAGTGAGTTGTAAACTTACTCTGAGTCAAGGTGAAAAAAGTAGGTAAGTACCAAGATCTGCAGCTGATTAGTCTATTGGATTGATGTGCTTCTTCATGTACCAAACGACAAAATGCTTCCACTTGTTAAAGTAGTTCTCTGGTTTTAGGTTTTCTTGCCTCACGCGAAATGTCCATGCATTGTGGAGGCAAGTGTAAATGTCCAAACTCTATGACTTTAAGAGCCAGGCTGCCAAGTTGCTTGTGTGAGAACCTGGGTGAGTTATCTGCTGTTTGCATTGAATAAGCAGGTTGTGAACTAGGCAGAGCTTGATTGGTGATACACTGACATGTTTAGGGGGTGGGGTACCACTGCTGTCTCGCCAATATTGGTAGAATGAGAATCAGGGGCAGATGTTGCCCAAGTGTTTGTGAACCATCCTGTGAAGTAATGGAGTCGGGGGGCGGGGGCAGGGGGAGTGCATGCACATATCTCTGAGGAATTCATTCACAGTGTATTAGTGCCCCATGCTGTGGGTACCTGTTTGCAAAGGCATTTTGAGCTTTCTGCTGTTGCAAAAAGGTGTACTGAAGCAAGCATCCATATTGTGAAAATCTGTTTGAATATGTATGCTTGTACTGAGTTCCCCCTGTGTGTTCTTGCACCAGAACTCTGCTTAAGTTGACTGCAAGACAATTGTGCTCCCCTGCTACATATACAGTTCTGTATGCGCAGTGCGACAGAAGACAGTGGTTTTCAACATGTGCCACCTTGTTTGTTGTTCTAGAACACCTAGTCTGTTGATTTGGAACATGACTGTGTTACTGTTCTGTGGTGATGAGCAAGCTCCTGTTTAGAAGAACCTAGTGGAAAGGGTCTGTATTTTAACATATTTGCCTCTGTCTACCACTACAGCACACTGGACACCTATTGCGACTCCACCCTTAGATGGCCCCATTGGCCAGAAACCTGTGAAGACCGGCTCGTGAGCCATTGTTATAACGCGTGCATGTTCAGGCCGCATGAGGGATGATGAAAATCCATCAAGCCATCCCCCATAGCTGTCTGACTGTTGCTGAGTGATGGACCTTGTAAGGGGGGGAGGGGCTAATAATTCGTGTACTCGTTCTTGAAAGGAATAAGCCTTCACCTTGCTTGCGTCCAAACTTGCTCGTAGGCATTGTTTGGGCTGGCTTGGAAAAAAGCTTGATTTTTGTTAATTGAATGGAAATATGAGTTGGTGGAGAAAATGTATGCTCTTCTGGGTGTTTTCATAACACGTTGTTGCACTCTCCCCCGTTATTAGCCAGTCCTCCAGATACGGGTACATTGGAAGGTTAATGTGCCACCATCACAACTACAGCACTTTGGTGAATACACAAGGTGCTGATGCAAACCCAAAAGGAAGTACTTTCAACTGGAAATGTCAGTTGTTCACCATGACGACAAATACTTGCATTGGCTGGGGAACATTTAAATATGATAGTACGCATCTTTCATATCTAGTGTTGTCACATAATTCCCCCTCCCCCCTTTTTGGGACTGGAATTACCTCCTGGATGGTTGGGATTCAGAACTTCTGCATCTTTAAATATTTGTTTGCTGGATGAAGGACTAATAATGGTCATTTTGTTTTGTCTTTTTTTGGGCACCAGGAAATACGGAGCATAAATACGTAGTTTACCTGGTTGTTTGGTACAGGCACAAACAATCCCTTTTGAAGCAGTGTCTCAACTTCTTTTTATAAAAGGAGCAGACGCAGGAACATCATTTCTCCAAAATGCTAGGGGTAGCGGAAGTGACATCACATGACCCTTGACCTCTGATGACATCATGAGAAGTGATGTCATTTGACCCCAACCCAAAGTGACATCATGGGAAGCGATGAAACATGACCCTCACCCATTGACAAAATATAAAGTGGCATCACATAGCATTGTTCCTAAGTACAGTATGAAAAATATGGTTACGATATCACTATAATGTGACACACATTTCATACAAGAATGGATCACCATATGTATCGTTAATATCAGTGTGTATAGACCCATATTACGAAATTACTGTGTATGCAAGCTGATGTCCAAGGCCAAATAATAATGATGTGTTATTATATAGCACTTACGCGTAAGCACTGCATATAGAAGAAATATACATACAATATCACCCAACCTGTGTTGGTACTCATTTATCGACCTCAGAAGGATGAAAGTCTGAGTTGAGGTGTTTAAGAACAGACACAATCAGTGACACACCCCCTGAAGTCTGCCTGAAATAAATCTTTAACGAGTCTAGCAATTATCGTATAGAATTCCAAAAAGACAAATAATTTGTTATTCCTAGTCTTTCTTATTCAGGGTCATTGCTTTAGTGTTACACATGTGAAACCCCCTCAGACTGAGGTTTTAACAAGAAAGCCAACCACTCTAGAAACACATAGCCAAATGGTACTGGCCACAGTCCAGGAGCTTACACCTAAAAAAAAATAAAGAAAAAGAAAATAAACCGTTTTCACCATTTATTTTTTAGTGTAGCAAGGGAGACCACAGGGGTAGCAATGGCGAACTCAGGGATAGTAGATGCGACTCCTGGCGTCCCCCAAATGACGTCCCTGAGCAGATGATCCCACAGCCTTTTCCTGGATCATGGTGGGAAGTCACGAGGTTCCGTGAAATGTCCTTCCGTTATTGTGGTCGTTATTGTGGTCAATACCCACTTGTTGGATTAAATCTCCTTCTATGTGTGGGGAAGAAATGTTAATCTTTCCCCACTGGGGAAACATGGGGGTGTCTGCTTAGAGGCAGTGGACACGCATCTTGAGGTTTGACATCTGCCTCATGCATGGTCATGGCACTGCAGACGCTGTGCTGTGGTGTAGGTATAGAGAGGTGTTCCTGTGGTGGAGAACCATCCGCTGCTTACAGGCTGGCAAAAATGTCCCTAAAGCTTGCCCAACGGATTGGGCATTGTGAGACAGGCATGGTATCAAGATAGACACAGATCAAAATATGTTACTTTCAAAACCTTTATTTACTAAGGTTCCTGGGTTGGTGTAATGCCTAATTGGCCCTAGCTCTAAAGGGATGGTTCACTTAACAGATGTTTCTAAGAGCCGCCGATGTCTGGAAGTCTAAAACAATAAGATGTCTATGTTTAAACCTATGCTTCCCTCACTCTTAACAAAAATATGTTAGGAAGTCTTTAAAAATGGAAATAGTGGTTCAAAGAAAAGGGAGATGTAAACCACAGCTGCTTTCATATAGTCTTAACAATGGGCGAACTTCTGCCAGTGCAAGATAGTTCAATGCAAAAGGGGAGCCCTTGGAACCTTCAACGCATGGCTTGCAGCAAATCAACAAAGTTCACAATATCATTGGGTCTCTTGGGGTTCCCTTCCCTAAACCCGGACTCTTCTAGTTCCAAACAAAAAAAGAATACAAAATTCTGGTCAGGGGTCCCTTCCCGAAGTGTAGGCCTCTATTTACACAGTTCAACAATGTCTCTTGCACAACTCTTGTTAGGCCTCTCAGGGTTCCCTTCCCAAAGCTTAGACCTCTTCTGTCTTTTAAAAGGCAAACAAAGTTCCTCTGGTTAGAATGTAGCTTTTGTTTTTTTACACAATTCTTCTTAGGCCTCTCAGGGTCCCCTTCCCTGAAGCTTACGGCCCTTTTATCTTTAAACAAACAAAGTTCTCCTAGTCAGGATGTACCTTTCACTATACAGTTCTTACATGGGGTAGTGTCTGAGACTTTCAAGAACGCTGGGCTCTTTGCTCCTTCTAAGCGCCATCACTCTGACCTGCAACCCCTCTCCTTGCTTGCTGATTCTTTCTTCTGGCACCTTTTCTCTTCTATGCCTCTTTTACTCTGTTCTTTTGGTTCCATGTCCTTTCATTGCCAGGCATTTCACAGCCTGCATTTCAAACGTGCATAAAATAACAAAAGAGTTCATCAACATTTGTTTTGGGGGTCCCCCACCCAATACCTCCACCCCGCCTATTTGTAACTATACCCAACCCCACAACTCCTTATCTGCCCCTTCCCACAAAAATATTTGATGATTTTTTTTGTTATTCTTTACATATTTAAAATGCAGGCTTTGAAATGCCTGGTGATGAAAGGACGTTGTACTGTTCTTTTCCACTTCATTGTGCCTACTGCATGCCTTCTTTTCTATTGTGCACGCTTGCACCCTCTTTTTATCTTGTTGTGCTTCTTGCACCCTTCTCTTGCCCTAATTAAGCCACTAGCACTCTCTGTTACTTTGGTTGTGCACTCTTGAACCTTCTTGGCACTTTCCTGTGTTGCTTGCACTTTCTTGTTTTCATATTTGGGTCGCTCTTACCCTTTTTTCACTTCCTCTCGCTTTTACTTTAACTTTTCAAATCTGTCTGGTCACCCGCTCCCTCTTTCCTGCTTCGGGTCACTCACACCCTTTTTTCTTGCTTTGGGTCACTCGCACCCTTCTTTCCTGCTTCGGGTCACTCACACCCTTCTTTCTTGCTTTGGGTCACTCGCACCCTTCTTTCTCTTGTATTTCTTAGATTTCACTTTCCCCCTTTTTCGGCACCCCTTGCACATTTTCCTTCAAGCTTTCTTTCTGACCTTCTACTTGTTTTCTCTCTCTCTCTTGCTTTCGGCTTTCTTTCTTTTGCGCTGCTTTACACTCTTTCCGATTGCTTTCTTGCTTCATGCATTTTCCCAATCTGTCACTTGTATTTCACTCCATGCCGCTTTACTTCGGTGCCTTCCTCCCGCTCCGCCGCAGTCAAACGCAAGCTCCCAAATTTCTCTCTCATTACCTTTCACAAAACTCACCAGGCAGCGTCGCATTGACAGGCGGTCCTTCCAGGATATGTGGGGTTGAGGTCAGGGTCTCACCACCTGCCCCTCACACACTCTTGGGGCTGGCACAGGTCCCAAGGGAAGAGCACTCCACTGAACGTCCCCAGCAGGACGCAGGCAGCCTCACTCTGGCTCCTTGGAGACACAGCTCCCTCGCCATGCTGCAGCCCTGCACAGACACCGGGCCAGCATATCCGCATGCCGTTCCCCTCCAGGCTTCAGCTACGGCCCCTCTCTGCTCCTTGGCTTCTCTGGTTCAGACGGCATCCCCAGCTTACTCACTGCTTCTGGTAAAACTCCACCTTCTATAGTTGTGAACATAGTCAAGTGGAGTCAGGTGTGAGTGATAATTAGTAAATGCCTGGCTCTATCATTGGGACAGTTTGAGTTCTTTCTATAGCTGGTTTACGTTACTTTCCCCATGTTGTTCCTATGGGAAAACTTCACTACTCCCGGTTGCGTCTTCCTTGTCCCAGTATTAGTTGGAAAAAGGGAGGGGGAGATGGAATGGGTTTGGAAATACCCTATGAAAGCTGAGGGAGAGGGTTTTGAGGAGAAATGGGAAAAGGGGAATTAGTGTTTTACTGCCAATCCCCTGTGACCCTCCACTCAGGTGATTCTCCCTCACTTGTCCCCCTTCTTCCCCCCAGGGTTGGGATACAAAAGCGATGGCCCTTCCCTGGCCACCTGAATAGAGGATTCCCAAGGAATAGGTGGGAGAACACGGTCAGGTTTCTCACAACATGAAAGGTGCGATGGTTGGAGGCAACTCCACATAGCTGGTATATATCCTCTATATTTGAGCCTAAAGTCTTTAGCCTGTCATGCACTTTCTTGACATTCACTTAGACTTGGCCCACTGTCTTGCTGCACAGTAGTTTTCTACTGGTTCAATTCAGGAAGTGTTTCTGTGTCTCATGTTTAAATCATATGCCAGGCAGGCATTGATAGCAATGGCCCCTGTTGCCTTATGTATTTGTATTTGTATTTATATGTATTTATTTGTAAAGTGTGGCCAAGCCCTGAGGCATCTGGGCACGCATCCTACAGGTTACTCAAGCAAGCATATACATAACATCAGAACATAGTCATAATACAAAATTACGCAGTAATAGAATAACGTAATATCACTTAAATTACAAGTATTTGCAGAATAATGCAAATCAGCGGAAGATACAATGCACGTGTGATAAATATAAAGCAGGAGATAATACTAATGTGTAGGTGAATCTAGTGAGTGTCAGTGTGACTAATGTAATAAAGTAGGTGGGCTGGGGTCTTGTTTGATGAGCCAGACTTTAGTCTTCGTGCGAAATCTAGAGAAGGATTGTTCCTCTCTTATCGAAACAGGGAGTGCGTTCCATTTCTTGACAGCAAGGACTGGGAAATGACCCCAAGGACTGGGAAATGACCCCACCGGCACGTAGTTGGTTGAAGCGAGGTACAGAAACGCAGTGCAATTGAGTAGATCTAGTCGGTCGTGCCGATATGTGACGTGAAAGGTGCCAGCCAGGTAGATGGGCGCTAGGTTATGGAGGCAATTGTGGGTGAGTGAGAGTGATTTTAGCTCTATTCTTTGCTTGATATTGAGCCATTTTATTGATTGTCAAATTGCAGTGATATGCTCTTTTCTTGGGATGTTACATGCAGCTCTAATAGCGTTATTTTGCATTACTTGCATTTTGTTAAGATTTTGTTGCGAGGTGCCCAGGTAGAGCGCATTGCAATAATCGAGCTTTGATAAGACTAAGGCTCTCGCTACTGAGATGCCGTTAGTTGTCGTTAAATAAGGGCAGCAGGCCGTAATAAGCTTACAGGTGTTTGCGTGGATGATGCTAGTGCATTGGTTTGTCTAGTTAGAGTGGGGGCAGAGTCAATATGGATACCCAAGGTTTTCACATCATTGGCTACTCTAATAATATTACCGTCAATGTTCAATGAGGTGAATAAGGTATTTAGTTTATTCAATCTGGCTGTTGACCCAAGGACGAGCAGTTTGGTCTTGTCGTCGTTAAGACATAACCCCTTCTTTGCCATCCATGTTTGTATGGTACTGTAGATGTTGTTGAGAGTCGTACTGTCTACAATGTGATCACCGGTAATCGGGATGAGTATCTGGTTATCATCCGCATAGCTGGTATACGTGACTCCCAGATAGTCAACAATATCGAAAAGGGGTTTGGTGGACACATTGTAGAGAGTTGGTGATACACAAGATCCCTGAGGGTACCTGCAAGTCACTGGTGTCGGTGAGGCTGAAGCTGATGGTGTAAAGACCCTCATGGATTTATTGCTGAGGAATGATTCTATCCAAGTGTTGGCTTGGTCAGAGAAGTGTGCGGCAGATGAGAGGTGTTTGCATAATACTTTATGGTTGACCAAGTAAATTACTGCTGATAGGTCGAGTAGCAAAAGTAAGGTTGATTTACCCTTGTCTTTTAAGGTCTGAATTTGTGTCTTCAAGTCCAGGAGTGCAGTCTCTGTCCCATGTCAAGGTCTAAAACCTGATTGTCTCAAGCCTAGCAAGTAGTTAGTTGCCAGGTAATGCTGTATATGAAGATATGCTGCACAGTCCAGACTTTTTAGTAAAAAAGGAACAGTTGTGATGGGTCTGTAGTTTGACGGGTTACTGGGGTCTAAGGAAGGTCTTTTTTAGTAACGGGAGTACCCAAGCATCTTTCAGGTTATTGGGTACAGTACTTGTTTCAAATGAAGCATTAATGGAGGAGGTAATAAAAGGGGCCAATACATTGGCAGCTTCCTTGATAAGCGAAGCTGGGCAGGCGTCTTCCTTGCAGTTGGAAGGTTTGAGTTTCAGAATTATAGTCTCCACCTCTGTGATAGTGAGAGACTTGAAGTTGAATTGGGGCATGTCCAAATTAGGAGGAGGTGGCAGGTCCTGAGTGGTGGCGGTGTCATTGATAAGGTTTATCTTCATTTCTATTTTATTTAGGAGCATGGTAATTTTGTCTTGGAGAGCATTCTGTATGTTATTGCACCATACAGTTTCTTTAATACAAGTGTTGGGTGCGGGGACAGGGGATTCTAGCTCTTTCAGTACGTTTAATATTCTTGGTACTAGAGTTAGCTTTAGTTATGTGGTCGTTGAAGCTGTCTTTTTTCGCTTGGACAATGGCTGCCTTGTAATTGAATGAGGCTGCTGTAAAGATGTGTCTATTGGAAGCCGATGGTGTACTTTTCCATGCTGATTCAGCCGTTCTTTTCACTTTCCTAAGAGACTTCAGATGAGGAGTGTACCACCTGTTGAGGTGAGCTTGTGGTTTAGATTTCTGAAGTTTAAGGGGGGCTATAGTGTTGATGGCCTTCAGGATGGTTTCATTATACAGGTCAAGTGGTTTTCCGCTGCGTCGGGGGCCTTCTTGACGGGTGCATTTGAAGTTTGCTGCCCTTCCTGCAGTATCTTCCGGAAGTCTGGCTAAAGTGCTTCAGGTATGTTTGGCCTCCATTTTGTCCCACTGGGCACAATTGCATTGTGCCATTAAATCAGTGGCATTGGGGTTGCGCACACTAACAGGTGAAGTGGCCCTTTTTTTTCTCCTAAAATAATCAACCCTTTTCCTCTCACTATCGGGAGGGTGCTCAGTCGTACAGTAGTAGCCACCAAGTGTGGAATGGGTTGGCCTCGTATTCTTGGGTGTATAGCCATTGTACCTATAGGCTTAACTAAAAAGGGTGTAATTCATTTTTCTTAATGTATTTCAACAAGGGGTTGTATTGGGAGACCTTTTTTCCCCTCAAGGATGTCTTGAGTAAAATCTCAATCCTCATCGGACACATGTGCCCTAATACTGAACATTCCAGCTGATCTTTTTAGTAAAGCCATGTACTGAAAATAATACTCTGTTTACAGAGGTTGTGATTGGAAGGGGTCCTCATCAACCAGGGAAACCATAGGATATTCCTTTGGATTGCTAATATCTTCCTTGTCTGGAGAGTACTTT
Source organism: Ambystoma mexicanum (assembly GCF_040938575.1). Classification (NCBI taxonomy): domain Eukaryota; kingdom Metazoa; phylum Chordata; class Amphibia; order Caudata; family Ambystomatidae; genus Ambystoma; species Ambystoma mexicanum. Next base: position 427,435,119 of record NC_090936.1, on the reverse strand, counting down.
TCCTGATGATACTCATCAGCCCCTGGATCCTGGTAGCCATCGTCCTGTGCCTTTGAAAGGAGCTCTGGCTGTGTTTTAGCTTTCTTGTGTTGATGACCATCAACAGATAATGTGTCTTTAGGACTTTCTTGCTCCGTGCTCATGGTCCTCGCCGAAGGAGACTACTTTAGCCATACTAGCATTAAAATCTTCAAGATTCAACACCTGCTGTGCAGGGGTTGCTACGCTGGTTTAGAAATCAAAGTGGGAAGGGTGGGCCTTCTTCCCCTTCAGCCACTTTCTCCTTATCAGACTCAGAGAACTCCAGGAGACCCTTTGCCTTGTGGGAAAGTCAAGAGATGACCCTCCCTATGTGCATTGTCCCCGTTCTGAAAGTTTTGTGTGGGCTAGATGTCTGAACCTGGGTTCCTGTTCTACTCTGTACATCAGCGTGCGCGCAATGACACTCTGGTGTTCCATAATGGAATGTCATTGCACGCAGCTGTTTCGAAGGTTGACAGTAGGGTTTATCCTTGCCCTGTGGAAAGACCTTGTTGGGGACCTATCATATACTTATGCTGAATAACATACTTACATGCCTTATCGCTTTTGTGGCCTCAATTACGAAATGTTTGGCGATGAGGCAGGCAGACAGCGGATCTTATTAGCTGAAGCAAACTGCCGCTAAATCAGCAGAGGTGCTCAGAGGTCTATGTACCTGCATAACCGCAATTCCACTGGTGGCGGTTTGCACAACTCGCCTGCAGCTGAGTAAGCGGTGGGGACATGGGGGTGGTCAGAGGAAGGCACCTGGCCTGGAATCGCTGAACTGTAAGCGGTCGTCTGGTGGACGCTATAGTGCTTCAGTGATTAATAAAGTATTGCGCCCCGTCTGTGTCACACATGTGCTGGCGTTCTGTGCATTGGCCCCATTCTGTCAATTTGGTGCGTGTTAGATATTTGAACCTGGGAGCCCTCTTATCCTGTCCTAGTGTCTTCCGCTTACCGTGTACCGCCTGGGGATAGCTTTTGTGTTTTTATGCATCAGCACAGACTGCACTCAATGCCTGCCCCGGTCAGACTCTGTTATCAGTCGACCCTGAACTTTCATCACTCAGTTTGGAGCAGGTGGCATTTGGCTTTAGCCGGTGTTTGGCTTGTGAGAGTGTTAGACGCCAGAGGGTTTGCTCTGAGGCATGACTTGATGATGGGCTTTTGGAGCTCATGACTGACTGCAAAATGTTGCCCCCTGGCACCTCATAATGTGACACTTCGGGGTCAATGTTGACCCTGACGTTGGATTCCTCTCCTACGAGCACGCCTGCCAAGATGGAGGCATCGCCCTTTTTGGCCTGCATGGTCGAAGGAGCCTAGCGCTTGATTTGGTGCTCCTTAAAGATCAAGGCGACCCCTTGGAATTCAGTTGTTAAATATCCAGTGTATATCCTTCCAGGGGAACTTCAAGATACACCTGGGACAGAACTTAAATGGGGGGTTCTCCATGGGTGCGTCAAGAATTGAGTAAACCCATGGCGAATGTGAGAGAAGAGAATAGACACATTCTACAAATGCTGATCACTAACTATAAAAACCAACCCCTCTCTCCCTACTGGGCAACCAACGGCCGAAGACTTTGAGGATTCAGTTTCTGGCTCCCTTGCTTGTTCAGTGTCTATTGTCCGTCGATGTGCAGCTGCAAACAATGCAGCGGAATGGTGTTGAGCATCAAAATAATTTTCTACTCCCTGTACATGCGGTCAACCGATAGGGAAAAAACTCAATCTGAGGACGTTGATGTATTCAGGATAATGGATCCATGTACACCTAGGTGAGTGGTCATGTGACAGGAATGCCTCTGTCAAGGCCCCTTTTAGAAATTGAGAAAACAAGATGTAATGCTCTAAGCCAATCACTAGATGGCGGCCTATACAAAGCATGTGAATCTAAACCGATTCACAAGCCTCAAAAATATGTCTCACCCTGTCTCTCTCTGGTGAACTGTTTATATGTCTAGCTTTGTGTTCTCTTTCTCTCTCTCTCTCCCTCTCTCTCTCCATTATGCTAACAGGATGTTTACTTTTCTTAACAGAAGCACCACAGTTGCCTAGCGTCCAATCTGTACGGCGCAGTCCAGGATGCCCTGTAGCTTGGCAAAGGATTTGGGCATTTTGCCCATCTAAATGTTCAGGGCACCAGGCAGTGAAATTGTATCTGGGCTATTCTGAATACCACAGGGTATAGGAGGAGCTTGTGGGGTGTAGTGCAAGTCAGAGCTTTGGATGTGGGGTGGGTGTAGTGGGTTGAGCCTTGGATGCCATTGCTGGAATCTGGAGAAAGGGACGAGAGTATAGGGATTGTGAGGAGGAACAGGCAACCCAGTGCTGGAGTGAGGGGGTGCAGCGGTTGAGGGCCCTCTAGCTTAGGAAAGGAAGAGACAAGCTGTGGGGCTGGGAAGGTTGGGGCAATTCAGTAGGGGAATCGAGGGTCACTGGGATTAGTGCTCGGCGGGATGATTGGGCTCAGTGCTGGGATCAGTGAAAGGAGAGTGTGCAACTTAAGGATCAGGGGAGTCGTGTCTGTACCACGAGTGAGAGGGTAGTACTACGGTTAGGAAAATGCAGACAGTGAGTCTAGGCCCAGGGATACATTCTTGTGGGGTGGGGGTGAGTGGGATAACAGGGTGCTCGATTGTTAGGGCAAAACTACTTTCTAATATGGAATCGGTTCACCTTGCGCACAGCATGCATGCGCAGCACTGGTATCTTGTGGGCAGAAGATCCCTGTGCTGTGGTGCCTCTTGTGTCTGTGGCTGCCCACCTGAGTAAAGTGCAACGCTCATGGTCGGAAGCAGAGGCGTTGCTAGGGGGGGGCCTTAGGGGGCTATAGCCCTGGGTCATTTGGTTGTAGCCCCGGATAGAAGCCCAGGGGCCCCAACCAAAAGGCCTGCTAGCCCCCAAGTCTCGACAGTCCAGACAATAAATGCTAGGTAGATGTTATGCCTGGCTTTCTGAGCTTCAAATGAGCATCTTTGCCAGACGTAGCAACACCTAGAAAGGTAATGTCCTACGGTAGAGGGTTTGCTAAACTTAACCGCACCCAATGTTTATGATCTGGGTCCAGCGCTGCCCTTTCCTAGTGTGTAGGTTTAGCCATTTCTCCTTGAAGAGCAAGGAATGTCAGCTGGCAAGCATCCCAGCATTTCACAGTAGGTCAGCACTGGAAGGCAAGAAGGCGCTGGTCTTCTCCAAAGCCGGTACAGTGATTGGTCGCGAGCAGGGGTATTTGATGGAGGCCAGGCTGGGACATGGCAGGGTGCCATACTGAAGACTAAACTAGGGTACAATCGTGCCTTCACTTCTGCAATAGTGTCTTCGACTGCCGTCAGACATGTTGAAAGTTCATATACTGGCACGGCACTCTTTGATCAACACACAGAGAAAACTGCAAGGTGAAATGATCTACTGCTATAAGCGATCAATGAAAAACATGTTATATTGAATATGCTTATTTAATACATTAGTTTTCAAAGGGCAATAAACGTACATAGTACTGCACCCCAAACTGCATTCCACAGAACAGTAGTGTTATTTTCTAACAAAATTACTTGTAAGGTGTTACCATCAAAATGCCAGCTTGCTTCAAAGTAAACCTTAGTGTTGCTCAAATGCTGCAGGGTGCTGCCAATGCAGGGTGACCTGTGTTGCTCTTTTATGGGGAATTATTAATAAAAGTGCCAACCTGCTTGGTGTAATGTTTAAATACATGCTGATTCTTGTAAAAATTGCAAAGTTCAGCGCAATGTGCCAGCCTGCCAGTTAAGCATTGCCTTGCCAGTTTCAAACAACTACACTTTAATCACAGTCAACTCAATGCCAGTTCCAACAGCGCCATGCCATCCTTGCCCGATCAGGCCTCAGTGTGACATGTTCTTATGCAAGTGCAGCCTCAAATCTGCCATGAATTCATTCATATGCCTGGTCAGCCCCATGTGCAATGCATCGCCTTGCAGGGCCTGCGAAAGTGCCGCTCCAAATGCCCCCGTAAAGCCATTTTATGCTTGGCAGCGCCCCCATATGTAATGTAGAGCCCCACAAGTTCAAACTGAACTGCCCCAACCACAGAGCACACCCTCCATACCTGACATCCTGTCCCCATCAACCAGAGCACAAGCTCCATACCTGACATCCTGTCCCCACCACCCAGGGCAGAAGCCCTATATCTGGCATCCTGCCCCCCACCACCAAGACTGCAAACCCATACCTGGCATTTTGCCCCTCCACCACCCAGAGCACAAGCACCATAACTGGCTTCCTGCTTCACCAGAAACAAGAGCACACGCTGCATACCTGGTATCTTGCCCACACTGCCCAGAGCACAAGTCTCATACTTGACATTTTGCCTGCCCGCCACCCATAAAACAAGCTTTAAACCTGGGATCCTGCACCCAAACGGTTACATGCGATGTTAGAGAATTCAATTACAGAGAATGCTGTAATAATGAACATTTTATAAAGAAAAATATTGATTTTTAATTTAATTTTTAGTTTATTGGATCCCCACCCAACCCCACGTTTCCCTGTGCTTTTAAACCCATCCAACCCCATCCCCACCTGTTTTTACCCCTTATCCCCACCCTTTATACATTTTAAACAAAAATTCGATTTTTTTTGTTATGACATTTTTGTTATTACAGCATTCTCTGTAATTAACTTTGTTAAAATCACTGCATACCCCCCAAACACCAACATTGCAAGCCCCATATCTGGCATCTTGTACCCCACTACCCAGAGCACAAACACATACCTGACATCCCGCCCCCTCACCACGCAGAGCATAAGTTCCATACCTGGCACCCTGGCCACCCTCGACCCAGAACACAAACCCCATGCCTGCCATCCTGCCCCCCCCACTACCCAAGACACAAGCCCCATACCTGGCCTCCTGCCTCCACCAAGATTGCAAGTCCCATTCCTGGCTTCCTGTCCCCCATCACCCACAGCACAAGCCCCATATCTGGCATCCTGGACCCCCACCACCAGAGCACAAGCCCCGTACCTAGCATCCTGCCCCCACTACCTAGAGCACAAGCCCCATGCCTTGCATCCTACTCCCCACCACCCAGAGCACAAGTCCTATACCTGGCATCCCGCCCTCCCCACCACCAAGATTGCAAGTCCCATGTCAGGCATCCTGTACGTCTCCACCTAGAGCACAAACCCATTACCCCTGGCATCCTGCCCCCACCACACAGCGCACAAACGTTATACCTGCCATCCTGCCCCCCACTACCAAGACTGCAAGCCCATACCTGACATTTAGCCCCTGTAAGTGCATCCAGTGCAGGACAGTGTGCCCCCTGTAAAGACGCAATACCAGTATGAATTCATGGTGTGCTTAACTAAGGGGGCGAAGAACCGGGCCTTTGAGTTAAGATGGCTGTGCTTCAGCATTTTCATTGCCTTTTTTATGAGCGTTCCATCGACCTACACTTGTATGGGGGTGCCCGGATGTGAACTCCATGCTTGCAATGTCTGTGAACTTAAGTTGCACCTCTCCCTATTAAACACGGCCAACCTGCTTTTCTTGCGAACACGATGGCGCCAAGAGACCATGCAACTGGCAGAAGAGGCTAGTGCAAAACCCAATAACATAAATCACCAACAATCCAATGGATTGGAAGCTTCTGTGGGGTTGCTTGTTATTCCACTATTATTATCATAAGAATCTTTATTCAGCGCAGACATAGTTTTGGGAAGTAACAGTGCACATTATAAGTCATAGCCAGAAGGACACATGAGGGAAACGGAGATATAAGGGAGTAGGCAGCTAACAATGGGGCGGCAATTAGGCAACAAGGGATTTGCAAGCAACTAGAGGAGGAAACAGGGTGAGCCGATTATTGCATCTCAGGTTAGGAAGGGAGTGGAGGTTGTGGGGGCCTAGCTGCTAGGGACAAGTCATCTATTAAAGAGGAGGTTATTGAGCTCCTAGCTGAAATGAAGAAGTGAGGGTGCGAGTCTGGTGTTGATGGGGAGAAAGTTCCAGAGTCTGGGGGCATAGACAGGGAAGGCCTGTCTTCTGGTTCTGTCCTTCCTGCACCATGGAGTTCAAATCTGCGCACATCCGTACTTCTGGTGGATCATAGGCCCCCGGAGGTGCATGCTTTCTCAGTAAGTAGCTTGGGAAGTCAAGGGCTTTGGCCTTGTAGGTGATGCGCCAGGATTAGAAGATGGTACGTGCTTGCAGCAGGAGCCAGTGCTGTACAATGAGGGCTGGGGGGATGTTGAATTCTCCGAGTCCTTTGAGGTGTCGTGATCCAGCATGTAGGACACATCTCAGGGGTGCCAGAGTAATCTCCGGAAGGCCTTCCAGAAGGATATTGACAGCAGATCTGGAGTTGTTTTCTGGGTGAAGGGCTTGATGTGCCGCAGGAGTGGTCATATGACCTATCACTATGGGCCATACTGCTTATTTTTGGGGCTGATTCTGAATGATTTCTATATTGGGTGCTCTCCTTCGTTGGCAAAGTTGATAATAAATGTGGGTACGCCGCTGTGAGGGCTTAAAACCAATAGCCCTTTTTAATAAAGACTTGTTCGTGGAAGAACCTTAAACTGGCTTTGATATATGATTTAAACGTGGCATTCATCTACACAGCAGCGACAAACAGAAAAACAAAAAAACAGATTACTTCCCAACTATAAGGAAACTTCATTGGGGTAGAGAATCAAGCCTTGCAATGCACTATCGGAAAGGAATTCGTTCCACAGAAGATCTCAGAGTCATCAGGCACAAGTTCTTTTACAGAGAAGTTGTCCACTGGTCCCCGCTCCCCTCCTTCCCATCCCCTTTCTGCCCTGTAGCTCATTTGTTCTTCCTTAATATGAATATGCATTTTGACGTTCACTTTCCATTCTTACCTCCTTCTTATCTCATTTTTATTTCTTTTCCTTGTTTATCTTTCTTCTTTTTCTTCATTTATTTTTCCAGTTTCTCTTGTTATTGCTCACTTTCTTTTTTCCTTGGTATCACTTTCCTTCTTTGTTCTCATTGTTTATCTTTATTTCTCTAAAACTGTCTTTCCTTTCCCTCTTTTTACTTTTTAGTATCTTTTTCTTTGTTTACCATTTTCTTTCTTCAAATATTTTTGCCTTTCTTTGTTCGCTTTGATTTTCTCCTTCCTTTTTCCTTATTCTCAATTCTTTTCTTCTTTGTTCTTTTGCTTTTTCTTTCTATTTAATCCAATGTGTACATTTATCTTTTTTTATTTTTTTATTTTATTGAAAAATCTACAGTTTTAACATATGTAAAAACTTTTGTTTCAATTCCACGAACATAACTCAAAAGGCTCTTACAAAACCGATAGCTCTTCACATCAGAAAGAGAAAGTTAGTGAACAAAAACAAAGATAAAGACACATCAGCCAGTTTGTACATGACACGCGAAGAGTCAATTCTATCCAAGTTTATTTCCTCCAAAACACAGAATAGAGGCTTGAGATCACTGCTCAAAGCGGGCATTTCAGTAGTGCATCTAGATAGTTCACAATTGCCCCAACATGTTTAACATTTGCACCAGACGAAATCTTAAGGCAACAAGCGAATATGTCATTATCTAGAGGAGTAAATTGACTCAGGTGTACAGAACGCAAGGCACTAGTTTTCTCACACTCGATGACTAAGTGTTTCAGCAATTCGACTGCTAAGGAACTGAAGCGGCATAGATTGTCTTTTGCCAGTTTATCTTTTCTTTGCCAGAGAACTTCCTTAGGTTTCAACCTGTTCAGTCGAAACCTGAGGAATTGCTCACGGTAATAGCGAGATGGAGAATGCATTAAATAATGCGACTGGAAATGTAACTTTTTTTGACCAATGCCTAGCCAGTTTGTTGAGGGTAGTTTTTCCCGTTTGTCGATGTTGATGATCCAAGCCCAAGATTCAAATTTCTTTTTTGCGTGTTGTGGTCTAGTGAAAAGATCGACCCAGGTTTGTACTCTGAGACGCCACATGTCTAATAAGGTAACATTATTGTCAGAATAGGTTTTGTTGAATATTCGATAGGCGGGCATTGGATTTTCAACAGACATTTTTCGCATTAATGTGATTGATTTCCAGATCACATGGCTATACAAGGAGTTCAGTGACATTTCGTCTCGTAAAGATATCATTGAAACACATTGTGGTAGGTGGAGAACATAGCGCCAAAAACGCCCCTCTAAAGAGTTCCAAATATGCTTGCTGATGTTCCAGCTGACCTCAGCTCCAAAAGTTAATATATGAACTACCTTTTGCAAGTAGAACATCAGAACCGGGGATAAAGAAAATTTACCATAGCTTTTGTTTATTTTTGCCGCTTGGAAGGCAAGACTCATGGTTTTTAGTTTCAGGTCTTTCACCCATTGGTGTTCACAGATAGCGTTGTTGAACTGCACACCCAAGTATCTTATAGAGTCTACAGTATCAAGGAACTGGCCACCTACAGCCCACCTAAACGCCTTAGCCTTTTGCCTGAAACAATGGCAATCGACACAATTTTTGTTTTTTCTGTGTTAATTGTGAGCTTATTGATCGATAGGTACTCATATAGGGAGCCGAGCAACCGTTGGAGACCAATTTGAGTTCTATCAATTAACACTAGATCGTCCGCATAGGCAATACAACTTACTGGAACTTGGTTGATCTTTGGAGGGAAACAGTGGACATGACCAAGATGATCCGGTAAATCCGCCAAGAATAATTTGAACAGATCCGCGGCAAGGGGGCACCCCTGCTTTACACCCCTTGCCATTAGAATAGAATCAGACAGTTCACCACTTCTATTCAGGCGTACCCGGATTGAGGTGTTCAAATGAAGAGCCATTATTGGATCAAGGATATTTGATGGACAATTCCATTTTCTTAATTTGTTCCAGAGCAGGCCTCTATTTATGCAATCGAAAGCCTGCTTCATGTCAATAAATGCTAGGTAGATGTTATGCCTGGCTTTCTGAGCTTCAAATGTCAGGATTGTGAGAATCAAAAGGTTGACATCGACACCCACACCTTTTGTGAAGCCAGTTTGCCGTACGTCAGGAATACCAGCTAAATGCGCCCATTGAACAAGCTTCAAGCGCAGCTGAGAGCCAAAGATCTTCCCGATTGTATCTAGGAGAGCAATCAGTCGGTAATTATCCGGGCAATCCCAGCTGCCTTTCTTATCTGTGGGAACTATAATGGCTGTTAACCATGACACATGTAGACATTTTTGCAAGGCAATACTGGCAAATAATCGTTCAATAAAGATGGTCCGACTGTTAGATTCTCTTTGAGCATCACATTGCTAATCAGGTCAGGGCCAGCGGCACAAGAGTTCTTTAGACTCTTGATTGCTAGTTCAATTTCATCGAGCGGGGTGTCAACAGCCAAGAACCATGACATGCAACCGGGTAACACTCAAAAGGGTTATTTGAACTAGCAAAAACATCAGAGAAATGTCTGGACCATCTATCACCCGAGATGGTGTTTTGAGGTGTAGTTGAACGGTCAATTGTGCCGTTTTTAATATCTGCCAAATTTCCCGATTGTTCTTGATGATTATAAGCTTCATCATCAACTCAGCACGATCTTGTTCGATGATAGCTTTGTGCGAGGTTACCCAATTCCTAAAAATGGCGCTTCTAACTCTCGCAGCATCTGATACCATGCTCTTTGGTGAATTCTTTTTTATGAGGCGTAATTCTTGACGCAAAGGTTTTTTTTTTCTCGTGCAAGATTAGACTGAACGCATGGTTATGTTGGGTGTGCTTTTGACCCTGAGCCTTAGTGACAATCTGATGGTCAATCAATAGTGAAGGGTAATCAACGCCATTCAATAAACCGGTAAATCTGTCAGTCATGCGGCTGATCTGCAGGGCATTTATGCAAAGACGATTACCCCCACTATTAGATTCAACTGGAAGATTGCATACTTGACCAGAACTAGCGGTGTCTAATAGACAGCTAAGTTTCAGGAGCTTGTGGTCACTATTGGTCATGTTTTGGATTTGAAGGCTTAAAAGCTTCAACTCAAAGCTCCTTGAAACCCAAAAATATTCGATGATGCTGTGCTGGGGCTCGCGGTGCCAGGTTGGCTGGGCAGGGATATCGCCACTGACAGCACCATTTAACATAACGCAGTCATGCGATTTCATTGCGTCGGCCCACATTTGCCCTTTGGCCACCACATCCTTTAATGGACGTCGCTTATAACAATTGGTTGACTGATCAAATTGGAACCAAGAACAGTTGAAGTCCCCACAACAAATAATTGTTAAGTTGTTATATAACAGCATTGCATCATCTATTAACTTACATACAGTATTAACGAAAACCTTTGCACTAATTTTTGCAGGGTTCCAATAGCTGTTGACAATAAGAAGATGTTTTTTCATTGCCAGATTGGAATTTAGAGTGTGCATGATGATTCCTTGGACATAAGGGTTAGGATTTGAGCAAATCGGAGATTACCAATTTTGAGTGATGCAAGTCATTATTAGTAACCCAGCGCTTGGTCTTCCTTGAGCATTTTTGACCGAAGGGTTTACTGACATGCTGAAACCGTCTTTCCAAGGGGAGTCCAATAACCACGTCTCCTGCAGGCAAATTGCAAAAACTTGATCTAGGGAGACCTCCAAGTTGTTGAACAAGTGTTTAAATCCACGGGTGTTCCATGATAAAATAAAGTTTTGCCTTTTCGAGGGGATCAATCATGGCTAGGCCTGTGCATAGAGTCTGTCAGGATTTTCTTGGCTTATGTTTGAGCTTTCAAGGCAACTCTGGGTGTGGGCAGTTGGCATAAGAGAACGTACATGCGACACATCAGAACTCTTCCTTGCCTTCTGCCTAAGGTCAGCAGAGTCAGGGGAACGGGTTCCAATTGAATTTGCAAGTTCCAAGGAAATGTCAAAGCCAAAGAACAGTAGGTCGTCAGCAGCTTTAAGAATTGTATTACGAACCCCTGCTGAATCAATGTGAAGCAAAACTGAATCGTAGCATTGCTCTGTAGCGTATTCAACGATTTTAATATCATCTGAGGTTATCGAGCGGAGAGGTGGAAATCACTTGAACAGCTTCAACACATTACCTCTGTTGAGATTCAGCTCTTTGTCGTCGCAGTGGATGTTCTGGAGCCTTAACTTGCAACTATGCCCAGCCTGTGAAGTTAACATTGAAACATGAACTCGAGATTTAAGGTGCGTGAGTTGTTTACGTTGATTTAGAGTGAGTTTTGGATTTAGACTCGGGACAGTTGGACTTGTTTTCGGCGGCCTTTCACTGTCTGCTCCAGAATTTGGTAAGCACTTGACATGGCCGTTAGATGGAACAGGACCATTAGCACCTTTAGCTTGACTATTGGTATGTATGGAGGCCGAGATTGGATTAATATCAGGTATCTTGGAACAGTCATCATCAGAACAAAGATACGTGGATAGGTCACATTGCTCCGTTGAAACAGACACCACAGGCATCACTGACAAGCAATCGTCTGAATTGATTCGCCTTCTTTTTAAGAGTGGTTTCGAAGGCTGCACAGTGCCGTCCAGCACTTTAGAGCGGGCACTTCTGCCAGCACCAGTGTTGCGTAGAAAAAGCCCCATTCTTGGGGGGGTCATCAGGTTCCTTATGAATTTTTTTGTGTTGGAGTGACCAGAGGTGCTGGATTTATTTTTGAAGGGACTTGTAGCCGTAACACACTTTTGCTTCTTTGTCGGCACCATCAGTTTGACTGAGAGAACGGCAATCATTGCTTTCGGTGATATACCGACGTTGCCTGATTTTGGAGAGCCTACAAAGATGCCGAATGAGGCACATGGCGGTGCTTTCGGGTCCAGTTGAGGCTGACGTTGGGGAGGCTTTTCGTGCCCAGTGGTGAAAGCCGGTAGTCCTGGAGTGGCCAGATTTTTATTAACTTTGGGTAAGGACTGAGCCACAACACTATTGGAACGTGGTGGCAAGTCAGGCACGACTAGGTCAATGCTTGGCATTGGTCGAGGTTCTCCTGAAGGCACACTCAGTTCATCACTTGGGCCGGGCGCCTCAGTGGAGTTTGTATTTGATGAATTCACAATAGGGGGTCTTTCAACGCCCAGTTTGGCTAGGTTTTCTTTATTCGATTTTTTTGTGAAGGCACCCACATGAGGCATCTACTGAGTTGGTTTGCTTCCTCATCCATTTGTCTGCATCTAGCAAGCCAGACGTAAGGCTGTCATTTTGACAGTGATGATGTGCCGCCAGAACGGCAAGCCGAAGTTGCCATTGCATCGTCGATTCAGTTTCGGTCTGCATTTGTTGTTTCAAAAATTGGGTGATGTTATCAAATTGGTCCATTTTAGTGGTTAAGGTCATCAAGATGGCAGCCTGATCACGGATAGATTTGTTCAATGATTCATAAAGTTTAACAAAAGGAATCATTGCTTGTGATGATGCTGCGAGAACATTGTTATGTATTTGAATGGCGGCAGCAACGGAGAGGCTTGATTTTGTAGAAGGAGTCGTAGGACAGTCAACACTCAGACTTGCTCGACGTGATGAATCTCTATGAGGAGTTTGCATATTTGAAAGGTTGACTGTGTCAGGAATAGATCGCACTTTTTTGGGGGAATTTCCGACTTCAGAAGATGGAGGCAAATTTGCCATTTTGCAAGTTTCCAAGGATTTCTCTGCGGGGCGGCGAGAAGACGCTTGTTGGGGCGTGAAAGCAAGTCAAGCAGCCATGACAAGTTTCACAATTGGTTGCGACGAAGGTCCTGCGGCAGTTCTGACAGGGGATAGCAAAGGCAAATTATAAGGTGCCGGCAGGTTCAAGACTTCTGAGTTGGAGCATGAGTCTGCAGATTTCGAACAGTTATTTGAGATCACAGCAGCACGGCTCAATGCCGGTAAAGTCGAGGAAGTCTCATTGAGGTCAACTGATTTGGGCTGTGCGACGTCCTCGATGACCTGTGAGACACTCATAATCTTGGCGTCTGTGATATCGAACGGAGAGAAGTAGATGTCTGGTGAATCCGCATTCACCGGTGAGTCTCGCGAGACTCGTGGAATCAAGGTATGCTCTTGCACCGACACTGGGACAGGGACAAGAGTTGACAGCGACAGCAGCGCAGGCGGGCGAGCAATCACCGGGGAAGTGTCTCTCGTGGCTGCTAAGCAGTCAGCAACATGTGAAGGGAGCGGTGCAGCATGGACCAAGGAGCCTGCCAATGCGGGCTGTGAAAGCGGCTGAGACAGCGGCTGAGACGCGGCTTCGGGCAGCTCAGACAAGGCTGACTCCAAGGAAGTAGCAAGAGTATTTTGAGTCGGAGTGTCAGGCCGATTGATTAACTTGCTTACCTTGCTGCCCGACAAGCCGGATGAGCCTTTCAGCGGCACAGCAGTCCATGGATTCAGCATCCGTCGATGCTGGAGAGTCTTGTGGCAGTTCTGAGGTCCAGGGAGGGAGCTAGTCTTAGGGGAATCAGATATTCTGACCACAAGCGCACAGGCGAACTCAGGCGGACTGGGCAGACTGGACTGCCGGACTCCGCGCGAGAAAGATGCTTTTAAGCCCCAAAAAGCAGAAGCAGTAGAAACAAGACCGAAGGGTCTGAAGGGTTGCAGCATCTCCTCTCACAGAAAACACAGAAAACACAGTGGACTGGACAGACTGGACTGGACTCACTGCCAGACTTTGCCCATGTCTGATTTTAAGGAGTACAGAGGTTGCAGCATGCCCTCAAACACTTGGAAGGATACTCGGGGTGGGGATGTCTTGAACAAAGCACAATTTGCACGTGCAATCAAGTACAAAATGTGTACATTTATCTCTCGTTTACTAAACATTTGGATGTAATTTTGATTACAGTATAATTTCAGCTTAAAATCATTTGCTTATTATGTGCACACACACACACACACACTGAATGGGATTAGCAATTTGATTAAATGTAGGCTCAACAAGATTTTTGTCACTAAGACATCAGTATTATCAATGAAATAGTTGTGAGAGCTTAAGCAGGATTTCAAAAATGTCTGTTCCGATGGGATGGAGATGTGTTTTTCACTAAGGTGACTGCCCACTCTATATAGTTCCTAATAAATGTACTAGTTCAGAGCTCTGAGCCAAAGGGAATGTAACATCACACAAATCTTAAGGTCCCCTTCTGGTTCACATCAGTCCATCGTCAGTCACTGAGAAAACAGGCAACAACTACATGCGTACTGACTAGTGAAACATGAAGCAGCAGGCGACCGCATGATGAAGCCCTCTAACACATGTACTATGTGCATGCAGCTCAAAAAGAAGGCTCAGTAAATGCCTTCACATTAAGCAGGGAAAACATCCTGCAAAGCAAGTGCCCACTCTCTCTGTCTCTATCTCTGACTCTCTCTCTCGCGCGCGCACACACACACTCTGTCAGTGTGCACGTTATGCATGCCCTGCTTCCTACCCCCACACACAAACACACACTGCATAGTCATCCCTCTTACATCATGGATGCACCTTGTGTAATGACGTCACGTTGCGCACTTTCCCGTGCTTCCCAAAGGGCTCATTACTTCTCATGAATATATTCGTAGATCACTCAGCTCATCAAAAGTCAAAAATACAGAATAAACAAACCAGGTCCCAGCTCAACCGCCATCTCAGCAGTGAGTCTGAAAAGTAAGCACTGGAGTGCTTGAAGCGTTCCTACAATGTGAGTAATTGTGGGCGCTCTTGAGTAATTGTTTTTTTTAATGTCATTTGGCCTTGTATGGTGTGGCCTCTACCGATTGCATGCCGTCTTGGTGTTTTGCATCTGGCAACAGAGTGGGTGCAGCGGTTACTGGGGTGGTGCTAGAAGAGCGTGGTTACAGCTGCTGAAATGGTAGTGGAAGCCACACCGGGGAAACCATGCTCTGGTAGGCATCTATGTCTGGTGATTTGTGTGTGTGTTGCAGGTGAAGATCTCAAGGTGTCTGCGTTGTGTCATGCCATATGACATCACGACGCATCTTCGGTGATTGTGTTGGGCAGTGATTGTGTTGGTCAGTGTGTGGCGTGAAGGTCGCGGAGACGGTGCTGGGTTCAAGTGTAGTGAGCCCCTCCTTGCAGCTCTCCTCCGTGCCCTGTGCACCCCACTGCCTCCTGCAGAGCTGGCGCTTGGTTGAGCATGGAGCACTTCCTTATTTAAAAAAGAATATGTGTGTTTTCTTTCCTCGATAGCATGTCTTTAAGCAACATTATCGATAGCACTTAAGATAATAAAACATTCACAATAATACATTTAAATAATGAAAGCAACATTTGAGATATAACCATTATATAACACAGTCCACAATTCATAAATGCATAACGATATGTGTGCGTACATTAGTGTCACTTACAACTGCTGCATCCTGGTGGCTCACAGGCTGGCAACTAGAACCAGCTCCCTGCCTGTGTGGTGGGCACCCCACATATTCCTTCAGAGATGCTACCAATCAGTAGCCTCATGCCTGTCACCAGGGTGCCTTTGTGTGTGTGCGGGGGGCAGGGGTGCCCAGGGTTTTAAGTCAACTGTGAGCACTGACTAATACAGCATCGCCTCCTGCTGCCATCTGAGAGAAGACTGTCTAAATATAACTTTGAAAAAAGTGTTTGTATTTGTTCTTCTTTGAATGTAATTCAGCGTGTGTGGGTGCAAGAGTTTGAATGCTGAGAACACATGGGAGTGGTTGAGTCTGTTCGTGTGTGCACGAGTGTGTGCGTCTGTGTGTGTGGAACAGAAAAGTGTAGGTTTGGCACATTTGGGGGCCGCATCATAAAAATGATATTCAGAGGGGATGATATCCTTTACTGTGGCTGCATTCCCTAGAATATAAAATAAAGTGACAATGCTAGCATACATTGTGGGTACAGCTTCATTAAAATGATCTACGGTAGCAATGCTGCAATGTATTGTGGGTGCAACATGAACGAGATTTACCATATGAATGCTAGCATGTGTTGTGGATGAAGCTTCATGAAAGAGATATACAGTGGCAACACTAGCATATATTGGTGCGGCTCTATGAAAGTGATTTATGGCAGCTATGTTGGCATGTATTGAGGGCGCAGCTTCATAAAAGCGATTTACAGTAGCAGCGGTGCCATAGATTGTGTGTATGGCACGATTAAAGTGATTTACAGTATGAATGCTGGCATATATTGTGAGCAGAGCATCATGAATGTGACACAATGACAACGATGGCACATACTGCAGTCTTGAAGGTCATTCACAGAGGCAATGCCAAACATTGACTACCTACACCCTGTACAATGCTCTGCTGCTCTCGAGGTAGGTCACTGGTTCAAAAAATAAATACATAATTAAATGCTGCTATATTTTATGGGCGCAACACCATCAAAGTTAGTTAGTGTGAATGCTTGCATTTATTGTGCTTGTGAATGTGGTATATGGTGGTCAGTCAAAAGGCCAAAAAAATAATATCGAATTACAAAAATCTGGAAAAAAAATTCTCAAAAAAAAAATATCGAATTATTTATTTATTTATTTGTGTTTTTGGGGTCAGGTAAGTAAAAAAAAAAGGGGTAAAATAAAAAAAGGGGGGTTAGGGGTTAACCCCCCCATTTCGAATAGAAAACGTCATAAAAAAAATGTAACATTTTTTTTTTCGCCCTTTTTTTCGAGATTTTTTTTTTCGAGATTTCTAAATTCGGTATTATGACCATAAACCGTGGTATACAGTGCTATTGATGTGGGAACATCTTCATGAAAGTGATTTACCATGGCAATGATGGAACAGGCATCATGAAAATGTTATAAAATGCTCCTGTGTACTGTTGGTACCTGGCTTGTGTTGGATTTTTTAATGTGTCACCATAGCGTGCACATTCTGAATCTAATGGCTTTTTGGTCATTTTCCTCAAACGCTGTGCTGTAAGCCTTTTTGAAACAATATTGTAACCCCTTTTTTGTAGGAGAACCCCATAGACTATCCTACATTGCATAGGGTTCCCTCACTATGTTGAGTGGCTTGTGTTCTTTTGACCGGGATGCCAGAGCCTCTCCATCGAAAATATCCACCAGCCACTGTTATCCGTGGTTACAATGCCATTGCCCCCTCAAGAGCTAATCACCATCTGGCATAAAAAGCTGACTCTGTCACTGTAAGTGGATACTTGTAATACTTAAAGGGTTGTGTGGGAGACAGATGATGACCATTAGTAAACAGTGGCGTCGCCAGGAATCAAATTTAGGAAGGGCACAGAGGGGGCCAAAGACAAAAGTAGGGGGGGCACAGACAAAAGTAAAGGGAGGACATGGTCACTGCTCGTCTTAGGTAGGGGGGGCAGAAGGGGGGGGCACAGAGTTTCACAGGGGGGGCCCTGGCACCCCCAGTTCCCCCCCCTAGCGACGCCACTGTTAATAAAGAAAGATCTATGCAGGGTGTTTTTTAGAAGAATCGTGAGTGTCGGTTATGATAAGGGATAGAGAATTAGATGTTTATGTAGGGAGGATGCTCGTGTCAAAGCCTGGGAGAGGGAAACTGGGGGCCTGAGTTCATTTGTGCTTTCTCCTCTTTTGCTGTGCCTCTCCCCACCTCCCACTCTATACACTCTTCCAGCTGGTTTCTGCAGACAGCTCTCATTCCCATCATGTCTCTCCCTTTCCATGTCAATAGATACATTCTAGATCGTGTGCATCAAGGATCCGGGAATGCCAGGTGAGATGGAAGGCTATCTGGGAACTCTTCTCCAATCCCTAATTATTAGAGGTTCTTTGACACACTCACTTTTCTGTGTGAGCGATTGCACTCACTGTTACATTAAAATGCAGGCCCCCCATTACACCTTCTTATGGATGCTAAAGGCGGGACTAACGATTTCAGAGAAGCCATAAATAGGCCTGTCACTTTGTGAGTCTCTAGTTGTCTAATTGAACACGCTAGATTTTAGGGTGTGGTCTTTAATGAGGTGGAGTTTCCCATGGCGATGGGGGCCCGAGCAAAGCAAGGTCCCTAAATGAGGGCAGCGGCGCGGCTACTGGCCCGCTTGGCCGCCGCTGAGGGTAATATTGCCATTAGCTCTGTGAGACATCAGCGCGGGTGCTAAAGGCTAAAACGGTTGCAAGAAAAAAAGAAAACCTCACTTACCTTCGGTCATGTGACATCGGTTCTGTGAAAGGGAGTCTGTTTCCAGTGTTGATGACGCTGACGTAATACACATTGACAGCATTTCACAGAATGAAGGGAAGTGTGTTTTCCTTTTTTATAAATTCGAGGGAGCCTTTAGCACCATTGTTTTTTTTTCATGGGTGTTAAAGGTGCCACGGGGGTGAGGGGGAAGCAAGTGAGGCCCAGGGCTGATACTACTGAATTATCATTTTTATTATAACTATTTAGGGTATTTATCAAGCATGGACCTAGCTTTAGGACGCAATGAATGCTTTACAATCATAGGGGGAAGATCACAGTGAGAGAAGCAGAGAAAAGGGGAGCAGGGGAGCTGACATGGAAGGGCGAGGGTGGGCCATTGGCAGCAGGGGATCTAGAAGGAATCAGGCGAGGTGACAGTGGGGAGCAGATCACTGAGTCTGAGGTAGGGTGGGGGAGTGCAGGGTGTGTGGTGCTAGGTGTTAGGTGAGGTTCAGCCTATGTTCTGAGCGCCGTGACTGGTTAGCATCCCCACCCAGGGTGCAACATTAACTAAAGAAACATAAACAATGTGCACCCTTTTACACACGTGGGCAATGCCAGACTCTTGGTCACACTTGATCGCACTTGAGCCAGATCCTAAAATTCCGGCAACACAAGAAATGCACAGGGCCTGGTCAGGAGTTTGGTCCGTATAACCTCGAGAAATACCACCCAACAGTAACACTGTTACTGCAAGCGGTACGTCTGCAGTAATGTGGAGGGTCCACGTGATCCTAAGTCCTGCAGACCCTTCAGATAGTTCCCATTTTGGAATCCCACAGGACTCCATGGGGATTGGTAACAACCACATGCGCTAATGCTTTTGCGTGAAGGTATTGCAACCACACAAATAGAGACAGCATTGAAGGGCTTCAGCACTGAAACTTGTAGTTTGTTAGAGTATTAATACATCTGCGATTCTAAAATGCTTAACTACTATCGCCAAGCTTGTAATCCGTGTTCATTACGACGATGTTCCTACACATTACAATTACAGGAACTCACCATATACAAGTAACCACGACTTTAAACAACTATCCTTCGACAAAAGGGCCAGTTGTGATAATCCTGATGCAATGGCCTGGGCAAAGACGTCCCGCACCCCCTCAACTCACCCTACACCCCTTTCCATATGCACAAGCCCCCAAATCCCCACTTACTTATTTTTAGTACAAAAAAGGCTTTCAAATCATGCAGAAAAAAAGATTCTATGAGTTGTCACTCGACCAAAACACATGAACTCAAATTCAACGTGGTCTGCCTTTTTTTTTTTTTTTTTTAAACTTTTATTTTTGCTGGCAGAGGCAAACAACATACAGACACATCTGAGGCATACGAACAAATTTGTAGCATATACATGCGCATACAGAGCATATTGGCAGAGATACGGCGACAGCAGTCGAGGAGCAACATATCACAGGGAGCCAAAACACCGAGCCGCTGACTGAGGGGCTAGGAGGATTCATCTGTCGAGGAAGTGTCATTTGAGTTAATCAAGTAACTGTTGAAAGCCGACCATAGGTTTTGAGGTCGAGAATGTACTAGGAGCATGCCCAGAAACTCCTCCTCGCAGTTTCGGGACCACGTAAGCAGATTTAACCATTTCTGGAATGTAGGGGGAGTAGGGCTCTTCCAGCTTTGTAAGACACATTTCTTGGCTGCGACACAGCTCACATTTAAGAACCTAACAATGTCCTTAGCCCCTCCAGTCTGCCACACCCCAAACAGAACCCCCATTGGATCGGGATCAACAACAGTATCGGGGATTGCGGACAGTGTCTCTATGACTTTACTCCAGAATGTGGCCAGTTCCGGGCAGTCCCAAAACATGTGCAGGTGGTCAGCACCCTCCGCACCGCAGCGGGGGCACAGTCGAGGATCAGAGCGAGCAAACTTCGAGATTCTACATGGAGTGTAATACAACCGGTTGAGTAATTTATATTGTATGGTGCGGTAGCGGAAGTTTAGGGACACCCTGCTAGTATGGGAACATATCTTCTCCCACTGTTGATCTGTGAGATCCAGTTCCAGCTCGGAGGCCCAGCCAGCACGAGCCCTGGATGGAGGGGGAGAAGCAGCGGACAGGAGAAGCTTGTACAGTGAAGAAACTACCCCATGGGCGCCACCCGAGTTAGCAATGTAAGCAATTCCAGGAGAATCCTGGGGCTCAATGGGGATGACAGGCCAGGTATTTCGAAAGGCAGCGCGGAGTCTGTAGAACTGCAGAAGCTCCAGAACCTAGCCCGAGTGCCCCGGCCTCCACTTTTGCGGTGTTATGAACTGTCCCTCCGGATAGAAATCAGTGAGGTCACGGTAACCCAGGGCCTCCCAGTGTCGCGCCAGGGCGGTATCGTGTGTGGATTCCAGCCCGGGAAAGCTCCAGGCGGGGAGCCATTTGTAGTACGGGTATTGCTCGTCACAAGTTTTAAATATCTGGCCCCAAGCCTGCACCGTAGTCCGGACCGGGTCAATGGGCGAGTCTGGCACATACTGCTGGTTTAGAATCAAGGACATTACATCAGTGCCTGCTGCTGCCAGAACCTCGAGTTTGACGTGGGGACGGGGTGGGGGCCCAGGGTACCAGTAAGATGCAAACTGCGCCTGTGAAGCAGTCCAATATTGCAGCAGGTCCGGGGCTGTGAAGCCCCCTTTGTCATAGGGTAATGACATATCCGACCACTTTTTACGCACAGCACCAGAGTGCCATAGGAATTGAGCGAACAGTTTGTGCAGGTTCACGAAGAATCTCCTACCCGGCCAGACGGGGACATTACTAAATACATATAACAACTTGGGGAGCAATATCATTTTTACCAGCGAGAGTCTTCCGGCCAATGATAGTGGAAGGGCACGCCAGCGTGTAACCTTGGCCTCGGCCTGCTCTGCAACAGCCCGGTAATTGTCTGGTAGTAGCGAGTCTTTGGAGAGGGACACCTGAACCCCCAAGTACTTGATCCCATCCGGGGACCAGCGGAGTGGGTACTCGGTGGTGGGCTGTATCGTGGAGCTAGTGAGGGGGAAAATCTCAGACTTAGTATAATTTATAGTAAACCCAGAGTATGTACCTATGCGGGTGATGTCACGCAAAATTGGGTCCAGATGAGTTGCTGGGTCTCTTATAAAGAGCAATACATCGTCCGCATAAAGCGAGATAATCTCAGGGGAGTCTTTCAGCCGCACCCCTTTGCGCGCATGCCGTTCCCTGACATAATCGGCCATCGGCTCTATGGCCAAGGCAAATAGGATCGGGGAGAACGGGCAACCCTGTCGAGTGCCTCTGAAGAGAGGGAACAGACCGGACGTCTGGGAGTTAACTCGCACCCTGGCCACCGGGGAAGTGTACAGTAACCGAATGTATGCTATCATGTTAGGCCCTATACACATATTTTCTAAAACCAACCAAATATATTTCCAAGACACCATGTCAAACGCCTTCTGGGCATCCAGTGTGACCGCAACCGCACTCACCCCTTGGTCAATGCATGACATTACATTAAGCAGCCTTCTAATGTTGTGTGATGTTGATCTCCCGGGTACAAAGCCTGACTGATCATCATGGACCATGTACGATATGACCGGGAGGAAGCGGTTAACAATCACCTTGGCGAAGATTTTGGTGTCCAAGTTCATTAGTGAGAGGGGCCTATATGATCCGCACTCATTAGTGGGTTTACCGGGTTTAAGCAGGACAGTGATGACAGCCTCACGCAACGATGGGGGAAGGGCACCCAGCTGGAGTGACTCGTTCCAAACTTCTAGTAGTTTGGGGGCCAGAAACTCAGCTGTCAGCCCGTCCGGACCCGGTGCTTTTCCTTTAGGGAATTTAGATATAGCCTCAACTATTTCATCCAGAAGGATGGGGGAATCCAATTGGTCTCTGGTTGCGGGAGAGACAATAGTCTTGGGGATCTGCTTGAGGAGGTTGCGCATTTGGACTTCACTGTGCTCGGGGGGGTGGGTGTACAGCTCTGAATAGAAGTCCGTGAAGACCTCCAAAATATGTTGGTCAGACCACCGTTCCGACCCCCGGCGGTCCTTGACACAAGAGATCTGTGCTTGGCCCCACTCACCTCTGGCCAATGCTGCCAGCGTCCTGCCGGGCCTGTCTCCCTCTCCATATTTACGGGCAGCCTGCGGACGACTAAAGTAGTGGACTTCCCTAGTGGCCTGTTTGTTAAAGAATTGGAGTTCCTCACTGATCCGGGACAGGATAGCAGGGTCGACGGATGTAGGATGGGCACTCTCAAGTTCACGCAATTTGGCTTCAGAGTGGGCAAGGGCAGCCCTAATGGCCTTGAGGACTCCTGCCTCCCTAGAAATGGACATTCCTCTGATGAAGACTTTGAAAGCCTCCCACCGGACCTCCATAGAGGTAGCCTGGGGCGTATTAAGCTCGAAATAGGACTGGATATCGGACAAAATGTCAGCCCTAAAGACTATGTCCTGTAAAGCCAAGGACTTGAAGCGCCATGTGTTAATTGTGGTGGGGGCGGGCGCGGGCCCACCCAGATCCAGAGATAATCGGATCGATGAATGGTCCGATAGGGTACGCGCCAATATTTGAGTCTCCACCACCCTCCCCAGCAAGGTACTGGACAGGAAGAACATGTCAATTCTGGAGGAGCTATCATGCACAGAGGCATAGTGAGTATATTCACGCCTCTGCGGGTGCATTACCCGCCATGGGTCTTGAATGTCAAGGGTGGTGCTATGTGCAAGGAGCTTGCGGGCCGCATTGGAAAGGAGTCTGGGGGCCGTGCCTGTTCTATCCAATGTGGTGTCTAATATGAAATTCATGTCCCCCCCCAAATGATTTGCACCCCTACGTATCCCAGCAATATGGAGGCCACCTGGTCGATAAAGTCGGGAGAGTCCACATTAGGAACATATGTGTTAACTAGCAGATATTCCCTGTTAGCTATTGCGCAGTGTAGGATGACACACCTCCCCTCCGGGTCAATGTAGCTCTTATGGCGCACAAACTTGAGTGACCTATGGATCATCGTTAATACCCCTCTGGCGCGGGTCGAGTAAGCAGTAGAATATCTGTGGGGACCCCACGATGGTGCCATGCACCTGGCCAACCGGCCTTTACAGTGTGTTTCCTGCAAAAGCAGAATCTTACAGCCGTGCCTGTTGGCATAAGCCATGATTTTGCGCGTCTTGGTGTAGTTGCTTAAACCCCGGACATTCCAGGACATCACTATTGTGGACATTTCAGATACCTAAGGTACATCCCACAGTCGCTGCCGGAACCCACACCCTGAATGAAGAGAGCCCTCACAAGGGTGCCCCTCCCACCACTGTCGCCGCAGTTCAGATGTGAAATTAAGCCATCTCGGGTGTAGATGACCCGATGTGACGCGGTCTGTCAGTCCGCCTCTGCCTTTTCCTATAACATTTCTCCAAACCCCAACAGTACCCCCCCCTCCCTCACTGCCCGCCCCCAACTTGCAGTGTAAATCCCCCACCCCCCTGTGCCAGTGTCACCAAAAAACCCGACTCTCCCCAAGAGGTAGAGGTCGGAGGGCGAAATCCAACCAGTATACGCCCCATTCAAAGCCCAACAGGGGCAAATAAACAGTGACAACCAACAAAATATGAACATTGCAATCGCAATTAGGTGTGCTGTTGCCGTGTGGGCGGCTCTGAGAATAACATGTAGGACAGCAAGTGCTGCCGGATCTAAGTTCTGCTACGGGCGGATCTCAAAATAGGTCTCCATACCTAGCTGAACGTTGCGGGCGAGACAAGACCAAGAAGTAACTAGGGCACATGTCCGGCATAGCGCCCCGTGGGGCAGGGAGAGCGCTGTCGACCACAGTCAGGTCTAGTCTCAGCCCGATCAGACGCCAGAGGAGCTTGGATCGTTGAGTGTACAGTACGTTGTTGCCATATACATGTTCCGAGTCTCAGATTCACTGGATTGATAAATGGGTTCCGGGCAGTGTCTCTCTGGATCACTCGTCCTCGGCAGGGGCTCCCGCCGGATTGGGGAGCGGCAAGTGTACCTCAATGAATTTCACTGCCTCCTCCGGGACAGTGAAGAAATATAGTTTGCCATTATAGGTAATCTTGAGGCGTGCCGGGAAAAGAATGGCATAAGGAACATTTCGCTCTCTAAGAAGCTTCTTGACTCCGATGAACTGGCGCCTCTCCTGCTGTACCGCTATTGAGAAATCTGGAAAAATCCTTATAGTGTGTGAGTCAAGGCGCAGGTCTCCCTTCTCCCGCGACAGACGGAGGATAAGGTCTCTGTCCCGATAGTTGAGAATTGTGGCTATTATGGGCCTAGGGATGTCGCCCGGTTTGGGCCTTGGTGATAGAGCACGATGAGCACGCTCAACAGTGAAGTACGGCAACAGGGCCGGGTTACCCAGCAGATCCTTGAGCAGGGTTTCCACTGCATCTTCCATGCGCCCCTTAAGGGCATTTTCAGGGACTCCGATAATTCATAGATTATTTCTGCGAGAGCGGGATTCGAGGTCGTCGCACTTCGCTCTCACACTACGCATGTCACGCGACAGGGAGGCAACAGTGTTCTGCAGCACATGTATTTCGTCCTCATTTGCTGATATCCGATTCTCAGCGTCAGTAATTCTGGTCCCCGCCTGATCCACCCGTGTTTTTAATGAGGCGACATTGACGTTGATGTCGTCCAGCTTCTCGTGGAAAGAAGCAAAGTTTTTGGCCAGCGATTCCATGAGTGTAGTCAGATCAGGGGGTGAGGCAGTGGGATGGCGGTCCACTTCCCGCTCCTCCTGTATGGGCGGGTCATGATCCTCCTCTCCCCTCGGGACAGCCCTGGCGAATCTATCCATGGCTCCCCCCTTGGAAGTCCCCTTGGTCTTGTTAGGCATTGTGGATTCAGTTTCAGGAGTGTCGCAGAGCGAAGATGCGGTCACTGAGGGAGAAAGCGTGGTCCCTAGGCCAATGGGGCAGGGTAGAGATGCCGGTATATCCCCAGCAGTGAGGGAGGCAAGTTCCAGTAGAGATGAGGGTTGCCGCAGGGACTGCACTACCGGGGGGGGCACCCAGTACAGATGAGGGCACCAGCCGCCCCACAATCAGCCCAGTCACTGCGCAATCGGTGTCAAAGCGGGGGCCAGGCGCCCAGCATGTAGGATGTTATGTAGCAGAGGAGAAGGAATGTGCGCCGGGGACACGGGCCTGGTATGTATCCTCGTGGCGCGTACTCCCGCGGGGAAAAATCTGGGGGGCGTAGCAGGCCCCGGGGTCTCTGGTGGGCAGCAGGCCAGCAGCGTGGTAAAAAGCATGTGGGTATCACAGCCGCCCAGAGCGGGACTCCCCCGCACCTCACCTCAATATAGCAGCAATCAGCCCAGCCGCGGCACAACCAATCCTCACAGGCCAGCAGCGGGGCCCACAGCCGGGTAGAGAATGTGGGGCGGGGCGCGCTCCAGCGACAGCCCCAGCAGCAAGTCGCAGATGTGGTGATTTGCCCAGGGGGGACAACCGCAGCCGGCCGCCCAGCCGCACGACCCCGATCGGGCCTAAGACAGTCCAGCAGGGCACCCGGAGAGGTGAGTGGGGCACTCAGGCGTTGACTCCCCCCGCCTCGGCGGCAATCGGCACCCGCCCAGGGCCCGCCGCGCCAGCCCCGCAACGGCACGTCCACTCCACACGGGCTGGCGGCGGAGGCTCACAGCCGGATGGGTAATGGGCAGCCCCAGCAGCGGGTCGCCGACAGAATGATCCGTCCAGGGGGGCAGCCGCAGCCCTCTTCACAGCTCCACAGTCCCGATCGGGCCTCCGCCAGCCCAGCGGGGCTCACAGATAAGCGAGCGGGGCACACAGGGGCTGCGCCCCATCCCGCGTCACAAAGCACGGCAGACCGCCAAGAGGAGGGGACAGGAGTCAGGCCGACGCCGCGGCCTCCGTGAGGCGGCGGCCCGCTGCAGCAGGGGGCTCGTCCGGAGGCTTCCCGACTCAGAGACATGCCGGAATTTCGCAGGCTGCAGCACGGCAATGAAGGGCAGCAGCCCAGCCGAGATGTAGACCGATTGTACACCGTTGGTCGCAGATGGAAGCAGATGTCCGCCAAGCCCACACGGAGCTCAAAGGCTAAGCAGCCATCTTGGGCTGCTCCACAGCGCCACCCAGGGTCTGCCTTTTTTTTAAGTGACTTCCTGGCAATTTAGGTAGCTTTTTTCCCTTTCTTACACGCCAGAATTTTTCACGCTTTTGCTTGCCTTAAATTTTACCTCTCATTATTTTCTTTCTTGCAATAGTTACAACATAATAAGAATCCACTAGGACCATGTGTCAGGGACTTAGGCCTCAGCTCTCAGGGCGGGGAAAGGTTTTTGCGGCCCGGGTCTTCTGAAGAAAAAAAACTGGGGTTTTGGGGGTGTCCCGTGTGCGGTGAAAACCACAAGAGATCATCAGAGCCGTATGAAGCCAGAGAGCCAAGAGAAGGAGCGCCACCGAAGGAAGCTTTACCGCAGAATTGTATTCTGTGGAAAAGTGACACTGGCCCAAGGCTGAAGACAACATCATCTGCTCTGGAGAGCAGCTCCAATCAAATATCCACATATTAGGGAACCTTTGGTGAGTACGCTGGCAGCTCATTGGCCAGCTTTGCAGAACAGAAACCATTTGAGTGTTTGCTGGAGTAAAGATAGCAATGGGAAGGGTAGGAGGGAGGGACAACGAGATCATGTGACAATTGATGTTGCAGATCATTCGTGACAGGAATAGCAATATGACAGGCATGGCCCACACGAGCGCATTCATCTCTCCACCGGAATAATATCTGGAGGATATTGAGACCATAATGTGTGTTCTCTTTTTCCGAATAAAGCGGAAAATAAAAATGTTCAAAGCGTATCTCCTGCCCCATTCCACACCACTGGTTGCATGACCAGTGTTTATATCCAGTTGGCGACATAATAGAGAGAGTGAGCATTGCTTGCATAGCTGGCTACTGAATCCATCCCATAAGCCTCACATCAGGGCTAACACGGCGCGAGACGTGACGGCATGCACAGTTTCACAACTCGCAAGGAAGACCGTCTACACACAGATAAACACACACACGCTTAACAAGCAACGGTGCTTGAGGGGGGAGGAGCCAAGGACCATTACGCTAATTGAATCATGGCATACCATGTCAGGCTGATGTGCATGAAGTGACGTCAGTTCCTGTGGCTCTCAGTCCACTCTTCCTCAGTGGGCTTGCTCAGACCCTTTCATGCAGGCTTTCTGTCTGAGTTTCGGGGCTCACTGGGGCAACCTCCGTTTTTACGCCTTCACCAACCAGCATTGACGCTGCCAATGTATTTTTTTTGTTATTATCATTTATATAAAATGTTTATAGAACGCACCCTGCCGTAAAGGCCACAGGACGCCGCAGAAGTCTACACAAGTCTACAAATACAAGTATAAAGAAATCGTCAAGACAATTAAATACAACAAATTCATATCAAAACCTTGGTTAATTCTTAAAACAATAAAACAATAAAAAGACGCGAAACCATATACAAATGAGGCTTAAACCTCAACAAACGCAAGAACACGAATTAAGAACATGGGTGTGCAAGCTGACAAAAAGGAGTCCTTCAAGAGAGATGGGAGGGGATGGATTGGGGGTGGTGGGGTAGAGCACTCCAAATGCTTGGGGTCGGGGCTGAAAAGGAAGAATGTCTCATCAGGGGACGGTCCTCATTTTTATTTCAAGGGCAACGCACCTTCATGTAAAGCGTCATCTAGTGCATGCATGTATATAGATATATATATATGCTGCAGCTGTTTAACACCACCGCACTCTTTGAGAAGGATAAAGAACGGCCACGCAGCAAACTGAAGCTGAGTGCGGTATAAAGTCCAGCTGCACACTCAAGCCCCCTAAGTTGCCTCCATGGGATCAAGGAGACAGGGTCTTAGTATTCTAGAGTAAAGCGAAGAGGTGGGCCATGATTGGTACCTCGGCCGGAGGCTCGTGGCCCTCAGATGGTCAACCACAATGGGCCTTATGATGAGTTAGGCAGTGCAGGTAAAAACTGTCAGGAATACTGTTACCGCCGCATTAACGCACCACCCAAGTATGAGTTTGGCAGAAAGTTGGAAGATTTATCTCCAGCTATGAGATGGAGGTAAATCTGCCACATTTCCACTAAAATGTGGCAGAATTAATGCTGGCGGAATTACCACCGCAGTAATTTCACCGAAATCCCACATGGCGTCCTATAGACTCCAATTAAATCGGGACTAACAACACCAATTGTAATCCGGTGGTAATATCACCAAACCAGTGGCGGTAACAGTATTAGGGCCCCATTACACGTTATGCGGTAAACCATGGTGCTATTAGCACCATGGTTGCCGCCGGTACCATACCGGTACCACCATGGAGAAAAGGGGAATTACCACCCCATTCCAAGGTTGGCGGGGCGGTAATTCCCCCTTTCTCCATGGCCCTTCCCGATTCCCATTTTTGCCCCATAGGGCTCAATGGGAATGGGGAAGGAGCTAATTACGGTACCGCAAATTGCGGTACCGTAATTAGCACCAAGGTCCCTTTGCGGGTCCCAACTTTAACGGCTGGTCTACACCAGCCGTTAAGGTCGGGTCCCGCAAAGGGACCTCGTAGTAAGGCAGTAAGGGTTTACCGGTGCCCTTACCGGTAAACCCTTACCACCTACCGTGTAATGAGGCCCTTACACTTTGGTGATATCTCAGCAGATTTACCGCTGAGATACCACCAAACTCATAATGATCCCCAATGTGCCAAGCATCCTGTGAATTCTCTAAGTTAGATGCCACTGCTTCTGCTGTGCAAGTGCGTCACTGATTTCTTCGCAGGTCAACCTGGTTTACTTCTGAATTGTGGGTGGGGCCCATAGGCATTCTATGGTGCTGGGCATCTACCAGAATTGATCCGCCGTTGGCTAAAATAAATATTTTTCAATCCCAAAATCACAGTGCTTTAAATGGGCCAGTACTTTCCGGTCTTGGGTACCTGCAGTTCTTTTATTAGAAAAACATAGGGCCTCATTACCCGGTAGGCGGTAAGGGTTTACCGGTACCGGTAAAGGCACCGGTACCAGTAAACCCTAACCACCTTACTACGAGGTTCCTTTGCAGGACCCGACCTTAACGGCTGGTGCAGACCAGCCGTTAAAGTTGGGACCCGCAAAGGGACCTTGGTGCTAATTACGGCACCGCAATTTGCGGTACCGTAATTAGCTCCTTCCCCATTCCCATTGAGCCCTATGGGGCAAAAATGGGAATGGGGAAAGGCCATGGAGAAAGTGGGAATTACCGCCCCACCTACCGTGTAATGAGGCCCTTACACTTTGGTGATATCTCAGCAGATTTACCGCTGAGATACCACCAAACTCATAATGATCCCCAATGTGCCAAGCATCCTGTGAATTCTCTAAGTTAGATGCCACTGCTTCTGCTGTGCAAGTGCGTCACTGATTTCTTCGCAGGTCAACCTGGTTTACTTCTGAATTGTGGGTGGGGCCCATAGGCATTCTATGGTGCTGGGCATCTACCAGAATTGATCCGCCGTTGGCTAAAATAAATATTTTTCAATCCCAAAATCACAGTGCTTTAAATGGGCCAGTACTTTCCGGTCTTGGGTACCTGCAGTTCTTTTATTAGAAAAACATAGGGCCTCATTACCCGGTAGGCGGTAAGGGTTTACCGGTACCGGTAAAGGCACCGGTACCAGTAAACCCTAACCACCTTACTACGAGGTTCCTTTGCAGGACCCGACCTTAACGGCTGGTGCAGACCAGCCGTTAAAGTTGGGACCCGCAAAGGGACCTTGGTGCTAATTACGGCACCGCAATTTGCGGTACCGTAATTAGCTCCTTCCCCATTCCCATTGAGCCCTATGGGGCAAAAATGGGAATGGGGAAAGGCCATGGAGAAAGTGGGAATTACCGCCCCGCCAACCTTGGAATGGAGTGGTAATTCCCCTTTTCTCCATGGTGGTACCGGTATGATACCGGCGGCAACCATGGTGCTAATAGCACCATGGTTTACCGCATTCCGTGTAATGAGGACCATAGTAACAGCTCTTTTCAGCAGGAAGCCAATGGGCCTCATTATGAACTTGCCGGATTCCCGGGGGTATACCCCAGTTCCTATACTATGGACAGACCACCTAATGGTCCCTTTCTCCATGGATCTAATAAGCCCTCCCACCGTGCATAGGAAACCTGCTATCTCCAAACGCAGCTGGACTGGGGTTGTTAAACCTGAGCTAATTCGCTCATTACAAACTCAGTGCAGCAACGCGGCGACTTGCACCTTATCCACATTGGAAGCAGCTTCTCTAACTACAGCCAACACTTTGGCTCCGGTTAAACTGTGCAAAGTGCGTAACCGCCCCCCCCCCCGAACCTTCGTTCTCCCAAGGCCTTAAAGAAAGCAAGCTTCGCTGTAGGCAAGCCGAAAGGAAATGGCGCCAAAGCTATTTGCCTGAATGCAAGCTGCTTTATCGCAATATGCGTGCCGCCTATCATATCGACATAGTCAATGCAAAACGAACCTACTTTGGTCAGTCGGTAGAGAAGGCTATTAATAAACCTAAAGCTCTTTTTGACCTTGTCCAATCCCTGTCCACTCCTAAAGCTGGACACAATGTAGCTCCCCCTTCTCAGGAACTATGCGACTCTATGGGCCTCATTACACGGTAGGCGGTAGGGGATTACCGGCATCGGTAAGGGCACTGGTGCCGGTAATCCCCTACCACCCTACTAAGAGGTCCCTCAGCGGGTCCCGTCCTCAACGCCTGGTCTGACCAGGCGTTAAGGACGGGACCCACTGAGGGACTTCAGAGCTAATAAAGGTACCGCAAATTGCAGTACCGTTATTAGCTCCTTCCCCATTGAGCCCTATAGGGGGTCAAATGGGAATGGGGAATGGTATTTGGAATGGGGATTTACCGGGTCCTCCAGGGTCGGAATGACTCGGTAAGTCCCCATACCACCTACCCGGACCCGGTACCCGGTAAGGGAGTAGCCATGCCGCTAGTAGCGGCATGGTTACCACCTACCATGTAATGAGTCCCTATCTCTTCTTTCTTCGTGGAAAAGATTGCAACCATCTGTGACAATATTAAAGCTGACTCCCAGCGAAACACGAAGCCTCCTACTGCTGCCACACCTCCTACTACGACAGGATCTTGGTCTACTTTCCCCTATTTCTCCAACTCTGATGTTCTGTCCGCTGTTCTAAAACTAAAATCTGCTTCTCCTGATGACTCCATACCCTTGGCTCTTTTGCAGGAGTCATCGCCTGATATCATTAATTTCATCACTTCTGCTGTCAATACCTCTTTCACGACAGGAGTTATACCACGCCACCTCAAACACGCCTTAGTTATTCCTCTGTTTGAAAAACCCTCACTCAATCCCGAGGTATTGGCCAACTACTGCCCGATTTCTCTTCTTCCATTTTTAACGAAAGTTTTGGAGGCGCTGGTGTCTCTCCTTCTTTCGGCATTTCTGGAATCCTCTAAATTTCTTGATCCTTTCCAATCAGGTTTTTGGCCTGGCAGAGGCACTGACTCAGTACTAAACTCATTTATGGATGACCTGATTTGTCTGACTGACCAGGGCAGTGTCAGGGCAGTCCTGTTATTAAATCTCTTGGCTGCCCCTGACACCGTCGATCATGCTCTCCTTATCTCCCGGCTCTTTGAGGCTGGGATTGATGGCCAAGTGCTGAAATGGTTTATCGCGTTCCTGGCGGACCGATCACAATCAGTATCTCTTCCTCCTTTCCGCTCTGCCCCGGTTCATCTATCATGTGGCATCCCCCAGGGATCAGCACTATCCCCTATTCTATTTAATGTCTATATAAGATACCTTCTGTTCCTCATTGCCTCACATGGGTTCCGCTTTTACTCCTACGTGGATGACACCCAGATTCTGGTCCGTCTTGACCTAACAAAAATGGAAACGACATCTCACCTTAGGCATTGCCTTGAGGATTTAGTTATCTGGATGTCACAAAACTGGCTAAAACTTAACGGTAGCAAAACCGAGGTTCTTGTTGTAGCCACCTCCAATCCACAATCCTTTTGGACTGCCGAATTTTGGCCTCCCTCCCTCGGCCCTCTTCCATTACCGGTATCATCGGTATGCAACCTTGGCGCATGGATCTCAGCCACACTGACTATGGACGAACAAGTCAGTCCGGTATGTAAATCCGGCCAATATAAACTTAGGATCCTCTGAAAGGTTCTTC
This sequence comes from Ambystoma mexicanum, assembly GCF_040938575.1. Taxonomy (NCBI): domain Eukaryota; kingdom Metazoa; phylum Chordata; class Amphibia; order Caudata; family Ambystomatidae; genus Ambystoma; species Ambystoma mexicanum. The sequence continues at coordinate 427,402,756 of NC_090936.1, read as the reverse complement.
CTTTTATTCCGGCTGCCAACCAGCCTCCCGTGATTGCGGCTTTGGTGCTGAGTGTGCTGGATTACTGCAATTCACTCTATGTGGCGCAAACTGCCCATCTGATAGGACGGCTACAGCTTCTGCAAAATGCTGCTGCCAGATCCATTCTCCATCCTCCTTTTGGCGCGCACATGACCCCTCTGCTGCGCCAACTGCATTGGCTTCCAGTTGATCAGCAAATTATGTTTAAATCGATGTGTATGGTACACAGGGCCTTCTATGGTATTGGAGCCGAATACCTGCAAGCAGAATTTCCTCAATACCAACCCATTCATGTCCTCTGTTCTCTAGGGACCTGTCAATTGAGGGTACCCCATTTCAGATTTGCTCGTAAAGGTGGCCGCGCATTTTCGGTAACAGCCGCTAAGGAATGGAATAATCTACCTCTCCCCCTGAGTGAGACTATCGACCATCTCACCTTCCGGCGCAATCTGAAAACATGGTTGTTTAAATAGTTCTCTGCCCTCTGTCTGCTTCTTTCCAGTTCCTCCCTCTCTCTTAGCGCCATGATACCTCTGGGTGTAAGTACGCTGATAAATGCCCATAACATAACAGGATACCGGCAAAGGCTATTACCTTCTCTGGCACTCGATCCATCGGCAATACCGCCGGATTAGGAGTGCCGGATGCCAGTGTAAATCTGCATTCATGGAGTCCTAGGACTCCATGGGGAGATTTGCTGTCATTACTGGCACCGGCAATACTGGTGTCTGTAATTATGGCATTTTTTCTGGTAGGGCGCCTGCCTTACCTACAGCTTCTAGCTGGAGGTAACTCAGGTGCCCCACCCGCAAACCTGTAGTCGGCCGTTCCGGTAAAGTGCTCGTATACATGAATACCTACACTTTAATACCAGACCGGCTGATTCAGAATGAGGCCGAATACTTTTAATGGGGGAGTACTGGCACTTCTCACTCTGGGAAAGTGAGTACCTGCACTTGCGTGTTTCCACATCAAGCAGTGGCATATTCCTTATGTGGTCTCAGCACCTCTGGAACTAATCTGCCAGTTCCTCTTGCAGCAACCTTCCACATGCGTTCAGCGCAGCCTTGTGAAAGGATCAGGGCCAGCCCTAGGATTTTCTGGGGCCTGGGCGGCAAAAGGTGTGTGGGCGCCCTTTTTTTGCATAAATAGTGACATCAGTGATATTACAGGAATTATATTAAAGAGGGAGTCTCAAATATGCAACAGTATTATGAAAGTTTGATTAAATAAATGTTGCCATGAGTAAGACAGGAGAGAAATAAACTGTGACATCAGTATATGAATTGATACAGTTAAGATGTACCCATGTGGAAATATCAGGAGTGAGGCTTTTTTTTGAAGTAGCACAGTGTGAGCGGAATACCTGAAAATGATTTTTAATATTGGCAGACGAGGCATAGTGAGATGAAAGGATTTGGCCGGAAGCACACATTTTGGTGAAGTGGAGAAGCCGGGATTTGAGACCAGTCTGCAATGCAGGAAATTGAACACCTCTCGTCACAGTTGTAATTGGTAGAAATATTGTTTGTAAAAGGTATTTTGGAAAATAATTTTTGAAACACCATCTGACTGTCGAAGGTATTGCAAAAAATATGGTGATTGTGTTTGGCTAACTGAAGTTAACTTGCTGTTTCTGCAGACATATCCCAATTGTTTTTATTTTTATTGTGTATATATTTGCCCATATTGTCCAAACTAGCAATATGCTTTTATTCCAGAAGCTACAGAAAAGGATTATTTTGGCTGTCAAAAGAAATAAATTAAAAGTAGGTTCCAAGGGTGCCATGTCAGGGCAGGGATTGGGCCTGGGCAGATAGGGCAGATTGCGTCTATTGTGGGATTGCCTTATAGTGCGATAACGCCTATTTACATGGGAGGTCTGGAGGCAGGGAAGTTAGCAATTTTTCAGTTCTTCAAATATTAACACAATCAATAGGGCTCTATTCTTAACAAAACAAGTGGCAGATGAGGCTCAATAATGAATGCATAGGCACGGAGTCCATGGGGGGAGAGGGCATAGCTGCACCCATTCTCCTTGCCATGCTCATGGATATCACTGCTTTTGGCAGGGGTTCTGTATCCTCTCCTGCTGGGGCCAGGCTTGGTGACGTGTTAGCATAATCTTGCAAAATTAGAAACTGCTGCTCCCTTCAAAATGGGAAGGAAGCCTCATTTATGGACCACCTGACACTTGAATCGAGAGGGCGGGCAGACCAAATGTGTTTTGCTGGTGCAGGAGTAGCAAGGCATCCTATACAGAATTCTGCGAAGAGAACACAGCAGGTTAGGTGACTGTTGCTAAGATGTTATATGTTTAGACCTTCGTGTAAATCTTATGGCTTTTTTCCTATTCCTGCTGCAAAATGAATTTTAAAATGTGTCAGTAGTGTAATTTGATACCTTTTGTTATCATGATAAATTTGACAGGTGAGCACGCTCCTTTAACTGGAAGTCCCACTCTACCAGAAGTCCCACCCTTTAAGTGACATCATTTGGGTCACCCGGAAGTTCCGCCCCACTGGAAGACCTATCCCAGAAATGACATTGTGTGATTCACCCAGAAGTCCTGCCCTGCCAGAAGTCCTAGCCAGGAATGCACATCATGGGGTTCAACCGGAAGTCCTGCACTGCCTGAAGTCCCACACCAGAAGTGACATCATGGGAGCCATCCAGAAGTCCCCCCGCTAAGTTGTGGGTAAGTGACATCACCAGTTTGACCCGGTAGTAATCTGTGTGAAGCCATGTTTCAGTTCCCCCTTGCACTGGTTCATGGGGTGACATCATAATGCAGAAATGATGTACATGTTGTTTTTGTGACCCTCACATGCATGAACCCAAGGCCCAGAAGCATGTCATAGGGTTCATAGTGCGACCCAGTGGTGTGCATATGCCTCCCATAACCCTGAAAAGTGTTAGTGCGACAGGGTGCTGTGGAGATGATTCAGGCATTATTCTGTGATGTTTTTTTGTGGGAGGTGTGATGTAGCTAGTGCACTTTTGACACTGAATTGTGTCATGGTGCGACACGGCACAGTGAAGATGAGGCAGCCACAGTGCCACCCCTAGATGCGTGGGGTAAAAGCTATATATACAGAAGGAGCACTGGAGCGAGGTATGCATCACTCTTGAAGACTTAGGAAGCCTATTTGCACAACACCATCCATACCTTGAATCATGAAGCGCTACAGCTACTACTCCAATAATACTTCATGGAACAATTACTTGAACACAATTGAAAACTACTACAGCCCAGAAAGCCTACCAACAACAACCCATGGAGCTGATGAAGAATTGCAACACCCAGCTGGTAAGGTTGATCTGAGCCGGCGCCTTTTTATGATGAAGTTTGGTGCTATGACGCCACCTGTTTCCCCTATCAAAGCTGCTGCTGAATGCTGTGATGGTGTAGACGCAGTTATAACTGATGTAGACTACACAGATGCAGACTATATCAATATGGATGAGTTTATGAAGACTCTTAAATCACCCTTATGTGAGGACTGAGGCATTCTGAACAAGCGTTTCCAGAGGCTGCCATGTCCCCGGGACCAGAAGCATGTCCCAATGAAGACACACTGTTTATGGACGCTGTTAATGCTGTGGAGATGGAAGCGGATTGTCCTGACCTGTGCCATTCGGAATGTAGGAAAGTGTGTATGTATCTGTGTCTGTGTGAACTATCGGTAAAAACAATTATTCAATTGTTAAAGTTCTTTCTTTTTTGAATTGCAGAAAACAGCGGATAAAGTTGACTGTGCTGAGAGTCAGCGGTCTTCATTCAACACCATCAATTTATACTGCATGTGCTGATAAAAAAATGACCGAAAGGCCAGCAATCCAAAGCCATAATAATTGTAAGAAATGTGTCTAATTAAAATGATTTGAAAGTTCTGATGAAGAAGAAGAGAAAACTATGGCCCTTTTTGAGTCCTTCACTGTTCATGCTTTTGCATCCTGTGTAGTGTGAGAAACCTGAAGGTACTCTCACATCTACGCCCCAGGGATCTTCCGTTCAGGTGGCCTGGGAAGGGCCATCGCTTTTGGATCACGATTTTGGGGGTGGATAAGCAAGGGAGGATCATCTGGGTGGAGGGTCCTTGGGGATTGGGTAGAGAGTACCTCAAGGAGAGACATGGTTTTCCCCCTTTCCTAACACTGACCTACCCTACCCCCCTTCAGTCTTCATGGGATATTGTCAATCTTATCGCCTCTTTCCGTACAATTTCCCACCATGTACCGAGAAGAGGAAAAGGCAGCTAAGAGTAGTGCACACTTCCTACTGTATACACCCCTCTAGTACTGGGATGAAGAAGAGGGGCCTGGAAGCATCCGGTACTGACGATCAGGCATGTCACACTAACAGGCTTATATAGGGTCAGGCAATTGCATCTAGCCCCCTTCACCTGCAGTCTGTTTATAATGAACAAGAGTATAAAAGCTGGTGTGCAAAACCATGCAGCAAGAGACAAAGGAGGAGGCGGGAGGAGAGAATCTGCGGTGTTGGGCCATGCCAAGGAAGACGAGATGCCAACAATGATCCCGGGAGACCTGCAAGAGGGACTTTGCAGGACCAGGAGCCATCACAATGGAAGGCAGGCAGCAGGCAGTGCCGTTCAGCAGAGAGATGAGAAACGCCTTCCACGCCCAATCCCGGCTGCAGCTGGAGCTGCAGAAGACGCCGGGACCAGAGGGGACACGGCCCGCATGTGGAGCAGAGAGTGCTGGTGTGTGCGAGGAGGCGTACCCGGCAAACTGGCTTCTGTTCCCCAGGCACAGAGGAGACAAGCGGGAGAAATCGAAGCCGCTGCGAGGAGCCGGTAAGTGTCAGAGGACCCTGGGGAAACCAGAGCAGTCAGAAGGGACCTCGGATAAGTAACGGTCCACGAGCACTGTGCAACGCCATTCAAAATACTGCAGAATAATATTACAAATGGTAATGCTGTCTCAGAACCTACATACAATATTCATAATAAAATAAAATGTCCTTCACCAACCACGCCTCTGTTTCTTCTTTTTTTGAGTTCTTCAATGGATAACAACTCTCATTTAAGAAGGCATAAAAGATGTTATGATAAAAGAGGAATTGGTAGTTATGGTGGTGTTGATGCTCTTTATATAAAACTACAACATGACAAGCATCCTGTCACACATGGTGTTGTCAAGGAATGACTATCTGGTCAAGAGGGAGAAACCTTTCATTAAAACTCTAGAAAACACTTTAAAAGAAGAATGACCATGGTGTCTGGCCATGACAGACAATGGCAACGGATTTAGTGGACATGAGTCCTTTGAAAAGCAGAACGAGGATGCATGTTACATCTTTACGGTAATAGATATTTTATCAAAATATGCTTATGCTGAGTTATTGAAGGATAAGACTCGCTCTAGAGTGACAGCCGCTTTCAAGCACGTCTTGAATAAAGGACGTGTGCCTGCAAAATTGCAAACTGATGCAGGCAAGGAGTTTTGAAATAGGCCCCTCCAAAATCTTCTGAAACAACATGGCATGCATCATTTTATAACGCAAAATGAGGTTAGGGCCACTATTGTTGAGTGCCTTAACAGAATATTGAAAATCTAAACTCTGCAGTTTTTCACAGCTAATAATACGAATCATTATGTGGACATATTACAGTCTTTTATAGATGTGTACAATGACAGCTATCACTGGTCTATTAACATTACACCAAATTCTGTAATGCCTGAAAATTCTTTAACATTGTGGAGAAACCTGTAGGCTCAATGGTTATCGGAGAAGGTCAAGAAAACAACAAAGAAACCAACGTACTCGCCTTGGAAACAAGACGACAGAAAGCAACACAGGTTCGATCCCCGGGTCCGTGCTTAGAAACCTCTGGTTAATAAGCACGTTAGTAATAAGCAACTAAGACAAAAAAAAATCCTGTAACAGTGCCTCGATGCCTCCGGGCTGTGTGAGCGCTTTAAAAACACAACACAAACCACAAAAAAAACACCCTTGTCAAAAGGTGTCTTTACAAAGTGGTATCACCAATCCTTTGCCAATGACATTTTTGAAGTGGCTGAAGTCTTTGTGAAAGGGGGGCTATACATCTACCAACTGATTGATTATGCTGATGAAGTTGCACGCTGTAATTTCTACACCAAGGAGTTACAGAGGGTTACAAATGATCTCCAACGCCTTTAAAGGGTCGAGAAAATTATTCTGAGCAAAGGTAAGGGCTCTAAGAAATAAAACCTAGTGATATGGGTGTGGTAGCCTGAGAAATGTAACAATTGGGTCAGTACTGCATCTCTAAAGGATTTAAAAAGCATAGGAGCTCCCTGAGAAGATGGAAAACACAGAGGTTTACATCACCTTGCACAGCACCGCTTCTTAAGATACATTCACTAACAACGAAATATCAAACTAGTGTGTTAAGATGGCTAAACCAGTTGATTTACAACAAGGATTGTGGGAATCAGGGCTGATGGAGATTCAATACCCCCATACATGGGACAGAGTAAATAGAAGTGAGGCAAAGTTTACCATGAAGCACGAAGGCCCGATTGAACTGTTAGACGCAAGTCTTCCTCACTTTTTTACCCCAACATACAAGTGCTGTTAGATGCTATCACCAAGTTGCTTGCAAACATTGAGAGCTATTCGAAAATATAGTTGTTTCTGGATAATGCTCAGAGGAAAGTATTTCTAAGATCGACTGATCTTACCACACAGTAGTTTATATGCACTAGGAAATTCTTTAGGGTTTTGGGAACTGTTCAACATGTGAAAAGTTATAAAGCTTTGGACAGAACCCGCACTGATACTAATGGTGGATTTTACAGCCTCGTGATCTACAGTGATATAGTAGAATATCAAAGGGTTGCTGACTCATATACTGTCATGATCTCTGCTTCCAAAAGATCAGGACTTGCCCGACTCCCTTGGAAGCAGACCCATAACCCTGGTTCCGAGTGTCAGCCAGTCCCAATTGGGACCTTTTGGACCCTGTCCTGGCGCCAGTGGCACCAGGCTCATAAAGATGCCCAGTCCCAGCGCTGGAAGCGCTGGGCTCATAATGCTTGGGTGGACTTACCTGCAGCAGAAAATGCTGCTTACTTACCTGCCAGTTGAACCCCTGATCCTCTTCTGTTTGGGACTACTTTTCCTGTTGGGTGGGGCAGGAGCCACTCCCTAGGTTCAGAACACTGGAACTCTTCTGGAAAGCAGGAACTCTTTTCTTACCTAGGCGTGGCTGTGGAAGAAGACACCTAAGCACTACAGGAGGCTATTTAAACCACACCCGATGGATGAATCTTGCTTTGCGTTATTCTGCATTCTCTGCAGCAGAACGCTCATCGTGTCTTCTGCTTCTGATCCTGGGCCTAAGGGAACAAAGGCTTACCATCCTGGAATCCAGTCTTCAGCAGCACCTGTAAAGACAAAGAAAGAACAGGTTAGCACTACGGTCTTCAGTGGCAGCGCATCTCTTACCTGGTCCATCGGCTGTCACCAACGCCTCGCGCTGCATTCCGGCATCTGAAAGACAAAGGCTTACCTACTCTTCGCATGCTCCGGAGGTCTTCGCAATGCATTCCGGCATCTGAAAGACAAAAGCTTACCAGCTCTTCGCACGCTCCGGAGGCCTTCGGCGCTGCATCCCGCATCTGAAAGACAAAAGAAGGTGCGTTTAAAGACATTGGGCAACTTTATTACTCACGTGCCATTACTCCTTCCCACGCCGAATCCAGTGGGTATTCCAGCACCCTTCAGCTTCTCTAAAGCTCCGAACTTGTACCTGCAAGACAAAAGGGACAGTTAGTGCGATCGTGAAGCAGGCTACAAGCGCTTACTTACGTGCTTCCAGGCGCTTCTATTCCTCACGCGGGTTCCATCCTCAACTCTCATCAGCCCGCCATCTGCCATCGCCGGAACCCTGCAAAACAAGAGATATCATTATAAAAGACTTTTAAGACATTTGAAGTGCCCAGAACTTACCGTTCGTGCAGTTAACGACGGACAGCAGTCCTCTGAGGTCAAGAGGCCTGCACCCTTATCCAGTGAAGAAACTGGTTACGGCACCCTGCCCCGAGGCAGATGGAGAGCTCGGCGTTCACTTACCTAAGGTGAGGGCGTTAACCTTTGGGGTTCTACAGGAGAAGAGAAAGGGAAGAGGAGAGAGGCACCCAATAACCCCAGTTCATTAATCCCATATTTTCTATCTGCAGACATCTTACTCTTCGAGTCAGACATACAGTGCACAGAGGTCCAGCCCAAAGAGCCAACCGTGTGTTACACATCACCTTTGAAGATACGGCATTCACCCACTCAAGACCGGCGCCTCTGCGGGAATCAGGTGAGCGTTACATATACCCCCTAATGAGAACAAATTTGAATAACTGTTTTTGTAGGCGGAGTAGGGATTCTTTAGGGAGACTGACTGGTATGCTAGTGCATAGATATAGGAGCCTAGGTAGGAGGTTTGCCTTACACATAGTGATTCTGCCCAACAGAAAGATTTCCTGGTCCTCCCACCCCTTCACGTCCGCCTCCACTTCCTTGAGAATTTGCTGTATATATAATTGTTCGGGGTCCGCAACTATATGAATTCCCAGATAAGGGGAGGCTGTAGAGTTCCATTTCAGCAGGCTGGAGATTCTGTATGAGTTATTTGGGTATATTCACCACCAGTGCTTCAGATTTGGAGTAGTTAACTGCAAAACCGGCTACCTGGTCAAAAGCTTCCAGTTCTGCAAGGGCTTCCGGGACAGAGGTTTGACAGTTGGTGAGGGTGAGGAATTCCATCATCTGCATAAATTGTTCCCCTCTCAAGTCCATACCCGTTATCTGCTTGTTCTGGCGAATCCTCTGGGCAAACGGCTCCATCACGAGGGCAAAGATAGGGGGGAAAGCAGACAGCCCTGCCTCGTCCCACATGAGAGGGCAATAGGCACCGAGAGCTTCTGATGCATCCGGAGGGACGTCTTTGGGGCCTGGTAGTTGTCCAAGAGCATCTTCCAGAACATCGGCCCAAACCGCAAGGCCTCCAGGATAAGCCTCATAAAGGTCCAGTCCACCCTGTCAAAGGCTTTATTGGCGTCCAATGTTAGTACTGCCAATTCCCGATGATCTCATGCGGCCTCCTAGATGAGATTGAGGGCCTGCCGGATATTGTCTCCTGTACTCCTACCCCTGATGAAGCCTGTCTGGTCCGGTCTATGATGGATGGCAGCAGAAGTGCAAGTCTGTTCGCCAGAATTTTAGAGTAAATGTTTGCATCTACATTCAATAGGGATATGGGCCGACAAGATGCGCAGTCCTTGGGGTCCTTCCCAGGCTTCAGAAGCATGATGGTGGTGGACTCTTGCATAGAGGGGGTAATGGCCTTTTATTTATTTATTTATAACATATATAATAAATACACCACATCAGCAACCAGCAATAGTACAGAAAAGCGTATTCAAAAATAAAAATTAAAAGAAGTCATTAAACACGTTCCAGATCTTCTCATATGAAGATAATTTACATTTCAATTTGTAAATCAGTCTTTCTGTCCGCGACAGGCCATGCATTTCCTTTATCCACTCCTCGAAGGATGGAGGGACCTTCCCTTTCCAACCACGGAGAATCAGCCTCTTGGCCACAATGAATGCACAAAAAATCCACTTCTTGTGGGCGGAGCTGACATCCTCCAACCCAGAATCATCACCCAGGACTACTGTCCTAAAATCAAGGACAGGCCCTCCCCCAACAACCCTGACACACACATCACAGACCTCACTCCAAAAATCTCTGACCCTCACACAGCTCCCAACATGTGTTCCAGTGTCCCAACTGCCTGAACGCAACCCCAACAGTCTTTACTGTCAGACATGCCTCTCTTATGAAGTATTTCAGGACACCAATACACACGATTCAGGATCTTGATTTGTCTAGACCGTTCACTAAGATTCAGCGAACACAAAGAGACATTACCACACATATTCTGCCAATCATCTATATCAATCTCTGACCCAATTCTCTCACTCCAAACACTCCGTAAATTGTCATTATTCCGATAATGGGACACAATTAGCTTGTAACGCCTACTGGCAAAACCACCACTCTTTCCACTGGAATTCGTCAAAAAAGCACTCACATCCAAAGAGTCAGACCAGTCCACCTCACCCACTGCCCTCTTCAGACGTCTATAAGCCGAGTCTGATAAACCATCAAAATTCCATTTCTCTCTCAGCTCAGCAGCAGTCAACCACCGATCATCATTCCCTAAATCAGAGATCTGTTTAATATCCATCAAAAACCATTCGGGCCAAAAAATTGTCCTCGAATTATCCCTAATCCTGGGATTCAGCCAAATAGAGGCACTCCTGCACTTAAATGCATCACGACCAAGCATTGACAAGACTGCAATCCATGAAAAGCGCAAAAAAGACGTCGCCAACAAACTACCACCAGGAACCTTTGTATTAGTGGTCAACAAGGCTTCTGGGCCCAGCGGCCCATAGGCACTCGACTCTGCCACCGCCCTGCTGTCAAATTCACCTGTCAAAAATGGAACAAAAGAATGAGCAGAAAAGGCCAAATGGTAGGCACGAAAATTCGGAACCCCTAAACCACCTAAATGGACTGGAAGCTGCAACTTCCACAGGCTAAGCCTTGGAGGTTTTTTGTCCCATAAAAATTCCTGATCAAGATGATTTAATTCATTCCAATAATAACTCTTAATTTTCAATGGAAGCATGCTAGTTACAAAGTTAATCCTAGGTGTTGTATTCATTTTCAGGGCATTAACTCTGCCCCATAGCGAAAGATTAAGCAAGGACCACCTTTCCAAATCCAACCTACAATCTCGAATAACCACACTCATGTTCTCTTCAACCATCCTGGAAAGAGGATACGTCAACCATACCCCCAAATAACGCAAGCGTACATCACACCAGGCAAACCCTAGCCCCGTAACCAGATCCTTATCACATCTATTCGACAGAGGCAACACTTCTGACTTCAAATGGTTAATTTTGTAGCCCGAGCAATCATGAAAATCAGACAAAATCCGCATCAGACAGAGCAAGGACACCTGCATATCCTTCAGCACCAATAGGAGGTCGTCCGCATAAAGCCAAGCCTTCTGCTCAACACCCCAACAACAAACACCTTGCAAATTTGATTCGTTTTTAATGCTAATTGCAAGAGGCTCAATCGCTAAAATGAACAACAAAAGAGAAAAAGGACAACCTTGACGCGTTCCGCGCTCCAAACAAAAAGGTTCCGAAACTACCCCATTAGTCTTAACGTCAGCTGTCGGTCGGGCATATAGAAGAGCAACCCAAGATATGAAATCCTCGCCTAAATTCATCCTCCTCAGCACTGAATACAAGTAATCCCAACTAACCCTGTCGAAGGCTTTCTCCACATCAAGGGAAAGGACAGCGGCATCATAGCTCATCCTATCCGCCATTTCCATTGTAATTAACAACCTCCTGATATTACTGGATGTACTCCGATGTTTCATGAATCCAGATTGTTCCTCTGCAATCAAAGCAGGCAAGAACTGTACCAGGCACATAGCAAGAACCTTGGCAAGAATCTTATTATCAGTATTGATAAGGCTGATTGGACGGTAACTAGCCGGATGATTACTGTCCTTACCTTTTTTCAAGAAGACCGAAATAGATGCATGTCTAGTACTTATGGGCAACGTCCCGTCCAGTTTGCTAGAAACAAACATATCTCTCAAGAGCTCTAAGGCTGAATTTGGGAGTATCCTATAAAACTCACAAGGGAGGCCATCTGGGCCCGGTGATTTACCCACATTCAGTCCTGAAATCGCACTTTTGATCTCATCAACCGTTAACATATCACCAAGAAGATCGCATTCAGTATCCCGAATCCTAGGAAAATTCAAATTGCCAAAGAAGTCCTCAACCCTACCAGTTATACCAGCCTCCTTGCTATACAGATTCTCATAGAAGTCGCGAAAAATTGAGTTCATTTTCTTTGGATCAAATGTAATTATACCCTCCTGGTCAACCATAGAAGCAATTGCTGACTCCGAAATCCTTTTCTTCAACCGGTATGCCAGCCATCTGTCACAACATTCACCCTTTTCAAAATAAGTGCACTTAGAATAGAACAAACCACGCTCTGCCCTCAATGACAAAAAGTCTTCCATTTCTTTTTTTAAGTTTTTTTTTAAAGTAGCCAATTTGATTGAGTCAGTTGGATCAAGCATCAGATCCTGAGAGATCTACCCAATACGAAGATCAAGGTCATGCCGCTTACCCTCCTCCTTTTTCCTTTTACCACTAGACAGCCCTAAACAAATACCATGAATACAGCATTTAAAGGCTTACCACGTGTTTGCCACACTGACCACTTCTGAGCGATTCTCCAAAACAAAATAGTTTTCTTCCAAAACAATCCTCTCCAAAATATCATCATCCAACAAGATAGAGGTGTTCATCTTCCATGAGAAACTTCTCATACATTGAAATTTAAGACTCAAATGCATCTCAACAGGGGCATGATCACTCAATAAAATATTACCCATACTAATAGAGACAATACTTTCTGGCACATTCCCACCAGTAAAAATCATGTCCAGTCTAGAAAACACACCATGCGCACTAGAAAAGAAACGGTATAGACGTTTGTCCAGGTTCTCCAGATGCCACGTATCTTTCAAATTGTGCTCCTCTAAGAGTGATCTGAGTGCATGATAATGATAATCACAGCGCAGCACACGCCTGTCTCGACTTCTATCCAGCTTAGGCTCAACTACAGTGTTAAAGTCCCCACCTAGTAGAATATTAGGATTATTCAAATCTAAAAGGGTCTGTGCCACCATTCCACTGTTGGAGCATACACATTGCAGATAGTCAACAGCTCTCCCTGAATCTCAACCAATAAAGCTATCATCCTGCCATCCTCATCTGCACACTTTCTCAAAATTTTCACCGGTAGATTCTTATGAAACAAAACAGTCACGCCCCTAGACCTTAATGAAAAGGAAGAGCCATAAGCAGAACCAACCCACTCCTTTTCCAACTTAGAAATTTCACCCGCCAAAATATGAGTGTCCTGTAAGAGAGAGATGTCTGCATGCATGTCCTGTAACAATTGAAACACTTTCTTTTTATTCAGTAAATTGTTTATCCCATTCACATTCCAGGAGACAATGGAAAGATCATTCTCAGTCCCTCTGGTTCGCGTAGCCATCATGACACCGTCAAGACCCACACCATCAAGAGCCATAACTGAACAAAAAAAAACAAAAGAAAAACACACACTAAAACCTAAATAAAAATAAAACAAAGAATAAAAAATAAAAGAAGAAAGAAGACTGCGAAGTATATTCAGCCCAAAAAACAATTGAAACAACATTCAGAACAATCCTCAGGATCCCTCCCCAGGTACCTTAGTAATTATCCAAAAGGCATCAGGAAAAAATCCATCACCCCAAAAAATAAGCATGAGCATAAGCCCAACCTTGAAATAGACAGATTACAACCAAGAACCCCCAAATCCCCTTTCCCCAACCCCGCCCCCCCAGAACCAGTAGAACATAGGATAAGCGCAAGGGCCCCATCTTAAAAAACAACTGATAAAAGCAAATCACAACTGTTTTGCTAAATGTAAGGATGACCACTGGACCGCCACTAAAAAAGAACCACGCCATAGTTAATGACCTGTAAAGAATAAAGTTAAAACAGAACAGTAACAATCCTTCTTTATGCAAAACCAATAGACGTGCAGTAAAAGCCAACACCGTGTATAAGATGTCCCACACAGCAAATCCATATGCCTAAGAAATGATCACATTTGTTCCTTAAGACTGCTGCCCGCTAGCCTCGGCAAGTCACCATTATTGTCATTAATATACCATTTGGTAAACAGCAAACACGCACTGTCTGCCCATCTTGGAGAAAAAAAACAATATCATAGAGGCATCATGGTGACCGCATGTTTCAAAAAAGGACATTGGCACTAGAAGAATGATCCCACAAGTTCTGCTTTCTGGAAGTCATCAGTGAACCTGATTCTACATCCTCAAATCATCGCAGACCACGCTGTGCACCTCCACACAACAGTAGCTCCAGGAAAAGCACCCATCCCATCAGTAATTGATGACCAGGGTACCAACCTCAAAGCATCCGCGACAATCAAGTGGACCTACAGAGAAACAGGCACAACCTCTGCGGATTCGGTCCCGTCTGTACTAGCTTGTAGTATAGTCTGTACATTACCCCACATCTCAGTGCAATATTGAGATATGTATTTCAATTTCAATCGTGTGCTATAGCAGTCTTACAAAGGTGCTCAGATGCATATTGGCTCCCCACCGACATCTTCATTTATTTATTAAGTTATTCAGTTATTAACCATTATGTAGCAAATGTACACCTATAAAAGCACTCCAAAATAGACTTGGCGGGGAGTGGCTGTGTGACATGAGCCTCCTAGCAGCGTTACAAATTATCTTGCATTTGTAATGATAATACGGAACATCGTGGTAAGCAATCCAAAGGCAGATGTCCATGAAGTCACTACTGCCGGAGAGGCCCTGCCAGCAACAACGGGACCTCCTGATAAAACGGAACACCATACCTCACAGCACCGACGTCTTCCTGCACGCGATCACCATACAGACAGTCCGAGTACTTGCCTCCACCAGCGCCGTATGAATCATCCGATCGCGTTTCCATGGATGGTCTCACACCACTACGCAGACGGCACGGTCAGCTGACCAGGACACCGTACGTCGTGCGTGCGTCATGTAAAAAGGTCCTTTACTCCAATGAGACCGAAGCAGCATGGAACAAGGATCGTGCGAAAAGAACCTTAAGTAAGTCACAGAGCTTATTGATGAAATGAAAGGGACACAGCAAATAGAAGTTCCGACGCCTCATTTAAACACAGGAACGTTAACTGCCACTAAGAAGCGGCGCCATTTTAAAATGTCCAAAGTACAGCAAACATAGTGAAAAGCATAAAAATCCCAAAAGATAAACCTTGGGGGGAGGAGGGAAGGGGGAAAGCAGGAACCAACTCATTCCATAACATGAGATGGCACAGGAAGGCCCCTCTTATATGATTCCAACCAATCAAGTGCAAGTGTCAAATCAGAAGTGCTTTTGTCACCATCAGGAAAGGCAATTGTAAAGACATTATTCTTATTAAGAAATGCCTTCAATGTAAGCTGTCTGGCCAGTTCTTTAGCCCCCCGAAATGATCTTCTCAGAAGCAAGATCTCCTTAGGAAAGTCAGGATAAACATAAACATAGAGGGGGTAATGGCACCCGTTTCTCGGAGTGAGTTGTAGAGGTCTGTCAATGGATCAAGCAGGAGGGAGCGAAAAAATGTGAAGAACCTAGGTGGCATTTCCTCTGAGGTGATTGGACCGTCTAAAGCGGCCCCATCGGATTCCGAGATTTGAAGGAGGCTGGCTTGTGCTATGAAATGTTCTTGTTGTGGTTGTGGCCTGGAAGAGGCCGTCAATGTGCTTGTAAGGTGGGAGGTTGCTAACTGAAGCTTCGCCTCCTCCTCCTACAGGATCTTGCCCTCTTGGTTCCTCAGGGCTGTAATGAGGTTCCTCTGTCTAGTTTTAGCCAGTTTAGCTACCAGGAACCTGTTGGCCTTATTTCCATGTACGTAGTAATTTTGATTCGCCCTGATCAAAGTCTGGTTCGTGTCTTCTGCATAGTGTGCCTGTAGCTTACCGCGGGCGAGTCTCAGGAGTTTAGCTGCTTTGGGTGACCATACCTTCTTTTGGGTTGTTTTGGCTGCCTCGGCTTCCTTTTCCAACTGCTCTCTCATCGTATTTTGTCTTTTCCTGTACGCTATGGCCTGGGCAATGAGTTCTCCTCTGATCACTGTTTTCAGTGCCTCCCATCTGATCGCCGTCGAGGTAAGGTCCGGGGGGTTTTACTTCAGGTAGTTATGGATAGCTTTTGTTACATCATCGCAGACCATCATATCATGTAGGGTTAGTTAGAATAGTGCTCAGCGTTGTCTCATGGGAGGGTCGGGATCAAAGACCCGAGCCGTTAGCAATATTGGAGTGTGATCCAAAAGGGTCCTCGTGCCTATTTCCACCTCGTCTGTAAATGAGAGAAGTTGAGAGCTGGCCAGTATCAGGTCTATCCTTGAGTAAGAGCGATGGACGTGGGAAAAGAACGAGAAGTCCGAAGCCTCCAGGTGGAGGACTCTCCAGGTGTCTACAACTCCCATGGCTTTGAATAGGTGGCAGAGACTGAGGGCGATCTTAAAGTCCTTGGAGGAGGGGGACAGATGTATTTCTTGGAGCAAGACCACTGAGCTATGGAGGACTGTTAGGCGCTTGCAGGTCGATTTCCGCTTCTCCGGGGAGTTCAGGCCTCTGACATTCAGCGAGACGTAGCACAGTTTCAGGTGTGGCGGTAAGGTCTCCTGCGGTCTCCCCTCAGCCATCAGAGGGTGCAGGAGGGGCTGTGGAGGGATGATGTCTGTGCAGGTCTGCTTCCTGGTGCCGGGCTGTCGATCCTATGCTGCTGCAACAATGGTTTTATATTTCTAATACTGGGTTCGAACATGACCCAGAAACCAAGTGAATCAACAATGAACCAAACTAATAACTTAGACCAAACCGAACTGGGCCCGAAGGGCCATGATCCAGATAAAGGGTCCATCCACTTGGCAGGGGCATATCGCGGGATGCTCGAGAGCTGAGGTTGTGTTCTGGCACGGAGAACAGGTTACTTTATGGTCCAAACCTCCCCTTACAGAGGAGGGGCCAGACAGGTGTCAGGTGGAGGTGGGCTGTTCCTCCCTCTGGTAATTTTCACCAAGCGATTTTGCTGTGTCTTTGGAGTCGTTCCTTGCTCCTTCTCAGGGGATGGATTCGCAAGATTTTCATCTGGGGTCGCTGGCTCCCCTCCCATAAACCCCCCTGCCTCTTCCCATGAGTGAATTATGTGTGTTTGGCCTTCAAAGGCAAATTGGAGTGTAGCTGGGAAGAGCCACCTGTATTTTATTTTATGGTCCTGGAGAAAGGTTGTCAGCGTCCTCGGGGCTCTGCATCTCTGTACTGTCGTGGGCGCCAGGTCCTGGAAAATTTGAAGGGGAGCCCCTTGATACGTCAGGTGCCCCTGGGTGTGGGATGCCGACACAATTTCTTGTTTCGTGATATAGAAGTGTACTCTTGTGATTACTTCTGGCATGCCTGTAGCTGGTGAGCCCCTACAGCTTTGGAGCCTGTGTGTGCAGTACAGCAGGAGCAGCGATTTGTTGCACTCGGGAAGAAGAGTTTGAAAGAGGTCACTAATGTATGCCGGCAGTTCTTGGTCTGAGATTGATGCCGGTACCCCTCTGATCCAGATATTATTCCTGCAGGCCCTATTTTCCAGATCCTCCTGCTTGTGTTTTATGTCATCGCCCTCTTCCTCAAGGTTCTGGATTCTCATTTGCAGCTGCGCAATTTGCGTTGAGTGGTCCAGGAGCTGGTCCTGTGTTTGTCCAACCCTATTTTCGACCTCCTCCACTCGGTTGTCCAGGCCATCCATTTGATGTCTGTGCAGGTCTGCTTGCTGGTACCGGGCTGTCAATCCTGTGCCGCTGCAACAGGGTTTTTCTATTTCTAATACTGGGTTCGACCTGACCCAGAAACCAAGTGAATCAACAATGAACCAACTAATAACTTAGACCAAACTGAACTGGGCCCGAAAGGCCATGAGTCAGAGTGAGGGTCCATCCACTCGGCAGGGGCATATCGTGGGACACCCGATAGCCGAGGTTGTGTTCTGGCATGGAGAACAGGTTACTTTATGTTCCAAACCCCCCTTACCAAGGAGGGGCCAGACAGGTGTCAGGTGGAGGTGGGCTGTTCCCCCGCCCCTGGGAACTTTCACCAAGCGAGTTTGCAGTGTCTTTGGGGTCGTTCCTTGCTCCTTCTCAGGGGATGGATTTGCTAGATCTTCATCTGTGGTCGCCGGCTCCCCTCCCATAATCCCCCCGGCCTCTTCCAGTGAGTGAATTATGTGTATTTGGCCTTCAAAGGCAAATTGGAGTGTACTCTTGTGATTAATTATGGCATGCCTGTAGCTGGTGAGCCCCTACGGCTTCGCAGCCTATGTGTGCAGTCCAGCAGGAGCAGCGATTTGTCGCACTCAGGAAGAAGAGTTTGAAAGAGGTCACTAATCTATGCCGGCAGTGCTTGGTCTAAGATTGAGGCCGGTACCCCTCTGATACGGATATTATTCCAGCGGGCCCTATTTTCCAGATCCTCCTGCTCGTGTTTTATGTCATCGCCCTCTTCCTCGAGGTTCTGGATTCTCCGATGCAGCTCTGCAATTTGTGTTGCGTGGTCCAGGAGCTGGTCCTCCGTTTCTCCAACCCTATGTTCGACTTCCTCCACTCGCTTATCCCGGCCATACATTTTGACTGCCACCTCCGTCAAGCAGTTTCAGAACTCTGATTTAATGTCCGCTAAGAGGGCTTGGATATTGTCTTTGGTGGCCCAATGGCCTGAAGATCTCTCCGGCAAGGCAGTATGGGCATGGTCAGTGTCTACCTTTTTAGGTTTTTCTTGTAGCTGCAGCATGCTGGCTATGTCTTCAGATTTAGAGGATTTCTGCCTAGCCATTTTTGGCAAGAGATCTGTTGCTGGACAGGAGGTAAGTAAAGGGGGTGGGGGAATCCAAAAGCGTAGAATAACTGCCCTTCCGTTCTTCTGGGAGTCTCTTGGGGAGCGCGGTGGGTTTGTCAGGCTTTAAGTTTGCGTGTCTTTTGCCGGGGCCAGTGGTTTGATGCCCCAAACTCCTGGAAAGCCTGGTGGGGTGGCTGGCTCCTTGTGGTGGCGATGCCGGGGCCCCGCGATCCCGTTCGGTGGGGCCCACTGGACCTTGCTGCTAAAGTAGGGAGGAGGTTCTCCCAGTACGCTTCTATGCTGGAAGCCAGTTGAGCCCCAGGATTGTGCAAGTACCACTGGCCAGTCGGAGCCTTCACGCTTTCAAACGCTGCAGAGAGGTGGCCGGAGGGGGTGGGGGGAGGGTCCGGCAGCATGCTTGGTGCGAGGAGGGGGAACTCACACCACAGACCCGTTAAGGGGGAAGCTTCTGTTACACCTCTAGGGGGAGGTAGCTGGTCCCCTTTGCCTGGAGTTATGGGTGGGAGCCTCTAATCCTGCTACCACCCTGCTGTGTGGCAGTACCTCCGGGCCCAGCAATCCTCTCCTCCCCAGGCCCCGGATGGTGCATTATGTGGCCTGCAAGGCGGGGTGTCCACTGGCCACCAGTTCTGCCGATCACGCCCCTCCGCACTAGGCTCTCCCCTCGTTGCTGGTGCCCCTGATCTCCCCACGAATCCAGCACTGGCAGGGATCTCCCTCCTCCTCCTCCTGACCCGGGGCAGTAGGTGTGTTGCTGTAGGGAGGGCCCCGCCTCCCAGCGCCGAACTCCAGAGCGCTGGTGTGGACCGGAGACAGGAAACACTGATGGCGCAGGCTTCTTCTCCACACTTCTCTCTGATGCTCGCAGGCTGCGGCTCTGGGTTGCGCTACGTGGCGTGAGCGGGCTGCCTGTGATCTGCAGTTGGGCTCCTCGTGGAGCTGGCGTCATCTGGCATCTATCTCCTCCTCTTGGGCTGGGGGGGTAGGAGGTTGGCTGCTGTGTGTTTCTCCCCAGCTCCTGCCAGGCAGCTAGATCACCGTTGGCTCTGGGTCACCGTTGTGGTCCGGGGGAGAGGGACAGTGGCGGAGCAGGCAGCTCCTCCTCTTCCTCTCCTCCGGACCCGATCAGGTTGCTGCCATGTTGTTTTCGGCGGAGCTACCCTGGGCCAGCTCGGCAGTTCACTGGCCTCCGCCTCCGATTCTCCCAACAGAGCAGGTCAGCCGGTGCAGGGGGGATTCCGCTGCTTACTCGTTGTCCCTGACCCTTTAATATTGCTCTAAGACGGCCATATGATGGTGGGCTACCGGGCATCCCACGGAGCTCTGAGAGGCGACCACATTCCCGGTGCCTCATGCCACGCCAAGTAAAGAAGTTTTAAGACTTTACTATTGGATATTATCAGAAGAAACAGGTGAACATATAGCATTCACATGTGGCTCCATAGTGTTTTAACTAAATAAACCTATTCTACAAAAATTACAGCTGTAAGAAAAAAATCCTGCAAAAGACAAATCGGTTTAGATGTCATCAAAACGTTTGAAGGGAATTCCTCTTCTTAGGGGTAAAGGGTTGTATGTGTAGCAGTGATCCTCTGCAACAGTCTCCAAAATGTTTTTTTTTTGTTGTTGTTTTTAAACAGTTTAGGGCTGGGTGCATTCACTTGAGGAGTATTTGGGGTTGGGGATTTAGACAGCAGCATAACTTTAATAACTGCTATTGGGCTCTGCTTTGGCAGGACCCTGTCCAAATCCACGGTTTAAAAAAATAATTTAAAAAGCAGATGTTTCTACCATCTGGTATTTCCAAGCTATGCTGAGAAGAAATACAATTCTACATTCAAACAGGACAACCATTGCTTACAAGATGAGATATCTATATTAATACTTAGCTAGCTAACATTTTACATTTTCTAATATTCTCTGAGGGACTAACTGCTAAAGCATTGAAAATATGCAGAATGCAGTCATAGCAGTCTTAAAACACTGGACATTTAACTAAAACATCCAGAATTGTTATACTCCATAATAAGAACAAAAGATATGGAATCCTTTATACCATGAAGATGAAAAATGTTTTCAGTAAAAAGTATCTATTTGCGTATGAGAATTTATACCAACTACAGCTATGCTGTCTTCAAGTTCATCACCAGTCTTTGCTAAAATTAAAAAAATGTAAATCATTTTTTTTTTAAATAACAGATAAGCCAAAGCTGTGCTGTACTTGCATTAACCCCCTAAACTATATATGGAGGTAAAAAGCCCTTTCTATCCTTTGCTGCAGAGAATAACAAAACTACGAGACATCTGTCCTAGACATTATGAAGTTTTCAGAACCGAATGACATGAGACGCGATATATGTTTCCAAGGTAGAAATAAAACAATCTTTTTTTAAAAAGAGACACGGTACAATACTTGCATACACTCCCTAAGTTCACGGCTGATGTTAAATAAGAAGCCCTTTCTGGCTCTTTCTCTCTTGCGCTGCAGACAAATAAGCAACCTCCGAAACACAGGTACACACATCTGTTTTAAATATCAGACGGCTTTGGAGCCAAAGGACATGCGTGCGATATATGTTTCCACAGTAGAAATAAATCAAGCTTTTAATAAAAAGACACATAATGCAGCCTGAATTTTAGGCTTCAATCCAGCAGACCACAAGTCACACAACATCTAAAATACAGCACGGAAATGAACATACCTTTAACGTATTTTTTTTTCTTTGCAAAAAAAACCCTAAACAGTTGTTTTTAACATTTGGAATAGACAATCTTACACCCTTCAAATACATAAACAAAAAAGGGGTGGGTATTTCCCCTGTGAGAGGGCCTGCTGTAACATCTACTCATTTGTAAAAGCTTGGGGCGGCATGAAGCTCGAAGAGAGTAAATAAACAAATAAATAAAAACGAGTATATCAGCCAAATCTCTACTTGTACGTTTTTCACAGTGTACACAGCACTCACTTCTCATTTAGGAAGATAGTCATTTTTATTTTCCAAGCGTGGATGTTCTCAGCATGCGGCTTGTCAGACATCTACTGTGCACCTTCCCTGGACAAAATATATATAGACTCTTTTGGCGGGTTTTCTTCTTGAGACTGGGCATACTATGCAATAATTATGTGCAAAAACATGTATATTCTTGGCGACACACCACCTCTCTACATTTTATCACAATAAATTCAACATTGATGACAGAACACCTATATCCCCTGTGACACAACACCTGTCTACGTTTTATCACAAGGAATTCGACAACGTTGACAGAACACGATTGGCCACTAGCAAGTGTTCCTATGCACAGTCTTGTCAGAGCTGTTTGGGCTTTAATTTTTCTGGCACAAAAAACAAAATTGTACAAAAATTCCATCACTGCATTCTTTATGATTCAGCAATAGCTCAAACACATTGCATCACACCCTTGTTTCAGAGCTGGGTCCTACCAACCTGTGCGTTGTACAGCATTACACCAACCCCATATTTGACAGCTGGCCCCCTGGCTTGTGCTGTGCTTATAAATATGAGTTGAAATTCGTTCACACAGCTGCTGCAGGGCCTTGCCTTCCAACCACGCTACGCGCAAGGTCTCTGAACATACAATTCCCAGTTACAGCCAAAGGACAATAGACCCCGGACGTATGAAAAGAATACATGTGTCGGGTTCACACACCAGGCTTAGCACATACCAAGCCCACCCGACACATTACAGCTGGGTGATTTTTATTATTTTTAGTATTAGTTATTTATGAAGGTTTGCTAGAGCCAAGGGATAATTATATTAGACTCCTTATTACAAGCAAAAACAAAACCTAACACAGCTGAATACTAACCAGGTTCTTTAACACTCCCGCCATCACCAGCCATTACAGGTTTTAGATTATCTTTTTAACTGCTGTGTAATTTGGTCTACAGCCAAGTGATAACGTCACATCCAACAGGATAGCCAAGTCTTCAAGAGCAATGTATACCTCTCACCAGCGCTCCTTTTGTATGCATGGCCAAGGGGGCTCCACTCGTGCATCATATCCACAGCACCCTGCTGCACTATAACCCTTTTCCGGGTAATGGGAGGCATATGCACACCGCCGGGTCACACTATGAACTCTATGACACGCAAAACAACATGTAAATCATTTCCGCATTATGATGTCACTCCATGAACTGGTGCAAGGGGGTCCCAAACATGGCTTCACACAGATTACTACCAGGTCAAACTGGTAATGTCACTTACCCACAACCTAAAGGTGGGACTTCCTGGTGCCCCCCATGATGTCACATTCTGGATGGAACATTTGGCAGGGCAGGATTTCTGGGGACCCACATGTTGCATCCTGGATATGACATCTGTCAGGGCAGGACTTCCAGATGACCCACATACTGTCAAATCCGGATGCGATTTCCGGTGGAACAGAACTTCTGCATGACCACCATGATGTCACTTCCGGGGTGGGACTTCTGGGTTAAAGGGGCATGCCCACCTGTCAAATTTAACATGATGAATAAAGGTGTCATTTTATACTACTCGTGTCTTTGAATTAGAGATGGGTATAGCTCCCTCATGTCACTCAGTGTGGGAATTATCATACCCCATAGCAAAAATCAAAAGTTGCTACCTATTAATATATGCACAGTAAGTGAACATATCTTGAAGTGAAATATAAAAATGTAGTTCAATTGACCCTTAGAACAGTGGTCTTCAAACTTTTTTGGCCTGGGCCCCCCTGAGCAAAATTTGGGCAGGCTGGCCCCGCACCCCCAAAATGCCAAACGGACAGTGTTTATTGCGCACTGTCACCACACCCTACTCCCAGTATAATCCCTGGGCTCCCCCACCTGCTCCCATCACAGTTTCTGGGCTCTCTCATCCCACTCCTACCCAGTGCCTAGGCTCTTCCCACGCCATCACACACCCTGGACTCTTCCAACCCTGCTCCCTCTACTATCCCATGGTCCCCGACCATCCTGCTCCAACCACAGTCCCATCCCGTTCCCAACAAAGTCCGAGGGCCAGTGCTGGCTGGTGAATTTTTTAAGTGAAGGGTCATAACTATTTCCCCCAAAAATGCGATAGTGACTGAGCGCTGTGACGGAGCCCGAACCAATCAAGAGAGGTTCAGGGGGGTTTTCCCCCCGTGAATTATTTTTTAAATAATGAGTTAAAATGTTGCATTGTAGAGAATAATTTATAAAAAAAAATGGGTAAATATCCAAACAGATTGCAATTGGTGCTGGGGGCCCAGGGGGCAGGCATGACATTTTGTACTGGATATCTATGATAGATGTCCAGTAAAAAGATGCCATCCCTGCCCCCTGGGTCCTACTGGGCCTAACACAATCTACATGATTATGTGTGTATGCAAGGCACTAGGGTGCCAAGGGGGCAAGCATGATATCTATCTATGATAGAAATCCAGTAAAGAAAATACCATCCCTGTCCCCTGGGCTCCACAGAACCCCAGAAGGAGAGCTGATTTTGGCAGGTGGGTAGGGGGATTGTGCAACAAAGGCATTTCGGCATTTTTAAAATGCCTTTGTTGTACAACCCTCCTTCCCCCCTCTATCCACGACTTGGTAAAATCAGCTCAGTGGACCAAAACAAACTAACACTCACACACACACACACACACACACCAATCACTCTATCATTCACACGATGATCCATCACCATACACTCACTCATAACACAAGCATAGACGCATCCATACACGTTTCAATAAAAAAAAATGAACCTAAATGTACCTTCTGCATTGGCCTGCGTGTGGGTGCTGAAATGCCCTGTTCTAGGCTGCTCTGTCCGTATGTGCCAGGAGGCACAGTGTCTCCCCCTCGCACATACAGACATGCAGTGCCCTAACCAGCATTTCCAATGAGCTATGCACTGCTGGCGAAGCAAAACGCCCCAGCCTTGCACGGCTCAGTGAGCATGTGCGGCTGGGGATCTGAACTGAACTGTCAAAGGGAAATAGGGTTTCCCTTTGACAGTTCAGCCAGCACAGGAACACTCCCTCAGCTGGAAAATTCAGCTGAGCGAATGCTCATTGTTTCACTGGGCTGGCTCCTTAGCACTTCCAAAATGTGTGAGGGGGCCACTGGGTGGGAGCCCCCTCGCCATTATGGATGAGCCACCAGGTTCAGACTGGCCTATAGGGCAATGCCTGTACCAAAACTGCCAAATGCTAGTGTGGGCCAGTCAAAATGGCCCACCTTTTGGGCCAATATGGGCTAGTTTGATGAGTTACTTCACTATGCAGTTAGTAATTTTGACCATTGTTGCTGAATAAATATTCTATAAATATCACAATTTACTTACATTTTAACACAAAGCACCCCCTTGGGTACTATTCAAACAGTCTGTGAATAAAGGAATGAATATCCATTTACAACTGCGAGCCACTTTTTCATTGGTGCCTGAGACAGTTTCATGCTTCAACCCAACCATGGAGCTGCTCCAGCCCATTTCTTCCAATCTAAACATTTTTTTTTTACATTTCATGCTGGGCTCTCACAGCCCCTCAGGGATGCAGCCGCGGCCCCCTATGGGGGCGCACCCCCAGTTTGAATACTGCTGCCTTAGAAGAAAGTGTACAAGACAAATTAGCATGTGTCTTTCAAAGAAATGTATCATCCTTAAAAAAGAATCAGGGAGAGGAGAATTTACAATAACTATGCTGGTAAAGTATAAAAGGTATCCACCTTTTAAACCCAACAATTTATAAAGAAATATCCCAAGGAAAACAAAATCAAAACATGAGACATCAGACATGTGCTTTAATAACACTTTTATGAGGTCTTGTGGGTAAACGCCTGAACTGGAAACTTGACAACCTGGTGTCAAAACCTAGCTGCCAAACACTTGAGCAAGCAATTTCTTTTCTGCTGGCCTCAAAAACGCCTAACAGGGGTTGTGTCCACTCGCTGAAAAAATAGGTGGATGCTGTCCACCCAGCCACATGTATCCTCAACTTGAGTCCTGAAATCAGCACTGGGCCAGAATCAGAGAAAATAAACCCTCCAGTCTCCAGGACTGTAACCTCTCCCTTGACATCCAGTGAAAATATGAATGACTCACTTGCCCCCATCATCCTTTCCCCTATCACCCCCATGTTTGGCTTTCAACAATACTCTGTTTTATAAAGATGACTTGAAAAGTATGCAAACCATAGTAAATTACTCACACTAATATATAAATCATTGTAGAAATATGCTGGGCAAAATGTTTACAATAATGGCATTATTCCCCGAATCTTAAATGAAGACTACAAATGCCATAATGCAATTCAGAAGAAGGCAAACAATGGCCTGTGGATTCTGAAAACGTACTTTCAAGACTTAAAGTCTCATATCAAAAGGTAATGTGTGAAAAGGTTACCTGTTTGTCTTTCAATGTTTGAAAAAGGCACGCTTCATATATAATATAAGGTAAATGCTGCATTCTACCTAAAATAAACTCTTTTGGTATGTTGAAAATAAGGCAGATATGTTTAAACTGCTTTGTGTGGTACATGTAACTGTCCTGGAGGAGGGAATAGATTTAGGCAGCTAACCGGTGCTTTGTCTGTGCTTTCAAAATAAAAATGTACCTTGCAGTTCCTAACACGGAAATGTGAAGAAAGTCCTATCCAAAACAATGGTCTCTTAAATGGGCCATAACTTGCAAATCACTCCCACTTTGAATGTTCTGCTTCAAGAAAGGAAGTGATAAATCACATTTACAGGGGGTGGGCTGCAGTGTCTAGTAGGCTGGTAGGGTGGTATTTGTCTCGAGAGCATCGCAGCAGGAGGTTGAGAGGTGACGCGTAACGTTGTCTCACTAGGAAAATGTAGTATTCTGTCTTGCGGTTATGGGGCTCTATGTGTGGTGATGTCGGAGCTGGTGACATCACAGCTAGAATGTTGAGTGTGCAGGTGTCAGAGTTCTAAGGCGGGCCATTGGTCTGGCAGTTAAAGGAAGAGTTGGCTGAAGGGTGTGGGGGACCCAGTGTTTCTGTTACCTACCATCTATCTAAGTGTGTGTCTTAGGTGTACCATTCTGGTGGACCTAGTGGCAATAAAGCTACACTACAACTGCACTTACATGGTGACATGTCAGCTGTGCAAGGGTGGCAACAATACTAGAGACAACAAAAAGGGAGACTCGTACATGGAGGCAGCACAGCTCCTTTTGAAAGCAATATTTAAGCAATAAACCCAGAGCCGGGGGGCATTACCACCTCAGGTAATGCCCTGGAGCCCATAGTTACACGAAGGCCTGAGGCGGAAATGCCCCCCGGCTTGGGGCTTATTGCTATTAGTCCCTCTTTGGACCTGGGTACTAAAAGTTACTTTTTTCAGTTACGAGATGCTCTGGCGTTTTACAACTGAAAAAAAAAAAGAAATAGCCGCCAAGGAAGGGAAAATGAAGTCTGTTCTCCCTTTCCATGGCGGCTGGTGAACGACTGTTGAAACTAGTTAAAAAAAGTAAACAAAAAAGTAAACAAACAAAATGGCCACCATGGAACGGGAGAAGGGACTACACGTAGTCCCTTCTCCCTTTCCATGCCAGCCATTAAAAAAATTGGACAAAAGAAAAACAAAAAAATGTCCACCATATAAGGAAGAAGGGACTACGTGTAGTCTCTTCTTCCTTTCCATGGCAGTGTGTCACAGATCGGGAGCGGACACGCTGGAAACAGAAGTGTTTCAAGCGTGTCCGCTACCGAAAAGGATCAAAATAGCAGTTAAGTGGAGGGAAGGAAATCTGTGTGGGGGAGGAGAGTGGCAGGGGAGCACTTCCCTCATTCCCTGGCTGGGGAAGATGGTGGCCTCCAGTCCTGAGGAGTCTCGGAGCGGCAGGATTACCATGTGGTAATGCCCCCGTTCTGAGCCTTCTCATTGGCTGACAGGCTGACACCCCCCCGCCCCCGCAGATCCCCTGCCGGGTACTAATCCTTCATATGCCAGAGGCAGGCAGCTGGTGCCTGTGGGGCCCCTGGGGCAGTGAGGCCCTGGTCAGCCGCACAGACTGCCCATTCCTCGGGATGGGCCTGGCAAGGATATCCCATCAATGTGAGAGTGCAACAACCTGTGCCCTTCAAGTGTTATTTCCAGTCCTATGTGCTAAGCTAGGGCCTCTTTGGGCGCACATAGTGAGAGAAATACTAGACTCTGGGTGTGAACTTAACCCTGCAAATAGACTACCTCCAACCCCAGGCCCTCTCATACACACCTTTCAAGTTACACAGCCATCTATGTGTGAGTAGGTTATGCAATCTGTTTTTTTTCCCTTTGAATTCCCGTACTTTTAAGTTCCACAATGCAAAGAAAAACGCACCGTTAGGTGACAACTCACGCATGGAATAGTGGAATCCAGAATCTTGAAAGCTCTGCTCATAAACCATTACCCATCTTGGCTAGCATATGCAATCATTTTAGTTTGGTGCCGCTGCTGTTTACTGCTGCATAGGATTTTTAGGGCCATTTCCAACAACACTTTGCAGCAGAGGAAGTTGGGAAGTACCGCCCTGAAAGAGGTGGTAAATGTAGCGGTCCCGTTCAAGAGTCCTGTGCTTGAGGAGGGTTTAGCAACTGGAGATTCAAACAGAGTGTCTAGTTTTTTAGCTTCACCTGCATTCACCCCCCCCCAAGTGCAAGATCACTTGTTCCTGCTGCTTAAAATGGCGCTGCTGAGAGTTTTTTAATGTGTGTGCACCAGGTGAACTGAAAACATTTCTGCAACAAAAAAAATTCAATGGGCCTCATCACAAGTTGGGCGGTATCCTGGTGGTAATCCCAATGGGATACTGCCAGCGCTAATAGCGCTACCGCCAACGGGCCCGGCGCTATTAGCACTGGATCACGGGTTTGGTGGAACAGGAATTCCCTATTCCCCATTGGGCGCATTCGGGAATTCCCCATTCCCCATTGGGCCCAATGGGGAATTTTAGGTGCAACTACCGTCGGCAGTATTACCGCGTGGTAATTGCACCAAAAATTACAGAGCTGGTGGGAAATCCTGCCAAACCCGTGATTTGGCGGACCCTTAAATGTGGCTGTCATAGCGTTACCGCCGCATTTAAGGGTTACTGCCAAACTCGTGATGAACCTGGATGTCTAGGTATACCTTTTGTGAAGTCAAACTTAGGGCCTGAAGTATTTTATAATGGCGCAATCCCAATGAAAAAAGATCTGTGAATCAGGCCTTTAGATTCCTACTAACAGATGTGATAAAAACTGAGGTAAAGCGTTATTTCACATGAACCGCCTCTCCTGCAACAGTATTACTACGCCTTTCTATTCCTGTTATTGTTGTGCTCCTGTTGGTATCATGTCTTTATTTCAGCTGACCATGCACAGGGTCGGTCTGACTTATAAGGTAATACGGCAGTGCCCAAAGCTCAAACCCAGCATGCTAGTGTGGGCCATTGTTTAAATCAAAATGGGCCTCTTTTTTGGCCATAGTGTGCCAGTTTGATGAGTTACTTCACCATGCGGCTAGTAGTTTTGACCAGAGTTACCCAGCACATATTCTTTAAAAGGCAAAATTTGCAACAGATTTGACTGAAAATCTTCCCCTTGGCTACTACTCAAACAGTCTGCCACAAAAAGATTTATTTAGCTTTTGGGGACTGTGGGTCACTTTTTTGTTTTTATAACCCAGTCCGAACATGAGCATGCATGCAGCATTAACATAACTGCTGAACCCATATGCATGCATAATTATTTGCCGACCCCATACCCTCAACCGCAATAATTTGGCTCACACATTGTTGTCAAGTGTTGGCAATAAAAGACCGTAGGCTTTTATTGTACAGATATGGTTATGGAGATAACAATAATCACATATCATTTTAGTAACATACTTTTGGGTACCGGGTCTTGGGGTTACCCCCTCTGGCCCGTGCCCGCCTTCTCATGTCCCACGACTTGTTGTGGGCACCATACAGTGCCTTGTACTTCTTTTCCTTTGTTCTCCCTTATTTGTAGGGTGGGAGGGTTTTGTGGTAAAGAAGCAAAGGTTTGGAAGGCACTGAGTAAACAGTGCACCTCCTGTGTGTTTGGGTCCCCGTTCAGGGTCCACAAACTGTTTGTGTTTTCTCAGAGCATGCCGCTCTGTATTTATAAGACCCAGGGGAGCCCTGGGTACTTTTATATGTATAGTAGTGGGGGCTGTTGTGTTCCAGCCCCCAGCCAGATAGCCGACTGTCTGGCCCCGTGGGGGGCAGGTCTTTGAACCTGATCCCTGCCTGACTGTTGGTTTCCTTAGGTGCTTAGCACCTTGCTGTATGGAGGAAGGGTGAGGTGATTGTTCACACCTCACCCTTCCTCAGCTTTGTGTTGCACAGAGTGCGTGTCTCTCTGGCTTGGGGAAGGAGAGGAGCAGAGAGGGGGAGAGGTTGGGCTGCCCCTCTCCAGGCCTGCTGATGGTAACAGCAGTTACCCTGCCTCGCTTTGGGCAGCCCTGCAGCATTGCCCATAACTGCTGAACCCATATGCATGCATAATTATTTGCCGACCCCATACCCTCACCCGGAATAATTTGGATCACACATTGTTGTCAAGTGTTGGCAATAAAAGGCCGTAGGTTTTTATTGTCCAGATATGGTTATGGAGATAACAATAATCACATATCATCTTAGTAAAAAAACTTTTGGGCACAGGGTCTTGGGGTTACCCCCTCTGGCCCGTGCTGCCAAACGTGGGCAGGTTGGCGGCTGACCACCTTCCCCTGAAAGTATCTCTTAGTGGCAGCCCCTGGAGGCTAGAGTTGCTGTAATTTCTCTAAAGAAATGTTCCATGCCCCGGTTTGATAAATGGGTGCTGTCGTTGTGAAAAAGGTCCGGGTCACCCAGTGTAATGGCCGGGTGCTTTATGAAGCCCAGTCCTCTTGCTGTACAGAATTTCTCTAGCCCCCCTGTTGAGTTTTCTTCTAGAAATGTCTATTGATTTGCAGCAGTTGGCCCCTTGCCATTTCTTTCTGGGTAGGATGGGCGAAAAATATATTTCTGTTCCCCTCCAAATATGTGAAATGCCTGCTACGGAGGAGCACATGTCCTCGAATAAATTTCTCCTTCCAATGGATACCAGGTCATTGCCCTCAAGGTGTATGACCAAAAATTCTGGCGGGTCTCTGTATGCGACCAGTTCTGCTAGGGTTTCGTGGATCTTGGACCATCGTAGGCCTCTGTATCCCCACCATGAAGAAATGGTGTTTTTGAAAGGTGGCCTTTCTTTGGTGTCCTCTGCCCATCGACCCGTCCTGAAGATAAAGAGTGGCCGACTATCCATGCTGATAGGAGAGCGGTCCTCCCTTCGCCTGTTGTTTCTGTAGGAAGAGGGAGAAAGAAAAATGAGGGAGGATGGCTATATTAGCTGTGGTCTGATGTATCTTTTGTAGCAATCTGACTTCCATCCCCCTATGTTTTTTAGTTGTTGGGGAGCTAGGCCTCCTTGCCATGCTGAGGTGGCGGCACCTAGTCTGAATTAATGGGTGCCAAAACCCTTGGGGTCCCACCCTGCTTTGCTGAATGCTTTCATCAGCACCCCTTTGAATTGGTAGCGGCTTAGTGCTGAGGCGTCCTTGTGGATTAGAAACCTCCCCCCTACCTTGGGCCTTTGCGTGTGATAAAGGTTGGTGATACATACCGGGCAGTTTGCTGCCTCATCAATGCAACAAATGTTGATGGTTCTTTTGGCCCCAGTTTCTGATTGTTGGATTTCTATGCTGACGCTCTCTTGTCTAACCCTGACCTCCATGACACCCAGGCCGTTGGTAGCCTTGGTGCTCGAGGCAATGAGCTCTCCAACACGGAAAGACCTGAAGTATGCCAGGAAAAAAGCTGTTTTGAATAATAAGATCTCGTATGGATGCCAGCATATGGCATCGAGCTGGTTTGCAATTTGTACCAGTTTGTTGAAATCCAGGGGGCGGCGGGTGTCCACCTGGGGCCCTCTATTCTACCCCATTCTTTCATTGCGTAGGAAATAAGAGCGTTCTGTGTGGGGTCTGAATCACCCTGTATTTTTGAAAAATACGAGATTGCAACTAGGTGTCTTTTTGCCCAATCTCTCATGCGCCCATTTAAAAAATATTTCTATGGCCCTCATTACGACCTTGGCGGAAATCGCGGTGCTAAATGCACCGCGGAGCACGGCGGAAAGCTGCCGATAGCGCCATGGAGGATGGCGGATTTTCCGCCCCATTCCAACCTTGGCGGGGCGGTAAATCCCCATCCCCCATTTTACCCTTCCCCATTCCCATTTTTGCCCCATAGGGTATAATGGGAGTGGGGAAGGCGTTAATTACGCCACCTCAAAATACGGTGGCGTAATTAACGACAAGGTCCCGTAGCGCCATGGATTTCTCCGCCCGGAAAAACCAGGCGGAAAACGCTCCATGGCGCTACGGAATCTCGTAGTAGGGCGGACGGGTCCGCCGCGAATAACGCTGGCGTAAACCCACTCCGCCAGGGTCGTAATGAGGGCCTATGTCTTTAATCGTTATTAACTCTACATGGTTTACGCCTGTGGCTTTAAATACTGTTTGTAAGCACTTACTGTACTGTGCCGCAATGGTGCTTGCCAGTGCTTTCTCTGCCAACTCTGTTAGGAAGCCTAGGGAGTTTTTGGCACCCGTTATTGAGGTGCTTTGGTTCTTGTTGGGCGTCCCAGCCATGGCTCTCTGGCACTGGCGTTGATGCCGTTGTTTTGTTGGCACCCGTTTTTGAGGTGCCTGGTTCTTGTTGGGCATCCCGGCCTGGGCTCTCTGGCGCTGGCGTTTAATGCCATTATTTTTATTTTCCATTATTGCCCAGCATTCCGCCGGTATTGGCGTCATCTGTTCCTGGGCATGAGGCGCTAGCTCCCGGAATTTTGGCCACTGAAAGCGAGATAAAGCATCTGCAATGTTATTATCCGCCCCAGCGATGTGCTTTGCTTTGACCACAATGTTTTCTTGTAGTGTGACTGCTGTGATGGCCCGTAGGACTTTTAGCACTAGAGGGCATTTGGTAGACCTTCTGTTTATGGAGCCTACTACAGCCATGTTGTCGCACCAGACCAAGAGTTCCGTTTTAGCAAGCTGCCTGCCCTAGATGTGTAATGTTAGCCAAATGGGAAATAATTCTAGGAGGGTGATGTTCTTAGTCCACCCTGCCTGTTGCCATGAGTTGAGCCAGTGTCCTGCCACCCACTCTGAGTTTAGTATGGCTCCAGACCCCTTACTCCTGGATGCATCATTGAAAAGGACCCTTTTTGTCCATGTGTTCAAAGGCGTACGCCAAAGTGAGGTCCCGTTGAAATCTTTGAGGAAATTCCCCCAAATTTCCAGATCTTGTTTCACCTCTGTGCCTAGCCAGAAGTGTAGGTGGGGTTTGGTGTATGATTTGATTTTTAGTTCCAGACTTATGGAAAATACCCTCCCTTGGGGGATTATTCTAGCAACGAAGTTGAGATTCCCAGCTAATGATTGAATTTCTCTAACTGTGCCCTTGTCTTTTGTTGTCAGGCCTTGTATTTTCTCCAGGAGTTCTGCAATTTTTGTCTTTGGGATCTTGCATAGGCCCTGTACAGAGTCAATTTCAATGCCCAGGAAAATTATGTTGGTGGCATGTTTGGTCGTTTCATCCTTTGCTAAAGGTATGCCCCACTGTGCGGCCATTCCTTCTAATTTCGCCAGGGTCTTGTTGCATTCATCAGAATTTGCTGTGCCCATTACCATGAAATCATCGAGGTAGTGTACTACTTTGGTCCCTGGTATCTGTTTTTGGAAAGCCCATTTAAAAAAGGAGCTGAATTGCTTGAACAGGGCGCAGGATACTGCGCACCCCATGGGGAGGCATCTGTCTACATAGAATTTGTTATTAAAAGTACAACCTAACCATTGCTGGGAATCTGGGTGGACTGGCAATAGTCTGAAAGCGGATTCAATGTCTAGTTTGGCCATCAGGGCGTTCCTGCCACATTCCTGTATGAGTCTTACTGCCTCCTGGAAGTGTGTGTATGATACCACGGATTTCATGTGTGGAATGCCATCGTTTAGTGATTGGCCTTTGGGATAGGATAAGTGGTGAATTAGCCTCATTTTCCCAGGTTCTTTTTTGGGGACCAGCCCTAGTGGTAATATTATGTAATGTTTGAGGGGCATGTGGTCCCAGGGTCCTGCAATCCTGCCTAACAGCAATTCCTTCTTGATATTGTTCTCCACTATTTGGGGGTTGTCCCTGGCCGAGTTCAGATTCATTGGGATGTTCTGTGACCCTGTGCCCTTAAAAGAGATGGTAAAACCCTTGGTGAAACCCTGCCAGATTGCCTCACTGGTTTCCCTGTCTGGGTAATTCATGAGTGCTTCTCTAAAACTGTTTGGGTTGATGGGGGTTCTGCCTGGTGCCAAACCTGGGGTTGAAAGGGAGTGGATGGTGCTAATCCTTTGCATTTTTTGGCTGGCAGTCTGGTGCAGTTGCTTGCTGCGTGGTCACCGTTGCAGTTTGTGCAAGCGTGGTTGGACCAGCAGTCCTTACCCTATGTGCACTGGTTTTTTCCAAAATTCCTGCATGGAATGTTGGCTTTTGGAGAGTGGTTTTTGTTCTGCCTGTGGGTATTAGACTTAGCCGCCCATGACTGGTTCTTCCGAAAGGGCTGTTCCCCCTTTTTATGTTTCTCGTTATCGTTATTTCTGGGACCCTGTGCATTTTTGCTATTTTTGGAGATGTTCTGTGAGGCCTCTTCCTCCGATTTAACGTGTATAAGTCATTTTGGACCTCGTCCCATTCTATGGCTAGCCTCTCTGACATGCTTCTCCTAAATCTGATATCATATGCTAGCCAGCACCCTTTTTGAGTGATTTTTACTTCTCTTATTTTATCCATGTAAGCCCATAGCTTTCTGCCGTCATTGGGGAATTTCTCTTCGTATATTGTTGCCAAGATGGCGAAGGCCTGTAGCCAGTTGTCCCAATTCTGTTCTACCTGGGCATTTCTGGCTATGGCTTTCTCTTCTATCTTTTTGGGATCCCTAAAAGCATCTTTCCCTTTGCATTGGGCTTTTATAAGTGAAAAGATTTCTATGAACTCTTTGGCCCATATGGCCTCTTTGATTGTGGTGTCAATATTCCATGCTAGGCATCTTTTATATCTAATCAGTATTTCAGTCTGGAAGGAATTCAATTTTAATTCTAATTGGGCATTGCAGATCATTGCTATTTCTGTTGGGTTGCTGTTGCTTTGCCCTGTCTGTCCCAGTGGTTCTGTACTGGGGGTTGCCCATGCTTTTAAAACACCTGTTGGGTCTGCTGTGGCTGCAGTTGGTGCAGTTGTGCTGGCAGCTGTTGGCATTGCTGGCACCTGTGGCAGTGGTGTGGCTCGGGATGCTGTTGTTGGGATCGTTGCTGGTGGGGGGTGTCACCGTTATGGTAGGTTCTAGGGGTATGTTGGGGTTTGTGGGTCCCTGCTCCCCTGTTTGAGGTAATTGTTTCCCCCTCATTTCGCGCAATAATTGTTGCATTTCCTTTTTTAGGGCCATCTGTCACTTTCTGTCTCTTTGGTGGTGTTGTGACGTCATCTTGATTGGGTGGTATGGGTGTCCCTTCCTTGGTAGGCCGTACATATTCTCCCTGACCCATGCCCAACCGTAGTGTTCCGCTGCCTCGATGGCTGCCATAAGGTGGGGTGATTTGGGTTTCTGTGCCGGTGTTGTGGGTTCCTGTGATTTTCGTTTGGGACCCATGTTTCCTTTCAGCCTGTTTGATTAAAAGAAAGAAATTTGAAAAAAGGCTGTGTTTGGCCCTGCAGGGATCTGAACCCGTGTCAGCAATCTCTGCACAGATGTCAAAATGAGCTCTCTACTCGTTGTGCAATAGCGCCATCTATCATGCACATTATAATGCTTGTTGTATTATTTGTGGATTGTTGTGGGCTTGCAAAAAATGCTGTTTCCCGTGCTGGGTAACTGTAGAGTGTTGCCCCAAAAACAATTTTGGTTTATGTTCAGACAAACTGCAGCAGTGGTCTTTGGTGAGCTGAAATGATATCTTGTGCCCAGGTTCGAGTTATGCGTATAAACTATGACTTTTTTGTTCACTGCAATTAATTGCGTGTGCCCTGTTGGCCTGGGCCTTAAAAAATGCCCCAAATGCTGTATGAACCAAAAGTTGTCTGCCTGCGGCCTCAATTACAATGTTCGTTGTACTTTTGCGATAAGGTTTCCCGGAACGGGGTTTCCCTGCAGTCTCGGTGTTTAAACTTGCAATATTTCTATTGAAATTGACGCGCAGTGCGCATTCCGGGTCTGCCGGCGAGCGGCTGCACGCGGATGTTTATCTTTTTTCACGCGGTTAGAAAAACAGTGTTCTATTTCATGCTCGCAGCCCGGCGTGGCGGCTTACCTGAAATTGACGCTTGACTGAAGCCACCGCCTACGCCGGGCTGCTCTGCAGGTTCCTCCTTCCTTCGTTCGCGCTGGTAAGTGTAGTTCTGCTTTCCTTCGGTACGTCCCGGGAAACTTTCTTTGTTTGTTCAGTGTTCGCCGCTCGTTGCCGTGCAGAGGTTCATGAATAGTGCAATGTTCAAAGGGAAACGAAGACGCTGCGAATGCAACGAACTTCACAGTTTGCTAAAGAGGCAAAGGTTTGGAAGGCACTGAGTAAACAGTGCACCTCCTGTGTGTTTGGGTCCCCGTTCAGGGTCCACAAACTGTTTGTGTTTTCTCAGAGCATGCCGCTCTGTATTTATAAGACCCAGGGGAGCCCTGGGTCTTTGATATGTATAGTAGTGGGGGCTGTTGTGTTCCATCCCCCGGCCGGATAGCCGACTGTCTGGCCCCCTGGGGGGCAGGTCTTTGAACCTGATCCCTGCCTGACTGTTGGTTTTCTTAGGTGCTTAGCACCTTGCTGTATGGAAGAAGGGTGAGGTGATTGTTCACACCTCACCCTTCCTCAGCTTTGTGTTGCACAGACTGCGTGTCTCTCTGGCTTAGGGGAAGGTGAGAAGCAGGGAGGGGGAGAGGTTGGTCTGCCCCTCTCCAGGCCTGCTGATGGTAACAGCAGTTACCCTGCCTCGCTTTGGGTGGCCCTGCAGCATTGCCCACAACTGCCCACAGTAGTGTCTGTCCATCAGCTGCTGACACCTCAGAGGTGCGGCACCCCAACAACACATTATACATCAAAAGCACAGCACTTTCAAGACTCAAAATCCAGCACTACTTAGATGCATTTCTTTTTATTCCAGGTGCATATTTGACGTATAACAGTACGGCAGATATATGCTATCCACGCACAGCAGTGGTGGAGCAGCAAACAAAAAAAAGCACAGCATTAGTATCGTTTTTGATATTTAAACGCCAGTGGCTGTGCACTTAACTTGACACACAGTGCATCTGCCAGGAGAACTACCACCATCATAGAGGTTTCAAGCAGTGCCATACCGGAGCGCCTAACTCAAAACACATGTGTAAGACTTCGCCATCGTCGGGCCTCGATGCAGGCTGCCCGACTGCCCCCAGGGCAGGTAGGTCTAAACAGCAGAGGACGTGTGCAGGGTCTCATGGGAGAATCATGTGCAAGGCCAATGACGAAGACATGGCACATGAATCATTTTGGAAGGCATTTTGCCGCTTTTATTTACAAAACAGAACAGAAGTGGGATCACAATACACTCAACATCCCTCTTGCCAATTCCATCCCTATCGGCCTCATTCGCAGTGCGCGTAGATTCGCCTGCCACTTTACTTTAAGAGCTACTGCTGGTGGATGTTAACGTTGTGAAAAGGGTGTAAACAGACCCGAAATGCTGGGTGCATTTGATCAATGCCGTGCTGCTTGTACTCGGGTGGAACGCGGAACACCACGCAGGGAAAACCCAAGCCATAGTTGCTTCAGACATGTAGTTTACATAGTGGTCTCCGAGTCTGCCAGCCATACGGATTACTTATAGACCTACCACAGCTCTAGGAGTGACAGGGATGAGTCTGCACCATCCAACACTAGTACCTGTTCTGGCCAGAGGAAATTCACAGTGTGAGGGGAATCATTTTTGCACCTCATGTAGATGCCCTCTGAATGCATTAGGACAGCCGTTTGTGGCGTGGAAATTCACAAAGCATGAAAAAGATCGATGTGAACACTCCAACCCCCAGAAAATGGCGACTTATTTATTTATTTCTTGTTAAACCCCCTTAACCTCAAATACATATGCGGGGGGAGACCCCACAGCACCCCATCCTCATACTACTATTATATCTCATAACCCCCACATATATATGTGGTATAACGGGGGTCGAAAAAAAAAGTCAGAATTTCGGGAGTCGGAATTCTGAGGGCGACATTTTGGGCCATTACCCATGCAAATATAAAGCCCTCCACTCTGGTAAACCCCTGAGGCGCCTACGGTAATGTTCCCACAAAGTGCCGACAGAGTCAAACAAAGCAACTTGCACAAATCATATCTTTTTTTCATTCACCTCCACAACTCAAGGCACCGTCACGGGCAGACCTGTTCCTTAAAATCACACGATGGCAACTTTATGAAGCACCTGGGCTGGAGAATTGCACATGTGTCATGGGATGGAGGGCGCAGGTTTACCCGACAGAGTCGGAAGACCAATGCCAGGCCTGCCGCGCCCTGTCATCTTAATTGGCTGTAGCAGCAAAGCGAGTGCATGGATGTACTGCTGCAACCTGCTATTCTGAAACATGCCGGGCACGGCCCGTGATTGGTTGCCCACAACAAGCTGAAAGGGGACATGTCAGAAGGCCTGTTCCAGGGCTGGGCCCAACTGCATATGCTACCAACATCAGACAGTAAACATCCACAAAGGCAATAGAATTCTAGTACGTAGATGAGCACGGCAGTGCAGCAGGCTCGCATGAATGAGGAGTCTTGTTTTCCACGTGCGCAGATTGACCTTTTACTTTAATATAAGATTTGATGCTGGTGAATGGCAGTACATGGCATTGATTGGGAAAAAAAGAAATGGGTATACTTGCTGGATGCGTTTGAAAAATACCACACTGACACTGTTTGTAAGCAGAAACAATGTAAAGGCAAACAACAGTCATATTTTAATCAGTAATACAGTTTACACAGTGCTTGCCTGGTCTGCTAGTTCGGAGGAATTATTTATGGACGGCTTTATTTCATCAGAGACCATTATACAATTGTTGTGCAGATCAGAAGAAACTCACGCAGTGAAAGGAATCATTTTTCTGAGTATAATATCTCGGAAAGATGCTTTCAATATACCAAAGACCCCCCCATAGTTTTTATTATCTGGGTTTCGGAGGACTTAAATAACCACCATTTAATGTAATATCATTGCTGCACACATAAATTCATGGTACTACACAGTTATTTTAAATTGAGAACACCCACAAGTTGCTTCTCAGCCGGGGACTCACTGGCAGACTTCAAGGCACGGACTGCACGCTACCCCTTTGTCAGACCCAGTGGTGCCCAATAGCTTAGCCCACAATTTTGGCAGCTCCCCTGCGAGCCATGCTGTGGGAACACCCCCAGGCTCCTTAATAAAGCACAGGGCACGCCACACCCTGGGCCAGTCCGTACCGTCACGTGTGTTCTATGTCCACGATGCGACCGAGCGTAGCGAGGTTCCCCATACTAACGAAAATAGGTTTGGGGAGCATCAGGGGGATTCTTCTCCCTCCCCAGCGAAAATGTTTTGAATAATGCATTAAAATGGTGCATTACACAGCACACTTTCTGTTAAAATTTGGGTAAAAGGCCAACAATCGGTTTTGTAGGGTGTAGGGTAAAACATGAAAAAAGTGCAATAGATGCAAGTCACCAAAAGTGCACAGGGCATTTCCCAATGCATTATCATGCCTGTCCCTGCAATATATACCAGTTTAAACAACATTTTCATGCTGGCTGTGCCCATATATTTGTATGCTGGCTCCACCAACATGTGCTAGTATTCCCATATAAGACCAAACTCATGTCTGCTTTAAGATGTTTTTATAGTATAATTACTGGCACTGGGCAAGAAACTGGCTTTGCCAATATATGCCAGTACTCCTATGTAAGAATATACTCCCGTTGGTTTGGCCATTAAACGTGACATGTCACAATATGAAAACCTGTCCAAACGGGTTCCAATGTAAGCCAATCTTGACCCATAAGAACACTTATCATGCTTGATTCATCATAGATGCTCAGTTAAAAAAATGTCATGCTACTGTAAAAAATATACAGGCTGCTACACCAAAACATCAGTCTAGCGAGGTAACACTGCTTATCATGCTTGCTTTTTTAAAGATGGCGAGTTATAAATGATATGATATGATATGCTGTGGCATTTGTAACGCGCCTATACACAAGTGTTTCAAATGTCATGCCACAGTAAGCAATGGCTAGACTGACTGTACCAAAATGCCAGTCTAGCCAGTCTAGCCAGGTAATGACACACATGAACTTGGCTCTGCCCGAAATACCAGGAAAACATGGAAAGTCAATAAAGGATGTGTTAAAAATGCTGCAATGATCCCCAGTTTCCCAGAGCTTTACACACGCATGCATCCCCTTTCACCCACCACCCACCATACATCCCCTCTCACATTCACTCATACTGTATTCACCACACAGGCATACACCAAACCCCACCCAGAACATTCAAAGACACACTACCATATTCCTACACAATAACCCACCAGTCACTCGCTCACACCTTCTCTTAAATCCACTCATTGCATTCTCTGCACAGGCACACACCCACCCAGAACATTCAAAAACAGACATCACATCACATAACTTCTCATTCACCCACCAGTCACTCACACCTTCCCTTACATCCATTCATTGCATTCTCTAGACAGGCATCCACCCACCGACTCATTACATTCAAAAACACACATCACATCACTTCCCATTCACCCACCAGTCACTCACACCTTCTCTTACATCCTCTCATTGCATTCTCTACGCAGGCACACACCCACCCAGAACATTCAAACACACACATCACACTTTTCATTCACCCACCATTCACATACATATATCTGACACACACTTCACACATGCAACATACACATTATATTATTTTTTTAAAGCCTTGTTACCTTTTCTCGCAGCTTCGGTTTGTCCTTCCAGGCTACCCTCGGCTCTTCCATGCTGCTCACAAACAGGAACCAGGAACCTTTGAGAGCTTCCTGTTTCCTGTGTGTGAGCTGCAAGGAAGCCAAGGGAGAAGGGGTTGGAGCTGAACATGGCATGTGACATGTGCCACATGCCACAGTCAGCTCCAACCCCTACTGAGTGCCTCTCCGACCCAGCCTTCACACTGATGGGTGAGGACTGAGCTGGGGACTCACCAGTCCCGGTGTGGTGGGGTCCCCACACCGCAGGGGCCACCGCTACCTCAGGAGTTCCATTTATTTTTTTCTAAAAACATTGGGGTCGCAAGGGAATCCCCCGGGGTTGCAACTGAGGTGCCCAGGGGTTGCAGCTGGGACCTCTGGCGACCCCCAAATTACATCCCTGCAGGGTTTGCGGGGAGTTCTCCACCCCACTTTACGCCTGCAGCATAGGTCCTTCTGATGTTGTATTGGGGTCATGTTGCTAAGCCCCAATGTT
Source organism: Ambystoma mexicanum (assembly GCF_040938575.1). Classification (NCBI taxonomy): domain Eukaryota; kingdom Metazoa; phylum Chordata; class Amphibia; order Caudata; family Ambystomatidae; genus Ambystoma; species Ambystoma mexicanum. The sequence goes on along the minus strand of NC_090936.1, from coordinate 427,361,569 downwards.
GTGGGATGTTTTTTGGGGACATTTATGGGCATGTCTGGATATCCGGTTCAGATATGTCATCATGGGCGGGATACCTGCCTGACAAATAATAATTACTGGTGGTAATGGCTGCACTTACATGTGTCATAATCAATATTCAGGGGTTGGGTCACCTTATTAAATGGCGTCATCCGTTGAACCTCTTGCGAGATCTGTGGGAGGACATCCTCTTTCTACAAGAGATGCATTTGGATTCAGGAGAATCAGAAAGGGTATGCAAAGTTTGGGTGTTGGCAGGCCGTTCCTTCCCCATATCGTGGAATGCGTGGGTCTCAATTTTGATTTACAAACAGATCCCCCTAACGGTTCTCGCTACTGTGAGTGACAAAGAGGGGTTCTATGTTCTTTTGCAAGGGCTGCTCTTCCGACAGCGGGTTACTCTGATAAACATATATGGTCCCACGACAGACTCCCCAGGGTTCCACACACACACGCGTTTTTTGCTTGTGCACTATATACATGCTGTCTCACAATCATGGCTCGTAACCTAAATGCCGCTCTTTCACACAATCGAGAAGGTTTCTGATTCCCCACATGTGGAGGTCCGACCTGCGATTGGTAGATGAGTGAAGACATATACATAAGGGTGAGAGGGACTATACATTCTATTCTAGTAATCATCAATGCTACTCCCATCTCGACGACTGGCTTCTGCCCTGTAACACTATACACATTGTAGATGAATGCAGAATACTTCCCATGACACTATCTGACCATGAGCCAGTCCTGATGCTCATTACACTCCCAGACATACCGCACAAAGATCCACCGTGGCGGCTAAACTTAATTGCACTACAATATCATGATATGAGGAGTCCTCAAACAGGATTCCGACAGGTTTTGGTATGACAATTTACTAGAGGCCTACAATACTGTTAGATGCTGGGACCCATACAACTCATACTTTAGAGGGCAATTTATTTCACGGTGGACATACAAGAGGAGACTGTGGTCCGAAAGGGAATCCCAGCTTACCATGGAACTGCAGACAGCTTAACGCATTCATAAGGCTTCACAGAATCATCAGACTCACTCACGCATTCTCGAGTTGCGGTCTGAAATCGCACATCATTACACTATGCACCCAAAAGGCCTTCTCTAAATTGACATATACTCTGTTTGCTGAGGGGGATAGACCCCGTTGCATGATGGCTCGTGCCCTAAAGAGTAAAAAGCAAGCACAACTCATCGCGTCCATTTGGGACACACAAGGCGAGGTACTGATGGGGGATGATGTCACCATAAACCAAAGATTTACGGAATTCTACCGCAATCTCTATGCAGCCCCACCCAACAGAGATATGGGACAGGTACACACCTTGCTCTCAGCGATACCTCTCCTCACAGTCACCCTAGAGGACCTCACCCTATTGAATGCTCCTCTCTCCGATGAAGAGGTTGCTCGTGCTATGTGAGGGCTGACCTCTGGGAAGCCGGCAGGCCTGGATGGCTCTCCAATTGACTTATATAAGCAGATGGCAGACACAGTGACCCCATGACTTGACAAATGTTCGGGGAAGCCACAAACCTTCATCGCCTCCCACCCTCTCCACTGATGGCCAATATTGTTGTTTTTCCTAAAAAAGGTTGTGAACCCAATTTCACTCCTAAATACAGACACAGAGATATTGGCAAAATGTCTGGTAGGTATGCTCGAACGGTTACTTCTTAAGCGTATTTATCAAGATCAGACTGGCTTTATATTAACCCGACATTCATCGGATAACCTTCGGCATCTACAGCATATCATGGAGACCGACTCAGACACCGAAGATGTGGTCTTATCACTTTACAACGAAAAGGCTTTTGATAAAGTGTACTCGGGCTACTTGTTCACGGTTCTACACAAATTTTGCTCTGATTGCAACTTCGTGCAAATGATATGCCTTGTATACAATGGGCTGCACTCCTCAGTGGTAACCAGTGACCTTACATCTGAACCTTTCCGCTGTTTACTGGCACCCGCTAATGCTGCCCAATATCGCCCCTTCCTGTGCCCTGGCGATTGAACCCCTGTCTGTTAAATTGTGCATAGAGGAGGAATGGTCTGGTATCTTCGAAGTCTCTGAGCAGCATAAGCTCTCTCTCTATGCTGATGATATACTGCAATATATCAGTCGATACTCTAGGACCTTACTCCACATGTGCACCATTCTGCAGGACTATGGCCTCATAGCCGGGTATAGTGTCAATTGGGACAAGTCTGAGGTGATGCCCTTGTTCCTAGATATCTCATGTGATCTGGGTGAAGTTGCCCCGTTCATACTCCAGTCTCACCATGTCAAATACTTAGGGATGATGGTCAGCCCAGACCTTAAATCCTTGGCTGATTTGAACTACACACTCGTATTGGCTAAGATAAAGCAAGATATGGCGAAATGGACTGGGTTGCCCCTTTCACTCAGAGGTAAAATCAATGCTCTCAAAATAATTTCACTCCCCAAGTTGATAGAGTTATCCTTCATGCTACCAATGTCTCCACCGAAGGTGATGTACAAAGATTTTGACAAACGTGACTAAATTCATTTAGAGGGGTAAGAGAGCACGACTCAATAAACTCGTACTACAAGCCGCAAAAGCTGATGGGAGACTAACGTTGCCATCTTGGAGGATGTACTATTCGTCAGCTCAGGTGTGTTGAGCTAAGTGCTGGCTTAATACAGACAACACCACAAGCTGGCTATTCTTAGAATTACAGACACTTTCGCCCTATACCCCACAGGAGGTACCGCCTAGGCAACTCCAGAGAACTCTTTTGCAGTATCCTGTTATTGTCCCCATGCTGACATAATAGCACAAGATGCAAGTATTTTGGGGACTGATACACATATGGCCCTGCGTTGACTCACGCTTCGAGATTTGCTGTCGTACGGCACACATAAACCGATCCACACACAGCAACAAGATATAAGCTGGCTAAATGTTAGGCTAATGGACCTGTTTGACGATGACAATCCCATGCCTTTCTCAGAGGCCAAAACTGTGCTATGTCTTTCTAACTCGGACTGGCTTAGATACAGCGCCATGCACTCGGTTATCAACACCCATATGACTACAGAGTCTCGGATTCGGGAACCTTCAGTATCTTTGGCAGAAATCACCCAAGACCCCCTCGAGGACCCAAGAATCCAGACATTCTATGACCTCTGCACACATAACTATTACAAAAGGAATCTGACACTGGCTGACATGTGGACAGAAGACCTGGGTATTACTCTAAATATAGAAGATATTTTTGAATTGTTCTCTATAATCAAATGCACTTCAGGCAATATGAAACATAGGGAAATGCAATTCAGGATTATTCACAGGACCTACTTTATCCCTACCGGATTATATAACATGGGTCTTGCTTTATCTGCAGAGTGTTGGTGAAAGTGTGAGGGATTGGGGACTATGGGACATGTGTTTTGGCCGTGCTTAAAGATTTTGCCTTTTTGGACTGCGGTCTCTCATCAATTAAGGAGTATACAGGATATCACGATGACGATGTCTCCCACCTGGATGACGTTTGGAATTGATATACATGAATGTCACGCAGATGCAATGGTTCTTTTTTCTGCATGCAAAAGCTATCCTTTTAGACTGGAAGTCAGTGACACTACCGCCCAAAAGGAAGTGGCGGTCGCTGCTCTCCAAAATATCTGCTGTAGAGGGGGCATGCTTTCTCAGAATAGTTGGCATCGCACCAGCAGATATATTCTGGGAAATTGCAGAACCATTCATATAGGAGGCGTTATACCCTAGGCAAATCTCATGGCTCAAGGGGTATCGAGGTAGTATGTAGTGTGATAACTGTACTACTTATACAGATCAGGTCAGTGGCCCAATGCCTCCTCTGTGCGGTGGATGGTAAGCGCACGCAGCACTCTACGAGGCCTGGCGTGGGATTTGAAAATGAACGATTGGTCCGAGTGGTAGACACATTGTTATCATAGCGATCCCGATGGACAGCGATCCCTGTAATGGGAAAGGATAACCAGTATAGGCATACCGTACCTTACTAACTTCATATATAATGTTTCTTTTATAACACGCTTAATACCACTGAGTAGTTTCGAAGAGCGGGATTGGGATTTGAATCTGTGTTGCACTTTGTTGCCTTGCTTCCAAGACAAATGTGTTGCCCCAGAGCTATCCTTCCTCACCTATATGTTTGACCTACACCAGTAGTGGGACACATAGATGAGACATGTCTGTCAATTATTGTTTTATTATGGCTTGCATATCTTCATCAAAATGACAATATTATCTTTATATATATATATATATTTATATATAAATAAATATATACATATATATATATATATGTACATCATTTGCATAGCCGTGATATGATGTTTTGTCCCTTGCAATACATATGCAGCAATAAAAAAATGTAATTGTAAAACGTCAGCACTGGATAAAAACAGAGCAAAAAGAATGCGGTTCCATGGGAAACTATGGAGGGAATGTTTGCCAAAAGAAAATCTTTCCTAACAATAAGCCATCAATATAAGTTGCTTGGTTAGTTATGTTGGCCTATTGCTTATCATGTGCCTGTTGGAACTAGCCATGTATGTCATTAGTATTTGAAAGTTCTCTTTCCAAGCATTATTTGGCTTCTTTGAATGCTTTCAGTTCATTTAGTATGACCTCCACTAAACTGTGTTGTTTCTGTAGCAACACTTGCTTGTCACCCAGAGACTCATTCAATTAGTTTATGTTGTGTTCGCACTTATCGCTAGTTGTTGCATGGATGTCCATTCTGCAGAGATCTTTTGAGCATTTTCTGTCAATCAGGGCAAATTATACACATTTTCAGCCAACCTGCCTTTGACTGTGTTAAAGTGAAAGAATAGATGGGCAAAAAAAGTTCACAATCATTTGCTTCTCCTACCCAGCTGTAGGGGTTAAATAGAGTTTTTGTTGGGCTTCATCGAGCAGGCCTTTTGGGGCAAACATATTTGTTCCAACATTTTCAACCATTTCTTTCATTTTATTTTGCCATATCTGAATGTCTTGTGTCAGCCATTGCCCATGCAGGAAGCATTGGTTAATGCATGGCCAAGAGCCACATCTGAATCCGCCCTGATGTCATGCGGCAACTTGGCTAAATTGTATATCTGATTACAATGATGTAATGATTTAATGTATAGATCAATTACTAGCCTCCTATCAGATAAACAATCAACCTGAATTATTTTCCCCTAATTCAAAATCCACTATTTTTCAACCTACGATTCCACAAATACCATTGGTAATCTCATCCTGTATACTCATATGAAACTATACAAAAGGGACCATCTAATTCCATGCACTAATGCAATTTCACACACATCTGTGATCTTGGGCACATTCTGTGTCATTCAATGCATAGGTGCCTCGACATCAGTGATGTCATCAACATAATGTCCAAACTACAAACCCCCATTTGTCAGATATATTTTGATTAAACAAATGGCTACTACATCAATGTTACGCACACCTGGTCTCTGCGGAGGCATTGGGGCACAGTTGCAGCCCTCCCTGAACTTGAATCACCCCCTTCAGGCCTCTCCCTCAGTAGAAAAGCTGTGAACAGTGGTACGTAGTGATACTGCTCCTGCGTGGCGATACGAGTGTGTGAGTTTGTCAATCTGTGATTGTTGTACCTCTCGAACCCTTCACCCCAAAGTACGGTTTCTGTGTGCATACGCCGGCCCATAAAGCTCACCTGTGACTTATGGAAGATAAGCTCTCCGTCCTGCTACTTCTGGCAGGGGCGCGTCAAATGGATCTAGTTCCTTCACTGATCCCTGATAAGGATTAGTCCAGTCCAGCTGCGACTATGCTTCTCCTTATGATTGGTAAGTCTTTCTTGAGCTCTTGTGATGCTGTTCGTTCTGTTTAATGTCTTTATATGTTGCTCCTATTTATGCCCGCAATAATGTCTCTCTTCTGTTTTCTTCCCTTAGATGGAAATGCGGCCTCCATTGTCACGACTCGCTCCCTTCGCTCCCGTTCCCACCACTTGGGGGCTTGATTTGGGGTTTATTCCCTGCTGGACATTTCCTCCGAACCTAATGCCACAGTGCTGTAACGAATTGGGAGCGCTAAATCCCTATTTTCCAAACTACTTCCCTTCCGGATCCATTCCAGGTTTTTGGCAGCCAGCATGCTTCTTTAACCAAATGACTGTGCTTCCCAGAATGCCTGGCCCACTGCTCCACCTCCACCCTTGCAGGACAAGGTTGGGTGGAGGATAGGCAACACCTGTGGCTGCAGGTGCAGCAGTCAGCACACCTGAGGCGTGTGCTCGTTAAACAGCTTTAAAAGCCTCAGTCTCACTTCAGTCCAGCGCTGGTCATCGATCGCAGTGTTCCTGTTTTTGGCTAGTCCCTGGTTCCTGGTTCCTTGCCTTTGTACCTTCTTCCTTGTTCCTGTTTTCTTGTTTCCTCCGCCCTGAATTTCGGATTCATGCGCTAATTGATTTCTGCTCCCTTGATTTCCCTTTTTGTCTTCCCCTGTTTGCAGGCAGCAATTCTCAGTGCTTTCCCCTTTTAGATGCAGCCCAGTTTGTCTGTGTTCTATATTTCTTTGACTCTGTCCTTTGCTGCTGTTACCCATTTGCCTTAGCCTTCCTCTTAGTTTAGTTTCCTGTCTTTTCCTTGTAGGGGTAGGGAGAAGTTTGCATAGGTTATTTCGTATTTTCCTGCTCCTGATCCTTACTTTCTAGAGGATCCATTCCATGTTTTCCATTGCACTTCTGCATCCATTTCCCATTTGATCATTAGGTGTGGTGTGTGGTGGTAGCTAGCTCCTGTGTGAATGCTTATGTTTTCCCCACTAATTTGTAATCCCTATTCCAACTTAGGTATTTAGTTTTCTGCAGCGGATCACGCTCCGCTGCCTTCCAGTCTCCGCCCTTGCCCTGCGGGCTCTCCACATAGCAGCGGATCACGCTCTGCTGCCTTCCAGTTTCCGCCCTTGCCCTGCCGGGCTCTCCACATTGCAGCGGATCTCACTCTGCTGCCTTCCAGCCTCCGCCCTTGCCCTGCCGGGCTCTCTACATTGCAGCGGATCTCGCTCTGCTGATTCCCAGCCTCAGCCCTTGTCCTCTGGGCTCCCTGCCCGGCAGCCTGCCTCATTCCGGCTGCCTTCAGCCCTTGTCCTCTGGACCTCCCTACTTCTCCCATTGCTGTTATAGCCTTTCTGGGTCCCAGATTCATCAACAGGATTCGTGGGCTAGCTGACATTCAAGAGGTGTATTTCGTCCTCGTGAGTACAGTTCCTAAGTTCCCTTATGTAATACCATCAAGAGTGTTAGTACACAGATCCTGTCATTGCTGGCCCTCACGTGGGTTTAGCGCTGTCAGTACCTGTAACAGCAATTGGGGGTAAGGTGCTTGCCGACTTTCCTCGCGGTCAGGTGCTTACCCCACATCCCTTTTCATATATTGGTTTGATGTCACACTCTATTTTGCACTCCTGGGTTCTACCATACCTGAGTCGTTGTTCCTGGGTGCACATTTCCCTTGCCATATTCGCTGCCTTAGTACTCGCCTGACTAATCCTGACAGTATGACCAGCCCAAAATTCCCATTGAATATGGCAAGTTTAAGAAAGAAAGGCAGCAAGGCCTCTAACAAGTTTGTACAGAAAGCTTCCCCTACATTTACCTGTGACAATCAAATCACTAGTCCTGACTCCAATGAACTCCTTGTCACGAATGGGCATTTACGTGCAAAGTATTTTTCCCATAGGATGGCACATTCTACATGGCCTGATCCTAGTTCTATCTTTGGTTTTGATCCCGATTCTATGTCAGCACAAGCCTTAGCCGCAGAAAACAACACACTGTTAGACTTATTATACGAGAGTACCTCTGTTGTTGAAACCCATGATTCCAGTTGTGCTTCACCTCAGATAGAACAGTTTCATGATACCAACATAAAGAATGGAGGGGTTTCTTGCATAACTTCTGTTTTCTACCCTCAGTCTAACACATACTCTGTTGCACAGGTACAGACTGTAGTCCCTAATGCCAAGAGGTCTAAAGTCAATAGTTTGTTTAAGGGAAACACAGACCAAGTTGGAAAGATAAACTATAAATCACAGAACCTACAAGCAGTAGAGGACAATGTACAATCGATGCATATTCAGATTGCTAGTGCAGGATCCAGCCCTGATGCCACTATGCTTCCCCCTGTGCCTACTGATAGTGATGTACAGTTAATGCAGGGCATGCTAAGAGCTAAACTTGAGGAGTTAAGACAAAAACTCATTTCGGCACGAGAGGAAAATAAAACCTTGCACTCTTTACTGATTACACCTCAGACTTTATCTGTTGATGTGGAGGAAGTGAACTCTGTTCAGCCCCTGAGTGTAGAGACTTTGGTAAACCATGATATTTGTCATAATTCTGAGCTAGCACACATACAAGCTTCTGATTTCCAAACACAATCCACAATGGTGGCATACACAAATTCAGTCACTACCCTAGGCTTAGGCCCTGCTCTTGATACAGCTGCTGAGACTGAAGTAGATGTTAAAGCTGATGTGGAAGACAATGTTACCTCTGGGTTCACTCTTCCTGCTGCCACTTCTGATCAATACGAACAGTCAGAGACAGTACAGATTTCATGTTCTGATGGACTCATCCCACAGTATACTGAACCAAAGAACCGTCAGGCGGTTCCTGAACTGTTGATTGATAATCTGCCTCTTTCAGAAGCTAAAACAGAGGAATGGACAATAGACGAAATCCTGATTAACAGAGACTTTACTATGGTGATTCCACTGATTGATATGGACTTCTACAAAGAAAAAGACTCTGTGTCACCCACTAAAGAAAGGGACTGCAAGGGTACAGCTCAGTCTTTGGTTACTGGTGCCAAGGAGTCTACTGCCCTAAAGGTGCCCTTCATTCCTGAGCCACCGATGGGTCTGTCAACTTCTGAGACTTCTGTCTGTCCTCCTACAACAATTGACTCTTCTATGATTCAATCCACAGCCCTGCCGTCATCTTTGGCACACCTGTCTTCAACCAATGAACCGCTGCCATGTCTGCCATCTACTCAAGAGCCAGTCCCAAAGACCTGGACATGTTTGTATCCAGCAACCGAGATTGCTCCAGCTTGCATGCCTTCAGCCTCAAGGTTTCCCCTGACCTGCCTGTCTTCAGCTACAGTGACTCATCCTGCAGATCATCCTTCAGCTTTAGAGCCTCCGGTAGTCCATCAAGAGAGCATGTCTTCAGCCCCGGAGTATACTGAGAATTTGCCTCCAGTTCATGAGACACATGTATCCTGCATAGCCTCGCTGCCATTATCAGAGGTATACCTGTCTACACCAAAAGATTCGGCTGTGTTTTCTTCTGCTCCAGCGATTCCTCCTGAATCCCAACCATTTACAGTCGATGAACGTCTAGCCTGCCTTTCTCTTGCTTCAGGAGGAGCACCAGAATGTCTGCCTTTTTCACAAGACGATTCTTCCAACTGCTTCATTTCAGCATCAGTGCCTCCTAAAGATGCAGCATCAGAGTTTGAGACTTTTGACAGCTCCCGCTTCAGAGTCATCAAGCTGGACCAAGTGGTGAGTCAGAACCACTCACTCGGGTGTGCACAAGGGGTGGTGCAGACCGGCGTATTACCTACAGGACTTGTGCAACAGAATTCCGCCAAGAAGCACCAGTCGGGTGCTAGTAGCCAAAGGAAGGGAATGACTGCTGCAGTTCAAGATGTGTCTGTTATTGCTCCTTCTCCGAGTCTGCCTGAAATACCAAGTACTGTGTCTATCACTCCCAAGAGGATGCCAAACATCCCTGCTGTGGTATCCCAAGTGAAACAAGGTGACTACACGACTGTCACCAGGAGTACTAGCCTTGTACAACCCATTGGACTTTCAGGTCTCCAAGGCGTAGAACATGTGCAGTCAAACCTAAGTCACTTTCAACCAAAAGCCTTTTCCCAGATGGATGACAGAAGGAAATCCGAACCTCTACCTCAGCCACCACCTTCTCTAATGACTGAGCATAAACCTTTCCTGAAGCCAGCATTTTCCTCACCTCCCTCATGTCCACTCTCGGCAGAAAGGCTAACAGAACTTCTACCATTGCCTAAGGCATGTGGCACCAGCCTGCCTCTCTCCTCAAAGACTTATAAGGGTCCGCTCCCAGTGACTGAGCTTCCTGGACCTTCCAACTCTGCTTCTGGTCCTGCAAGTCCTTCATGCCTTTCTTCGAACCATGTGTCTCTTCCTCATCAGAAACCACCGTTTCCAGCAGTACCACCTCCAAAGACAAAGCACTCCTATCATGGAAGTCCATCTGCCTTTGTCCACAGACCACCATTTCCATCAGTGCCACCTCCAAAGAAAGAGCGCTTCCATCATGGAAAGAAGACGGCCGTAGGAGGGGGCATACTGTCACGACTCGCTCCCTTCGCTCCCGTTCCCACCACTTGGGGGCTTGATTTGGGGTTTATTCCCTGCTGGACATTTCCTCCGAACCTAATGCCACAGTGCTGTAACGAATTGGGAGCGCTAAATCCCTATTTTCCAAACTACTTCCCTTCCGGATCCATTCCAGGTTTTTGGCAGCCAGCATGCTTCTTTAACCAAATGACTGTGCTTCCCAGAATGCCTGGCCCACTGCTCCACCTCCACCCTTGCAGGACAAGGTTGGGTGGAGGATAGGCAACACCTGTGGCTGCAGGTGCAGCAGTCAGCACACCTGAGGCGTGTGCTCGTTAAACAGCTTTAAAAGCCTCAGTCTCACTTCAGTCCAGCGCTGGTCATCGATCGCAGTGTTCCTGTTTTTGGCTAGTCCCTGGTTCCTGGTTCCTTGCCTTTGTACCTACTTCCTTGTTCCTGTTTTCTTGTTTCCTCCGCCCTGAATTTCGGATTCATGCGCTAATTGATTTCTGCTCCCTTGATTTCCCTTTTTGTCTTCCCCTGTTTGCAGGCAGCAATTCTCAGTGCTTTCCCCTTTTAGATGCAGCCCAGTTTGTCTGTGTTCTATATTTCTTTGACTCTGCCCTTTGCTGCTGTTACCCATTTGCCTTAGCCTTCCTCTTAGTTTAGTTTCCTGTCTTTTCCTTGTAGGGGTAGGGAGAAGTTTGCATAGGTTATTTCGTTTTTTCCTGCTCCTGATCCTTACTTTCTAGAGGATCCATTCCATGTTTTCCATTGCACTTCTGCATCCATTTCCCATTTGATCATTAGGTGTGGTGTGTGGTGGTAGCTAGCTCCTGTGTGAATGCTTATGTTTTCCCCACTAATTTGTAATCCCTATTCCAACTTAGGTATTTAGTTTTCTGCAGCGGATCACGCTCCGCTGCCTTCCAGTCTCCGCCCTTGCCCTGCGGGCTCTCCACATAGCAGCGGATCACGCTCTGCTGCCTTCCAGTTTCCGCCCTTGCCCTGCCGGGCTCTCCACATTGCAGCGGATCTCACTCTGCTGCCTTCCAGCCTCCGCCCTTGCCCTGCCGGGCTCTCTACATTGCAGCGGATCTCGCTCTGCTGATTCCCAGCCTCAGCCCTTGTCCTCTGGGCTCCCTGCCCGGCAGCCTGCCTCATTCCGGCTGCCTTCAGCCCTTGTCCTCTGGACCTCCCTACTTCTCCCATTGCTGTTATAGCCTTTCTGGGTCCCAGATTCATCAACAGGATTCGTGGGCTAGCTGACATTCAAGAGGTGTATTTCGTCCTCGTGAGTACAGTTCCTAAGTTCCCTTATGTAATACCATCAAGAGTGTTAGTACACAGATCCTGTCATTGCTGGCCCTCCACGTGGGTTTAGCGCTGTCAGTACCTGTAACAGCAATTGGGGGTAAGGTGCTTGCCGACTTTCCTCGCGGTCAGGTGCTTACCCCACATCCCTTTTCATATATTGGTTTGATGTCACACTCTATTTTGCACTCCTGGGTTCTAGCATACCTGAGTCGTTGTTCCTGGGTGCACATTTCCCTTGCCATATTCGCTGCCTTAGTACTCGCCTGACTAATCCTGACATCCATGCAGCTGTGAGACGCGAGACGCGGCCGGATGGAAGATGGATTCTACCGCAATGTTCGACAGCAGGTAAGTGATGGTTTAAGGAAATCGCAAAGTATGGTGAAGCACAACCTTAAACAGACTGTTTTTTCGATGTCTAACCTTGTCTTCTGTTTTTCCTTGCAGGCCCTGCTGTTGACGATGGAGCATGTCGTGCTGCAGTGTCAAGATGAAGATATCGGCATTCGGGAAAGTGTAAAGATGAATACTTGGTTCGCCGAAGAGATGTACAGGTAAGAACAGCTTCCCCCAGTTGGTAAGTATGCTGGCAGGAATCAGGATGTCCAGGAAGCAGGATCTTCAAAGGTAAGTCTGACCTCAGGTGGCGGTGAGGGTTACGCTGCTTAAAAGTGCAGAATAACGCGAAACGTCTGTCTTGAGGATCGGGATAGTTTATATAGCTGAGATCGTGGGCACACCCATTAGGGCCAGCTTACCAGCTACACCCTGCCACTCCTAGAGAGTGAGCATGTGCGAAGGCAATCCATTAGCAGCCACACCCAAGAATACTCCTGGGGCTGCTTAATGGATGGAATGTTCAAGGTTAATGCATCCTGCTTAATGGATGAAATGTTCAAGTTTAATGCATCTGAAGTGCTATGTCCATAATAAAAGCGTTTTGGTGTTAAATGGAGGTTCTTGTTTACTTTTGTTCATGAGCCTGGTGCCAAAGGCGCCACGACAGTGTCCACGCGGGTCTCCTGTGCATGTGAACCCTGCATGCCTGTGCCCCTGACTTCATGACCATGACAGCACTCCCCCTCAAAGCCCCTCTTAAGGGTGGTTCTCCTCCCGGTCCTTATTTGGTGGGATTATTGCGATGGAACTGTCTGATTAAACGCAGAGCATGGACGTGTTCACTGGGTTCCCAAGTTCAGTCTTGAGGTCTGTAACCTTTCCAGTCAATTAGGTAATCCAATTTTGATTGAACCACCATGGAGTCCAGGATGGATTTGACTTCATATTCTGGTTCTCCATCTATTACTTCGGGATCTGGTGCAGAACTAAGCCGTGTATTGGACTTCATTGGTTTGAAAAGAGAGACATGAAATACGGGGTGAATTTTTATGTGAGATGGTAACTCCAATTTCATGGCGACAGGATTGATTATGGACTTTATAGTATAGGGGCCCAGGTATCTTGGGCGGAAAGCTCTTGGCCCCTTCAGGGGAATACATTTGGATGCTAACCACACCTTTTCTCCAATCTGGGAGGCGGGAGCTTCCTTCCGAAGTCGATCAGCAAACAGTTTTTGTCTTTCCTTAGCCTTGGTCAGATGTTCTGTTGCCTCCTTAAGAACCTCAGTGATGGTTTTATGCACATTTTTTATGGCTGGCATTTCCAAGGTATCGGGTGGATCAAATACTGATGTCCTCGATGTCTTCCGTGCACAATGTAGAATGAGAATGGAGTTTGCCCTGTGCTTGTGTGAACTGAGTTGTTTTATGCATACTCAGCTATCCAGAGTATATTTTTCCAAGAATCCTCAGACTGTTGCAACATACACCTGAGATATTGCTCTAAAGTTTGGTTGGTTCGTTCAGTTTGCCCATCAGTTTGAGGGTGATGGCTTGTGGACAACTGGAGATCGATTTTGTCAATCGTACAACACTTTCTCCAAAAGGCAGAAACAAATTGCGTTCCGCAATCAGATACTAATATTGATGGAAATCCATGCAATCGAACAATTTGCTCTAGGAACACAGAAGCGAGAGTTGACACAGTTGGGAGTCCCTTCAGAGGGATGAAATAGGATATTTTGGAGAATAAATCCACAACGACTAATATGGTGTTGTATCCATTGCACGGTGGAAGATCCGTGATGAAGTCCATCGACAGGGTATGCTAAGGTGATAGTGGTACTGTTGGGGGATGTAGTAAGCCAGTGGGGTTCTGTTTCTGGGACTTGTGTTGTGCACAGACACCGCAGGTTTCAATAAATTGGGCAATGTCTTTTCACCAGGTTGACCACCAGTAGTTTTGTTTTACCTTAGCCTGAGTTTTGTCTATTCCTGGGTGTCCTTCCACTAATGAATCATGATAATTTGTGATGATTTGCTTTTGCAGTTCTTGGTCTTGGACATATAATCGTCCTTGGAAATACAGTAGATTGTCTTTGATGGTGTACTGGTCACCTTTTAACAGCCATTCCTGTTGTGTTGATTGATCCATCAGGGATTGCAAACTGGTTCTTTGGTCATCCACACACGTGGTGGCAGCTATTCTGGTTTGAATCCTTTCTTCAGGAATTATGTCCACGGGGTCGGATGCTGTAAAAGCCTCTTTTTCTTCAGTCATGCGTGATAGAGCGTCTGATTTCCCATTGCGTACTCCAGGTCTATAACTGATAATAAAATTGTATTCCACGAAAAAGAGAGCCCAATGAAGTTGATGCGAGGATTGTGCTTTGGTAATTGCAAGTTACGGTGGTCCGTGATGACAGTGACTGTATGTCTCACCCCAAGAAGGTAATGTCTCCAGGCCTTGAATGCTGCTTTAATCGCCAGTAATTCCTTATCTGTGATTGCCTAGTTCAACTCAGGGGCTGAAAATGTGCGGGTCCAGAATGTGACGGCGTGTAGTTGTCCTGTTTCAGGGTCTCGTTGTGACAATACTGCTCCCAGGACTATTTTTGAAGCATCTGTCTCAACAATGTAAGGTTGGTCTGGTCGTTGGTGTTGAAGGACTGGTGCTGTAGTGTATGCTAGTTTCAACTTCTGGAAGGCTTCTTCCGCTTCTGTCGACCAATGGAACTTTTGATTTTTCTTTAACAAGGAGGTAATTGGATGTACAATTTATGAAAACCCAGGTATAAACCAACGGTAAAAGTTGGCGATTCCGAGCATGCTTTGAACTCCTTTCATGGATTTTGGTGAGGGCCATTGGAGGATTGCATCCACCTTTCGTGTATCCATATGTACGCTTTGTGGTGTGAGCATGAAACCGAGAAACTCGACCTCAGTTACATGGAAAAACATTTTTCCAACTTGGCATACAATTGGTGTTGTCGAAGCTTCTCTAAGACTGCCAGGACATGGCCTACTGTCAAGCTGAGATGTTCGTGATGATTGTGTACCTGTTTTCCTTGATGTGGATCTTGTTGAGGCCGCCAGACTGCAGTCTTCTGAACGATGAGTGTGTGACTCGGGGAACCCGCCTCTCCATCACCCAAATGGCACAGGGTGGAGGATGGGCAGACTCCCAGCGCCACGGAAAGCACTCTCCCGATTAACGTGGCGATGGGACTGTGCAAGCACAGACAGGAGAGGCTACGATCAGTCTGAAGTGTCGTAACAAGGCGAGGTCCAAGTTGAAGGTCGATGCACCAAGCTGCAGGCTGACTTCGGATAGCTGGTAAGAAGATGGAGCACCAAGCACCAGGCTGAGACAGACTGGAAAAGGGGAACCAGATTGGGAACGAGCTAAAGGTCTCAGGGGAATAAGGGGGAACCCTTGAACCTGCAAGACGCAGGGCAGAACAAGGAACCGAGGTACAGAAATAGGGACCAGAGAGACCCAAAAGACCTAGAGCTAACTGGACCCCTCAAGCAGACAAAAGGGTAAGTAAGCAACAGGGCCCTAAGTGGAACAGGGTACCCAGCAGGACAAGTAGGACAGGATACCCAGGAGGGTTGTAGGCAGGGCAAGTAGGACAGACAGGGCAAGTAGTCCAGGCAGGGCAAGTAGGACAGGCAGGGCAAGTAGGACAGGGTACCCAGGCTGGCAGTAGGTAGTAGGCTGGGCAAGTAGTCAGGCAGGGCAAGTAGGACAGGGTACCCAGGCTGGCAGTAGGTAGTAGGCTGGGCAAGTAGATGAGGATTCCCAGACAGGCTGTAGGCAGGGCAGGAAAGCGGGAAGCTGGTTTCACAGGAAAACCAGGAGCGGGCAACACGAACGAAGCTTCCGCGTTGAGACGCGATTGGCTTCTGTTGCCGCTTCCTTTTATGGGCCGCCGGCGCCCGCGAGGCCTGAAACGCAAGCCGTTTCACCCCCGAGCGCCGGCGGACCCAAAACGAGGCTTGGAAGGCGAGCCCTTCCCGATGTACACGCCTGATCTACGGCGCATGCGCGGGACTGAGACAGTGGTCTCCCGCGCATGCGCCGTAGCCCACCAACAGCGGTTCCTGAAGCTCTCCTCCCGGCGGCTCCCCAGACGCGAAAGCGCGGGTAGAGCCGCCAGGAAGGAGAAGGGAGAGCGATCGCCCTGGACCTCGGTCTCCCCCGAAGTGGCGTGACACTATGTTCCCTCCCAGGAAGACCCGGAGCCCCGGGTTTCCAAGGAAACCGATCATAGAACTTCCGCACCAAGCGGGAGGCATGCACATGCTGATGAGGCTCCCAAGTGCGATCACAAGCTGGATACCCCTTCCAATCCACCAAGAAATGGAGCACCCCCCTAAGATAGCGGGCATCGCAAATCTCTTGTACCTCAAATTCTGGAACCCCTTGGACTATGACAGAGGCAGGGCGAGGACAGGTCCGACCATAGGGATCTGCTACATAGGGTTTCAAAAGGGAGACATGAAAAACAGGGTGTACATGCCAAGAGGGAGGTAGCTGAAGACGGAAGGCCACAGAGGATAGCCGTTCGGTTATCGTGAATGGACCAAAATACCGGGGGGCCAGTTTAACCGGTAAATTGCGTGAAGGCAGATTTTTGGAGGACAGCCACACCTTATGCCCTACTTGTAAATCTGGTTCCGGACTCCTTTTCCTGTCAGCCTGGGCCTTCATCCGTTCCTTCGCTCTCTTCAGGATATCACATGCCAATTCTTGTTGTTGTTGTATATTGGAGACCAAGGCATCAGCAGATGGTACGGTACTAGTGGGTACAGGATGGAACGGCACCAATTTGGGATGTTGACCAGTAGAACAAAAGAACGGACTGATTCCGATGGAAGCATGAATAGTGTTGTTGTAGGATACTTCAGCGAGATCCAAGCATGCCTTCCAGTTGGACTGAGTGGCGTTGGAAAAACAACGGAGGTACTCCTCCAAGGTCTGATTAGTCCTTTCGGTAAGACCGTTGGTCTGTGGATGATAACCAGAACTCAACGCTCTACGTACACCCAGATGATTACACACCTTGTTCCAAAAGGCAGAAAGGTATTGAGAACCACGATCCGAGATTATCTTTTCTGGAAGACCATGTAATCGATAGATTTCGTGGAGAAAGACGGAAGCCATCTGAGCAGCCGTAGGGATCTTGTGGAATGGAATGAAGTGGGCATATTTAGTGAAACTGTCGACCACAACCATGATGCAAGTGTACCCGTCAGAGGGAGGTAGTTCAACCACGAAATCAGTGGCGATAGTATGCCACGGGTATGGTGCCAATTCAGTGGGTACCAGTAAACCCAGAGGTCATCTCCTTGGGACTTTACATTGAGCACAGACGGGACAACTCTCGATGAATCCCTTAGCCTCGGTAGCCCACCTAGGCCACCAGTATTGTCGAGAAATCAGTTCACATGTTGCTTTCACCCCTCGATGCCCACCAATGGGAGAGCCATGTAACCCATGTAATATGTCTTCACGAACCGAACCCTCGGGAATGTAGAGCCTCTTCCGAAAAAACAGGAGTCCATCATGTTCCGATACGAACTTGCGCCGAAGAAGGACCGGTCTTTCAGGATCCGTCCTGGTGGCGTCAGCGATGGCTTGTAGGTGAGAGGACAAGGTCAATAAGAAATGTTGGGGGGAAAGCAGAGGCTGATCCAAACTAGGCGTTTCTTCCCCTTTCTCCAGGGATCGTGACAGAGCATCCGCTTTCAGATTAGCTGTTCCCGGAATGTAAGTGACGTGAAATACGAAAGGGGAGAAAAAGAAGGCCCACCTCGCCTGTCGGGGTGTTCGGCATTGCAGGGAGCATAGATACTGCAAATTGCGATGATCGGTACGTACTTCCACCGAAAAACGGGCTCCGAGCAGATGATGCCTCCATTCCTCGAACGCGGTTTTTATAGCCAACAGTTCTAACTCGATAACGGCATAGTTTCTTTCACTGGGACTTAGCTTGCGCGAGAAGTAGGCCACCGGATGTTCAACTGAGGTTTCTGGATCTTTCTGCAGAAGGACTGCACCCACAGCAAAGTTCGATGCGTCCGCTTCTACGATGAAAGGTAGATCGTCCTGAGGATGGCGCAGAATGGGGGCGACCATAAAGGCCGACTTCAAGGTGTCGAATGCCTGGGAAGCGAGAGAATCCCACCTGAAAGTGATCTTACTGCTGGTCAGACGGGTAAGGGGCGCTGAAATTTGAGAGAACAGTGGTATAAAGCGCCTGTAAAAATTTGCGAATCCCAAAAAGCGTTGCAGAGATTTTATATCATGGGGTTGAGTCCACTCCTGTATGGCTTGTAATTTCTTGGGGTCCATTTCAATCCCATCCTGATTGATCACAAATCCCAAAAACTCAATGCTGGACAAGTGAAAACTGCATTTCTCAGCCTTTGCGAATAGGTGATTGGAAGATAAGCGTTGAAGGACCTCACGAACATGTACTACATGGTCTTCAATGGATCTGGAAAAAACCAAGATATCGTCCAGATATATCCAGACCGACAAACCAATGAGATCACTAAAGATGTTGTCCATTAATCGTTGAAAAACGGCCGGGGCGTTGCACAGACCGAACGGCATGACTTTATACTCGAAATGGCCAAATGATGTCTTGAAAGCCGTTTTCCATTCGTCCCCGTTCTTGATACGTACCACATGGTACGCTCCGCGTAAATCCAGTTTAGTGAAGATCCGGGCAGTATGTAAAGTATCCAGGATAGTGCGTATCAAAGGGAGAGGATACCGATCCTTAGCTGTTATTTCGTTGAGTTCACGATAATCAACACAAGGTCTCAAGGTACCTTCTTTCTTCTTCACAAAAAATAAAGGAAACCCTGCAGGAGACTTAGACGGAACGATGTACCCTTTTCGTAAGCAATCCGATAAGTAGTCCCGTAGCACTTGTTTCTCCTCCCGTGTTAAAGCGTATAGTTTCCCATGAGGTACCACGCAGTCAGGTAACAACTCGATTGAACAATCAAACGGGCGATGCGGTGGTAGGGGTATATCGCCCGGTTCAGAAAACACGTGGCCAAACTCGGCGTAGTCCTGAGGAACATGAGAGACAGAACACACACGGACCCCGTTTCCGTTAGGATTCAAGGGGGTCGATGGAGCCCGAGTGGGCGTAGACACACAGCATTTCTGAGTGCAAACAGCAGAGGAAAAGGTCAGAGTGTGCTTTCTCCAATCGATTACCGGGTTATGGTATTGTAGCCAAGGTAATCCCAAAACCACCTTGTAGGTGGGAGACTTTATGACGTCCAAAGCGAGTTCCTCAAGATGGTTGGCGATCCGAAGAGATAGACCCACTGTGGATTGCAGGACTGGGCCAGAGGACAGAGGATTTCCGTCGATGACTTGCACGGACAGAGCAGTGGCTCTGGACAGGAGTGGAATCTGATTCACAGAAGCAAAAGTTTCATCTATGTAATTGCCGGAAGCCCCGCTATCCAGCAGAGCAAACACCTCCACACTTCTGCCGGGTAGCTTGATTCGAATCTTCAGAGTCTGTAGTACCGCAGGTTGCATAGGATGTAGAACCGAACAAAACGCGGAAAGGACTGAAGAGAGAGAGGGACCTGTCGCTGCCTTCCCAACACACGACAGGTCCTCTAGTTTTCCGCCTTTTTCTTCTGAGACCGTAGAGGGCATGTACCCAGGAAATGCCCAGCAGCTCCACAATAGAGACATAGACGTAAAGTTCTTCTCCGTCTTCTCTCTTCCTCTGATAAAGGACCCCTCATGGCCCCTAGTTGCATAGGTTCTGGTCCAGATTCAGTAGACCCGAAGGATCCGGCTGGTAAACCGGTTATCCTGGAACTGCCCCTCTCGAACCGACGTCTCTCTGCCTTCCGTTCCGCCAGTCTCTGATCAATACGGAGCACCTGCTCAATTAGTAGTTGAAGAGTCTCGGGTTCGGGTATATGGAGTAACTCGTCCTTAAACTCTTCCCTCAGCCCACGGCGAAACAGTGTCTTTTGTGTGATTTCCGGCCATTGAGAATCGGTTGCCAGCAGACGGAATCGACTGATGTATGTTATTACGTCGACATTCCCCTGTTTTAGATCCATCAACTGGTTCTGCGCAGCGGAGGCCAGGTTGGGGGTCTGAAAGACCTCAAGAAATGCTTTTTCGAAAGCTGCAAAGTCGTTCAGGATTGGGCTATTGGTAACCACAAACGGAGTTGCCCAGGCCAGAGCATTGCCCGTCAAATTACCCAAGATATAACCGATCTTGGCCTTGTCGTTATTGAAATGCGTCGATCTAAAAAGAAAATGGATTCGACAATGATTACAGAATTCTGCTACTCGTCGTGGGTCTCCGTCGAACTTGATAGGCGTTGTGTGTGCCAAAGATCCTTCCACCTGTGAGGTACTTGGAACCCCTTGGGTTATCATTTGGCGTAGGGTCTGGTTCTCCTGGCGTAAGGCGATCATCTCTGCCCTGAGTGCTTGTAACTCATTCCGCACTTCTTGCGAATCTTCCATCTCAAGGTCTGAAGGCAGGCGTCTCAATCTGTCAAGCTGAGATGTTTGTGATGATTGTGTACCTGTTTTCCTTGATGTGGATCTTGTTGAGGCCGCCAGACTGCAGTCTTCTGAACGATGAGTGTGTGACTCGGGGAACCCGCCTCTCCACCACCCAAATGGCACAGGGTGGAGGATGGGCAGACTCCCAGCGCCACGGAAAGCACTCTCCCGATTAACGTGGCGATGGGACTGTGCAAGCACAGACAGGAGAGGCTACGATCAGTCTGAAGTGTCGTAACAAGGCGAGGTCCAAGTTGAAGGTCGATGCACCAAGCTGCAGGCTGACTTCGGATAGCTGGTAAGAAGATGGAGCACCAAGCACCAGGCTGAGACAGACTGGAAAAGGGGAACCAGATTGGGAACGAGCTAAAGGTCTCAGGGGAATAAGGGGGAACCCTTGAACCTGCAAGACGCAGGGCAGAACAAGGAACCGAGGTACAGAAATAGGGACCAGAGAGACCCAAAAGACCTAGAGCTAACTGGACCCCTCAAGCAGACAAAAGGGTAAGTAAGCAACAGGGCCCTAAGTGGAACAGGGTACCCAGCAGGACAAGTAGGACAGGATACCCAGGAGGGTTGTAGGCAGGGCAAGTAGGACAGACAGGGCAAGTAGTCCAGGCAGGGCAAGTAGGACAGGCAGGGCAAGTAGGACAGGGTACCCAGGCTGGCAGTAGGTAGTAGGCTGGGCAAGTAGTCAGGCAGGGCAAGTAGGACAGGGTACCCAGGCTGGCAGTAGGTAGTAGGCTGGGCAAGTAGATGAGGATTCCCAGACAGGCTGTAGGCAGGGCAGGAAAGCGGGAAGCTGGTTTCACAGGAAAACCAGGAGCGGGCAACACGAACGAAGCTTCCGCGTTGAGACGCGATTGGCTTCTGTTGCCGCTTCCTTTTATGGGCCGCCGGCGCCCGCGAGGCCTGAAACGCAAGCCGTTTCACCCCCGAGCGCCGGCGGACCCAAAACGAGGCTTGGAAGGCGAGCCCTTCCCGATGTACACGCCTGATCTACGGCGCATGCGCGGGACTGAGACAGTGGTCTCCCGCGCATGCGCCGTAGCCCACCAACAGCGGTTCCTGAAGCTCTCCTCCCGGCGGCTCCCCAGACGCGAAAGCGCGGGTAGAGCCGCCAGGAAGGAGAAGGGAGAGCGATCGCCCTGGACCTCGGTCTCCCCCGAAGTGGCGTGACACCTACACGTACTTCCATGGATTTTGAGTAGATACGAATGTCATCAATGTAAACAAGAGCACAAACATCCAGTAGTTCATGGAGTACATCATTCATAAAGAATTGGAACGCCACAGGGTCATTGCATAGCCTGAAGGGCATGACCTGGTATTCAAAGAGGCCGTACTTCATGCAGAAGGCCATTTTCCACTCATCTCCTTCTTTTACTCTGTGTAGATTGGAGCATGTTTTGCTTGGTCCAGGAGCTCTGATGTAAGTGGTAAAGGATATTGATTTTTTACTGTGTTCTGATTGATGGCTCTATAGTCGATGCAAGTACTTAAGTCCCCCTCCTTTTTAGGCACGAAGAATAAGGGTGCGGAGGATGGTGACTTGGACAGGCGAATGAAACCGTTCGCCAGGTACTGATCCAGGTAAGTTCTAAGATGCTGATTTTCCTGTTCTGTCAGAGCGTAAATTCGGCTGCAAGGGATCTGGGCTCCGGGTACAAGATCTATTTGACAATCGTAGGGCCTGTGCGAGGGCAGAACGTTGGTTTGCTCTTTTTTGAAGTCATCCTGGTAATCTTGGTATTCAAGCGGTAAGGAGCTGATGAGGCCCAACATGATTCCTTTCTTCGGTTTCAGATTGGTGTCATCTTTTTTGTAACATGTGTCGGCACAATCATGAGGAAATGTCAGACCTCATTTTCGCCCAGTCAATCCTAGGATTGTGGGTTTCCAACCAGAGCATTCGCAATATCATCTGGAACTGAGGAGCACCGATGCGATCGAAAGCAATGTCCTCTTGATGCCTGTCCTGACACAGAAGCTAGACTTTCTCAGTGTATTGTGTCACCGGGCTGGATGATAGCTGAGAACCATCCACAGCAGTGACATTTTCCGATTTCTGCTTCTGTCGGAGAGGAAGGCCTATTCGAAGAGACAAATCTTGGTCAATGTAGTAAACCCACAGGTCCACAATCAATATATGCCTCCTAGGCATGTTTTTTTGATGGTTGCTTGTGATTCACCAAAAGCACTGGAAGGACTAGATGTGAGGTCTGTACGGATTCCTTTTTCATGCTCGACAAGCGAACCACTACACTTGCCGGGCATTGGCGTTTCCCAAGTTTTGTTCTTCTTCTTCATCAGTTTTGTCTGTTACCACAACCGTTTTCTTGAGTGGTTTTAACGGGCAGTCATTGAGGAAGTGACCTGCCTGTCCACAATATAAGCAAAGCTGTTTTTGTCTTCTTTTTTTCCCTTTCTGCTTTGGTAAGGGGACTTCGTAATCCACCAATTTGCATTGGTTCAGACTGTTCATGTGGTTTAGTCTGATTCTCACGAGATCGTACGTAAACTGACCATCCCTCTGATCTAGCTCAATCCATTTTCTGATTCTGCAAGCTATGATCGAGTTGCACCGTCAGGTCTATGTAGTCTGCACACCTCTCAGGGGGATTCACTACTTGCGCCAACACATCCTTAAGTTCTCCACATAACCCTCGGTAAAAGAGTGTAGTCCTCTTCTCTTCTGGCCAGTTGGTCTGGGCTATGAGACGATTGAAGGTTGCAATATAGGTTAATAGATCTTGACTCCCTTTTCTGAGTGACAATAACTCGTTGTCCAGAGCTTGTCCTTGAGTATGACGGGCAAACAATTTCTCCATCTCATGTTGGAAATTCCCAAAGTTCCGGAGTAAAGGGTCATCTTGAATTACCAAAGGTATAGACCAGTCCGCCACACTACCTCCTAAATACGAGAGTACAAACGCCACTTTGGCTTGGTCATTAGGAAAGGCTCCTGGTCTACACAAGAAATGAAGGCGACATTGGTTCATAAATACAACAAACTTGTTTGGATCGCCGATGAAGCATTTGGGAGGGGCTAGAGGCACTGCTCCTGGAAGAACCACCTGAACCAGTGTTGATTGTTGTGGTGTGGAAGAATGAGAAGAATGGGTCATTCCAGGCAGTGGAACCTGTCCTGCTTGTGCTTGTAGCATTTGTCTTGCCAATTGTCATGATGCCCGCTCCCGGGGAGCCGGTTCAAGCCCTGCGTCCCGGAAAGCGGACATCCAGTCCCCAAGGAAGGACCCAGCAACCCCATATAGGGGCCCTTTGGACAGTGTCCTGGCGCCTATGGCGCCAGGCTCATAAAAGACATCAGTCCTGGCACCATAGGCGCCAGGCTCATTATGGGAGTGCTTGGGTGCACTTACCTGATGCAGACCATGCTGCAGGATCCCAGCCTCCTTGAGGCCTGAAAGGAACTACTTTACATGTGGGACTAATTTACCATCCGGGCGTGGTCGGGGAAGGATACATACCTGATTGGAGGAAGGATACATACCTGGAACTTCTTCCAAGGCTATTTAAAGCCCTCCCGAACAGCCACACGTGCTTCGCGTTGTTCTGCATCTAGAAGCTGGACGCTCACTGTGTCTGCTCCTGCATCCTGACTTCTTCCACGCCTGCCAGCATCCTGGATCACCTGCAAAGGAAGAGAAGAAGAGAACAGAAGAAGGAAAAGTCCTTACCTGCTAAATCCGCATCCCGGAGACATCTCGCCGACAACCCTGAAAAGGAAAACTTTTATTTAAAAGCTCATCGCGTCGATCGCTGCAGCGCCGCATTCCACTCACCTTTACAGGGTGCCTCCATGTTCAGCAGCGATCATCCAGATTCGCAGTCACGCCCCAGCGCCTAGGGAGAAAAAGGCCAGAACAAAAGGTGAGAGAGAGAAGGGAATAAGGAAAGCTAAATCTCCATGTTAAGACTTACCTGTTGATTCATTCCCTCTTCATTTCGGGTCCGCGCAGCATCCTGGCATTTCCGGACCCCGGCCCCTAAGGGGAAAAAAAGACATCAGTGTTAATGAGCGAATGAAAAGACATTACCAAAAAACGCTCATTAAAGACTTACCTGATTTCTACAAGGATTTCACCTCTCATCTCGGGTCGGTGCCTGTTCCCCGGCATTCCGTACCCCGGCCCCTATGGGGAAAAAGACACTAGCATTAGTACATTAATGCATGGACACAAGGGGAACCTCTTATCAAAAAACTTACCTGGAAGCCAAGCAAGTTTGGTTCTCACCATTCCGAAAATACAGTGAAGTAACTGGATACCAACGCGCCCCTGCATCAGAAGCAGGATGGAGAGCTCGTCCTTCCAGACCCTAAGGTGAGACGCTACGAGGAAGCACAGAAGGGTTTCGAGGAGGGTGAGAGGGGAAAGTGGGAGGCCGATTGCATTACCCCGCAGACAGTTAATCCCCTATTTTCACCTACAGAAGGATACTTCTGCGAGCCAGACAAGCCAGATTTGGGGGCCCGGTCCAGTCCGTCTTCCGAACCCTGCGCATCACCTTAGAAGAAGTCAGCAGCGCGAACCAGGCCAGCGCCTCCGTGGGAGTCAGGTGAGCGTAACACCAATTCGTCAGTTCTTTCTCGAGTTACAATAAGATCCCTCTGTAATGCATTGGTTTCCTGTCTTGAAGCATGTACTTCAGCCTGTAATTCCCCTAGCAAGAGGGCTAACTGATCTATTTCTGAAGTTTCCATAACGCCCAGGCAGATAGTATTAGAACAGCTTCCCCCAGTTGGTAAGTATGCTGGCAGGAAGCAGGATGTCCAGGAAGCATGATCTTCAAAGGTAAGTCTGACCTCAGGTGACGGTGAGCATTACGCTGCTTGCAAGTGCAGAATAACGCGAAGCGTCTGTCTTGAGGATCGGGGCAGCTTATATAGCTGAGATCGTGGGCACGCCCATTAGGGCTGGCTTACCCGCCACACCCTGCCACTCCTAGAGAGTGAGCACGTGCGAAGGCAATCCATTAGCAGCCACACCCAAGAATACACTTGGGGCTGCTTAATGGATGGAATGTTCAAGGTTAATGCATCCTGCTTAATGGATGGAATGTTCAAGGTTAATGCATCTTATGTGCTATGTCCTTAATAAAAGTGTTTTGGTGTTAAATGGATGTTCTTGTTTACTTTTGTTCATGAGCCTGGTGCCAAAGGCACCAGGACAGTGTCCACCCAGGTCTCCTGTGCATGCGACCTCTGCATTCATGATCATGACAATCAAGTGGGCAACGCTAATAGAATACCTCCTGATTAACAAACCCACCCCAAAATTCTGGGCAAGAAACAGGTGGCTTAATCAAAGCTCAAATGTATTTATATAAATCTTTAAAAGGTGAAATCAAGGCAAAGGTGGCTCCAGCAACTTATTAAAATGTTACATAATCACAGGCACCTCGTCCACAAAAACGAATTAAAAAAATGTGCCTGCTTTCACTATTTCTCACAAACATCCATTGACTTAATCAATTATATATTAATTATATGTCTATATTATTTTCTAAATTACAATAGGTCTTCTAATTTTGCTGATGCTGCTTATTGGACAATTGGCCTCATTATGAGGATGGCGGTAACCCGCCGGTGCTACCAGGCAGTTGCTGCTTTCCTCGTAACACCGAATCTGCCGTCAGACTTCCCAGTGCCACTGGGACAGTACAAGTTCTGGCTGAGCGGAAAGTCAGGCGGCGGATTTGTTACGTCACCATTCCCGTGGAGTCCCATAGGACTTCATGGGAATGGGTTCACGGAAGTGCTGGCACCGTTGTTAATGGTGCCAGTGCTTCTGTGACAACTCTGCGGGTAGGGGCCATTATGCCCGGCAGGTCAGACCTGCCGGGCTTAACAGCCCCCGCCCACATAGTTGAAGTGTGGTGGTCCAGAAAGGGTGCCAGTACGTTGCTAGTGGCACTTTTATTTCCAGACCGCCACACTCATAATGAGGCCCAATATTTGACAATTCTTTGCATCAAAACATTTCCAAATTGAACATAAAGTGATGTTTGCAAATAATGCATCATGCTTTCCCCACTATTACCAACCTCTGCTGTTGTCAGGGAACCTCTGTATTCCCCCCTTTTCCCATGTACATATGGTCCCGAGGATCGCATATTCATCCCACTGTGAAATTTCAGAATGAGTGGTTGCATGGGATTTACATTCATGCTATTTTTTATGGAATTAGAGACGATTCCTTTATGCTCTCTTCTTTCCCTAAATATCTTTTTAAATATTTACAGCATCCATAGGTTGCAAGAAATCAATACATTCTGCATCAGGCTCTCAAGCATGGGACCTCAGTGTACAGTCTGATCTTTCAACTATACCTGTGGAAATACACAGGGTTCAATTTAATGAGATTATAATTTTCAAAGAGTTGCACAGCCACTGAATAAAATGCTATCTATATCACGGCGCACTCAGCTCAAATGTGTTTTGGGTTGGAATTATTATTTCCTATTCAATCATTGTCTTTTGATATCTTGTTCCCAAACCACCCCCTTTCTTCAGACTTAATAGGAAATATAAAAATGGTGACTAGAGAACAGATGTCACTTCATTCAGGAATTATCATACTCACTTAATTAAAGGCATGAACCGGCAGAAACCCACAAGTGTTCCCAGGGAATTCTCAGTCAGCAGGCCCATCCTTGTCCCATCTATAAAGTCATGACTGCCTCTGGTCTCCTTCTCTGCAAGTTCCATCCTGGACAATGGACAGGAATTCTTCCTTTATGTAGCCCTTAAACTGGTCACTCTCTGATTCAGCCAGCCATAATCCTCTCATATTTTCTATATTACCATTTATAATATAAGATATTCTCATATCCTTTCACCACGATGATGCATGCCCTAATTGGTTAAGATCTTTCATTGACTTGCCCAACAGTTAGACACTCCCACTGGGTACACCCTCCAATCTTCCTTGGATGTTCATATTTCTATATTTGTGATCAGAAAAAGGTTGGGACACAAACTGTTCCTAATACTTTGCATGCTAAATTGTTTTTATGTTATAATTCAGGGTAGCAACATGCAAACTCAATGAAACCTGGATTACTGTAATCTGTCATCATAGATGCACGTCCTGTTATGGGACATGAATGTATAACATATTAATTCATAATGTTATGAATTTCAGTGGTTTTGTTAATTATTAAAACTCATACACAGTGTGAATTTTATGTCAAATTGAAGAGGAGACTCTGAGATCGAAATGCACACTTTATTTATTTTCTAAGTCATACGGCTACAGAAATATTGCCAAATCTTCATGGGGGTTCACTTTTCTTTGTGCCCACAAAGATTCCACTGAGCTATGCCCCTGCCTAACTTTTTATGGGCCAAATCCAGTCACTGTCAAACAAAATACCCTCCGCTGTGGATACAGGATATTCTTGAAGCTGTCTGAGGTACTGTAATCTACACAACATTAGGGCAACATGGAGCATATCACCTGATCCGGATCAAGGCCAGTGATGAATGGAGGACCACCTTTTGGACACTGTTCGGTCATTTTGAATACCGAGTGATGCCTTTCAGCTTGACCAAAGCACAGGTGGTATTCCACCATTTCATGTACCACGTTGGTTCAGACTTGTATCACTCTGTAATCATATAACTTGATGATAGACTGATTTTTTCAAAGCACAAAGTTGATCATGCTTCCCATGCCAGGGAGGTGCTGAACAAGAATGAACTTTTAGTGAAACCTGAGAAATGCTTGTTCGAAGCTGTTACTGTAACTTAGATTGTCTGTATTGTATCCAAGACAGAGATAGCCATGGACTCTCAAAGTGTCAGTGCCATACTCAAATGGCCTTCTTCATGGTCTGGGTAAGAGATCCAATCTTTTCTCATTTTAACAAATTTCTATCATAAATTCATTCAATGATATGCCGACATGGCCCTTCCTATAACTAGGACTCCCTGTTTGCCATTTCTACTGGTTTTTACACACAAATATGGACGGAATTCAATCTGTTGTCTGTTTATATTTATTTATAAAAATGGAAACCAACGGAAAAGCATGTCTTTCGGCCTGGTTCCCTGTGCCGTGAATCATCCATTGCAAGCCAGTGGCATTGAAGACTTGCAGAAGGGAGAGTGTAAAAGTGTTGTGAGAAATAGCGTTAAAGTTCTTTAAAATTCCCATGACATATATCTTGTCAGCAGTAATCACATGAGCAACCATTTGTTATGGTAAAAACGGAGCTAACATTGATGTAGAACAACCCACTTCCATTTGTGTCTTGTACTAATAATGTGTCTGGTGTTTTAATAATGCATTTTTTTCTCATTTGAATACATGCAGAAATATATTGCTTATCTTTGATATGGTAAATGATAAATGTGGATAAATACAGAAAAATGGGCAAAAAATAAATATGGGTAAATACAGATGGAAATGACAGAAAAATAAATACCATAAAACCTGGAGCCTTACTTATAACTCATTTAATGAAAAAAAAAGAGTCAGGTTTGCTTGGCCTACAGGGGCTTAGTCTGCCTTCTTAGGTTTAAAACAAGCTTTCACTTCAGTGCCTTTGCGTTGGCAACATAACAGTAGCCATCCCTTTATCGTTAAGGCTGATGCTTCCGAATGGTCTATCAGGGTTGTACTCAAGTATTAATCTGAAAATTGAGAAGAACATCCTGTTGCCTTCCTTTCTAAAACATTTGACACTGACAGGAATTACTTGGTCCTCGAGAAATAATGTCTGTCCATCAAAAATGCATGTACCGAATGGAGACATCTGCTTCCTGGGGGTCGCATGAATCGAGAGATCTGCTTCCTAAGGGTCAAACTCACTGTTAAAGTCGGTACGGATCACTGCAACCAACACTTGCAACATTTCGAGTGTATGAATAGTCAACATGCTCGCTGAGCATACTTATTTGCTCCTTACTATTTTCTTACCACTTATATTCCAGGCTACCATAACTTAGTCTCTGATACCCTGTCATGCAAAATGGAAAGACCCATGAACAGCCCTGTGCTACCTGACAAACTACTAAAGGATAAACAGATCATGTTTGCTGTGACCGATTTCCTCCAACAGATGTGTCTAGCCTTTATGAACTGGACTTTAGATCGAGAGTCCCATGTGATCAATGGTTCACTTACAAGTCTTAAAGGAAACCAATCAGTGGTGCATACCAAGGACCTTCAGTTATGTGCCATGACCCTAGATCATTATTGCTTACTGACCGGACATCACAGGACGTTGCACATGTTTAACATTCATAGTAGTCATTTTTAGTGGCCCACTATGAAAAAGAACAATCAGATCTTCATAGCTACCTATGATGGATGTGCTCGAGCAAAGACGTCCATGGATTGTACTTCGGAGAAGCTCCTTCAACCGCCTCTTCCTACTTTTCACTGGCAAGTGGTGTGCACCGGTCATGTGGTTGATTTACCTTCTTCCAATAGATACACCCCGTTATGGTGACAATTGACTCCCTAACAGGTTGGCCCCTTTCACGTCACTATGGAAGGTGCCCACTGCACCAGAAATGGCTCATTGTGTTCTCAAGGACATTTTTTCTTTTCATGGTCTTCCTTCAATGATAAAATTGACATTTTGGGGTGCACTTAGTCAAGCATTGGGGATTGAGTGTGCAATGTCCTCTGGCTTCCATCCTCAGTCTAATGGTCAGACAGAGGGATTGAACAAAAACATGGAACAGTATCATCACTGCTTTTCCCTGGGTTCTACAAAAGACTGGTCAGCATTATTGTCTACCCCAGAATGTGCATATAAGAATTTGTTATATTTTTCCATCAGAACAAGTCCCTTCTATTGCTCCTTTGGCTTTCATCGGTGTGTGTTTTCCACTGCCTCCATTCCTATCACACAGTCACCATCAGTGGATGAACGTATTGCTTCTATCCAACAGAAGCACAGAAAGAAGCTACAAAACCTAGGCATCTCCCTCAGGACTTCAAAGAGATATGTTGACCGCCATCGCTTGGAAGCCCTGGATAATCGAGTCAGGGTCCGGGTCTAGCTTTCAACCAAGTACCTGCCTCGACAATTAAAGCCATCTAAACTATCTCCTAATTTTATGGCCATTTTGAAGCACTACAAAAGATCAATCCGGCTGACTCCAGGCTCATGGAATCATATACACTGTGTATTTCACATTTTCCTTATGGAGAAATATAACGCTTGCCCCTTTCCCAATGGAACGGTACATCCAGCTCCACCTGTCCTGCGAACGGAATAGCTGAATATGAGGTTGATTACATATGCGATTCCCGATATCATCATGGTATGCTTCAATAGAGGATTCATTGAAAAGAGTATGGGATCAGTGAACACACCTGGGAACCTCTTTCCAACATCCATGCTTCATTGCTGCTCCAGCGATTCTATCGCCTTCATCCTCGGAAGACGGGTCCTGGGAGGGGGTATACTCTCAGAATTCACTCTTGGTGGGCCCGATGGCACATCCTTCCCATGTGGGGAAGTGCAGTGCAGAACACTATCACTATACAGGGTCTGGCCTCTACAGACCAAAGACAATGTGGTGTACAAGTCTAGTCTTTATGTCAGCAGCAATGATGGCTTCTGGTCCGTCTTTACAGATCCTTGCATCACAGCGCTACGGGTGAGTCCTGCCGGCGTACTGACGCTTGTGTGTTCTCCTTCTGCTTTTGTCCTTCTCGTACTTCCGAAACCTTCTGCCTTCCACCGCTACCTGTTTTTCTTCGCCTGCTTTTTTCTGTTTCCTCCCGCCCTCAGTGTGTCTCACCCTGTGGATTCCTGCTATCAGAGGTCTGCATTGCCCCAATCCGGTCATCAACGATCCAGAGTACTCCCTCGAGTGTCAAGCCCACTAATCAGACAGCCTGAGTGTTTTTCCCCCTTGTGTTTTTCCCTTGAATGGAACATTTCCCCAGTAGTCATCCTGCACCCCTGTAGTGTCTGCAACTTGAGGGTGACACTGTAACTGCTGACACGAGTTGGTGTTACCTCTACACATATCACTACAAATCCAACCTTAAGACTCTATTAAAGTATTAGGCAGATTATACCAATACCATAGTTGAAGTGAGTGTTAAGGTTGAATTTGTGGTTTTATGGAGTGAGTGTTTATACTTCTTGGTTTTATTGTTGAATTTGTAGGGTTATACAGTGAGTGTGTTTACCTTAACTGTGTTATTCCTAGTCATTTCTGACTTCACATTTTTGTGGGATTAAGCCTAACTCTTGATTTAAAAAGGATGTTTTAATATTTAATTTTAGTGTTTTTAATATTCTATTCCAGAATTTATTCCCAATCTTTGTAGGTTTTAGCTTTTTGTGAGATGAACTTTAATTCTTAACACACACTCAACTTAGTAACACATGTCAGTGATGTCATCCACAATGGCGGCATAGACAAAGGCGAGGGGAGACTTTTTTTCAAACCATTTCAATGGCCTGCTTCCAACCTTCCAGAACCTGTTATCAAAAAGAGGAGAAAGTCAAACATAAATTGCTCATCCTCACATCATAGAATTTAATTTTTTTAATGTTCATTCCATACCTACCATATGTTGATGTCCATTTTAAAGTGCCAATGAAAGCAGGCAAATTCTCATTTGCATCCAATACACCACAACAGCCCCCATGTGATCTATATATGCCTGCTTACAAACAAAATGGGATAGGCATTGGAGTCCTATGCCCAGGCAGTCCCTATAAATGTCAGATATGATGTATTTGCAGCATTAAACGCCCCCCCCCCCCCGCGTGTTATCAAATGCTCAGTTGATCCTGCGAGATCCCAGCTATTACTACCCAACATGCTAGGAATTAATCTTCTCCAGCAAAAACCTCAGGGTAACCTGTTGATGTCTGTCCTCCTGAGGTTTATGATAAATCACCCTGCTCTGCTCTCCAGCCCAGAAGATGATTGTAAATTTGCAAGCATCTAAAGACACTTCAAGATGACCCCAACACTTTGATGAACAATCTTAGGCTACATTCCAATAGCCCATATTTGGCAACACTCTTGGAAAAAAGAGTTGTAACACAGGGTTAAAGTTACGCTGAACAGCACAGACTTGGTTTCCATCTTTTCAGCAAAACAGAGTAGTTGATAGCAATTATTCTGGTTGATTTGAGATGGGAGATGGACGCTGGCAGTGTCGGGGTGTTGTCCTTTTAAACCTTGAACAATGCTAGCCACGCAATCGTTGCGATTCCTTACAAGTGGTTCATATAATTCCTTACTCATATATACTCATTATTTTTCTCCCCCCATTTAAAACCGTATTAAACTTTCTGAGCTTTGGCGTGTTGCAGGGCACTGTCCTGTCACCCCTTTTATTTCACATACACAGAACCCCCTGAATGGTTTGATTCTTTTATTTGTGGTAAAGGTTTACAACTATGCTGACGATTCTCAGCTGCTTCTTAAACTAATACCTGATGGAATGACACAAAACAAAGACTTCTCCACGTCTAGTATCTCCATTGATCAGTGGATGGGCAACAGCAGCTTTAAGTTAAATCCCCCAAACACTAAACACATATTCTTGATTGGAGAGCCCCTCAACAACTGGCCTTCAACCACCTGGCCCACACAGCAGCTGATAAAAAGGGCGAGCATGAGTTAAAACTGTAAAAGAGTAGGCATCATATTTGATGACAAATTAACGATAGAAACCCCATGTTACTAGCGTAGTGCAAAATATGAAACTTCTTCAAAGGATTTTGCAATTTGATAATTTTTCAGCATGAGCACAAGCAATTCTGGTACTCACAACTTAATTATTGGACTACCATTTTTCTGGGCCTGTCTACCCAACTACTTACTGTACTGGTTGCAGTGGGCGCAGCATACAATAGCACGCGTACTGCTGCAATTGAGGAAGTATGACTATGCATCCCCTGCCGCCATGCCCTTCATTGTCTACCAGTACTTAAGAGAGTAGAATTGAACATTGTCCTTGTGGAAGACTGGGCATGTGTCATCAGTTTTAATCCCCAACACCTTCTTTGTTCTGCAAATAATACACAGTTTGTAATTCCCAGGTACAGATTTTATTTTCCAGTTTTGATGGGTGTTCCTGCTCTGTACTCACCACCAAGCTATGGAATTGTTTACTGGAAATATCAGGAACATTTTGGAGCACTTAGCTTTCTGGAAGCAGAGTAAAACATACCTCTTTCCTTAAACTCTTGCAGCCTTCCAAGTAAATGCACAACCAATGTCTTAGAGCCACAAATCCATTCAGATGGTGATATAATATGCTCAATACAACCCATTGCAGTGCAGTCAGATACCCATCTAATCGCAATAGTGGTATTTTCATTATCTGGTAACATAGATTTCACTTTCATTTAATTTTATTTCATATTACTTTATTTCGATCCGACAGCTGTACTCTAATGGAATAGTTTCAATTTACAGGTGGTGCTCATTGAAAAACTAAAAAAAGTTGACTTTCATGTCGATAGCCAAATGTTCTTAACGTCATGCATAAAAACAAGCTGAATATTTGTGACAGTGTCGCCATGCCTAATTGAGTTTTTATACATATTCTTTGAGAGTGCGTTGTGAAGGGCTGAAAGTAACCTGGTATTAAATAGAAGATGTTTCAGGGTTGGATAATTTTGCATTCTGGGACTTGTGGGGTGCATTTACAAGCCCTAACAGAAATCCCCTTCACATCAAAACCGCATTTCAACATTTCACCCAAAAACAGCTGTGTTGTCTTCTCCCTGGCACATGTGTGGCAAGAATTGAACACTGCCACACAAAGAATGGCTGCATGTGCTTTATTTCAGTTCACCCATAAGAAAATAGACCTGCATTCAGAACAGATCTACATTTGCTGTTCTGTCGCATGAAGACTAAAGGCTGTGCACAGCATTCCAGACAGCATTGCAATTTGTGCTTTCTTTCATTTTAAACACTACAAATGGTGCGCTCCATTGAAACACACCCCTGCGTGTTTTACTTCATCAGATTGCCAAGAAGTAAAGCAATCCATCTCAAGAATGGCATTGTTTTACTGATAAGGTACTTGAAGGGCAAATAATTCTGTCTTGATGGCTTGGCTTTTCTTCCATGTCAATATCAAAGAAATCCTGTGCAGCATTCTTTTGTGTCCACAAATTAACAGTACATACAAACCCCCTTTAAAGAACTAAATTAAAAGAAATCCCGACTTACAAAACCACATTTCAAACGGTAAATGACAAATGCGGCTGCACACGTGTGAAAGAAAGAAAACATGATGTTTAAAAGCCAATGTAAAATTGTAACTTTTGCTTGCACAGAAATGTCAGTGTGTGGGTGGGTGTCTGACAAAGCCATGTATAGTATGTTCCTCCCCCCACAAGACTTCAAGCACCTGAGACTCAGAATACTGGTAAAACCAGTATTTGGGCTTAATTGGAAGCCTGACATTCCACTGGAAATCACACTTAGAAGTGAACAATTTCACAAGGACATATGAGGGGCTGAAGGCATGATAATTACCAGTTCTACCAGACTGCCAGAAGGAACTATGGAAGCCAGTAGGAATGGTGCATGACAGAGAGGTACAATTTCCTCCAGCACCCTTTTGAAGGAGGAACTGTCAAACTTCAAAGGGCATTATAAAAGTCCTTTGTTTCAAGCCTTGCCTGGCAGAGACAGTTTGCTGTGGGGGTTTGTAGCAACGGCCACACATGGACAAATCCAACCCATTGACATTAAAGAACATTGGTATTTTAAGACATTTTTCCCAGCACCCTGAATAAGCAGTCATTTTATATTTATGCCAGTTTGCCATGGGATTTTTAGGAGAAGGCAAAGAGACCAAGTTCATTTTCCTAGCCCTTGGTGAACTAAAACAACCATAAAAGATGCTTTTCGGGATGAATTATAAATGGCACAAATCTGTAATTAAGTGGGAGGATGCAAGATGTCATTGTGAATATGTGTAGCCATTGGCAGAATTTGTAATATTATGCTGTGCATAAAAAGGGCGAAATTGTGCAAAAGGGCCATGCAACACCGCACAGAGTTGGCGATTAGATTGTACAATTCCCTGTGACATATGGAATCCGCATATCTGATTCTTATGGCGGTGGTTGGTACAGATTTGAAGTTTTGCTCTATAGCTCATTTTTGGTAAAAAGTAGCTTTGTAAGACAAAGAAAGGTCATAAATGCAGACACGTAAATGATATAATTTCCCCTGAACCAATCAGTCCAGTGAAAGGAGGGGATACTGGGAGACTCCCTATCCCAGCAGAGGGGTAAATCCAGAGTACTCCTCCCATGTTGTAAAACCGATGATGTCAATTTGGCCATATAAGGGGGAGACAGGGAACACAAAGAAAACGATCCACTGAAACCCTGACTCCAAGATCCAGGGAAGCAGAGATACATCCATCTATTCAGATCCAGGCACATACACCAGAATCCAGGGAGAAAGGCGCAAAGGCATCTGATCCCATTCAAGAGAGGCCAGTGATGAGATCCCCGGCCTAGCGGTCCAGCATCCCATCAGGAGATCCCAGTGACCAGACCCTCTGCCCCGGCTGTCCCAGTGACCAGACCCCTTGGCCCAGTCGTCCAGAGTGACCATATTCCTTGGCCTAGCCATTCAGAGACCTTGCTGGCTGTCCTGAACCCCAAACTCAAACTTACATTGTAAGTATCACATCACCCAATCCAAAATTGCAAATCCCACTTTTTTGACACTTGCACCCCATTGAAATCCCATTTAAAATCCCAAACTGCCAGTATAATTTGTTCACCTTTCCATAGACAAATCTGAATTAGCCTGTGTGTGTTTTAGTGCATTTCTTTGATAAGTCTTTTCATAGTCTGTATAAATCCTTAGCATTATTTGTAATTAAATCAATGAATTCCCCTATAAAGAGATTCACTGTGATCTGGTTGCCATTCGAAATGAACCACCTCATGTCAAGTGCCTTTCTTTAATAACTATAGCCATTAAAATATAGTCTCAACAGAAATAGTCTTTGTTTAACAAAAAATGAATTTGCCTGTGTATTGTGCCTTCCTACCAATTCCGATTTGCATTCATCCCATAAAAAACCCAAATTGTCATCCTATTAAGAGTAACCCCTTTCTCAAGAATCTTACCTGCATATGCCTCTGTTCCTAATCATTGAAACTGATTTCCGATTTTGACAGCTAAGCCCTTTACTTGGCTGCTGTCAGTACCAATCCCTTGTGAAACCAAATTCCCATTTGCACCTGTGTGTTTTCTTTTGCATTTCTGACTTTTTCCCAAAATCGATTTTCTTACCTGTGTTCACGTTGCCTTGTCGCCCTCCTACTAGTCTATAAGCTTCCTTACCTCTCAAGTGTGGCAACAAGAATTTCTGTCCTAGCAATCCCACCACGGGTGTGAGCAACAGTGTGAGTAACAAGTAAAATCTGATTATGCTGTTTTGCTCCTAAAACGAGTTTTCATGTTCTTCTTTGGCCTCCCATCTTGGTGTGGTGGGCTGAATTCACTATTCAATTTTTCCCCCTTTATCCTGACTCCTTGTCACTGCTTTCCATCCAAAAAGAATTAAGTTAGCAGAGATTTCGGGGTGAATATTGCAGGGGAAGTGCTTAACCCGAACACCATCTGTTGCTCGTAGAAACAATGTCTTCCCTGTTTGCTATTCAAAGTTTCTGTATATTGTGATGAGAGTTTGAATTAACTGTATTGTGGGAATTATTTAACTTGTGTTGTCACCCCATTGGTGACTGTTGCTGAATTGTTTGATTTTGCTTGATTTCCATTGAATTATTAAAAATTAATAAATATTATACTGTTACACACCGGCCTGGTTCCTAGTCCATTGTGACACGGGGTGTTTGTTAAGGTGGGTGCCAGACGGGTTGGGGGGGCTACTCAAATAAGGAACCCAGGGTTGAAATAAAGATAAAAAGCATTTTTATTGTGCGCCACATTCATTGTCAGTGCAAGAAGTCCCTGGCTGGAGTGTGCCGTGTTATGAAACCGTAACAAACTTCTAATTGTCCATTCAAGATGTGGAAAATAAAGCTATAGTGATATTAATTGGCTTAACATGTCTGTATAAGGATGTTCATGTTGTTTTACTTTGCTATTTGTGTATTTTGCAAGTAAACTCCATAACACAGCATTATTGTAGGTCTTTGCATCCAAAACTTAAATTAAATATTTGTACCAAGTAAAGTTTGGAATGTATGTCGTCAAATGCATGAGAATAGGTTAACATCTTTACTTCAGTGATTAGCCAAAGTGTGTGCTCCTGGGCAAATAATGTAATGTCACTCTGAAAATAAAGGGATAAAGTTCGCAATATTTGAAAAATAGATACTTAAGTAGTGTAAGCTTGTGTTCCTCTTTTGATGGCCCACAAGGCTGTCACATGCATTGCACTATTGTTGTACTGGCCATCACCCATTCCCATTTCACTTGATTTGACAGGCAGTTTTTTAGTCTCACCAGCCAATCGGTGCACCAAAGATTTGAGTATAGCGAGGGGGGGGGGCAGAATCACGATGAATATCTACCCATGTTGCTGCCAGTCACTGAAGTTGCTGGGGCCGTCCAGAACTCTACACCAAAGTAGAATGGTTTATGGAGCCCCTTTTCTATGATCATGGTGGCCGGAAAAAGGGAAGCTGCTGCATCGGTGGCGGGTGGCGGCTGCTGCCACAATCAGGTAAGTGGGGCTGGGGGGGTGGAAGTATTTTACAACAAAAAAGATAAGGGAGGGTAGGGGAAGATGGAGGGTGGGGGAGGTCCCCTGTGGGTTCTGTGGAACGTGGGCTGAGATTACAGGTTTCAGCCCACGATCCACAGAACCTGATTGGCTGCATCTCACCCTGCCCCCCCCCCCCCCCGCCTACTCGCCCCGGACGCTAATATAGTAGCAGGATGAGCTGGGCAAGATTGCTTTGTCATAATGTTGATTTGAGCAAGATCTGAAAAGATGGGGCTTTCTGGAGCAGTGGTTAATGTGCACACCAGGTTGCTAATGTAAGTGTTTGTGTGGTCGTCTGTGTTGTCTGTCAGCGTGGTGCTTAAAAAGTGTGGAGAGTTGTATTGGTGTATCTGTGATTGGTCAATTTGGCAATTAGGGACATTTAGTGCAGGCATGTTCCTTGGCATGATGTACTTTCCATTGTATAGCCTGTGTTGTGTCAGTGGAGGAGCTGTGTGTCTAGCTGTGTTGTTGGTTAGGGTGGGAAGTAGAACGATTTAAAAGTGGTTATTATTAACACAGCATTCTCCAATCAGTGCTGAATTGGAATGCAACACACGCCATGATAGCATGGACATGTGGTGCTTCCAAGGTCCAATTTATGCATTAACAGGAGACAGAAAAATGAATGATTGTGTTTCTGTTTGTTTTTGCCGGCGATTCATCAGAGATCCGAGGGCTCGTGGAGCTATGGATAAGAGGAGCAACTCACAAGGGAGCCAAGGAGCAGAGGCTAGTGACTCCCCGAAGCAGCCCAGGAACAGCGAGACGACGGACCAGAGGCGCGTCTCAAAGGGACCAGCGTTGCCAGATGACTCCAGGTCACAATGGACACCGTCTGCCACTCCTGGGCTTTGCTTTTAGCTCAGTTTTACTTCAGTCCATTTTATAACAATGAAGTGAATGCACCCAGATGATTACTGGCAACTACCAAGTGTGCAGAATTTAAGGTATGGATATGGGCTTAAACAAAGTATTGCATTTCTGTTTTGCTGCTCAATTACTGTTATTTCTAAATACAATTATTAAGAAAAAGGCATGCAGTAGTGGTTTAAAATTAACATTAAATAGTCCCCAGTAGAAGCTGGATTGACTACCTGTACTATATGTGTGTAGGAACATTTCAGTGTCACCTACTGACACTCTTTAGAGCCCTGTGCAGCTCTAATGTAATGCCTGTCACCATACGTTTAAGCTATTTCTGTAATTGTGTGTTGTAGTGTAAATGATGAATCACGGATAACGCTAGTAAACACGCCTAAAGAGATAAATGTATCAATTTGCACGGATAGTTGGATAAAGGATTTAAGGCTGTTAAGCTATTGATTTGCTATTTCTGTCTGTGAAGAATACATTGCCTGTTTTCCCAGGCACTGTGCAGCCAAGCCCCAAAGCAGCAAGAGCCAAAGAAGATTTCAAACTAAAACTCAAGCCCCACCCGGCCCCGCCTCTCCACTCCCAGCTTAGTGAGGGGGATGTCTGAATTGTTTCACCTGAAAACTGGGCCAGAGGACAAGCAGTGTAGGTTCCTCCTGCAGCACTATTTCTGCATTATATATATATATATATGTATATATATATATATATATATATATATATATATATATATATATATATATATATAAATATAAAAGAGAAAAGCTGACCATTGTCGACTGACGGCGGCACTCCTCCATTCATTCCAAAAATGTCACTTCGGCAACAGGATCTTCATTACGCGTCCTATATTTGTGACAGAGAAGAAACAACGCGTTTCACCCTTACGGGCTTCGTCAGATTGTGCACGTTGCAGGGTTTCTAGGATTCAAAAATCCCCTGGTGGTTGGGTGAACTTTCTCAGACATCTACAGCCTTAACAGACTGTTGGTGAAAAGCTCACTATGGTGGCAATGTCAGACAAAGATGTCATACCTCAACTGTCTAAAAGTAGTATCGCTGTATAATAAAAATAAATTCACATATATTCAGAAGGACACATATGTTACTTAACCAATCAAAGTAGCAGTAAGGTACGCTATTAACTACAGGGGCGTTGGAGACACATAAAATCTGGGGGGGGTGACTGGGGACATCTTGGGGGCTTTGCTTTATTTATTTATTTATTTATTTATTGTGTTTTAGTCAAAGAACTCGACTTTTCACAAAATTAGAATTAAAAAAGCAGTACGTATTAAATTACAAATATCACTGTATAAAACAAGAGAAAAGAAGAAAAGAAAACAGAAGAAAATTAAAGGATGCAGCAGCAAAGAACATGTTGCATTTCTGGATTTTTGATCTGACTATGAGCTCATGGTAAGAGAGAGGAAATAACAATTACTTCCAGTGGGCCACAGCTAGGATGCCAGCTCATTAAGGTGCCAAATAAAGTAGTTGCAGCCTTTTCTACCAACTGCAAGATGCTACTTTTTTTTGTGCGGCAAGGAGACGTGTGCGTCTCTTGGAATGGAAGGATGGGGGTTTCAAAGAAAGAGGACATCTTGTTTGTACCTCTGAGTAAGTCCTGTTATGGGAGTAGAGGGGCCAGGTGTGTGATGTTGCTGCTTTGACTGTCCTCCGGGGGTGGGCGGTACAGCAAACAAGGAGGATGAGCGATTGCAAGCCCACCCCCTTATAAGCACTGCCCAGGTCTGCGGCCGGATGTGTCGGACCCGGGCAATGCCTAGTAGGTGGGGTATATGTGGACCCAGGGAGGTGGCCAGAGGAGCAGCCCGCTATGTGGGACACAGAAAGAGCAGGGCACAGTGCCCTTGTGGGTTTTTCACACTTCTTCCTCGGGGTGGGCACAATTCATACCGCAGAGAGAGTGGCACATGCTGGGCAACATTCTCCCACTTTGACAATGTCACCCAAAGAGCGAAATTGGCCATTTGAAATACCTCTGTCGACTTATTATTGCACAATCCACACTGATGGGTTTAAGCACCTGCTTAACGCGAGATGGGAATTAAGTGCATTTGCTAACGCACTCAAGAAGCACAGGACACCCTCTTACCAGCGACATGCCATGCTCACTCATTCTGATCACAAATTGCCATTTATCTGGGGTCATGTTAAATGTATTTATTTATTTATTACATGTGTAGAATCACGCAAAACCCCCAAGCATCAAAGTGCAAAGTAAACTGCATGGAGTGGACCACTTCCATTGGCGCACGTTTTTACTTTTCAGCCACAAAATGGAAGATTTTAGCGTAAAAGGCAGGTGAAATCATTTCTTTTCCACTTTCGAAGAGTGTAAATACCTTGCGCAATTAGCGATTGCTGGCAGAATTGACAATGGCTTTCTCTGGACTCTGTCCGCTTTTACCAGGTTTCATTTCCAAGCAGATCCCAGAGGAATACCTTTCCTTATTTCCAGCATGAGAATCCATACTGGCAGTAAGGCCGCATTTGTCTGGTGGAGCAGGAAATACAGGGGGTCCTGGTGTGTCCACTCGGCTCCCGAACTCCACCCAGAAAATGCACGAAAATCTGCCATTTAGAAAAAGCGACAGTAATAGTGTTTTCCACCACTTTTTCTGAACCAATTGACCTGGAAAATGCTGTGTTGCATTGGAAGATGAATGCATTCACTCTGCCTATTATCCCACCGGAAAATTAAGCCAGGTGCTGAACACAAGTGTTATATATTCCTGTGCAAAATCTGCATTTGGAGTATTAACTAACTGAGCTACCTTACAAATGATATCTCTTCTGGGGCTTTACCGTCTTAACCCCTTAACTGCCATGGGTATTTCCCCCACTGCCAAGGCCTTTTTTGGTGATTTCGGTATGTCGCCATTCAATCCCTTGTAACTTCTTTATTACATGAGATATCTCAGCCAAAGATGCCCCCTTTTTCCCACATCTAGGCGGTCGTAATGCCACCCAGGAATCCTAGTTTGCTGTAGGGGGGTGAGAGAGAGTGACCAAAAAGGAGAACATTTTGTTTTTTTTCAGAAAAGGGCAATAAAATGTTGTACAAAGAAGCCTGTGGTGTTTTCCTTGTAATACCTACGAACAAATGGTTTGCTGTGCTGGATTCACCATTTTCCCAGCTTTCAAGAACAGATTGAGTGGAAACCAAAATAACATATTTTGATATGCTAATCAGCCGTTTTGTGCGAGGTAGGCGATTTTGAAGTTTTGTGTCCAATAGGACATGCGTGGACGGAATGGAAGAAAAGGGTAGGAAAGCTGAATGAGAAGCCAGAAAGGCATACATTTCTGAAAAGTAGACAATATTCCAAGTTTAGGAAGGCGTGATTTGCGGAGGTCAGGCAACAACTATGTAGAGAAAGATTCCATAGTTTGGGGGGAAATCTGGAAAATGACAGAAAAAAACCCACAATTTCCTCACATTTCACTCTGGTCACCCACCAAAACACGTAGCCAACAACACATGGCCTACCTTCCTGCATTCCCACAGGTTTTCCAACGAAAACGGTACCTCACATGTGTGGGCGCACCTACCTGGGTGCAAAGGGAAAAGCCTAAAACACTGGTAACCCCAAGTCTTTTCGCACAGCAGATTTTCAGGAATTTTGCTCATGTGGAAAACCTACAGATTTGGGCCTAGGGTGTCGAAGCCACGAAGGAAAACAGGGAGCCCCATACTTTTCTGAAAATAAGACACCCGTGGGAATCCACAGAGGTCTGACTTGCGCGAATCGCCCCATAACTTATGACCCACAATCCCTGACGAAGTCTGAAATTTGGTGGAAAAAGTACAATTTTCACTTTTTCTCGGATTGTGGGTAATAAATTCTGGGGCGATTTGCGCAAGTCAGACCTCTGTGGATTCCCACGGGTGTCTTCTTTTTCTAAAATGCATGGGGTAGCCTGTTTTCCTTCGTGGCTTCGACACCCTAGGCCCAAATCTGTAGGTTGTCCCCCCAAACCCTTAGGAGGTTACCAGTGGTTTAGCCTTTTCCCTTTGCGCCCAGGTAGGTGCACCCACACATGTGAGGTACCGTTTACGTCAGGACACCTGTGGAAATGT
This sequence comes from Ambystoma mexicanum, assembly GCF_040938575.1. Taxonomy (NCBI): domain Eukaryota; kingdom Metazoa; phylum Chordata; class Amphibia; order Caudata; family Ambystomatidae; genus Ambystoma; species Ambystoma mexicanum. The sequence continues at coordinate 427,318,202 of NC_090936.1, read as the reverse complement.
GGGAAGGTAGGACATGTGGTGTTGGCGGTGTGTTTTAGTAGGTGGCAAGAGGGAAATGTCTGAAAATTGTGTTTTTTTCACCAAATTTCAGACTTTGCCAGGGATTGTGGGTAATACATTCTGGGGCGATTCACGCAAGTCAGACCTCTGTGGATTCACACGGGTGTCCTCTTTTTGGAAATGCTTGGGGTTCCCTATTTTCCTTGGTGGCTTCGACACCCTAGGCCCAAATCTCTATGTTGTCCACATGAGCAAAATCTGCTCTGCCGAAAGGCTTGGGGTTACCAGTGGGTTAGCCTTTTCCATTTGCGCCCATTTAGGTGCACCCACACATGTGAGGTACCGTTTTCATCGGGACACCTGTGGAAACGCAGGATGGTAGGACATGTGTTGTTGGCTGCGTGTTTCAGTGGGTGGCCACAGTGAAATGTCTGAAAATTGTGTTTTTTTTCCACCAAATTTCAGAGACATTTCCCTCTGCCCACCCACCGAAACACGCCGCCAACAACAGATGTCCTACCATCCCAGGGGGGTGGCAAAATGTACTGCCCCCGTCTTGAGGGGCGGCGTGGCTCTGCCATATTTGCAGTGGCCTCTCCCCTCACCAAAAATGGATGGGAGCATCTCATGTACCCCTTCCTAGGGGCAGAACTCTGCCGCCAGGGAGGGCTACATAAGGTGCCTCCATCCACTTAGGGTGGGGGGGAGGGCCACCCCCCTTTCAAACACAAAAAATCCTGATGGTCTAGTGGGCCCCCTCCCACACCCACCCAAAACAAGTAGAAATATATATATATATATATATATATATATATATATATATATATTTGTTTTGCCCTTTCCTAGGGGCAGATGGGCACATGTGTACATGTGTGTGGCCATCGGCCCCCGGGGGGGGTCAAAACATACTGCCCCAGGCTTGGGAGGGATGGCTCTGCCAATATTTGCAGTGGCCTCTCCCCCCCACCCCAAATGGATGGAGGGCATCTCATGTACCCGTTCCTAAGGGCGGAAATCTGCCCCCAGGGAGGGCTACATAAGTGCCCCCATCCACTTAGGGTGGGGAGGAGAGGGCCACCCCCTTGCAAAAATCCTTGTTGGCTAGTGGTCCCACCCGCACCCACCCCACCCAAAACTATGTTTTAAAAAAGTATATCTTTTTTTTGTTTGCCCCCTTCCCTGGGGGCAGATGATCACCCATCTGCCCCCAGGGTATTGCCCCCATGCTTTGGGGGCCGGGTGAGAGGGCAGCTTACATAGTAAGCAGCCCCCCACTTCAAAAACAGATCCCTGCACGACACACCAAACACATATTCTGGGGGGATAAATGACATAACATCCCCCCACTTAAAATTGTGGGGGGGATTTGTCCCCCCTGACCCCCATATCCTATGCCCATGATTAACTAACTATACGATGCTTTGGTAAATATAGATTGAGATGTTCACATTAAGGGATACGTTACTCTCAATGAAGGAAAAAGCATGCTAATAACGTAAACCATCCTTTGACATTCAAAACACCACTGTAGAAAGGTGCTGTTGCTCTATTCTTGGCATGCAACCATTAATGTGCAACGCTAGCAAGATGATGATGAAATAAAGTGCTTCGTGCAATTGAACTAATAGTGCCCTAACCCAGTGCCCAGATGCCTCAGGGTTAGGTGCGCTATATAAATGTAATACACAAATAAATAAATAATATGTATACACATGAAATATGTGCGTAACTTTCTGATAGATGGGAAAAACCACCATAACGTGCATTGTCCTTGATATATCACGGTTATGCAGTTATTACTGCTCATGTGCCTTACCGTTAGGGAAGTACTCAGTGCATCAGATCTAGTGATTGTTTTTTTAAGAAATGCACCACACAGCACCCATACCTGGCATGAATTAATCATGTAACCACATTTAAAATGGAAAATGGAAAATGCCTGATGTATAATATTGCATAATTGCATACTTATATAATTATACCCTGAAAGGGCAAAATATTTAGGAGCGTACTGAGGTTGTATTGACATGCACCACAGGTAAATGATACATAATACTAAGTGTAAACATTAATTGTTAACCCTGGTGCATTATTTGCCATTTATATAACAAATATAAAAACATGCTAATATTGATCTCTTTGATGTGATCTATGCAGAAATTATCCTAAAATCATTACCTCTTGATGTTTTATTGAAAAGGGGGAAGGACAGATCATAGTCAGTATACTGTTAGACACATCTGAGAATCAGAGATTCCAATTTGTTGCCACATAGTTTGAAGTGCAACATGCAGTTCAAACGAATGTTAGTACTATGGATAAGGTGCTCAGTGTGGTATTTAGCACAAAATGCTGGGAATTAATTTAAAATAACAAAAAGTTAGCAGCATCATTTATTTTGTGCATCTCCATTGGAGTTCGTATTACTGAAAGTGCAGGGTGCGTATTAGATAAAGTGATTGGTGCATCATTTAGCATAAGATATTGTAGAATGGATTAGACATGGCAAAAGTTAACAGCGTGACATGGTCTGTGCCTCTCCATTGTAGGCCTTATTGTTCAGAGTGCAGAGTGCCAATTTGACGGCTACATTAGCACAAGATGCTGGGAATGAATTTAAAATGACAAATTTGGCAGCATGATTTGTTTTGTGCCTCTCCATTGGAGTCCGTATTACTCAAAGTGCAGGGTGCCTATTGGGTAAAGTGCTTAGTTCATTATTTGGCATAAGGTGCTTCAGACTAAATTTAAATTGGCAAAAAGTTAGCAGTGTGACATATTCTATGCCTCTCCATTGTAGGCCCTATTGTTGAAAGTGCATAGTGCCTATTTGAGGACTACATATGAAGTTATAAAATGCTCAGTGCATGTCAGAGCTTTTAAATACATATTAGGCTAAGAATGTCCCAAGTGGACCTGCCAAGTATCATATTTCATCTTGGATCCCTTGAATGCTTAGTGCACCTGTATGGATTGCACCGCTATTGGTCCATTGCCTTTGGCACGGATGTACTGTTTCCATCTGTCTTCTCTAATAAATACTTGCTGAAAAAGATAAGGGCACTAGATTTAGATGTCTGCCCTAGGTGCTTTGGGGCTGAGACAGCACCCAACATTATTATGACCTGAAATCCTATTTAAAAACCACATTAACCAAAATGAAGGTTAATTGTGGTGAAAGTGAAACGAACAGTAAGTGTAAATAATATAAATAGCCTATCTGTTACTTTTTTTTTTTTTTTTTTTTTTTTTGTAATTTCTAGTTTTTTACAAACTTTTATTACATTTGTCAACTTTCCTCATGGATTTCTTCATTTCACTTCTTCTTCCTTATTAATTTCATAGACTGAGGCTTTTAATTTAACATTTTTTCCAAAAAGTTTATAGCTGCGCAAGTCAGGTGAATTGAAGACCCACTTAGAATTCGCGTCCACAAGTCGTCCATGTTGTCAGTTAGTGGGGCGAACTTCAGCAGGTATAGGCTTCTTACGTCTTTAAGAAGCTCACATTCAGTTAGTATGTGTTTTGTCGTTTCCAGGTTGTTAGCGCAGAACCTACATTTAGGGTCTTTTACATTTTCAATGTGGCGGACAAAGCAGGCTTGCCTGGTCTTATAGATGTTTGTTCTTAGTCGTAAAAAAGCGTCTCTATGATATCTAGACGGAAATTTACTCAAGTACTTCGGTAATTCGGTTCCAGGAGCATCTCCATAGTGATGTTTGCGGCCTGCATATTTGCTTTTACTTTCTCAAACCACATGTCTTGTAAAGTTCTTGTATTACAGTTTTTAGAGGGTTTGAACAGTTCAAATGCTGGTTGTGGGTTCGTCATTGACATCTTTCGCAACAGTGTCATTGATTTCCAAATGACGGCTCCGTACAGTGGCTCCAAGCCTAATTCATAACGGATTACTGTTGTTGATAGATATTTGGGCAGTCTTAGTACGCGTCGCCAGAACAATCCTTCTAGTTTGGACCAGATCTTTTGGTCGAGGTTCCAGCCTGACTCTGTTCCGTACGTAATTGCTGGTATTACCTTTTGTAGGTAAAAAGATCTTACCGGGATCAAGGAAAATTTTCCATATTGTGAATTGATTTTGGCTCCTTGGAGAGCTAGTGTTTTGGTTCTTTTTTCCATTTCTGTGACCCAACTCCATTCTCTTATTGAAGTGCTAAAGGGTATGCCCAAGTAGCGAGTCTCGTTTACTTCCTCGATCTTGACGTTGTTTATTTTCCAATTGAAGTTCTTGTTTCTCAGGCCCTCAACAGGGCCAAATTTCAATATCTTGGATTTTTCCACATTGATCCTTAGATCATTATCGACCATATAAATATTCAACGTAGTCAATAGCCTCTGTAGGCCTATTTGTGTCTTGTCAATCAAGACCAGATCGTCTGCGTAAATCAAGCAACTTACAGGATTTCCGTTGACTCTAGGGGGGAAGCAAGGCGTTTTGGATAGTGTTTCTGATACATCTGCAATGTAGAGTTTGAATAGTATCGCTGCCAACGGACAGCCCTGCTTCACGCCTTTATTTGTAATAATTGATTGAGAAAGATCGCCTTTTTCGTTTAGTCGGATTCTTATCGTAGTTGACTTATGCAAGGCCTTTATGGGATTTAGTATTTTATCAGGGCAATTCCATCTTTCCAACTTCCCCCAGAGCCTTGCTCGATCTATTCCATCGAAAGCTTGTTGCATGTCGATAAATGCCAGGAACAATTTTTCCTTCTTTCGCAAGGCTTCTAGTTTCAGGAGGTTCAGTATGGAAAGGTTATTTTCTGTGCCAACTCCCTTAGTGAAGCCAGTTTGTCTTACGTCGTTTAGCCCAGACTGGGAGGCCCAAGCTGAAATCTTTTCCTGTAAGAAGGAGGCAAATACCTTTCCAATTGTGTCCAATAAAGCAATTGGTCGATAATTGCTAGGATTGTCCCTGCTGCCTTTCTTATGAATTGGGACAATTATTGCCTCAGACCAAGATGATGGAATTTTCTTGGCTTTTGCTATAGTCGTAAACAGATCAGCTATGAATTTGGCCCATTCACGAGGGTGATGTTTTAACATGATATTCGTGATGCCATCCGGGCCAGCTGCTCTGGAGTTTTTTAGTTTGGCTATAGCGTGAGCTATGTCATCTACCGTCTCTGTTGTGTCCCAGCAATACAACACACAATAAAAGTTAAAAGAATGTTCTATGGTCTGAAAGGGGACAAGATATTGATTGTAGTCAAAATCATTTATAACTAAAAACACATTAGAAGACAAAATGGCGTCTCAAAGGCTGGCCTATTCAGATAAATGACAAGTAATTTTAAATAATTCAATCCCCCACAAAAGTATAGGGTTGCTCATTTTTGTTATATACTCCCGGAGTTTTTGTGTTATAGTCAACAATATATCTGCTCTCCAATTGTCTCAAGTTATGTTCTTTCACGATTTCCTCCTCTTGGGTGCTGAGAAACTCTATCCATTCCGAAATATTTGAAGGACGAAATATATGTGACCCCTTTTTAGTTAGGGAGTGGCGAGGGGAGAGTTTATTGTACCCATAGGTCCTGCGAAGCGTGCTCACACAGCGGACTGCAGAAATCTCAGGGTTTTTGATTTTCAAATGTCGGCAGCAGTGGTGGACTGGGAGTCAAAATAGGCCCTGGAAATAATTTTCAGGGTGGTCCCATATTACACATTTTCAGCAATCGCAACCCTTTTCCTATTGAAATGCCACATTAAAGAGTCCCAGGGTGCAGAGGCCTAGCAGGAAATCTCCAGAGTTCCCTATAGTCCCGTCCACCCCTGCAGGTCTGCCCTGCAGTAATTACAAGAGCTCCCCAAACCTAGGACACACACACGTTCACCTTATATCGGCTTGTGCCAACCAGTCAGAAAAAAAAAACAATACAGGAAGATTGACTTTCTGTTTCTGACATGGAAGACGGTGTCGCTCTTTCCAGCGCTGCTGTGCGCGAGCTCTGCAGGGTTGCCCGAGGCCGAGCGTCGCGCTGCGCCGCCATGTGGGCCCATGGGAGGAGCTAGGATTACACGCAAAGGAATGCCTCCCCCTTTAAATAGCCAATGCCGGCACTGGCCGCTTTCTAGTATTTCCACGAGCCGACCCTTGACAGCCAGCCCGCTCCTGAAGGTAACGGCATTACTGCTCTCTCCTAACGCCTTCTGCTTTGCGTGTTTATATAAATCTGCGATGGTGCTGTTTTGCCATATAAATCATTCCAAGCTAGAAGACCCAGGAGGGTACATAACTTCGAAAGCTCTGACTTTCTAGCCCTGCTTTTTATTTATTTTTTACTTCACTACTCTATCAATGGATGCACTGTGTGCGCACTCAGTAAACAAATACGCAAAGCACACCCTGCTGCATTACTATTTGAAGGGTGGGATTGACATCAAGTGTTTTTCTTCATTATCCTTTAGGCGAGTTGATGTATTGTTTGTTTAAAGTGTGGGGGATATGCGGGTGCGAGTATTCGAGCGACACGTTCGGTGCCTCGGGTCTGCCGTAAAGTTTCTGTGCGTGACGTCGAGGACACGCTGCACGAACGCGCGTGGGGCCTTGCAGCACCTGTTTTCTGCACGACGAGGCCTCGCGCGCTGTATGAAAACAATGACTCCTTTGCATACTTATGTTTAGTATTTATTCTTCTGACTGGCCGGGGTCATTGCGCAGGGGGTCCACACATCTGCACATTCCTGGCTGGGAGCGAGTAGGAAGAGGGCGCTTCTGTCCCATGTGAGGACATGGCTTGTCAGGGCGGCGGGAGAGAGCGCAGCGCCTCCTGCGCGTGCATTCCTGCCCGGCGTCCTTCCCTCCTCCAGAACGCGCGGCTGTATATATTAACACAGACAACATGCACGTTAGGCTGACAGGTTTTAGGGCTGCGGGGGGGGGGGGGGGGGGGCGGGGGGACTGACGGCTTTGTAAAGAGGCTGAGCTTTCTAACAGTGGCAACAGAGACCACTAGCCTGTTGCACCACAGTAAGTCCACCACAGTAGCAAAATACCTCATTACGTCGAAGAGCAGTCGTCGTGGGTATCCCCAGGCAGGCTTCATATTACCAGGGCCCTTCAACACCCCCTCGGATTTACTGGGCACTGGGCGTCAAAAGATGTGTGCCCCCTCACCCCCCTTAATTGCATCACATAAAACAACGTCACAAAACGCGTCTTTAATATCCATGGGAATCCAATAAACAATTTAAAAATATGAATGTTACTGTTAATATTGCATATTTAGCAATATCAGGAGGGAGGCATATTTTCGAGTGGTCGACAGAGTGATATGAATCATTTGTAGATACGTCTAATTTTGTCAGGTAAGCCTCAGTGTGATACATTGATTTGCCCAGGAGCACACATTTTGTCCAGTGGCGAAGCCAGAATTTGAGACCAATCTGTAACTCTGGCACTTGAGCACATATCTTCACAGCTGTAGATAGTAAAAATATTGTTTGGGACTGGTCTTTTTAAAACTTTGACAACACAATCTGACTATGTGTGGGGCAAACTTTGTAAAGTGAGTACCGTCCGGACTGCTTGCCACTTGGGCATCTGTAATTTGTTCAAACCACCTATGGGTTCGTTTGGAATATGGAATACTATGGAATAAATAGTTTCACAAATTTGAAGAATGCCTTAGCCTCATTTGTGAGAGAGGAGGTACAACTACCAGGACTGCTAACTTACATCTTTATTGAACTCATTGTATACCTGAAATCATTGTATCAAAAATAATCCTAACCAAACGAAGGGTTTGGAACTTTTTAATCAGAAACTTAAAGAAATGAATTAGCGGGCAACATGGGGAGACATTTTTGTAAAAACTGGTAAAACACAGTTAAACACAAAAAAAAAGAAATTGAAATTGAATTCGTGGCTAATGCGCCATTAGCAGTTAGGGACATGCGCATGGATTGAGGCGTAGCTTTTCTTCAACAATCTGACTATGGCATGCAGGGCATAACAGTGGTGTTTTTGCTTTGCTAACTGAAGTTAGCTGTTGTATTTGCAGCACTTTCACAATTGCTTTTATTTTGATGGTTTATATATTGGGCCATATTGTCCAAACTAGCAATGTACCTTTAATGTAGATGATTTGTTTGACTGCCAAAGATATTAATCTCCTATCAATGCCTTTATTATTGTTAAAACACACAGTGAGCTACACTACCTCCACCTCCCTCTTCTTCGTCCCAGTACTTACTTATGAGATACCCAGCTCAATTGTCCCTTCTTTTATTTTCATTCACTTTTTTGGTCATGTGCCCCCCCTACCCCCTCCCAAGGGATGTGTAACACCCTAGTGTCTGAACATGCTGTATTTCAAATTGTTCCAGCCTTTGGCAGGGTGCCAGGAAGGCTGCTGGACTGTTGTGCAACCACTATCCTCTCCCTGCCGGGCTTGGTGGGCAACCAAAAGAATGTATCCTCTGACCGGAACTTCTTGGCTGGGCCCTGGGGCACCTGCCATGAGGATTGGAGTTTCGTATTGGTAAGTATTTGGACGAGGAAGAGGAACATGGAAGTCATTCTCAGGTTACTTGTGTGTTGTTCCTTGTCCTGCTCTTCCTCGTCACAGTACTTTCCCCCTGCCCCACCCGTCCATAATGCAAGGAATGAGCCGAAAGGTATGTCTATTAGCTATGACGCGCTGTTTCCTGCAGGTTCCCAGAATCTACGGGTGAGGATTGGCTCTGGGCCAGACAGGGCAAAGTGCCTTTGCTGCAGGATTGCCTTATAGTGCAATCAAAGCAATGCCCATTTACCGGGAAGGTATTTAGGCAATCAGAGTAAGCAATACTATAGGTCTTCAAATGTTATCATTAGGGTTCAAGTCCCCCAAAATGTGTGTGGGGGGCTCATTAACATACACACAGGGGCTGAACGTGTATCTTAAAGTGAAATATGCAAATTTAGTTCAAGTGGCCTTTCCTAACAGAAGACAATGCGCAATACAAATTAACTTTGTCTTTCAAAAAGTGAACCATCAATACCTGAAAAAGAACCCGATGGGGAAGAATTTCCCATAATGTTGCCTCCAAAGTATAAAAGATGCACATCTTTTAAACGCAAAAATCTATATTGAAATATTCCATGGAAAGCAAAATACCAATACAAGACATGTGTTTTGAAGACATTTTCATGTGATCCAGCGGGTACGCGTGTGCCCAGAGAGCATGGGGTCCTGGGTTCAAATCCTGGTGGCTGAACACTTGACCAAACAAAGTTTTTTTTGCATGCCACCCTCAAAAACACCCTTGGGGGATGGCGCCCGCTCTGTGAAACGTGGGTGGACTCTATCCACACAGACCCTCAACCTGCACCCTGAAAATCATCACAGGACCACGGAGAACAACACCTTTAGCCCTGCAACAGCTCTTCCCATATCCATGGACCTGGTAAATCATTACAACCAATTTATCCTCTCAGCCCCACGCCCCCCACCTCCACGTTTGGCGATCAACAATACTCTGTTTTATAAAGAATACTTGAAAAGTAAAGTACTCCAGAAATATAGGAACCCTTATGGAAATATGCTGTACAGAAAGAGAACCACCTTTAGGTTATTTTCCCCCATCTTGAAGACTACAAATACCAGCATGCAATTCAACAAAAGGATACAAAAATGCTGTGTAGGCTTTCTTTGAAGCTTTGGACTTGTAACAAAAGATCATGAGAAAAGGTGGGTAACCTGGGTGTTTTCCACCATTTGACAAAGACATACTTCATATGATGTGAGTGAAATGTGATATTCTACAAAACAATACACGTATTTGATAGACCAAAAAGCAAACACAAGAAAACTAGTGAGATAGTTTGCAACTTTTTTTGTTAGCATGTTTTAATTGTCCTCAAAAAAGATGATTTGGACACAGATATTTTTTGTTTTTGTTATGCTTTCAGAATAAAATACGCCTTTTCAACACCTAGTCCAAAACCATGGTTCTTAAATGGACTAATGACTTATAGAGACCTTCCACTTGAGAGACTCTCCTAAAATAAAAGAGCGTGATTAGCCCTAACTGTGATGCCCCACAGGGTTTAATGGGCTGCTTGGGAGGTAGGGGGATACTTGTCTCTAGAAGAGCCACTTGGGGTTGGCTGCTAACTTCACGATCTTGCTAAGACGGGCACAAAAATCCCTGTGCCTGGAAGCAGCTCAGCCCACGTTAAATGCAATTTCATATACTCGGTGAAGCTGGTGGTTGCGGGGACCCAAGAGCGCGGGGCCCAGGGCGATGCCACAGACTGCCCATGCCTTGGGTCATCTCTGACCAGGGCCTGTGCAAGCATTCATGCCTCCTGGGCGAGCGGGGCACAACACTGCCTCGGCCACCAATGGAAAAGTGCCCCCCAGCCGCATATAGCTTATTCCTTCCTTGTTTGGGTGAATGAGTAGAACCCTAGGCACTGTTTTGATATAAAACGTGTTACACGTTGTGCATTTATAAGAATATTTGTTCGGGTAACACTGGTCAAAACGACAAGCTGCACAGTGAAGTAACCGGGGAAGTAACTCACCAACCAGGCCCACTTTAGCTAAAAAACGGTCCCACTTCGACAAAAAAAAACCCCGGCCTGCACTGGCAGGCTGGACCGGCACCTGGAGCATTGGCTTATTGCAGTAAAGGACAGACCTGCTAGCTAGGCAAATGGCCATTTTCTCCCTCCCTCACATTGGGGCCAGATGTGATGTCGTTTTGGCCAAAATGACCCAACGTACGTAGCTCCTCTCTGCTGGTGGAGCTTTATTGTAACACGGGACCTGCATATTTCCCTGGACCTCCAATCTTTACATGGCCCCCAGTTTTACCTTGGTTTTTTCACCGTTATTCATCGGTTGTATGTGTTCTGTCCCTGAGTAGTGATTTCAATATTCATTACGCATTTTTGTGGATTGGGAACTAAAGAACCGAAACTCTCAAAAATGCACAACAATCACCGACACATTTCCAGTCCCTTGTTTGGAACTCATGAGATATGCATTAAAAGACCTTGATAGCTCTGTCTTTTGTTAAGCACTCCATGCTGAAGCACTCCTCTCCGCTGAAGCACTCCCCGCTGAAGCACTCGCTGCTGGAGCACTCCTCCCTGCTGAAACACGCCCTGCTGAAGCACTTCCCGCTGAAGCACTCCTCCCTGCTGAAACACTCCCTGATGAAGCACTCCTCCCTGCTGAATCACTCCCCGCTGAAGCACTCTTCCCTGCTGAAACACTTCTCCCTGCTGAAGCACTCCTCCCTGCTAAGGCACTCTCTGCTGAACCACTCCTCCCTGCTGAGGCACTCCCTGCTTAAGCACTCCTCCCTGCTGAAGCACTCCCTGCTGAAATACTCCTGCTGAAGCACTCCTCCCTGCTGAAGCACTCCTCCCTGCTGAAACACCCCTCCCTGCTGAAGCACTCCCCGCTGAAGCACTCCTCCCTGCTGAGGCACTCCCTGAGGAACCACTCCTCCCTGCTGAAGCACTCCTTGCTGAAGCACTCCTGCCAGCTGAAGCACTCCCTGCTGAAGCACTGCTCCCTGCTGAGGCACTCCCTGCTGAACCACTCCTCCCTGCTGAAGCACCCCTTGCTGAACCACTCCTCCCTGCTGAACCACTCCTCCCTGCTGAAGCACTCCTTGCTGAAGCACTCCTCCCTGCTGAGGCACTCCCCGCTGAAGCACTCCTCCGTGCTGAGGCACTCCCTGCTGAACCACTCCTCCCTGCTGAAGCACTCCTTGCTGAAGCACTCCTCCCTGCTGAGGCACTCCCCGCTGAAGCACTCCTCCCTGCTGAGGCACTCCCTGCTGAAGCACTCCTCCCTGCTGAGGCACTCCCTGCTGAAACACTCCTCCCTGCTGAAGCACTCCTTGCTGAAGCACTCTCCCTGCTGAGGCACTCCCCGCTGAAGCACTCTTCCCTGCTGAGGCACTCCCTGCTGAAGCACTCCTCCCTGCTGAACCACTCCTCCCTGCTGAAGCACTCCTTGCTGAAGCACTCCCTGCTGAAGCACTCCTCCCTGCTGAAGCACTCTCTGCTGAAGCACTCCTCCCTGCTGAAACACTCCCTGCTGAAGCACTCCTCCCTGCTGAAGCACTCTCTGGTGAAGCACTCTCTGGTGAAGCACTCCCTGCTGAAGCACTCCTCCCTGCTGAAGCACTTCCTGCTGACATGTGCTGATATCTCGCAGGTCAGATGTTTGACTCCAACAGGACAACTCAGCCATTCACCGTTTTGAGGTCAACAAATTGGGTACCATTAAGTATCCAGTTTACAGTGCCATGAAGCTGAAAAACAGTGTCTGCAGGCGCTATATTAAAGAACACATTATCGCAAATGAAGAGTGGCAAACACCACTCCTGTAGACTGTCTGAGGCTCTGATTACGTTAGGAAACTTACCACTGGTACTCCATCCGTGCTTCACCAGTCCATGCACGGAAGCATTTGGCCGCAATGCTCCTTGTTTGGCTCTGCTAACTAAAGCCAGGCGTAATGTGGCGAAAGGCACTCAGTGGGGTTTGCAATGGTGGCGGCCAGTAGAGGCGTGCGAGGATCCACCACGTGTGCACTGAGAATCCTGATTTCTGAGGTGTCTCTGCTTTAGAAAAGCATGACGCCCCCTGCCGCAGCCTCGCGTGGATGCACTCTTTCCCGCAGCTGTTTGCGAGTGGTGGAGTGGACCACACGGAACTGTGGAGAGCGCCCGGCGGCCTCTGCACCACAGTCCTCTTTTGTGTAGGTACCCTGGTTTTCTGCTCCTTTTGCCCTCTCGTCCTCCCATATCTCCCCAGGCTCACCATCCATTTGAGATAGAGTTATAAAATTCCAGCATGTGTTCGGAAGGTTATCCCTCACTCCTGACAAGTACCATGTCGCGTACCCGTTTTTCTCATGTCTTTTTAATTTTTAATGTCGATGTAGGGGAAATATGCTTTAAAATTCACTAGTTGAACCTATTATTTCTAAACGTGTATGTGGGAGAACCCCCCAAACCATTCTTGGAGAGGTTGGGCTTGCCTGCCGTAATATGGGGCGGTTCTAGGTTAAAGGTTTGAAACAAAAGACTCGAATGCCTTTTTTGGACACCAAAAGGACTGAAAAAAAGGGTTAATTTAAAAAAAAAATGTATGCGGGTTTCCCACCAAACCCCCGTTTTCTCGTTTAAAAATACTTTTTTCCCATATCAAACAAAAGAAATATAAATACATTAAAAAAAAATCGACCCTTTTATTTTCGATCCTTTTTGGTTTCGTTCAAAAGGGCAGTCGACCCTTTTGATTCGAAACTTTGACCCGGACACCATATGGGGCCACTTTCTAAAACATTTCCAGGGCCACTTTTGGTTCCTAATAAGGCTCCGCAGAGAAGCCAGCTCTAGTTTATACATGTTATGTGCAATTGCACCTTAAGGTCACCTGGTGAATGAAGTTTCTGTTGCTGTTCTTTCAGGGTGGCCTGCGTCACATCCTGCCACTTTAAGACCTTACAGTACATGGAGTCAAACGTCAGAATGCACGCTCACTGCACTGGCGACCTAGTGTAGAACCCAGAGCTCTTTGCATTGCACAGAGCCCTGGAACTTGCCTCAATTCCTCTCTTCCTGTGGGATTCCTCCACCGATCCTGTGGGAAGCTGCAGGTGGGCAGGGGAGCCAAGGACCAGTCACTGTAAGTTCAGGCGTCCAACCAGTGGAACACCCTCCCGCTGTGCCAGCTGGCCCCTGCAAACCATGTGTCTTTTGGAGAACACTTAAGGACCAGGGGGCCGATTCACAAGAAGGTTACATCGCGTAACTCTGACTTACTCCTGATTTGCTCCGAGCACCTGAGGAAGTTAAGCATAATACGTTCTTTTATGAATCGAACAGACCCCACAGCAGTAAGACAAGCTTAAGTCAGAGTTAGGCATACAAACTTCTTTTGTGACTTTCCCTTGAATGATTAGAAGGAAGTTAGGAGCAACTCGGAGTTACTCATAGTAACATTGGTGGTGTATAGGCACCCCCTGGTTGTTAAGTAGTCACAGCAGATTCACCACTAAGAAGTTGCATTTGTTAGTCACACACTTACAGATACAAAAACAGACTTTCAAAAAATACAACAATAACACCAAAAACAATACTATTGCTGTTTCCTCACACCTGTTCGTTTCCTTTATAACTTAATTCTACTCTTGCATTTATATCATATCTGCGACTAAAAGGTGCCAAGAAGTCTATGCCCGCTATGCTAAAAATTGATCTTTCCCTGGTTTCATCCTTCAGTAATGTTGCAGGCAGCCGGATGAAGTGCTTGCCCTATAGCCAAAATGTTAATTGTTTTTTAAAATTGTATTTATCTGTGCCTTGGTTTGTAACCCCAGCATATTTGCGGGACTTCAAGTAAAACTTGGCTTAACTGTACCTTCTATTTGCTCCCCGTAAAATCAGTTGTCTATCTGTGTTGCGCCCTGAGACCCACGGGTGAGTGGCGTATTATAGCAATTTAAATAAATAAATAAATAATCCTTTCACAATTTCGAACATTCATTAGATAGACATATACAATCAACATACAAATACAATCATTGTTAACATTCTTACATCATCAGGCAACCTGGGTCATGAAAAACGTGCAAAACTCTTTTGGAAAACGTAGTTCATGTAATAATAAATGATGTGTGTGTGCCAGTTAGCAACCCAAACCAAAACCGATCCGTAGCTAAAGCCGGCGGATCATGTACACATCATCTGAAGAATACATAGCCTGTATTGGAAATGGCTTTATATTCAACCAGAAAATGCCTTAGAGCTTCTATGCATACTGGTAATTGGCAAAGTCTTACCATAGATCTATCAGAAATTCACGTGAAATATAATTGCATTGTAACTCATCGGGGAATACTTCAATGCATTCTGCCGTTCTAGATTGGCTTTCCAAGTGATTCTAATTCATACGCCAATCTTAAAAAAGTAACCTTTTTCTTCCTCTGCCTAACGAAAGATGCATCTTCCAAGTTGTATAACAACCAATCTGAATGATAAACCTTTCCCTGGCAGCCATGAATTCAGAAAGAACTTTCATTGTTCAATTCATAACATTTAAAAACATAGTATAATGTATTGTATTCTGCCTTTCTAATATACTTATAATTGGTTATTTATAACGAACGTGCTTAGGAGGTTTCTAAGCGCTGCCCCGTGTATTGAACCTGTGTTGCTCCACATCGTCTTTCTTCCAAGGCGACTATATATTCTTAATCTTAGCTAATGAGTCACATTAAACCCAATTCTCTTCTTATAGCTTGGGTTGGAGAACACTTGGGCAGTCGCAAACGGGACTTCCAAATTCTTTCTTCCAATTTATTTGACCAATCAAAAGCAACAGCTGTACAAATATCTTTCCCATACGAAATTGGGGGAGTGATCTTTTGCATGTGTACTTTGATAAATGCTCTTAGTCCCATCAGGCTCACCCTTACCCCTTTGCACATGGAGAGCCTGTTTCCACTTTGGAGTATCTCACACTATGTAACACAACAGGGTTCCAGGCTTCCCCTAGTGCTTCTAGTGATTATCTTTTGCAACCTAAAGGAATCCTGTCTGTGGAATTCAGTCACTGTGTGAAAAGTTCTTCATCCTTGATGATAAGAACACAATTTATTTTCAACATAAACCCCATACATCTTATATGTTGCCAAAGTGCAAAGCAGCATGCCTTTTTGTGGGTTAGTAAAGTGACTGATGTGCTTTAAAGTACTTTTTCCAAAAGAGCATTCAAAAAATATATTTTCTTGAGGGTTGGACCACACTCCACGAGACCTGGCTTTCAAAAAATGTTGATCCACTTGGACAACAGTTTATAAACCTTTCCCACTAATTCTCTTTATTCAACATAGAGCTTAGAACTCTTTACATAGTTATCACTCTGAATTGACCAGTCCAGATACTCTCAAACGGGCCAAAAGGTTCTTCCCTAATTCCAGTTAATTCATGATGTCTATTTGGCAGGCATGTCGACACCATGCGTTTCAGACGTTTTACGAGATCTGCCCATCTAGAAGCACTCTCTTCTACAAGTGTGTGCTTGCCTTCATCAGGACAAAACATATGAATTCACCAGAACATTCATTTTCTTTAGCTATTCCTTCTCTTTAAAACCATTTCTTATAAGGGCCTCATTACACGGATGGCAGTAACCATGGCGCTATTAGCGCCATGGTTGCCGCCGGTATGTTACCGAGTCCGCCTTGGTGAATGGGGGAATTACTGCCCCATTCCAAGGTTGGCAGGGCAGTAATTCACCAAGGCCCTTCCCCATTCCCATTTGAGCCCCCATAGGGCTCAATGGGAATGGGGAAGGAGCAAATAACAGTACCGCTATTAGCTACTAGCGGTACCGTCATTTGCCCTGAAGTCCCACACGTTAAGGACGGGACCCACTGAGGGACCTCGTAGTATGGCGCTAAGGGATTACCGGCACCGGTGCCCTTACCGGTACCGGTAATCCCTTAGCGCCATCCGTGTAATGAGGCTCTCATTTCTGATTGAGGGCATCAATCTTTTTATTTCAATGCTTTGGCAATCTGCGATCGGGAATCTATGTTCCTCTGGGATTCAAGCATGGTTTGCAACCCTCTGAAGAACTCTTTTAGCCAAGGATGAAAAAAATATCAGAGCAATAGAAAATGGGGGTAATTCTGGAGACCAGACATCAGACACGTGAAGCCTGAAGTTAAACCCAATAATTAGAAGTTCTGCAAACACATGGTGTAAACACGTCTGCCAGATAGACATCCTGAATGAACAGGAATTAGGGAAGAGCATTTTGGCCCATTTCAGAGTATCTGGATTGGCCACTCCAGAGTGATAACTATGTAATGAGCTCTAAGCTCTATGGTGAAAAAGGAGAATTAGTAGGAATGGTTTATAAACTGTTGTTCAACTGGATTAACATTTTTGGTAAACCAGATCTCATGGAGTGTGGTGGGACCCTCATGAAAATGTAGTTTTGGAATGCTCTGTTGAAAAAAACACTTTATAGCACATCCAGCACTTTACTAACCCACAAAAAGACACTCAGCTTTGCACTTTTGCACAAATGCCATGACCATTGACAACATATAAGAACTTAATGATTATCTGTTTTTAATTAAGATTGATATTGTTTTCAATTGTGTATGTGGTTAATGATGAAAATAAACTGTATTTTTATTGTCAAGTAGGATGAATATCTTTTTGTGCAGTGGCTGAATTCCACCCACAGCATTCCTTTGGGTTGCAAAACATAATCACTTGAAGAGGGAGGGGAAGCCTGTAACCATATTGTATTATTTACTTTGATAAATGGTGCCATCCATAGTCAAGTCAATTTTTTTAACCTCTCTAGTGCAAGAAGTGTTTTGTTTTGAATTTTATGATTGATTTCAGTTTCTGGTTAAGTAGACGTCAAATTAACCCCCAAAAGGGAACCTCAATGTTTTTCTAATGGTATACAGCCAAAGACACGCAACATGTTAGATTTATGTCCGTTCATTTCACAATTGTTTGGTTTTGAATATAAAAAGATTGCATGATTTCTGTAATAGAAGGAGTACGAAAAAACAAAATCAAATCATCGGCATAAGCCATCAATGGATTTTCCAGTGCCCCAATTTTGGAGAACATTTTGGAATAGGTCCCAAGGCATGGGATACATCCTTCATATTCAGATTAAGGAAACAGGGGGTGGCAAAACACACCTCTGTATGTGTATGGATGTACATTGGGCATTAAGTCTAACCTGAACTTCCATATCAATATACAATAGCATTATTAATCTTACTATGTCTTCCCTTAGCCCCATGTCAAATTAGTTACTGCATAATGTATTTCTGGTAACCTGTCAAAAGCTTCTAAATAAAGTATCCAACAATGTCCGGGGCTTTGTTCTTATTTAGTGCCTGTTTGAAAAGGTTTACGGTAGAGCTATTGCAGGTCGTACCCATACCTTTAAGGAATCCTGACTGAAAGATGCAAATTATGTTATCATTAGCACATTTAGTAAGGTCCTCTAACATTAAGGCTGCACATTTTTTACTGGTGAAACAAATAAATGTAATTGGTCTATACATTTTCGAATCATCCTATCCCACCTTTTTGTAGACCAGTATAATGTGTGAGTTGGTCCATGAAGATGGGAGTATTGATTCCTTTGTGTTCTGACAGTCGTACAAACAGACTCTCAGACTATTTGTAGCTGAGTGTTTTAATTACAAGGTTGACCTGTCCATCTGGACCTGACGCTCTGGAATGTTTCAGTTTCCCAATTAATGTAAAGTTTTCACCCTTTGAAAAAACATCAGTCCAGTTGGAGGAAAACTTAATTTGAGGGACAGCTTTTTTGTCGTCAATAGGGGGAGTATTTCTTGAAAAATGCAACCTCCAAACACTTGATTGACGAACATTTTGACTTTTATCAGATTGAGCAAGCAAGGCCGAACATTTCTTTGCATCTTTAAACTTCAAGCAGGCTTGTACTTCACACTATTTTTTTATATGCTATAATCAATTATTGTATATTTATTTAATGTCTCACCTTTCTTTAAGAAGTTGTGCCTCAGTGCACGATTTTAGATGGAGCAAAGAACAACGCATGACCACTTTTGATGGAATGGTTTTCAATCAACGGATTAAGTTTACAGAAATCAACGACTATTTTGGGGGTTCACTTCTTAGAAAAATGGAGTGGTTGAATGAATGCAGGGGAAAAATGGAAAAATCTAGATTTAAATGAACAAATGGACAAATCACTGAATGCAAGCGTTATATAGTCTTAGAATTTCATTTAATGTAATTGAAACCTTTACTAACATATACTTCCCCCTACCTTGGGCATGAGTGAAGTAACATACAAAGATAAGACCAAAATACAGCTCAAACAATGCTTAATTCACGAGAAGCTCTATGTTTCATTGAGTGATTTTGGGTGAGCTGAGTTATAAATATAAATTATAAGCCATTCATCACTAACCTAACCATTCATCACTAACCTCCAATGATGACCAGCTTGAGCAAACCATCATGAGATTGTCACTTCTGCTTCCTGCTTCAATTGCAGTCAGGGGAAGGTTTGCTGTGTATGCTCTTCTTCGTCCTTAGAGGTTATAATAGCTTTTTTTTTTCAAAAAAACACTTACACCCATCTATATGGGGGCTATCCCGTATCCAAATCTCGTCTATTAATAAAATATTATGTGATTGCAAAAACGGCAGGATGGAGTTGTTTGCTGAAAAGCTGTTCAAACCTCTAGCGTTGCAGGGGAGCAGGGGAATAGTGTTTGGAAGTTGAATAGGGTCACTGCAACTGCATAGACTGTATCACCTCTATTAGCCCCATCCAATTTGACCAATTGATGGCATACGTGCATTTCCACAGTACACCTACCCACACAATTATCTATGCATGTTTTTTTCAGTTAACATTATCTGTAAATCTTTCAAAGCATCAAAAGGTTTTTCCCACCCTTTCGTCATGATGTTTTGGTCTCCATGTCCTCAAATCTGTCTAGGGCGTGCAGGTCGAACCCAATAATCATAAAATAATATAATTCCTCCAGAATCATTTTGATGATGCCCTGTGACTTAAAGTGCAGTCTAACTTGAGCATGTTTTTGGTGATTGGGAAATTCGGCCCATTCAATATCCCCTGCCGTGATAACCTTTTGTTGAGGATTTCAGGAATTTTGTGTAATACTTGATTGCGATTAAGGGGGAAGTAATTTGTTTTAGAAAAAATGGCATCCTTTATGAACATCAATGGGCCGTCTGTATGCCATTGTTAAGCACTCACGTTTATACATGTAGCATTGTTATGTGGATTGTTAAAATTGATTAGTGTTTTGTGTGGATAACTAATATCCTGTGCATCAATGGGAACAGGGAAATGACAAAATAATCCTGCATAAGTGTGGCTC
Organism: Ambystoma mexicanum; assembly: GCF_040938575.1. Lineage (NCBI taxonomy): Eukaryota > Metazoa > Chordata > Amphibia > Caudata > Ambystomatidae > Ambystoma > Ambystoma mexicanum. The sequence goes on along the minus strand of NC_090936.1, from coordinate 427,298,274 downwards.
AGCAGACCTTGATCCCTAATGTCCAACACGTTAGGTGAGGCTAAAGCCTCTGTTCCCATGACCTAAGATGCTGACTTATCACAGATAGTTTTTCCTCCTTGCCTTTTCCTCATATAGTTGGTTTTGTCTTAGTACCCCTTTGTATTTGAGGATGTCATTTAGTCAGCTAACTTCTGATATCTTTCAAGTTGGCCTTGTTAACCAAACAGAACTTCAATTTCTTAGTGTGGGATGGAATCTGAAAATCATGGCGATTTTCCTCATTCACAACGAGGGAGATGTTCATTGCCTCACCAGCAATAATATCATTGGGCTTTTTAATGTTCTTCTTCTTGACCACATTTCCCTTTTGTTTAGAGGTTCTATTATTTGGTCTTCGATTTGAACAATACTTAAATGGTTGCACTCCATGCTAACTAGTTACGCGATCCCCAGCTGTGGTTTGTCTGATATTATGAAGAAGTGATGTGTCTCTTTTTCTTTGGATTCATGCAATTTGTCGAAAGAGACAGTAGAGGAATAGTTTACTTTTGTTAGATAGACGACACAAATAGGTGTGAAATCATATGTAAATAAAATTTGTTTTTGAACACCTTACTAAATTCTCAGAAAATAATTTGCATTTAAGGTATTATTTAAACAAGGAAAGTGCAAACTGCATTGAGACTATGGGCCTCATTACGACCCTGGCGGAACGGGTTAAACGGCGCCGTAAAAGGCTGCGGCGCCGTTCAACCCGTTCCGCCACATTACGAGGTCCCCTTGCGGGACACGTTAAGCACGCCTGGGAAAACCAGGCGTGCATACCGGGTCCCGCGAGGGGAAGAGGGAGCAAACAACGGGCCATCTCGTAATGGCCCGTTGTTTACTCCCTCTCCCATTCCCATTCAGCCCTATGGGGGCTGAAATGGGAATGGGGATGAACCGTGTCCGTGTCCTCGAGTGAGGAATTACCGGGCCATCCGAACTCGGAATGGTCCGGTAAGTCATCATTCCGAGGACACGGACACGGATGCGGTTTTGCCAGCAGCCATGCCGCCAATAGCGGCATGGCTACCGGCATACCTCGTAATGAGGCCCTATATGTCCTAAAGGAGTGCACATGGGTAACCTGTTGGCGACATCAGGCTGTTTAGCTAGATAGTTGCATTTCAAGGGTGCCCATGTTTTTTGTGGGAGATGTGTCATCACTAAATAATTTGACAGGTTTGTCGAATTGGATACATGCGTGACCACCAAGTTCTTCTGGCTTCTCATTTGTAACTGCACGTTAATATTAGTTGTCTCCTGCCAAAAGAAGTCAAGAAGGCAAGTAGCACCACCGATATCGACAGGAGACAAATCAACTTGACCCGCAACTATGTTATTCCCGTCATTAACCCCAATCCAGAGACTTTGTGTTGGTAATAAGGGGTGTATCCAAAGAGCATTGGTTTCTTATATCATAGCACATTTCGTTCATTTAAGAAGACAATGGGCCTCATTACGACCCTGGCGCTAAGTGTTTAACGGCGCCGTAAAATGCTGCAGCGCCGTTAATCACTTAGCGCCTTACTACGAGGTCCATTTGCGGGACCTGACCTGAACGGCTGGTCTACACCAGCCGTTATAGTAGGGACCCGCAAAGGGACCTTGGTGCTAAGTACGGTACCGCAATTTGCGGTACCGTACTTAGCGCCTTCCCCATTCCCATAGAGCCCTATGGGCCGAAAATGGGAATGGGGAAGGGCCATGGTTCAATGGGGAATTACCGCCCCCGCTCACCTTGGAATGGGGTGGTAATTCCCCATTGAACCATGGCGGACCCATTACAACACCGGCACCAACCATGGTGCTAACAGCGCCATGGTTTAGCGCCGGTGTTGTAATGAGGGCCAATGCCTTTTCATATCATCAGAAAGATTTTCATACAATTTAACAAATATTGTAAAGCAACATGGCTAGCGCCTGAAGAAGGCAGAGCTGCTTTCAAAAAGTCAGAAGGTGCAGTCATTTCCTGGAGTGAACCCTTTTCTTGGGTTGCGGCCAGCAAAGAGGAACTCTGGTTAAACTAGTCACACATTTTCTACTGTCAGCGATTACCTGTTGATCCCTAGAAGGTTGATGCTCAGTATTCTCCTTCTTCTCTTTTTTTTTAGGACAGAAACTTCCTTTTCCAAACTGAGGCAAGTACGAGGTAGTGACATATCAACAAGTGCAATTCATCCAGAGGTCCAGACTCCAATTGTCCAGCTGACCCTAATGTAATGGTTTGGTCAAGGGGCTGAGCTAGAGAAGAGTTAATGTTAGTGCTGGTTTATCGTGGGCGTGCAGGTGGAGACCCGCTGATTATCTGCACTATACGAGGGACCTCACATATGGTGAGCGAGGGCAGCATTTGTCTGCAACTGCTCTCTGGCTGCAATGCTTTTAATGTATTGCAGTAACAGATGCCAAGTGCGTATGTGTGCACGTGTTGCACATCTGTCGCCCCATTAGCAAATGCTCAGCTGTGCAGCAGAGCGTTCGGATTGGAACCTTAATTGGACAAAACAAACCCTCTGTGGGTGCTGACTGGATTGTGCCTGAGACACTGCATCAGCTAAGAAGGCGTGGTTTTCAGGGAGCGCATCAGCACCATCTGTCACCCTAGGTCAGGCCCACAATACATTTGCAGGGCACGATTCCTAATAATGACTATTTTAGTCACGCCTGTCTACTTGTTTAGCGAGTTCAGATTCCAAGCAGTCTTGGGAACAGCATGGACAAGCAGCCTCGTGTGATCAAGTCCCGCGTGAGATCTTGCGAGACTGCAATGGAGACGTGTGCGACTTGGCGCGCAGGGTGGCAGATGAGAGCGGACCGTGGGACAGAGCGGATGCTCCCCGCGTTCCTCCAGCTACAGATTTGGTCCTTATATTAACTGCATACTTGAGGGCTCACAGAAGCTCTGCCTAACGACTGTACATGGGTAGTAAATGAACTACAGCTTGTTATGATGAGAACTTTATTGACAGTTTATTGATTACTCCTTCCATTCTGATTTACGTGTGCTTAATAAACTCCCCCCAAACTCCCTTCAGTCATCAATCTGAGCAGTGTCTTGTTTAAGGCCACAACACATTGGCTACGAGGATCCAGGACAAATCTCATCAGCTCCATTGTGAAAGTTGCGACACCTCCGCCAGCATTCCTCCAATTCCCAGGTAGGTCTGTGATTCCATGGCCACAATGGGAACCATTCTTCAATGCGTATTTGGTGGCTGTGGGAGTTACAGACTATGCTGAGGGGACGAAGAAATCAATGCTGCTCAATGCCATGGTGGTGGAAGGGCAAAGAATATTCGCTGGCCTGTAGCCTGAACAGGCAGCGGGGAAGGATGATGATGCCTTCAAGGAAGCCATGCGCAGAATAGTAAAAAGGTTTTCCAGTAAGGAGAGCACTGTGCTGCACCGACTAACATTCTACACAAGAAAGTAGGAAAGTGCAGAGTCAGTTGACGACTTTGTCACTCGCATGAGGGAACTGGCTGCGTTGTTCAGTTTTGGCGACAATACCCAAAATGTTATCTGGGACATGCTGGTGGTGCACACCAATTGCAGGAAGGTGCAGGACAAAGGTATCCTCGAAAAAGAACTGACTTTGGATGAAGCCATTCAGATTGCCAGAGCGGAGAAGGAGACCTTGTGCCGATACGCTAAGAAATGGCGGCAATGTCGCGGACCTCAGATGTGCACGTGGTGCAATGGAGAGGGCAACGTGACAGACCCAGGCAGGGCTTGGTTGATGAACAAGGAGGCAAAAGGAGAGAACCCCTGAAATGTCACAGATGCACCAGCACAAGGCATTTAGCAAATGACTGAGACTGCCCTGTGTGAAGGAAAGAGTGCTTGAATTCCAGAAGATTTGGGCACATACCATAGCCTGCACATGGAAGGAGAAGAAAGCCGCCTATATTGAAGGCAATGGGTACATGAGCGGTGATGAGGAAGGCGATGATGATAGGCTTACAGCCATAATGGTGAGCAGCTCAAAGATAAGAAGAGAAAAACCACACTGTTTCAAAAGTAGATGATATGATATGATATGGCATTTATAACGCGCCTGTACATAAGTGTTTCTAGGCATGATGGCAAAAAGACTCGTGTGATGGCGGACTCGGGTTCCGATCTTAACATACTGCACATTCAAATGTACAAGGGCATAGTGGAACATCAGAAGTGGCAGTCAGAAGAACCAAGCACAGACCCAGAGTGTTTGGGGGAGTGTCAGTGGGCCTGTTTGGCTACATCAGTGTAAACATTGAATGGAAAGGCAGGAAAACCACGACCAGAGTCTATTTCTCTGAAGAAGACCCAGCAGTATTAGGGTGCGATGACCAGCGCAAACTGAACATAAGGCTGGATCCCAGCACTGATAATCAGGTGCTATTGATCAGAATAGGAGGAGCGTCAACATTGAGAGATGAATTCCCCATACTGTTCTCTAAAGTGCCACGAAAAAGAAAGAATTATGTCCACAAAATCCAGCTGAAGCCCAACTCAATTCCGATCAAACACAAGGTACGGCCTGTGCCTGCAACTGCAAGAAAAGCTTTGCAAGCCCAACTAATCAAGATGGTCAAAGAAGGTTCCACTGAGACCGTGGAATCCTTGAAGGGGCTCAGTCCAGTGGTACATATTAAGAAGCAACATTCCAATGATATCAGAGTGTGCATCAATCTGCACAGCTTAAATATGGAGGTAATAACCGACAGTTATCCACTGCCCAATATCTACAAATTAATCCTCGGGATGAAGGAGGCCAGCTATTTCTCAAAATTGGACATGCGTGATGCGTATTACCAAATAAGCCTCCACAAAGAGTCCCGGCCGCTAGTGGCATTCATTATGCCATTTGGTACCTATCAGTACAACTGCATGCCATTTGGATTGTCGTCAGCCGCATCAGCATTCAAAAGGAGATTGGATTCCTTGCTGCGAAACGTGGGAAACGTGTCATAGTTCCAGGATAACATGCTCATCTATTCAGGTGACATCGAGACACATGCAATGAACCTGAAGAAAGTACTTGAGAAACTTCAAGAAGTGGGAATATGCCTCAGATACGAGAAGTGTGTGATCAGAGCAAAGGAAGTAGACTACCTTGGGTACAAAATCTCAAGGGCGGCATTAGTCCTAAAATGAATCTCATACATGCCATTGTCAAGGCCCCTGCACCAAAGTCAAAACATGAGCTGCGTTCCTTCCTCGACCCGCGGAGTACTCTGCAAAATCTGTACCACAGTGGAACACCTACATTACCACAGACACCAGTACATATGGCTAGGCGCCATGTTGATACAGAAGAAAGGCAACATTGAACATGTGATTGTGTTTGCGTATAAGGCCTCTCCAACACAGAGAAAACTACTCCACGGTGGAGAAGGATTTGCTCACCTGTATCTGGGCAGTGGAGTATTTTAGGACTTACATATGGGGAAAGGAGTTTCTCTTGGTCACTGACCATAAACTTTTAATTCACATGCTGAGCCCAGGAGGCACGAAGACCTCCACTCAGCAGCTAGCATGGATTGCAGCCAAGCAGCAAGAATACATATATGAAATAATGCACATAGCAGGGGGGAAGAACACACAAGCAGACTGCATGTCGCGTCTACTGGAGCCCAAAGAGCGAGCCTCCACATTTCTTTAGGATGAATGCATAGTTGCACCTGTGAATGACTTAAGTAGCTGTGAATTACTAGAGATGAGCGAGAGCCATTGAAGAGAAGAAGTTGCCAAACTTGCCACCCTGAGAAAAGATGCTGACTGGGCTCAAGATGGATGGCCCGGTGAAAGGACCATTCCTGAAGGATTGAGGCCTTATTGGAAAGTAAGTGAGGATATATACAAGGCCGATGGGCTACTGATGAGAGTGGATCAAATCACACCGCCCATAGGAATGGGGAAAGTACTACTGTCCCAAGCGCACTCAGGTCATCTAGGTGGCAATGCGACCAGGCGAAGAGTGAGAGAATCGTACTGCTGGCCATGTATGGATCAAGACATCAGGGTAATGATTGAGAGATACCATAGGAGGCACAAAATTTGACAGGCCAGTTGATCCCCACTGAGGCACCAGAGGGTCTATGGCACAAGTTGGACCTGTACTTCATAGGACCAGTGGACACTATGCCGCCCAATCATCAGTATGTTGTTGTGGTAGTGGACTACCTGTCGAAATGGGTTGAGGTGGAATTTGTACCAAATAGAACAACAGCCACTGCCATAGTAGTGCTGAACACCATTTTTCAGAGAGAAGGTTTGCCAAAGATTTCGTAACAGATAATGGTGTTCTGTTAGTTTCCAGAGACATGGAAGTGTTATTACGCACTCACAGTATCAAACAGATCAGAGCAAGCCTATATCACCCCCAAGCAACTGGACTTGTTGAATAGACAAATGGGTTTATCAAAGGAGCTTTCCAATTAGCTGCAGCATCAGGGATGGATCCCTATAAAACCACTAAGGAAGCAATAGCGGCTCATCATCTGACCCCAAATGCAGTCATCAATGTGTCGACATTTCAACTATTAAGAGGGCGCAGGGCTGCATCTAGCGTAGTGCCCTCCCTCATTATACAAGGTGATATAGGACGACAGTGTCAACATGAAAGAGCTAGCCTGGAGAATACAGAAAAATAAAGATGAGATGAAAACACTGGGCAACACACACAGAGCAGCTCTGAGAACAGAGGTAAATGAGGGGGACATAGTGAAAATAAAATTGACACAAAAGGATCAAGTGATGAGGTCCAAGTACAGCCAACCGGTGAAAGTTGTGCAGAAAGGCACCAGCCACATATGCACCAGAGACGGAAAAAAATGAAATCTCGAGCGATTCGCTATGTTTAGAAAGCAGAGTCTTGAGCCGAGAGAAGCGTCTTTGGCGGAACCTAATCCAGAAGATCCAGAAACATATGGAGAACAGGAGACCGGTAGAAGAGAGTCTCAAGAAGGGAGCAGTCACAGAGAAAGTACACAGGTGGAAAGAGAAGCACAAAAGCACAAGATGAAGAAGTCATCACTCCACAGGCCAGGGACAGAATGGAGGGAGATCACGTCCGCAAGACCTTCGCCTGCTGAGAATCGCAACCCACGCGAGAGGGGAAAAATTACAAGGTACAAGGACTTTGTGATGGAGAAAACAAAGCTGATGGTGGTTGCTCAGAAAATAAAATATTGAAGCTTGTCTCAGAATACCAGCACTTTCAGGTGGCAGGTTGCAGGCTTGCCACTAAACCAAAAGTCAAAACTTTAGGGATACACCTGGATCAAAATCTCAATATGGTGCCAAGGTGAATAGTCTTGTTTTGGCCTCAGCTTATTATGTCAAGCTACTCTCACAGATGAAACCGTACCTTACGAAAGAAGGTTGTGAGACGGTAGCTACGGCTATTATCAACGCAAGATCGATTATTGCTGTAGCCTGCTGACTGGCATCTGCACAGGCGTTTGTGCAAGACTACAAGTGATACAAAACAGTACAGTGCGGGTTATAGCAGGTTTGAAAAGCAGAGATTGCGTATCTGAGGCAAGAAGAGAACTACACTGGCTCTCTATTGAGGCCAGAATAGAATATAGTTTGTTACTAATTACACACAAATGCCTGATAAGAACAAGTCCACTGTACCTTGAGGAAGCACTTAAGAGGAAACCTGTACTGAGAACACTTAGGTCTATTGACACAAACCTGCTGGTGGTGCCTAGATCAAAACTCACCCAAGTCAGTAAATGTGCTTGGTTTGTTGTGGTGCTGAGAGCATAGAATGCCATGCCACCAGATCTGAGAGAATTGATATCATCAGACCTGTTTAAAAAAAAGTTGAAAACCTTTCTGTTTAGATATTGTGAATATTAGTTATGCCTAGCTGATTGTGCATGTTTGTCTTGGGTTGTTTTTGTCTCCCTTTCTTTGTTCATTGTGTGTCCACCATCTACTTATAATTTGCTCCCATATGCCTCCTGGCCACTTGGTGCGTGATACAAATATAATAATGTAATGTAATCTTATTAGTGGTTAGACTTGCATTTTGGTGCAACCAGTCTAGGTATGTCCTACTATGGTGACTTGCATATATTGGATATTTGGTTTGGAGTTACCCTACAAAAACAATTGCAAACGCTCGGTTTTTTTACCCAATTTCTGTTACAAAAGCTTGCTGTATAATGCACCATGTTAAACCATTATTCAAATATTTATCTTTTGGAGGTTTTAGGGGGCACCTTCCCCCCTCCCCTGGATCGTATGGGCTCCTCGCTAGGCTTGGTCAATCTGGTCACTGTGGTATACCTGTGGGAAATGTTTATGCCCCTTCAATTCCAAAATTCACCAGCCACCACTGGGTTAGTGAGTGACTTATGGGTGAAGGGGTATGAATATGTACATGCAAGCTTGGGGCCCGTTCAAGGGGCATTGGAACATGCTTCATTTCCCTTTTTTAAAAAAAAAAATAAATAATATACACAAAATTATGTCAGTGGAAAAAATCAAGTTTAAGGAGGAGTCCGGCAACAAGGACAGGGAGAGGGGTCACCAAATTCGGAACCACAGATCAGACCATACAAAAAAAGAAATAATTAAAGAACATGAACATTTTGTTTTTATTTCATTATACATTTAAAACGTACATATTAAATCATGTTTGCGAGCTCATGTCTAAATTTCCCTTTTTATGCAAAGTTAACTTGATGAATGATATTAAATGGAGGGGTGTTTGGGGTGGGGGATTTATAGCGTATAGCGAAATGTTTCCTTACTGTAGCATTGCATGTTTTGCTGGCGTTGAGGGCGAATTCCACTTGAAGAGTATCCTTACATGGTGATGCAGGAGTTGGGCAGGCATTGGTGCAGCCAGCAATAACATGTTTTCTTCCTGTGACAGGAGATTTTTATTGGCATTATTTGCAAAGCCAACAAGATATTGATCGTACATGGGGATACTGGCAGAGGCAGCATGGTTTACTTATTGTATAATTAGTTTGCGTAATATTACTGGCCGCACACAGAGTTGGCTGGTACATTTGGGTGCCCAGAGCCAGGCCCAACTCCCTGCGCGACGTACCCTTGCAGCAGCATGATCACAGTATCATAGTATAGTTCGTATTGCGCATGTGTGGTGGTCCAGGCAGGCCCAGATTGTGGCATGACCCACGCTTTGTTGCCGTGGTTGGGGGGGGGCACCCTCAGCATGGCTCGCAGGGGGCCTCCCCACCTTTTGTGCTATGCCACTGCTTGCAATACCGCAATGTAGGTGCACGCAGCTCAGCGCGCAGTGTGGCAGATGAGAGCGGACCGTGGGACAGAGCGGATGCTCCCCACGTTCCTCCAGGTACAGACTTGGCCCTTATATTAACTGCATACTTCAGGGCTCACAGAGACTCTTCCCAATGACAGTGTACATGGTTAATAAATTAACTACAGCATGTTATGAGGAGCACTTTATTGGCAGTGTATTGATTAGTCCTTAGAGTCCGATTTACTTGTGCCTAATAAAACCCCTTCAATCATCATTCTGAGCAGTGTCTTGTTTAATGCCACTGAAAACAGGCATGCAGCTATGAAGTCTCCTGTAACAACGTGAGTAGTACATTTTCAATGTATTTCTGGAGGGATCCGGGGAAGGGTCTATTTCACGGAGGTTGCAGGACATCAAAGTCTTGCTTCGAATCAAAAAGCGCTCCCCCGGATCCCTCTGCTACGTACATGGTGGCTTCTGGCGCTGTACTTTTCACAGGGATCTGAGACTGTGAAGCGGTCCAGTGACAAAATAGGCAAGTATTCAAGGCGAACACTTGCCTTTAGTTGTACGCCTTGTGACGTCATAGGCCGTGCAGACGTACACATAATCGAACGGAAGGCACATTTAAAGAAGGTACTGTGACAAAGCCCACAAAAGACATCTATTCAAGGTTTGTGTAAACCGTTTCTAATAGTTTCAATCGTTGCTCTTGTGACACTCACCAACACGATCGTGAAGTATGACGAGCAGGCTTTCAAAAAGCAAAATCAATAATCGTACTGATATACACACTAGTAGTAGGACCTGTCTCCTGGGTTCGTGTGCTTTAGAAGACAATACTATTAGCAGTCCACGTAGCACGTGACACTAACCTCATAGCCTTTTGCTGCCCAGCTAATTTGCAATTGTTTCAAAACTTCATAAGGTTGGAAGGCTGACTTGACCTGCTTGACACAGAGCTCTGCAGTGGGCATTGAACCTGCTGAGGTACCTTACGATCTCAGATGCTTCAGTTTTGATCAGCGCAGCTACAAAGCAATACTATACCATTGCCCATAGCAATAGGTCACTGTGTCGTTCTTTTGTCATTAATCAGGGATGCAGCAGATACATATTGGCCCACATTCCGAGCTAGGAGGTAAGTACAGGTACTTTCCGGCATAGCGGAAAGTACGACACCGGCCTGGTGGAAGACCGCTAATTGCGGCCCATTCCGACCTCGCGGACACGCGCTTTCCGCCATGCCGGAAAAGTACCTAGCGGCATGCCGCTAAATGACCCACAAAACCCCCTACCGGCATGCTGCGACACGTACATAACAACACTGCCTTGGAAGCAGCAGCGTCTGTAAATAATGGTGACCGTAATTTACGGATCCCGTAAATTACAGTCACCGCAAAACAACGGAACCGGAAATTTCGTCATCGCACAGGAACGGGAAGGAGCACAGCGGCCATCTTTAAAAACACAATCCATTGCCATCCTCATCAGGCAGCACCCTTGGGAGCAATCCAAAGTCGGGGAAAGGACCACACAACCAGGAACTATGCCAACAGCCCCAAAGAAGTCTGAGGACCGGCTCCGCAAGAAGAGATTCAGCCCTGAAGAGCTGCAGGCCATGGTGGACTACCTGGCAGAGCATGCTGATGTTGTGTTCAGCCCCGACATACGGAGAGAGTCAGTAATCCATAAAAAAAATATATGGGCACAAATCGCCCAGAGGGTGAGCGCAGTAGGCACCACCCCCCGCACCCCCAAGGACTGCCGCAAGCGGTGGGATGACTTGCGGGTGCGGGTGCAGGGCCTCCTCTCCGCCAACCGGAGTCAGGCAATGCAGACTGGAGGGGGCCCAAGTTCCCCAGTGAGACTTGAGCCATGGGAGGAGACATGTGCAGCATTGATCGGGACGGAATCGATTGAGGGCATCGGCGAGATGGAGTGTGGGGCAACGTCGTCTGCTGAAGGAGGTGAGTGTCCAAACTCAACACTGCCAATGGCAATTGCATGATGTATACTCCCCCAAGGGCCATCAAAGGCACCTTGTCATGTTGTCTTCCCCCCCATCCAACTAATGCAGAGCCAACTGCCATGCAATCAAGGGCCAAGTGCAAGTACATAACGCACATCAACCATAGTGCACTAACTTGCACATCCCATCATGCACACTGTGCAGCAGGTTCGGCAGTGTGCCAGCCAGACAGCATATTACCAGGCCAGGATGAGTCACTCCGAAACCTGCATACATATCATACTCATGCACATGTACCACTGCTGTTGCTACACCCAAAAGGCCACAAACCCCAAATGACTGAAATGTGAATGCAGCCATGTATGCTATTAGGACATCATACAATTACTCATGTTGGCCCTCTCTTCTACCCCCACAGGCACTGATCATGACAGCGGTGAGCCACAGACAAGCCGTCCAACCACCTCCTTGGGCAGTGGCAGGGTCCGGCGCATTCCAGCACTGAAACCCCCCCCCCCCTGGCTCCTGAAAGGTCAGTGGAGGCTGCACCACCCCAATCCCTCCCAGCATCTGCGCCTGCCACAATGGCCACCCCAACGTCGGCAGAGTCCATTATTGCTGGGGAGGTTGCAGCTACGGGCCCCGAGGAGAATGTGGACAGCCCTTCATCCATCTGTGGGGCGTCCGAGGAGGAGTTTTACCCCACAGTCCACACCCCAGAGCCCAGCAATGTCCCCCTGGCATCATGCAGTGACTCTGGGGATCCTGAAACACCTGGCCGTAGTGCTCCAACAGACACACAGGGATACGATGATCGTGGCCCAAGTTCACCAGTCCTGTCCATGCCAGAGCACGTAGGGCCAAGTCACTCCAGTGATGAACACCCATCATCTGATGCACGTCGTGCAACTCAGCTGACTGACCTCATCACTGTGTTCATGGAGGACAACCGCCAGGCCAGGGTGGAATGGCTAAATGAACTCCGGGAAATGCGTCAGGCAGTCACAGAGAGCACTAACAGGTTGTGTGACGTCCTAGGATGCATAGCTGATGCCCTTGAGGCTGCACATTCCAATCCGCAGCATCAGCAGGAGGACACGGCCACATCCAGTCGTGACACACCGGCAACTCCTCCGCGACGCACTCTGTGTTCCATGCGGTGCCGGGACATGCCTCCCCCGGGACCCGGGAGCATGCATTAATCGCCATTGCTGCCACATGTGGCCTTAATGTACTACATTGGAGTACTGTTGTGGAGTTGTGGGGGAGGGAGGAGAGGGGTGAGGATTTGTTGTGGAGTTGGGGGGAGGAGGGACGGGGGTGAGGGTTTGTTGTGGAGTTGGGGCGGAGGGGGGAGGGTTTGTTGTGGAGTTGGGGTGGAGGGGAGAGGTGGGTGAGGGTTTGTTGTGGAGTTGGAGGGAGGTGGTTGGGCGGGTGGAGGGATTGTTTACACTCATCCATTCAAAATTTAAATACACCTTTGGAGTTGCAAAGTTTAATCTGTGTGGACATTCATCATTCAGCATGTGTATCATGACGTCTGACAGTGCATGGTCTACAAGTATACACACACCCAGGGCCCTGTGTGCCCATATAATGCCGGCCTCTGCTGTCTTGTGTTTTGGTTATTATGTCCAGACGTTGTAAGCCACACGACAATTCCCTCCCATGCACCGCCTCCATGATGCTGTCTTGCCTCTTCCTCCTCCTCCTTCACTCAATCTTCATCTGGTACTAGCAGTCCCATGTCAGGGGACAGAGCCACATTCAAGGGATGCACAATGGGGGTCTTGGACAGCACATTGCAGTAGCTGGGTCCCCCACCAGTCCAGCTTCGGCAACTCATATGTACCTTATGCAAGCCAGGTGGCTGCTTCATCTCCACGCATGCACGGGTATGGCCATTATAATAGGGCTCCCTGGGCCTGGTCTGTGGGTTTCTGACAGGGGTCCGGTACCATGGTGTCAAGGGACAGCCGCCAACACCTGCATGTGTAGCCAATTTAGGTAAGTGTCTGGACTGTCATGTAGGGGAACTGTTCTTGCTTGCCTTGCTTTCCGTCTGTACGTTGGGGGAATGGTATTGCTTGCGGTTGTGAACCACCACATGCATGCCATGCAGGTCAACCTAATCCACGTGGGTGCTGTCAGGGGCACCCATGTCATTTGGCATGCCTGCAATGCATGGGGGCCAACTTTTGTGTCGTATATCTCCTGGGTAGTCCTTGTTAGGGATTTGTAGCCTCTTGTGTGCCTGAGGAGGTGCTCCAGCACTTCGTTCTGCGTCCGTGTACTGGACGGTTGTGACATGCCATGCATGGGTCCAACTGTGTGCTGATAGGTGCCTGTGGCATGGGTGTGGGGCACAGGCACCACCTTCAATTGTGCCGGGAGAGTGGTGTGTATTTGTATGCTGCTCACTTATCTAGAATTCAGCCACCAAATTATGGTGGTGAGGCTGTCACATTCTAGCGGGTAGGGGGTGTGTGTCTGCTCAGGGGTTTCCTTGAGGTACAGGACCTGCTGCGTGGGAATGGGGGCTGCTGGGGTGGTGGCGGAGGCTGCACTGGTGCTGCATGCTGGGCCTGTCTCCACCTCCTTCTCCCCCTGTGTCTCCTCAGTTGGGAGGCCTGGTGTTTTTGGTGTAGTTCTAGTGGTTGTGACCTTGCTGGCAGGGCCTCCTGCCTCATGTGCTGCTACCACTATTGGTATTTTCTTGGTGTGGGAGGGGGTGTGGTGTGTGGGTGTGGTACTTTTGTGCTGTGGCACACTCCATTGCCTCCACCTGTGCTGATTGTGTGCACCTGTGGCTCTGTGGACCACTGCTCAGGGTTCTTTACTCCTTCTCTGAGATGCCTGTGTGGACTCCATGCCGGTAAGTGACTTTACGGCCTTAATGAGGCTGTTATTTATGTGTGCTCCATACTTGTGATCAGCTCCGGTTTACGCCATGCTGCTAATTTCGGCATGGTGGGGCGCATGCGTGACCCAAGACCGGTATTTACAGCATCGTAGATTACGGTGCCGTAAATAGCGGTCTGATCGGTCGGAATGGCCCGTAGCGGTAAGCGATGCCGGTAATCATTTACCGGCATCGTTTTTCCCTTTACTCCAACATCGGAATGACCCCCATTGTGTTTAATGGACCATCCATTTTAGGGACACTGCTGCTGTCAGATGGCAGGGTGAGGATTATTGAGGTTTGTTTTAAACACTGTTGCCAAGGGACTGATGTCCTATTCAGACCCTGTTATGCGATATGACTTAGTTTGGCTTCAGCATTTCCCAGTACCTGCATGACTTGCGTCAATGAAGGTTTTGTCTGGTGAGCTCCCACTTGTCTGCATTACGTGTGCTACGCAAGGTGTACATGGAGCTCCCTCATCTCTGTGCGCTTTTCATGGATCCAGCTCACTCACACATGCTGTTCCTCTGTGTTCGTGCAATCTCTCATAGAACAGGGTTCCCCAGCTGGCTAATGGGGGTGCTTCCGGTTGGTGGGCTATCATTTTGGGTCGGGAGGGCCGTTGTGCATTTGGCGATGCAGAGTGCGGGTCCCGGAAGGAATGGCTTGTCATGCTGGAATTCAAGATCGTGATACACAGACAGAGCTATATTTGGCCCCAGTCCTGGAATAGCAGGGGGACATCAGATAGAGAATGAGGTCAATTGGTAAAGCGGTTTTTGGGTCTAGTGCTTAATGGTGGATGGAGGGTGGCCAGGATTTCTCCAGGACTGTGGTGTGAGGATAGAGCCGTGTCTAAGTCTTTGTAGTGGAATAGTAGAATATTTTGCTGGTTAATATTGTGAGTCATTGCAAGATCTGTGTGTGCTAATATGTAATGAAATAACAGAGGGAACTGCTTAGGGGTAGAGGTCACTTTGCAGAGCAATATGCATGTCCAGCACGGAACGTGCAAAGGCTGCTTCTATGCCAAAATAACATGCATATACAGAGTTGCTTTTTAATTTTATATTGGAATTGCCATTTATTTACTTATTTATTGCTTTCTTGTTAGGTGCTTGCACGGCAAGTAAAATACTGTTCCAAAGCACCCACAGGGCGAGGTTGGGTGGGACAAGGGAGTGAAATACATTAAATATCACAATCATTAATATGATCATTTGAGGGAAAAGAAGGAAAGACAAACTTACCATGCCTTGAGAGTATTCCTAACGTGCAAGTGCAGCAAGGAAAAGGGCAGAGGAGTAAGTGCTGGGGTGTCTGGGCTGATGGGTGAGACACAGATGATGTGCTTGGGTTGTTGAGTGCTACATGGCCAAAGCCCCTTTAGGAGTAAATACGAACCTCCAGGGAGGAAGGTGTGCCAGGGCAAGTACTGAGGCAAGATAGGAGCTGGGCTAATTGGGAGTGGGTGTCAAGGGCCCTGGGGATACATAAGGGCCCCACACACCAATCACAGCAACTGTGGAATTAGCAGAGAAGAGAAGAAGGGAAGTAGGAGGTTAAGAGGAAGGTCTTGAGGAGGTTCCGGAATTTCAGAAATTCCTGCTCAAGGCGTCAAGGCGCAGAGGCGGGGGGGGGGGCTATTCCATAGGAGGGAGCCAGCTGAGGAAAGCAATTAAACACCTACCGTCTGTTTAGCTAAATGTTTTACACACAAAGAGTTGCTGCCAGAGGAACGTAGGGGTCTAGAAGGAGAGTATTTAGCAAGAGAGAGTTGCAGATAGTGTGGTCCCTGGCCCCAGACAGCCTTGTGGATGATGCAGAGGGATTTGAATTTAATTTGTGCAGCAACCGGGAGCCATTGAAGACTTTATAGGGTAGGAGAGATGTAGCCCCTGGGCTTAAGGCCAAGGATAAGTCTTGCTGCCCTATTCTTGATTAGCTTGAAGGGTCACAGAGTGGAAGAAGGTAGATTCAAGAGGAGGCTATTGCATTAGGCATGCCTAGAGAGAACCAGGTCTCAGGTAACATTTAGCCTCTGGGTGAAAATGAAAAAAGGGAGAATTCCTTTGAGAAAAGAGAGCTGAAAGTGGGACTCCTTGGCAATGTCCTGAGTGGGAGGGAGGAGAGAGAGGAGTCGAAGATGACTCCAAGGTTTCTGGATTCAGAAGAAGGAGCAGGGTGACAGCCCAAGGAAGAAGGCCATAGTGAAGGGAAGAAGGAGGGAGCATGACACCTGATGGGAAGGATCTCAGTTTTACAGGCTTTGAGGCAGAGATAGTTGGAGGTGCATCAGGACTGGATGTCAGATAGGCAGTCCGGGATGATGGAGGGTGCAAGAATGTCAGCAGGATGTTTGAAAAAGAGCTGTGTGTCATCTGCATACCACTGGAAGTTGGAGGAGAAGGAGGAGATGAGGCGTGCAAGCAGAACAAGGTAGATGTTAAAGAGCCAAGGGGAGAGGATCGAACCCTAGGGGACACCACAGGCAGAGAAGGAAGTAGGAGAGGAGAAGGTGCCCAAGATGACTTGGGAAGAGCGGTCAGTAAGGAAGGATGTCCGCCAGTGCAGTGCCCATCCCGAGATACCAAGGGTATCATGGAGCCTTTGTATGAGAATGGAATGGTTGACTGTGCCAAATGCAGAGGAGAGATTGAGAAGGATGAGGACAGAATCCAGGATGCAAGCAGTTCTTCACAGGTGTTCAGAAGAGCAGTTTCCATGCCTCTGGATGCTCGGAATCCAGATGGGTGGTCATTGAGACCATCAACAAGTTCAGTGTGTGAGTTTAGTTGGGGAAATGCCAACTCAGTGTGACTGACACACTCTGACATAGCTCTGTAGGTGGATGCAAAGTGTGTGTGTGTGTCATTGTGCGTACTGTTTTGTAGGCATGCAGGCATGCTTTTTTGTTTGCATGTGTGTGTGTGGAATTGCGACTGGTTAGTAGTACTTTTCTCTGACAGAGCTTTGTATAGTATGCAATATGGGTCCTTTGCTTTATAATTGTACTGGCAGAAGCAAATATGGGTCCCAGTATTGACATATTGGCAGAGTGGCGTGTGAACCTAGGTGCTGGAGAAACAGAGGTAATAGCATTCATTCAGTATTCAGGTACGTTTTGGGAGTTCTGTGCCCCTTCCAATACTATAATAGCATCGGATTATACAATACACTGTTGGTTTGATTTTGCAGAGCATTGAATAAGCTGCGGGTTTGGAAAAGCAACAGGGGAAAAGGGCTGGATACAGTTACATTGTCACTGGTTTGCTTGGAACGCACAAATGAAGCATGCGGTCCAGGCTATAAGTGCATTGGCTGAGCTAAATGTGGTCCTCTTGCTTGAGCAATATGCTGCTTACGTTCACAAGTGAGGTGATAATAACAGAGGTGGGTGTGTTACTTGGAGTATCGGGGGAGTGCACGTCACAACTGGGGTGTATTAGTGGAGCTGCATTTGAGCCCCAGGGCTGAATGAATTATCAGTGGGTGCTCCAGGTCAACATTGAAGGACATTAGCAGAGCTGTCTGAAGCCACATGTTTGAGGCCAAGGACAAGAGGCCAGATGCTTGAGCGCAGGGATAGCAAGTGTGACGAGGCTCGGACACAGAAATGTGCAGAGTGAGGCGCTTGCGTAGAACACACATACCCTGTGACGAACTTTAGGTACTTATTTGGGCCGATTGTGTGTAGAACATTGAGAACGTGGACAAATAGCGAGGAGCTGGAGACATGCGCTAGAACGAGGAGCATGCAAAACACGTTGCCTTCAGCACACTTCCCTCCAAAACAGTAGTGTGTAACATAGCACTGGCCCCATTTGTTTTCCGGATGTTCTTCCAGTGAACGCCCTCCATCCCCTTGGGAATGCTGGCGAGTAGTAAAACATTGAGTTGGTAGGCGCGCCCCACCAGTTTTAAAGCTCACCCGACGTCACCCTTCCGGCGAGGCTTGTGACCAATCTGCGCACAGTCTTGTGTTTGGTGCCCTCTATAATTTGCCATGTTAGTGAGTTTATCATGAGCCAAGTCACAGTTACGAACAGTTTTACTCTGCAGGCCATGCGCTTTATCTTGTTGAGGCAGTAATACGGATATTCGTTTGTAAGAGGGCGAGAAATTTCACTTGTGCTTCCGCTCATGCTTCAAAAAGAAGCGTGGTGGTACATCATTGTAAATTGTGTTTCTGTGGGGCAGATAGACAAAAAGCGTCCGCGTATTGATTTACAGTTTTAATAACAATGCATGCACGGGTGAAAACACACACTACTCATGAGGTCAAATGCGCAATCGTGGTCAGTCTAGGTCAGGGATCTGCAATCTTTGGCTCCTCTCTCTACATGTTTTGGACTACAGCCCCCATCAATCCTAGAGACAACAGTCAATGGCAAAGGAGAATGGGAGTTGTAGTCCAAAACATCTGGTGGGCCGCAGGCTGCAGATCCCTGGCCTAGGTACTTAGTTTGCTATGGAGCGTGCTTAATGCAATATTGCTTAATGGCAATAAAATTCGTATCACAACTAGTTTATATAGAGACTGACAGTGGGCTTATCAAGAAGGGTAGGCATACTTAGCCACTCAGGAAGTCGTGAGCACCTGTTGTTCGCAGTTAGAGAGCGCTGTATCCTGCTGCATCAGCTGTCCAAGACTGCCCTTTCCCAGCGCTTCGACTATTTGATGACACCATGTTAATTGTTTTACTTTTTGGAAATAAATAAGGGTCACAGTGAGTGATAAGCTGCAGGGAAGCATTTGGGCAATACTGAAGCAAAGGTGCATGAGGTACCATTCTTTACATGTGAACAATCTCTACCAGCTGCAGCGTATGACAAGTAGCTTAATTGAACAATTTCATATTGCTAACTTTGGGCAAATGTGCGCTGCAGGCATGGCCGACTGAGCAACACTGGCTCACTGTGTGCAGCCACTCTAGTTCATTATGCAGAGTCACAAACTGTATGCTACACTGTCCTGTTTATTCAATACAGCTAGCATCTTGAGTTACTATATCATAGTTTGAAACATCATTGGGACTTTCATTGAGCAGTACTGGTATGCTTTTTAATCACTTTGGCTTATTTGAGCAGCAGCACCGACACACTGAGCAACCCTGGAAGATTTGAACAGAACCTCTAGCACATTGAGCATCCATCGAACACAGGGTAACATAATGTCCCCTGGCACACATAGTATCTCTGGCTTAGTTAGGCAGCACCCCAGTCCTAATTTGTGCCAAGACACATTGAGCAGCCATTGCTCATTGAGAATCCCTGGCACATTAAGCAGCACTCCTGACACACTGAGCAGCCCTGCAATGTGTGAGTAGGCCCACTGCCACATGGATCATACTTGTCAAATTGAAACATCCTTGATAATGTAAGCAGCTGAGCGTGGCACTTGAGCAACAGTGATACCGTCTTATAGTTGAGCTGCAGTCTTGGCACAGTAAACCGCCCTGACCTATGGGGAGCAGAATTGGTACATTGAGTAACCCCACTTGTAGATTGAGTCAGCACCCTGGCACCAGTATCATCCTCCTAAAATATTCCAGGAACATCCAGATATAGGCTGGCAGGTTCCTGGCACCTGACAACCACACTTTGACATATGATAGCAGTTTTTATGGCATTTGATCTTAGTGCATAATTCTTCAGGTGTATTTACTGCCACAGGATTTGTGAAGGCAATATACCTCCAATTGGACGCCATACCTGGTCTATACGGCGATTCACAAATTCCAAGAATAAGAGAGCTATATACTACATTGAATGCCCATGTGGACACGGATATACTGGCCAAACCTTACGCCCATTAAACATCAGGACCAAGGAACAGAGGACACACATTAAATGCAGACATCTTGAGGTACTACTAGTGAAACATTATCTTGAATTCCAACAGACACATAATTAGCTATCATGGTGGGTCGTAAACTCATTAGCTAATCTAACCCGTTTTGAAGAATACTGTGCCTTTGTGAACAATATTGGCTAAATCGAACGTCAGCACACACTGTAACCTTCAATGATCAATTGGATTGGAATATGATAATTACATCTTCTGTTATTTAATGGAACTGCATGTACCACATGTACTCCAGGAAACTCCTTATTGTCCTCTCTCACAACCATGATGCACTTGCTACTTAATCTTTCTTTCTCTCTGTTACCGATTTATGTTACAGAGCTACTTTACCCTCAATTAGCAAATATTCCTTTGTTATTTATGAGTATTATGTATGTCTGCAATACATATATACCAACAAATGGTTTATGACATATGTTTACAATTTTGATGTATGCCATGTAATGAATTTTGTGATTCTATGCTTTACCTTTCCTATATTATCGATTTATGTCACATATCTAGACCACCTTGAACTAGCAAAAAATACTCATAATACTCATGAGTATTATACATTTAATACTGGTTAGATTTGTTTTCATAGAACTATTATATGCAAACTATATTCAAGATTAATCTTTATTATTTTGATTGATATTCTGTACTGGCATGGTTCTGGTTTGTTTACACACAGCCTAGCGACACGTGATGACATCATCATACAATTACACAATGGCACCATGACGCTATTTTAACCAGGATCTCGTAATGACAAATATTTCCCCCGTTGACCGTCTTGTTAAACATGGGGCCTCATTACGAGGTGGGCGGTAAGGGATTAGCAGCACCGGTAAAGGCACCGGTGCCGGTAATCCCCTACCGCCCTACTACGAGTTCCCTTTGTGGGTCCTCCCTTAACACCTGGTTTTACCAGGCGTTAAGGACGGGACCCTGGAGCTAATAACGGTACCGCAATTTGCGGTACCGTTATTAGCGCCTTCCCCAGTCCCATTGAGCCCTATAGGGGCTCAAATGGGAATGGGGAAGGGCCCTGGTGAATGGGGAATTACCGGTCCCGCCAATCTTGGAATGGACCGGTAATTGTTCCATTCACCAGGGCGGAGTCGGTAGTGTTTTGGAGGCAGCAATGGAGCTCATTGCTCCATGTCTACCTCCAACCTCGTAATGAGGCCCATGGTGAGCAGAGCCTTTCCCTGTGGGCTTTTCTTCCAGCCTAACCTCACTGCACCTCTAAATCATCATCTCTTCATTGCAATTGGGAGCAATTAAATTGCCACTTTTTACTTGAAAATATTATTATCAATTCTTCCAGTAGAAATGAATCGCCGTAACTTGGATGAGAAATTCAAGAAATATCTTTCTGGAGTTCATTGAATTACAGTTTGTTGAAAGGTATGGCCCTTTTGTTATCTTTATTATTAACTTAAATATCTAAAAACATTCTTCTTAATCAGTCAGATTTAGAAACATTATTTCTTTTTTGTTGCTGTTATTTTATTGTTTTAAAAACAAAACTTTAATAAGTTTCCACATGTACAGTAACATTTTCCATTTACAAATGTTCACACTCTTCCATTTAAACATTTCCACATAACTTCGAGTATGAATTTCTATGTTCTTTCTCCTAGTCTTAAAATATCCCAAGATTATTTCGATTACTTTTCAGTCTAAAATCAAGCAAGCTCCTGGTATACTTTTTTAAATTGAATCTACTACCATTAACCTACAAAGAAGCCTGGCTAATACTATAGAAGCTGGATTGTAGTGGAATTATAATGGATTTCAACATCAGTCTCACATGTGTAATGAAACTCCATTTTAGAAGTTAGACATCATTTTGAATTTGAGGCCTAGTGCCATGGCTATGCTGTATGTTATGTTCAGTCCCGAGGGTTAGAAGGGCGTGCATGCGTTCTTTGCTTGCAGCCCTGACAGCTCTGCAGAAGTATAAATTCTTGAACACATACACACAGTTCTTTGTTGTGCCTTATCAGTAGTGCATGCAACCCAGAAGGAATGTGCCCTGCAAGGCCAAGAGAGGGCCGGAATGGATCTTTGAAGAAGTTATCCCATGAGAAGGGGAGAAAGGGCAATAGGTTTCTGCCAGTCTAGATCTTTTAAGTTATAGTGTCCAGAGACCCCCAGAGCCCAAGACCCCACATCCCAGTACACCCACCAGCCCAAGACTCCTGGCCATAAAACTGTAAAGTGACCCATCTATCAGGAAGATCAGAAAGCAGGGGCGGGCTGCCCCCATCATCATTTCATGTGATTTGTGCTGCGAAGTGCCAGGGGAAAAGGTAACACATTTATGCTGCAGGTGGGAAAGTTATGGAGGCGCCGTGTGTCTGGGAAAGGAGTGGGGATTCGCGTAGTTCTGAGAAGATTATCACAACCTCGAACATAGCCGCCTCACTCATGTACCAGGTGCACTGCAAGGCTATGAACTAATGAATTGTGTAACCAAATTGCCAATTACCGTCTTTGTACTGGATGATGCAAGAAGAAGATCCCCCATGTGGACCAAGATGTACGGACAATTCTGGGACCAATCGCCTGGCATCCCGTATGGAGCATGCTATATGTGTATAGGATCGCACCACCCAGCTACCCGGATTTGTAACCTATGTAATGTATGTCACATATGACGCTGTGTACCTTTAGAACCTGTTGCTCATGCTGTCTTTGTCAGAGCACTTTGTGGCAGCAGAGTTCTTTGCTGTTGTGTACTTGTATTTTTTGTGACATTAAACCTTGTTGCTCCTTGCAAGAGGTGAGCTGGGCCGTTTTTCCCGAAAGTTTTAGTTTTCTGGTATGAGTGTTGGGGGGTTACACTACATATTCTTGCACCTTTGTTCCTTTCCTCTATTCACTACTTTGAATTTATTTTTCATAATTTCTTTTTACATTTTGTACTTTTTCTTTATCTCATTTTAAATTGGCTTGCCTTCTCTTTTCTCTATAACCATGGTATGCCTTATAATGTCATATTTTCTTTCATGCTCTATTGTCTTGTGTTAGTCTCCTCCTTTATCCTTTTCGCCCCGATCTGTCATGTTCTCTGCCATTTTGTTTTTCATTATTTTTGCTCCAGCTCTCTCTTCTTGTATGCTTTCCTCCGTTATTTCCTTTTCTAGGCATCCCCATTTCTATCTTTTTTTCTTTGTCAGTGTTTCTTTGTACTAATTCACCTCTTCCTCCATTCGTGATCATTTTTACACTTTTCTTCATTCCTTTTTCCTTGTATTGACACCTAGCTACTCTGAGACGCGCCCTTTCCTTTTTGTTGCCTCTAGTATTCTTTTCTTTTGACCTTTCACTTTTGAGCCCTTTTCTATTGCTGCTTTCCAAATTCTTCATTTAAATGTTTTCGTGGTCTTCCATTTTTCATTTGTTTTGCTGTCATTTCATTTCCTTTTTTAGTTTTGCCTATTAGGTGACACTTAAATCTCCCTATAACACAAAACGATTGTCATGAGAAGGGAAAATGGGGGAGAGATGGGATGTGGGACACACACACAGCCTGTGCGCGTTGTTCTAGTTTTCACCTACCAATTGACATGGCCATGCTAGTGCCTGTAGCCAGTTTTCTGTTTTTTCTTCACCTCTTTCCCTTTATTGTTCTTGCTCTGCTTTTACCAATTCTCTTAATTTTCTGCTTCTGTGTTCTTCTGTCTCACATTTTCAATCAGTTTGCATCTCTTTTCTGCTTTCTCAGATATTTAACATATTGTTTGTCCTGCTTTTTCTCTTTCTTTTACTTTTCTATTTCGTTTTAAATTTCTTGTTATGTATTTATCTGTATCTGTATTTGCTAGGGGTTTGTCCTATATTTTCTCCTCTCTCTCACTATGCTGCTCTCTTATTCTGTATTACCCGATTTCAATTTGTATTTTTTCACAGAATCCCTTTAGCTGCCATTTTGTTTCCTTATGTCTAATCATTTTCATCTTGGAACTCTCGTGTTCGATACTTTCTCACCTCTCTCACTTTGCTGCATTCCTGTTCTGTATTACCGTGTCTCTCAGGCTTTATTGTTCCCATCTGTTCTACTTTCATAGTCACCGACTTTGCTGATCTAGTATCCTGTGTTATTTAATCTGTCCCAGGTTCTCTTGTTCTGCATTCTCTCATCTCTCTCACTTGTATCTTAATTTATTTTGTTCTATATTGTCTCACTACTTACTTGTATGTTCTCTTGTCCTATATTGCTTAAGCTCTCTCATTTTGCTGCTCGCTTGTTCTTCAGTGTCTCATCCATCTGATTGTGCTGCTCTCTTTTTGCACGTTGTCTCATCGCTACCACTTTGCTGCACTTTTGCTGTCTGCTGTCATGTTTCTTCCACTTTACTGCTCCTATTCTGTATTGTTTCATATACCACTCTAATTTGCTTGTTTGTTGTATTTTGCTGCTCTGTGTATTGTTTCATCTTGCAGAAATTCTTCACTTTTATTCAGAATTATTTCTTCTCTTTCCATTTGCTCTTCTAATATTTCCCATTCCCCATTTGTAAGTTTGGAACTCTCTAGTTCTGATTTCTCCCTTCTCTCCAATTCTTTTCTATTCTTCTGCTAGCTGCAACAACCCTTATCTCCTCTTCAAATGCCTTTTCCAAGCCCTTGCAATTTGTACCTCCACTACTGTATCATCCCCCATCTTTCATGTTCCACCCATTGTACAACCTGTTTAATTGTTGCCCTTCTCTTGTGCTCACTTCTTTGTTTTCTCTGCATCATTTGCTCTATCTGTTTCCTCCTTTCATTTGTTCTCTGCATTTCTCCTCCCTCTCTCGTTTTTTTCTGCTAAATTTGTTTATTTTTCACTTCACACTTTTTAATTCTCTCTAGCTGCACTTGACCCTCCCCTCTATTATTTCCCTTTTTTATACTCTCGCTTCTCTGTATCTCCTGCCTTTTTCTTCTTCCTTTCTTTTAATCACCTATTTCATATTTTTGTTTCATATTTTTATGTGTTCTCTTCTATTCCTTTTACTTGATGATCTAGTATTCTCTCTCAAATCTGCGCTCATTCATACTCTTTTTTTGTTCTCAATAATTATTTTGCAGCCTCTTCTGGATCTTTTTGCAACATTTGCTCTTACAGCGTTCTCTCTAAATGCTGTACTTGTTTCCCTTTCTCTATGCGTTTTCTAGAAAAGTGATTTTTCTTTCTTGGCTCATTTTTCTGCTCTCACATTATGCACTCTGCTGTGTCTTTGTCTCGCTCTTGTTTGAGTTTCTTTGCTATTTTCCCTCTCTTACGTCTCTGTTTTCCTCACGTTAGTGATCTCATGCTCCTTACACTCTTCTCACTTTATTGCTCTCTTCTTTAACTACACACACCCAGGATTTTACATGGCATGCACTCTTTGTTACTACCGTTCCCAGTAGCCACTAGCCCAGAGACTAAATTAATGAATACACTTTATTCACACACAACTCAGCAGGTTGTTTATTGCTAAATAGGACTCCATGGGCTTCAAAGGAGTCAGTGTGTGATCTCCCGGATCCTGTTTCAAAGAAAATGTGTAATCTTCCATTGATAATTATCTTAGGTGATTTCAACGTCTGGGCAGAGTCTCAT
Source organism: Ambystoma mexicanum (assembly GCF_040938575.1). Classification (NCBI taxonomy): domain Eukaryota; kingdom Metazoa; phylum Chordata; class Amphibia; order Caudata; family Ambystomatidae; genus Ambystoma; species Ambystoma mexicanum. The sequence continues at coordinate 427,272,685 of NC_090936.1, read as the reverse complement.
CCCTCAGAATTAGTAACAGCAGGCATCATTTAAATCTTGTACAATGAGTAAGTGCACCGACCCATGTCAAAGGTCATTCTCTGGATTTAATCTTAAAAGCGACATGCTCAGACCTCGTAGTGGTCAATCAAGATGGTCTGATCTCTAAATTGTCCCTTTCAATTTTTATTATAGTGCTCCCGAAACAACTGCACCTTCCCCTATTCCCTCTCATGAGCAAGGAATGATAAACATTCGACTTGAAGTGTGTCTGCGCTTCTGTGACTTTTGCTTGAGCAATGAAGCCAATGTTATAACACCGGGTGACAACTTGGAACAGAAGTAACATTTGTTGTTTGAAACAATTCTTGCAAGGTTTGAAAAATGATACCACTCAAACAAAAACCTAGACCTAATAAAAGCGTCAAAAAAGCACAAACCATTGGTTCAGTAGCTACACTGTCAAAGATAAGCGACTTAAACAATATTGGAGACAATTCTATGATCCCTAAAACCTGACTATCTTGACCCACTTAAAGTACAAATAAGGGATGGCGAGTTTTAAAGTGCTCAACTTGCTAGGTAGCCGAATCAAGCCGAGTCAGTAAATGGCAGATTCAGCTCGAATACGTTTGAGCCAATTTGAGACATAGGTTATTATGGCTTGAATTGGGTTAAAAACTTTTAGAATCCATATAGACTTTAAGAAAGGATGGGTCAGAGCATCAAAACTTGTTTCGGCACAACTGAGCTGATATACCTGCGCATCTGATCTGCTCGTGCCAAACAATGTAAATGTGCATATAACAGATGTGTGCATTCATATATGCACCTTTTCACCTCCTTTGTGCATTTACGCCTATAAGGGGGGTATTTCTGCATATTTCAAAGCACATCTCGAATGCGCTTTGAAATTAGCAGAAATAAGTCACATTCCACTCCACCTTTTTGGACTAGGAAAAGGAGCAATGGGGAATGTATGACAGCGCCATTGCCTACCCCTCATTGCATTTTCTTTTAAATGTCACAGCACCAGTATACAGCACTTGCATTTCTATCCTTCAAACAGGGATATCAATTCTTTTTTTATTTTAACATTTCAAAATGAGAGGCCTTTCATGGCTGGTCATTGTGAAATGGGTTCCAAGCAACCATATGGGTGCTGGGTGGTGACTTTCATTTATTGGTGTCAGGAACGCTGTCCTGATACCAAGTTTTGCAACACAGCCCCCCTGAAACGTGCAGGTCACATTTGAAAATGTTTGCAAATATTCTTTTTAAATGCATGTTCTGCCCTTTTTTGATTTGTGTTCATTTCTATGTCTCTGTTGTATAATTCCCCTGGCCACCAGCTAGTATACTGATCCAGTACCTTGGAATATAATAATACCAAGGAAATATATTCGAGCCGAGTTGGACCATCAAATACTCGTTTCAACCAAGTGTCTCGAATTTCCCTTTGTCTTTTTTAAAACCATTTTGAGGCTCTGCTCGAAATGTTTTGAATTTTAGAGCCGAGTCGAACCCTTATTGTTGAGATCGGATTGTATATTCGTTGTGCCGGTTCATCCATCCCTAGTACAGAAAATCAATTACGCAGGCCAAGAGAGCATATTTTCACAACAGAATCATCTCACCACCATTTATCAGGAAATCATTTTATAAAATTATTGATGAATTTAGGAACACCTCCCTAAAAATGAAACACCTATTATCCATTGCAACAATTATGCATAAATTAGCTGAGTTTTGCACATAACATTGTGGATAGCGATGCAGATATTGATAATAAACTGTTGTATACAAATGTAATTTTAAGTTGTTGGACTGCAATATATTTATGTACTACTTAAAAACAAATCTTAAACCATTAAGGTCAAGGATTTTCATCTTCACTTCAAGAAAGTAAGGGCTCCGTGTCACCCGAGACCCATGTCCAACATGATATGATAGGTTATTTATAACGCACTGAATACCCAGAGGTTTCTAAGGGCGGAACCGGGGATCGAACCTGCGGTGCTCCGTGTCGTCTTGCTTCCAAGGCGAGCACGTTGCCCCTGAGCTATCTTCCGATACCTGAAACCACTGAACATACCAAATAGCTAATTTGCAACATGAGATTATCAATATCTCTTTGTCTTCTGCTTTCCTCCTAAAAACTTCTCCAGCAGGCTATGGCTCATGGCTCATCCACAGGTACTGGGCAATGTCAGGCCTTTGTCCTGTATCCCACATGCAGCTACACTGATAGGGAAAGCAATATTCTTAGTCCCCAGCAGGCTGGGCTCCAACCTCTGCACAGTATGGAAGTCATTATAATACCTATGCTGGATGAGGGGATTTCCATGGTTGATTCAGGAGTAACCACGTCGTAATTTGCTTGAATTTGTCAGAGATTTTCTACACTGTAGATCCTGACATCCTGCTAATTAGGCCGAATCAGACTGGAATAATCGGCACTGCTCAGAAGAGGATTAGCTCCTCGCTTAGTGACAGGGAACAGGCTGTTGTTGTTTAACATGTTTGCTCTGATTTTAAAATAATCTCCTGTGGTGTTCTGAAGGGCACATCCCATTCCCTGTTGGTTTCTAGAGTGTATATTCTTCCACTAATGAAATGTGTGTAATGATACAGATTGAAATCCCTCAGTCACAATGATTTATTTAATGTATTTATTTAATTTATTTTGAAATTTGTATAGCGCACCCAACAAAGATGACACCCAAATTCTGCTTCAACTTGCCTCTTCCACCTTAAGGATTACCCATAACGCTTCTCAATGTATGATGGACATTGAGAGTTGGAAGACAGCTATCAAATTACCTACCAATATAAAATCTCAAAGACCGAGATGTTATTGGTAGGTTCTACTAACATTGAATGGCCTCTGGAAATCTGGCCTGCCTTACTTTGCCCACGCCCATGTCCAGTTCATCAGGTGTGAAATGTAGAGTTATTACTGATTCAATACTCTCTTTAGAATCCCAGATGTCAACAGTTGAAAAATCGGGATTTCATTCTCGACATCTTTTCAGAGATGTAACACCATTTCTTTCTTATTGGCACAACATTTAAAAAAATCCTGTCCATTGCAATCCCCCTCATTGATTATGTGAATGGAGTTCATCTCCGGCCTCCCTCTTACTCACTGGATATCACATCGGTTAGCAGTAAAGTAATAGTTTGGTTGCCGCGGTTGAGGGAAGAAAAATACTGTGCTCATTTTATTTTTAGAGCGACCCTTCTGTTTGCTGCTAGATATAGAAAGAATACTATTTCTAGCATAATTTGGGCAGATAAAAAAAAGACAAAATGATCTGCAAACCAGACAAGACATGCCCTTACTTGAATAGAAACAGAAAACATACCATTTATAGTAGGTTCCATGTGGAGCACTAAAACCTTGTATTAATACTATAAAAATAAAATAGGTCCTATGGTGGGAGGTGAACATGGCTGTGGGCCTTTTTAATCCCATAGAAATAAAAACATTTTGTGGGGTAATTCATGGAATAATTGTGTGCCGAAATTTGTGGCGCAAGCTGGCGCAAGTTTGAAAAAGCTAGCGCACGCGTGCGAATCGCACGCGTGCGATTCATGGAAGGCCCTGCGCGTGTTTTACCTGGGATGTGCGCCAAATCCACGCTAACCTTACACGTCACTGCGACTTTTCAAATGCATGCGTGACAGGAACGGGGAAAGCGCACAACTTCTCGCGCACACACCTAAAAAGGGGGCGGAACACTGGGAATGGGGAACAACGTGGGAAGTACCGCTCGGAAACACACGCAACGGCCACCTGCTAGTGAACAACACATATTCATGGAATCAAATAGGGAAAACCCGCGCAAGTCAAAACACACGCACATGCACAAATACGTCCGCCACACGAAAGCAGGCGGAAGCGCCCCTACGCAGCATATAAGTGCGCGCAAACAACAAACAAGCATATACAGCTACGATGAATGTCCCATTCCTCGCAGCAGTGATCATGGGACAGCGCAGGAGGAGGAGAATAGCCAGGCCCCGCATTTCTTTAACCAGGACCAGCCTTTTTAGGATGCCTGATGACCAGGTCTATGGCAGGTATAGTTATCCACCTCATGTCACCCTAGACCTGGTCACTGAGTGGGAGGATGAACTCACATCACCCACCCTGTGCTACCCAAGCATTGAGCCCCTTGTAGAAGGTGCTCAGTGTACTGCATTCTTAGGCCACTGGGTCATTTCAGTGGACAACTGCCACAGTGGTGTCTCACGGCCCACACAGTCACATTGCCTACACCAGGTGTTGGCAATCATCACTGCACGCCTCTCAGTCCACAGGCACATATACATGCCCAGAACACCCACAGAAAGGCAGGCTGTGGGTCTGGACTTCTACAGGGTGGCACACTTCCCTAAAGTGCTTGGTGCCATAGATTGCACCCATGTGGCCCTACGTCCACCTAGGGCCACTGAAAACATCTACCGCAACCGCAAGCACTGGCATTCCATGAACGTGCAGGTTGTATGCGATGCCAAGGGAATCATCACCTATGTCTATGCAAACTATCCAGGGTCCACCCATGACAGTCATATACAGAATGTCCGCCCTGATCCGGGCCCTGGAAGCTGGGAAGAGCGGCGGCACATGGCTCATAGGTTAGTACAAATGCCTGTGCACATGCATGCATGTCACACACAGACAAATACACAAACCCAACTAATGACAACCATCATCACCTCCCCAGGGGACTGTGCCTACCCTCTGAGCACCCACATGATGACCCCAATACGGAACCCCACCACACCACCCCAGGTAAGATACAACGCAGCCCATATTGCAACCAGGGCTATAGTGGAGTGCACATTTAGAGTGCTTTAGTCACGCTTACGCTCCCGTGACCGCTCTGGTGGCCAGCTAGTATATGCACCCCCAGTAGTGTGCATGATCATTGTGGCAGCATGTGCCCTGCACAACGTCGCAACACGGCGGGGCGTACTGGTGGACATGGTGGTGCCCCCACATCCCCAACCACATTCAGAGGTGCTGCTCATGGGAGGGGAAAGGGTACGTTGCGAGGCAGCCCGGACCCAGCTTGTGGCCACATTTTTCACCTAAACTCCCACCCCTGCGGAGTGCACACAGGCCTGGCACATACCAGGTGACAATCGATGATGACAAAGAGACAGTCAACCTTCACAACCTTACCACACTGAGAATGTTTTCACAGAAGTGCTAGATTGTGTGCATCCCTAACTACTTAAACATAACCAATCTGGTGTGACCAAAAGTAACACATGCAAGGTGCATATCCCCCAGCCCCCTGCAAAACAGGCCATATAAATCACTGGTATGTCAGCCAAACTCTCCCAACACCCATGACCCCTGTCCTCCATGCCATGCAATGGCATGCAACAGCTGAACAGCCAACCAAATGCACAACACATGACACTATCGTCATTAAGTGCAACGTGAGAAATGTAAACAGGCATTAGACATTCACACCTGACATGCAACCTGATAAACTCACTTGGTAAAAATCTCCAACACATACAAAGGGGGTCATTATGAGTATGGCGGTATGCCATAGACGGTGCTGGTACGTCACTGGCACCGTCCATACCATACCATACCATACCATACCATATCGCCATATTATGAGTAATCCCTGGCGGGTGACGGGCTGTGTGGTGGTCACCACAGCTGCACCTGCAGCTACCACTACCCCAGGGCCTGTGTCAGCACATGTACTTACTGTCGGGTCACAAGGGGGCCAGTGTCAGATGCAACAGCAGCATCACCTGGAGCCGCAGAGGGTGGTGGCATGGCTGCACCAGCACATGGCTGGACATCCTGCCCCTGCCCCTGTGGTGCACTCCTGCCTCTTCCCGCTCTACGGCCACCCTGGCCACCCTGGACTCCATGTACTGCCTGGTCACCCCATCAACATGCCTGACCACTCCCACACTGGCAGGATGCCCAGCTGAGCCCCCCTTAACCTTTGGTGGCCTCACAACCATGGCACAGATGTACTAATGTACTAATGCCAATGGGAGTTGCACTGAACAGTTGTCCTGGTCAATTTGGGTGGCATGGTACATGATGGTAGACGCACCCCTGTGCTCCTGCAAGGCTGCCTGTGGACCCTGGGGATAAATGACATTCACGCAATGCTCAGGCACCCCAAAAATACAAGAAAAATGTATACGCAACCCCTGTAGCCCACATGCGTGTAAATAACTTCACGCAGTACGCTGTGGCACTGAGGAACACAAAAAAGCATACGCGATTAACACGCAGGCTACTATGACCTCAATAAATGGGGTACGCGACAAACAGGGGCACCCACAGTGGGAAAAATAGCATGCAATAGTGTGCGCGACTCACAGTCTGCATGGAAAAGAAATACACGTAGGCACTGTAACCGCTGTGAAATAATCGCTTGTGAACCCCAAAGTAGGAAAAACACACGCGTCGGTCTCCACTGAAAGCACGTACAGCGCGCTGCAGACCCGCACGGACCATTAACGTGTGCAGAAGGAAATGCCTGCGCGCATTACGTCACTTACGCGCTTACACGCTAAGGCCCTTTCCTTGAATTACACGCTGAAGTGCTGTTTTTCCCGTGCCAATTCACTCTGCATCAAGCTGGCCACGTGACAACACACGGAAGACCACGCTCCTGCCCAGAAGGTCATTTTCCTGCCCCCCAGAGCCCTGGGGAGCCTCCTACAAGCCATCTGCTGCTGCCTGCCTGCCTACCTGCTGCCAACAGTGCCCTGCCATTTGGTGCCTGCACATCAGCCATCTGCAGGGGTCCAGTTGCTGTGACCACCCCTGCTGGAACAGAAGACTCCCGACTGGTATTCCATCGCTCCACAGCCCAGCCCCAGGACCCAGTTGCCCACCCACACCTGCCTCGGGGGTCGCCATGTACGACACAACACCATCCGGCACCAGTGGCAACCCCCCAGCACAGAGGCAGAGGGTTGCCAGATTCACTGCCATTGAAGTTGGCAATCTGGTGGAGCAAGTCCTGCGGCATTATGATGCCCTCTTCACACCATTGCACGCCAACAAGGAAGGACGGAAGAGGATCTGGAAGGACATAGTGGGTGCCATCAACGCGTAAGGGGTGGTACCCCACGACATCAAACACGTCCAGAAGCGCTGGGAGGACCACAAGTCCAGGATCCTCAAGAAGGCCCGGCACCTCTTGGACGCAGCGGATGTAGTGGGGCGCTGGGTCAAACTTACCACCCTGCAGATGAGGGTCCTGGAGCGCATTCGCCCTCACCACCAGATCCTCAGGATGCAGGCCCGTCTGGAGTCGAGCGGTAAGTGCCCATGCATTCCCGTTTAAAACAGTGCATGTTGCAGTGTGGTGGTAGTTAGCTACTTGGCTGTATGTGTGACATGGGTCATGTATGGATGTGTGTGTGCAGGGACATGATGGTGCTGCATGTGAGTCCAGTCAGGCGTGACCCACATGGATGGTGTATTTGTTACAATGCATCATGCAGAGCAGCATGCGGAATGCACACATCTATGCATGCCTGTGTCTGTACTTGGACATGTTTGGGGTGTGAGAGATGGGTGCTGCTGTCATGGACGTGCATGGTGTACATGTCTGTGTGTCTGAGTAGTGTGTGAGTGACTGGTAAACGCCATGGATGCATGACACATGTCCGTGACGATGTGTTGATTCACTGATACACCCTAGTAATCCTTGTATCCACTGTGTCTGGGGTATACAGGGTTAGATGCATGACCCTCCGGTGGTGTGTGTGCATGTATGGTCAGCATGTCCCATGATGCATGTGAGTTTCAGCCCACCATTGGATGTTTCTATGGTGCTTTGGACATGGATGCAAATGTTTGTTGTATGTGCCATGCCTGTTCCTGCATTTGTGTTGCCTGCACTGACCCATGTGTAGTGGTGGGACATGATGGAAGTGACGTTTGACAGTGCCACTCATGTGCTATTGCTTTGTAAGACGGCGCTGTGGAGGAAAGTGGCAGGGATGCCTCCCTGGAAATTTCATCCTACGGCTGCAGTGGAAGGGGCTCACGAAAGCGGAAGACGGTGCAGAGCCATCCAGGTTGGTGGAGTGTACGGAGGAGGAGGAAGCCGCTTCAGAGCCGCACATGGGGCCTGGTGGGGGTGGTACCACTGGTGCAAGTGGTGCAGTCCAGGGGCAGGGGCAGGAGGCAGCACAGGTTGCTGCGGAGGGGCCTGTGCATGTCACTGTCCCTGACACTGTGACTGCATCACCATGCTCCGGCAGGGATGCCCCGTCCAAGGTCCATCCGCAGGTAGGGGGGAGGTCCATGTCATCTGGCACTCCTCTACCTGTGGATGTGGGGAGCCGTGACAGGATTGAGTCCGTCCTGATTGGTGTCGCGTTGCACACAAGTGTCATTCATGATGACGTGTGTGCTTCCTGCGGGTACCACCAACATCATCACAGAGAGATGTGTGCCAACATGGTCCAGTTAGGAGGGCTCATGGTCGGGGATTTCCTCCATGTGTCGCACAGTCTTGCGGCCCTCTCCTCCTCTGTGCACACTATACGCCAGTCATTCTCCGTGCCGTCTTCCTGCCCAGATGCCACCAGGGCCCCCTGTGGACCTGCCCCAACCAATGCAGCCAGGCTGGTGGAGATCCCATCCCTACCACAGTTGGGAGTCAGAGCTCCAGCCCAGGTGGTCACCCCTGCAATTGGACCCCTGGCAACGGACGATGTGCAGGCACATACAAGCAGGGCACCTGCACGACGGCCCTGGGTGTTTCCATCTACCCAGAGGCAGTCGTGGTGGCGGCGGCAGGCAATATAAAGGCGGCGGTAGGCTCAGGGTAGGAGGCATGTGGCCTCGGGGCCCTCTACATCATCGGGGCAGGCATCGGACGGTGGGCAGGAGGACCCAGGATTGGGAGTGTCTTCCGTGTGGCAGCGGTTGGGCCAGAGAATAGGTGCGGAGCGGCGGCGCTCGGAGAGGGCACGGCTCACAATGGTCAAGGCGGAGTACTCCATGCACCAGGCTTTGAGGTGGGCTGAGTGCCTCGAGGCAACGCGAAGGGATTTGGAGGAGGCCATGGCTGCATCCCTGCGAGACCTCGAGGCCAAGGAAGAGGCCCGCCTCCGGAACATCGACGTGGAGTTCCATGATGCCCTGGCCCGGTACATCAAAAAGTGAGCCGTCGGACTAGCCCGCCGCCTTTGTATATAGTTATTTAGGTTTAGGTTTCATTTGCTTTTTATTATGATTTGGAGTCCACAGACTTTGCTCCACTTTGTGTATATAGTTGTATTTTTGATAGGGTTTTTTGTAGGTTTCCTTTTGTTTTGGGATAATGGACCCTTCAGACTTTCATTTACTATTTTTGCGGACATGTATATACTTTCTTTTTTATATCTGCACTTGGAGTAATGTTTTTTTATGCTTTTCAACTTAGGATTTCTTTCTATGGACTTTGGGGATTGACCACTTTTCTTTTTTCATGTTTTGGATTTTTATTTTTCCTTGGATTTTACTTTATTTTTCATATTGCAATCATTATTTCTTCATTTGCAGGTGTGGTTTTCATTTTGTCATTTGTTTTACTTTTTAATACATTTCATAAGTCAACGTTATTGGTGTAGTGTACTATGATTTACTTTGTGCATGTCTCCATGAGCATTGGCTAAGTCATGTGTTGCCACTGTATGGCTCTATAGGACATTTGTTGATGGGCATTCTTTTTAGACTATCATGGAATGGGTAATTTACTAGGGAGAGGGTGTAGTAGATTGTTGGGTGTTTGTATTGGGGGGTGGGTGTGTGGGATTTGGGTTGCCATTAGGGCCATGGGTCTGTATAGTTATGACGTGGTGTTTTGGGGGACATGAGTCAGGCCTGCTGGCAGGTGCCCTTCAATGTGGGGGGCATGAGTCGGGGCCTGCTGGCAGGTGCCCTTCAATGAGGGGAGTGGGGGGACATGAGTCGGTCCTGCTGGCAGGTGCCTGTCAATGGGGGGACATGAGTTGAGGCCTGCTGGCAGGTGCCCGTCAAAGGGGGTGAGTGGGGGGGACATGAGTCGGGGCCTACTGGCAGGTGCCCTTCAATGGGGGGTGGGAGGGACATGAGTTGGGGCCTGCTGGCAGATGCCCGTCAATGGGGGGGACATGAGTCGGGCCTGCTGGCAGGTGCCCGTCAGCGGGGTGAGGGGCATGAGTCGGGGCTCCCAAGTGCATGGTGCCATGTGGCCTGCCTGCAGGGCCTGGTCATGGTGGATGGGCTGCTTGTGGGGCATGGGGAGGGTGGATGGGCTGCCTGCGGGGCATGGTCAGGGTGGATGGGCTGCCTGCAGGGCATGGTCAAGGTGGATGGGCTGCCTGCGGGGCATGGGGAGGGTGGATAGGCTGCCTGCGGGGCATGATCAGGGTGGATGGGCTGACTGCAGGGCATGGTCAGGGTGGATGGGCTGCCTGCGGGGCATGGGGAGGGTGGATGGGCTGCCTGTGGGGCATGGTCAGGGTGGATGGGCTGCCTGCAGGGCATGGGGAGGGTGGATGGGCTGCCTGCGGGGCATGGTTAGGGTGGATGAGCTGCCTGTGGGGCATGGGGAGGGGTGTAGGGTGGACCCCTGTGTCATGGTCTGGCTGCAGGGGGTGCATGCGGATTCTCACCACACTGCTTCATTAATCTGGAGGTATAGGAGTGAGAATTACACGCGATTTCGCTGGCGCGAATGGGGTACGCAGGAGTTTTACACGTGATTTTGATGGCACGAGTGGGGTACGCGTATTCCAGGGGTGCACAGGGAGTTTTACACGAGATTTCTCTGGCACGAATGGGGTACGCATAATCCGAGTGGTGCACAGGGAGTTTTACATGCGATTTTTCTGGCGCGAGTGCGTTATGCCTATTCTGAGGGGTGCGCGGGGAGTTTTAGACGTGATTCCGATGGCACGAGCGGGGTATGTGTATTCCAGGGGTGCGCAGGGATGCAGCCATGGCCTCCTCCAAATCCCTTTACATGCGATTTCGCTGGCGCGAGCGGGGTACGTGTATTCCGAGGGGTGCATTGGGAGTTTTACACACGATTTTGCTGGCGCGTGTGGGGTACGCGTATTCCGAGGGGTGCGCAAAGAGTTTTACATGCAATTTCGCTGGCGCGAGTGGGGTAAGCACGTATTCCAGGGGTCCGCGGGAAGTTTTACACGCAATTTCGCTGGCGCATGTGGGCTGAGTGGTTCGGGGGCTGTATGCTGGTCCACTGGCCTTTGCACCATGTAGGGGATTTGTGCGATGTTTTTGGCGCACAGGGCGGGATTGGGGGTGTAACTGGCGCTGCTGCAGGGTCGCTGCGCCACTCTGCACCACAGCTGGTTATGGATGTGAGTATCCATGAATACGCTGTGCGTGAAAATGGGTTTTGGAGCACGCGGCTGACGCACGCTGGCACACACTGCCTCTCTGCGCCAGCCGCGTGTGCTACTTCTGCGCTAAATTCTATGAATTACCCGCTAAGTCTGTAACGGGGTCTGGGAGAGGTCTTGAAAATAACCAATGTCTACTGTGCTGCAGTATTGCCCTTGCACGTTGGACTTTATTTTAAAAGGTTTAATAAGCATTTCGAAAGCATTTACTTGGACACCCAGAGCAGTAGCATTAATTTCTTTTTTATTTCTATATGCATAAAAAATATATTTTTATTCGGATTTTCCCATTTACATAAAAACAACGACTACATTTCATCAAGATTTCGTCGTTATCGTAAACACCATCATAATATGAAATAACTTTTTCTTTAAAAGTCATGCTCCTTTGAGAAACTCCACCAAACTATATATGAAATCCGGATCTTCACAGTTCACCATAAAACGCATCACTGATCGACATGTCCTTATTTCATTTACCCTGAAAAAGGCCTACGTCGGAATCTGTGAAGGGCTAAAAAACAGGGTCAAATTAAAAGAAAATGGATCAGAGCTCCTCCCTGCCCCATGCAACACACACACCTGGTTTCCCTATTTTTACATCTTGCACGCTTGTTCAGGGGCAGTATATGTAGTCTGACAAACGGCAACCACCTTCTGCCGACCAGCAATCTAATTCCAGCTATGTCCCCTTGTGCATTGAAAAGGAAAAATGGGAGGGCCCCTTCCCTCAAGCCACATACAAACTGTGGAAGACAATTTCACGTCCAAAGAACCTCCAGCCACACGTATACGCACCTCTGCCCACTGCTCCGGATGCCAGCGCACACCGTGACCATGCTCCACCTGCGAAGCCAGACCGCATCCCGCCCAAGACACGCGGCAGGAACCAAGACGGAGCTGGGACCGATCGCATGGACCAGCTCGACTAAACGCTTCGCAAGCTAAGCTGCCATTGTTAGAGATGACACAACGACATAGCTGCGATAGACAGAAACATGTGTGCTGCTGCACACCTGGATCATTCACACACCAATCCACATGAAGAACATGCTCAGTGCTATGACTTAGCGTACCGCGTACGCTCACAGACGTGCATCGTTATTATTTTTCACATATGCCAGCAACCACATCGCAGAAACACAAGACGCCGAAAGCGTTTGTGTATATGCTTACAGAGGCTTCATGCTACTAACCATGGAGACAAGACCCTATAGATGAACCGATGTACAAGGAACCACACTGCACCCCACACCCCCTTGCCCTATGGACCTCATGCCACAACATACAACCAAGCCAAAGTAGGCCTCAGACCAGAGCCGACAGGCTAGGTGCAGCTCATACGGAGCTACAAGGTGCTGAGCATGCTGAACAGCCCCTGGCTGGAGCCACCTCAGCCAAGGTCGCGATGTTGCAACCCACATTCCACCCTCTCCAAGCCAAGGTGACACTTGCCACTGCTGCGACTACCCGAAGCAAAATATAAATCAAATCCCCATAATTCTGCCTCAGCCACGGTCTCTCAACACGTGGCCAGGCTGACCTGATATAATGCCACTGCCCAAAGACTGAAGAAGCACTGGTGTCCCACGTCTGGGACCCTTCTTGCAACAAAGTTGTAACAACTCAGACGGCGATGGGAAAGGAGCACTCTAATGGCAGTAGCAGAACCTGTCTATTGTTTCTCACTGACACATAGTCATACATTGTTGCCAGCACCAGGTGCATTGAGGGCTGGGAACAATGATGGTCCCAGGCTTAGGGGCTCGCTGATGGACCAATCGGAACATGGGGGGCTAACCACTGATGACATTACCACATAACCAATCACTAACTATCTCCATGTATCATTTTTGAAGTAACAATTTCTAGGCACAAACAAAGCATACCACCTGACCTCTAATCAACCAATAACCCCTTGCTCTATATTGTCCTATACTGAACCTACCACTCGGGGAACCAACCTGGAATTGCGGGTAGGTTCGGGGATGAGCTTTCGCAGTTGACGCAAAATGTTACGTCACTCAGGTACAAAATGGGTCTGCGAGCCCGATTACGATGAGAAGTTGCCTGGAACCTATGCTCCATGTATTTGCCCTTGCTTGTTTCTTCTAATAAACAGCAGCAACTAATTGCTCTTGTGTGGCCCCTCTACTTCTTTGAGACATGGAAGCAGTTAGGGCCTTTCAAGAGCTGGAGGTCCGCGGACCCCCGGTACGACTCTGCCGACCACCAGAAATTACCCTAACAGCATAGAACCAGCAGTCTTTCTGATTTTGGGGCATAATACCGCTCTAACAATAGCAGTAGGCCAAGTCCTAACAAGGATCGGACTAATATCAATGGACAACAGGCAAAGAATGGACATTGGACCTAAAGAACCCCAAGGGACAGTGGGATAGTGAAAAAAAGAAAATGGTCCATGGGCCTCATTATATTCCTTCTCTTTTCCTTTGCTTTTTTTTCTCTTTCTCTTTTTTCCCTTTTTTTGCTTTAAAATGGTAATAGCATTCTTTTGATATACTTTGTTTTAAAAAAAAAAAGTTTAAAAGTTATAATTTTACTCATTTTGTAAAGGTCTAACATGATCAACACAAATAAAAAATCAAAAAATTAAAAAAAGAACCAACAGTCTGCAACCACCTTGAGCCAACCAGCGATCTAATCCCAGCCTCGTCCCCTTGTGCATAGAACCAGCAGTCTGTAATCACTTTCTGCCGACCAGCGATCTAATCCCAGCTTTGTCCCCTTATGCATAGAACCAGCAGTCTGCAACCACCTTTTGCCGACCAGCGATCGAATCTTAGCTATGTCCCCTTGTGCATAGAACCAGCAGTCTGCAACCATCTTCTGCCGGCCAGTGATCTAATCCCAGCTATGTTCCCTTGTGCATAGAACCAGCAGCCTGCAACCACCTTCTGCCGACTAGCGATCGAATCTTAGCTATGTCCCCTTGTGCATAGAAACAACAGTCTGCAACCACCTTCTGCCGACCAGCGATCGAATCCCAGCTATGTCCCCTTGTGCATTGAACCAGCAGTCTGCAAAAACCTTCTGCCGACCAGCGATCTCATCCCAGCTATGTTCCCTTGTGCATAGAACCAGCAGCCTGCAACCACCTTCTGCCGACTAGCGATCGAATCTTAGCTTTGTCCCCTTGTCCATAGAACCAACATTCTGCAACCACCTTCTGCCGACCAGCGATCGAATCCCAGCTATGTCCCCTTGTGCATTGAACCAGCAGTCTGCAACCACCTTCTGCCGACCAGCGATTGAATTCCAGCTATGTCCCCTTGTGCATATAACCAGCAGTCTGCAACCACCTACTGCCGACCAACGATCTAATCCTAGCTATGTCCCCTTGTGCATAGAGCCAACAGTCTGCAACCATCTTCTGCCGACCAGCGATCTAATCCCAGGTATGTTCCCTTGTGCATAGAACCAGCAGCATGCAACCACCTTCTGCCGACTAGCGATCGAATCTTAGCTATGTCCCCTTGTGCATAGAAACAACAGTCTGCAACCACCTTCTGCCGACCAGCGATCGAATCCCAGCTATGTCCCCTTGTGCATTGAACCAGCAGTCTGCAACCACCTTCTGCCGACCAGCGATCTAATCCCAGCTATGTCCCCTTGTGCATAGAACCAGCAGTCTGCAACCACCTTCTGCCGACCAACGATCTAATCCCAGCCTTGTCCCCTTGTGCATAGAACCAGCAGTCTGCAACCACCTTCTGCCGACCAACGATCTAATCCTAGCTATGTCCCCTTGTGCATTGAACCAGCAGTCTGCAACCACCTTCTGCCGACCAGCGATCTAATCCCAGCTATGTCCCCTTGTGCATAGAACCAGCAGTCTGCAACCACCTTCTGCCGACCAACGATCTAATCCCAGCCTTGTCCCCTTGTGCATAGAACCAGCAGTCTGCAACCACCTTCTGCCGACCAACGATCTAATCCTAGCTATGTCCCCTTGTGCATAGAACCAACAGTCTGCAACCATCTTCTGCCGACCAGCGATCTCATCCCAGCTATGTTCCCTTGTGCATAGAACCAGCAGCCTGCAACCACCTTCTGCCGACTAGCGATCGAATCTTAGCTATGTCCCCTTGTGCATAGAACCAACAGTCTGCAACCACCTTCTACCGACCAGCGATCGAATCCCAGCTATGTCCCCTTGTGCATTGAACCAGCAGTCTGCAACCACCTTCTGCCAACCAGTGATCTAATCCCAGCTTTGTCCCCTTGTGCATAGAACCAGCAGTCTGCAACCACCTTCTGCCGACCAGCGATCTAATCCCAGCCTTGTCCCCTTGTGCATAGAACCAACAGTTTGCAACCACCTTCTGCCGACCAGCGATCGAATCCCAGCTATGTCCCCTTGTGCATAGAACCAGCAGTCTGCAACCACCTTCTGCCGACCAGCGATCGAATCCCAGCTGTGTCCCCTTGTGCATAGAATCAGCAGTCTGCAACCACCTTCTGTCGACCAGCAATCTAATCCCAGCTATTTCCCCTTGTGCATAGAACCAGCAGTCTGCAACCTCGTTCTGCCGACCAGCGATCGAATCTCAGCTATGTCTCCTTGTGCATAGAACCAGCAGTCTGCAACCACCTTCTGCCGACCAGCGATTGAATCCCAGCTATGTCCCCTTGTGCATAGAACCACCAGTCTGCAACTACCTTCTGCCGACCAGCAATCTAATCCCAGCTATGTCCCCTTGTGCATAGAACCAGCAGTCTGCAACCACCTTCTGCCGACCAACGATCTAATCCCAGCCTTGTCCCCTTGTGCATAGAACCAGCAGTCTGCAACCACCTTCTGCCGACCAACGATCTAATCCTAGCTATGTCCCCTTGTGCATTGAACCAGCAGTCTGCAACCACCTTCTGCCGACCAGCGATCTAATCCCAGCTATGTCCCCTTGTGCATAGAACCAGCAGTCTGCAACCACCTTCTGCCGACCAACGATCTAATCCCAGCCTTGTCCCCTTGTGCATAGAACCAGCAGTCTGCAACCACCTTCTGCCGACCAACGATCTAATCCTAGCTATGTCCCCTTGTGCATAGAACCAACAGTCTGCAACCATCTTCTGCCGACCAGCGATCTCATCCCAGCTATGTTCCCTTGTGCATAGAACCAGCAGCCTGCAACCACCTTCTGCCGACTAGCGATCGAATCTTAGCTATGTCCCCTTGTGCATAGAACCAACAGTCTGCAACCACCTTCTACCGACCAGCGATCGAATCCCAGCTATGTCCCCTTGTGCATTGAACCAGCAGTCTGCAACCACCTTCTGCCAACCAGTGATCTAATCCCAGCTTTGTCCCCTTGTGCATAGAACCAGCAGTCTGCAACCACCTTCTGCCGACCAGCGATCGAATCCCAGCTGTGTCCCCTTGTGCATAGAATCAGCAGTCTGCAACCACCTTCTGTCGACCAGCAATCTAATCCCAGCTATTTCCCCTTGTGCATAGAACCAGCAGTCTGCAACCTCGTTCTGCCGACCAGCGATCGAATCTCAGCTATGTCTCCTTGTGCATAGAACCAGCAGTCTGCAACCACCTTCTGCCGACCAGCGATTGAATCCCAGCTATGTCCCCTTGTGCATAGAACCACCAGTCTGCAACTACCTTCTGCCGACCAGCGATCTAATCCCAGCTATGTCCCCTTGTGCATAGAACCAGCAGTCTGCATAGAATGTGGGGAACGCTTATTTAGTTTTTGCATCTCTGCATTTCTTCCCTATTTGGTCACTTTCATTTTAATTTCTTTATTCTGACCTCAGGTCTGACCTGACGGAATGAAAGGCACCCGCAAGCACAACATGTCAGATGCACCAGCACCGTTATAAGCGGTGCCGGTGCATCCAACCTCCCCATTCCCATTGAATAACGAATAACAGAGAATTACTTTAATAATGAAACAATAATAACAAAAATATATCAATTAAAAAAATATATATATATGTGGCAGTGGGGTAAGGGGTTAAAACAGGTGGGTAGGGGGTTGGGGTGGGTTTAAAAGCATAAGAAAATGGGGAGTTTGGGGGACCCCAAATAAAAATAAATAAAATGTTTGATATTTTTTCATTATAAACGTTTAATAGTAAAATCATTCTCTGTAATTTAATTCGGTTAAATTGCATGGAACCTATCAAATCTACCATACCCAACGAAAATCCTGCACATCTATAAGTGGTTCTGAAGCGAAATCCTTTCTTCTGGGCCTGCCTACTTAAAATAAAGAAGTATTCAATCATGTCAAAAGCAACAGAATACTTGACCAATCCCAAGTCAGCTTAAGACCCATGAGAGGAACTGAATCAGCACTCCTCTCCATACGGGACAACCTAAAATTAAACGCACAGAACAGCATCCCATCGGCCCTCATACTACTGGACATATCAGCCACCTTTGACACAATCAATCAGACACCCAACGCTAACAAAGAGGCTTGTGGAATGCGGCATTAAAAGATCAGCACTACAATGTGTAAAATCTTTCATCACCCACCGAACTGAAAGAGCACACCTACCATTATTTACTTCAAATGCTAAAAATATCACCTCTGGTGTACCACAAGGATCAAGCCTCTCCCCGCTTCTCTTCAACATCTACAAGGCCCCTCTAATGAAACGCATTCAAACCTATTGACTGATAGCCTACAACTACGCAGATGACACCCAACTAATCTTCAAGATAATGTCCCGGAATAGACCCTGACATCACCCTCAACAATTGGCTCACCAACATAAACACCTGGATGCCAAACAACAATCTTAAGCTAAATCCAACTCTGCTGGGAAGACCACATTGGGTCTCATTACGGGTGTGGAGTAACCCTGCCGGATGTACCGGCCGGGAAGTCAGGTGCCGGTAATTTCGTTAATCCCTACTCCCATAGAGTCCCGTAGGATTCGGAGTGGGGACACGGAAGCACCGACACCATTGTTAATGGTGCTGGTGCTTCTGTGACAGCTTTGACTGCCGTGACTGATGTGCCCGGCAGGGTCAGACCTGTTGGGCACAGCGTCTCTGGCAGGCAAACCCATAGTTTGCCGGTCTGGAAACAAGGGTGCCAGTGAGCTTACCGGCACTCTTATTTCAACACCGAGCATGGGAACCCAACCGGACACATCGACAGTGATAATAAATCTGGGAATACTCATGAACAACGGCTTCTCTTTGGAGCCACAAGTCAATGCAAAACCAAAGCAAATTTTTATAAGAGGAATCCTCCCTTACCTCAATTTTGCACTCAGAACCCTTGCGTGCTATCATCTCCTTTGTATTATCAAGAATAGACTGTGCAAATAGTCTCTAACTTGGAAAGCCAGAACCTCTCACAAAAAACTAGAATGCACCCAAAATGCTGCAGCAAGACTACTCATGAGACTAAATAGAAGGGACCACATCACACCGGACCTGAGAAGTCTATGCTGGCTACCAGTAAAGAAAGACATTTACTTAGAAGCACTCTTCATTGTCCATAAATCACTACACGGACAAGGAGCCAAATTCCTCCAAGCTAAAATCACCCAATACCAACCATGAAGAGACTTAAGATGTAGCAACAACCTCAAAATAGAAAGAAGACGCTACAAGAAATGGAAATTCGAGGTATCGCCTTCTGCTATCTGATAGCCAAACTATGGAACTCAATACCAAAGAATATAATATAAGAAAGATGGAAGTCCACTTAACTTTCATGAAACAACTACAAACCTAGCTACTCAACTCACTGAGAAAGACATAGACATGCGCAGCTACAAACCATAAACCGGAACCAAAGCAAACACAGTACAATATAGAATGAAGAACCAACAATAAAACTACTCAACACCTAGAGATCACCAGAAATCAACTACCCCCCCCCCTCCTCTTTTCCACGCCCTCACACCTTTCACATGCTTCACACGCCCAAAGGAACAGTGAAACAACCCATCAAAAACATGCAAACGGCACACCCCACTCTAATCATACCACAAACCCAATAAATGTCGACAGCAAACAACTCGGACACTGGACACCAAACCTACCGACACAACAAGCCCAGTGCACATAACAAATCACATCTAAAAATCTCACACGAACAGACACCAGTTTCTCCTGGTTCTGCATCAACAGATGAGCACAACCTGTATCCTATCCCTCTCTCCCTCACTAACCAACCCTACCCACTTTCCTTACAGTGCCACGTGTGCGCCTGGAGACAGTGCAAATGGCACTGGTGTGCAATAAAAAAATCAACATAGCCTAATGTATCATAACATAACATAATCTGTTCTATCACCAAAAGCCCCATCAAGCCATTAGGTTAATTTGTGTACTCTATCCAATATATGTTGATTAGATTTAGATAACAATATTGTGTTCATTTGATCTAAAACGTTTTACAAATCTGTAGACGTATCATGTAAGCGTACATAAACTTTAGGATTCAACGAGAACTAATCAGTAATGTAATGTCACCAAAATCATAGGGGAAGAAGAAGTGACATCACACAACCTTTATACCCTCCCCAGTGGCTTCACAGAAAGAGATATCAAATAATCTTTGACTCTGATGATGTGATGATGTTGTTAACACTCCTTATTAAAAATGTAAACTTACAGAATGGTAAAACACTTGCTTGATAACAAGCACACAGAACCACTAGCAGATTGAAGGTATGTTAACTCCTGTGAGCGACTCAAAGGAATGATGCAGTCAGACAAAGATGTTATAGAGAAAACTGGATAGGTTGTCAGGTGGTCTGCTGGAACTCCAGTCTTTGGGCCTCATTACACGGTAGGCGGTAAGGGTTTACCGGTACCGGTAAGGGCACTGGTACCGGTAAACCCTTACCGCCTTACTACGAGGTCCCTTTGTGGAGACCAACCGTTCAGCGCCTCGATGCCCATGGGCTGCAAGTGCGCTATACAAATGCGAATAAATAAATAAATAAAGTTGGGACCCGCAAAGGACCTTGGTGCTAATTACGGTACCGCAATTTGCGGTACCGTAATTAGCTCCTTCCCCATTCCAATTGAGCCATATGGGGCAAAAATGGGAATGGGGAAGGGCCATGGAGAAAGGGGGAATTTCCGCCCTGCCAACCTTGGAATGGGGTGGTAATTCCCCTTTTCTCCATGGTGGTACTGGTATGGTACAGGCGACAACCATGGTGCTAATAGCACCATGGTTTACCGCATTACGTGTAATGAGGCCCTTTGTCTTTCAAGCAGTCACAAACTATTCTCGTCCATAACGTCTTCAAAGACTTAGAACTACAATTCCTAGGGTACAGGGTTTCCTTGTGTTTTACTGGTTTGACGTGTCTTGGGACCTTGGACTTGCCTGTGTACAATGCCTTATGTGGCACACATTTGCACAATGGCTCTCGCACCTTGGACTTCAAGTCCCAGTGTGCAATGCTTTTCTTTATTACGCTCTCTTACTTATTGTCTCTAAGAACCTTGTGCATCAGATTCCTGTATGCAACAATGTTTGTTAAACTCCTTCTCTGTGCTGTCTCTAGAAACACTACACAGCAACTACCGGCCGGGAACATGCTTTGTGTTGTTCTGTTTCTGTGACGGCTCTACGAACCTTGAACATCAATTTCCAGCAGACAGCACTCCTTGTTACACTTAATTTCTTTAAGGCGTCTAGTAACCTTGAACATCAAGTTACAGCAGGCAGCATAGCTTGTTACACTTCATTACTTTAAGGGGTCTAGTAACCTTGAACATCAAGTTTCAGCAGGCAGCATATCCTGTTACACTTCATTTCTTTAAGAGGTCTAGTAACCTTGAACATCATGTTACAGCAAGCAGTATACCTTGGTACACTTCATTTCTTTAAGGGGTCTAGTAACCTTGAACATCACTTTACAGCAGGCAGCATACCTTGCTACACTTCATTTCTTTAGGGGGTCTAGTAACCTTGAACATCAAGGTACAGCAGGCAGTATACATTGTTACACTTGATTTCTTTAAGTGGTCTAGTAACCTTGAACACCAAGTTACAGCAGGCAGCATACCTTGTTACACTTAATTTCTTTAAGGGGTCTAGTAACCTTGAACATCAAGTTACAGCAGGCAGCATACCTTGTTACACGTAATTTCTTTAAGGGGTCTAGTAACCTTGAACATCAAGTGACAACAGGCAGCATACCCTGTCTCATTACGTTTATGTGCTGGCTCCAGGCATCTCCAACATCAGGTTCTAGCGTGAAGCCATACCTAATACACTGTGTTGCTATATTTGCTGTAGAAACCTCGAACATAAGGTTCCAGCGTGAAGCCATACCTGATACACTGTGTCGCTGTATTTGCTGTAGATACCTCAAACATCAGGTTCCAGCGTGAAGCCATACCTAATACACTGTGTTGCTGTATTTGCTGTAGAAACATTGCACATCATGTTCCAGCGTGAAGCCATACCTAATACACTGGGCCTCATTATGATGAGGCTGGCGGTAGTCATGCCTGTAATACAGGCATGGCTGCCGCCGGTATTCATTTTCTTCCGGCGCCCAGAAATGGGCAATTACTGGGTCTTTACGGCCTTGCTGGACCTGGTATTTGCCCATTCCTGGCCGCCGGAAAACATTCTTTCCCATTCCCATTGAGCCCTCTAGGGATAGCCTGGAGGCACTTGGAAGTCAGGCGCCAGTAATTATTTATGGGTCCGGCGGCAACCCGCCGGTACATCCGGCAGGGTTACTCTGCACCCGTAATGAGACCCAAAGTGGTCTCCCCAGCGGAGTTGGATTTAGCTTAAGATTGTTGTTTGGCATCCAGGTGTTTATGTTGGTGAGCCAATTGTTGAGGGTGATGTCAGGATATAGTCCGGGACATTATCTTGAAGATTAGTTGGGTGTCATCTGCGTAGTTGTAGGCTATCAGTCAATGGGTTTGAATATGTTTCATTAGAGGGGCCTTGTAGATGTTGAAGAGAAGCGGGGAGAGGCTTGATCCTTGTGGTACACCAGAGGTGATATTTTTAGCATTTGAAGTAAATAACGGTAGGTGTGCTCTTTCAGTTCGGTGGGTGATGAATGATTTTACACATTGTAGTGCCGATCTTTTAATGCCGCATTCCACAAGCCTCTTTGTTAGCGTTGGGTGTCTGATTGATTGTGTCAAAGGTGGCTGATATGTCCAGTAGTATGAGGGCCGATGAGATGCTGTTCAGTGCGTTTAATTTTAGGTTGTCCCGTATGGAGAGGAGTGCTGATTCAGTTCCTCTCATGGGTCTTAAGCTGACTTGGGATTGGTCAAGTATTCTGTTGCTTTTGACATGATTGAGTACTTCTTTATAGATGTGGTTATGCAGGATTTTCGTTGGATATGGTAGATTTGATAGGTTCCATGCAATTTAACCGAATTAAATTACAGAGAATGATTTTACTATTAAACGTTTATAATGAATGCTTTTACTATTAAACGTTTATAATGAAAAAATATCAAACATTTTATTTATTTTTATTTGGGGGTCCCCCAAACTCCCCATTTTCTTATGCTTTTAAACCCACCCAACCCCCTACCCACCTGTTTTAACCCCTTAGCCCACTGCCACATATATATTTTTTTTTTTAATTGATATATTTTTATTATTATTGTTTCATTATTAAAGTAATTCTCTGTTATTCGTTAAAATCACTGGACACCGAGTTGATATAGGTAAGTAGGGTCTTCTGTATTTCCCGTCTTATCTTTTAGGAAAAAAATGCTTGCGTGCATGAAAAAATGACAGTAAGTATGGATAATCTTTTTTTAAAGTTTTTTATTTTTTATTTGATTTAGTCACAATAAACTTTACACATGTAAACAGATTACAGGTTATTAAAATCATTTAACACATTTTTAAAAATCATCATCATAACACTACAAGACAGGTGCAAACATTTAAAATCAGTTTGCATAAATATATATACATTTCAGTTTACCAATCAGCATAGGTGTAATCCTTGACAGCATTTCGATACATTTTCTTTGCGTTGTTAACACGTTTCATTCAGTGTGTCTTTTAGAAATTAGGATTGATATGACAGTTGCTTGTTTTACATCCTTTAGATCTTGAGGATTAATTACTTTTGTCAGTCTGATCTACTATTTTGATTTTCTCTAGGAATCTGATGACAGCTCGATTTAAGGATATTTGTTGGCCATTACACATTCGTATCCACATATTACGTGTGGTGATCATTTTGTAACTGTCTCTAAATTTTTTGAAATATTCTTTTCTCAGGTTGACTAGGGCTAGACATTCACACAATATATGCATCAGAGTTTCAGTCTTATTTTCCTTTCTGCAAAATCTACAGCATATTTATTTTTTTTGTCTTTGCTCCATAAAGCTAGTCTCGCTCTAGTAGGCCATAGATCAAATCCAAAATGCATAATTCTCGACCGACAGAATAGGTCAGGGTGTCTTAACAAGTATTTAGGTAGCTCGTTATTTTTTTTCATCCAAAGTTTTCTATTTTTAATTGCTTATATTTCTCGCATTCAGATATTGTTTTTATCCAGTCTTTCTCCAAGAATGTTTTCTTGGCTCGATTTGCGTTATTTGATAGTAGGTAAAAGTTTATTTCGGTGTCTTTCATTATAGCCTTGCACTCTGATTTCCAAGTAATTGTCATGCCTGCTCGATCATCATTGAACGCCTGGGATATGGTGTTGATCATTGTCAATGCAAAACTAGTTTCATTTCTACATTTGGCAAACAGTAACAGGGCATTCCAGTTTACAGTGGATCGCAATGAAGCAATGCCTAGCTCATAAAGAATTATGGGCATAGGAAAACCTTTCGGAAGCCCTAAGATTAGTTTCCAATATAGACCCTCCAGATAAGACCAGTTTGGCTGATCTGGAGCTATTTTACTTGAGGCTCCATATGCAATGGATGGATAATATGCTATAATAGGGACACATGTAAATTTACCATATTTTCTCTGGATCAGGATAATTTGTGAGCATAATATTTTCATCTTTTGCTTCATTTCGTCTTTATATGGGCGGTTGATTTTACTGTCATTTATATTTAACACCAAGTATTTGTACATTCTTGTTACCAGTATTTTATTACTCCCAATGGCCCAAAGATTGGTCACATTTTTAGAAGGGGCTTGTTTTTTCCCCAATATCAGAACATTTGACTTGTTAGTATTTATTTGAATCTCATTTTCCTTTGCATGCTTTTCCAAAGCACATAATGATCTGTGTAGACCTATAGGGGTTTGGTATATGATTATAAGATCATCTGCATACAGGAGATGAGTTATGGTCATTCGGTTTATTTTTGGGGGGAATTACCTTATTTTTTGCAAGTAATTAATGATGTCTCGAATATAGAAGTTAAATAACGTCGCCGCTAGCAGACATCCCTGCTTCAAGCCAATGTTTGTGGGTATAGGTCTTGATAG
The DNA here is from genome assembly GCF_040938575.1 of Ambystoma mexicanum. Lineage (NCBI taxonomy): Eukaryota > Metazoa > Chordata > Amphibia > Caudata > Ambystomatidae > Ambystoma > Ambystoma mexicanum. The sequence goes on along the minus strand of NC_090936.1, from coordinate 427,247,878 downwards.
AAGCCCTTCTCTGTTCAATTAAACTTGAATTGTGGTCCCCGTGTAGAACTGTTATATTAGAGTTAATAGTTTTGTTGGACAATTTGCAGCTCTTAATTTATCCCCTAGCCTGGGGCGCGAAACAGTGTTGAATGCCTGTCTGTAATCTATAAAAGCAATATAGACAGGCTTCTTATGTCTTATACCTTGATGTTTTACAGCCTGAACTATCAAGAGATTAGGGGCTGTTCCCACACCTGCCACAAATCCAAGTTGGTTTATGCCTAGTAGCTTTTTCTTTTTTAGCCATTTGTTCAGCAAGATTTTTGCAAACATTTTCTCTATAGAACCTATGAGAGCTAATGGACGGTAATTAAAAGGGTTTAACCATCACCCTTTTTAAAAACCGGGAGGATGATTGATTTCTCCCAAGATTCTGGAATATTTCTTGACTCTTCTATATTCTGAAATATCTGCATCATTATTTTTGACCATTTTTTCAGATTCTGTTTAAGAGTAGCATTGGATATGCCATCGGGCCCGGGGCCCTAGATGTACTTAATTTTTGGATGATTATTTCAATATCTAGCATGTCCATGTCTAGTTTATCCTCACCAGGTCTATACTTAAGGTGGGGGTCTGTCAGCAGAGTTTCATCATAGAAGAGGCAGGTGAAATGAGATACCCAACCCTCTTCACCAATGCCATACAAGAGGTGAGTGAGCCGATTTGACTTTACACCGTCTTTCAGCATTGACTAAATCTGAGCGCTTAATTTTGACGATATAGCTCTTAGCATACTTATGTACTCATTTTGTATTTTTTGTATTTTGTACGTCTTTATGTCATTTTTGTGCTTCGTGTCTTTGTTGTAATCATTACTATTTTTGGCTAATAGCTGTCTGATGGCTTTCCTTTTCGCTACTTTCGTGGCTTTTATTACAGGATCATAGGGTTTAATGGCTGTTTCGCGTAATCTATTTTTCTCATCTATTGTAATTTTATAGTTACAGAGTACATTGATATAGTTTTCTGGCCTATTCCGTGTCAAATCATCTAAAAGACTATCCAGTTTTTTATTTGTCCATTTCTGCAATTTAATCCTTGATTTAAACTAAGGCAATGATCGTAATAATTTCAGATGGGGCAGCAGCAGTGACACACACTATGGAGAAAATATTATGATCACTCCTGAGTGTTTGGATGATCTTGAAACTCTCTATCATGTCCAAATGGCTCTTAGATACAAATGCATAGGTTATGATAGCTGCCACTCCCTCCTTTTCCCAGGTGGATTGGGGAGGACCATCTCCCTGTATGCTACCTTTAGCATTGACATATTGCTCTCTTTCATTAGGTCTAGCCACTTATTCGCACGGGAGGATAGCCTTTTTTCCCATAGATATGCAGTGGATGTTTAAATCGCCAACCATCAAAGTCATGCATACACTAGAGTCAGTATGAATTTTTTCGAGTAAGCCTGCAACAAGATCCAGGAAGTCTTTTTCAGTAATTACAGCCGGGTTCCAGTATGCATTAATGATGGCCATGATCGAGGGCATCTGTCTCTCAGAATTTGGGAGTTCAAGTTTTAATAATTGTAGACCGGGGTGCTGATTAGCACATGGGGTGAGTTTTCCAAGGGCATCTATTTTCACTGTGGCAATTAGGCCCATTTTAGGCCTGCCTTTGGGGTATTTCAAGGCAGGCCCAGAGCACATTTGACAATTTGGTCAGACTGGAGAAGAAGTCATCCAAGTCTCCTGTAGTAATATCAGATCAATGGGTTTACGAAGTTTATCAATCTGTTTGCATCAAATGGGTATAGCCTCTGGTATTCCAGATGGCTATATGCAATTTTGATAAGTCTCCCCTATATGTAATCTATTCTGATTTTTCATGAACGGTTTCTGATACGGCTTGGATTAACCATGACCATTTACTGATTTTACAGCTAATACAGGGGTGTCCTCTTCATAAAATACATGTTAGTTGTCCATTTGGACCTTGGCAGTTTATTAATAGTGGGATGCGTTTAGAAATGATCTCTTTTGGGAGTGAAATCATGGTTTCTATTAAAGGCTGTTTTTATTTTCGATTATTTTTTGATGTGTATACAAAAGCCTCCTTCGTTTAGGTTTGCCTTTGCAGCCCATAGTAATTGTCTTATAACCAGCGACAGGACTAAGATGGTAACCGTGTCCATCTGTCTGCTTCTAGCAATGGTGACAGTTTCAATATCTCTTGTTTGAATGTCTCGAAGAGCCGGTATGGAGTGGAAAGCAGTTAAAATTGTGGATCTATTCGGCAAGGGATCTCTGTGCTGTCTGTCAAGTATAGATATTATAAAGTTCTTTGACATAGACAACTCTGTTTCAGTAGCTTCATGGTTTTCTGACCAGTTTTTCACGCATTTCTGGGGGATTTTATCAAGTGGTGAGTTTATTATTGTCGCTTTATTGGTTCTACTTTGGTGCCTGTCACGTGTGGGCTTTGCATGTTCACTATTTAGATCTTCTCGCTTTCATTGTTAAAAATTTCAGGTTGAAGTGGTCGTTGTGCAGGTTTATTAATTCAAGCAAATTTGTTTTCACCATTATATCTTTTTCTATCTCCACAGTAGAGGAGTCCAACATGGTTGAGTGAGTAGTCAGATTCATGAGAATACTCATATCGGACACTTGATCATGTTTTGGTTTGTGTTCTGATTTGCATCTTCGAGTTCATTGTTATCAGTTTTTAACAATGGCTCTTTGTCCAGTTTTTCTACTTCTGTTTTGTTCCCCCCTCTTTCGTTGCTTTAGTATGGTCAGAAGTAGTAAGGGATTTAATACATTTTTGTTTTCTGTTTTTTCGGTTAACATTTTTCGCATTTATTTGATTTTTGTTTTTTTTATTTATTTTTGTGTTTTTCTTGGTTTTAACTCTTTTCTGAGGCTGAAAAGGGCCACAAACTGGTTTCTCTTGTGCTTCTTCACACGTGGTTTTGGATCTAGAAGCATAACAGAACTATCAAGTTCCTGCTCAATAAAAGGTACATCGCTGGAAGCTGCATCAAGGGTTGGATCGAAAAGACACGGGAGTGTAGACCCTAAACACGATTCAGACACATTGCAAGTTGGTAGGCCCAACCCGATCTTCATTTTGGCTTCTAGCGTTTTTTAGTATAATTTCGCTAATGGCTTTCAGAACAAGCCATACCACGCTTAATTTCGAGGATTCCTTTGTTTATTTGATTTAGTTCAAAATTGGCGTTCACATTTGCTAATATTTTTGAATTTTGATCAATTTTGTCATCCATATGCTCATAGAATTTGGCCAAGCTAAATAGTTCATGGCTGCTAGGGAAATTGCTTATGCAGGAGTAATGGGGTTCTTAAAGCCAAATGAAGGCCTCTGGGTGGGCCTTATATAGGACATTTCAGAGGGTGAGGAACTGTCTGACATTTGATTTTTAGCTTTAGGACTCAAATTTGGAGATTTTGACAGATTCAATTAATTACACACAATAGCATCATCATCGGCTTCAGATCTTTCATCAAAAATGTGGGTTTCAGGGACAACAACATTAGAATTTTTTATTGCACAGGGCACAGATGGAAAAGGCAAAACACGGCTTTCACTGGCAACGCATGGTGATGAATCTAAACTAGCGTGTTTTTCTCTAAGATTTTTCTCAGGTGGCCAGACAGGGATAGCCACAACGCACCCACAGGGCTCTGCATCGTCACAAGAGTCATTGATGCATTTATTATTTTGCAATATTTCATTTTCTGAGCAATATTGTTTTGGGGCAGGAGTCCATTCGCAGCCACTTGCGAGTAGAGTTTCGGTAAATCCATGCTTTTGTTTGCATGAATACTAACTTGTACTGTATGCAGAGGTACTATAAAAGATGTCTCATTCACGTTAGCATCAGCTAGAGCATTTTGCAGGCTGCGAAAATCCTTAAGTTTTGGGAATTGCATTCAAGATATCAACATCTGACACGTGTGGTGTAATCATGTCCATTCATTTTTCCGGTGGGCGTGTTTTCACAATGTCTTTCGTGATAGTGACCTGGTTCGGTAGCAGGTTCGGTAACAGAAGGGCAGGCACATCCTTCTGTATGAGATCTATAGAGATATTCAGCATCACAGTGGTGAGAGTATACATTTTAATAAAGGTGAAAACAAGAGGGGTGGTGAGAAAACAAGAATTGCGTCAGTTTCAGCGAAACACCCGCCATGTTGGATTCGGGGACTTTTTGGGGGTCAGCGGACAGTGCAGCGAATTTTTTTTAAAAAAAGCAACATTGCACTTTGTTATTTAACCCCCGACAGTCTGCAAACACTCCAGATGTCCTTGGGAAGTCCTGTGTTGTCCTAGGACATCTGTACCTATTTCTGCATTACAGGGTTGGGGAAAAGCAGTTTTTGGATGGCTTATAACTTTAGCGCCACTTAATGAAACTGCATGCAATTTTATTCTAGACCTAATCCTGAATGGTTCTGCAAAGTTCTGTGGGATTCTGTCAAGAGGAGGCTAAATTAGAGGGGGGTCCCAAAATATTGTAAAGGCATATAAATGTGGTGTCATTTGACGAATCTGCACAACATTTGGCAAAAATGATTTTGGATCTAGATATGAATGGTTTTTCTAAAGTTTGGTGGGATTTTTTCAAGAGGGGGCAAAATTAGATGGGGGTCTCAACATTTATATATGGCTTATAACTTTGTTGCTATTTGACGAATGTGGACAAAACCTTTGAGAAAAATTATAGACCCAACCTTCAATGTTTGTGTAAAGACTGAATGGATTTTGTCAAGTGTGGGCTAAGTTATATGACTATTGTATGTACATACATTTTGACACTTTTGAAAAAATAAAACATGGGTGGATTTCGAGCAAACTTGTGAGAGGCATTGGCAAAGACATTAAAGCATGGTTTTGCAAATGTGCCGGTGTTTTCTTTTTTGACAAGTGTCATAATGTAGGTAGAAAAAATAGTCATATACCTTTGGTGACTGAGGTATAGCCTGTGGACGTGGCCAGTAGCCAGATTGTCTGGGTCATGGCATAAGGTCATGAGGCGGACAATCTGGCTACTGGCCATGACTGCGAGGGACGTAAAATGGTGTTAATGTGGCCATGTCCAGCTGGGACCGGCTGTGTGGTAAAGTTATTCGAAAGTAGGATAGGTTTGAAAGGGAAAAAAAATGTGCTTGTGGTAATATGGTCATAGGGTTCTGCAGGCTGTCATAAAAAGGGAAGAGGGGCTCTGTACGGAGCACCACCTTCTCTTTCCATGGTGGCAATCTTGGGAAAGGATTGTCCTTCCTACAGCGTAGGAAGGAAAATCCTTCCTTCCTACAGCGTCATGCTGCAGGCGTCCTGCTGTAGGAAGAACATTTTTTAGCACCCCAGGTTCCCGCTTTGTGTATTTCACTTTGGTATCTTAAGCCATTGGTACACACCCAACAGTGGGAAAGAACTGCCACACCCATGATTCTCTCTCGGTGCTAGAGGTAGGCACGTCCTCTACCTCATCTTCTTGGTCCTCTTCATTGTCTTTGGAAGTACTGCACTTTTTCTGTTGTGTAAATCCTCCAGCCGGTGGTGGTGGCTCTTGGGGAGGAGGGAGGGCAATATCTGATGCCATTTTTAAGAGAAATATCAGTTTTACTAATATTCTTCCAAGTATGTCCTTTGCATTAGATTTTTAATGGATAATGAGTAAGTATAGGTGTAGGAGCTGTGCAAGGGTACATTTTGAGCTTAAAAGTTCCTAGATCAGTCAAAAAATGCAGTTCCAAACAGTCTTCCAAGCATGGACCCAATTCCGAAGTGCATACGCCTTCTCAGACATGTCATCATGCTGCGTGCGGGCGCATGGTCACGTGGCACTGTCCGGAAGGTCTGTGATGATTTCAGACGTTTGCGGATGTCGACAGATGCAAAAACAGTGGAGAAAGTTGCAAAAAGTGTATAGAAGATTTAAAAATGATGCTAGAAGGTGGGAAATGGCATATTTTTAAGGTGAAACATTGTAAATTGGACAGAAGTGTTGCTATATTGGCGTAAGTATGATATTAGTAAGTTGGAGGCAAATAGCATGCACTGGTAAAAACCCATGAAATTCAGTGAAAAACCTTTGTTAAAGGGTCATTATGGTTAAGTTGCACTGATAAAAACCTATGAAATTCAATGAAAAAACTTCATTAAAGGGATGTTATGGTTAAGTTGCACTAATAAAAACCTATGAAATTCAATGAAAACACTGTGTTGAAGGGACATTATGGATACAAGTAAAACTGAAAAACCTCAGAAATGTGTGAGTTATGGTAAGCTAAGCAACCATAACTTGCGCCACCTCCGTGCACTGCTAAGACTAACACCCAGGACATCAAAGATGACATCACAAATGTCATTGATGACATCACTGATTACATCACATATAACAGCCACTTGTTTTTGTTCACTGACATATCGAGGCCAGGTGGTTTTGTATCTAGACGTTAACCTTGTCATATGTTCTTAAAGTACGTTCCATATGGTTTGGTCTCAGCTCATGATGCACATACATGGGAAAATAAGCAGGCCGCAAACACACATTTCATTTGTATACAAGAAGATAAACTTTAATGTTATTAACATTTTCTGACGATGCGGTTTCTTTCTTCCTTACTTTAGTTTCCCTGTATGTGCCTTTGACTTGTATGCATTGTGGTTCTTCATATGTATTGTTTGTACTAGCAAAAGTGAAGTAAGTCTTGAATTGTTAGCTAGTTATTACATGTTTAGCATTGCTCAAAACTCGCATATGGTAGCATTCATTATTGCACTTTCCAAAATTACAAGATTATCAATATTGTACTTCAATGATGCATGCTGCAGCCATTGACTTTGTTTATATATTATTAGGTTCCTGTATTAACAACACTCAAATACAATGTTGTTTAGATGAGTACTTTCTTTAATCAATTAAGTAGTTCACGATAGGTCTCCCGATCACCCCTGACATCTTGTTACCAACATTATAAACACAACCCATTGTAGGGACTTCTCATCAAAATTAATTTCACATGTGATGTCATCAGTGAGGTCATCAATGACATTTGTGATGTCATCTTTGATGTCCTGGGTGTTAGTCTTAGCAGTACACGGTGGTGGCACTAGTTATGGTTGCTTAGCTTACCATAACATGTGAATTTCAGAGGTTTTTCGGTTTTTGTCCCTTTAACAAAGTTTTTCATTGAATTTATATATGCCCTTCCAATAAGCCTACCAGGCTTGCATGTGGCAGCAAAATAAAATTCAAGGGGAAGTGGAAATCAACACAGTTCTTGCAGATGCAGCGGTCCCAGCCGAACCATCAACACTTTCAGGTAACGCTTTAACTCATGTTAAAGAGTAGAAGAGAAAACCAAATCAATACGTGGCACAATCCAATTCAATGCTGGGACATTTAGCCTGTTAGGACCTCCTATTTCACACAGGCAGTGTCCTGAGCATTTAAATGGTGGGGAGCAAAAAGAGCACAACACCACCGGAAAGTGGGTTGAAAGTGGTCACAGGCATGAACTAGGAGAGCACCTACAGTCCAATAGTAAAAATCCCTTAACAGAAGTTGGGGCAACAGGGAGGCAGCATATAGTTAATCCTCAGCTGTGCAAAGAAGCCACACGCGAGAGGGATCTTCACTGTTCCTGCCATTCTCCCTGGAGAGCAACATGCTTAGGTGCGCCCGGCAGCATGCCACGTGGATGTCATATTAGGGAATCATCTTTCCAGGACCAACCTTTTGCTAGACAGAAAGAGACATTTCTAGGGGGCATCACCAGCAGGGATCACCAAGTGACACCATTGTGTACCTAACATACCTAAAATATGTTCACATTTTAAAGGTGTTGTGTACCAAAATGGAACCGACACCTTACCAGGGGAGTGTTCAACTTATTTAATGCTGTACCCTGAAAATGATCAAATTGAAAAATTGCATATGCCAGTAGCCTAAAAGAGTTATTAATAAGTGCACATTTAGAGGCACAAATTAACTGTTTGATACGACTGGGTATAGAAATAGTAAGAGTTAATGTTGATTGCATTGGGGTTTGAACTGTAACTGTTTGCTCGTCCTTACACGATATGTAGATTTTTTATCATCTAAGTCAAGATGAATTGTATTGAATTTATTTGATGTTATACATATTCGTTTTATGTTGTTTTATGTAAAAGTCATTTGTAACAGTTGTAGAAGTTATTTGAATTAAAAACAACTATAATAATAGATAAATAAATATGACATTTTGTTTGCACAAGACGAAAAAGTAAATTCTTTTTTTTTGTAAAGGTGTGATGGATAACAAGATTCCAGGTGTAGCTAGAAATGGAGATAAAATACCTGTTCATCCCCTCATGGAAAAGGAGACGGTGAAAGAGGGCAAGCCAGAGATAATGGAACGCGAGCACTGGAACAACAAGCTGGAGTTTGTGCTGTCCGTAGCTGGGGAAATCATTGGACTGGGCAACGTTTGGCGATTCCCTTATCTCTGCTACAAAAATGGCGGCGGTAGGTTGAAGGCACTCCTCTCGCTCTAATGCTCCTTTGATGTCCAAACTGTTATATCACAGCCCACACTTAAGAATGATTGGGGTGTGGGCAGATACATTGAACATTTTTAAAATACTAATAACATAGATAAGTAGAAAATGGACAGTGCTGGACGGACAGGTGCTTTCAATTTACTTAATTTTAAAACAGGCCAAAGCAGTTTACTACATTGCTGTGCATACATGAGTAATGTGTTTGATATGTTAACTAATGTCTTCATATAGAACATAAGAGTTCACAATATTTCAGGTTTGCCCAATATCAGAAGGCTGCATTGCTGTGTGATCCCTTTGCCTACCACTAGGTGTTGATTTTATTCCCATGGGTTACCAGTTAGATAACACTTGTGTAGGGCTCTAGCCAGCAAGAAAGAAAAAGGGGTTCCCCGTAAGCACAGCTTAAGTGAGGGTCATTACTTGGACAAGTCACATCTTCCTCACTGCTCATTCTAGCTTGCAAAAGCCGACTGATGAATCTATTTGAGGGTGAGGGGTGGTCTTAAGATTCATGGAAAGTGATGCCCATGTACCTGGCAAACTCACTGAGCTTGTGGGCTGTGGTTGTGGGTGTAATTGGGGAAGGTGAGGATAGGGTCATGTCTAAAGTGATTTCTAGCATCAAAAATACAGGAACACTCTTTTCTCTGGAATTTTCAGCAGAATGTTTCAACCATAGCTCTTTTCTTTGGGTGGCTACATAATCTCTGTGGCAGCCTGCGGGAAGTAACACGGTCTTCTACAGGTTCATTATTCTATGGTGTCAATTTAGTTTTGTAAGTTGATATAAAGCTATTAGCATTCTTCCTCTTGTACCACCGCATGCCAAGCATCCTCCACTGCAACAAGTCATAGTCACATTTTAATGGAAATTTGAAATCTGTATTTCTGATGTCAGTGGTGTAACATGTTAATATTTCCCCTCACTGGTTTAATGCACTTATTGCGTTCATTTGTACAGAGGCCTTAGTCCATGTCATATAAGCCTCATTAACATTCATTGAGCAATTAATGTACAATGTTATTGCCTATAAAGGTGCCCTGCACACTACATTTCGCCATATTCCACACTATGCTGAAAGTGCAGGCCAGACTTTGGCCTCATTACGAGTTTGGCGAATTTGCAGATGTTAAAACCGCCAAAGTTGGTTACAGTTACCGCTACTTGTTTTGGTAGTAAATCCACCATATTACGAGAGGAAGTGTGGTGTTCCTCCTGGTGAAGGTCATTTGGCCTCCAGTGGGTCTCAGAATATTTACTGCAAGTGATAATTCCACTCTTGGTCAATCCTCCTGCTAGCTGCCAATCTAATCAAAGGGGAGACCATTCAACTTTGTAGTCATCCATCTTTCCATGTTTAAATTTAGCTGCTGTAGGACTCAAATTCACTACGCGCGACTTTCCAGAATTGTACCAGCCAGTTAGGCAAGCTAATTTTCTGCTCGTTCAAAACAGATACACGCGGAGACATGGTTTGTAATGACCTGGCAGAATTGCACGTACAGCAGCTAGTTGAGCACAGAGAATTAATTAGGATATAAAAGCTGGTTTCCATATGAAACCATCAGAGGACATCTTGTCGCCATTTATTTGTTACAGAGTTTGAGTTCTACAAGGAGCTGAACCAAAAGAAAGATGGATGACTACAACATTGAATTGCCTTCCTTGTGAATATAATTTGTATTGCATTTGCACTCTGGGAAGAGCCATTGACCAATGAGGCGGATGGAACAGGGGGAGAGAATATATATTATCCCATCCGCTGGTCCAGCCACCCGAGGCCTTCCCTAGGTGGTGCCAATTGTTTTTTTGTGGGGAGGCAACAGGGAGCATCTCCCTGTTGCCTCCCCACCCCCATACCCCACCCAACCAAACAGAACCTCTCCCCACCCCACCTACCTATGGGACCGGAGCTTTGAGATCCAGTCTGCATCACCTTCCGCTCCGGCCGTCACCGTTAAAATATGAAAGGGACCTAGTCCATTGTTCCTTTTCCCTATGGTGGCGGTCAACTTTGTTTCTTTTTTTTCCTTCAGAGATTGGCGTCGCTTGCGGCCCCAACCTCTGGAGGAAAATGAAAGAAAGCCATTCACACTGCAGATGAACCCTGGGATGCGAATGGCTTTCGTGCCTCGGTGTGAGGGTGGAAATGTGCGGTAACGGCCCTGTGAATAATATGGCATGATAAATGTGTACCTGTTCCTTTGAGAAAGAAAATTATGTATTTTGGAGGCTGCTTGTGATGAATAAGGAATGCCAAAGGTTTTTCCCTTTTCTTTTGAAGAAACATTAGGAATGTGTTGTTGTGATGTTTTATATTATTTTTTCTTTAATATTTGTCTTGATTTACTGTGGAATATTTTTCAGAAAGTATCGGTTAATTAGCGTGGAATAGTTCCATCCAAGCTACAGAAGATTTTTTTTAAAAGTTCGTTTTTTGCATTTTTTCTTTGTACGAGGTGATGCTGAGATATGAAGTATTGGTGCTTGATTTGATGAAAGGATAACTGTAGTGCATTCATATTGATTTATTCCACAAACATATCTTTCTGTTTGTTGTTCTCCCTTTAAGTTGTGTATACAGTTTACTCAGAGTAGATTTGTTGGCCCGCATCACATTGCAGTCTGGGACTTGTAGTTTTTCCTTTTTGATGGGGAGTATAAAGTTACAATAAATCTAGTTTTGCTTAACTAATCAATATAATGATTTCTTATATGTTGCTGGGCTTCCTAATGTTCTGGTTTGTGTACCTTTCAAGTTATCTATATAAAACATACTACCATTTTAGCTTTTGGAAGCCAAACATTCACAAATAGTATCTTGCTGCACAACAGGAGCTGAAAATCGATGTGAATCAGTACCTAGACTGGGCGCAAATCCCGGCTTCACGACTTAACCAAAGAGTGCGATCATGGGAAAGCATTCAATCTCAGTGTGTCTTCTCTGACAAAATAGAACAGATTCAGTTCACAGATTATACCAATAAAAAAAAACATGCACTTTTTCATAGACAGCAGTGTTGCTACTAGGATGATGTCAATTTCCTTTTGTATATTGCACGTTACAAATTTAGTTAATTTGAGTTTTCTCAAAAATGTATAAAGATCTACCCTTGTTGAAGTGTAGTCGTAACTGTATGTGGGGCTAAAGGATAGGCCTAAGGAAAGTACTGATGTTTCCTCGTTAGTAAGTGTTCTGTTTGAGATGTTGAAAATCTTTAATTGTAGGTTGTCTTGCCTTTCGTCCTTCCCCTCGGCTTGTTCGTGTGTGCAGGGATTATTGTGTGACATGTTGTTGCTGTTTTTTTTTGGAAGTGTTACAACCTTCCTTAACACATGTATATTTTTTATGTATAGAAATCCGGCCAAGATTTCTTCTCTCCGGCCAAGATTTCTTCTCTCGTCTAGAAATGTTGTTTCCCACACTAATCAAGGAGTCCGGGTTTGGTAAATAGAGACAATTACACTGACCACTACTGTCTACTGCCTATCTTGCTAGTGGAGATAACCAAACAGTGATTGCTTTCTTTATCCAGACTCCCTCAGGGACTTTCTAAAACTCTTCCTACTGTACCGCTTTGGTTAGTAGCTACCAGAGAATCTGGGACTGTACCTTCAGACACTCTGTGCAATTTGGTCTTCCTTTCACATCCTGATATTCCTCTTCATGTCTCTGTATTGTATTCTCATTTCTCTACTCTCCTCTCCAAACTCCGCCCACCTTCACTCCTTCTACTCCCTATGGTTTCCTTCTCTGCCCCTCCAATGTCTCTCTCACCTTTAGCTACTAAGTTCCACCCTTAGATATTACTACTCCCTCCTTCACACTACTACTTCCCCCTACACACTACTACTCCCTCTTCTTCACCACTACCCCCCCACACTTCTAATTCCTTCTCCACACTACCTTACCCTCCTCTACACTACTACACCCCCCTCCATACTAGTACTCCTGCCTTCACATTACCACTCCTACCGCCACACTACTGGTCCCTCCTCCACACTACTACTTCAACTCCACCCCACCTTTTCCCCTGTCACAATCCTTTCACTCTCAAAAGGACTTTTCACTCAATCCCTACACCCCCTCTAAGAATCCCACTCACTAGTCTTGCACTAGTCACCACTCAATACCACTTGCTCACACCAACCAATACCTCACCTTTTCCACAAAATGGCCTCTCCTTTCCGATAGTGCTATCACCTCAGATGAAACTGTGAGAACAATCAGGTCTAAACTTGACATCTTAAACCAGGAGACTCTGATCTTAGACTCTATCAAATTAACGAGATTCCCAGGTTACCTTCCATGCCAGGTTGATCTGGCCCTGAATCCTACCTTAATAATATGTTTCCAAACCCGAATAGGGCACTGTTATTGCACGTTCTTCCTGTTTCCCAGCTAACCCAAAAAATTGTTCCGTGATTCCTCAGAATTCTGCCCATTTCGATGTACAGAAGTTGAATCTGATAAGCATCTCCTTAAATTCTGCCCGGCCAATGGCAAACTGAGAAAGAGATTCCTTTACACCGTCTTTGTAAAATATGACATATGCTCTTCAACTGACTCATATACCATATGTAAAATGACCGTTCATAAGGATGTAACGTGTGCAGTCTTTAGTTATTTGAATAAAGCATGGAGAATCGGGTGACATTTAAAGAATTGAATTTACCATTGGAAATCACATCTGCATATTGATTCTCTCTTTATGTACACTGGCGCTGGTTTTCGACAATGTTTTATCGCATGTAATGTATGTATTAATTTCCTTTTTTGTTTCTAACTGCCTGATGTGCTCTGTACAATGCTTTTATGGGCTTTGGCCCAAAATAATCGATTGATTAAAATTAATTACAACCACATCATAAGGTTTCCATCAGATCTTATCTTCAGAAGTATTGTTTTGATTAAATCAGATGCTTTTATTATTTTAGGATCTTTGGTACACGTTGGATTCGAGTACATTTGAGTATATGTTCCTGACAGTATGTGTGAGAATGAGGTTATAATAAAAAAGCATTGCTAAAATGAGGAAAATTAAAGTGGAATGTGCACATTTTATACTACGCTGCATTTATGCTACGTAGCATAATGCTCCTAAAATTCTAAAGTTTATGTCTGACCTCTTGCTTGAATGGTAACCCATGTGTCTTCTGTCTTTACTAGCTGTCCCCAGCGTAACATATACCATTCTAGCAGATCTTTAAGGTCAATATCGGTCGGTAATTCATAGGGTCACTTCTGTCTCCCTTCTTAAATATCAGATTTACCACTGATCAATTCCAGGATGTGGGCGTGGGTCCCTGTGATTTATTAATGGTCATTGAAAAGGCTAAACATATAGATAACTATTTTCCTTTGAATTTGAAAGGTATATTTGTATCAGTTGAAATTAGAGGTATGTGCGGTATAAGAACATTATCTAAGTTCCACCGATTAAACAGGCCTCTGCGATGTGTCTTTGTAGAAGCGTAATTGTCAACCTTGTTCCATTGCAGAGTCTCCCTGATGGCATAAGATTGTGTAGTAACATAATTACAGCACCTACTTTCAGTTTTGGCTTGTTAGGTGGCATTCCTCCTACAGCGTTTCGTTCTTTAACCATGAGCTAGTAATTAACTGTTCATTGACAATGGACCCGGCGTGCCCTGTGTGAAGAGAGGTGGGGGTGGAAAGAAGTAACGTGAAATTATTCTGAATGTTTGTGTTAGTGGAAGGTGAAGGTGACGGCGTATAACCGTGCTGATTCACCGTGCTGATTCTTTTTGTTATAATGATAGCTGTTGTTGAAGTGGAAGGGCATACAGCGGTGCACTTTGCCATTTTGACAGCTGAGGGCAACTTAACACTGATGAATTGCATCAGCTGAGTACAGAAACATACCTAAGCGTTTTATAGCTGGTAAAATAGCTTAGCGGATTGAGTGCTCGCTGCAGCGATCTGAGCGTGATGTGCAGGTCGCAGGTTTGAATCCCGGCAAAGCCAACTCAGCCTTTCATCCTTCCAAGGTCGATAAATGAGTACCAATTTCGGTTCAGTGATATTGTATGTAAATATGTGCTCTGTAAAGTGCTTTGGATAAAGGCGCTATATAAATAACACATTATATATATATATAGATGTGGGATCTACAGGGGAGCAGAGGGTTAATGTTCTCTCCTTTACTATTTGTGCATTGGCATCATCACATTGGCCAGCTGCTGGACCCATGGTGACACATTCTTCTCTACATGGGTGAGTGCTTGCTGTTAAAGGGTATGTAACTCAGGAAGGTCCACCTTCCAATGACATATTAGAGATCCAATCGCAGTTGTGATTTTGACAGCTAAGCCTGACTGGCGTTTCCTGTCAGGGAGAAAGTGGATAGTTGGTGACTGGAGTGTGATCAGAGTTTCTGGTAAAGAAGCACAAATTACATCCCAGGACTAGGATTTTTTCTTATAAGACTCCTAGGCCCCCCTCCCCTTATCTGGGGGCGGGAGTCCCCTAGCATACTAAACAGTTTCTCCATATGCTGTAATTGTACTGCTCACTGCAAATGGCAAAAGAAGGGAGTATTTCATGGGGTTTGCCTGGGTGTCATATGTAGGCACTACTCTAGTGTTCATATGGGAGTGCGCTCATGGTATCCTTGGAACACATGTGTCCACCAAGTAGGTCTTCCAAGGTACTCTTAAAAGATAGCACCGTTGTAGGTGATTGAAATGGCTGGCCATGTTAGATGGCCGGTTCATAGGTTTGAATAGTCCACTGTTAACACAGGGTTGAGTTCGTTAGAAGGAGACAACAGTTAATGCCCGAAAATCATTTTTGTTAATTTATTGATTGTATTGCTGAAGCAAAGCTAACGGATCCATGCACATAATGACTGCGCACACTGATAAATTCTGATTTTGTAGGCTAGAGTTTTGAATTTTTATTCACATTGTGGTGTAGCCATTATTGAGCAAATTTATAGCCATTGGAGAGAGAATTGGTGTGAGTTACCTACACGCTCCTTAATCATATTTTGGTAGTTGGAGGCACCTTTAAATCTATTGCACACTTCAAAATGTAATTTCAGTGCCCACCTTACTATCGTTCCACATTCTTTCTTATAGGCAGGCCTAGCTGCGAAGCCATGTAGCATTGTGTCCATGTCTCCTGATTAGCAGACAGGTGTGCGCTAACGTGCTCATCACTTCAGAGGGTGCCTCTGGAAGGAAAAGCTATCATGCATAAACACGTGTTTCATAATATGTATGTTTGTTCACGAAAATGGCTTTATTCCCAGTTGCCCTATAATATTTTCAATTGTTTCCTATCTGTATGCATAAAGATATAAATGTGCCATTTGTATTCAGCAGAGTCACAGACTAATAAAAATAAATATTACTAAATTGTGATACAAGTCATGACAATATTGGGAGCTAAATTCTCCCTCTCGTGCTCTGTCTTTGTTGCTGCATTTTTTGAAAAACGAATTCATGCATAATTGGTGAGTATCACAATACTATCTATATAGATCTAATTTACATGGAGTAGTCACTTACATGTCAGATATACTACTAATATAATTGTATAACTTTAACAGCCACACACAAAGTATAGCGCTACTTGAGCATAACGTTGAATAATGAGAGGTAACACGAAGATCTGTGACAAAAGATCTGAAAAGCTATAAAGAGGAATTAACCAACCCCATATTATACTTCTTATAGTTAATAGACTTTAATAAATGTTACATTGCAAATACCATGGTTTAACAAAAAGACGATTTTACATTGTATTTAATATAAAACAATGTTTTAAATACACTTTATATTTGGATAAATCAGGATGTACATGATTTAAACTGGATAATAAAGAACCAACAATATTTTATTTTGTGGCTGAGTTACAAAACCTAGAAGTTATCTTCAATTTTTAGCAACTGTATGAATACAGAGGATTAGTTAAAATGCTTCTAATATGAAAATTGTTTTTTCTGAATCAACATGAAAATATGAATAACAACATACAATTATATTTTTTCTTTTCTTTCTCTTCTGGTACGTTTTTCCTCAGCGTATATTTTTGCAAAATTATTGGTTGTGCAAAATAATTTGTAATCAATAATTATTGAATCAATCTATTTCAGTGTTTGAAGCATGCGTTGGCAACCAACTCACTGTTTAATTGGCAACCAAGTCATTGTTGTTCTTATTTATACCCAGTGAGTGAATACATAACACACAATAGTTTGTTCCTTTCGTATCTAAAAGAGTATAATCATTGTCCATTTAATTTGTAATTAAACATATTTTGCTTATTCTAATATTGGGATGAGCACAACACACTTATCTTTGATACCTCTTTGATGACACCAGGTTTCAGTGCCATTACCTAGTTCTAGTGCCAGACTCCGCAACCCACACATTTTTTGGGGTGTTTTGGTGCAATACATTACATTCAAACTAACATCTAAATTACTACATCCAATATATGGTGTCCAGTCATTCATTCGAAAACAAAAGGATCGAATGCAATACATTTGAGTAAAAAAGGACAGAAAAAAAGACCAAATGCCTTTTTTTATGTCTTTTTTTGGGGGGTTTTGGTATAGCTAACAATAATGTTTTTTTGCCTAAAAACGGGGGTTTGGCCCCCCCAAAAAAATCCTTTGTATTCGATCCTTTCACCCATAACCCCAATATATAGGTGTTGACTATGTATAAAGACTGCTGAAGATGGTATAAAGTGCTGGAGCTACTGAAGGGTAGAGTAGGATAAGGAAGCAGAAGTTCCATAATTTAGTTCTCAAATTTTTTAAATAATGAAAGCTAAAGTAAATGGATGGTGCATCCGGAAAGTAGCAGTCTTTTCAGTGAAGAAGCAGTTAAAAACATATAATACAATGCTAAAATCGGGGTCGGTGGCAATTAGGATCATATATTTCACAGGGAAAGAGATGAGTATCATCTGCATAATTATAACATGATAAATTGAGTGATCTCAAAAACTCAGGACAAAGTGAGAAGAACAGGTTAAATGGTACCAAGGTACCAGGGAGGACTCCAAAAAGACATCTTTTGGGGTCAGAGAAGTAGGGACTGATAATATCCAATCCATAATATATGCTCAGATGCCCAAATCATAATGGGTCTATTTAACAATGGAATGGTCAACGAGTTCAAAGACAAGTGAGAGGTCCAGTCAAATTACAGCTTATACTTTGTCCTTATCTCCATTTATTTTTTGAGTTTGTCCCAGATAGATAAAAGGACTTATTCAGTGTTCAGTTTGGTTCGAAAGCCTGCCTGCTAAGGGTTCGTAATGGAGTTTCATCTGTGTATTTAACAAGCTGTGTGTAAGTCGCATTATCAATTATTTTCTCCATGAATTTACAATTCAAGATGGCACTGAAATTGTTAGGGTTAGAACAGTCCACACCATCCTTTTTTAAAGTCACTTGCAGAAGGCTTATTTGAACACAGTTGATGATTTTCCAGAAGAGAAGGATGCATTAATAAAAGTTCTAGATGTTTCAGATACCAAATTAGTTTGCAGAAGTTGCTTGAAAAGATGAGTAGGGGAACGGGCTGCTAAAGAACCTGATAGGGTGTTTCGAAATCCTACGTCATTTGCGATACCATTTATACACTTGAACTCCCCTCCTTAAATATCCAGAAATGTTTCTGCGATGGAGAATTGGGTAAAATCAAAGTGTCCAGGGGTTTTGTTTTTATTTGTGCTTATATAGCACTTGGAGTAAAATCGCTGTACAATAATTAATTACAACTGTACAAATTAAGTAACATTCGTATACTATGATCCATTAAGAGGAAGACAGAAAATGAGCTTTTAATTGTGAACAAAAGGAGGGGGAGGAAGTGAGAGAGTGAATAGCTAGAGGAAGAGAACTCCAGAATTTAGGAGCCCGAAGAGAACATGAATGAAAGCGAGATTGAGCACAGGATGGGGGCAGAGGAACAGTCTGAATAAAGAGAGTTTGTTAGCATAGCGGACGTAATGGTTGGTACCAGCTGTAAGGGGTCAGTAGTCAGAGTCGGACACAATATTAACTTTTGTGTTTGAAATAACGCTTTTATTGTCAAAATAATAAGCAGGGTTGGGGAACTAGTACCTGTCCCTATGTCTATGGGAGGTTTTCCCTGCCTCAACAAGGCTAATGAATGTCTGTGTCAGGATGTTTAACAAATAAAGTGTCCCCTGTCGCGTGTCAAACTCTAAACTGACCCTTACATGCCAAACTGAATACAAGGTGCAGATGGGGTTTCTTTGAGCTAAAAATGTATAGCTTCTTCTTAAAGTTCCAGACATAAACTTCCAAGGTGCACAAAAGGAAAAAGGAAATACTGTTTTACCAGGAAACAGGGGTTCTCCCTTCCCCTATTTTTCTTTCCAGCAGTCTGGTACTTTTGATGCAGCCAATAATGTTCCAATGTTTTCCAAGGAGATGACTCTCTTCTTGAATATTCCTTCTTATCCACGTTATTTCAGAGTTTTATTGAAGTGTTAGAGGGGAATAACTCCACCCTTGAACGCCTTTAATCTTCATTGAATCGAACATCTTCTCTTGTTCTTGTTCATCTCTCAAAGGGTATGGCTTCCCCCCTGTGTTGCTGCTCTAAACCCTGTGTTGCTATTCCAAAGCTTTAGCTTTCTTCACGTATCTTTCTACCCCTGGTTAACTTCCCTGCCAGGGTTACACTGTTTTGTTTCATCTCTTGAGACTTTGGTTCCTTAAGGGGATAAGACTCTTCCTTTCTGCTTAGTTTCTTTGATTTTAGCTCTGGAATTCTTTCAAGGGGCATGAATGTTCCCTTATCTATTACAGGCGTTCACACATAGGGGTTTTGACCCCTGAGCTTGCTCAATCCTTCTTCCTTTCCCTGGTATCCTCTCCTGCAAAGGTATTGTTTGTTTTTCCTGAAAAAGGGCGATGAACCTTGCATTTTATCATTTTTTCTTGTCACCCCTGGTTTACATGCCTGCCAGGGTGTCATCCCTTTCTTGCTTGGGTGTGATTCCCAGACTCACTGGTTGCCTGGTTCACAAACCTGCCAGGACTTCTCCGCTCTTTGCTTCACTTTCTCTTGTATCCAGCTTACAACAATGTTTTAATATCGGGTCACCGACACTTTCTTACTTCCATCGCCTTTATCTAGGCTTTTGGCAACCATTGTGATTTGTGAATGCTGTGTCAGGAATTTGAAAAATATGACTGGAGCACGACACGCATAAACAACTGGTCTTTAAATCAAATATACTTAGATGTAGGTTGAGAAAATGGTATGTGTTTAGCCTACAATATGTAGGTTGACAAATGTTTCACCCTTTTTGAGTGAAAGATCTTTCATCAGGACAAAGCAGTTCAGAGCAAAATGAATCACTTGTTGGCATCTCTACCTCAGTGATCTGGAAGTTGGAATGGATCGTGGCTCCGTGACCTGTAACTGGGGTAATCAAATGCGGTCCACATGTGATGTCTCTGCGTATGACATGTTTGTGTGAGTTAAAAAAGAGATAGAAGACCAGCCAACAACAGTTGCTTTCTTTATTGTATGTTTTTACGAATCTCTCACCAGTCTTTCTCTGCATCCCATTCAAAGAACCTTTTTCACTGTCAGCCTTACTCTGGTCTGTGAGCCGGGTAAGGCTGGTGCTCCAATGAAACATATCAGTGATTCATTGCGTTCTATTCCTGGGGTGCATGTGAGTCCACCCGGATTAGCAGTCCTTTTCAATACTTTGCATAGCTCTTTGCACAGAAAGACCTCTTTACATATTGTTTCCCATACTAATGAGTTACTCCTTAAGCAAAACTGATAGGGTGTGAGCTTTGACTTCACTGCCCTGCCCAGTCATTTTGTGTTTTTGTTTGTGTCAATTTGCAAAAGCTGGGTTGTTGTCCTAGTGTGGGACTCAGCTTTATCCATGCTAATGGTCCGAGTTCAGCCAAATGTTTTTCTCCATAGAATGTCTGACTCAAAGGGACTGTTTTCAGCTGCGGCTCTAAAGTTGTAGAGAGTTTTTAATGGTAAATTCGTTTAGCTAGATATTAATAATTAGCTTGAGGCGGGCATCCCACCTAAATGTGCAGAATTGTTCATGCAAAATATAGCTGTCGTTTTTCCACTTTTTCAGCGAAAGTTCATTAGTGCAGTATTGCAAAGGTGTCATCTAAGTTTGAAACGCATGTCATCTGACCACCATACAAGAGTTTTTCTAGTTTACTATGAGTCCTAATGATTCTATGGTGCGGTATCGGAGGGCAGGCCTGACCTCCGATCATTCTTGGCACCTAGAAATGGGCAACCATTGCCAGGACCCACTGTGCAAATACTGACTAAAACTCAGATGGAAGCGAGGTGGACCCGGGGCGAGATCTCTTTAAAGGGAAAGCACTGAATAAAACTCCAGTTCAAAGCAGTTATTCAACCAATGATGAAAGAGTCCCAGCAAGATGACACATCATTACCTCCATGGAAGAGATGCAACAATGCATGTTCCAGTCTGACTACGTCCTTAACCAGCTTTCCTTTACACCCCCAAATGCCAAACCGGCATGGTGGGGTCATATGTGGGACATGATACCCAATCATCTCAATGTTAGACCACTGCCAGGCTGTTTCCAATGCTATTGGCTGGCATGCAGAGAATGGGGCATAACAGTGGCAAAGTTATATGTGTCTGCTGGTCTGCCTGTAGAGTGACAGACCTCGAACTGCTTGTGCCAGTGAAGCTTTGTCTAGGTCGAAATTGACGTTCTACCTTTCTCTTTCTACAGGCTGTTTCTATATTTTTAAGAACTGGGCCTCATTACGAATGTTGCGGTAAGGCAACAACGGCACCGGTAGTGCTACCGGAATCGTTGTTGCCATGCCGCAACATTTACGAGTTTGCTCGCGGCGGCCGCTCTGCACGCCTGGTCAGACCAGGCGTGCAGAACGGCACCCGCAAGCATACCAGGATGGTAGCAACGGTACCGTTATGAAAGGTACCGCTGCTACCATCCTCCCCATCCCCATTGAGCCCTATGGGGGCTCAAATGGGGACGTACCGGGTCCGGGTCCCGTGTAAGGGAATAACTGGACCCTCCAAGGTCGGAATGGCCCGGTAAGTCCCCTTTTGTGGGACCCGGACCCGAGTTTGGGGGTAGCCATGCCCTTATTAAGCAGTACCTCCAAACTCGTAATGAGGCCGGTAACTCATTTTGCATGGACGAGCTACAGCTTTGCTTTTATGTGTTTATGCAGTGGCCTTGTATAGTGAGTGAGGCTTTTAAGGATGTTAATGCTGGCACATGATCTACTGTACAAGTTGCATTTGAGCCACACTCTAGTAAGAAAATGTCAAACTTCTCAGTAGAAACCCCTTTTCTAGGTTTTTGTCAAAATGGTTGCACAGTGATAAATGTGCTACGAAATGGGATCCCTGCCCTAATTATGAAAGGAATAGCTAAGTGATCTGCTTGATCCACGGACATTTGGACGGTGATAGATACAAAATCAACTCTTCTGATTTCTAAAACCATGTTGTGGCCACACTGATTGGTGGAGTCAAATCGGTCATGCAAGAGATAATGTATTAAATAAAAAAACAATTGAACTACATAATAAGGACTAAACCGTCATGTCTCTCCTCCACATCAAATAAGTGCGGTTTACTCACACGGTTGGTATAATCTATCCATTATGGTGGAGGACAGTAGTGGTATATGTTCTTGATAGATGTTGTCAAAGATTGGAAGAGCTTGCCACCTTTTCCAGTCTCCAAAATCCAAGTCTGATCAATGCTCATCAATCGGCAAACTCTCCAGGGCACACCAGAATAAAGTTCCTTACTCGCCTAAGACCTTGCTTGCTGGTCCTTCTTTCTGAAAAAGGACCAAAAGGTTCGGACACTCCACCAGCCTACCTTTGTGTTTAATTGGTATTCGGTGGCTGCTTTGGCTGAGCATAGCAAGTCTACTCCTTCCTCCTTTTTTCTGATTTTACTATGTTCTAAAGACAAGTTGATGAAATCTGAAAATAGCTAAAAAGAACTCAAATGTATAAAACATGCACACTCATCTTCCACACTGCAAGCAAAACTGTTCGTATCTATCTCAAATCTAAAGCTTTAAAATGTGTCAGATGGTTTAAATATTGATTTCTAGCTTCTAGAGTAAGAATCATTTAAAAGGGAATTGCAGAATCCACCCTCGATTGATTTCATATTGTCACAAAATATTTTGTAACCAGGTAGGGCCAGATCCACCATCATGGGGTGTAGTCTTCACTCTTCAGTGAAATAGTTTTCTGTGCTTCGCAGAATTTCTTATAGGTATTTATCAATAATTCATCTTAGATTTCAAGTGAACTGTTCTCTGCCAAAGTCCCATTCAGAAAATAAAGTTTCAGAAAATGGGAATTAAACTTTGGGTAGCCAGACATTTTGTGGACATAACAGGGTAACCAAACCAAACCAGAAAGAAACAATCAAAGTTAGTTGAGTGTATAATTCGTTCAGACGTCAAAATGTAACATCCATCCATCTTCATTCGTCACACTTACAACAGAGCTGGTAGAATGAATGGACTTAATTTTCGAAGTTCATTCCAGCTGGTCACACGAGTGTCTCTCCTAACTATCAAACTGTTGTTACTTGCAATGTGTCACATTCACATATAGAATACACATTGGGCAACTGAATCTTGATTATACAAACTTCACATTATTGCAATGCTTACAGGGACTAGGTTTGAGTAGGGTGCACTACTGGTACTCTTTGCTTCAAAATCAGTCTTAAATAAATCTAGAAATTCACTTATTATTCAGGGGCCCGGCGTCAACCCTCGCTACAGAGGAAATAAACACAAATGATCACAATTCATCAGGCTCACTGATGAATAACCCAGTCACTCTCATGAGGTCAACCCCTTCCTCTATTTTTCATGAAGTTTTTTAGAACAGAAAGAAAAACACTTTGATTTTTTCAACATACAAAAATAATGTAAGCAAAATCAATAATTCAGAGACGAACAGTGAACTGCTGTCTTCTTATACGAATAAAGGTTACATCAACAACAAAGCTACTCTGCTCAATTCATTATACGGAAGAGTTATCATGAAACATAAAGTTTCAGTTTTCTTATAACATACACAAAGGGAATTGTACATGCGTGTGTGTGTGAGTATAGATAACAGTTCTTTGTAAAATACAAGCAGTACCACATCAGCAAAACTAAGTTTTCACAATGAGGTGCTTCCTGTTGATGCCAGACTATGCATTTGGGGGCCATCTGTCCCTTCTTCAGGTATAATAGTTATCTATTCTTATGATCAATACGGTACATTACGGAAAAAATACCCATCAGCTTATTGTGCTACTGCGCCAGTATCCATTCTAATTGTTCCTAAAAGCCAGAGTACTGACCTGTCCATTCTTGGACTGACCGATCTGTTCTTGAACTGCCTGTATAAATTCGCCAATTTAAGGGCTGTAAAACATGTAAATACAATCTCTATACAAAAACCTCACAGCTCATGTATCACAATATAATATATCTCTGAATTTGTCCATAAACTAACCTGCTTCAGGATGGTGAGTATCCCCGATGTTGAATTTCTACCAAGTTCTACACTGTCCGAACAAATTCACCAGTTGGAGAGCTGTAAAAAATGTAAATACAGTCTCTCACCCTCTACAGAGTTTTCATAATTCTTATGTCACAATTTGCAAGGCACAACACTTCTCCCAATATTGTCCATGAACGAACCTGCTTTAAGATGCTAAGTATCCAAGAAGTTGGTTTTCTACCCAGTTCTGAAAATGGTGTCAATCCCTCTCTCTCCCGTCATCCCTACAAGGAAAACAAAAGGGCCATAGACTATTGAATGTGTCCTGACTTCATGTACTGCACCGCTGCTATCAAACGCTATATCCGCGGGAAGTGCTTAGTTTCTTACCATATTTAAAGTGAGTCAATGCCCGATACAGGAACAGGGAGGCGGCTGAAAAAACAGCCTCCCACCCTGTATCGGCATTATACATTACGGCATCACCATTACGTGGCTCGGAAAGCTAGTCCGGCGTCCCCTGTAACAATGGAATCTGCAGTGAATCGATGCTGCAGCGATGTTGGGATGGCACATTGGGCAGTCAAGTTATTCATAACTTGACCAACACTCTATAAGTCTATTTGCTGTTAAGGTACTGATCACAACTTAACTTTCAACGTGATGTTAAACATGAATATAGACTTGTGGAACAAAATCAAAAAGATTACGTATACGCGTTCAACTCAGTTCTCCACGCTCAGCTCATTATTGAGGCTGTCTACACAAAGACTTTTAAACCCTGCAAAATTATAGATTTTAGATTACAATCTAACATGATACAAACTATAACTCCATGTGCAATATCACCGTTTGTTTTGTCATGCCATGTCTGAGGTCGTATGATAATGTTCGTTGTACTGAACTACCCCCTTGGGGATATGATTGTGTAAATCGAAAATGAAATAAGGGAGAAAATATATCTTTGGGCTTTGTGAGTTGGTACCGGACACTGTACCATGATCTATATATCAATGATTTGGCCGCTGTCAAAGCCACTCCTAGGAAACGTCCAATTAACTAATCCTATTCTCATAAAAGCCCAAGCAGTCAAATCTGCAGTGGTCCTGGGATGTTCCCACCAGTGATGAGGTTAATCTTCTGTATCGCTTGTTCCCAATATCCGGCGATCTTGAGGCAGTACCATGCTTAGTGCACAAAGTCAGCTTCACATGGTTGACACCTAGCCCATTTGTCTGAGATGGAGGATTTAAATGAGTTGAGCTTCTTCAATGTATAATAGAAGTGATGCAGGTACTTTAAGTGTGTGAGGCTGTGACTACCATTCTATCAAGTGTGCAGTGTTTGCTTACAGGCTACGGTCCACCTCTCATCGGTATATTGTGTCCCAAGAGCTTTTTGCCCACCTCTTCCTAACCTTATCTGCAGTGGGCTTCAAAGGTTTTGATGCCCTTTCGTATAGACTTGTGACAGGAGTACTTGTAGGAGTGTCCGTGATGTAGTATGCAAGGGATTAGACAGGGAGCTTTTGCAGGGGTTGCCTGTAGGCGTGCTTTCAAGGGATGGAGAAGACTGAAATATAAAACACGGTTAAAGCACCGACTTGCCCTTTAGCTCTCAGCCGTTCTAAGGAGATACACAATAAGAAAGTGTCATCCTTATAAAAGTCCTGTTGTATGGTGATTCCCAGTCTTTACAAATGCAGATATAATTGTTTGTGAAATGTGATTTCCACCCCTCCCCCGTGCAGCCTGTAGTGAAATCGGGCCAAGTATTGCAATTTTGTCCCTACAAATTGTGCATATTTTGCCAGTGTATGCTGAAACAACCAGGTGGCATGGACCATTCTATGACATCTGTTGTCGCCCCATAGGATAGAGCTCTGTGCTGCTGTGTAAGCAATGCTTTTTTTTAACAGCAATGTGTGTGAATGCATGCTGGTTTGTAGACCATCATATTGTGGATTGTGCTTGTACTGGCAGGTAGTACAACTCAGGATTTGGCAAAGCCAATCCCCCTTAGTTGTATGATTTAGTAAGAGATGCAAGGTTGGCTGGATGCCTAGGCCAGTTTACTCACACATTTCTTTTCCTGTGAGCAGAACTATCTTTCATGGATTACAGTGGTGTTTGCAAAGATGCACAGACGTTTAGGGCAGTCATCATTTTCACTGGGGAAACCCAGACTAAAAGTGAGATGGGAGATCTGATCCATTGTTTCAGTGCCTCCAGGGTTTTAACATAGTTTTCACAAACCGCTATTGACTCGTCAGTAGATCTCATTGCCTCTAGGTATTTGATGAAGTCTGATTCCATTTAAATCCCAACCATTTGCCTACGTTTTCGGTGACTGATATTAGCAGCAGCAGTTTTGACTTATCCCAGATGAACTTTAAACCGGCTAGTTTGCCAAATCGCTTAATATCATTGACGAATAGAGCAAAAGTTTGAAATGGCTGTTTTTTTATATAGCAGTATATTGTCTGGGATCTATATGATTTCACTGAATTAAATTTCAGAAAAAACGTTTTACCGAAAAAAAATCTGATTTTATTTTTTTATTTTCATTTCAGGGGTACCCCCAAAATAAACCTGTTTCCCTGTGCTTCTAAACCCTCCCTATCCCCAACACTTTTTACCCCTTTACCCCACACCACCATGTACATTTTTATAAAAAAATTCTGTATTTTCGTTTTGGTAAAAAAGTAATTCTCTGTTTTTTATTCGGTAACATCACTGGATACCATTGTCTGTGCTTATGGAGAACAAAGTACTTGCTGAGTATATCCTAAATCCCCATGTGTTGACTGAATTCCCAAAGGAAGCACACAACTGGTTCTATGTCTAGGGCAATAAGGAGAGGAGCCATTGGGAAGCCCTGCCTGGTGCCATGTTTCAGATTGCATCCTATTTGTCAGCACAAGGGATTTGGGGATTGTATATAGTAGGCAGACCCCCGCATTGAAAGTGCCTAAGCCAGACCATTTAACTACTTGAAAAGGCTACTCCATGGGGTCAAAACTCTTCTCCACGTCGAGAGTGGTCAACGCCTGGTCCCAATTTATCAGGGGAGAAGACGATTTGCAATTCTTTTAGCTAGAATTTTGTAATCTTTACCAATGACAGGGCTCCCTTTGATGCACATTTACTTGGGGACTTAATGGGCTTGAGCACTGTTATCATAGCCATTTGTGTGGATGTCTGTAGGGAGGAAAATCTCATCTAGTCCCAGCACCACCTGATCAAGGAAATGCATTTTCTCTTCCTTCTGATTCTCCAACGTGGATGTGTATAGGGATTTCCTGATTTCGTCCTCCCCTATTTCTCCGACTTTGGATCTTCTAGTAATGATCTGCATTTTCTGATTTCTCTCTTTGAATCTTCCTGTATTTGGTAAAACCCTAAAAAGGTGGGAACTGCCAAGACTCTTCTGTAGTTGGGTCCTGTTGAATGGGTCTCTAAGTCATGGCTACTTACTAAATAGACAGACTGGGCCTCATCACGAGTTTGGCCGGAACCCTTAAATGCGGCGATAGCACTATTACCGCCACATTTAAGGGTCCACCAGATCATGACCTTAGCAGATTTCCCCCCAGCTCTAAGCTGGGGGGAAATCTGTTGCAAATTTGCTGATTTTCACCGCGTTTACCGCCAGCGGGAAATCCCCTGGCGGTAATAGCAAAAATGTTCCCCATTGGGCCCAATGGGGAATGAGGAATTCCCGAATGGGCCCAATGGGCAATGGGCAATAACCGTTCCGCCAAACCCGTGATCCGGCGCTAATAGCGCCGGGGGTTTGGCGGTAGGACTATTAGCACCGGCGCTAATAGCGCCAGCGTTACTGCCCAACTCGTGATGAGGCCCACTGTGCCTATCTACTCATATCTGTCTCCAAATCAGTTTTTTGGTATCTGGGGGTAGCTAGCACATCTACCCCAGTTACATTGGATTTGGGTTCCAACGCTCATTACATGGACATACATAATGCTAAAAATCATGGCTATTCTGGTGCTACTCAAAGCTACCCCTGAACCAGCTTGGGCTGTTGATGGCACGGCTTTGCAGTGTGACTCAGTCATTGAAAAAACTGTTCCACTCATGACAACTAAACAAGGAAACCAGGTGGGTGTACAATGTGTTGACATTGTGCATCACATCGGGTAACCATGGTGATAGGAGGTTGTAC
The DNA here is from genome assembly GCF_040938575.1 of Ambystoma mexicanum. Classification (NCBI taxonomy): domain Eukaryota; kingdom Metazoa; phylum Chordata; class Amphibia; order Caudata; family Ambystomatidae; genus Ambystoma; species Ambystoma mexicanum. The sequence goes on along the minus strand of NC_090936.1, from coordinate 427,219,575 downwards.
CCGAAGGGAGTGCGCAATTGTTGAGGCACGTTGCGTGTATGCGCGGTGTCGGCTCAAACATCACGTCAAGCGCCAATGCTGCAAGAAGGGAGCTGCAAAGCTACGTGGTTTGCGTAGCGACAGAGCAAAAGACTGTTGGACCATGCACATGGAATCTCTAGACCCCCGTTTCCAGCCGCATGCAAGGATTCCCTGTTACAGAACAATGCTGTTCAGACCGGGTAATGCTGCCTTACACTGTACTAGGGATCCCAGGCCTAAAATGTGGGAGCCGATCTCCGGACAGTCTGTGCGGCCCTCGCTGCCCAGGGTTTGGGGACATTCTACAACTCGCTCAGAGGTATGATATACCATGCTGCATTTTGTCTAATCTGTTGTGTGCACGGATATGGGGTTTAACATCATTAGAATGAGGACTGCCCCATGCAAGCAATTGAACGCCCCTCACAGCACTCCATATTACAGAAGGGGTTTTCAGGATCCATTGTTTACCAAATAGCACTTAACACACTTAAAATGGATCATTTCTCACGGATTGACTCAAATCCACCATGTCTGCGGGGGTCTGATTTTCCATCAGTGTTGCTTTTGGTTACTTTGGGCCTGATTACTAGTTTGGTGGTAATGCAGTAATTACTGGGTGGCCCAATAGGTCCACATGATTACAAGTCATGCAGACTATACAGGTATTCCCTACTTTGGAATCGCAGTGGACTCAATGGGAGTCCTGTGAACACCCCATCCGGAAATTACTACACGCTATACTGCTTTTGTGTGGTGGTAAAATCTGCTAAAAAATTGGACGTATGCTTTGGCAGAGTGGTAAAAACACATGATAATGGTAATTACAGGCATTTTACCATATCCGCAAAACTTGTTATATCATAACTTGGACCGTGTGCTAGTTGCTACCGACACTGAGCAATAAACTCCAAATGTCTTTATTCATAGCAAACCTGCCTGAAATAAATATCCATTCTGCACGCACATTTTCATGCTGCCCTTTGATGAGTAATTCGAAAAATCCAACTTCTTGTGTGGCATATTTCTGGAAATTGCTGCCAATATGTACCTCCCAATGTTGACACGAAATGTCAGACTTTTTTGGTGAAATTGAAACAGCATACAAGAATGCAGAATGCCAGGAAGTCGATGATAAGTTCAGGGAGACCCATTCACAAATCTAAGAGCACTTACGATACGAGTTTGGTGGTAACTCGACCGTCAATCACTGGAATTACTGCTAAACTGCACATTTACTGCAGGATTACAAGTGTTGGTAGGGCAGTGTTGATAGCCATTTTCGGAGTCCATAGGACACCATGGGGATTTGGTGGACTTACTGCTGGCAGTAATTCTGGCGATCTTGTTGATTTTTGGCGGCAAGGTGGAGGACTTAATTGCCATTTTTTTTGCTGGGGGTAAATTCTCCACCTTACCACCAAACCTGTAGTACAGTGGAGCGGTAACGCATTGGTAATGCAGCGCTAAATAGAAAACCACTGCACTGTCAATATTACCCGCACCGCTGTACTTGTAATGAGGCCCTACGTGCCATGCTAAAACACGACTGGCTATGGCATTCACAAAAAGCCATGTGCACCATTTGAGCAACTTAGATGTGTCGCACATTACATTATTTGCAAAGTAAAATGTTCAACACATGAGTAACTGATGCATCTTGCAAATGACATGTGAACATGTCTATTTCCCCAACCTTCGACTACCTTTAGTTGCTGCCGATGTGATAGCAATTAGTGCACTTTTCCACACTCATTGCAAGTCAGTGGTTCAGAACGGTGTGTGCTATGTTTGGAATTGTTCATGAATAACCAGGTAGCTTCCACTTATGCAGATCTGGCCTTAAGTTATGTGTGCATAGTGTTTGTATTTGTGCATCCACAACGTGCATGAAAGCTATGCTTACGTAGTATGTAATTAATGCACGTTTAAAGGGCTAATCTTTCGATGTGTAAATGACTCAAGCAAGAAGAAATCTTCGGGACTCGACACTACTGCACCTAATTCAGAGGCCTCTAAAATCGACCATAAAAATGGACAGCGAGGGCAACATCTACTGAAGCTTACGCTGCAAAAACGCCAAAAGTTGTTTTGACCTTTGAGGGTTTCTCGAGCAAAAAGCAGTGCACTTATTTCACATGTGCACGCGTTGAATTTATAACCTGGGAATTTGTCCATAGATATACCAACATTCTTGCTCTTCGCATTTGCTACCCTTGCATCCCTCTTTTGGAAAAAGGCAGATGGAGACATTGGGCCTCATTACGAGGTGGGCGGCAAGGGGTTAACAGCGCTGGTAAAGGTGCTGGAGCCGTTAACCCCTTACAGCCCTATTACGAGGTCCGCTTGCGGGACCCGCTCTGGACGCCTGGTTTCACCAGACGTCCTTAGCGGGTCCCGCGAGCAGCCCAGCATGCTAACAATAGGCCCGTCATTAACAGGCCTGTTGTTAGCATGCTCCCCATTCCCATTGAGCCCAATGGAGGGACAAATGGGAATTGGGATGGTCCGGGTTCCCTGAATAGGGAAATAAGGGGCCCTCCTAGGTCGTAATGGCCCGGTATTTCCCCATTCAGGGAACCCGGACCCGGACCCCAGTTTGGAGGCAGCCATGCCCTTATTAAGGGCATGGCTGCCTACAAACTCGTAATGATGCCCATTGTTCTTTTTGTTGACATAAAAGGCAGCAGATTTACTAAACACTATAGGCTTATCAAAACTGCAAAAAACAAACTTTGTGCAAATTGCTCTCCAGGTGCGGCGACCAGCCGACAGCTCCATCTCCATACCTTGCTTCTCCCATTTTCCAACCAAGTCCACTCTAGGCCAAAGCTCCCCCAAGCATTATTGTCTTTGCCCCGCCTCCCCCTGCAGGTGATCCTGGGCTGGAGGAGGGCTGTTTTGCCGTGGAAGCTGAACCCTCATCGATACCTCCAGCGCCCTTGTCACTAGGCCTCAGAGGGGCGCTGATCATGAGAGGAGCGAAAATCCCTCCCGCGTTCCCATGGCTCGTTAGTATTCCTACAGTGTCACTGGTCGCTAAAACACCACCTCGCTGTTGCACTTTCCTTGCTGCCGAAATCCTTACTTAGGGTGGGTAGGAGGAAAAACGGGTCCCGACCTTGCTCCTCTGACGATGGCGAAAAGATGATGCTGCCAGCGGTCTGAGCCGCTCTTATCCCCAGAGGCACGCCCCTTTCTTTTGTTGCCCTTTTGCAGGCTTCTTGTACTGTTTGGTGGGCTTTGCGCCCCCTTCGGCTCTTCCTGGGCAAAACATTCTGTTTCATGGATTTTGCCCCACACCTCCCCCTTACCCAGGGAGGAGGAAGGAGGACGCTGCCCTGTTATCTGGGTGCCTCCTATATGGGTTTCCCCCATCGACACCTCCATAAACAGGCTAAGAGCATTCCGTTGATGTTAGCCCATGAAAAGTGTTCATTGTCTCATAAAAACATTCTTTCATGCAAGGCTTTATACGGACAGACATTGCTATCTCTTAGAGATGTCACCTCTTTTACTTCATAAAGAGAGAATACAAGCACTTTTAAGCATAATTTTAGACTTCTTACAGGGAAGCAGAGGCAGGAGTGAATTCCAATATTTCATGCTGCGAGAAATTGTTACCTTCAGCAACACATGCCACACTACCAGGGAGAGCTGTATCCCCAGAATACAAATTGTTTTTTTTGCCTGGCAGTGAGGGGGCCTCATTGGCCTTGGATTGACTGGAGTGATAGTCATTTCAACAAATCGGAGCTGCCAGAACGTTCTGTTCACATGATTGACTAGAATGAAAGACATTCTAGAGAATCAAGCTCATTGAATGTTCCGGAAGGCCAAAACCTCTGTGTGCCATCATTGGCCATAGCTATCTATCTATCTATCTATCTATCTATCTATCTATCTATCTATCTATCTATCTATCTATCTATCTATCTATCTATCTATCTATCTATCTATCTATCTATCTGTCTGTCTGTCTGTCTGTCTGTCTGTCTGTCTGTCTGTCTGTCTGTCTGTCTTATCTAAAATATATCTATTTAATGTATCTAATACCTATCTATCTAGATTTCCAACCAAAACCGAGCATCACAGATTGGAGGTTAAAAGCAGCACTGCTCAGTCGAATACAACGACTGGTTCAGGCTGAGCATTGTTTCCCCTCAGCAGTAATCACAAAGGACGAGGAAGAAGAAGCAGAGGGTGGTTGAGGAAAGCATTTCAATAATTTGTTGTCATAATAAAAACATTATAAGCTTGGCGAATCTGCTAACAAACCAACGTTATTCAGCCTCACCTGGCTTAAACATGGCTTTCATAATTTAACAATGAGTGTTTAGTTAAAAAGTGTATACAATTGAATCCCTCAATACAAAGTAGAACTACACTTCCCAGTTATATTGACATCATTTTGGAGTTGGTAGGTTGAACAAATTACAATGCCACAAATTGCTTCCACAATACATTAACGATAAAAAAACAGCATATTTCTTTTTGACATATGGCAACCGAGAAAGAGGGATAATCGCTGCACTTGAATGTGCACTTTGTTTATATTTGCTAGAACCAATTATATTAAAAAATTTCAGAAAGAGGTGTTGGACATTTTCTATGAGAAACATGGTGACCTCTTGCAATTTGTTTCCGCAAACAAACAACAACATCATGATTATTAGCAATATTCGTATATCAATAATATTTGCCTAGTAATATAGCCTTTCATATATATAGTCATCAAACATGATATGCACAATAAAAAAAAATGCTACAGCAGACCAAATTCATTAACATGCAACTATCAAGGTGAAAGACTCACAAGCCATACAACTGATCCACATTATATCAACATCCCATTTCATGTATTCCCCAGTTCTTAAATTAAATTGTCCTAAAATGTCAAACACCAAACAAATGAATAATACATGTTTTCAGTTTTCACAACAATGTTTGTCCTCACAAAATCTGCAATTTCTCAGTGAGCGGTGCCCTTTTCCTCTCAATGCTCCTGTTACTTCGTGGTTGGACAGGATAGTAAATCTCACTCGCATGTATCACATCTTTTTCTCACACAAGGAAATGAGTATATTCGAAGGTAGGATTGGTTTGAAAGGGAAAAAAATGTGCTCGTGGTAATATGGTCTTAGGGTTCTGCTCTGTATGGAGCCCCGCCTTCTCTTTCTATGGTCGCCATCTTGGAAAAGGATTTTCCTTCCTACAGCGGGATGCTGCAGGCGTCCTTCTGTAGGAAGAAAAATCTATTTTTTTAGCACCCCGGGTTCTCGCTTTGGGAACCAGGGGTGCTAATGACCTTTATTCCCCATTGCAGGGGCTGCAATGGAGGATAATGGTCCGGAGCCCTCATTATTTATTTATTTATAATGCGCCGAAACCCGCAGACATCAGGGTGCACACAGACACACTTCCACTTGGGCCGATAACTTGGGCTGCCGGGCTGTTATCCCCTGTTCCGGTCCCTGGAACGGGGATGAACACCACAATATTCCCATTAGCATAACACAAAATGCAAATGGAAATGTTGGAAAATCTTATTGAGTCTATGTACTTTACTGAGAAATATAAAGTAGATGGAGTCAATGTGTTTTTTTTAGTTCTATTTTTTAACTGTGAAAGGTGGTTCCGAAAGGAACATTTCTTTTTTTGTTTTTGGATATATTTATTTTTGGCCGGAGAGCTAAGAACTAAATGTGGGGAGGAAATGAGGGAAGAGGCACCAAACACTAATATGGAGGGGTAGGTGGACAGGGGAATATGTTGAGCGTTTGTTATTTCTAAGGTAGGGAGCAGCGTTTCTCATGCTCCTTGATTAAAGCAGTGGTGGTGGCTCTTGGGGAGGAGGGAAGGCAACAGCTGCTGCCATTTTAAGATAAATAGCAGTTTTGCTGAAAGTATGTACTGTGTACTAGATTGTTAATGGATAATGAGTAGGAATAGGTGTTGGAGCTGTGCAAGGGAAATTTTGAAATTGAAAGTTCCTAGATCAGTAGAAAATGCAGTTCCGAACTGTCTGCAAAGCACAGATCTTATTGCGAAGTGCAGACGGGTTCTCGGACACGTCATCATGCCGCGCGCCAGCGTATGGTCATGTGACACTGTCCAGAAAGTCTGCAATGAAGTCAGATGTTCGTAGACGTCCACGGATGCAAAACTACTTGAAATAGTTGCAAAAAGCATATAGAAGTGTTAAAAATGATTCCAGAAGGTGGGAAATGGCAGAGTTTTAAGGTGACACTTTGTAAATTGGACACAAATATTGCTATATTGGGTAAGTATGATATTAGTAAGTTGTAGGAAAATAGCACGCACTGGTAAAAACCCATGAAATTCAATGAAAAAACTTTGTTAAAGGGACGTTATGGTTAAGTTGCACTGATAAAAACCTATGAAATTCAATGAAAACATTTTGTTAAAGGGACATTATGATTAAGTTGCACTACTAAAAACCTATGAAATTCAGTAAAAAAAAGTTGTTAAAAGGATGTTATGGTCACAAGTAAAATCGAAAAACCCCTGATATTTGCCAGTTATGGTAAGCTAAGCAACCATAACTCGTGCCATCACCGTGCACTGCTAAGACTAACACCCAGGACATCAAAGATGACATCACAAATATCATTGATTACACAGGTAAATGACAATAATCTTACATTTATGGAACATCATAGCAGTGAAGAGTTTGTTTGCTTATACTTGAACATTAAAGTTGTTAGCAATAATCTGGAGAGTAGTTTGTATCACATAGAAACAAGCATGTATTTGAATCTACATGCAGAGAGTCCACACCCTAAAAGTATGACATGAAGTATTTGCATGAAGAAATGTATTAGGGTAAAAATTAATTGTTTCAATTAAGTAATTTTTTGTGAAGTGGTGGCCTTATTTTGACCAAGTCCTTCAACGCATTCTTGGAGCTTGGCACCTATCTGGCAACATGGAGGCAGGCTATAATCTTCCCTATTTTTAAGAAGGGTAGCCCTTGCAGCCCCCTCTCTCATAGACCCATCTCTTTGCTTGATACCTCCTTCAAAATCTTCGGCCGCACGGTCTTGGCACGGCTAGAACAATGGATCCTTGATTCTGGGGTACTCACTGAGACTCAATATGGTTTTCGTCCAGGCCTGGGAACCAGGGACCAGGCTTTGAACTTATATCTGATGGGAGCTAAATCCATATATGTCAGGGGTGAGCCTTTGTACTTAGCATTCATGGACCTGAGCACCATGTTTGACAAAGTAGACAGGGCTATGCTCTGGGCGGTGCTCAGGTCCATGGGCTGCCCGGAGGATCTGGTTAAGGTCCTCCAGATAATCCATGAACACACTTCAGCTTGTGTCAGACTTGGGGAACAGGGTCAGTGCACAGCCTTCTTTGAGAACTTTCTGGGAGCCCGCCAGGGCTGTGTTGTGGCCCCGGTGTTATTTGCCCTTTATATAAACTGTGTTTATTTGGCATTGGTCAACTCTCACACTGATTATGTTACGGAGGGTGGCGTCCCCCTTCCAGTCCTGGGCTATGCCGACGACATGGTTTTAATTGCTCATACTCCCATGCACCTGCAGTGCCTGGTGGATGTTCACACTCAATGTATGGCTTCCCATAGTTTGACTGTGAACTAAAAAAAAATCAGCGGTCATGGCATGTAAGGGCTCAGGTGTTAGACATGTCAAGATGCGCACGATATGGAGTGGAGGCAAACCAATCCCGAGGGTTACCAGTTTTGATTACCTGGGGATTTGTTTTACGGAGAACTGGCGAGGGTTTGGCCATGCTGATAAGCAATGCATGAGGATGAGACAGGTGCTTGGGGGTCGGTCCCAATTTCAACATAATTGCGTGGGTCGCCCAATCAAATTAATCCTGGAAGTATATAGGGCTCAAACAAAGACCGCCACCAACTATGGGGCAGCACTATGGGTCATGGAAAGGATCACTAAAATTGAAAATGTGGAGAATTCCTTTCTTATAAAATTGCTTGGGCTTCCATAGACCGCTTCAAACTATGGGATACATTTGGAATTGGGATGTCTCCACATTGCTGATGAGTGGATACTGGCCCCAGTCTCGCACTGTTTGGCACTCTGGGCTAATCAGAAAGCCATTCTCTCACACAAGATTATAAGAGCCCTGGTGAGTAGCTCAGCTGTAAAGAAAATCCCTTGGTTTAAGTACATCCAGCAATCTATCAGACACTTAAATTGTGCTGATCTTGTTTGCCCCTCAATCCTTTTGACCCCATGTACGCCTGGAGCCCACAAGCAAATGTTTAAATCTATTTTGGTGGTAAATAGGGAGTCCACTGCCCTGGGCATACTCGCAATTAGAAGGCATATTATGTTAACATCTGCGGATGCTATTCAGCCGTACTTGCTCCACAGAGATAATCCAGCAGATCGCTGGGCCTTGACCCGAGCCCGGTTTGACTGTCTATGGTTTGGGGCACGAACAAAAAGCTGGATCCATAATGTGCAACCTATAGCTTGACTGGCCGGTGGAGGACCGTCTACATTTTGTATTGTTCTGTCCACACTATGTGGACCTAAGGCGGAAAACACTCTTGCCACTACTCAGGTCCGCTGGCATATCTCAGGCTAAGCCTGCTCTGTGTTATTAGCTTTTAGCTGCTACGATGCCAGTGGCCTTGGCTATGGTGGACTACTTGAGAAGGGCTTGGTATCGGAGGACGAGATTTACTGCCCAACACCTGATCGAACTCTGAAATTGTATTGAACTATTTGGACGTCTTCCCTGGATTTTATCTTGATCCACACACATGCACATTTTTGCGTACTTTGTTATGTAATGTTTGTAAGTTTATACCGTGGATTTTCTTTTTTACAAAAATGCTGAGATGGATTTTGTACTGCTTTGTATTTTTACTCTGTCTATGGCTTAGGGATAATTTGTTTCCGAATAAACTTGAACAAGAAAGAAATTCGTTTTTTAAAACACTCCAAAAATGTACCTAGATTTGTTGACTGAAATGATCCAAAACATGTTACGGAGCAGGAATTTGTGAAAGTTAAAAAAAAGAAGTACAAAGGATATATTGATGTAAAAACCAATACAAAAGTAAATAGATTGAGTACCATAAGATTCATAACAACATATTCTGAGTAATCAGCATCCAATAAATCCTGAATAAGTACTGGAGGATATTAAAAGCAGACACTAATCTAGGCAAAGAAATATGTGAGCGTGTTTCAATTACAATTTGGAAGCCAAGTTTTGTTTAAATCTCTGATGGTACTGAGTTTTTTAGAGAAAATGATTTTAATAGAGACTGTTGTTTGCCATTGAACGCAGCAGGTTTTTATAAGTGTCATAAATGTAAAGTCTGCATACATGGGCTGAACATGAAGGAGTATGAGAATCCTAGGAATTGAAGGAGTATAAAGATGAAACTAGATTAAATAGGCAAGGTCTCCTATGCACAGCAATTAACACCAAGGGCTAAAACAAGGATGTATTTTGTCCCCTCTTCTTTTCAACCTTTTTATTTCTCGCATTGGCAAATGATTGAATCATATGGCCTCATTGGGAATAAATTGGTTATTATTTTTTATTGGTTATCCAACAGGGCCGATTTGGCCCTGTTGGATTTTACTCCGATCGGCCTTTAATGTCAATTAACGACTGTGGAGAACTATGCGAAGACGAACAAGCTAATCTTAAATATTAAAAAAGATAAAATCCTTATTCTAAAAGCAGGAAGGAAAAGGTTGAGGGTAAACTTCAAATGGTATCTTAATGCTACTGAGACCGAAAAGGTGTCTTCTTTCATTTATTTAGGGTCCTATCTGTTTACGGGTACTGACAAAATTAACCTGCTTAAAGCAATGAAATCCAAAGCCATCTGTATAGCCTCAAAAGCAGCGATTATTAATGGGAAATTCACATACTTTTCTATTCTCTCAGTATTGGAGTTTTACAAGAGCAAAGTGGTACTAACTCTTATTTATGGTGCAGTGGTCTCATTATTTAAGGAAGTTCTAGATGGAGCCGCATAATGGGCATTTCCGGAAACACGTATTTGAGCTCCATCGGAAGGTGCCGAACTCCGTAATTCAGTATGATTTGGGGCTACTTTCACTTGCTGTCATAGTGAAATGAAAATGATTATCCCTATTTCTTAAAATAGTAAATGCTGAAGAGAATTCTCTTTGGTGGGATCTAACATTGCTTAAGGAACACAAATACAACTTTACATTCAATAGATGGATAGCCCTGTGCCTCCAGTGGTGTAAAGATATTGGGAGTGTCTAAAGAAATGATGATTAGTATCCTTAATAAGTTGAAGAACAAATTATGGGAGCACGATTGGCTAACTATTATCAAATAAGCTAGGAAATATAATCTCTTCTCTCATGTTACTCATGAAGAAAGGGCTGTAAATACTATAGCTAGTTATTTACACACATTTTCCAGCCCTTTCTTCTGGCACTCTCAATTCTTGAGATTCCACTTGAATCTCTTTTGTTCTAAAGAAATTCTATGTGCAAGGAAGATGCTAGCACAGAGTGTGAATACATGTTGCTGTTGTAATGATTCTAGTAAAAGTAAAGCCCTTCCTCATTTGCATCTTGAATGGCATGCTTTACATATCCCCTGTCATAATGTCTTTGCTATTCTTATCAAGGACTAAAGAGTCTTATTGATTGAACAGGGTTGGTATACATTTTAACTGACAAATGTGATACATGGAGAATTGCGGCTTTGTGCTTTTTAAATGAATTATTTTCCATCCCTTATAGACCGCCCTTGACCACATCTTAAAGGTGCCCTTATAAAAAAAAAATATTTTGTTCTTGGGGAGTTCAATTCTAAATATTCAATCTTGCAGGTAGGTTTTCTGCTCTTTGTGATTTTTATAAGTGCTGTGGAGATGTGTGTTGTATAATTTGTTGTACTAATTGAAGCAATTTAGTTCTTAATGTAAATTATCTAATCTAATTTTTTATATGAACATTTTGATTTTTCTTATTTTGTTTGGTTATTAAATTAAAATTGAATGCTATTCAATTGTATATGTATGTGCGTTTTGTGAAAAGTTAACATGCTGAGCTACATCACAATAGATCAGTTTACTACTGCCCCCTGAGAGCCATAACGAATAAGGATTACTCTTGCACGTTAAACCTTTTTTTTGGGGAAACACACAATGAAGACAGTGTGAGTTTCACATATTTTGCCATAGATTATGCCCCTGTTTAAGCCCTGTTTAGGTGGTAACTGTATAAAGATCCTCAGGAAGAAAGAAACTACAGATATAGGTTATCTAGACACACGTGTTCCAAAAAGCCCTTGAGGAATGCTTTGTATTAATTGGATATTAAAAGATTACATTCGGAATGATCTAGATTTTAGGCAACTTAAATCTGCATCAATGGCATATAGATCTTTTTTATGTGTTTTTATGGATGTTGCTTTAACAAGTGAGGTAGCCATTGCAAGTGGGAAGGCATTAAACTAGTAGTATGCACATGAAGTGAAATTTGACCCATCGTTAGATGTGTTTACATGCTAATAGTAAATAATTAAATTTGAATGAAGTTTTATTCAAGTGCTTGAAATCCTGTTAAAAAGATGCCTTAATTAAATTATAGTAATTAATTAATTGGAAGTGTTGACAATTGGGTGTGCATTTCTTTAACATCCTAAATATTAATAACGCTTTGACACTTTATAATTATAGGTTGGTATTGGTTAAATTATAAATGGATATGCACTTTCTAAGACATTCTGAACTTATGAGATACTTAGGGTTGAATGTTTCTGTGGCTTTATCCAAGCATTGAGTATGGAGTATGCACTAACAACTTTGAAGCGCATGTTGCATAATTAGGGATTATTGATGGTTCAATAGGTATTTTGTAATTTTTTATTAGGAATTGTATAAGACACTTTAGAATGGCAGTATTATATAACATGTATCCTTTTAGCAAATAATTGAGTGTACTTTGATAATTGTCGGTTTATCTAGGCACTTTATCATGCAGAGCAGGCACTTTTTAATGCACTTTATTGTGAAAGTTTGATAGTATGTGAGATCTAGCACTAAAGTATGAGTGGGTTGTTTACATATAAGCCATTGATGGCCTAATCAGCATTTTAACATATAAAAAAGAGAATATGGGTACAGTTTATATAGAACAATAATGCCATGAGACACCTAGAGAGCCTTAATGTTAGTTGATAATTGCATTATACTACTATAATGGGTGTTTCAGCGATCACAACTCTTGAATGTAAAAATAATGGGATATTGGAAATTAGAATGTAGTTGAAACCAGTTAAATGCATGAAACTGTGAATATATAAAGATTAAAAATAGAATATGTTATGTGTACAAAGAACATTCAAAAATGGCACCTGATTTGAAATGTCATATGACTGTTCTCTGCAATAGTAAACATTGTGATGGGACTATGAAGTGCGAAACACGTAGTTGCGGCACCTGTTCATCCATGGTTTATGTAAATTGTTATGAAATTGAGTACTGTTATTTCTTATCTTAATTTATTGCTTAAATGATGGACCTAACTCGACCGCAGCAGAGCGCTGTACAGGGTGTGGGTAGCCAGCATTTGGTCTAGCATCTTTTAAGAGTAGCGCAGTACTGTGAGTTGCTGTCTGTACGTCGGTATGTGCGTCCATTGGGATTAGTCCTTGGTCAGGTGTTGTTAGAAAAGTCACTTTTTGAGAGATTTGTGAAATTGGAGAATTGTAGGGGCATTCAGAGCCGTTACTGTATAGAGCTCATCCTACCGCTGAAGGATGAGTGCAGCTCAGTGGATGTTTTGTAATATACATACATACATATATTATACACCGTCATTGATCACAGAATAAACAGATAGGGAGTTATTTTACAAGCCGTGGAGTAGAAACACAAGGCATTAACATTTACGCCTTCGTTTTACACGCCAGGGAATTTTAGTGCCATGCCATTTGGAGGCATAGAAGGAGCATGAGACGGAATTAACATGCCCACCATGCTTTCTGTCTCTGAATTCAAAGAGCATATGGTTAAATGCCTGCATGAGATTTTCTCACCCACCTGCTTATTATACCAGCCAAAACCAGATGGATTCCATAGGAATCTGCTGTAAACGTTGCCTGCCACATGTAAATGGTAGGTTGTGTTTTATCAATTTGCACTGCAAAGTGTAAAAGGTGGCTGTAAAGGCGATTTCACCAACAATTGAAATCTCCCTTTTACACATTAAAGTGCAGATGATGGACATTTCCAGCAGGGACTTGTTTACAGCTAAGTGCAACTGTAACAGTTCCCCTCTGGGCAATGTATGCATAATTTGCATATAACATTTTTACTACACTGACATTAAAAGGGAAGAGAGTAAACTCTGTTTGGTGAATGTTTAGAAATGCATGCAGGGGATGCAACGGCATGTAAATGGTAAGGTTGATGGCCCCTGCAATTAACATTTTTTGTAAAATGAGTAAAAAGTGCAATTGGCATGCAGGGACACACCAAAATTAGCATGTATGTGCTGTTGGGACCCCTTCATACAATTTTTCATATTTAGAAAAAAGAAAAAAAAGCAGGTGAAATCGCTAAATGGAAGCAGCTTGCACGGTAAATTAAGAAAGGAGTTTAATTAGCAGATGTATTTAAAAGGGTCTTCCTTCATCGAAACCTTTCACCAAAAATAAACGTTCCCCATAGTTCACAGTCAAGCCTCGAAACTAAGCACATGTGCTTTAAATATAGCTCTTTTTTATTCAGCAGTGGCTATCTATTTGTGGACCACCTGTCTACACATGCAGCTTTGTTCCTCTCCACATTATTTCTCTACTTACACAGTGAGATGGCAGGCAAAACCACCCTCTCTCGGCTTTCATTTATACATTTTTATTTATTATTTGTAAATTGCTGAAGACACTCTGGCCCGAAGGCATTAGAGCGCTGACAGAACAAACAAACACACAGCAGTAACCTAACAAATAGTGGCTGAAAAACAAAGTATCAAACAGTAAATTGAAGAATTCCCAAAATCGGAGGATCTTTAAGATACGCTTGAAGCAATCCAGGGAGAGACAACCCCTCAAATCAGGAGGTGGAGCATTTCAACATTTGGGTGGTGAGTGATGAAATGCACCCTCACTAACCAAGGTTAGTTTAGATCTTGGCATGTGCAGGAGATGAGTATTGTTTGATCTCAGCGTTCTACAAGAAGGCGCCAAGGTCAACCATTTTGAAAGTAGGCTGGGCTTTTGCCATATAGACATTTGTGTGTCAAGGAGAGAACACGAAAGATGATCCTTTTATCCACTGGCAACCAATGCAGTGCTCTTCTGGCCTCTGAGATGTGTTCTCTCTTATCCATGCATTCAACAGTACGCACCGTGCTCTTTTGAATAACCGGAAGTTTGGCTATTTCTCCTTTCCTTATTCCCTGCAGCAAGCCTACAAAATAGCATAACCGATGATGGCTCTAGCAATGGCAGCACAGTTGTTATGCATCAAGAAAGGAATTAGCAGGTTTATGTAGTAGGAAGATGAAGATACCAAACTATTCAGATGGGGTCTCATATTCATCACCTGATCAAATATCACACAATGTGTTTCGCTGTAGGGAGAGGGGCAATTAAACATCCTGCTATCAGAAATGCCTTGTAATTCATGTCTTGCTTCCTTAGTCACACTGCTGTCTGTGCTATCATCAGCTCAGTTTTCACATCAGTGAGGGCCAAGCCATTGTCGGCCATCCATTGCTGACTCAGGAAGTAGATTTCATTAACAGTCTCCAAGTCTTGTGCATAATTTCCAGAGAGTGAGATTAGACACTGAGTATCGTCTGCGTAGTTGTTCTACATAACCACCCTGGTATCAAGCAGTTCAAACAACGGCTTTGTAAAGATATTATACAATGTGGGGGATAAACATGATCCCTGTGGAACTTCACACGTCACTTCAAACTCATCAGCAATAGCTCCTGAACAAAATACCCTGGCTGATCGATTAGACAAAAAAGATTTGACCCAGTGGCTGCAGCAACTGAGAATGAGGCAGAGTGTAATAACCTGTGATCTGTATTCTGTGATCAACCAGGTCAAATTGCTGCAGATAGATTCAAAAGCATGACTAACACAGTGCTGCCGTTCTCCATTGTCTGCAAGATGTTAGCTTACAGATCCAGTAGTGCTGTTTCCGAGCCATGATCAGATCTAAACCCAAATTGCTGCTGACCTAAGATGTTAGTTCCAATTTGAAAGTCCTGAACTTGAAGGTAGGTGGCACAATCAATGATTTTAAGCAGGAAGGCAACATTCGTAATTGGTCTGTAGTTTGTGGGAACATTAAGGTCTAGAGTTGGCTTCTTTAGCAGAGGAGAAATCCAAGCATGCTTAATACTATGGCACAGATATTTCCAAGAAGGATTGATTCATAAACCTGGTGTTGGTGGGGGTCAAGGACAATGCACATGCTTTTACCAACATAGCAGGACACACGTCCCCTTTACTTTAGGTTGGTTTAAGTTGGTCTATAATATCTTTTATTTCCAGTTCAGAATCTGGCCTAGACTCACAATGGGTTTTATTAGGTGACAGTCATGAAGGTTTTAGCATCAGTGATTATTCTCTCATGGTTGCTATATTTCCTAGAGATATTTTCCTCAATCATGTTTAGCTTATTAACCACAGCTTCTTGAATGGCTAAGCACCAAGCCTTGTCCTTAGTAACTTATGCTGTTGATGGACATGGATTTTCAAGTTCTTTCAATATTTTAAAGCGCTCTCTAGTATCATAACTGGCATTCATAATCCTGTCATTATATATAGACTTTTCTGCCTGAATAATGGTGGACCTCACTGTCCGATTATCTATTTCTCTGTTCTCGACAGAACTGGTTTCAAGCCAAGGCTCTAGGTTTGGTTACTTTCTATTCATTAATTTCAGGTGAATAGCAGGGTTTAAAAGACATGACGAGTTTTTAATGGGGCAACCTGGACCATTGCTTTGGACAAAGACTCCTGTTATAACTCAGCAATCGCATCAGCAGTCTCAATGGTCTCCAAGTCTTTCAGAAGAGGTACAATATGAGGAGCGATGGCCTCAGGCGTTAACTTCAGAATATTTTTTAATCGTGTTTAGTTCCATTTAGATTTTTCTAGCTGCATGGTCAATACAATGTTAAATAGGATGAAATGGTGGTCTGACCATGGGTATGGGACGAGTTCTACTTTGCCGATGAGGACAGTGTGGCTAGCTAGCCAATCTAATGTCCAGTTGGAGCAAAGACCTGGTCATTTAAGGAGGACTCATCTAGTCCAGTAGAGTCTGAACTGTCTGACAGCCATAGATTGGAATCCCCAAGGAGCACCAATTTGGATAAGAGCTTAAGCAACGGGTTAGCATGCCACAAAATTGAACAAGGAATTCAGGCATAACAGAGGGCTGGGGACATAAAAGTAAAAAATTGACTGTAGTATTATGATAATTGAAAAACCTTAGCACATCCTGGTAGGCCTTGGGTTATCGACCTCATAAACCATGAAAGACAATTTATAGATCAAAGTTACACCACCCCTTTGCCCAGCTTCCTGTCTGCTCTAAGGATATTATAGCTTGTCGGAATAGCTAAGGAAATAGTTGGGCCAGCAGTGTCATGTAGCCAAGACTTGGTAACAGCTAAAATGTTACTTTGGTAAATTGCAATATAATCTACAACATCTACAGCATGATTTTACTAATGAACAAGTGTTTAGCATCGAACATTTCAGGAACTTAGTCAGTTCCTGAGTAGCCATGTTAGTGGGAGATGTAATGGGCATGTTTTTACCACCCACTGACTGTTCATTCACTGAGCATATATCTCCCTAAGCAGGCATAGCCCTAGACATATCCAAAAGTTCATCCAACTGCATTGGATTACTGACACATTCACATGTACACCAGTTAGGCTGTCCAACAAGCACAGAGCAGGGAGGAGAAGGTTGATACCCTGAATCATGTAAATCAGGTGCAGGTATAGATATTGGCAAGTTCATATCTATTCGATCAGGTGGGCGATGTAATAAAGTTGCAACCACATTTACAGAGTCCACAGTAACTACTGGATTATTAGTGAGGACGTCTCATGATTTGTATTCTCAATACATTCACCCCATTCTGTATTATGTGCATCTGCAAGTAACGAAATACCCAGTAAATCTGGCCAAGTGGATTTGTTATTATAAGAGTCTTTTGCTGCTGGTGAGATTAAGTTATGTTGTCGGATTTTATCTGCAGTAAGCTCGAAGGCCATAGTAAGATAGCACTGGACATACTTGCCTACCTTGGAAGTGATATAATGTACCTGAAGGTTATCGAGCAATAAAGTGAATTAAGCAACAAGCGAGAGTAATTAAATCTTGATGCGTGAGTGCTTGATATAGAACTTTCCGCACACAATAATAGACCGATCATTAACCGGCTAAAAACGCACCGGCGCTAACGCGCTTGCACCGGATGTTATAATAGTGGACAGGATACTGGGAAGTGTAGTCCTGGCTGCACTTTGTTCGTGCAAAATTTATTATTCAAAGCAAGATGAATATTTCCCAAATGTGCATTCAGTCTCAATATCAAATAAGAAAGCAAAAGTATAGTACACGTTTTCAAAATCCCCTATTTCAATATCAAAATTAGATGTCACATAGCGTTTCTGAACAGTGTGTGGGCAACATCAACACACAACAATTACAGGCAACAATGAATTATGCACATCAGTCAAAGTAAGGCTAATCTGGCTAGCCTGAACAGTAGCCAAATATAGCAGCGCCAACAGGCTAAAAACGCACCGTCGCTAAATTGCATGCAATGAGAATTATAGCGCACAGGATAGTGGGAAGTGTAGTACTGGCTGCACTTCGTTTGCACAAAATGTATTATTCAAATCAAGATGACAATTTCCCAAATATGCATTCAGTCTCAATAACAAGTTCTCAAAATCCCCTATTTCAATATCAAAACAGTCTGGGGCAATATCGGCACACATCAATTGCAGACAACAATGCATTCTGTACATCAGTCAAAGTAAGGTTTCACCCTTTTTAGCGTGGCACAGGGTAGCATTTACTAACACAGGCATTCATGGGTCTCCTCTTGACAGCAAGCTAGGTATTCACTGCCCCTTAAATGAGAGCAAGGATGGGTCTATCTCCTGAAAAAGATGCTAGCAGCAGCTGACCTCTTTCCTCACTAACCTCCCTTCCGATTTGCAACTGGGCCCTTTTTCCTCCACCACCACACTCTCTACCTGCAGTGTTCCCCAGGTCTCTATCCTATTGCAGTGGCTCTTTAATATGTATCTTGCACCTCTTACTCACCTGATATCCTCCTTTGCTTCTCATTTCCAGTGTTCTGCTGATGACACACAGCTTTCCTTCAAACTTCACTCTACTGCCTTCTCTTCCTCCTCTCTCATTCCTGATTGTCTGACCACCATCCAGGCATGGTTTGCAGCCAACGATCTCTGTCTTAATGCCAGTAAGTACCTAGTGGTACACCTACATATCAAAAGTACAACTGTCCGTCTGTCTGTTATTATGCCAACACTTCATACATTATATGTATCATCACCAACATTTAGAGATTAAATTAAATTATCCTGAATCTCAAAAGTTTGGGTCTCCCATCCTGATTTTTTGCTTGAATATATATTAATGCCAGTAAGATAGAGATCCTTCTCACTGGGACACCTGCACCCTGTTTTCCTCCTACCCACTGGCTGCCCTCCTCGGACCTACTGCCCTCACCACCCTGTGAGGCCAAAAATCTCAGGGCCCATCTTTGACTCTGCTCTCTCCTTCACCCCTCACATCTTGGACCTCACTTAGAAGGCCCACTTCCACCTTCACCTCCTTAGAGGTATTCTCCCTTTCCTTGCCTTCCCCCAGAAGCTCACTGTCTTGAGACCTCTGGTCCTCTCTAGACTGGACTACCTCAACAGCCTCTTCCTCAATCTCCCCCTTTCCTCCCTATGCCCCCTTCAGCTAATCCAGAATAGGGCTGAAAGACTTATGCTTGGCCTCAAGCCCAGGGTCTTTATCTCTTCAGTCCTAAAATCCCTTCACTGGCTCCCGGTGGCCACAAGCATCAAATTCAAGACCCTCTGCATCATCCACAAAGTTTTCTGGGGCCTGGGACCACTCTATCTCCAAAGTTCCCTCCCTAAATACTCCCCCGCTAGAGCCCTCCCCTCCTCTAACTCCAACTCTCTGCTTGTCAAACGCTTCTCCAAGCAGAGAGTGGGGGGCAGGTCTCCCTCTTCGCTTGGTGCCTGCTTTTGGAACAGCCTCCCCGCCCCTCTCAGACTTGAGCCGGACCTCCTTAAGTTCAGAAACCTCTCAAAGGAACGGGAGACAAGGCAAGGAAGCAGGGAACTGAGAAGGAAGGAACGGAAGGCCAACAACGAAGGCAAGGAAGGTAAAAAGGAAGGGCAGGAAGAATGCAATAAGACGCAAGTTATACTACTAATGATGCGCTTTTATGTTGACTGATGGCACAAAGGCATGATGGCCGGAACTGAAAATGGAGAGTCGAACTGGAAGATGATGTCTAGAAACCTCAGTGCCATCTTCGAGTCTGCATCTCGCTGCAGCATGTTCGGCCTTTGAGGAACTGGACGAGGTCGCAGCCACAATAAGTGCTGTGGCTCCAGCATGGGTAAAGGCAGTGTCTGGCCATGACAGAATAAGATAAGTATATAGAGGATACAATGGCCCTCATTACGACCCTGGCGGAAATCGGAAAACGATGGCGGAAATGCAATACCGCCATCGAATAGCGCTCGGTGCGACTATGACCCGCCACCGCAAAGTACGAAGCCATTAGCGACACCGTAGTGAACGCCAACGCTAACTGCACCAAGTACGCACACGCGCGCCATGCCAAACCGTAAATACCACCATGGCGCAAGGGTACGCGAATTCCGACCCTAGCGGACATGTACCTAACGCCATCAAGCATGGCGGAAAGCACCATTCCGCCATGGTGAGAAGTACGGCATCGCGAATCAACCGTAAACGGCCCCACTGAGTGCCTGTACACCGCTCCCTGCCCACAAAGTACAACTCCCCGTAGGTGCAATGAAGTCACAATGCAACCAGTGAAATGTACAAGTCACCCATGCATGCCAACGAACAAAAGATTCACAAGAGGGGCCAATGGGAGCTGCAGGGCACAGATGGCACGAATACAGAAGCCATTCCAATGGACATGACCACAGTCCCCCCCCCCCCGAAACGCACGCAAACACAGGCACCTGTGACCAGCAATATTCCGAAAATCACAACATTCCACCAGTCCACCTGGCTGACCGGCGTCTGTTACACAAAACCCAATCCCCCGCCCCTGAGCATGACAACATTCAAACAGTCATATTGGCAGCCCCCATCCCTGACCTCACTGGGCTCCGTAGGCAAACGCCCCCAGCACAGTACCACGCGACTATACTCCGAAACCGGAACCCAATGCAGATCTCCTCACAATACATCGCTCCCCAAATAGGAATATGCCACATCACTCGCAAAGAAGAACGCTACACGGCCCATATCAGAATAGAAATTTAATGCACAACTAAATCACCAAG
Source organism: Ambystoma mexicanum (assembly GCF_040938575.1). Lineage (NCBI taxonomy): Eukaryota > Metazoa > Chordata > Amphibia > Caudata > Ambystomatidae > Ambystoma > Ambystoma mexicanum. The sequence continues at coordinate 427,198,939 of NC_090936.1, read as the reverse complement.
CTCATACAGACATTAGTCCATGAACTCCAAAACACATATCACCATTGTGGGCTGCATCCGCAAGGAATGACCAGCTACTACTTGTGTGACGCCCTGTTCCATCATGGTACACAGAGCCACATTCACGTACGAAAAGGCAACATGGAAGCGCACAGAACCGCAGGCCCGTCCCAATGGGGAGGCACTAGTCCAACTGAAAGGCCGAAATGTTGCTCCGAGCCACTAGTACTGCGTAAGGGCATGTGGCCCATTGGCGATCGTCCCATAAGATCGTAATGCTGCTCCACTGATTAACACGAAGCAGCAGGTGTCGGGAGTAAACGCCATCTGCAGGAGTGGCATACAGATGGCAGTGGCAAAAGGGGAGGAGATACCTGCCAACCAAAAGAAAAGAAAAAGAACAGAATGGCCATCAGAACTACATTCGAACAACTCACTTCAATGATCACACTAAATCCACAGCCATATGCATGCTAGCCCACTCCAAAGGATCATCACCACCCCAAAACCACTTGCTACTCATAACTATCTATATCGAGGTGTAAACACCATCACAAACGAGAGTACCTGTGCATGCGTCTGTCAAAACAGATTCCATCAGATGGGAATGTTAACGTGCATGGACACAAGTGTCTGAAGGCGCGTCGAGACAGGGAGGGCTCAACAAGGCCAGATAGACGATGGTCCCACTATGGCAGCCCTGCATCACATAGCGCAGGGGAGGCGGATAGATTCCAAGAAGCCCTGTACATGGCAAACCCTGTATCTAATCACCTGCCCATGCATCCATTCATCATTCCCTCATCCTGTAATAAAAACGCCTGAATATTTACTCACAAAACATTCGAAATTTCCATAGAGTCTGTGCGTTATGCAGCCTGCAAAATCCACAGTGCCCCAGCCCGTAATTCCAGTGTTGTGAAGTTACATGTATTTGGGAACGTCCGGCCTCATCGGCCACGTCACTATTGCGCATCCAAAACTATTCATATCAATCATAGCTTCCTCGCCATGGCCTCTGTCTCAAGGACATTGAACAATAGAACGTTATATTTGCAGTCAGACCTGTGGGCATCTCCTCGCCGCTAGCTGAAAACCGAAAGCGCCGGCCTTCGAATTCCTCATTTGCAACATCACGTCGAAAAGGCATCTGTGGCCGTTTGAAATCACAAATTAATCCATCTAGTGCAGCTGTGTGTGAAAATGGCAACTGCCATCACCCACTAATGGGACGCCCCGCCCGTCGTTGCAACTCGGTACAGTGATGCATGAGGGCCCACCGTTACTCGAGTACTACGTTCCACTGACCCATCACAAGTCTGTTCACGACTGCAAAGATTGTATGTAAAACAATGGGACCATAGCCGAATGTACATATCAACAAATGTTACACGGCCATCGGGTACAAATACATGATTGCAATAGCAAGATGCCATTCCTCGAATAGCAGCGTTGTGTGCGGGACGTGCTCGCCCAAAGGGGAGAGCAGCTTGCACAGGTGGAATGAATCACCACAGGTGGAGGCCATACAGCCTGAAAACACATAAAGTGCACACCCAGTCTCCTCCCACAACCACACCCACTCCGAAATGCTACCGGCAGGACTCGCGATGTTGGCCCTGGGGGACCTGATAGCACTGCAAGTACTCCAACTCCAAGAAGAAGACGAACACCAACTACAACCGGCCGCACGGAGGAGACGCAGGAGGAGGAGGAGGCCAAGGCAGGGCCCGCAAGGGCCGCCAGCACAGCCACTACCACCACGCAGGCAGCCCGCAATCCCACGCCTCCGAGCACATCCGTTCAACCTCACTGATGAGCAGATCCACACCCTCTACCGTTTGGACCGGGACACCATAGCCGCAATAGTGGACATGACACAGGCTGACCTTGTCAGCATGATAGATAGCCCAACCGCCATCCCACCCCTACTGAAGGTGGTGTCTGTACTCCACTTCCTGGCCACAGGCACCTACCAGCACACAGTCGGACAGTTGCATGGCATTTCTCAGCCACTGTTCTCACGGACACTATCGCAAGTGCTCGATGCCCTCCTGCAGCACGCAGACGACTACATCTCTCTACCACGCTCGGAGCAGGAAATTACCAACACAAAAGTGGGATTCCATGCACTTGCCGGCATACCGGGTTGCATTGGTGCCATCGACTGCACCCATGTGGAATTGGTCGTCCCACATGCCATGGAGGCCCAGTACCGCAACCGAAAACAATTTCATTCCCTGAATGTACAGATGGTGTGTGACTCCAACAGGATCATTACACATTGTTGTGCCAGATTCCCTGGATCAACCCATGATTCTATGGTCTTGAGGAACTCTACTATACCACGCTACATGGAGCGACACGCAGGGAACAGATCCTGGCTACTCGGTGAGTCTCTTTTCATGCATGATGATGTGGGGTATGTGATGCGGCAATGACCTGGCAGGAAGGGGGGGGGGTGTGCGTACGTAGCAATGGCATTCCACATCATACGTTTATCGTCCACATACAGGTGATGCTGGGTATCCACTGAAGAGATGGCTCCTCACACCAGTCCGGAACCCACGGGACCAGCAAGAGGAGGACTACAACCATGCCCACTCACGTACCCGTGTAGTCATTGAACAGGCATTCGGCCTACTGAAGACTCGTTTCCGCTGCCTCAGCAGGTCTGGCGGGGCACTCCTGTACCGCCATGAGAAGGTTGCAAAGATGGTCATGGCCTGTGTCATGCTCCACAACATGTGCGTACGTAGAAATGTGCCCATGCCCCCTGACGCAGAACTGCAAGGTCCTGATGATGGTCATGATGAGGGTGGGGATGTGGCAGCACCTCAAGGAGTCTGCGAGGCACCGGAGGGCCGTGACATTCGTCAGCATCTCATTGATGCATGCTTCTAGCACTCACGCCTGGTGGCTGATACATGGACACGGGACTCGTGGCACTGTGTGTGTCTGGTACATGCACAATATGGACTGTACGCCTATGATGGCCTAGTACACAAAGATCATTGTCCACACATCTCATTGGTTGATCGTGCACTGTTTATGGCATATGTGATATCATGTTGAACACCCTATCGACCCGCCACCCAAGTGAGCCCAACACACCCCCTCCACCCTCCTACCTCCCCCCCGAACACCAGTGTCCAAAGATGCTCATTGTCAGTGGGCTGTCGCTATTGCAAGCCCCCTCTGCGGGTGTCAGGGGCACCCCTGCCTGTGGAGCGCAGGTTCCTCCCAGATCTACGTTGGGGGCTGCCCTGGACGGAACTTGCAACGGATGATGTCTCTGCCTGCTCACGTCCATGCATGTCCCTAAGGGTTTGTGAGAGCTCAGTGAGCACACGGCACACTGCGGCAAGTTCGGCACATACGTCTTTGGACGTCGCATGCAGTTCCCCCCTCAGGCTCTCGGTGCTACTCTCCATTTGTGCCCTTAGTGTCTCTGTACTTCTCTCCATTTATGCCCTGAGTGTCTCAGTTGTTGTTTCTATGTCTGCCTTAGTGCGCCCACATTCATCGGCATGGTCCTTGAGGAGCGTGGCCAGTTGCTGCTGTTGCACGATTAACTGGTCGAGGGACTGTTGCCTCTGCTGGGCCATGGCCATTTGCGGGGGTGTCACAGAGGGGCTGTTGACCTCATGTTGCCTTGCCACAGGGCTTGTGGGGGATGGCCAGTCGTCGTCTTGTGGGTGCCCCTGCGTGGTATCCTCATGTTGTATGGGATGGGACAGACAGGGGGAATGGGACAGGTCATGGATGGATCTGACTTCGACATCCCCGTCTTCTGTGTCGGAGCATGCTGCCATCAATGGGGTGTCACCTATGGTGCTGCTGCCACCAGAGGCAGTGCCTTCTGTGGCATCCGTTGGGGGGACCTGTGGTGGTGGTGTTGTGGGCATGCTGGCTGCTGGGGTGCCTGTTGATGTTCCCTCCTGTGTGCTGCCACCTGATGTGTGCTGCTGCCGTGTCTTGATGCGTGCAGCTGAGGTGGAGGGTCTTTGGCCGTTGGTCTTGGCCCTCTTTGCAGGTGCGCTGGTAGGGGTGTCCTGATGCTCGTCGTTTGGATCAGACCCTGTGGTGGAGTAAAGGAGGGCGAGGGTTAATAATGGGTCTGTGGGTATTGGAATGGCATTGTATCACATGCATTGGGGTGGTACCTGAGGGTGATTTGGGTCGGGGCCTTGGAGGTGCTTTCATTTGTGTGTGGAGTGAGGGTGCAGTTGTTTGGCAGCCTGCAGTTAGGGTGTGCCTGCTGCACGTGTAGTGGGTGTTGTAGGTGTTTTTAATTATTTATGTATTTATTGTGAGTTTTAAAGTGCGCTATCAGGGCGATGTGTGTGGACGTTCTCCTGGACATGTGTTTCTGTTGCACTATGTGGACACATGGTAGTTCACATGATTGGACATTGTGGATTTAGCATTGTTTTATCTGGCCCACCTACCTGAATCTTCGGATGTCTGCACTCCTTTCTCCATCCCTCCGACTCCCTCTATGCTCTCCATTCCGATGGTGGAGGCACAGATTTCTTCCCAGGGGGTCAACTTGATGGGTGATTCTGGACCTCCCCCGGTGGCTGTGGCAATGTTGCGGTTGGCAGAGAGTATGCTGCGGACGCGTATCCGCAGGTCGTCCCATCGCTTTCGGCATTGCTGTGGGTTGCGGGGTGCGGTCCCCACCGCACTTACCCGCTGTGCCACCAGAGCCCATATGGCCTTCTTGTTCGCAAGTGCCGTCCTGGTCATTTGCGTGGAGAAGACGACGGCAGCATTCTCCTGGAGGGTCTCTGTTAGCACGGTGAGTTCCTCACGGGAGAAGTGGACCTGCCGCTTGCGGTCGCACGCTTTCTTCGCTACTTTTCCCATTTTTCTTGGTTTCGCTAGGGTGGATGACGGGTTGGGGTGTGTCTCGGGGTAGTGTTTTTAGTGGTTGTGTGGTTTTTGTGGTTTTATAGGTGTACGGCGGGATGTTTCCCGTTCCGGGCCCATGTTTTTACTTCCGTTTCCGTATATTTCCGGTCACCGTACTTTCCGGTAGGCGCACTCTGCGGTGTCCGCTGTGATGGGTGGCGGTATTGCACCTAGGGCGGCGTACGGCGGCGGTGTGGGCCGTTTTGGGGTCATTTCCGCCATCGCGGACTTTGCACTTCCGCCATGCCGTGGTGCTCGTGCCCGATGGGTCGGAATGGACCGCACTTTGCTCCTTCGTGCAATGGCGGAAACGCTATTTACGCTGTTGCGGTCCGGTCAGTCACTTTCCGCCAGGGTCGTAATGAGGGCCAATATAAGGATACCGAATGGACTCATGCTCCTTCCCCAGACAGCAGCTCCAAATGCTACTCTTAGATCATTTATAGTCTCATACACATATATGTATATTTTAACAAAGCAAAAGAAACTCCTTAGTCTCCTCACGGGGGATGGCACACTTAGGCAAACTCCACAAAATGTCCTCACGTAGGAATGCAAGACAGCTCAAGTTCGTTAGAAAATTCCAGCTTTATTTTTAACTCACAGTCATTAAAAAAGAGAGAAAACATGATGCAAAGCGTTTCATAGCACACCTGCTACTTGTTCACGTACATTCAAGGCAATGAATGATAGTTGTTTGTAGAGCTTTCCCAAAGTCTCTATGGTTCTCCCTCTTGGTTGTCCCTTTAGTTTTTTTTTAATTGCGTGCCATGTGATTTTTTGGCTGTAGAGTGTGTCGGCCATTTTTTAATGTGTTTCCCATAGAGATTGTTAATTCAAATAAGATACATAATGCAACTCCAGGTATTGCATGCGGATCGATACAAATAGCATTTGTCAAATATATTGCAAAAAAGGGCCTATATACTTGTGCAAAATCTGTTGGTATAAAGTGCGTAGTGCCTGCCACAATATTTGTAACCGTATAAATACATTCAAAACACTAAAATATAACTAACAATTATAATGGAAATACTTAAAAATAGCTAAGATTGCAGTACCTGTGGTCTGTTGGTTCTATTGCACAGTCTTGTTTCTATAAAGTGCATTGTTTTTATAGCAGCATTAGATAAAGTGCATGGTGCAATGATTCATCTATCTGAGTACCTTGTTGCAATAAGGTGCATTCTATAAATCTAGCATTACTTAGAAGAAAACCACATTTTAGGAAAAAGACAATCAGGCTTCCGTCCAGGACACGGAACCAAGTCCACCCTACTCGATCTGAAAATACAACTTGGCAACATCATGGACAAAGGCAAGCCTGCACTTCTCCTCCTCTTAGACCTGTCCGCTGCCTTTGACCTTGTCAACCACGATATTATAGGCATGCACCTAAAAATGAGGCTAATTACTCACCAGAGGGAATCGCCTGGGTGGCATATTTCCTAAACGGTAGGCTCATGAAAGTCTTCTCTGACTCTGCATGTGCCGCCCCATCTACCATCCACTGCAGCTTCTCATAGGGCTCATGCACGGCCCCAACGCTGTACAATATTTTCACCCTCACGCTTTTCAATGATCTGAACTGCCATGACATAGCATATACCAATTACGCTGACGACACTCAGGTACTACCCCCACTAACAGGCTCTTATGAGCAAGACGCTGCAGCACTAACCAAGATCTACTCAACCATTCAGACATGGATGGCAGCCATGGGTCTCTGCTTAAACGGGGAAAAAACAGAGATCCGCAGAGTAGGCTCTACAGACACTCTCAACAAACTCCCACCTCAATACAAAACATTTATCATAGACAACTCTGCCATCACCGTCTCATCAGCGGTAAAGACCCTAGGAGTTTACCTTGACTCATCCCTTTCCATGTCACGCCAGGTCAATGCGATAGCTTCCTCCGTCGCACTCATCACCAGGATGATCAATGCTGTCAAGCCCTTCCTCTTTACCAAAAAATTCTTATCCATAGCCAGAGCCACAGTAGGTACTAAACTAGACTACTGCAATTTCCTGGGAACCTCTGCAGAAAACATCAAAAAACTTCAATTCACACAGAACAACGCCCTCAGGGCTGCCTTGAGTATTCCCAAAAGGGAACACATCTCACAGGCCAGAAAGAATGCACAATGGTTGCCATTAAAAGAACGCATACTTTTCAAAACACTGTCCATAACACACAGGTGCATCTCCTCCGATGCCCCTCTCTACCTATCAGAAAGAATCACCCGCAACCCTTCTAACAGACCCATCAGTTCGCACCTGACCAACCAAATTCATGTACCAGCCTTCAAATGAACCAGTGCTGGAGGGTCTAGTTTCCAACACTTGGCCCCAAAAAAACTGGAATGCGCTGCCCACAACCCTAAGAAATTACAGATCCTATGCCGTATTCCGCAAAATGCTGAAGACCTCACTATTCGGTTAGATCCTAACCAATATATGTAACTACGTGTGTTCAACTGTAAACTCATGAACATCAATACTGCCTCTATGCTCATTGGCTCACTGTGTTTATTTGTCAAGTTGAATTTTCTCCAACAGCGCCGCGATGCCTCTGAGCCGCTGCTGTGCTTTATAAATGCAAATAAATAAATAAATAAAATTAATAGCAGCATATGAATAAAGTGCATAGTGCCTTGAAAACAATGTTTCCAAAAAGTGCATAGCATCCAAAAGTTTCAATAAAGTGCATTGTATCCAAAGCAATAGTACAGTAAAATGCATAGTGCTTAGTGACTTCATTTTAAATGACCAAGATTATTGAGGCAAAAAATAGTTTTTCGATAAATTGCACAATGCTCTACAATAATTGAGGAAAACAACATTGACATTAAAGAAGAAATTTAAAAAATGTACAACAATTAAAACAAAAAACAAGGGGGACAGAGGGATCTCAACCATAGACTATGCTACATCAACACGGTATGCTCAGAATATACCAGTGCTTTAACATTGTTAAAACCAAATCCACAAGATATTTGTTACTTGTAATGACCATATTTTTCATTTTTTGTTTCCTTTTTATGAACACTAATGGGTGTCGGTTCAAAAAAAGAGATGATGAGATTAAATGAAGGAAAGAAAAGAAAAAGAGAAAGAAAAATGAAGAAATTTAAATTAAGTTAAAGAAAGAAATCAAAAAAACAAAAAAACAAAAAATCAACATATCAAAAAAGTGACCACGAAGGAAGGGGACATATATATTGTTACTTTTTCACAATTCAAGATGCAAAAAATGTGTAAAGCTCTTCATCCAGATGTTGTCCTCTTGGGTTCTTTGTTTCGAGATCCAAGATGAATTTAGTCTCCATCTGTCGCAATTCAAGTTCACGATTGCCACCTCGCAAGTTTTTCTTAACGTGATGTAATTGAAATAATCTCAGACTTTCCACTTTGCCCTCATGTTTATCTATGAAATGTATTGCTATTGGATAAGATGGATCAACGTTTTTATTGCTCTCATGTGTTGCAGGATTCTCAACTTTAGTTAACCAATAGTACTTCCAATATACCATAGATCACATGGAGATATCAATACATACACTACAAACTCTGTATTGCAAGACATGTTTTCCTTTAGTTCAACCATATGACCTAAAATGAGATGTTTCTAGCTTGTTTTATTTAAGGCATGTTTGCAGGTCTTGCATTTTGTACACTTATAAAAGTTGATGGATTTTGTTTTTAGCCTTGGATCAATACTGGATGCCTTCGATGTGGGAGGCATAAAACTGCAGACAAATGAGTCTTTGAGAGACAATTTTCTAAAAGTTATGTTTACTCGTTCTCCAAGGGATGAAGATAATACTTAACCTAGTTTTTTAAAACATGACAATGGCGGTGCAGAATTTTGCGTATGATTTTCAAGTGGGCTCCGTAGGGTAGGATTAATCTGGTTTTGCTATTTTTCTCCAATCCTGGTTGTATTTTGTTAGTGGACAGTAATGAATCCCGATCCAAACTTCACGCTTTCAAATAGGCTCTTTCTAGTATCGCTTTCGGATATCTTTGTTTTTGGAAGTTCTGTGCGTTTATTCAACACTCTTTATTGAAACATTCCAATTTTGAGCTACTGCGACGGATTCCAACGAATTCACCATATGGTATGCTCCACTTTAGTGATGTTGGTTGATTACTGGTGGCATATAATGGCATGTTAGAGCGTATAGGTTTACGATAGAGCTCAGTTACAATTTCTCGTTGGCTTGATTTGACCAGGACATCTAGGAAAATAATTGACTCTCTACTGTGCATCTCTATGAATTTCCGATTAAGAGTATTGATGCTCAATATTTTAACAAAATCTTGCCAATCCACATTCCATAAGATGAATAGATCATGCATAAATCAAAGCCATAAGATCATTTTGTTGGTATAATTAATGTTTGCTTCAATCCATGCTACAAACATCTCCCAACCCATTGTAAGATTGGTGTACAATAGGGAAAACATTGTGCCCATGGCTGTTGCCCACAGTTGATTATACTAGTTGCTATTAAATAGGAACACATTGTTTGTTAAGCACAAGTTGATCATTTCCATAATCATTTGTCCATGTGATGATCTACTATCTACATGTTCTCTTACCGTCGTTATGCTGTATGGAGGTGTAGAGTGAAACCACATCCAATATGGCAAACAAAATCTTGTTTTCCCAGGCTGTTCCATTTATTTTACTCAGACAGTCTTTCGTATCCTGAATATATGATGACAGAATAAATACCAAGGGCAAAAGAGTCTCTATGTATTTAGATACATTTTCAAGGGAAGCTCCATTTAGTGTCACAATATGTCTTCCTGTTGGTTTTGTCAGATTCTTATGGAGTGTTTGGAAGGAAATAGATGGTAGGCATAATGGGAAATTTTGATGAAGATAACTGAAGTCATCTTCCTCCAAAATGCCTAAATCTGCCCATTTGGTTAATAAACTTTCCAATTTAGTATTGATTTCTTTTGATTGATTTGCTTCTAGTTTTTCATAACAACTATTATCCATAAATTGCCTATGTGCCTCCAGAATATAATCTTTTTTATTTTGGATAGCTATATTCATACCTTTATTGGGGGCCTTTATGACAATACATGTGAGAGCTTGAAGTTCCTTAAGAACTTTCATTTCTTTCCATGAAAAATTCTTTTTGGCATTACTCTTTTGGAGTCTAGCTTTTTTGAGGTCATTGATGACCAAGTCCTGAAAGACCTCAATATGTCTGCCTGGTTGGAATAGTGGATTGAATTTGGAATTAGTCTTTAAGTTGCTTTTAACAGGCCAATCTGTATTTATATTAAGCATTTCTAGGTTGATTTCTGTACTTTCTTGCTCTGGTTGTGCTCTTAACTCCAGATGTGCTAAGTCTAATAGGGAATCTAAGTCTTCATTGGCTATTTCTGTTTTGTCTTCTGGTCTAATTTTGGATTTCCTTTTTTGAGGATTCATGGATAAGAACGTCTTTAGCCAAATCTTGCACATAAACTTGTTGAAATCAATTCTAGTTTCTGCGTAATTAAAATGTAACGTGGGACAAAAATTAAAGCCATATTGTAATACTTTTATTTGTTCTTTTGTTAGTATGCAGTCAGACAGATTCACAATGCTGGTGTCATCATTTGTCCATGCCTTGTCGTCTTTTTCCTCTTTGCCCCAATCATTTTTCTCAACCTGTGCCTAAGTTTGTATATGTATATATATATCTCAAATAGAGTAATGAACGAACAGATCATTCCACCTCTTGGCATCCATAAAAAGTGTGTCTAATGGTGTATGCGTTTTTGTGTGTCATTCTCTGATTTTGGATGTTAGCCTACTACTGTCTCTTCCACAAAATCTATTCTGTGGTGCATTTAGATTGCCCCAATGCTTGGATCAGAGTTCTCCATCATTTTGCTCACTACATGTTTTGAACAACAACATCCATCATCCTTACCCAGCATAATCAATGGTGAGGGATCATGGGAGTTGTAGTTCAACACACCTGCTGATTTACAAAATGTGAAGTAAACCTGTATCTCTAAAGATCTAAATGGGATATAATAGTAAATGCACAAGAAAGTGTTCCTGACACTTAGTAAATAACATAATAATTAAAGTTGTAAAAACCCTCAATCACTACATTTGTAATAATATGAAAAAGTATTTTTAAATTAGAAGTTATATTTATTTAAACCTAAATTATATTCATTTACCAAACACATAAATGGATGACCAAAATATGCAAATAAACAACCCCAAAAACCACTCAGTCCAATCAAATCACATACATTCAAAAATAAGGCCTTAACTGTATAAAAACATTTTAGCCAAGACAGCAGTAAATAAAGCATGTATATGGTGGGCAAAGAAGATGTTCCACCTCTTATTTACAATTTGACAAAGTATTTTCATAGAACAACATTTCAAGACTTACATGTTTCGACTAGAAGTGCAACCATTATTGATACAGCACCGTCTTTTAAGGGGTTATACTGATAAGTTCAAATGGTCATCCACAGAAATACAACAAGTTTGTTTATACAGATGAATGCCTGTTTGAACACCCTAATTGCAGACTGAAACTTAAACCATGCCCCAGCCCTGATGGAGATCTTTAAATCCATAGTGTATTATTGTTCTGTCTTTGATAGTTTAAAAGAAATCTTTGTTCACCCAATCATTGAAAAAACACTGGATACACACGACCTGTGGAAATGCCAACCCATATCAAATCTCCTTTTGGAAACATGTAAACTGATAAACCTAACACTTATAACATAACATAACAGTGAGACATCACCCCTCTCTAAAGATTCATTATGAGCGATTTGGCCAACAAGAGGCATCAAAGGGTTACTAGCAAACAGCAGAAAAAAGTTGCTCACAACTCCAGAGGAGGACTAATTGAAGTAGTCACTGCAATTGTGGGGCCAGCACTCTCATGTAATGCAATGGAGTCAAATGGCATGTAAAGTGATATAGCTCAACATCAGCCATTAAAGTGATATAGTTTAACATCAGACCTTTTTTGTATGGATGGCTTCTTGGTTCTCTAGAGGATAGATTTGTTTGTCTGAAATTGCTGGCTGGGATCCTGTTTAAACTGATTTTATTACCCGGCTGGCTGAACTAGTTACTATAGCTTCACATGTAGTTTGCTTCAATTCAGACAAAGCATTCTACATTGTTGATCTTTCCCATAGCCATGTAAACTAAACATCAGGAACACTTCCCAGCCTAGTTTACTTCCCATTGACTAACTCTTTTGCTAGCAAAAGACACCCCTTAGGAAACACATACTCAGCTTCTGATTCAGTCACCCTACCTCAGGGCATAGCTCTGCACTGGTACAATGTTCTTTGTGTGGACCCCTAAATACCTCCTCATGTTAAAGCTCATCCCAGTGATCAAAACGAATACGCTTTGAAGCACTTCACTTGTTTATAAGCACTTTACCAATAAACAATTACAATTACAATGCATCTTTACACGTACATTTCTGAGCAATTCTAATCCCTTGTACTGAGGAGGCCTTGAAATAGAGTCCTTTCAATATGCTCTGCAAATGTGCTTACTGGAGATCAATACATAGCTTCTAATGGTCATCTTTTCTTTTAAGTAGAAGGATAGCTCAGGGGCAACGCATTTGTCTTGGAAGCAAGGCAGCACAGCCCAGGTTTGAATCCCCGATCGGTACTTAGGAACCACTCACTGGTCTTAAGCGTGTTATAAAATAACTATTATAATTATCTGTGTTTAGCCTCTTTTATCAGAAGGATGGTTTCTAATGAAGTCCCGTAATGACCTCATGCACCGCTAATGGATGCTTGTATTTAAAAACAGACCTTTTGTGTGGTTCTTCCTGACGGTGGACCATCATATATCTACCATCCACATAGACTGGTCTCCAAAGCATCCATGCGGGTGACCCCACCAGCATTGCATCGTCACTGGGAACACCTTGCTCTGTGAAGTGGCTGAAACATGACATGTTGGTGCTTTACAGAGAACTATTCTAAAATGAATAAACCCATAGGTGGTGTGGGGACCGTTTAGACACATGCTGGCTTGCTTCTTTACTAATCTCATGCTCTTCCTGCAGGCCAGGTTCAATTTCTTACCAAACCCCCAGGTTCCAGCGCGACTTGCCTTCTCAGGCAGTGGAGTACCTTTGCCATCTCTGGAAGGCCACTGCACAAGTCAGGCGAGGCTGCTCAGTTTTGCATTCTTAATTTCACTCATTTTGATGAATACCAGGGTCACTACAACCTTCCTCCATTCCTCAATGAAGAGTTTAGTTGCGCAAAAGAATGCGATCCATTCACAGTCACACTGTGCGTAAACACAAGACGTAAAGGAGTTGCCTTGCTGTACTGTTCTGGGAGATTCTAGAAAGATTTTACAGACGAATTGGGAGACGGGATTGGAAATGCGTTTCTGTTTTGCACTTCCCACATCCCACTCCCAGACATATTTAAAATGGGCGGAAGGGTAAATCGGTGCACACAAGGAAGGAGTAATGCTTTTATGCCCTGATTTACCTTCCCACCACATTTCCCTGCAGTGGGAAGGCATAGGAGGGCCACAGAGTTGAGATAAGATCTCCACCGTCCATTCCACCGCTGTCCTGTTAGTGCTTATCGTTTGACACCTGCGTGAAATTTTTATGTAGGCGTGAAGCGAATGGATTCCTATGGAATCCACCTTTGTTTAGCACTTGCTAAACACAAGGAGGAGTACAAGGGAACTAATTAATAAATGTTGCCTGAAAAGCATAAGCAGTATTTTTTTCTTCACAAAACAGAGAGGAAAACAAAAGTGTTAATAGGAGTGCACCCTGTTTTACTCTTTAATGTTCCACGCAGTGTTGTGAACTTTTAAAATTGCATGTGAAGGACCCGGCAGCTCTTAAGTGCTAACAATTGTGTTCCCTGCATGCAATTGAAATTTTTGAATGAAATTAGCCTGTCCACCTGCAAAATCTGTGTTTTACGCCCGCAAGATATTTTTATGCTGGCGTAAAACGAACGGATGCATATGAAATTCTACACAATTAGCAAAAGTAGACGGATTCCATAGGAAGGCATTGTAAACGGCATTTGTAAGCGAAATATGCAGGCAGCATCTACTTTCTTTTAACAAAACAGTGAATAAAATGTAACGGTAAAGGTGATTTCACCAGTTTTCACTCTTCCATTTTCCACTCTGTTTTGCAAATGTGGAAAATTGAGTGCATGGGACCAAACAGCACATAATTGCTAGCATTGGTGAACCCCTAAACGCAGTTACCACTTTTTACAAAATAAGAGCTTAACTGTAAGGGAAAATGATGTCCTATCTAATACAAATAGACCTTAGCTGCTGTGTTTTGGTCCCCCGTGTTGGCACTCTCCTTCTACAGCCATGATGCCCGTTTGGCAGGCTTGCTGCAATTTTGATCTGTCCATGCTGCGACTATACAGAGCTATGAAGCGTTAACCAAAAGATAGTGCTTCTCCTGGCTTCATGTTAACAGTAACTTTGGTTCATCATGAAAAACAAAGTCCAGCTGCACTCACTTGTGTGGTTGAGTTGGAACAAAAATACTTAGAATAGATCATCATATGTCACACGTCTGTGGGGAACAGATGGTCCAGGCTTTGCCCAGGAATCGATGACCATAGGATCCAGAATTCTAGCCACGAGTGTTCCCTCGCGTGGCAACTGAATGCTGAAGGCCTTCCATGGGTTGGGACCACCTGAGGAGCAGGAGGAGGGTGAATCAAGCCGAGTGTGGGCTGGAACTATCACGTGGTGCTTCAGAGGATAGAGAAGGCGTGCAGCTTAGTTAATCATTTGCCACCTTGGGAAACTCCTTTTTCCGACATGTCATTGGGTAATGAATTAGCGGGACCTCCAGAACCGGTTAAGGAGGATGTAGCCTGGAGAGAGAATTCAGAGGGGAGAGTACTCAGTAGTCAAGGTACCACACATTTACCCCTTCTGTTAGCAGCTTGTGGAATTCAAAAACATATTTGACCAACGCCATGTGTCCATAGAGGTTAAAGGGAATCTCTGCTATGTCAGCGCTTTAAACAATTAAATGCAATTAAAATAAACAAATTGCAGGAGCTCAAACAGGGATGGAGAGACTTAGTTATAGCACTCATTTTAAAACACTAGTTCTAGACGGTGGTTGGCCTGAGGAGAAGAGAGCCTCTTTGTTTTACCAGGGGATATGGGAAGAAGTTAAGAATGTCCTGGCTGTAATAGTGGGGACACCCACCTCTTGTGAGGTGGTGATGGACCTATTGATGCAGGTGGACTTCTCTAGACCTTAGCGCAGAAAATGGGGTTTTGAGGATCAGGTGGTGGTTAGAGGAGAGAGGCCAAAGAGTGAGATTGGGACTAGTGATGGCAGAGTTAACGCATAGGAATTGTTGGCCAAACCACATGAGACGCTGGTACGGGAGGTGCACTTCTAACAGGTGGATCCAGAACATTGGGGCCTGGCTGACTAAGGTGGGAAATGATCCTTGAGTTTTACTGCATAGGACCTTCTGGATCAGTGAGGAGAATGTAAAGGATGGCAAGCAAGGTAATAACTGGCTGTGAAATTAAGGTAGTGCCACAAAAACACAAAACAACACATCAAAATATGTGACACAATGCACACACACTGTCACAGGTGTCTCAAAGAATGCACTGAGTCTCAGAGATAGTTCTTAGGTGTATATTAAAATGCTGTGGGTCCTGGGGCCATCCATCTGTCGTCTTGCCATGACCCTCCTCCCTAGCCACCCCGTTAGTGCTATTGAATGTTAGCTCCTGCTGTCAAACATCTTCCTTGGACTAATTATGGCTTCATAAATGTAGTGGGGCCAACACCCTAAGGGACTTTCTAACTTTCCCTACTCTCACCAAAGGTTGGTGATCTAATGGGAGTTGGGATAGTGGCTTGCACTTGCTTTGTGAGATTAAATTTGTTCACTCATGCCTATGCTCACCAATTCCCTCCTACTCTTTCTTCCTACCCCTCATCTTCCTCCTTCAGTCAATCGTCTGTCCTGCTGTTTTGTTCCTCCTACCTCCCGCCTCCACCCTCCACACCACTTCACTACTCCTCTTCCACATTCCTCCTCCCACTACTACTGACATCCTTTCACTACCTCTTGCCTCCCACTCCATTCTAGCACACTACTACTACTCCCCTCTCCACACCACTACACCTCCCCCTGCACACTACTATAACTCCCCTCTACACACTGCTTCAACTCTCCTCCACTCCACTACAAACTGCCCCTCCACACTACAACTCTCCTCTCCACACTACTACAACTCTTCTCTCCACACTACTACAACTCCCCAATTTATTACTCAAACACCCTTCTTTCACTCAGTACCATTCGCTTCACAAGCACTACTCACACTAACCCTGCTAACCCTCTAATGACACAAACACACACACTACCACTGCACCACCCTTGCACTCACTAAGCCAACACGTCATATTTCTCTAATAAACGCCTCCACACTCTGCCTGCCATTCCTTCCTTCCTCCTGCTGGTTTCCTGCTTCACCTCCAACTCCACTGCTGACCTCAACCGAAAAACCCACACCTCCTGATTCCTTTTCCCTGCTTACATCTCCCTTCTTCTGTACTGATTGGACAGCTTTTCCTGGCCAATGTTGTCCTGTCTTTCCCTCCCGGGGCGTATATGTGCATGGGTAAGTCTTCAAAAGGCAGCTTCGACCAGCCAACCTTCTCCACATGGGCTCACTGTGTAATGACCATGGCAGCGTAGAAAGTTCGATGTCCCAGTTCATTGTTGAGCATCTGTTCCCGGGACGATTTTGGGTAAGAGGTCTTCTTTCTCCCTCTATGTTGATCTAGGGAACCTTGATATGATGATGCAAGCTAGCTGCCAGACACTGCTGTGCTAGCTACATGGGTTTCTGTGCTGCTCTGGCGTGCACTCGGGTCTCTGCAGGGCAGTGGCGGTATCTCTTAGCATCTCTTCACAACTCGGAGTGGTTTGCTCTGCTGTTGGTTTGCTCGCTTGGCAGCCGTGTTCCTTGTTAATAGTGCAATCAAAATATCTTTCTCGCTGAAGATATTGCAATATTGTCTATTACATGTTACATAACAAGGGGAAATAATGTGGTTTGTTACATGCAATTGAGTCCAGTGGTTCCATAAAGCTTCTGTTTTCGAAAAAAAAATTTATTTGCAAATATAGTCATGTAACAGATCCAAATAAGAGGGACTACTTACACCAAAAAACAAATAGTTCAACAACTGAAGAATTACATTACGCTATCAATAAATGCATCAGAGAGAAAACATTATACACATTTTTAACACATCACTTGATAAAAATAGATACAAAGTTGCATTTCCTAAAAAGGAAAACAATAAACACAGAAACAATTGGGCAATGATGGGGTTGGGAAATTGGCACTTACAAGTAGAGTTCTGCAGCACCAGGCCATGTGCTATCATACTCCTCCAATGTTGATCTGCTAGCAAACTTTACTTTTACTAAGGGTGACAATAGGACCAAACTCGCAATCCTGCCCTCCCAAGTGGGCATATGATGAATCTATGTGATCACTGCGCCGCCCATAATTCCGCAGACGAAAATGACGACTACAATTACAACGCGGCTCAGTGATCAGATAGAACACTTTTGCCTCCAACCCTCACCTCCCCACTCCCTAACCCCCCACTTACTGTGGCACACTTCTGTGTGTGCTGCCGACTGCCCTCTACCCCAGTGGCGTCAGTCCCTCCCACTTATGTGGGATGGTGCTGATGCCGCTGGGTCCTTTTTTTTAGTGTCCCCTGCATACCGTAATGGTAAGCCGGGGACACCCCCGCAACCACCGACTCCAGTTACTGCAACCAAGGAGAACGGGGGACACCTCCACAACCCCACTCTGCTTGTGTGCAGTAATGGGGGTTGGGATGTTTGTACAGCGCTCATGCACAAAATTAGTAATGTTGCCACATTCGTGGCACCATTTTGTTATAATTCCCTTATGTTTTGTTTTCTAGGCCTTAAGCACAGACTAGCACACTGCATGTCCATCATTTGTGAGGGGGTCAGGCTTTCTGGATGGGGAATGCAATTCAAGTCAATCACCTCAGGAGAGAGTACAATTTGATCAATTTGATGGGTTAAAAGACCCCCTTGTCAAAAGTCTCTTGCCATTGTGCAGCACTTGGGCAGATAGTTGAGGGGCAACGCGCTTGCCTTGGAAGCAAGACGACGTGGAGCAAAACAGGTTCGATCCCCAGGTCCGTGCTTAGAAACGTCTGGGTATGAAGCGTGTTATAAATAACCAATTAATTATAATTTTAATTTAATTTTAATTACCAAAACATAAGGAGACCCTAATTCTGCCACACAACCAGCAACTGTCTCTACCCTTTAAGGCTAACTTATTCATTCTCAGGGGAGACAGTAGACTCAAAAAGGATACTCTGCATCTCGAATCCAAGGTTCAGGTCTAAATTAGCCATTTGATTATGGCTCTGATTTCTTTCCATTGCCTATTGGACATATGAATGTCCAGGTCCTGCTTCCATTTCTCCTTACAATGTTCACAACTTTCACAAGCAGTCTGTGAACTGGAGGAAGTGAGTAGCAATTTGGAGGTTACATATTGACAGGTAAGTTGTTCATAGTAACGTCAACAGGCTTGGATTCCCTGGAACATCAAAATTTAACTGTACATGGATGTTTCAAGACTAGTGTTGAGACAGTGATGCATAGTACACTCATGGTCATCTAGCTTGTGCATCTATTTAAAAAAAATAAAAGCTCAACAGAGAATTCTCTACAAATAAATAATCAATTATAAGAACCCTGCGTTAATCCAACGTCTTCAGTAAAGTGAATATTGTCTTTCAGGATTGCCCCATAGCTAGGCCATACCATGAGCAATGTAGCCTGAATTCATTGAGTAGTCTGTTTAAACCTTGATTGCGTGAGTTACCTCCGAGCCAGTAGTAGCTGACTTACTCATCCTTTCCATGGATAGGAGGGATGTAAAGATAAATGGTTTTATGCAAGCCTCTTCCACGCTTACCCATTCTATGTAATTTCCCCCTTTCTCCCAATAAGGAATGGGCTTTAAGGTGATTGCTCTGTGAAACCTTTTAATATTTGGAAACCCAAGCCTTCCCTTGTGCACATCCTTGAAAGAATGTTACAGCCCTGTGTTGATTTCGTCCCCTTCACCCAACAATCCCAGAACCATATATAGAGATTTTGAGGGTTAATGTGTTCAGGCTTAGAAGTCTAAATAAGAACAATTATTTGAGTAAAATCACCATTGGTGTGCCTCCAATTGTGACAATTGACAAGTGCAACTGATTCCACCTTAAATAATTTCTCTTTGGGTCGTCTAAGATTTTGTGTCAGTTATTGCCTAAAATTAAATGTGGTGTCAACAAAAGGAGGCGTCCGGGAAACGCTTTGAATAGATCGAAGTCTATGAAGGTGATAATACCAGGGATCAATGCAGCATATCTACAAAGAGTCCCCTTCATAGGTATTAATGACAAACCTTTGCAATGTTTGTTCCAAAAAGGTGTTTACATGACATGATTTGACACAAAGGTTCACCTAACCTTTCCACTTGTAGTGAAATGAAAAGGAAATGTAATTTGAAAATATTGAAAATAAGTGAAATAGCTAGTCATAGCCTATATAAAAAATATAACAATATGAAGATTGTTACAACAAACCTTGATACACAAAGCATACCCAACCACTACCATTGTAACGCTCACCTGATTCCCGCAGAGGCGCCAGTCTTGACTGGGTGAATGCCGTATCTTCAAAGGTGATGTGTAACACACGGTTGGCTCTTTGGGCTGGACCTCTGTGCACTGTGTGTCTGACTCGAAGAGTAAGATGTCTGCAGATAGAAAATATGGGATTAATGAACTGGGGTTATTGGGTGCCTCTCTCCTCTTCCCTTTCTCTTCTCCTGTAGAACCCCAAAGGTTAACGCCCTCACCTTAGGTAAGTGAACGCCGAGCCCTCCATCTGCCTCGGGGCAGGGTGCCGTAACCAGTTTCTTCACTGGATAAGGGTGCAGGCCTCTTGACCTCAGAGGACTGCTGTCCGTCGTTAACTGCACGAACGGTAAGTTCTGGGCACTTCAAATGTCTTAAAAGTCTTTTGTAATGATATCTCTTGTTTTGCAGGGTTCCGGCGATGGCGGATGGCGGGCTGATGAGAGTTGAGGATCGAACCCGCGTGAGGAATAGAAGCGCCTGGAAGCACGTAAGTAAGCGCTTGTAGCCTGCTTCACGATGCGCACTAACTGTCCCTTTTATCTTGCAGGTACAAGTTCGGAGCTTTAGAGAAGCTGAAGGGTGCTGGAATACCCACTGGATTCGGCGTGGGAAGGAGTAATGGCACGTGAGTAATAAAGTTGCCCAATGTCTTTAAACGCACCTTCTTTTGTCTTTCAGATGCGGGATGCAGCGCCGAAGGCCTCCGGAGCGTGCGAAGAGCTGATAAGCTTTTGTCTTTCAGATGCCGGAATGCAGTGCGAAGACCTCCGGAGCATGCGAAGAGTAGGTAAGTCTTTGTCTTTCAGATGCCGGAATGCAGTGCGAGGCGTTGGTGACAGCCGATGGACCAGGTAAGAGATGCGCTGCCACTGAAGACCGTAGTGCTAACCTGTTCTTTCTTTGTCTTTACAGGTGCTGCTGAAGACTGGATTCCTGGATGGTAAGCCTTTGTTCCCTTAGGCCCAGGATCAGAAGCAGAAGACACGATGAGCGTTCTGCTGCAGAGAATGCAGAATAACGCAAAGCAAGATTCATCCATCGGGTGTGGTTTAAATAGCCTCCTATAGTGCTTAGGTGTCTCCTTCCACAGCCTCGCCTAAGAAAGGAGTTCCTGCTTTCCAGAAGAGTTCCAGTGTTCTGAACCTAGGGCGTGGCTCCTGCCCCACCCAACAGGAAAAGTAGTCCCAAACAGAAGAGGATCAGGGGCTCAACTGGCAGGTAAGTAAGCAGCATGGTCTGCTGCAGGTAAGTCCACCCAAGCATTATGAGCCCGGCGCTTCCAGCGCTGGGACTGGGCATCTTTATGAGCCTGGTGCCACTGGCGCCAGGACAGGGTCCAAAAGGTCCCAATTGGGACTGGCTGGCACTCGGAACCGGGGTTATGGGTCTGCTTCCAAGGGAGTTGGGCAAGTCCTGATCTTTTGGAAGCAGAGATCATGACAGCACCCCCCCTCAAGGCCCCTCCCAAACCGGGCTTCTCCGGGGGTTTTGGCTTGTTAGGAAATGTTCGATGAAATCTTTCGATTAGACGAGGCGCGTGGACATATTCTGCAGGTTCCCAGGATCTTTCTTGGGGACCGTAGCCTTTCCAGTCAATCAGGTAAAATAGTTTAGATTTGGAGATCTTGGAATCCAGGATGCTTTTGACTTCAAACTCGAGTTCTCCATCAACTAGAATAGGTTTTGGAGATTTAGTTAGTCGGGTTTGAGGTTGCACGGGTTTTAATAGAGAGACGTGGAAGACCGGATGTATCTTCAGGTGAGGGGGCAAGTCCAACTTGACCGCTACTGGATTTACTATGGTAGTGATGGAATAGGGACCAAGGCACCTTGGGTTGAATGTGCGTGGTCCTTTTAGAGGTAGATATTTGGTGGATAACCAGACTTGATCTCCTACTTGATATTGGGGGGCTTCCTTCCGATGTTGGTCTGCTCCTTTCTTGTATTGTTCTTTAACCCTTTGAAGGTGAGAAACGGCTTCCTTAAAGGCTTGGGTGATTGTAGAATGCAGGTGGTCTACTGCTGGTGTTCCAAGATCTTGGAGTGGATCCAACTCCGAGGTTCGAGGGTGACTACCGTATAAAAGAAAAAACGGGGTCTTCCCAGTTCCCAGTTATTGTAGGCATATTCGGCTATCCAAAGGATATCTTTCCAAGTTTTTTCAGTTTGTTGTAGCATGCAGCGCAAATACTGTTCCAGAGTTTGATTGGTCCTCTCGGGTTGTCCATCAGTTTGAGGGTGGTGGCTGGTCGAAAGTCTCACATCAATTTGAGCCGACCGACAGCAACTTCGCCAAAAATGAGAAATAAATTGACTACCTCGATCCGAAATTAGAACTGAAGGAAAACCGTGCAGTCGGACGATGTTTTCGAGAAATTCTCGGGCCAGAGTTGCTGCTGTTGGTAAGCCTTTGAGTGGAATGAAATGCGCCATCTTGGAGAATAGGTCCACGATTACTAGGATCGTATTGTATCCGGAGCATGGAGGTAGATCGGTGATGAAGTCCATAGAAAGCGTATGCCAAGGGCGAGGTGGGATGTCAATAGGGCGTAAGAGGCCGGCTGGTTTTTCCTTTTGACTCTTGTTTTGGGCGCATACTCCACAGGACATTATAAAGTCTCTGATATCTTTTTTCCAAGACGGCCACCAGAAGTAGCGCTCGATCTTTTCCGAGGTTTTGGCCATACCGGGATGTCCTTCCATTAAAGAATCGTGATAACAAGAGATTACCTTTTTCTGTAAATCTGTGCTGGGCAGGTATAACCGTTCTTGGAAATATAATAGGTTGTCCTTCACCGTAAAGTTCTTTCCCTGCAGATGCCAATTCTGTATGTCTGCTGGAGTTACCAGTAGCCTGGCTTTATCCTTAACTTCCTCTATGGATTGTGCGGCGATTACACCCAGAATTCTTTGTTCGGGAATGATAGGTACAGGTTTAGGATTGATCAAATGTTCTTCCACTCCCATCCGAGAAAGGGCATCAGCTTTATCGTTTTTTGTACCAGGTCGATAGGTAATTATGAAGTCAAACTCGGCAAAGTATAGTGCCCAACGGAGTTGCCTAGAGGATTGAGCTTTTGCGGTTTTCAAATATTGTAGGTTTCGGTGATCTGTAATCACAGTAACGGTGTGTCGGGCCCCCAGAAGATAATGCCGCCAAGCCTTGAAGGCGGACTTGATAGCTAGAAGTTCCTTATCAGTAATAGTGTAATTGATTTCAGGAGGCGAGAATTTGCGGGACCAAAATGCCACGGGATGCAACTGATTGGTTACTGGGTCCTTTTGTGATAGAACTGCCCCCATGGCAAGGCTCGAAGCATCAGTTTCAACGATGTAGGGGAGTTCTGGGCGAGGATGTTTTAAGATCGGTGCAGAGATAAATCTAGTCTTCAAATTCTGGAAAGCTTGTTCCGCCTCGGTAGACCATTCAAAACGTTTGTTTTTCTTTAACAAGGCGGTGATGGGCTGGACTATTCGAGAGAATTCGGGGATAAACCTGTGGTAAAAGTTAGCGAAGCCTAACATGCTTTGAACACCTTTTACGGAGGATGGCGATGGCCATTTGAGAACTGCATCGACCTTCTTTGAATCCATACGCACTCCGCTAGGTGATAATATGAATCCCAAGAATTCAACTTCAGTCACGTTGAAAACACATTTTTCCAACTTAGCGAAAAGTTTGTGTTGACGCAATCTCTCGAGGACCATTTTCACGTGTTTCCGATGTTCAGTTTCCGATGAAGAATAAACGAGGATGTCGTCAATGTAAACAACAACACACACATCTATGAGCTCTCTGAGGACATCGTTCATAAAATATTGAAAGGCGGCCGGGGCATTGCAAAGTCCGAAGGGCATGACCTGATATTCAAATAGCCCATACTTGGTGCGGAAGGCCGTCTTCCATTCATCGCCCTCTTTTACTCGTACCAAGTGGTAGGCTCCTCTAAGATCCAGCTTTGTATATATGCATGCTTTTCTGACTTGGTCCAGGAGTTCAGGGATCAAAGGTAACGGATATCTATTCTTAACGGTGATCTGGTTCAGGGCGCGATAATCTATACAAGTTCTAAGGTCCCCTTCTTTTTTTGGAACGAAGAACAAAGCTGAGGAAGCAGGGGACTTGGAAGGACGAATAAACCCATTCGCTAGGTATTGATCCAGGTATTGTCGGAGGTGAAGATTCTCAGGCTCGGTGAGGGCATAAATTCTACTACAAGGAGGAGTAGATCCAGGTATCAGGTCTATCTGGCAGTCATAAGACCTATGAGGAGGTAGAGAGTTAGCCTGATCCTTCCGGAAAACATCTTGGAATTCTAGGTATTTGGGAGGTAACTGGGGAGCCTCCGAAGAAATTGCTGCCAGTGCAACACCAGGTCGAGCGTGACAAGTAGAGACACATTCTGGAAACTGAACCGTTCTTGCTCGTCAATCGATCTGAGGATTGTGCTTCTCTAACCAAGGAATTCCTAGAATAATCTGGAACTGAGGAGCCTTGATCACATCGAACACGATCTTCTCATGGTGTCCATCTTGACTTACTAGCGTCACTTCTTGGGTGGTATGCGTTACTGGTCCGGAGGCTATCTCCGTACCATCCACCGTAGTAATGACGTCCTTTACAGCCTTTGGACAAAGAGTCAGATTCATCCTCAGAACCATTTCATGATCCACATAATTGCCGATGGCACCGCTGTCGACGTAAGCTTCAATCACATGTAATCGATCCGGATGTTCAGGGCTAATGAGGACCATAGGTATCACGAAATGCGAGGTCACAGAACTGGTTTTAACGCTCGGCAAGAGGACCTCTATTCTTGTCGGGCGAGGTCGTTTCCCTGCTCAGAGTTTGTGACCCTGGTAACTGCAGCTCCTACTGCCTTCTTGGCTGGTTTCACCGGACAGTCTCGAAGAAAGTGCCCCGAGTTTCCGCAATAGAGGCATAATTGCAGCTGTTTTCTCCTTTCCCGCTCCTTTTGTGTTAGTGGTCCTTTCAGGCCCCCTATTTGCATGGGTTCCCCGGAGTCTACTCCTTTGGTAGGAGTTGGTGGTTTGGAAAATACTCGAGCATCAAACTTGGAACGATCGGCCTTCCTGTTTTGCAGTCTGTGGTCTATTTGAACGACTAAGTCAATATAGTCTGAACAGTCTTGCGGGGGATTCACTACTTGGGCTAACACATCTTTGAGCTCTCCACGTAGACCTCTATAAAACAGCGTAATCCTTTTGTCCTCAGGCCATCGAGTTTCCACTATCAGTCTGTTGAAAGACGCAATATAAGCCAAAAGGTCTTGATTACCCTGTCGCAATGAAAGGAGCTCATTGTCCAAGGCCTGCCCCTGTGAATGTCTTGCAAACAGTTTTTCCATACTGAACTGAAAAGCTTGAAAATCATGGAGAACCGGATCATCTTGATTAACTAGAGGGATCGACCAGTCTGCCGCATTGCCACTAAGGTACGAAAGCACGAAAGCTACCTTAGCTTGATCAGTTGGAAAGGCTGCTGGCCGGCATAAGAAGTGCAACCGGCACTGATTAATAAATACCGCAAACCTCTTTGGGTCACCAGAAAATCGTTCGGGCGGAGCCAGAGGTACATTCCCAGGTAGGTTGATCTGTACTGGGTTCGTAGAGGATGTTGAAGGAAGATTTGCCCTTGATGCGGGTAACGGAGTTTGTCCGGCTTGTGACTGTAGCAATTGTCTAGCGAGATCGTCTGTTCGCTCCTTGGAAATAATTAGTTCCCTTCTTAGAGCATTCGTTTCCTGACGGGCTGCATGCACTTCTGCTCTTAGTTCCCCAAATACCTGGGCTAGCTGGTCGGTATCCGAGGTTTCCATAGCGCCTGGGTGGGAGTTTTGCGGTAGGCTTTGCGTTCTGTAACGCTCACCTGATTCCCGCAGAGGCGCCGGTCTTGACTGGGTGAATGCCGTATCTTCAAAGGTGATGTGTAACACACGGTTGGCTCTTTGGGCTGGACCTCTGTGCACTGTATGTCTGACTCGAAGAGTAAGATGTCTGCAGATAGAAAATATGGGATTAATGAACTGGGGTTATTGGGTGCCTCTCTCCTCTTCCCTTTCTCTTCTCCTGTAGAACCCGAAAGGTTAACGCCCTCACCTTAGGTAAGTGAACGCCGCGCTCTCCATCTGCCTCGGGGCAGGGTGCCGTAACCAGTTTCTTCACTGGATAAGGGTGCAGGCCTCTTGACCTCAGAGGACTGCTGTCCGTCGTTAACTGCACGAACGGTAAGTTCTGGGCACTTCAAATGTCTTAAAAGTCTTTTGTAATGATATCTCTTGTTTTGCAGGGTTCCGGCTATGGCGGATGGCGGGCTGATGAGAGTTGAGGATCGAACCCGCGTGAGGAATAGAAGCGCCTTGAAGCACGTAAGTAAGCGCTTGTAGCCTGCTTCACGATGCGCACTAACTGTCCCTTTTATCTTGCAGGTACAAGTTCGGAGCTTTAGAGAAGCTGAAGGGTGCTGGAATACCCACTGGATTCGGCGTGGGAAGGAGTAATGGCACGTGAGTAATAAAGTTGCCCAATGTCTTTAAACGCACCTTCTTTTGTCTTTCAGATGCGGGATGCAGCGCCGAAGGCCTCCGGAGCGTGCGAAGAGCTGGTAAGCTTTTGTCTTTCAAAAGCCGGAATGCAGTGCGAAGACCTCCGGAGCATGCGAAGAGTAGGTAAGCCTTTGTCTTTCAGATGCCGGAATGCAGCGCGAGGCGTTGGTGACAGCCGATGGACCAGGTAAGAGATGCGCTGCCACTGAAGACCGTAGTGCTAACCTGTTCTTTCTATGTCTTTACAGGTGCTGCTGAAGACTGGATTCCAGGATGGTAAGCCTTTGTTCCCTTAGGCCCAGGATCAGAAGCAGAAGACACGATGAGCGTTCTGCTGCAGAGAATGCAGAATAACGCAAAGCAAGATTCATCCATCGGGTGTGGTTTAAATAGCCTCCTGTAGTGCTTAGGTGTCTCCTTCCACAGCCTCGCCTAAGAAAAGAGTTTCTGCTTTCCAGAAGAGTTCCAGTGTTCTGAACCTAGGGCGTGGCTCCTGCCCCACCCAACAGGAAAAGTAGTCCCAAACAGAAGAGGATCAGGGGCTCAACTGGCAGGTAAGTAAGCAGCATGGTCTGCTGCAGGTAAGTCCACCCAAGCATTATGAGCCCGGCGCTTCCAGCGCTGGGACTGGGCATCTTTATGAGCCTGGTGCCACTGGCGCCAGGACAGGGTCCAAAAGGTCCCAATTGGGACTGGCTGGCACTCGGAACCGGGGTTATGGGTCTGCTTCCAAGGGAGTTGGGCAAGTCCTGATCTTTTGGAAGCAGAGATCATGACAACCATACAATGGATATCACCAAGCATAAGAATTCAAATTCCCATTCTTTAATTTGTTAAATCTTAGATATGAAAAGCAGAAGATTTGCAGATGAAATTCAAAGTAAATGACCTCAATTTTACTGCAAATTATTCTTGTATGGTGACAGCTGACAGGATATAGTTATATTTGTTAAATCACTTGATGGAAGATATGTTTTTGTTCAATTTCCAAACCACTATTACTTTTGTTTTGACTTGTACCTCTTCTGACGGGGCTTATAGTGCTTCTGCATCAGCAGTGGTTAAAAAGCCTAACATGTTTCATTCCTGTCAGCCAATCATGGAACTTCATCATTAGGCAGGTGGACATAAAGTGGCCAAGGAACTAAAACACAAACAAGGTGACTTGAATATATATAGGATAGTCAAAAATAGTTAAGATTATTTACTGGACAATGTATCGCTGGGGTAAATTAATTAGGTCTACCTAGACAGAATTATCTGTGTACAAATACTCATCCAATGAATTGATCCTATATTTCCTTTTTGAGATATTTGCTCCAGGAGTGAGCTATGTACAGTGATGAAGTACCTCTTTCATAGAAACACAGACAAAACACAGACTTAATGTTCTATTACAATTCTAGCCTGTACAAATGAGTCATATAATACAATTTGCTTTTCGAACCTCCCAAAGAAGGTTCTCTAAAATACTACTTTAAAAACACAAAGTATATATATATATATATATATATATATATATATATATATATATATATATATATATATATACACAACACACACCAAAGCAGCATCAGTCATCAACTCTGTGGAGGTGATTGAAGTAGTACCCATCTGGGAAATACCTGAGAATCTGTATGGGAAAAGGAAAGATTTTCAGGAAGGCCAGCTTATTATAAACCAATGTTCAAGAAGGGGTTAAATTAGAGGAAGCTGAAGTAATCCAAATTCACATACCTTTTCTCCATGAGGAAAATGACAAAAGTAGAATGCAGTGCTGCAGAAGACAACAGTGTATTCTGTTAGCCGTCGCCATATAAATGGAATTTGAGGGTGGAATTTACAATATTGGCTTTGAATTTCACTCACACATCTTCTGCCACTCAAATCTAACATTTAACGATTTACAAATGTGAATTTGTATTCTTATGTTTGGCGATATTAAATCTATGTTGCTGTTCTGTATGCTTTGTGTACCAAGGTTTGTTGTAAGAATCTTCATATTAGTATAAGGCTCATGATTTAAGCTATGACTAGCTAGCTCCCTTTCAGAGACATCATTTCACCAAGGGTAGCGGAAGTGACATCACACAACCCCTAACCTCTGACATCACAGGAAGTAATGTCATTTGACCCCACCCCGATGTGACATCATGGCAAGCGATGGAACACAACCTTTCACCCCTTGACAAAACAGGAAGTGCATCACATAGCAGTATTGCTAAGTACACTACGATAAATATGGTTACGCTATCACTGTAATGTGATATACATTTTATACACGAATGAACCACCATATGTATTGTTAATATCAGTGTGCATAGGCTGATGTTACCAAATTACTGTGAATGCAAGCAGATGTCCAAGGCCAAATGAAAGTGATGTGTTATTATATAGCACTTACGCTTAAGCGCTTTATATAGAACAAATATACATAATGTCATCCAACCTGTGCTGGTACTCATTTATAGACCTCAGTAGGATGAAAGGCTGAGCTGGCGTTGCCTGGATTAGAACCTGCAGATATCACACACATCGCAGCAGTGAGCACTCAAACCACCAAGCTATCTTACTAGCTATAGCTATTTTACTGGCTATAGTAAAATTTGCAATTACATGTCTGAATGTTCTCAAAGTCAGAAAGCAAATTACACTCTGTAGTGGATACCAATAAACTGGTAACAGATTTAACAACAGGCCAGTTCATCTGCAGGTGTGGTGCAAAGTTGACCACATGTCAAGCTTGCGTGGATCTACTTTTCAGGCTTCAGAGGTTGGCAAAATACATACAACTGGGAGGGTTCATAAATGTGTATGAAAGAATTTAGAGTAGCGCAGGGAAAGCAGCACACTCTCACGGCATCTCATACTCTGGGCACTTGTTACCTCATACATGCAAACAAACATCCTGAAAAGCATGCCATGGACACAGGAACGATAGACACATTACAACAATGTATTAGGTGTGGTACAATGACATGAAGGGCCACTTGATGTGCCATGGTCAAACACTTCTACACTGTACATGAACTTTTAGGCACAAGGATTTTGTCAAGTGACCGAAGACACCGAGATGGAATGTGTTGTGATGATCGTAACAGAGACAACAGCAGAAAAAACATGCTATAACTGCAACTTGCGAAAAGCTAAATACATGTAGTTTTTGTCTGCATTGTGAATTTGAGGTGTTTAAGAACAGACTAAATCAGTGACTCACCCCCTGAAGTGTGCCTAAATGAAACCATGGTGCTCCTAATGCATCAGTGGGTGCCAAACACTAAATTGTTTCAAAATCATTGCGTTGCGGGGAGAAAAGATAAGAGAGAGAGAGAGAGAGAGAGAACATGGGTCAACACTGACTGACAACATTTTAGTATCTACAGATATTGCACACATATCATACGTATATTGTATTTGCATTTGAGTGAAATGCAAGGGGTTATTGCTGTCCTGCATCGCGCGCCCCACGGGCATGTGGCCGCGCCCCCTAGGGGTGGTGCGCCCCACAGATTGAAGACCTCTGTTCTAGAGGGCCAGTTTGAAGATTTAGCTGACTGCAATGTCATACAGCCAGCTGTGCCTATGTTACATGGTGTATTCTAAAGTGATTTGTAAGACAGGGATTTCTCTTTTACAGAGAATAACAAAAAACAAAATACAAAAATACAGATGAGACAAGTAGAATCTTTAGATTGTATGAGAGTTTCTTCATAAATTTAGAATCTATGGATGGCCTGTCTGAAAGCCGAGGTCGAACGAGTTATTGTCTCGTGTCTGTTATCGGCTGTAGGCACACGCATCTTGCGCGGGGTTCCGCTCTGGGAATCTGTAGTCGCAGGGCTGCCCGTTATCGGCTGTAGGCACACGCATCTTGCGTGGGGTTCCATTCTGGGAATCTGTAGTCGCAGGGCTGCCTGTTATCGGCTGTAGGCACACGCCTCTTGCGTGGGGTTCCGTCTGGGAATCTGTAGTCGCAGGGCTGTCTGTTATCGGCTGTAGGCACACGCCTCTTGCGTGGGGTTCCGCTCTGGGAGTCTGTAGTAGCAGGGATGTGTATTATCGGCTGTAGGCACACGCCTCTTGCGTGGGGTTCCGCTCTAGGAGTCTGTAGTCACAGGGTTGTCTGTTATCGGCTGTAGGCACACGCCTCTTGCGTGGGGTTCCGCTCTGGGAATCTGTAGTAGCAGGGCTGTCTGTTATCGGCTGTAGGCACACGCCTCTTGCGTGGGGTTCCGCTCTAGGAGTCTGTAGTCACAGGGCTGTCTGTTATCGGC
This sequence comes from Ambystoma mexicanum, assembly GCF_040938575.1. Taxonomy (NCBI): domain Eukaryota; kingdom Metazoa; phylum Chordata; class Amphibia; order Caudata; family Ambystomatidae; genus Ambystoma; species Ambystoma mexicanum. Next base: position 427,168,400 of record NC_090936.1, on the reverse strand, counting down.
TGTAGGCACACGCCTCTTGCGTGGGGTTCCGCTCTGGGAATCTGTAGTAGCAGGGCTGTCTGTTATCGGCTGTAGGCACACGCTTCTTGCGTGGGGTTCCGCTCTAGGAGTCTGTAGACACAGGGCTGTCTGTTATCGGCTGTAGGCACACGCCTCTTGCGTGGGGATCCGCTCTAGGAGTCTGTAGTCTGTTCTGAAACTTCCAGGAGCAGGAGAAGTTCTAAGAACCCAATTGCCGATGCACAGGAGGCTCATTTTTAAAGCCCAGATGCTGAGAATCATTAATGGGAATTTTGACTACCCCATACAATCATTAGTGTCTGTGTGTTTAAGGATGATTAACAAAAATACTCATCTCTAAAAGAAATCTCCTGCCATATCTGAGGTAATGGTGAATCTGAAGGCTTACTAAAAATAGATGGTATGCAGCTTGCAAACAACCTTCGTTTAGCCATGTCGTGCACCCTTCTAGACTTCCGTCTCAACCTTAATCTGGCTGGTGCAGTACCTACTGTGCCAAGCTCATTGCGCAAACTCAGGGAACGCTGTGTGACGAGCATCACAGCAGGAGTCCAGGGGGCGGCAACAGTCTGCTGCCTCCAGTGAAGCCAGCGGCGGAAACGTTTGTTAGTGAACGGAAGTAGCATCTGGAATGTGGCCGGATTAAGGGGCCCGAGGCCTGTTTGTTAATATTTTCCACCAGGGAGGAATGAACAGTTTGATATCTGATTTGGGTAATGGTAACGGAAAATATCTAAACACATAGAACAGCGCAAAATATTTATAGCACAGATTTAAGACAAGTGGGTCTGTGTCATTTAGAGCTGGACTAGAGAATACTGTCCAATGTGCACATGTGAGATTGGGCAAATTGAGCAAAATTACTGATTCAAAATAATTCGGAGTGCAATATGTACTTTCGGCAGATTTGCACAGATGCTCATTCATATGTGTGGAGAATTTGCACATTGGCCATAGTGTCGTTGCAGCGATAGTTCATGTTTACTGAAAGATGCACAATGGTTTATCCACTGTCACTGGTAGGACGGTTTCTTATAGCCCAATGGTCACGATATAAGAGCAGACACTAATCCTAGCCAAAGGGGGTAGAGGTGGTCGAGCAGCAAGGTCGGACTGGGACAAGAAATGGGCCCGGGGACCTAAAAAAAAAGTGGCCCGTCCCTCACCTCAAAAAGAGAGGCACTCAAACCATCATCCGTGAATCGCGTCATTTCACGACTTTGCATGCACTGATAAGATAACCAAATGGGCGACTACACCTACTTCAGAAATCTGTGGAGACATGTTATGGTATCAGGTGTGACCTGTCGTACTGAGGCATTTCACATCCTCTAAGCTGGACTTGAGTACATGGCACACACTGCCAATATCTACCCCACTTTGTTGGTGCCACCTGGTACCGCTGGTGATCCCACAACTCTCTGAACTTGCAGGACATAGCTCCTGCAAGAACAGGTTATGCTTGATAGCATGCACTGGTATGATAATCCAGTGGGTGAACACACCGGCTGCAGAAATCCGACAAATTAGGTTGTGTTTTGCACAGGCATCACGTGCTGTTACAGAAGAATCACAGCTGCACCCCATGTTCTGGATGTGAGTACCTGGGCTGGCCTATGCTGCCTAAATCTACCCATCTCCATTGGTGCTCCCGGTACCCCAAGGCAATCCGACAACTCACCCCTGCAACAGCAGGCTATGTATGAAAAGGAGTGGGTTAATGCATGTGTTGTACAATTCTGGGAACTGTGATGTGTGCAGTGGTGGAAGTGGAAAAAATAAACTAGTGGGACTCTGGCTGCATCCAAAAAGGAGGGAATGGGATAGCCAAACAGCTGATGGAGGGGTGGGTGGAAGGGTCTAGGAGGATCACAACCTTTAGCTGAACAGCAAAGCGCCACCCTTCAAATTTGATCACATATCGTCCAAGCTTGACTGGGTACAAATAGTTTGGAATTCAAGGCTTTCAGTAATAATGTTTTATAGAGTTTACTTACAAAAAGCAGAAATGGCATAATCAAGCCCCATGACAACATCTATATCCTTATAGCAACGTCTGGTTGACAATTATACGAATTGTTTGAAAATTATAAAAACAAACTACATGTGACACTAGTAATAAGGACAGGGTCAGAAAAAACAGATACGGAATAGTGATCTGTGAAGAGTGGTGTAGGATTTATTTGATGCTACACTATGTATAGTAGGCCAGTATGATTTTATGTATGGAAGTATGAATGAGGGATTGAGCATTTTTGCTAGAGTTGCATAAGATTTGGTTCTTTTTCCTGTATAAATGAAAATGTTGTTTTAGTGGCAGCATACAGATAGATGTTCATTTACTTGTGATTTATTTAATACATTTTGTATTGATTTAAACAGTGAGTTGTGTCATCCCGATCCACTGGTCCAACCCCATCCATCCAACCATCCATCCATTAATATATACATCAACCTATGCCATCCATCCATCCATCCATCGGTCAAGTCTCTCTGTAGCACATAAAGGACGTCAGGTGGGAATGCATGTACCTTGAAGAGCATTTTTTTAAACAGGTGCTTTTGGTCAGTGAAGCTCTGTTGCTGGCACACTGATAGCTGCATCATAAGAGCAGCAGATTAAATATGTAAACTTTGTGTCTCAAAGATGCTTCTAAGCTTTGCTCCGTTAAGGGAGTCCACTTAAAGAATGCACATTATTAGAATAATAAATAAATGGCTCCATATTTGCAGCCTCGTTCACAGGATTGAGCAAAATCTGAAGTGAACTGCATGTACCTGCAGTTTCTGGGGAATTCCTGTGTAAAGCGCATTCACATGCTGAGCGGCGATAGACGGGGACTCTATGCCTGCAAAGTTCATATTGCCATTACCTCTCAGATCCTCCAGCACACAGCTGGCACTTGCAGCAGTAGTGGTAGAAGAAGGGTGCTTCACACTGGCTGTGCCAGGACGCTGACTGAACGAGCCACGTTTCAAGAGAGCTAAAACTGCACAGATGTAATCTTTGGCTTTGCATTTCCATGCACTAATTCAACTTATCTTTTCATCAGAAGCATACACATTGAATCACCATTCTCCAACCTCCTACCTACCCCTGGCGAACCACAAGGTACTTTCCCCAGAGAACCAAACCTGATGCATCCGCAGATTAATAATTGCTATCTACTCATTCTTGCCCATGAAGGTGATGTTGAAAACATTTGATTGGTGACATAAAGTAACTCTTTTTTGTACACATGTGAGGATATTAGTCATCATGTGGAGAGTGCTGTGTTGCTGACCTGCACCGACCATAAAGAAGATCACCTCATGTAAAAGGGAAGTTTAGACATTAAAAAGAAATTGTATGCATATGCAGGGTGTGTGCATCTTACAGTGATCTCAGCCCAGGGCGGGCTTGTCCCTCCAAAACATCTCTGCGGTTGGAGACCTGGTCTCGGACGATTTAAATGATAAAACACCCCGATTTGTGGAGGCGTGTAGTCCATTTACACGCCCTTCCATGTACTACAAAATCGTACAGAGAGAGTTACAGAAATGGGCAGCGCCAGCCGCACAATGTAACTTAATTGTTTTGAAAAAGAAACTAGACTTGGAGCATGATTTCCTGAACTATACAGAATGGAACAGACAGTGTAATAGATGTATTGGATCAAACGAATAATTGAACGCTGCCACGCGTACACTTTAGCGTATTCACTGTTAGAAATGTTGTAAAAGATAAGGAAATGGGGTCTTACGGTGCATTTCTTTTAAAGATATATAGATCGCTACTGGGACATTCCACTCTGTTAAAAATGCTGTTTTCATAATGTCATGTTACCTTGAAGTATGTGTACATTGGGCAATTTGTTTGCCCGCTGGTTATGTCATTTCAGTCATACACACTCTATCAGATGCTGGGATTTATTTTCTTGTTCATTCAGTTAACTTATTAAAGGCGCATTTTGAACAAATACATATATTTTTAGATTTACTGGTAGCACTAGCAATAACAAAAGTACATTGCAAAACTGCAAAAAAAAACGGTGGCCTCTAGAGACGTCTAAAAGCAGCAATGATACAACAGGTCTAGAGCATGGTTGGGTGCTCTGGTTTCTTTCTCCCTTTGACCCTCAGCACATCTGTCTTTTTCAAGGAGTAGCCAGGTCATTTCTATTCGTTTTTAAGAGGTTTCATGCGGCAGTGGCTTCAGGACAATAACTACTTAATCAAAGTCGCTTTACAGCAGGGGTCTCTGCATGGAGTGGATGTGCCTCAAGGACTGGGCTTACAGACGGTCTATAAACCCAGTCCAGTCCTCCAGAGATAAAAATGCTATAAAGGGTAGATGATTTTTTCTTTACTTTGTGTGATCCCGCCGGCCCACGTGCGTGCACAAATAATGTCTTCTGCTGTCGACCTCGGCTGTGCTGCAGGGATGGGTTGAGCCAGGTGCAGGCTGCTGTCTGGCCTGCTGCAGCTCTGAATAGAGGCCTTGTCATCATCATTACACTTGCAAGTTGCATGTGCTTTGCTTTGCCACAATCAGAGAGCCAGAGGCCTGCAGGCTGCTGCTCCATGTCAACAGTTCCTTCCTTACTTCCCAAATGTGCAGGGGTGGGGGAGTGGTATCATGGTGAGTGACCGACCGCACCCAGACTGAGCAGCACAACACACCATGCACATGCAGCCCACTCACATGATTGGTTGCCAAGCCATCCCAAGCCACATAGCAACAACAGGCCCCTACCAGTTTCCTTGCACCTGCCCTGAGGCTCAGAGCAAGGAGGACTCTACTCTAAGCAGGCCACCCCGTCAGCCGCCCTTCCCCAAAACAAACATACACACAACACAGGACAGGAACCGCTCACAGAAGGAGGCGAGCTTTCAGGTCACTTCTTCCCAACCCCCAGGACAATTTGTTATAATTTGTTGTTTAATCAAAGTGCAGCTGCCTTCTGGTGCCACGCCAGCAGATGGCTGCGGACACACACTGCCCAGCACGGCCTCAGCTGTTGTGTGCATTCATCAAAGTAAAGTTAACACTTAGTAAGTGTTAACTTTCTTTGAAGAACGCCTGCTGCATTCCATCTGCTGTGCGGCTGCAGACAACTCAGAGCAGTAAGTAAAGTTACGTTACCTAAAGTAACTTAAGTTACTTAATCACAAAAATAAGTTATATTCCTAACCGGCCCCAGGGTGGCTTGTACAACTGGCCCCAGGCCATCCCAAGCCCAAATTGCATTCTGCTGGGGGCAGAATGTCTGATCAGGACAGTCTGCCCCAGTCGAACAGTCAAGGTCAACTTCTAGAAGGAAAGCAGGGTGGACATGAATACAGTGTACCGTGATGCTACATTGAATGACAGAAGGTCGACACAGACATATTATGCAAATACATTCTTTATCTTCTGCTGCAGAAAATGAATCATGTTCATACTGGTACAATAATGGGATGTTCAGAAAGTCTTTGGGGGTGTCTTTACCCATTTAGCCACAAGCTCACAGTTCTCTGTTGAGGCAGCACGGGCGAGTTGCACATTAACCAACAATGTCCTCAAAAGCGTGACAGTGAGGAAGCTGGTCTTGGTGTCCTTGGAGGCTCCACCCGGGTTGTGCTTTGTAACTGCTGTCCACAGACCTGGTCAGTTACCAGGTGACTCTGAACAGAGTCAACGTGTAACTGATCAGACCACCAGGACAGTGCCCACATCAAGCACAGCTTCCGTTAGGGTAAATAGTTCATGATGCCAACTTGCTTACACAATAATGACTTTTGTAAAATTAGGCCTAATGCCATGCTGCTTGCTGGCGCTCCGTCTTTCCTGTATTTCCACCTCTTCATGACAAGTCTGCTCAGGGATGAGAAGCAAGTTTCTTGAGGAGTGAAGATTCCTTGATCTGGAAACCCAGCTGTTCCCACTGGGTCAAGAGATGAGAGCATCGCAATGCCCTCTCTCTGGTCTTTGAAGAAGTCATATGTTTATAGAGAGTTGCAGTACTTTGCCTTCAGAAGGGTTTTTGAAGATTACAGGTTCATCCGACCCTCATGATTCTACTTCTTTCTTAATATGATATGAAAAGTCATTTATAACGCGCCTGTACACAAGTGTTTCTAGGCGCGACAAGGCAAGGGAGGGAAGGCAGAGTGAGGACAAGACAAACGATCTTACTAGGCCTTTCGTCGTTCAGATCATGCAAGTGCGAGAACAATTTCAAATCATCCCAAGGATTGACAAGGATTGAGAGCAGACCCTTAGGTTAAATATGAAAGTAGTAGCTGAGTGTTCTCTTAGCTCCCTAATCGTAGGCTTGAGTCCATTAAAACCTTTGGTAGCTACCCAATCCTCAGGAGCCCTTACGACACTTCGATCAAACCTTTATCGGAATCTTCTCCGATCAAGGTTGAATCCAGACACCATTGATGCAATCAGCTTGTCTGGTTTTGGTAACAGCAGCCTTCTTTCTCTGAGTGATATCTTAACAACATAATGTCCCAAATGGCTGGTGAATCATACAAATAATTTTATGCATCTCAGTAGGCTCTTTTGGAAGCCAACTGAATTGAATGATGCTCCACTACTCAATTAATGATGGTCTTGTTATCATTCTGGTTTTGGAAGGGAGAGAAGAAAACACCGTTATGTAAAAATAATTACGAATAGTGCTGATGCAAAGGTAAGGTTTAGGTATAATGACATATACAATGTAGTCAGTCATCAGTCTATAACTGTGACAGTGCAATACAGCGATGTTATGGACTTTTTTGAAATATTCATTTTTTATGAAAACACGTATTCAGAATCAATCATTTGACTGAAAATGCTGTCAGTTTAAATCAGGGGTTTGCAACCTGCAGCTCTCCAGATGATTTGGACTGCGACTTCTATAATACCCCGCCATTGGCTATGATGGCTAGGTCTGAGGCCGGGTCTGAGTTATAGACCAAAACGTCTGGAGAGCCAAAGGTTGCAGACCCTTGTTTAGATATACAGATGACTCTGCCTCCACTTTATTGGAACCATCCTCCAGTGTAGTTGCCGTACACTTGCCCCCGACACGATAAAGCAATTTACATTGAAACAAAAGTCACTTAGCTCCTATTTGGCATGTTGTCAATTTATGCAAGAACACCTTTGGAGCAAATCCTTTGCTGGAGATTTGTAGAATGGAGTCGTTTGATGTGCTGCCCTTCACGTCACGTTTACCATCTTGGTAAAAGCATGTGCCATTTCTCTCAGCGTATTTTGCACTTCTCCAATTCTGAGATGTGCATTTTTACGAATACTTCACATTTCCATTTGTCAACATTCAAGCACACACCCTTCTTTGAAACAAATATGCCTTTGGCACTCGGGCCCAGTGTCTGCTTCTTTTTCTGGTTCTCTGTGCTGTAGCTTCGAGCCTGGGCGTGGCCAAATGTCATGTTTGTTTTTCTTTTGCACACGCGACACCCCACAAGCATTGACCCGGGATAGGAAATCAGTCAGGTTTTCCATTCTGATTGCTTGATTCTCCAGCATGGGGTCTGGCATGGATTCACATGCTCATGAATATTCCCCGTTGTCAGGCTGGGAATCCTCGGTAAAGAAAAAATCAGTATCAGTTTCGGTTCTGATCTGTCTTTCTTAGTAGTAACCAATCACTGGTCTCTGGGTCATACTGCCCCCAGCCAATGACTGCCCTCTCCCTAAGCCCCGCCCCTGGCAGCTATCCTCAGATTTTTACCGCACGTTCAAGTATTGGGAGTCCTCGTGCTATAGCTCACAAGCTTTTACTGCGTTTTGCGTTTTTTCAAAGAGTTTTATCTCATTTTTTCGGTCAATCAAGCCTCAAGCTCCACCGTTTCTACTTCCAATCAACGGGGACCCGTTTCAGAATTTTCTACGCCCCTCAAGGGTGAAGTTTTCGTCTAGTTACGCTTCTTGGAAGATTCCAGAAGATCGCAGGCCTACCTCGTGGACATGGCCCAGGAAAAGGGAAGCTCGACACACGGATCCAAGCTGTTTAGGAACTGCCCTGGATGCGGATTACAGAATGTTTTTAAGGAGGATGAGCATTTGAGATGTCTCTACTGCCTTCTCGAAGACAAGACGCACGTGGAAAAGGACTGTGCGTTTTGCAAGAACCTGACGGAATGGACTATGAGGGATCGTCGGACCCGCCTCGCCAGCTGGCTGGAGAAGGGCTCAACAGGTGAGAAGAAGAAGAAGTCTGAGCGGTCTTCTAAGTCCTGTGAGGGTGCCCTGGCGACGGGGCCCAACAGAAGGCAAAACATAGCAAGTCCGTGGGCACCGCAAGCGCTGATGGGTCAGGCTTCTTGGCTGCCAGGCAGGGCGCACTCTCACCAACGCCATCAACCACGAGCCAACGCTCTGGCTCGGGGAAGAGAAAATCCGAGAACCCGGCTAAACTTCTGGAGAAGCCCCGGTCGATCTCGAAGGGATCAACCGAGAGGGAGCGAGGCGGTGACCCCTCCCCCAAGGTGAAGGCCTCAAGCGCGCCCAAGGTGGTGAAGGCCTTGATCCACCCAGTGAAGGCCTCTATTGAGGGAGTCGCAGCGGCCCTGGCGAAGCCTGTGGAGGCTAATCAGTGGAGGCAACCTCGGGGCCCAGAGTTTTCCTGCCACCATGGAGGGAATCCTCTTTTCAGCCCATCGATAAGACCCCCGTGAAGACCCCGGTGGAAAAAGAGGGGGGCGCCAGTGGCCGTCACGGACACAGATACAGCCTCTGAGGAGGAGCTGGTTGAAGTCGTGAAGGGCCTCAACAAGAGGTTCGAGGAGGTCCGGTCCCACGGGGGGAACCCCGAGGAGGCGGATGAAGAGAGCGACGGGGGCACTGACGAGACTTCCGTGGAGGAGGAGCAACCGTCACACCCGTCAGAGCCAGTGCCCGAGCCTCAGGACAACTCAGTGGCCATTTTTATGGCAATCCAAACCTTATGCACGGAGATAAGGACGAGATTGCCCCTCACCCCAACGGACGACCCGACAGAACTGGGCCCGTCGGGAAGCCCTCCGAACAAGCGTAGGAGAGTTCACCCCCCCCCCGCCGTTCCAGCCCTCGCGGCCCGCTCAGCCTTCACCTCCTTCCCCTGAGCTTAGGGATGACACGGGAACGGATATGGCCACGACGGGGATGGATGACGATGGTGGTGAAGACGGGATGGGCCTTCCATCACCACTCCCTCGGGCCTCCCCGCCCGATGAAATTGGCTCCTTCCACGCCATGATTGCCAGGGCATACAAGCTTTTTTAGCTCTGCCTGGAGGAACAGAAGAAGGAAGGTTTCCTCTATCAGCGGCGCGAGGCCAAGAGAAAGGCTGTCCTTGCGGTACCACTGATTGATGACATCTGGGAGGAGGGACTTGCTCTCCTGAAGAACCCTTCCATGACGCCTGCCAAGAGGGACCGGTACAAGAGGAAGTACCGGGTCCCCGATTCCGCCCCTTTGTGCCTTAGGGCACAGCAGACCCCGGATTCGGTCGTCTCGGCGGCGGCAAAGAAGAAGACGGCTGGGGCGTCATCTTCAACTTCGACCTCCCCACCGGACGGTGAGGGAAAGAAGCTGGACGCCATGGGACAACGAGTCATCTCATCTGCGGCGACGACAATTAAGGCAGCCAACTCCCTAGTGATTGTGGCCCGCTACGACAGGGAGCTGTGGTACAATATCGCACCCCTGCTGGACTTCCTACCAGACAACAAGAGGTCGGAGGCCCTGGAGATCCTACAGGAAGGTTAGGTGGCTTCGGACCACACCATAACGGTGGCCACATATCGCTGATACCGGATTCCGCCAGTTGGGCAACAGTGTTTGCCTTTGTCGGCGGGGATGGCTCAAGGCAACTGATTTCCGCCAGGACGTTCAAACCAGAGTTTTGGACATGCCCTTCGACGGGAACAACCTGTTTGGGAAAACAGTGGATGAGTCAGTTCAGGCCATCAAGACCGACACAGAGACAGCTCGGGCCTTGGGAGTGTTGCAGCAACGACGGCCGCCCTTTCTGAACGCCGGAGGCAGACAGGGTGCCTCCAAGGGATCCGGCGGCGGCACCTTGACGTACCGCCAGGCAACCTGCTCCTCGTCACAGGAGGCCTACAGAGGACGCGGCAAGTCAGGGGGGTCTTGTCGTCGTCGCCAAGGTGGCAAGGCCGCCTCCAAGCAGGACTGAACCGGCCGTAGCATCGGGCCCCCACCTGAGCACCCCGGTGGGAGGCCAGCTAGCGAAGTTCGTCAGCGTGTGGGAGTCCATCTCCACCGACCGTTGGGTGCTGGATGCCATGGCCCACGGGCACACTCTCGAATTTCTAAAGAAGTGCCCCCGCATTCCTCCCGTGGCCAGGAAGGAAAATCACATCCCTCAACTACTGTTAGAAGTAATCCCCATTTCGGCTCTGTGCAGGGTGTGGTTCCATCTAGGTTCAGAGAATGAACGGTTTTCAGGGCGTTGCCGGTGAACAGGAGTGCTATATATTGAGCCCAGTTAGCTTGCTACAACCCAGCGGGCGCTTCAACCTATTCAAAATTAACAATAAAGGCTGCTGGGTCTTCTCCATCATTTAACTTCTGGAAGACCATAAGGGGTACGAATGGTTGACCGTGTCATTCGGCTATTGCTGCTCTTAGGGTGGTGGGGGGCTCTTGGAGTAGGTGACTGATGGTCTACCAGATCCTTTAACAGGTATTGATTGTTGTTAGCAGTGAGTCGACCCCAATGGGATTTGGATCCTCTTTGGGTGGTTCAACAAAACTGCTTCTACATCTTTCTCTTCCCTGTCCCGGCTAGTGGGCTTTCTCCCTTGTTGTAATGCAGCTGCACCATTGAAGCTTGTCAGCTCGCTACCGCTATCGTCCACCTTTTTCAGTTAACTTGTTCTTTCAGTTCCAGTGTCAGGACTGGGGGTTTATCAGGCTCATTGCCTGCAGTCACCCAGGAGTTTCCTGCCCCTGATATTCTGTCAATTTTCCTCCCAGCAGGGGCCTCTGTGTCAGGGCCTAAATGGCCCCACGTTGACAGCACATGCCACAAATGACCTCAAGGACATACATATCTCAAAGACAGTTCAAGGGTTTTTCATTCGAATTTTTAAGGGGGTCCAATATCTGTCTGGCCTTCTCTATCTCTCATCCTACGACTTTCTCCCTCCACCACAGCATTGACTCGCCTAATCACCCAAGATGATGGTTACTAGAGATTGGTAACCCCTACTATCAAAAGGCTTTCTGGCTATTGATGGAGATATAAAGGCTGGAGCCTTATCTGTCTTTCTTCCAGCCGGGACTTCCTAAGGAGACCCTAACCTTTCCCCAGATACCAAATGATTTTGTTGAGATTGTGCCAGCCTCAAAAACCCTGCTACTAACACTCTCCCCTCCACTCGCTCCCTCTCTTTCTCCCTCCTTCTCCCATTCTCCTGTCTGCCCCTCTCTTCATTCTCCGTCTCTCCAGTCTTCATGCACTCTCATCTTTCTCCTCCTCTATCCTTACCTTTCACTACATCACTCTCCTCACTTCTTACTATAACCCTCTCCTTACCTCTCACACCCTTCTTCTCACATCTTACTACACCCCTCTACTCTATCTGCGCCTTACCATATTCTCTCTGTGTCTCTTACCACCATCTTCATCACCTTTCTGCTTTATTCTACCCACACCACTACTGCCTTGCACTCTCTCTTACCATAAACATTTCTATTACTCTCGCTCCCTCTCGTTCTCCCTCTCTCTTAATCCCTTTACACTTTATCTCCCTCTCTCAATTTTCATTCTTCTTTGCCACTCACTTTTTACACCCCTCACATTATACTAAAATAACTGGTACTACTCTCTCTCCCAACCAATACCTCACCTTCAGACTCTCTTTCTATATTGCAATCGCCTCCGCCTCCTCCTTCTCCACGTTGGTATCTTAGTCCGCCTCCTCTCCACCTGACCTCACCCGAACAACCCACACTCTGTCTCTCATTCACTCCCCTTATATCCTGGCCTCTTCCTGATTCTAGCGCCCCCCCCCCAACTTCCATTGGTTCCAACACTCACCTGACTCTGTGGCCCAGACTGTGCCCGTCGTTTTCACAGGGGCTGGATTACACAGGTCAGAAGCGTTTTAAAACCCTTTTAAGTGTGCTTGTCTTTTCCAGCACAGTTCTGTTTGCAATCTATGATGGTGTGCTATCAGCCAGCGGCTCAGCTGCTCATTTTGCTTATAGCTTCCTTCATGTGTTGGTGGGTTTTCTTCCCAATTCGTTTTGGGGAGGATTGTTGTTTTTCTCCTGTTCTCCTGTAGCCGCTTCCCAGTGTCCGTTTTTTGTTGTTGCCCCACCATTCCGCTGGGGCCTGTCTGGGGAGGTTGGGCGTCTCATCTCTGTTTGGCAAGTAGAGTCCCAGTCCATTTTAAGCCTTTTCTCCATTCCGTTCCCATGGTTCTGTTCTGGGTTTTCTTAGTGGCACCCAGGGGCCTTTTGGGAGCTGCGGTTCAGAAACACACAAATGGGAAACACTGTAAAGAACACGTACAGGGAGGCATCGGGTGACAGAGGGTGGTACCCACATCAACATTCAAAGCCCATGAGGTGGTTTTGGGGAAGGGGCCCTCTTCTTTGACAATGCCCAATTCGGGACACTATCACACAATTATGACATCAAATATGCCCTGAAAAGTTGGGTTCACCTACCTAGAGGTAAATTCAAAACCTACATAGAGGTACATTCAAGTAGCTGTGATAGCTTAAACTGTAACTGTAAGTCGTTCCATGTTTCCATCAAGGCCCTCAAACTCTTTTGAAATACTTCTGATTTCCATACTTGCATTCCCCACAGCAGCCTAATTCTTGTTTCAGATTTTCGGTATCACGAGAGTCTGATACTCACAGATTCATAACTAATTCCAAATGATTTCACATGGCCTACCAATTGTTCACCTGGAGATCTCGAGGAGAAAGTCTACAGTTCTCCCGTTTCTGGCATCATCGTTTTAGATAATGCTTAGGGTTCTTCCCATTCCAGATAAATGTAGATATTTCTCAGTTAATTGTCTTCAAAGTCCTGGGGTTAATACAATTAACACAGAGGCAGTTGTTTTCTTATTAGTTATTTGTCATGGTACACACTTGTTGTGATTTATTTCAGTGTATGTTGCTGTTCTATTATGGATTGCATTTTAATCACCAATAATTTTGTATGTGTTTTTAACTAAGCTGTTCTATGGAATTATTAATAAAATGTAATTATTTGTGATTAGGTATCGGGACTTCACTTGTGTCATCAAGAGTGAGAACCACAAATTGTTACAATCTATGGATTTAAGCTTGAGTCAGGTTATCTTTATAATAATAATAATTTGGCATTCGAACCATCAGGTATCTGAGCCCTGCTGCACACGGTGTGTGGTGCTCATTTATCGACCTTGGAAGTATGAAAGGCTGAGTTTGGCCCCGCTGGGATTCGAACCTGCGTTAGCAAGCTCTGCACGGATGTCAAAGCGAGCGCTCTACCTGCTGTGCCACTTGACCGTCTCGTTTTTGTTTTTTCACACACCCTTTTTTGTGGTAATTACTATTTTCCCCTTGTGTGAAGATACCATTGGGGATTACCTACAATGCCGCCTTCTTTCACTGGAGTTAAGATAAAACATAACTCCCCTAAAAATGTACACAACTTTGGTAAGATCAATTATCCTAACTAGATTCACTCTGTCAAAAATCAAAATGGGAGGATACCCACATCGCTTCAATAATTGGCTCACCTCTAGTAGACCCAATCAAAGTTCCTTTTACTTATGCATGGTCGCCCCCAAATAGGTGGCAGTGTCATCCTGGTGGTTAATATAATAGGGTACAATGAATAGCATTGTTTGGGTTTTGACCACATTAATCTTACAAACCAATTATGTCCCACATTCAATGGCGCATATAAAGATCATGGGTATTGCCTCTACTGAGTCTGAATCATAATTCTCTAAAACATCAGCATAAAATGGCAATTTTAGAAATTTTATAAAGGGTGGGGGCATACCAACTCCCTATTTTGTCAGAAATTTGAGAATAAAACACTTGAATCTGGACAGAGAAATCATCAGGCCAAATAATGACAGTGCCGCCGAGACCAATCTCCAGCTCCCCCTACTGAAATCCTTCTTAGCTTCCACAAATGTGTGGGAGAGCACCCGAGACGGCCATGTCAATCACAATCTGAGCAACATTAGATGGTTGCATAGTATTCTTACCAGGGATGAAGCAATGTTTGTCACCATTCGCAATGCTATCCATTACTAAACTCAACCGTGTGGCTAAAATCTTTTTACAAATCATTCTGGAGAATGGGAAACTGGTTTCGGGAAAGTTGGTCGGGGTGGAATCCTTCCTCCGCCACCTGTTTGGCAAAAAGAAGACCAGCGTTTAACTGGGGAACACCCTGGCCCTGACACCTGCCCCTCGGAAATAGAGATGGACCCTCCTTCTTACCATAATTTGCTGTCAAGGGGGCATTGGGAGAAGGCCTGGGTTGTGAAGCAACCAAAAGCGGCGGCATCAGGAGCCAGCGAAGAATCAATGGTGGAGGTAGCCGAGACGTTAAGCGATCGCTTCCATGAATACGTCTCTTGACGCACAATAGTCGGCGTGCGAGGGACTGCCTGCAGGCCGTCCCTCGGACCACCCACTTCTTCGCAAGTTAGTCCCCATTTCTGGTGTTCCACCCCCTTGCCAGCCCTCTGCGCAGGTCACGCCCACCCTCTGATTGGAGCTTTGTGCAAGGCCCTTGACGGCTCGCACAGGCTTGCCAGAACCGCGGGAAATCCACACCAGTCCTGGAAAAGGGCTGTGCATTCGATTACATGAATCGACAAACAGGGTTGCGCACGCAGATTGGGTGCAAGTACCCTATTTTCTGTGCAATAAATTCCATGAATTGGCCCTTATGTCTCCATGGAGAGAGCAAAATTTCAAAATCTCATCAGATTGCAAAATCCCAACATAAACAAAGTGTTTGTTGTTACCATGGACACCAAAGTTTTGTCCAAGGAAGATGCATCTATCAGCTGATGCCTAATGTTATAAGTTGTAGTGCACACACTGTAGAAATGTCTACAACGTAGGATTCATATCAGGATATGCTGTGTGGAAGAAACACACTTTCTCTTGAAACTTGACTGGCCAAATACAACATATAAATATCTTACATTTCCTGAAATTTAAGGGTGGTGAAATAAAGAACATATGATCTACTGTATTCAAATTTGAGAAGCTGGAACAATGGTATTCCAAAGAGAGTTCCCTAGTATGGTTAGAACCCATTTAAAGACAAGAAATAATCTTAATTAGTGTTCTTCCCCATCAGAAGAAAATGTAATTCAAGATGTGTCAGATGTGTTCAAATCTGTGCTTACCTTTGCTCCTCCTTCATTATTGTAGCTTAAGCAGTGACTTTAATTGTACCTTTGAAGCTTCTGATTTGAATAGCATGTTGAAAATCTTTTTATGATGCATAATCATTCCTTATATTTTCCATCTTATGAAAAAATCATGTGTGGTCTTAAAGGAAGTAACTCAGAAATATTCAATAGTCGGATTGAATGGTTGCATGGTATTTTGCTATGCTGGAAAAACAACACAACTCTCTATGTGATCATCCTTACAGCATTACTGGATATAAAAAAAAAACGCACACTGCCTTCAATAGCCATGCTAATATTAAGTATGTGAATGTGTTTTTTGTGCTTAAAGAATAATGTGTTGCATGTTGCCCTAACTGCAAGCCATCGTTTGCCTCAGTGAATCTATTACACTTTTTGGCACGGATTTGTAAACGCATGAAGAGGTTTCAAAAACTGAAGACATGATATTTAAGTTGAAATAAATGTACAATTGTTGGAGACATTAAACTATTCTTTTCTGGAATTATTACTTGCCTCAAATGACACGCTGTTGAAGATCCAAATGAAAGAACAATTGGTTTTATAGGAATTTGCAGGACAGGAAATTAGGTACCCAGGCCCATTTTTATCAAAGAACATTTTAAAATTGAGTAGTTTTATTTCCACCGTGTGTTAGCGGATTTTCCAAGATAATAAAACCCACAGTAAACAAAACAAGCATTGACAAAGCCAATAGTTTTGACGTTTGCTGCAGTTGTTTGCATTTTTAGGCACAAGGGTGCCAGGAGGAGCACACACCTTTTCAAGTGAGGATAGGGGAAGGGATGCAGGTGTGGAAGAGAATGAGAAGGGGAATAGATACAGAGAGGAAGCCATTGAGAGGGTGCCATTAATGATGAGCATGATGAAATATGAGCGAGAGAGGGTGAGTGGGAGGATGATAGAGAAAACAAGGATGTCAGAGGAAGGAGGAGAGAAAAAGTAAGGGCAGAGAGCAAAGGTGAGATTTGGAGAAGATGGAGGGAGGGTGCATGAGGGAATATCTTACTGGGTGCCATGTTTAGAGGGAGAGTAAGCCACAAAGAGGAAGGTGCGAGAGAGGGACAGCGCAAGTAGAGGCAGAGAGAAAGAAAGGAGAGAGAGCGTGCAAGGAGAGAGAGAGAAAGAAAGGAGAGAGAGCGTGCAAGGAGAGAGAGTGAGCACGCACGCAAGGAGGAAGATCAAGCGCATATGCAAGGTAAGAGAGTGAGCGCGCCTGCAAGGAGAGAGCAAGAGGGTGTAACAAGGGAGCGAGAGCTCAAGGAGAGAGCGAGGGAGAGAAAGAAAGTGCCAGGTGAGAGAGAAAGAAAAAGAGCGAGAGAGAGAGAGAGAGCACAAGAGAAAGGGAGAGCACAAGTAGAGAGAGAGAAAGGAGAGAGAACAAGCTGAGAGAGCGCAAGGAGAGAAAAGAGTGCACAATGATAGAGATAAAGAGAGTGCAAGGAAAAAGAGCCCAAGGAGAGTGACAGCCCAGAGAGAGAGAGGGAGAGAGAGAGCACAGAGAGCGACACAGTGCAGAGAGAGATAGACAGCACAGAGATAGACAACGCAGAAAGAGAGACAACACACAGAGAGACAGCACACAGAGAAAGAGTGATAGTGCAGAGAGAGAAAGAGTGACAGTGCAGAGTGAGAGAGAGTAACAGCAATTTGGTATGCACATCGCATGACAGTCTTCTAGTTACCAACACAATGCGCACACTGGATTGGCCTTCTAACAATCAGATAAACATATGTGTAGTGTTTATCAGTGGAAAAGTAGCTCCACAGGAAAGTAAAAGCATGCTCATCCCGGATGCTCATGTTTAACAGTAACAATATTTTGGACACAAAACGATGCAGGACCCCCTCAACCTCAACCCACATAACGTTTTATATACCTGGATCTTTGACCGATAAAATGTCAAGTTTGCTGACGACATCTGCTTGCTTAGAGAAGGGCATGGAAATGCACTTGGAGGGTGGCAGTGCTGAGGGACACTAGGAGGGGTGTGTGGTAAGGGGATAAATGGGGCACCAAAAGGTGGGAAGGGGCCCCAGAGCACGAGTGGGGAGTGACCTGTGAAAACAAAGCAAATGGCACTCCATAAAGGGTGTACGAGGGAATGGGGAAAGCAGGCCTGTATAAGGGATACTGATGTGTGTGCTTAAGCGCCCAAGGGTCTTTAATTAACCACATGCTGAAAGTAAATGGGGTAATCAAAACTGACCACTGAATCGTGGCAGGATTTGTGGCTATCAACTTCCCGTGGAGGCAGCAAGAGTGTAGGTACATCTTGTTTTCTTCTAAGCAGCAAGTATTTTTAAATTAATGCAAATCAAAATAATACATTCAGCTCTAAAGAAGTTTGTCTAGTAATAATTATTCGCCAGACGTTCAGTTACAGTTTGGATATTCGCCATCAGCCAAATACACTTAGATCCTGTAGCTGCTTCAAGAAATAGCACAGGCATGTACTTTTTTTTAACTGAAATTGATTTGTATAGCACAGTACTGGGTTGAGTGTTCGCGGCAGAGATGCAAGTGCATCATGTGGGGTGAGATAGCCCCTGGATGCCATAAATAAAAGGCCAGAGTCAGTGGGGGACATTCTCTTAAGTAAAAGGCCTGCGCTGAAATAATGTGGGACATGAGGCTTATGGAAGTAAGGTAAAAAGGAATGAAATTTTGCATCAAAACATCAAGACATTTAAAGATGCCAACTGCCTTGCATAAGGGAAAAACATATGACAAGGTTTAACAAACTATGGGAGAACTGAAGTAACATTCTCAGAAGCAGCAGTGCCCAGAATCTTAAATGAAAATTCCAAGATGTGTCTCAAGCCTTCACAGCAAAATGAAACATTTTTACTGTGAAAGAAATACATGCATGCACAATCAATTCGTTTTTCCCGTCAAACTAAAAATAGGCTCATCAAAATGTGTTCAAGACTTTCAAATATGAACTTGATTTCTATCAATGGTCCATCACAGAGGAAACAACAGTGTACAGAATCTATAAGGGGATGTTGAACTGAAGTAAAATGAAAGCCTTTCACAGCTGAAATCAACCAAAATGATATTTCGATTT
Source organism: Ambystoma mexicanum (assembly GCF_040938575.1). Lineage (NCBI taxonomy): Eukaryota > Metazoa > Chordata > Amphibia > Caudata > Ambystomatidae > Ambystoma > Ambystoma mexicanum. Next base: position 427,149,906 of record NC_090936.1, on the reverse strand, counting down.
TTGCCTCTAAAGTGACACTCTGCACACCCAGATGTGCACTAAAGCCTCTAAAAGTGTCATTATGATGCCTTCCTGTAGCCACTGTATGCAGGGAATAACTTTGTAGTGATACTTCTACATTTTAATATTGTGTGCATTTCCAAGAGTTCATTTTAAAGTGAAATGGAGTTAAAATGCCATTTTGGCAAAGTGGGGGCAGGCCATGGGTTTTTCTTTGCTTGTGATTTCTTCAAATGTGAAACTAGATTCCAAGGCCGCTGTTGTCATGGTGATTTAGGCCTGGCTCACTTCAAACATGAGGGCCTTCCTTTAAAAATACAACTTAAGGATACTTAGAGATCGAATTCACAGGGTGGACAAGATAAAGGCAGTTCTGTTCTCCAGCGTTTATGACCAGGTCACTCAGGCCGCAATACAACTTGCATTAGCTGGCCATTAGCTCTTGGAACGTGCAAGCTAATCTCAACACAGGACCCCTCTTGACGTCACAGCCAGGAACAGGCACATTTCACGGTTGGGGGCAGGGTTAAGGAGGGGTTTGACTGTCCATTATGTAATATGGGAGAAATGGTTTTCATTGTGTAAAATTGGTAATATTTGTCACACAATAGTCATGTTAGGATTTCTGAAAAGGTGCCAGTTAGCCGCTTCTGGTCATCCCAAAATGAGTTTTGTGGGCCCGACATACCAAAAATTATTAATAAAAACTTAATGTGGCCTTCTGTATAAAAAGTTTCTTAAAATATACGAAATATGATTCATATGAAACCCACTTAGGGCCATATTTTTCATTGATATAATTCTGGAGTAAATGAAGAAAAACTGTATCTTTGCACCAGTATATCGTGCAGACACTCGACGAGGCTTGGGTGATTCACTGAAAAGTATAGTGTTAAAAATGCCTTCATATGTGTCAAAATATGGAGATTAAGGGCACCTGTCATGCAGTGAGATTTCTATGTCCCTGAACCAGACCAAGCTCATCTGTTGAAAGAAGATGATTGTGTGGTCTCCTCACCCTGGTGTCCCAAAGCACTCCCACATTTTCTGGAACCTATCAGCACACAGGTGGGTCTGGGGTAGTGAACATTACCCTATCCCTTCTGCGGGACTTATGACACATTAGTGATGTCATTTGCCCTATAACTAAGTAACCCCACCTCAGATCAGGGCTCTTTCCACTACCCCTGTGGTGATCGACTGCCGAAATCTGGAGGAACATTCCAGCACTAGCAGTGAGTCCTAATCTTGCAGAAGAGCCAGGCGACTTAGTAGCTGACTTGGGACCCCTTGGAGGAAAGAGGAAATCCTTGACTGACCCCATTGGCTGTCCCAGCAGTTGCGCTTTGACGCTCCCTGATGTCCAGTTCAGACCTCTCCTGTAAGTAGAACTAAACCCCAAAAATCATAGAGTGTGTAGGCCCAGTATTCTTGTAGCATTGCATTAGATAATTTTCCCTTTCAAAATCCCCATTTGCCTATTTTTCAGTCATTGCCCCATTGAAGAATACCGATGTGCCTGTGTAAATCCTTAGTGTATTAGTAAATCAGTTAATTTCCCCATGTTACCACATCACTTACCTGGGGCAGGGGGTGCGCCTGTCGGTCCCGGCCCCCCGTCCTGGCATCTTTATCCCCGATTTCGGCTGGGGGGACTGCAGCCTTTTGCGGCACTGGCTGCTTCCGGGTTTCCCGTATCCTTAGGCTCACGCATGCGCGGAAGGCCGTGTTTCGCCATCCACAGAGCACTTGGGAAGCCGCAAGCTTGCTTCCCAAGCCTCGTTTTGGGAGCGGCAGCACCCGGGGACAGCACGGCTTGCGTTCCAAGCCTCCCGGGTGCTGCCGGCCCTATTTAAGGGCCTGTTTTTTGTAAACACACCGCGTCTCAACGCGGTTTGCACTTGGATCGCGTCCTCGCCCTTGCAGCTTCCTGAAGCTGCTCCTTACCTGCTTCAGCCTGTTTCCTTGCCTCTTCCCTGTTTCCCCTGCTGGTTCCCGTGGGGGTAGTTTCTGCTCCCTTCCAGTCCTTTTGGTTCCCACTGGGTTCTCTCTATCTACTTGGTCCCCCCTTTTAGGCTGCCCTTGGGTTTTCCGACACTGCTCTGTTCTTCTCAGCCTATTGCTTCTGGCTCTGTTCTGCCTCCTTTTGGGGGTCTCTGCCTCTTGTCAGACTACTACTGCTGGAACTGCTACAGCCTACTCAAGCTTCAGCCTTTTGCCTGCTGCCATTTCCTGGAGTCTTTGCTGTGGTATTCAGCTGTTGACTATCATCTCAAGCTTCTGCCTTTTGCCTGCTGCCATTTCTTGGAGTCATTGCTGTAGTATTCAGCTGTGGACTATCATCGTTGTGTCAAGACCCGCCTTCCCTGACAGTGCTTGCACTGTCCCGACATCACGAAAATCAGGGAAGTGCGCATCCGTGGCATTAGGAGCCGGTCCACTTCTGACCCTGTTGATTCCAGGGTGAGGGTTGTGCCGGTTTCCCGCGTTACACTTTCTGCACTCATCAGTCGGACAGCCTGGCGACTTCACCACGACCCACAACCGGAAGTTCAGGTATTCAGCGCCCACGAGACGCTTTCCTTAACACCCCATTTATTTCACAGGATTTGTATTGTTGGAATTCGAAACCAACTATCTTTTCCCAGTGGATTGTGAACTGGTATAGTCATAAAGTATTGCCCAAAATAATTAATCCCATTGTGATCTGAGAAATGAATTTGTCCCTGTGTTTCAATTGTGTCCTGCTAAATGAATTTCCATCTGCAGCTGTATTTTCCCATTGCATCTGTCACCCTAACCAAAAACCGATTTTCCTTTACCCACTTTCCCAGAGCTTGCCTGTTATTTTAAGCATCAGTAATTAAAACAAATTCCATTTGAATTTTCGTTCCCATTGAAAGTGTGCCCAACATCCCAAAATCGATTTTCCCATTCTGTTCCTCTTTCCCCAGTGCGAGGTAAAAACGAATTTCCATTTGCATTTTCTTTCCCCTTGCCCATGTGTTGGATATCTTAAAACAGATTTTTCCCTTATGTGTTGACTAGTATTCCCTTCTTTTCAGTTTGTGTCCATAGCAATAGTGAAACATAATTTAAATCCCATTCTTCCATGGTGTTGTGCAAAACAAATGTTCCCCTTGTCTTTCTGTCTCCCACATTGTTTCTGTGGGCACCACACCAAAACCGATTTTCCCCCTGTATTCCTATTCCCTGCCACTGCCTTCCATTCAAAGGAATCAAGTCCAATTGATGTTTGGGGGTTGAGGGTCGCTGGGGGAGTGCTTAACTACTGTGCTATTATTAGTTGTTGAATTGTTCTTCTGCTTTGTCATTAAAAAGAAAAGATTTGTGTCAGTCTATCTTAAACTGGTCGCTTTACAGATGTCATTGCATTTTTGTGTTGCCACAACATTGGGGGCTGTTGTAATTGGTTGGTTCTAATTTGACATTAAATAATAAATTAATAAATATCTTATCGATACACACTGGCCTGGTTCCTAGTCCATTGTGACACAAGGTGTTTGTGGAGGAAGGGTGCGAGACAGGTTGGAGGCCTTCTTAAGAAAGGATCTGTATTGTAGAGATAAAAAGTGTTCTTACTGTGCGCCACATTTCTAGTAGGGGAAGGAGGGCCCTGTCTTGCGTGTGCCGGGTAATAAATCGTGGCAATCTTACATGCAGTAACATTTCTTCAGGTGTTATTCTCCGATTCTTCCAAGGGAATAAATGCACCGAGTACTGGAGCAGGACAATAGCACTTACTATTATTACATTTCATGAAAGCAGTGTTTATTCTGCATGCAGTGTTTCATGAAAATGATCATATTAGAAATAATTATAGCAACAATACCCATACAGTAGTACTAATAGTATTTTTTATTATTCTATTATTATTTAATCTCTGCAGTTTTCTATATTTCAGTTCCTAACTTCATTAAAGTAAGATCACATGCATATATTTTGGGTTTCTATTTCTTCTCATTAGCAGAACTACATAATGAATACGCACATCACGGGAATTAGCGCATTATTACCACACTATGTTTCATTTTATCCACTGAACATACGTTGAGATCTCAGCCTCAAAACTAAATTGATGGGTTTCACCTTTCCTTTGCTTACAAAAACAAGTAGGAGAGTGCAGAATTTCAAAGCAGGATGACAAGGGCACTAGAGCAAGGTAGAAAGAGGTTGAGAGAGGGTGCCATTGATGATGAGCAAGAGTAAATACAAACGAGAGAGCAGAGGTGGTTGTGTGGGAGTAGAGAGAGTGGGGGTGGGTGATTGGGTGTTGGTGGTTGGTTGGGGGCAGAAAACATGAAGAACAAAACAGTCTCGGGAGGACTTGTCAAAAGTATACCAAAATAGCCCAAAACAACCACAACCACCACACGTAATAGGGGAGGGGCAGATGGGTGCGGGTAGAGAGAGTGGATGTGGGGTAGGTGAGGTAGAGAGAGTGGGGGTGTGAGTAGAGAGAGTGGGCATGGCGTGGGTGCGGGTAGAGAGACAGCCTCGGGAGGACTAAAAAAACAGATCTGCTGTTTAAAGTAAGCCAAAATAGTCCAAACCCTGCATATGCCCGCAATTTCCAACACACATCAAGGTTTAGTAGACCAATTCTGCCCGAAAAGCCCGATTGTGCTGGGAAATAACAAAAAAAAACAAATATCACAACCTTAAAAACCACTGCACTGTTGGCAAATGGAAAGCCCACTGCTGATCGGAGCAGATATTGTTAGGGAACTCCTTAGCCCGGGGAAGTATATGCTAAGTTCTAATGTGGTTATTTCCCAACATTATGGGCCTCATTACGAGTTTGGAGGTAGCCATGCCGCTATTTGCGGCATGGCTGCCTCCAAACTCGGGTCCTTTTCCGGGTTCCCTGAATGGGGACTTACCGGGTCATTCCAACCTTGGAGGATCCGGTATTTCCCCATTCAGGGAAGCCATCCCCATTCGAGCCCCCATAGGGCTCAATGGGAATGGGGACCGAGCTAATAATGGGCCCGTTAATAACTGGTTTTACCAGCCGCCCTTAGCGGGACCCGCTAAAGGACCATGGAATGCGGCGGTAAGGGGTTAACGGCACCGGCATCCTTACCGGCGCCGTGAACACCTTACCGTCACACTCGGAATGAGGCCCTATGTGTGGTTATTGGTTTCTCATATGTATATCCCTATTAATAACTGATGGTTGATGGCTAGATGGAGAAGCAGGAGTGTGTTTATGCCAGTAGTCAGGTTGATCATGTCAGTGCTCACAGCGCCCAGTCAGTACAGCGTCATTGCTCCTCCTCAGTGGCATGCCAGAAATGGGTTGTAAAGCCTTTTCCTGCAAATCAATGGGCCTCATTACACGGATGGCGGTAAGGATTTACCGGTACCGGTAAAATACCGGTACCGGTAAATCCTTACCACCTTACTACGAGGTCCCTTTGCGGGTTGGGGGATTTAACGCCTGCTTTTTGCAGGCATTAAAAACCAACCCGCAAAGGGACCCAGGGAGCTAATTACGGTACCGCAATTTGCGGTACCGTAATTAGCGCCTTCCCCATTCCCATTAAGCCCTATGGGGCAAAAATGGGAATGGGGAAGGGCAATGGGGGAAGGGGGAATTACCGCCCCGCCAACCTTGGAATGGGGCGGTAATTCCCCTTTCCGCCAAGGCGGTGCCGGTATTTTACCGGCATGAACCATGGCGCTAATAGGGCCATGGTTCTCCGCCATCCGTGTAATGAGGATCTGAATTTGACCCCACAACTCTTTGACTGCTCATGCTTTGCAAAGTGTTATGACACTATTTTTAGTCAATCCAATACAAATAAGCTATCAAACTTGATGTTTTGGATTTTTTTTTGACGCGCCAGCCCAACAACAATGTTTTGTTTTCATCACCTAATTTATTGGCATGACATGACATAATCTCACATTAGGTCTGGCATGTATGGTTTAAGTGGCACGGCATCTGTACCGTTTTGGAGGCTGTGAGCACCAAATGTCGAGGTCCAGAAATTGTTGCAGCACTGGCTCCCGATGCATGTCGGATCCTCCGCGTGGAGAGAATAGCATGACTTCGTCAAAAGTCAAACTATCAATTCACCTTGTTTTGGCACTGTACGTAATGCACAAACAGTGCGATCAGCGCCACTGTAATTGCATTGTTAGGGCCAAGCTGACAGAGAGAGAGAGGCATGTTGTTAGTAAAGAAAGAGTCAAGGCAAATAATTGTGGGGGCTGAAATGTTCGGCTGCGGTCTAATAATTGGCGCCATCATCATAATCAGGGAAGCCCAGCATAGTGTAGACGTTGAGTCGAAGACTTGTAAGTAGAGCGCTATGGAATGTGCCTCTGTTGGAACATGGCGAGAAATACGGCTTAGAAGCCCCGGCAATGTTACCACGAGTACCAATTCATTAAGAAAATATTGCAAATCTCCCAAGAAGGAAAAGCAGCGCAAATCATTTTCAGTTTAACCCATAAACCATTGCATGAAGAGACTTGGATAGTGTTGCAAAATCAAGCTATGTGAAGCTTTTGCTTTGGATACAATTTTCAGAGACCCATTGGTGGATATAGTGTTCCGACATTAGACTGTCCTGCCCAATGGTAACGCCAGCTTGAAATCAGTAAAGCCATCACTGCCCTCAAGACATGTATAATTTATAAGCCCTACATAGCGGAGTGGGAGGCAGTGTTGGGAGCTCAGCTGGAGCTGTCTGTTGCCCCAACTCCAGGGAAAACTGTAAGACATTATGAAAACTGAACAACTGTGCTCCCTCCTAACAAGGCCACATTACGGTAAAAGCTATAGAGATAACTACATCACAGCATACTGCTACCTGATCTCTCGTTGGACGCTACGCCCATTTTCCCGAAAGCCCATGTGACTTCCGTAAAGGGCTGCCGAGCCTGCAAGCTGCAGACAAACATTGAAAGCAGCACCTGGCTTTTAACCCTGTGACTAACAGTTCCACCTAGTGCAAACACTGACAGAAATGCTACGGACCAGCCAGTTTTAAGGAATACAAAAAAATATCCTTTTAAAATGGGTGTAATGGAGTCCTTTTTTACAACGAAATCAAAATGATGCTAAAAAACGGTGACAAGTTACTTTTATCAAATGTAATATTCTAAGTTTGGATGTGATATACCAACATAAAACTGGGAACAATTACATTTCAAGATGGCGGCTCTGTAGGAAACAAAATGGCCGACAAATTCAGCACAGTAAAGAGTGCAAAAAGGGTTGCAGTTTGAGGGAAGATGGGTGGGAATGGGAGGAAAATCATATAGCTTTGACTAAGAGATGAGCGTTAAATGGGAGGAACACATAGACAAACAACACAAATCCATCCTCATCCACCCAAGAACAGGTCAACAGGCCATGTGTGTACCGATAGAGGGTTTCCCAGACCTCTTTATGCACATTTTGGGTACTTTGGGTTCTCACCCTAAGTTACCAGGGCAATCCAGACGTGGCCCCCTTGCTCACTGTGCTTAGAGAGGCACAGCTCCACCTCAGAGGAGAACTGCCTTCCATTTCGGTGCTGGTCTACCTATGGGTGGGACAAAGACTGATATGTGTATGGACATTTCTCTGTGGAATGCATAGTGAGCTAAAACGTGGTTGAGACCCTTGGGGGGGGCATCCACCCAAGAACAGGGCAATGGGCCGTGTTTGTACCGGTAGAGGGTTTACCAGATCTCTTTATGTCATCTGCATTGATGACAATAGTTTTGGCTTAAAGGTAGCGCTTTCATTGCCACCTATGCCACCTAACAGCCAAAACAAAAAAATCAGATTAATTACAATTGGTCCAATACAGTAGATGGATCAGCTGATTTTAATGATACTGTGCAATTGTGATTTAAGGCTTGTTTGTGTAAAAAAAGCTAATCATTCTGTTCAATCAACATTACAAATCTTCAAGGGAACGGCACAGTTGAATAATAAATGTAGTCACTCAAATGTGCATAAGACAAGCGCCATTCTCCTACTGAATGATTGCATGGAGTGACATTTGTGGACACGTCTCTGCTACCTCTATATTTGTCTGTCTGGAACCTGGGTAAATAGTAATCAGCTGATCAGGGTCTGTCCACTAGGGACTATACTAGCATCTTGCGTGCAACCCTAAACTGCTTCATCACAAAATATAGGGAGCAAAATGGCCAGAATCAATATTTACGCTTTGTTGAACATCTTTTTGACTTCAACTATGGCAATAAGCCCTGCTCACAAGGGCAATTGGAGGCATTAGTGAAACGTTTGTTTGTGTTGTGGTGAATGCAATACTTGGCTGAGGATGATGACATGGTTTAATGGGGAATAGACACACACATCCCCATTAAGGACTGGGCTAAAAACAAGGGTGTGTCTATATCCTATATATTTTAATGTGCATGTGTCCCAGCAGACTGATTTCTTCTCTATTATAGAACAGAAATTGTTACCACAAATGTATTCATGTTGATGACCTTATGTTTATGTCTCAGCACCTCTTGGGCTTGCAAAAGCGAATTGATGCTGAATTAAATGAAGTAGCAAAAGACATCAACATTACTGAGTTCATGTGCATTAGTAGGAGGAAAAGGAATTAAAACTTTGTGTGTAAACAAAACCAAATTGGACCCAATCATTTTTCAAATATTTGCACTTTTTTCAAATACGGGCACTTGGTCACTTCATTCAGAAAAGAACATTAAGCTTATTGGGTACCAGTGAAACATGCCCTAGATAATTACCTGATCCATAAATCCAAAACGAGTATTGTTTTTTTAAATGTATTTGTAGAAACATAGGCTTTAACACATTGGAATTGAAGCCTAGTTATCGCTAGAATTTGAATTGTGATCTTACAGCAGAAACCCAACTTGACTTAACTCAATTTCCCAAGGGTAGCCTTTGATGATTTTTTCTAGACATGACAGGGATATATATTAAAGTGAGGCATGCAATGTTGGCATAGGAAAATCTTTCCAGATGCACAAAACTATGCATTTTGCATCCGAGGCAAAAAGAGACTTGTTTATGTGTTTGGACAGGGCCTTTATATATGTAGATATGGTGGCACTCTGAAGATATTTATTATAAAGAAAATGAAGAAAAAAAACCCTTTTTCTCCATAAAATTAAGAGGGATTTCCCTATCTCAAATCAAACACTAAGTACTCGCTCAGGCTGTCTGTTGAAATCAAAGTAGTCCACCATCCTGTGTCTAAACGCCTATTTCCAACCCTCACACTTAAAACTAATAATTAAGATAAAGGAATTTCCTGGTCTAGATGGATTAATCCCTTCCTCTGGACAGTGTCCAATTGTACGTGGGAATCTCACCTGTGAGACAGGTTCCCTTCTCCAGCCAAAATAAAGATCCAGGTTCAAAGTAAAAGTTAAAAGTTCCAACACAAAGATATCTAGGCAATACCAGGGGGGGTGGCTCCCTTCCCCTGGTTATAGTATTCACAAGGATAAGAGGATAACCTCTCCTCTCTTTGCCTTCTCCAGACTTTCAGAACAAGACCAGGGGGAATGACTGCCTTGCCATGGTCACAGTTCACAGTGCCAAGAGGACACCCACTCCTCTCTTTGTTTCTCAGTATTCTCACACACAGCACCAGGTTACAATCTCTCAAAGGCCCCCGATCTCTGCTTCTCTCTCTTTCTGCTTGAGCCAACTTGGTTTACTTCCCTGCCAAGTATGGCCCTTAAATAAAGTCTCTGTGGTTTCCCTTCTTCTCATGGGAGTGGGTCTCATACTCCTCTTCGTTATGTTCAGGTACTTGGAGCCCTCCTCTCCCAAGTACCACCACGAGGAAGATGACTCATGTGGTTCTCATGTAGTGGGTACCAGACCCCACCTCTGTGCATGCAGGTACTTGGAGTCCTCTTCCCCCAAATACCATGATGAGAAAGATGACTTGTGTTGGTCTCACCCAGTGGTGGGTCCCAATCCCCTTTTCTTTGCATGTGGGTGCTTGGAGCCCTCTCCTCCCAAGTACCATCACGAGGAAGATGACTCGTGTTGTTCACACACAGTGGTGGGTTCAAGACCCATCTTCTTTGCATGCAGGTTCTTGGCGCCCTCTCCTCCCAAGTACCGCCACAAAGAAGATGACTAGTGTTGCTTTCATTTGGTGGGTCCCAGATCGTTAAGCTTCTCTTGTTGCGGGACAGATCTGGTCCACTTACCTGCCAGGTACTGTGACTATGAAGATGCTGACTGCACCTTCTTAGTTTCCCAACAGCCAGCCGGAGTGCTCCCCCTACCTCTAGGGAGCCTTGCAATGGGCTCTGGTCCTCCCGGGAACACTGCACTCTCAATCTTCCTCTGGACAGTGTGGTTTTCCCTTCACACGCTTCCCAGGCTTCAGGAACACCAGGAGCTTCTCTCTTCAACTCACCTTCTAGTCCTTCTACTCTGGACTGGTCCTGGTCCTTTCATCTCCCCTCTTGGCGACCTGGTCTGATTGCTTCCACCTTCCTACACTGTGCTGGCTCCTGTAGCTCCTCCAGGTTGGATTAGACAATTGCTTCAGAAATCTCTTCCTTTTCTACTCTACATTGGCCAATGAGCAGCTGGCAACCACTAGACTGCTCATTATGGTTCATAGGAGTCCTCTCCATGGCTCGGCACCTCTACCCCATCTCAGTACTTGTAAACTTCATGTCCTGCTTAGAGTCAATGGAGTTCTTCTTCGTCTCAGTACTTCTACCCTTGATCTCCCTTGGGTCAGTTGCACTTTTCACAGTCCCAGCACTGTTAATACTATGGGTGTGAGATGTATACATGTGGAGATGAGGTAAAGAAGGGTTAGGTGAAGGAAACTGGGTGTTGTGCCGCGTTCTCCTGTGATAGTCGTTTCTAGTCCAGGGGAACCATCGGGTAGCAGCCTCACCTCCCTGGCCTCATGAGAAGGGGCTCCCCCAGGGGAGAAGGGATGTCATCTGAAGATTTGTCACATCAGCAAAAGTGAGAGAGATGGTTATGGAAATCATAGTAGGCAAAACACAGAGTAGAGAGAACAAATGCTTTGCTGAGTGGAAAGGAAGTCAATTCTGTGCTCCTTTGAGCGAATAGTGTCTGGAATCCTCTGTCATTGATTGACTGAGAAACAATCAACGATTGGAAACGTTTGCTAATTAATGTGATTTTATGACAGAAAAGCTATTTCTTATAGATGGTTAGCCTGAAATACATCTTTACAAATTGTTAAAAAAAAAAGATATTGTTGATATGAAACACATTTTAAATAGATATAGGAAGTAAGATTGTAAATCTCCAAATGTATAATGGGTTGAGGCATGGATGCCCAGCTATGCAGCTTCTACTTGAAATGTTTTTGTCCAAACACATAGATGACCTTGCCGCTGATTATGTTGTTCTCTTAGAAGAGACATTTATTAACCTGCAGTATTTGCTGCTTGGCTTACCAACATACTCTGTGTATCACAATGAGCAGGCCAATACAGATGAAACAGAAGCAATCTTTGTTCTATTAAAAACGCCCATTTGAAAAGGAGAACTCTTACAGTTAGCTATAAATGCGAGTTACTCAGAATTTAGTGTGAGTTAAACATGCAACAGCCATCATTAAAGAAAGCCATTACCACACCATGTTTGGAGCTTGAACAGTAAATACGGTTACCCATTAAACTTGCTTCCATATTTGATCTGTGATGCACCCTGTCATAGGGAAAGACTTTATTCAGAACGTGATTGAATAAAGCAGACATATGTGCAAAGGACATTGTGTAGGCGTAGGCCCAGGAAAACATAAAGGCTAGGGCCTCTGGCTTCAGCAGACCAGGTATTTAGACATAAAGCAATAGATGCCATATCTGACCCAATGATCTATCAAACATGTGTTTCCTTAGTGACCTACAGTTATCTAATATTGTGCTGCCTTTTTTGTTTATGTGGTAGGTGCCTTTTTCATCCCATACCTCATCTTCCTCTTCACGTGCGGGATTCCAGTGTTCTTTCTCGAGATTGCCCTGGGACAGTACACGAGCCAAGGAGGCATAACCTGCTGGAGACGGCTCTGTCCAGTTTTTGAAGGTGAGTTATTTTTTAATGCAAAGGTCTTGAACACACTATGGCTGTTAAAAAAGAAAATAGGCAATGCAAAGGAAGCATACAATAGCACTTTATTTGGAGCAATTAAATATGAAAATATTAATATGTATGTATTACACACAGGTTTATTGATATCCAATCTGCTGGATTGATTTTACATTCTAATGCAAGGCATTCAACCTTTTATTGCATTATTGACTACTTTTGTGAATACCGAAAGGAGTATGAATATAACTTTATTACATGCTCCTCTTTATCAATTGACCTCTTTGAAGCACTATACCACAGCACAAACACCTCTTTATCTGTTTTCAAAGACTGTGTTTCTAAGGTAAGGTGAGTCCTAGAAAAATGCATCAAATAAAATTGAAGAATGTATAGATGCTAATAAAGGAATTGATATTCCAAGCATACTTTAAGATTCATTTAACCATATGTGAGAGGACATATCTCAAGTATTGCTCTCAGTAAATCTGAGAAACAAAATGTCCACAAGAGGATTAATATGAGATCCAATAAAGTAAACATAGAGAACCAATATTAAAAAACAGATCAAATTCACTCACAGAATAGATTCGAGCTTTTGAACTCTAGATACATATGAAAGCTAGAAAACACTCAAAAAGCAATACTATGTTACATTCAATGTTTTGATCTAGGAGAGAATTCAGGAAAGTGTGTAGCTCAATAGCTTAAAGAATCATCAAATAAAACGTACATTTCAACTGCAAGAAAAGAACAAGTGTTCACCATTGCCAATGCAGAGGAAATAAAAAGTGGAATTAAAACAGTAAAAATTATATACTAGTGATTTAACTGAACAGTTAGGAAATATAGAATAGTATATCTGGGATAACTGAAAATAACACGAAATAATCTGCAGATACATGCTGAAGTGTCACTTTCAGCACTAAATGATGCCCCTATAGTTAAATCCCTATTTACTTTCAAAGCTGCAGGTGATGACGGCCTCACTGAGAGACATACATTATTTTATCAAAAATGGAAGTACAGTCATACCATAGGTACACAATGCTATGGAGAGATGAATGATAGTGACTTCCATGAGTATATGTTATATCCTTATTTTTCTTAAAAAGAGGATAATATGGACAAGGGCTCATATGGACCAACATCACTATTGAAAATGCTATCAAATTGACTAGCTAAGGCCACGCATGCTCTTGCAGCTATCTCGCAGCACAGCTTTATACCTGGCGGTTCCACATCTGAACAAACCAATTATGTCATAGATACAGCATACAATAATATAAATCAATGTTGTACTCATGTCCTTGTACTTTTTCAGAACACTTTCCATATTTGTACCCACAAGCTCCTTAATCGAGGTGGCATCTTAACTAGATTCAGCAATTGGGCTCCTGGTTTGGAGCCTATTCTACCCAGGAGGGTTGCTTAGCAAACAAAAAATACACTTGAATAGGTCCAGAACAAATTTTGCTCAAATATACTCCTACTCCTTATCACCCTCTGCATATGTAAAGAAAGAGTCACTTTTTCATACTCTGTTTGTGGACGTATCTTAGTTTTTTTATATATCTGGAATTGTATGAATCAACATGAACTGAATATTTAAGAGATATGACATCAAATGGTTATTACCTGGAAGTACAGACAAAAAATATATTTACAACACACGGAACCAAACATTTTTTGGCAAAAAAGCCAATTTGTGTGTGTAAGACAAACTCAATCTCAATCGTTGTTCGTCAGAGAATTCACATATTACAATATACAAAAAAACAATTCGACATAGTAATAACATATAGAAATGTTAATGACAATAGTTCTCTTTGTGATAGACAGTGTCAGAGCACTGTAGGTGGGGGTAGTGCGTCTACACTGGGGTGTTTCAGCCGTTTAGGTGGTCCTGTTGTGCCTCATCTTGTACACGGTGTTCATCTGGTTGGGGAGCTGTACGGTATGGAGTCTGTGCTGCAGGGGAAGGGAGAATCTTATCAGGGGAGTACTTGAGCACATATTTTTGTGAGCTGATTAAATCATGTACTGTGTTGTCTATACCTTAGCCAAAAAACACAGCTTACCTATGGGTAAATTACTTCCACAGGCACTATTTTGGAGATCCACTAGCCCTGATGGGGGATCTCTGTATGGTCCTGTCATAAAAAACAGAGAATGAAGGGTCACTAATTAATTGTAGTGTTCTCCAAAAAGTGTCACAGTGAACCAATGGACACGCAATCAGTGTGTAATTACACCATCTTACCTCTCAGTGGAGGCTTGTGTATCTCTATAATGTCAGCCTGTTCAATTTCTTTCACATAGGGGCCCCGCAAGGAACATCCTAAAGAATCGGAGGGCATTTAATTAATGCTATGGCTGAAGAGATACGCATTCAAATAACATGTGGTATGCGAGTGGACTAAGCGAGCATACCTGTGCGGCTGCAGAGCTCACACGCCGTCAGCTGCTCGAGCGAGTGGATTCGTCTCGGAGTGCTGAGTCACTGAGGAGCTCAAGGGGGCCTGGCTGTAAAGCGTTGGTAACGCTGTTGCTAGGTCCCCGTGGTTATTTATATCGGCGGCCATATTGGGAGGGGATCCCGAGCTGTCAGGGGAAAAAACAGGTGATATCAGCTACCCCTTCATGCATTTTGGAAAAAGTTCAATTTAGGGTGTAGTCCTTCATTATATGGATCTAAAAATATAATTTAGGAACCATTGTATTTATTCAGTTGTCATGGCAACACTATGCGTTGGAAACATGTCCAGGACGCAATTGGGTAAAATGGTGTCGCTTATCAACAGGCTGCCTTAATTCTGGTGTAAAAAGCAGGGTGTATACTTTATGACTTGGTAAACATACTGGGAGACTAAAAAGATCTGCTGTGCATTCTGAGACAAAATCTTAGCGTGCATGATCAATGCTTATAGATCGGATGACAGGAGAAAACAGAAATGGGACATTGTTGCATTTCATTAAATGTCAAATCACAGTTGCATATCGTTATACAGACAAAGCAGTAGAGACTTGCATATATCAACATCAAACGACATTTTGCTGTGACAGTTGATTCACCCAGCAGGATACTGCTTTGGAGAGCATTAATGATCTTTGCATTGTAATCAATATTCAATTGTTTTGCAGTCCAGGACAAAAATCATTGTTTATAAATAACTGACATAGTAAAGCCCTATGCATACAAGGGAGCAATGGCTCTGGTTAGTTTCACAGGAAAGATTTCCACTCCACCGAAATGTTCAGCCCAGCGTGTACAGTGTTGAGTTTATGGACCCAGCGTTGTTCTAGTTGTGTTAGTCTTTTATTTATGTCACCTTCAGGCTTCGCAGGTTTCACCTTCTGAAGGACAAACCATCTTAGATCTGTGTCTCTATGGTTTTTGTTGGTGAAATGTTCTACTAAAGGCTTATCAGCTACCTTGTTTCTGATACAGGAGCGATGTTCTGATATACGCATTTTAATAGCACGTATTGTCTTTCCCACATAGATGAGGTCACATGGGCATTGTATCACATATATAACACCCTTTGTGTTACAGTTTGTAAAGTCTTTCATGGTCCATTTCACTTGTTGATATTCGAAAGATTTTTTCTGTAGGGTCAGAGGACAAGCAACACAATGGCCGCATTTGTAGTGTCCAACTATCGGAGGTAAATCCCATAGTGTGTTTGGTACTTGTGGTGGTGGTTCTATAAAGGTGTGTGCCAGTGCATCTTTTAGATTCCTGTTCTTTTTGGTAGGCGAAGCATGGCACACTATTTAATGTGCCAGGATTTTTTATAAGGTGCCAATTCTTCTTGATGGTTTTCTGGATCAATTGTCTAAGAGGGCCAAAGGTAGTGACACAAACTATTCTCCCCAGTTCCTTCTTGGGTTTGTTTTCCAGACAGATTTCTCTTGGTGTGTGTCTGGCCCTCTTTTTGGCCTGGTTGATAGATTTCCGAGGATAGCCTCTCTCCGTTAGTCGTCTTGTCAACCAGTCTGCATGTTGCTAAACCTTGTTCAAATCTGTGCAATTTCTGCGTATACGCAGAAATTGCCCATAGGGTAAATTGTATTTCAACCCCATGGGGTGATAACTTTGAAAATGCAGTAGACTGTTGCGATCAGTCGGTTTTAGAAATAGCTCAGTCTTCAGTCAGTCTCCTGTTTTGTAGATATGGAGATCTAAGAAATCTATTTGGTGATGGTCCCAATGTATTGTAAACTTGATGTGGGGGTTCCTTGAATTTATCCAGCTGTGAAAATTTTGCAGTTACAGAGGTGTGCCTTTCCATATAATGATGATGTCGTCGATGAACCGTTTCCACATGGAGATGTTACATAGGAAAGGGTTCTCATCAGTGAACACATTGTTTTTCTCGTAGTTGGACATATACAAGTTAGCAATGTCCGGAGCAAAAGTGGCCCCCATACTGACACCCTTAGTTTGCTTGTAGATCTGGTTCTGGAACAAGAAGACATTTTCAGACATAGACAGTCTTGTGCACTCCAGAATGAAATTGGTAGGGGTGGAGTCAATGTCTTCTCTGGTGTTCAAAATATCTCATATGGCTTCCAAACCCTCCCGCTGTGGGATCGATGTATATAGAGCCTCTACATCCATTGTGGCAAGGAGGCTGTCAGTGGTAAAGGTAATGTTGTCAAGCAAATTTATTGTACTGGTAGTGTCCTTTAGGTAAAATGGCATTTTGATTACAAATGGTTTTAAAAAATGATCCGCATAAAGGGATAGTGGTTCCAGAAGGGATTCACATGCCGATACTATCGGTCTGCCGGTGGTCTTTCTGAGTTTTTATGCATCTGCGGCAGAATGTAAAAAGCCGGGATGCGTGGGTTTGTTTTGTTTAAGAACATCTTCTCTTCATCGCATATCCACCCTTGTGTGAGGGCATGTTGCGTGAGGCTTGCAATTTCTTATTGGAGGTCTTTAGTGGGGTTGTGATCCAGGGGTAGATATGCTTCCCGATCATTCAATAGTCGTAGACACTCTGGGTTGTAATCGGAGGTGTCCCAGACGACTATCCCTTCTCTCTTGTCTGCAGGTTTTATTGTTATCGACCTGTCGGTTTCCAAGTTCCTCATAGCGGTCCTTTCTTCTTTATCTAGGTTATCTCTATAGAAGTTGTCCTTTTTGAAACCAGCCATTATGGTCTTGGTAACCACTTTCTGGAAAGTTATAACCTCGCCAGGGGTGGAGCACAGTGGCGGGTAAAAGTTAGATTTTTCTTTTAGTCCCTTGGTGTTATCCGATTTTTTGCGTGGTTCTTCTTGTTCGATCTCTCTACGTGAAGGTAAGTATACCTCGAAGAAATGTTTCAAACGTATGTTCCTGTAGAATTCTCGTAGCTCTAGCTCAATTCCAAAAGGTCATGCCCTTTGTGCAGGGACGAAGGACAGACCTTTGCCGAGGAGTCGTAGTTCTGCTGGGGTCATTATACGGTTGGATAGGATGAAGACTGGTATCCCATGTTCGGACCTTGATTATGATACCATTGGCGCGTTCGCATTCGCTGTCCCGATGGCGCGGATCGTCTCTTGGGTCTTCCTCTCTGGCCGCCCCTGGGATAAAAAGGTTGTGGTAATTGTTGCCCGGTGGCTCCCAGGCCCCCTCGAGCTCCTCAGTGACTCAGCACTCTGAGACGAATCCGCTCGCTCGAGCGGCTGACGACGTGTGAGCTCTGCAGCCGCACAGGTATGCTCACTCAGTCCGCTCGCATACCACATGTTATTTGAATACGTATCTCTTCAACCATAGCATTAATTAAATGCCCTCCGATTCTTTAGGATGTTCCTTGCGGGGCCCCTATGTGAAAGAAATTGAACAGGCTGACATTTTAGAGATACAAGCCTCCACTGAGAGGTAAAATGGTGTAATTACACACTGATTGCGTGTCCATTGGTTCACTGTGACACTTTTTGGAGGACACAACAATTAATTAGTGACCCTTCATTCTCTGTTTTTTATGACAGAACCATACAGAGATCCCCCATCACGGCTACTGGATCTCCAAAATAGTACCTGTGGAAGTAATTTACCCATAGGTAAGCTGCGATTTTTGGCTAAGGTGTAGACAGCACAGTACATGATTTAATCAGCTCACAAAAATATGTGCTCAAGTACTTCCCTGATAAGATTCTCCCTTCCCCTGCAGCACAGACTCCATACCGTACAGCTCCATGTCCTGATGAAGGCCGTGTACAAGATGAGGCACAACAGGCCCACCTAAACGGCTGAAACACCGCGGTGTAGACGCTCTACCCCCAACTACAGTGCACTGACACTGTCTATCACAAAGAGAACTATTGTCATTAACATTTCTATATGTTGTTACTATGTCGAATTGTTTTTTTGTATATTGTAATATGTGAATTCTCTGACAAACAACGATTGAGATTGAGTTTGTCTTACACACACAAATAGGCTGTTTTGCCAAAAAATGTTTGGTTCCGTGTGTTGTAAATATATTTTTGTCTGTACTTCCGGTTAATCACCATTTGATGTCATATCTCTTAAATTTCCAGTTTATATTGATTCATACAACTCCAGATATATATAAAAAAACTAAGATTCGTCCACAAACAGAGTATGAAAAAGTGACTCTTTCTTTACATATGCAGAGGGTGATAAGGAGTAGGAGTATATTTGAGCAAAATGTGTTCTTGACCTATTCAAAGGCATCTTATCTAGAGCTATATGGCCATCTGGAAAACCTAGGTGGGCATTTGCCAAGCTTCAGTTGCCCCTCCTACAGTGAGGTTAGCCATTGCCTAATGTTAGAAAGTACAACTGCACTGCATTTCTATATCGTGAATTAGTAATTGAGGGTAAACACAGCTAAATGTTCACTAAATTAACTGTTGGAGAGTCAGAGAGGGCTAAACATATTTGTTTACATTTAATAGCCCTAGGTTTCCTAAGAAGTGTTGTCTTAGAGGCATCTATTTAGATCTAGATTTTATGAAGGCATCATGAAGTAGATACAGACACCAGATTCACGTTTGGTTCACAAAAGTTTTATTAGCTTGAAAATCAGAATGGAGTAAGGCCTAACTTGCTCTGTGCTAAGGGGGAATGTCCCTACCTTATGAAAACTAAGGTTAGTCTGTGCCAGGAAGTCCAAATCAAATGTCTGTCTGTGTCCAAAACCTATACCATTTTTTCTTTTTATTGATTCAGCTGATTTTTATCAACTTAACAATATTTTTCACAGTATTACAATGATCGATCGTTTAAAAAAAGAAAAGGTGTAAACAATAATACACTATATATCATATTCATAAAATGTTTCTGTACATTTGACATTAATCAATAAAATAATTAAAATGGGATTAACGAATTAAATCAAATTAATGATCTAGTATTGCGAGATAAATAATTTGGCAATAAAAATGAAGACCTAATAATAATTGGCATAGTTGGTAATCATAGTTATGGACTTGTTGAGGAAGACATAACAAAAGTTCTGATATAGAGTCATCACAATATTATCAGTAAACTAGTGTTCAAGGTGAAGAAGTAAGAACTTTGAACAAATTATAGTATGCCAATCATCTCGATACAGGTTTACATACATATGTGAGATGTTGTTGGTTGTATTACAGGGAAAGAAATGACATTAAAGTCAAACTATTTGAGTACATGTATTTTTGTACATTAATGGAATTCTTGCAAAATCAACAAATGTTCTCTTGCTTGTCAACTAGCCCATGTCTTGTTTGTACATCTTTTGTAAGCCATAGGTTAAATCTCATGCGCAGAAAAGCTAATCTATGCACTGGAGATGGACATTTATTCATATAAGATTCCACTGTGTGGTATATTTTGTCTTGAAAAGGGTTATTTCTGAAGTTTTGATAGAAATGACATTTGGCCCGTGTTTTAGTCTAATCATGTTGGAAAAGTTTTATCTTAGCCCGGTTGGAGTTTTCCAACAAAAGTTGTAAAGAAACGTGAGCTTCTCCTAAGGTATGGATGACTGTGTTTCTCCATTTATTTATGAATGCATGTTTTGTGGAAAACATATATCTCAATAAAATGCTGAGGAGCCAGAAGACATTTACCGAATAAAGCGCTCAGCTGCCATAGATATCTTCCATGCAAGGATATAAGTCCAAATTCATGTCCGACTTTCACATTGGCTGAGCAGGTGAGCTGAAGCCAGCTAGCGCGACCCCTCTGGGCCTTGTTCAGTTATTTTTTGGCCTTTCCTGAGCCCCTGTTTGCCCCGTTGCTCCCCTTCTCCCATCCCCGTTTCCCTCGCTCTCCTTCCTCCTTTTTCCCCTCCCTCCCACCTCCCAGCTCGCCCACCACCCCTGATTGGCTTCCTGTTCATTACTGACCATCCCAGGGCAGCCCTCTGCCTGGCAGCCCCTGTGGTTAAGGGCCCCAAGGCAAAGGGCGGCTCCTACTGTGGCGGCTCTAGGTAGTGTCTGCAGATGTCAGCATGGGAAGCCAGTGGCCAGCCGTCAACCAGCATCGACTGAGGAAGTTAGGCGTGGCCCGGGTTAGGTTTAGAGCTTCACTCTACCCTGCAAACCTGTACATACAGCAGAATCTCAAACCATGGTGTGTTTTCTCCTGTTTTAAAATTGCATTGAGTAAGTATTTATAATTGCACTGTGAAAGTATTGAAAATTGCATTGTGAAACCTAGGCCTTTTCCCCACTATTCAGGACTCTCAAACGTAGGTGTGTTTTCTCCTGTTTTAAAATTGCATTGTGAAAGTATTTATAATTGCACTGTGAAAGTATTGAAATTGCATTGTGAAACCTAGGCCTTTTCCCCACTATCCAGGACTCTCAAACCTAGGTGTGTTTTTCTCCTGTTTTAAAATTGCACTGTGAAAGTTGTGCCATCTGTGGCTTTGCCTCCTAGCAAAGCACTCATCTCGTGAATATTTCTACCACTATCTAAGTGCCTGTCGTCTTGTCCAATTGTCGGCTTGTCTCGTCTCTCTGTGTCTCATCTGCTTACTCCCTGCCATGTCTCCGCCCCTAGTGTTCGCCACTACCCCTTCCCACTCCCCTCCTCTCCTCTCCCCTCCTCTCCTCACCTACTCTATGGTGCTCTCTGTCTCTCCTATGTTTTGTAACTGCTTCTCTATCGACTATCCTGCTCTCCTCACAAGATCTGGTAGGACGAAGTTTAAAAAAGACATCCTGGGCTCCATCCCAGGCCTCCCTATCGCCGACACCTATACCAGTGCCTTCTCCAGGCAGACTTTCACCGACATCCTCTTTGTTGTTCCTTCGCCAGATCCATGGACTCTTCATATGGTCTCTGTGCTCTCTTCCTTCTCTTCCTCTCCCATTAATAGTGGCACCAAATGGGAGGCCCTTCTGGCCTCCTTCCACTCCTCTAAGGTCACCATTAATATTTACTTGAATGGTACCATCATGGTCCAAGGCCCTCAAGCCAACCTTCTCCTCTTTGATAGACGCTTATCACGCCTCATAAATTTCCTTTCTTCTCCTGCAATCCCCTCTCCTCTTTCCATGGCTTCCTTGCCTCCCCTTGCTATCTCCTCCTTGGCTACCTTGCCCTCGCCTCCTTCCTCTTCTGCCCTGCCTCGAGTTACTTCTACACCTCTGCAGGGAGTACCTCGGATTTGTACCCCTCCCCAGAAGTTTTTCAAGGAAGACAACCTTCTCCACATTGCCAATCTAAACTTTCACTCAGCTGTCAAACACCCCTCTGACATCTGCCGCCTCCTGTAGGAACTTGACCTTGATGTCCTCGGTCTCACAGAGACATGGTTCACGGCTAGCTCTGTCACAAGCTTTCACACTCTCCTCCCTGACGGCTTCAAGATCCTCTCTGCGCCCAGACCCAACCGTTCAGGAGGGGGTGTAGCCCTTATTTCCCCTGAGTGAATTCCTGCCTCTATCATTCCTACACAGGCCTACTCCTCTTTCGAATGCCTCATCTGCAGGCTCTCTCTCTCTCTCCTGGTCATTCCCTTACCGTGGCTACCATCTATCGGCCACCTGGTCAGATCTCCTCCTTCCTCTTTGAGTGGGCAGACCTCTCCTCTTCCCTCCTGGTCTCAACCACTCAACTCCTCCTTCTTGGAGACTTCAACATCCACCTGGATGCTTCCTGTCCTTCCACTGGACTCTTTTGTGGCCTCTGCAACTCTCTCTCTCTCTCTCTCTCTCTATTTTCCCCTCCGGCCCAACTCACACTGCAGGGTACACTCTGGATGTTCTGATCTCTTCAGACCTTCCCCTCTCTACCCTCTCACCACTCATCTCTCCTGGAGTGATCACTTTTTCCTTTCCTCCCATCTCACCCTCTCTACCCATCAGGCCCAGCCAACTCCAGCACTGCCACCTACCTTCTCGGTTATCCGACCCATGAAGCGTGTGTCAGTTGAGGATTTTGCCACTGCTTTCTTGCCCCCCCGCCCCTTTGGCTGACTCACACCCTGACTCAGCCCTTTTTTTGCTCCACTCTGCTATATCTGATACTCTCAATGTTCTTGCCCCTGTCATGAGGATCTGCTTAAAACCCAAAGCCAAGTCCAACTCTTGGTACGACTCAGACCTTGTCACCCTTAAATGCAAGTGCAGGGTGGCTGAGAGGGATGGCGTGTTTCTGGTACATCCTCTGACAATCTGGCCGCCACCTGCTCCAAAGGCAATACCGGCTCTCTGTCCGCACCAAGAAGAGAGCCCACATCCAAACCCGTGTCTCCGTAGTATCTAACAACTAGGCTGAACTCTTTAAAATCTGCAAGGAGCTGACCAATTCTGCTGCAGTCTCTACCTCTCCTGTCCCCTCTCAGGCCCTCTGCACAGCCCTGGCTTCTCATTTCATCTCTAAAACTCAGGACATCCTGTACTCTCTCTCTTCCTCTCCCCCTCCTCTCTTCACTCCCTGCTCTTCCTCTGGCCTACCATCAGCTACCTCTCCTCCCTCCTTCTCTGCATTTTGCTCCTTCTCTGCATTTTGCCTGTTCTTCCCAGGCGAGGTTTCTAGGCAAGTCTGATCTATGAAAGTCTCGTCAAAACAGGTTCACTCCTGTTCCTCCAAAACCATTAAGGACCACAGTGACACCCTGGCTCCTGCTCTGGCTGAATTCTGCAACCACTCCTTCGCCACTGGGGTCTTCCCTTCCCCACTGAAGCACTCTCTTGTGCACCCCCTCCTTAAGAAACCCTCTGCCGACCCCTCCTGCCCGGCTAACTATCATCCAATCTCCATCACTCCTTTCCTGAGCAAACTCCTGGAAAAGCAGACCATCTCCCAGCTGAACCTTCACACTTCTGTTGGTTGTCTCCATGACCATCGGTCTGGCTTTAGAGCTGCCATAAGCACTGAAACTGCTCTGCTGAACATCCATGAAGACCTGCTCTCCAACCTTGATTCCAACCCCCCCTGCGTCCTAATCTTACTTGATCTCTCTTCTGCCTTTGACACGGTCAACCATGCCATCCTGCTCAACCATCTGTGTGATAACCTGGGTATCACCGATCAGGCCCTAACTTGGCTGACCGCCTTCCTCTCTAATCGACCCTCCCAGGTCCAACTTGGGTCCTTCCTCTCCTCTATCTCTATCTCTACCTGTGGTGTTCCCCAGGGGTCTAACCTCTCTGGCTGGCTGTTCAACCAATACCTGTCTCTTCTTGCCTACCGCATTGCCGCTCTCTGCCCCAACTTTCAGTGCTATGCGGATGACACTCAGCTCATTTCAGGCTCCCTTCCACCACCTCTTCTCCTTCTCTCATCTCTGACTGTCTGTCCGCCATCCAGGAGTGGTGTGCCGCTAATAATCCCTGCCTTAATGCCAGTAAAACAGGGATTCTCCTCATCGGCACACCTGCTCCCTCCTTTTCTGTCACTCTCTGGCCGGCCTCTTTTGGCCCTCTTCCTGCTCCCACCTGTGCGGCTAAAAAACTTCGGGGTCATCTTCGACTCCACACTTTCCTTCTCTCCCCACATCTCTGACGTCTCTTAGAAGTCACTTTACCAGCTGCACCTCCTCAGAGGTATTCATCCTTTCCTCTCCTTCCCCCAGAAGCTCACTGTCTCCAGAGCTCTGGTTCTCTCTAGGCTGGACTACTGCAAAATTGCACAAACACATACGAGAGAAAAGCACACCCTATTAATTCTGTATATGTAAAGAAACAAAAGGTATATTATTTGTAAATATAGAGCTCCTTAGGCTCATAGACTTATTCTGATTCAAAGGGTGCAGGGGAGAAAACAAATGACTCTGGTATCCGAAGTCAACATATTAATGAACAAAAGAAGAGTTCTTATTGGTAATAGGAACTCCCGTCCCCTGCACACCATAAAATTGTAAAAAGAAATTCCAGTCAAAATTCAATTAATGTTTACCTTAGTTTGATGATTTCAGTATTCATATTTGAAAGGATTAGAGGGTATGTACAACCAGTACATTTATCAGTACATAAAGACTTAATGTTTATAGTTAATGCATTTTTTTAGTACACTCTTTTTTGTGACCACATTTACCACGCAATTTCTGTGTATCAATTAGTTCAATTTACTCAAGGTTGATATAATTGAAAAATAACGATTTTTTTATACAAAACATATTGAAACAAACATCACATAATTTCATACAGAGCTCTGCACGTTTCGAGAGTTAATTACTCTATTCTTCAGGAGCATAATTCATTCAAAATGTTCAAAAAAAGTATTTCATCACATAACTTTTTACAAATACATTTCTCAGAGACTCTCCGTGAGAAGTGCAATATCGTTGTGAGTTCATGGGAACGTCATCTGTTGGTGTCAAAGTTCATTCAGGATTGATCTGTAAAATATATTATATATGTATTAGTGATGGGTGTTGTAATCAAGGTGCTGCTTGTTACAATTAAGTTCTGTGACGATGCGGTCTGTACCTGAATGCTGAAAAGTCTTCTCACAGATATGAGAGAGGATCTTCTTGCTTTCACGTTATAAGAAAGTTGAATATGTCACCGCTGAGTCCTAAATCTGTGTGACCTAGAATTATAAATGTAATTGTGCTCAGTGTGCACGTTTTACAATGTTCTTACTGTGCTATATTTTTAAATTGCCTTCGTGGAGAGTGCACCGACCATTCAGATGTCTTTCATGATTCTCAACAGTAATCTCGCTCTTTTGTATGTTGAGTGCAACAACTCGTCTATAAAGATCGGAATGGAATTAGAATGGTAGATTGCACTTTTATCAGTAAGAAATGCCGATTCTCGATAATCGTGAAGGTCTAACAGCTTTTCTTCGTGTGGATGCAAAGAAAGCCTGTTACTAAGGACTGTTCCCTTAAATAATCACATGACTCAGAAACTGCGGTCATGTGATCTGAGATGCTGCTGGTTATCGTAGTTCCCGATCATAAGGATGCCTTGCATTCAGTCTCAATGATACATTTATCGATGATACTAATGTTACCAATCTTTTGTTATCAATGGATCGAGCTCCTAATGTTAAATTAGTGAATTACCTGAGTAAAGTAACCGTTCCTTTAAGTAATAACATGACTACGAAACCGTGGTCATGTAATCTGAAATGCTGCTGGGAGTCGTAGTTCTTGGTCATGAGGATGCCTAGTGTTCACTGTAAACTATACACTTATCGATAACTCTAATGTTGTCGAGCTTCTGATATAAATGAATGAATCGAGCTCCTAAAGCCAATTGATAACTTTTAGTGCTGAATACACTTAATGCCTTCCGTGTTCGTAATGATATTTTCACTGAGAATCCTGGGATTTGTAGTACAAGTTAGACGGTGTCAGTTTGTATCTAGGATGTAAACCTTGAGCTCTAAATGTTTAGGCTCAAGTATTAAAGTGATGATCTACTAAGAATGAATCTCTTAATGTAAGTTAGGCAACTCGTTTTGAGTTACTTAGATAGAGCAACAAGATTAAAGATAAGATGCACAATTGGTTATGTGATATCTGGTTGGAGTCAGATGGTTATTCCATTAATTCACAGCGTTATTTTCAGATCACAACAATATAGGATTGTGTCAACGACATTGTACATCCAATTAACAATGCACTTGCATCAATCATTTCTAAGGCGGATTAAGCCATTGCCTTGTCATCATGTTACAACATATATGGTCATCTTTGCAATAGTCATTTGCGAAAAAATGCTCATATTTATTCACACTTACTCTTTAAGGTTCCACAGTCTATAAGATCAACGTTTACTTGATTACATTTTCAACTCCAAAAGTTTGCTTTTGACTAGCGTATTTACAAAAAAACATTCCACGAGAACTCCTCATTCATTCCTTTGGGTTCTAAGGTTTCTAGTTTATATACCCAAAACATCTCACTTCTTGACAGTATTTGCTGCAAGTTGCCTCCCCTTGGTGGCCTTGTCACTGTTTCGAGAACCAAAATCTTAATTGTGAGATTGTGTGATTTTGTTCTTTGAAATGTCTGGTGACAGGTGATTTCTTATTTGAAGTCCTTATGTTTGATTTGTGTTCTGTAATATGATCTTTCACTTGTCTAATCGTCTGGCCAATGTAGTATTTCCGGCATGGGCAGATTAGTCCATATACCACACATTTGCTTTCGCATGTAGCATAGTCACGTAACTTTATCTTTTGTCCTGTATACGGATGTCTAATCAGTGAACCTTTCTGTACATTATTGCAATGACAGCAAATCAAGCAGGGGAAAGTCCCCTTCTTTGGCTTTGAGAGAAATCTTTGTTTGGCTATGTTCGTTCTTTCCGCTTTCACTAAAGCGTCCCGTAGATTTCTCCCTCTATTGTAGGCCATCAATGGTGGTTTCGGAAAAAGTGTGCATAACTGTGGATCTAATCTTGTGATTTTCCAATTCTTGTGAAGTATTCTTTTGATTTGGGCACTCTTTGTAGAGTACTGAGATAAATATATTAACGGAGGATTGTCTTTGTCCCCTCTTTTTTGTTGACATAGACGTTGAGTCCTCTTTTTTGTCTTGCATTTTTCTATTGCCTCTGTTAAGATATGTCTCGGAAAGCCTCTCTCTTGGAATCGTGAGATTTGTTCTTCTTCAGCTTCTTTGTATGTTTCTTCCTTGGATACAATCCGTTTAATTCTTTGTAGTTGACTGAGGGAAGGTTGTTTTTCAAGTGTTGTGGATGATGGCTTGTGTAAAATAAACTATTGTTTACATCTGTCGGTTTCCTGAAGATTGTTGTTTGCAATTTTCCGTTCTCTGGATAGATCTTGACGTCAAGAAAGTTGACCGCTAGTGTTCCAATCTCTAACGTTAACTTAATCTTAGGGTTGCATTCATTAAGATATCTGAAAAATAATTCAAGTTCATGTTTGGGACCTTTCCAAATTGCAAAAATATCATCAATGTATCATCTCCACATGGCCAGTTTGTCTGACCATGTGGGATTCTCCAGTATAAATGTTGACTCAAAGTGGAACATAAATGTGATAGCATAATATGTAGGGGCCATTGCTGACCCCATTGAATTGCCCGATGTTTGAAGGTAATACTTTCCCTGAAATATAAAGAAGTTGTCATAAAGTATTATTTTTGCCAGTTCAATGGCAAATATTTTACTTGATGCAAAATGTTCTTGTTGTAACAATAACCATTCAAGAGAATCCAATCCTTCGTCATGCGGTATTCAAGTGTAGAGTGATTGTACATCTAGTGTGAATAGCATCCAGTCATTGTCCACTTGATCTATGGTGTTTAGAATGTTAAGGAAATGAGTGGTATCTTTTAGATAGGTTGAAGTTGATAGTATTATTGGTTGCAGAAGTCTGTCCAGGTATCCTGAAAGGGGGGCAAAAACACTTTCTGTAGCAGCCACAATGGTTCTAAATGGAGAGTTTGTGAGATTTATATGGACCTTCGGTAGGCCATAGAATACTGGTAAGATAGGGTGTTTGTTGATTAGAAAGTCATGTGTCTTGTCCGTGATCCAATCTTCCAGTCTTGCTTTATCAGTCACTTCTTTGATCATCTGTTGAATTTCATTTGTGGGGGCATGATCAAGGATCATGTATATGTTCCTGTCTTCTAACAGGGACAGACAACCCTGTTTGTACAGAGTTGCATCCATTATGACCGTTTCACCTCCTTTATCTGCCGGCTTGATTTCAATAGTTCTGTCATCTGATAGTTGTTTTAGAATCTTGTATTGATGTTTCCGAAGGTTTTGATGTTGAACATCCAAGTATTTTATGGATTTCAGATCCTTCTTCATTTTGATTTCAAAGAGGTCTAGCGCTGAATTGCTCACATTAGGACAAAACCGGCTTTTCGCCCTCATTTCCAGACTTTCAAATGATGTTGACCTTTCTTGTATCGGTGGAATGGAATCAAAAAATATTTTTAATTTCATTTTTCTGATGAGTTTGAAGAGGTTCACTTCTTCGTTAAATAGGTTAGTATTATTCGTTGGAACAAATGATAGACCTAAACTCAGAAGATCTAATTGTTGCTTAGTGAAGGATTTGCTTGAAATGTTGATAATCAAGTTACTATTTTCTTTTTGCTCCTTAGATTTCTTCCTCCCTCTTCTTGCCCGTCTTCTAAAAAAGAGACTGGTTGAGAATCTTTGATTCTAGTTGTTGGTGGTGTCTCTACTGTGATGATCCCTGATACTGAGGGTAAGTTTGAGGCCAATGTTGATGTTGGATTAGGTGCCGTTTCACTTGATACGTCGCTAGATGGGTCGGAGCTTTTGCTCTCTCTTCTTGGTGTCTTCTGTGGTGGAGTTTTCTTGCCTGTGTTTTGAAATTGCTGATTTTGTTGGTGGTAAAACTCTTGCCACAAATACACTATGTCCCTGGAGTAGTCAAGTGTGTCCCTACGGAATTTTCTTATTTTCCTCTGTTCGATGTCTCTCTTATAAGAATCCAACTTCTCATTAGTGAAGGCCAAGATGTTTTTAAGTTCTTCAACTGATGTTAGAGATACTAATTGTTCTTTTAATTCCGTTATTTCAGTGTCTAATTTAGTTAGTCATGATGCTAATTCTTCTATTGTAAGAACAATCAGATCTAATGAACATTTGTTCAAGATACGTTACCACATTGCTACAAAGTCGCAATTATCTCTGCATAAAGTTGGTTTAAGATAGATTCGTAGTCCTCTTGGGATCCTCTGGGATTTGTAGTATTCGGTAAGGTTTGTAGCATGCAATTTTTGTGCTATTTCCCTTCTGATCAATTTCTCTAAGTTGTTAATTATTCTCTCTGGGTTTTCTTGTGTGACCGTAGGTTTCCCAGTGCTTTTTATAAGTCCTAATATTCGTATGGCTTCTTCTTCTGAGAAGGCTAAGATTTTGGCATGTTTAGTCGTGTATGATGTACTCATTGATACACAAAAATTGCGTGGTAAATTTGGTCACAAAAAAGAGTGTACAAAAAAGAATGCATTAACTATACACATTGTGGGGGTAATTCATAGAAGTTAGCGCACAAGTGGCGCACGCGGCTGGCGCACAGTGTGCGCGTGCGAATCCCTGCGCCAGCCGCGTGCGCCAAAACCCATTTCCGCGCACAGCGTATTCAGGGATTCCAGCTACCAAAACCAGCTGTGGCGCACAGTGGCGCAGCAACCCTGCAGCAGCGCCAGTTACGCCCCCAAGAACGCCTCTCGCGCAGGGAAAAGCCATCAAAATCCCCAATCCAGCGCAAAGGGCTGCGCTAACCCTGTACCAGCACGGCAAGCAGGCTACGTGTATCACTGGGGTGCGCGGGAAGTACCTCAAGTCATTTCAGCTGGGTACGTGTATTTCAGGGGTGCGCTTGAAGTTCCACACGCGATTCCATCAGGGTACGTGTACATCAGGGGTGAGCGGGAATTTTCACACGTGAATTCAGCAGGGTACGTGTATATCAGGGGTGCGCGGGAAGTTCCACACGCGAATGTCCTGGCTATGTGTATTTCAGGGTGCGCGGGAAGTTCCACACGTGATATCAGCAGGGTACGTGTATTCCAGGGGTGCGCGGGAAGTTCCACACGCGAATGTCCTGGCTACGTGTATCTTGGAGTGCGCGGGAAGTTCCACACGCAAATGTCCTGGCTACGTGTATTTCGGGGTGCGCGGGAAGTTTCACACGCGATATCAGCAGGGTACGTGTATTCCAGGGGTGTGCGGGAAGTTCCACACGCGAATGTCCTGGCTACGTGTATCTTGGGGTGCGCGGGAAGTTTCACACGCGACATCAGCAGGGTACGTGTATTTCAGGGGTGCGCGGAAGTATCACACGCAATTCCATCAGGGTACGCGTATTACAGGGGTGCGCGGGGAGCACCACACGTGAATTGCACGTGTCGGTCCTCCCAGGTGTTCCCTCTACACCCTCCACGGCCCCTGCAGGTGGCCCACACCACAGGGGCCTACCCTGCACATGTCCTGCAGGCACCCCATCCACCATGGCCATGCCCCCCAGCCAACCCACATGTCAACTTGCACTACTGCCCACCAACACATGTCCCCCTGCACCCCCAGCCACCAGGGGCAGCCTCCACCAGGCCCCCACCCATGTCTCCCACCACCCCCACCCCCCAGCCACCAGGGGCAGCCTCCACCAGACCCCCACTCATGTCCCCTATAACCCCCAGCCACCAGGGGCAGCCTCCACCAGGCCCCCACCCATGTCCCCCACCCCCCCACCCCCCAGCAGTGCAGGGGCAGCCTCCACCAGGCCCCCACTCATGTCCCCTATCACCCCCACCCCCCAGCCACCAGGGCCAGCCTCCACCAGGCCCCCACCCATGTCCCCCACCACCCCCACCCCCCAGCACTGTGGGGCACCTGCCTGCAGGCCCCCACCCATGTCCATCTCATGTTCCCCTGCACCCCCACCCCCCAGCACTGTGGGGCACCTGCCAGCAGGCCCCCACCCATGTCCAACTCATGTTCCCCTGCACCCTCTCATGTTCCCCAGCCAACATGTCATCACAATCTAGATCCCTGGTCCCTATGGTCAGCCTCCAAATGCAAAACACCCACCCGAGTATTGCATCCACCCACTCAGAAATGGCAATAACATGACAGATCACCAATTGCAAGTTTGGAAACAAACACATGTCCCTCACATACACCCAATGGGTGTCAGTGAATCTCAAAACCCATATCATGATATGCATGAAACCAATGAGATGATACTACACATTGAAGTTCGATCAAAAAATATTTATTAAAGGAAACATAAATTGAATCAAAAATAAAGAAACAGAAATGGGAATGTACAAAAATGAAAAGAAGCATGTCCGTGAAAAAAAGCAAAACCAAAAATCATAATCCAAAGGAATGGTGTCCAAAGTCACAGTCCACAAAAGAAAATCCAATGGAAAATTATTATTGAAAGCCATTGCTCCATGGGTAAATTGTGAAAGAAAAAGAAAATCCAACAGTGAACTATGTACAGACGAACAAGCCAGGGTCCATTATCCCAACAAAAGAAATGAAACCTATCTAACAACACTAACAAATAAAAAAAACTATATACAAAAATGTGGGCCATTGTCCAAAAGGTCCAAAATAAAATCAAAAACAAAGGAAACCTAACACTAACTACATAACTATGTACAAGGGCAGCGGGCTAGTCTGACGGCTCACTTTTGGATGTCCCGTACCAGGGCATCATCAAACTCCTGCTCAATGTCCCGGAGGCGGTCCTCCTCCATGGCCCCGAGGGTCCGCAGGGCCCTCGACGTGTCCACCTCCAACCCCCTGCGGATTGCCTCGAGGCACTCGGCCCGCCTCAGGGACCTCCGCATGGAGCTCTCCGCCCTGACCATTGTGAGCCGTGCCTCTTCTGCCCGCTACCGCTCCGCATCTATGGCGTGGCCCAACCGCTGCCACACGGAAGACACTCCCTGTCCTGGGTCCTCCTGCCCTCCGGCCGATGCCTGCCCCTCCGATGTTGAAGGCCCCGAGCCGTCATGGCTCCCACCACGTTGCTGCTGCTGCTGTGCCTCTGCCCGTGCACTGCCTCCTGCTGCCTGCACATCCTCCGCCGGCTGGGGTGCAGTCGTTGATGTGGCCACCCCTGCTGGACGTCCGACTCCCGACTGTGGCAGGGATGCCTCCTCCACCAGCCTGGCCGCACCGTCAGAGGCAGCTCCACAGGGCACCCAGGTGACTGATGGGTGGGAAGATGGCACGGAGGACGACTGGCGCATAGGGGGTTCAGTTGAGGAGGGGGTCGGAGCAAGCCCCATCAAACGGAGGAATCCGCCCTGGGTGACCTGTCCCAGTAGGCCGACGCGGTCAACGAGCCATTCGAGATGACGTGCAGTCTCCTCATGAAAAGACTGCAGGTCACCTCGCATGGCCCGTTGACGCAACGCCACACCAGTCAGGACAGGCTCAACCCGGACCCGGATAGCCACGTCGGCAGGCAGAGGAAGGCCAGTTGTCGTTAGCTCATCCCCTGCCTGAAAATGGGTCTGGACGTAGGCATCCCTGCTGGTGCAAGATGATGCAGGGACAGGATCAGGGACAGGATTGCACACGGGCACCTCCGCGGCGGCCTGTGCTGCCTCCTGTCCCTGGTCCTGCACTGCACCACTAGCACCAGTGGGATCCCCACCTCCAGACCCCGTCTCTGTTGCTTGCACGGCCTCCTCCTCCACCAAACCCCCCACCAACCTGGATGACTCCGTGCCATCTTCCCCCGTTGGGCCCTGTGGGGTCCCAGCTGCCCCTTCTGCTGCCGAGGAGTCCAACTCAAACCTCCGCCTCTTGGACCTCCCCCCCGGCAGCTGCGGCCTGGGACGCGGCACCGGACTCCTCACTCCCCGACGAGATCACAACATGGGAGGGGAGCCGGGCCTTGCGTCTCCGGCTGGCGGTGGGATCCCCGCCGTTGTGCTCCACAGCACCTTCTCCGCCCTCTTCATCAGTTGACGCTGCAGACAGGGAGAAATAAAACACAGGCATCAGGGCACTGTACAATGGACACATACACACATGACAGTTGTACATGAGTGGCATTGGCAGACCTCAGACATGCCATCACAATCCCCAACACACATGTCATTTCAACTCGCACACATGAGCCATACCACAGCCATATCGCAACTGCCAGCACCATCCATACACATACAACACCATGAGCAGGCAAAGCTGAGCCAGACATCACATGCAACACAGGAAGTGCACTACACATGTACACACACAACCACACTTGCATGCATGTGTACACCTCTGCCAAGTGTCGCAGTGTTCAGATGGGCATCCATGTCACATCTGCCAATCAGGCTTCCACATCCCGCTGTCACATGCATCCATGTTGCATCACTGTTGCACCCTTGTCAAATACACACAAATGCACATGTACACAGTGCTGATACATGCAGCTGAAAACAACATACATGCGTGACATCACGAACATGTCTACTTACATACACATTCATCCAAACATGTGTGCCCACACAACTGCATTTGGCATGCAAGCCTACACACACAAGCACCATCCATGTCTCACACATTACAGCCCTTGCATGTGCTAGCCTCACGGTCCTGCACACCCCCACCCATACTCGACACCATACAAACAGATGTGCAACCTGCACACTACTGAAACATCACCACACGCACAGCTCACAATCATGATGCATGTACACTTACCGCTCGATTCCAGACGGGTCTGCCTCTCAAGGACCTGGACGTGGAGCGCTGGGGATATGCGTTCCAGGACCCTCATCTGATCTTCCGACAAGTGGCCCCGGCGCTCCTTAGCATCCGCTGCCTTCAAGAGGCACCGGGCCTAGTTGAGGGTCCTGGACCTGAAGTCCTCCCAGCACTTCTTGACATGTTGTAAGTCGCGGACTGCCACCCCCTCCGCGTTGATGGCAGTCACGATGTCAGTCTAGATCCGAGTCCGTCCTTCCTTGTCGGTGCGGGAACTTCCGAAGAGGGCATCATACTGCCTCAGGACTTGCTCCACCAGGACACCAACTTCCCTGGCACTGAAGCTGGTGCCCCTCTGGCCGGGGGTTGTGAGTGGTGCCAGATGTTGTAGTACCCGACATGACAACCCCAGAGGCAGGAGTGGGTGGGCAACTGGGTCCTGGGGCTGGGCTGTGGAGCGATGGAATCCCAGTCGGGAGTCTTCGGTTCCAGCAGGGGTGGTCATAGCAACAGCACCCCTGGCTGATGTGCAGGCAGCAAATGGCAGGGCACGTGGGCAGCAGGCAGTCAGGCAGCAGCAGATGGCAGGTGGGAGCGTGCTCGGGTCTCTGGGGGGCATTGATTCGGCCTTCTGGGCAGGAGCATGGTCTTCCGTGTGCTTACGCGTGGCCAGCTTGATACAGAGTGATTTGGCACGTGAAAATTCTGCACGTCAGCGTGTAATTCGAGGAAAGGCCCTTAGCGCGTAAGCGCGTCTGCACGCATACGCGATTTCATTGGACCAAAGGCCCTTAGCGCATAAGCGCGTCTGTGACGTATCGCGCACGGGCGTTGCCCTGGCAGGGCTTGGAGATCCCACGTGGATTTCCATTGCTCTGTATGTGCTTTCCGAGGGGTGCGGTGTGTGTGTTTTCCAGGCGTTGGGCTTCACACGCTATTACTTCACAGCGGGTGGGTGTTGGCTACGCGTTCTTCTACACGCAGACGGTAAGTGGTACCCCGCTGGCCCAAGGCCTATCGCGTGTGAAACTTCCCGCGCACCCCCGAAATACACGTACCCCGCTCAATCGCGTGTGTAACTTCCCGCGCACCCCCGAAATACACGTACTCCGCTCAATCGCGTGTGTAACTTCCCGCGCACCCCCGAAATACACGTACCCCGCTCAATTGCGTGTGTAACTTCCCGCGCACCCCGAAATACACGTACCCCGCTCAATCGTGTATGTAACTTCCCGCGCACCCCTGAAACACACGTACCCCGCTCAATCGCGTGTGTAACTTCCCGCGCACCCCTGAAACACACGTACCCCGCTCAATCGCGTGTGTAACTTCCCGCGCACCCCGAAATACACATACCCCGCTCAATCGCATGTGTAACTTCCCGCGCACCCCCGAAATACACGTACCCCGCTCAATCGCGTGTGTAACTTCCCGCGCACCCCCGAAATACAAGTACCCCGCTCAATCGCGTGTGTAACTTCCCGCGCAACCCCGAAATACACGTGCCATGCTCGCACAGGCCCAATTGCTGTATATTGCCACTTTTGTAATGCGCAGGGACGCTACCGCCTGCCTTCGTGTGGCGGACGTGTTTCGGCTTGTGCATGTCTTTGGCTGTGCGTGGCTTTGCCCTATTCGATTCCATGAATACGTGTGGTTCGAGTGCGTGTGGGCGTTCCGTCTGCTTCCCTGCAGTACATTCCCAGTTACGGCCTTATTTTCGCGCGTTGTTCCCCATTCCGCGCGTTACGCCCCGTGTTCCGCCCACTTTCTGGTGTATGCGCCGAGGTTGTGCGCTTTCACTGTGCGTGTCGCGCACGCCTTTCGGGATGTTGCAGTGACGTGTGCGCCATGCACGGGTTTGGCGCACATCCCGAGGAAAACACGCGCAGGGACTTCCATGAATCGCCTGTTTTTTTGCGCTTGCGCCTGCTTGCGCCTGCTTGCGCCTGCTTGCGCTAGGATTTTCGGCACACGTTTGTTCCATGAATCGGCCCCTAAGTCTTTGTGTACTGATAAATGTACTGGTTGTACATACCCTCTAATCCTTTCAAATTTTAATACTGAAATCATCAAACTAAGGTAAACATTAATTGAATTTTGACTGGAATTTCTTTTTCCAATTTTATGTTGTGCAGGGGACGGGAGTTCCTATTACCAATAGGAACTCTTCTTTTGTTCATGGACTACTGCAACAGCCTCTTTCTAAATGTACCTGCCTCTACTCTCCACCCTCTGCAATTCATCCAAAACAGGACTGCGAGACTTGTCATTGGCCTCAAGCCCAGGGACCATGTCTCTCCAGGACTGAAATCTCTGCCCTGGCTCCCAGTGGCATCGATGATTAAGTTCAAAACCCTCTGCATTGTCCACAAGGCCCTCTAGTTCCTGGGACCACAATACCTCCAACTCTCTCTTCCTAAATATCTTCCCTCTCAAGCTCTTCGCTCATCCGCCTCCAACTCCCTCAGGGTCAGTTGCTTCTCCAAGCAGCGAGTTGGTGGCAGATATCTTTTTTCTGCTGGGGCCTCCCTCTGGAACAGCCTCCCTGCCTCTCTGAAACATGAGGAGAACCATCTCTGGTTCCGGAAGCACCTCAAGACCTTCCTCTTTGCTTCTGCTTTCTCTCCTCCTCTCCCCTGTTATTCTCCTGACTGTATCTGAAACTGCACTGGTTACCTGGCTACCCTCTGATCTCGGGCCCAGGCCCCCTGCCACCCGCCAGTTGCACACCTGCACTCGCTCCTGGCAACCGCTGCACTCTGGGACTGTTTCTGTATCCCTACAGCCCCTACTAGCCCCCTGATTTCTGCTCTTAACCTTGCACTGTCCACCAGCTGGCGCACTTTTATGTATTGTCTTTATTTATTTTACTGTTATCCTATGTACTGCACTGCCCCCTTCGCTTCCCCCCGCACTTTTCCACTTCACCCCTCCCCTGCACTTGTGCGATATCAATGTCACCTGGCCTAGTAGGATCGTTGTCTGTCTTCCCTCTGTATCACCCCCTTGCCATGTCACGCCTTGAAACACTTGTGTATAGGCGAATTATAAATGCCATATCTTATCATATCATATCATATCCCGACTACAGGGACACACTTGGGCAGTTTGAGGACTCCATGCCAACATTTTCCTTCAAACTTTTGCCAAAATGTCTCTGGTCACATTTCTTTTGTTTTTGAACCATATAACACTATGGGAGTAACCTTTAATTGATAATAGGTTAGTGCAGGGATAACAGAGAATTGACCATACTTTGCTAGTATGATGATAGTATGTGAAATGGCTGTGGCTTGTTTTTTTTCCAGACTTAACAAAAAGGGGTTGTTGTTGTCCTGGTCATTAATGGTAAGGCCCAAATATGTGAACAAGCTCTAGTTCTGTATTCTGAAGAGTCCATGTTAACATTTTCTTTGCTTGTCCCTTTTCATTACAACTCATTGGGGGTCATTACGAGGTAGGCGGTAAGGGGTTAACGGTGTTGGTAAAGGTGCCGGAGCCGTCAACCCCTTACCGCCCCATTACGAGGTCTGCTTGCGGGAACCCGCTAAGGACGCCTGGTTTTACCAGGCGTCCTTAGCGGGTCCCGCAAGCAGACCAGCATGCTAACAACAGGCCCGTTATTAACAGGCCCGTTGTTAGCATCATCCCCATTCCCATTGAGCCCTGTTGGGGCTCGAATGGGAATGGGGATGTACTGGGTCCGGGGTCCTTGAATGAGGAATTACCGTGCCCTCCAAGGTCGGAATGGCCCGGTAATTCCTCATTCAAGGAACCTGGACCCGGTATCCGGTAAGGGGGTAGCCATGCCGCTAATAGCGGCATGGTTACCTCCTTCCTCGTAATGACCCCCTTTATCTTTGTTTTTTCAAGGTTAATAGTTAATACGTTTTTTTTCTATACAGTCTACAAGTGCGTCTAAAAGTTTCTGCAGGCCTTGTGGAGTTTTGGACAATAGAACTAGGTCTTCTGCATATAGAAATGCTGGAATCTGATGAGGGACTAGTTTCGGGGCGTCAGCGATGATGTCCATAAAGGATTCTTTTAAATCAAAAATGAAGAAATTAAAGAGGGCTGAAGCAAGGATGCATCCTTGCTTCAACCCTCTGAACGTGTGGATTGGGGCAGTCAAGTCACCTTCAAGCATCAGTCTAATCTGTACTTTGGTGTTACTATGCAGTGCTTCAATAAGTGAACTGATGTTAGTCAGACATTGTGCTTGATGTAATTTGTCCATCAGAAGCTCTCTTGAAACAGAGTCGAAAGCCGCTCGGAAATCGATAAATGCCATGTATGCAGGCTCTTTTATGGAAGATAGATTTGTTTTAATAGCAGTAATGGTTAGCAGATTAATTGTCATCCCTAGCCCGGCCACAAATCCAGTCTGGCATGGATCACACTTCTGATGTGTAACAGCCCATTGATTAAAGTCCCTGTGTATTAGCTGCTTTATTGCTGTATGTAATGCATGATGTCTTCCTCCGATATTTGTAGTTTTGATTCAGTTGATGTCATCGTGGTTAGTCGACGACTTGTCATTTCAGGTCGGGAGTATATGTTGGAGTAATGAGATATCCATTGATGTTCAGATACTTTGTTTATTTGAACCGGAATTTGGTTTGCATGATTGGCTAGATTAAGTAGGGCCCATGTTTGACCAGAATTTTTAGATCTTATAGCTTTAAGCATGGTTTCTCCATCACATTGATGAAAGTTGAGTTATCCTGGCGTGCGACTAATTCCTATATTTGCATCTGAGACTGATTACTGTATTGACTCTTTCAGATAACGGGAGGAGTAAGGCTAATTTTTTTGACGCCGGAAGTCATCCTTTCTTCTCTTGACTTCTGGGTCAAAATTGTGCTTGTTTTTAAAATTGGGGTGGGATGCTGTGGTAGAGCAAGTCTTGAACAGCTGTAAGGCAGCTGTATATGTTTCTCCTTGAAATGTGGTGTTTGTAACAAGACAAGCCTGAGCTTGTAAGATATTTGAGTTCAAATGCTGTAAGGTGAGGTCCTTTCAACGAAATCGAGATCTTTCATTGTTGACAACGATTTGTTCATTGTGAGTGCAACAGCTCCTATGGGCGGAGGGTGATTCTAAGGACCAGCATAAAGTTAGCATATCGTGATTGCTATGAAGTGGTTTAATTACCTCAAATCTTGTGGATTTAGTGAATGTGTGTTGATCTACATAAATGTAGTCGATGATGTTTTCACTTGTGCCTCTACGCTGCGTGCTTTGGGGAGGGACGTCCCCTGAGAGAGATCCGTTTGTCATTATTAATTGTCTCTCTCATAAGTGTCCATATTGAGCACACATAATTAGAAGCTCTCTTATATTGTGATAAGCACTGTAAGTTTAAATCACCCATTATAATAGTGTTGGTGATATCTGGCGATTGGGCAATAGTGTCCAAGAGTTTTTCAAGGTCATAAAAAATGTGGTGTCTGTTGTAGCCACAGGATTTCTGTAGATGTTAATAAAAGCTATCACTCCCTTAGAGTGTGTTAGTTTAAACAATGGTAGAAATTGAATAGGTGCTTCCCACAGATGTATCGAAAAGCCTGAGTTGTTCTTAACTGCTATCATAAGGCCTGAAGTAGGACAGCCTTTTTGCGATGATTTGGCTGGATGTAGAATGACGTTATGGCCATTCTACATTGGAACTTCAGTAATTCATGTTTCTTGAAAAGCAGTTATATCAAAGGAGTTGATAGAATTTATACTAGCATCTAACAAATGTGTGAAGCCACGCGTGTTCCAACTGGCGAGAGTGACTTCCATTTGAAGGTTTTGACTGAATGGTTATGTTTGAGTTCTGTGACAATTTCGTAAATTTGATAAATTGTCATAGGTTGGTGCCATGACTATTTTTGACTGATAATGTGTATTGGTTGTCATAGATGACAGGGGTAGTTGCGTTTCTACGTTCTCACACGGTTCCGTTTTGTTGGTGTAATTGGGCAGTGTAGGATCTTGAGCGATGATGAATCGTAGAGCAAAAAACTCAATTTTGGCTTGCTATATAGTGTTCTGCACTACGCCCGATGGGATCCATAATCTTACCAGTGATAAATCACTGTCGTTCAAGTATTCAATTTGCTCGATATCCACTGATGTGACATCTTCTAGGGTTGGAATGTCGCCAAACATTCCAAGTACACTTGTCCTACTAAGATCGTAAATGGTATAAGGGGACGGGCAACATTTCATTATAAGTCGATGTTATGATTCGATACATTTTTAGGTTTATAGTCTTTACTTTTTCTGACATTGATTCCACTTTGCAAGTGAGAATGTTTATAAGAAGAGTTTTGATCTAAATAAGAAGATATAACATGTTAGCTTTGTTGTTGTTCCAAGTTCAGTTGTCTATGGTCATATCTCTTTTCTTCTGTCACTTGGTGCAAAGTCTTTTGTGGGTCTGCTAAAGAAGTTTTTCCATGTTGCGAGGCTAGGTACACTTCTATTGATCATTGTATTTCTGCTCTGATTTATGGAAGTAACAAATCACTCATATTGGATGGCAGTGTATTAAGGGAATTTGTAGTGTATGATGCTGACAATAATGCAGTTTGATTGGTCGAGCTAGATGTTTGGTCTGCACCCTGAGGTGTGGGCACTGAATTCTGAGAGGTAGTTATGGCCATAACTAACTCATTTAATGCAGGGTGAGTAAGAGTAGAAATTGAATTTTGGCCATTAAAATCTTGTTTAGCACAAGCATGTCCTTATACTTCTTGACAACGGCTGTACTGGCATTCAAGCTCTGTTTCTTGGGTATCTGAATAGCTCGGATTAATTGTTTAACGCTTGATTTAGAAGGAGGTTGCAGGGTTTTTCAGTTCTAAGTTTTTTTTTCCTTTACAGATTGTGGAATGAATGCGTCCTGTCGCTTTGTTTTTTTTTCCAGTTCAAACATATTGTACATCGTCTTTGCTAAATCGAGGCTTCTCAGATGGCGAAGAAAGTTGCTCATTTAAACTATCTTTACAAGGGCGAATTACTTGGGTAAAGATTGGGAGAGCTGTTCTCTCAAACACTGGCACATGAGGGACAGAGTTGGATAAATCGTAAAGCCCACTGTGTCACTGAGTTCGAGTCTTGGACAATGAGTTGTGGAGTGGGGGAGATGTCAGGGGAACCTTTGTCATCTTGTCTTTTGGAGTGTCTGTCTTCCAATTTGGTTTATTTGTATGGCTTATTGTGAAATGTTGGCGTCTAATGTTTCAAACAATTTAGCTAGTGACAGTATGGCCATGTTCATTGAAGAGAGCATGATTTCAAGTAGGGGAGGCGGTGAGGTTAAATGTTCTTGGTTTGCAAGCAGGAGTAGAGGGGAAGGGAGAGGAGGAGCAGTCTTCTGAGGCGTAGGTCAGGTAAAAGACAATGGGCCTCATTACGACCCTGGCGGAAATCGCGGTGCTAAATGCACCATGGAGCACGGCGGAAAGCTGCCGATAGCGCCATGGGGGTTGGCGGATATACCGCCCCATTCCGACCTTGGCGGGGCGGTAAATCCCCATTCCCCATTTTACCCTTCCCCATTCCCATTTTCGCCCCATAGGGTATAATGGGAGTGGGGAAGGCGTTAATTACGCCACCGTAAAATACGGTGGCGTAATTAACAACAAGGTCCCGTAGCGCCATGGATTTCTCCGCCCGGAAAAACCAGGCGGAAAACGCTCCATGGCGCTACGGGAACTCGTAGTAGGGCGGACGGGTCCGCCGCGAATAACGCTGGCGTAAACCCACTCCGCCAGGGTCGTAATGAGGCCCAATGAAAGAGTCAAAGATTCTTGAGCAGAATGGCCGAACATGACAGGTGACTGTGAGAGGCTGTGAGTATTTGGAGTGATGTAATTTTTTATGGGTGAAAGAGAGGAAGAAACAACATTCTATTCTTGAGAAAGTGATGTATTCGCTAAGGCAGAAGGTATTCAATCTGGAACGGAAGACTGATCAGAGGCGATTATGATCGCTCATGAAGACGGACTATCTATGGGCGAGTCAACATTTGCTAAATTTGCCCTGGCACTCAGATTATCATTAGTGTGTTGATTGCGAGTCTGATCGCAACAAGGAGAAACTTGGGCAATTGGTATGACAGTGAGTGGGAGTGGTAGCGTGTGAATGAAGCCTGCGGCTAATAGAGAATGGGGTATAAAAGCACAATCAGTTCGACTGTTGTTGGCTTGCAACATAGTGGGGGTTTGCGCTGCAGTAACAGGAGACAAGATGATACAATCAGCTGTTGCATGTGGGAGTTCTTTCTTTTCACAAGACAGAACTCTTGAATATCACCAGCTGGGTTTTTTCTTTTCGGAGTGTTGGTAACTGTTACAATCGTTTTTTTGGTTGCCGACTTCGCAGGTGAGTGCCTAGGTGGTGTAGCCTTAAGAAGATGCTCTAGTAATACAACGCAGGAAGGCATTTCTGACTTTAAGGTGTACAAGCTTTTGTGCATACAGAAGGTGCAACAATGATTACAGATCACACAATGAGTGAAGGTGATACCTTAACAAGAAGAGTAGTGGTGATTGTGCACCGCGTACCAACACCGTCAGTCTCCAGTCCGGGAGCGCC
This sequence comes from Ambystoma mexicanum, assembly GCF_040938575.1. NCBI lineage: Eukaryota > Metazoa > Chordata > Amphibia > Caudata > Ambystomatidae > Ambystoma > Ambystoma mexicanum. The sequence goes on along the minus strand of NC_090936.1, from coordinate 427,107,644 downwards.
GTTTGCTGTGCGCTGCACAACTAAGCAGCAAAGCAGCACTTTCGGGGCACTTCTCGGTAGCGTGTGCGCGGTTGCGCTTACCTAATTATATGGACATGCTAATTTTGGGGTCGGAGTTTGTAGATCAAAGTAGTATATTACTACACAAATGTCAGATAATCTGGAAATAAGAAAAATAAATACACTGTCATGGTCCAGTATAAAGATAAATGTCCACAGGAGTATATTAGAGTACTTTGAGCAAATGTACTCGTACCAGCAATAAGTAAAAAAGAAGCGTGTTCTCGGTAGGCAGAGTCCAATGCAGCAAAGCGGCACTTCCGGGGCACTTGATGGTTTTGCGCACATGGTTGTGCGCACATGCCTTATTGTATGAAGATGCTAATTTTGGGGGCGGAGCTTGGAGATCGAAGTAGTATATTACTACAAAAAAGCCTGATAATCAGCAATAAGTCCAAAAAGAAGCGTGTCCATCTATGCAAGTAAACATTGGTATTGTTATTGTCTGGGAGTATATATAGATCTAGACAGATATAGTTAAAAATGGAAAACTCCATCAAATAATCCACTTCCATCAGCTCTTTCTTCATCAAAAAGATCAGCATGATCCACATCCACATAGACACCAATGCCATAATTGAAAACACACCACACATCCTATGTCTCAAAAGAACACCACTACACGGTCAACTTTCCCAACCCTCATCATGACCTCACTGCCACCCTAGAATCCCTGATGACCACATTGTATGCTGATGACATCTTCCCTTCCCTTTGTACTCAAGACCCTGATGACTGAATCACTACCCCCTTACCAGACAATCATCAACAGCTCCCTCACTCAAGGCACCTTCCCCTCAATCCTTAGGATTGGACAGATTATCTGGCTTCTCAAGAAACCAACACTGGATTCCAATGACCTCAGCAACAACTACCCCATCACCAACCTCCCCTTCCTAGGTAAAATCCTTGAAAAAGCAGTAGCGCTGCAGCTCCTCCAATACATCGATGTCAACAACCTCCTTCTCTTCTGCCAATCTGGCTTCAGATCCAGATGCAACACAAACTACCATCATGGTGATTGATGATGCCCTTAACATACTCGATGATGGACATCTTTGCCTCCTGAATCTCCTCAGCCTCACAGCTGCATTCAACACAGTAGACTAACAGACACTCGATGACATTCTGTATCCTAGCATGGGAATCATGGAGATTGTCCTCTGCTATTTCAAATCCGACCTTTCTAACCACCACCAATTCATCCAAATGGATTCCTCCAGATCACCAACTCTACCCATCACCTGTGGAGTCCCACAAGATTCATCTCTCCCTTGTGATTATCAACCTTTACATGAAATGGCTTGGAACCCTCCTGGATTCCCATAACATGCACATCCACCAATATGCAAATGGCATACAACTATCCTTCAAGATAACCTCCATCTAAGACATTCACAGGCCCAGGCCTGCCTCACATTGATCCAGTCTTGCATGTCGAGTGCTTACCCGAAGCTCCACTTCTCCAAGACCGAATCCCTATTGCTGACCAAAAACACCAAACACCCTGACATTGAGACCTTGCTCTCTGCTATGAACCTCATGTGTTTCACACCCCACCTGACCAGCTGCGCCCAGTCCCTTTGGTTCGACATCAAAAGACACTAAGCATTCAAGAAGCACATAGCAATGAAGACACAAGCAGCTTGGTATCAGCTTTTCCACTTCCACTGAAAAATAATGCCCTTTATCCCAGAAAACAACTTTTGATCTGCTGTCCAAGACTTGATGTCAGTGGCTTTCTGGAGGGCTTCCGGCCACTACCATGGCACCTCTGAGATGTGTCTTACATGCTGAGGCACAACTCAGCAGAGGGCTTCTCAACTTGGACCACATTATCCCAGCCCTCATCGAAGTGCACTGGCTCCCGCTTAAAGCATGTGTCATCTTCAAATCCTGCTGCATCTTCTACAAGGCTATCTCCCTAAAGTCCCAAGCTACCCCACTGGAAAACAGCTTCCCCAAAGGTCTACAATCCACCAGAAGACATAACATGTGCAAACTTGAACTCCACCAGTGGAAGAAGCAGAGCAACAGTAGATAGGCCTATTCTGTCTATGCCGCTCACTCTGGAACCATCTCCCCATCAACTCACCCCCTCGCTTTTACATGTCAGGAAGGAGCTGAAACTCCTCCTGTTCAAGGAAGAGCTCCTCCATAACAACTACGTCCACACACCCTCTACTCCCCACCTAACATGAGACTAGTTGATCTGCTCACCCTGTTTCCTACCCTGGTTGCTTGTAGATCTCTGGCTGTCAAATTTCCTTCCCTGCCCCATTGTTAGCTCCTTGCTCCCTTGTATCTCTGCTTCGTTCACTGTGTACTTCTTCCTATGAAATGTAAAGTGCTCCACTGCTTCCCTAAGTTAGGTCGGTGCTCACTATATACCCTGATAATAATAATAATAATAATAATAATAATAATAATAATAATAATAATTATTATAATAATAATCATGTTGAGTTTTCTCGAGTTCAAAAGATGGTCCCTCCTTGGGTCTACCTGGCCCGCTGGAAGCTCCGGGCCCACGAGTTAAGGTTGAAGTTCTTAGACTACTCTGGTAGCCTTTCCTCCCCTAATTTGGGGGTGTAGATATATGGGGTTCCATACCCATTCTTCTCTTCTTTCTCCTGTCCTAGTTGCTAGCATCCCAGGGTCCAGTCCCCCCACCCTCTTTTCCCCACTGTCTATGTTGCGAAAACTGGTGAACAGGCGGTTCAGTGGGTTGACCAACAAGGGAGAGGTATCTATGCTGGGCTAATTGTACTCTGAACTACCTCCCTTTCACTTCTCTGGCCTGAGTGTAAGCTCCCTGTTCCTGTTTCATTCCTCCCCCCACCTTTTGGTCCTGCCTAGAAGTGACTGGGTCCTTTGGAAACTCTTACTCTTACTGACTATATGTCTTGGCCCATGAAAATCACCCAATCACGTGCAATTGTCTTAAAAAGAATACAAAATAACACTGATGAACTGATTCGTAATCGAACAAATGTTCTGAGGTTACGCAAGGTCATTCCGGACTTTAAAAACATCACAACCCAAGACATCTTGACAGTGAATTTCACAGACGAGATATATCTGGATAGGATACAATTACTCCTTAATTCTGACAGAACAAAACATCTTATCATCAATCATAAGGAATCATTATCCTCACTTGGATTAGAAGTGGATAATGCAAAGCCACAAAATGAAGCTGATATGGAAAAAACTCTTCAAAAAAAGAGTTCCCTCTTTAACCGACCAAACAACTCTGACAATCAACGAAGATCAACAAGAAATGAATACAACCAAAGAAACACCTTGACTGAGGAAAATAATTACCGGGATTTACACAACTCCCATCAAAAATACATTGATCAAAATGAATATCAAATAAAGAGAGTAATGGACTGGTCCCAAACCACATACTCGGACCAAAGGGACACAAGCCAATAACCATTACTGCAACAACCTCAGTTTAAAGTCTCCTTTTGTTCCTGGAGCACACGCAGAAACAGCCATCTTTTCAATGATCAGGATCATGACTTGACAACTTATAATATTATATGCATTCAAGAATCGTGGATAATAGTTCAACCAATTTGTGATAACTACACCATGCTAATGACTCCAGCTACAAAAAACAAAAAAGGAAGGCCGTCTGCCGGACTGCTCCCCTTAATCAAAATATGCAGTAATTTCCAAATTGTTGAATCAGTTAGTGTCAATGACTGGATACAAATAACTATATTAAGGGAAAACAAGATAGATGCAACAGATAATCGAGACACATTCTGTATAGTCAACATCATCTACTGGAACCCCATTGCTATAGCCGATGACATTTTCATTGATAAAGTGTGCTCCGGGTTAGATGATATCTCTCTAAGATTCCCAAAGATCAACATAATATTATGTGGAGACCTGAATCTTCATTTGTTTGACAAAATGGGTCTACCATTAAAAACCCGTAACACCGCTTCACGTGCCAAACAATGGTTAAAAGAAATGACGTCAAGAGGCCTTTCCAGAGTACCATTCTTAGACCAAACAACGACAAAGCCACTGTATACCTGGTCCTGAGGCTCCTCTGGTTCCACTATTGACTATATATTTCTGCCGGAACAGATCCGCTCCAAACTAATCCAAGCAGACATTGTGAAATTTGATAAGAGTGACCATTTGTTCTTGACAATTCCATGGCAAATGCACAACCCAACAAAAAGAAAATTGCAATTTCCAGAACTGAGCATAAACAAAAGGCTAACTAGACTAAGAATTAAAAGCTACACTCTGGGAAAGTTCACTGACTGCCTAAAGAGCGAAACTCTGTCCAACAGCCAACGATTGAATTATCCCCAATTACTGAATAATTTCGAACATCCTCGGAAAGTAACAAACCAATCGACCAAACCCCATGCACATGCATACTCAAATACAATTGTGAGCAAAAAAAAGGAGCTGAGACGTCAAATCAAGACGATAAAACGGCTACCAGAAATAAACCACGAAAAAATAAGACAATTAAAACAACAGTACACAAACTGGCTAAAAAGCAATTGCGTTACGCAAAATCAGAATGACGCCGAAACAATGCTGTCCTCCTTACAACAAAACAACACCAGAGATCTATGGAGACTTCTAAACCCACAAAAGGAAGCAGTAATCCCAATGTCATCTAATGTGGACGAATAGAGATGGAAATTGCACGTTTCGAACCTTTACAAGAAACCACAAATGAAGGAAAGCAACCCAACAAACAAATTAAAGCGACTTGGTCATTCATTTGGGAGACTGAAGATATTGAGAGAGCCATTTCCAAATTAAATCCGTCACGGGCACCAGGTCCCGATGGTCTCTCAAATGAAATCATTAAAGCCAACAAATCAACCTGGTTATAGATTTGCTCTCTCATCTTCTTCGCAATTGATAAAATCAAAGCCATACCACCATCTTGGCAAAAAGCAGTAATACTGCCAATTTATAAAAAAGGTGACTCTAAAGATCAAGACAATTCTAGAACTATATATCACATACTGGAACCTTTGAAATTATTATATGAAAATACATCACACAGAATCAGATTCGCAAAGGATGGCACAGTCTCGGAAGATATACAAACCTTTAATGGCCTTAAACAAGGATGCCCACTATCAGCTACATTATTCAACTTATTCACAGCTGACTATGGGCCTCATCACGAGTTTGGCGGTAACCCTTAAATCCGGCAGTCGCGCATTTACCGCCGGATTTAAGGGTCCGCCAAATCAGGGCATCGGCGGATTTCTCCGCAGCTCTGAGCTGGGGGGAAATCCGCTGAAAATTCACGCTATTACCGCCGGCGGTAATACCACCGGCGATAAGAGTGCAAAAATTCCCCATTGAGCCCAATGGGGAATGGGGCATTCCCGAATGGGCTCAGTGAGGAATGGGGAATTCCATTACCGCCAAACCTGTGATCCAGCGCTAATAGCGCCAGGGAGTTTGGCAGTAGGGCTAATACCGCCGGCGGTAATACCGCTGGTGTTATCACCCAACTCGTGATGAGGCCCTATGAATCGGAAACACACACCGGGACAGCTAACCCCCCAAAGCTAAATGGTACACCCATCCCCTGTATGATGAATGCTGATGACATCGTCATCTGCTGTCAAACCCCAAGAGGACTGCAAATAGCTCTGTCCAAACTAGAAAGCAACATGTAGGCAAATGGCCTTGAAATAAACACACAAAAATCGCAAATTATGATATTATGATGTACTTAAACCAATGACCACTAGTTCAAGTATGAACAGCAAAATACCTAAGGATATGGGTGAATCAATCTGCAACAGAAGTTAACTGGACCAATTCTCTGAAAACCAAAACTTTGTCACTAGCACGCCAAGGTCTTTTTCTCCACCATAAATATGGCAAATTTACTTTACAACCGATCATTACTTTTTATAGACAAAAGGTGGTGGCCTTCCTCCTGTACGGCAGTGAATTGTTTATCAACCTGGACGGCATGATATCGGCACATCTGGAAGGTCTTTTTTGGAGGAAAGTGTTAGCATTACCACAGTCACTTCCCGTGGTTCGAATTAGATACAAATTGTCACTCCAATCGCTATCATCACTACGCACATGGAGAAAACTAGACCTATATAGGAAGATCTTGTCCGACCAACATATTCCAGCACTACAAATATTTCAAACCAAAGTAAACACAACACAAGCTACTACTCTGCAGGCTTGGAAAAATCACATGGGAGACATAAGAAAGGCAGCAAACATCTCAATCGAACTACTAATACAACGACCAGGAAAAGCACAAAAAAAGAATCACTCAAAACGATTGGATAGTGACTGCTGAAGCCAAAGGAAAATACAAACATAACCAAGACTGCAAATTTGACATACATTCAGTTAACTGCCTGCCAATATACCTCCAAAAATTCCCATCTACCAAAGCTAGAGACCTTTTTGCTCCGGTTTCGATTGAACCCGTTGCCAACAAGGGAATCTTTAGCATCGAGGAAACTCTTACCAAAGAACATGGCTTTTTGAAGATTCTGCAGAAAAGAAAACGAAACAGAAACTTTGAAACATATTATCATAGTTTTAGCAAGGGTGGAGTTAATCGTGGCGGGACTCCCTTTCTCCTGCGCACCTCCTCTTTTCTTGTTTCCGAATCTGACCTGCAGGCTGGATCCTGGTTTGTCGAGGAACCAACTCCGGGGTTCCCATTTATTTGTGAGAATTGTGGGGATGACAAACTCTGGATCAGTTGGGCGCTGGTAGGGTATGGTGGTCCAATGGTCGCTGTTGAGCGATTTGATCAATTATATGGTCCAGTCAGGTCATAGTTATTAATTTGTTTATTTTTGGTTAGTTAGCACCAAAGAAAACATCATTGTAGAAATGAATGACAAGTTTTTTGACATGGTAACTCGCTACACAGCTGACGCTCGTTTCAACAGAAGTCTTTTTCAAGGCCAATTGAGTTAAGGGGTGGACTTCAAAATGCTGTAAGCTGGTCCTCCCAGATAAGGGCGCCAGGGGGGCTGGATAGCCGATCGTTGGCCGGGTCCGGCAAGTTTGTTGCGTGCGAGCGTTCTCACGAGCCTGACTGGACCATATAATTGATCAAATCGCTCAACAGCGACCATTGGACCACTATACCCTACCAGCGCCCAACTGATCCAGAGTTTGTCATCCCCACAATTCTAACATATTATCATATCTTGCTTGGCCCTGACTGACACTAAGATCCGTTTTAGAGATATTTATCTATCAGCAACAGCTCAATTGAATCCAGAAGATCGATGGGCAAAGTTCCTCCGGGGCGAAACAAAAAAGGAGATTTCACCATTGTATATTTCCTAAAGACAATTTTTGAAGAAAAACCCAGCTAAGAAATACATTTCCTAAAGACAATCGTCAGCGTTTGTAATAGATATGAAATATGATTTATTCAAAAAAAGAAAGGTTTAAAATATAAACCAAAACATTTTAATAAAAAAATATATAATATGTCTTGGCCTTCTCTAAGCTTTTGTTCACTCCTTTCTTTTTTACTCTTTCGTCCCACTTTCGTTTTGTCTCTCCCTTCCAAAGATGTGCTGGGTTCTGTGTTACTCACAGATCCTATTGTCAGAATCTCCTCCTGGCCCCTCGATGCTACCACCTCCTCTGTGTTCTGACTGTGTCTTCTCTAACCTTGGAGTTGTTCGCCTTCTGGTCTCAATTCTTCCTCCTTCTGCTCTCTTTTCCCACTTCCTTCTGCCCACTCATGTCTTGAGTTATTACCTCCTCTGATGTGATCTCTTCTACTGCCCTCTGCTCTTTTAGTTCACTCTTGCTTCCTGATGCTCCCACTTTCTTCCTTCAAGTCTCCTTTAATACCAAAGCCTCCACCCGATCACTCTTCCCGCCTACTTCTTCCATAGCCTCCTTCTATAGCACCACAACCCCTTGTCCACCCTCTACATCTGAGGTTATCTCCTCTTCCTTAACCTTTCCCAAAGGCCACCACATCCTCTTGTTCACCCTCCACTCTTCATGTTACCACCTCTTCTCAACTCTCATCACCTTCTCTTGCTCTCCACTGTTACCACCTCACCAGCCACCTTGTCCTCCATCTGTCCTTACCCAAATCCAGCCTTTCCCAATTCTGAGCCTGCTGCTCCTACAACTCACACTGCCAGGCTGGCCTGCTTGCCGTTGATACTCTTTCTTGCTCCCTGTGTGGATCTTTCTGGAGTGGAGAGTATATTTGTCTATGGGCTTAGAGTAGCTCACTGTGGAAGCTTTTAGAGCTGATTTGGATCCAGGGATGGGACCAAACTTAAAGCTAAAGTGTCGACCTTCTTGGAATTTAGATATGTACCTCTAAGCATCCCCAACACTGCTTGTACTGAGCTGCTGACTGTTGCTTCCAGCATGTGATTTGTGGTTTCAAAAGTTACTCAGTCGGCTTCCATTTTTAAAAAAATACTTGATTCTTTTGTATTCAACATCAACAAACAGTACATCAACGTGATGTCCAGTTCTCCCCCTCCCTAAGACTCCCCACAGCAATAAATATATGTTACAAACATTACAAACAATACTCAGTTTTCGAGTTATCGAGGATTTGTTAGCATACCTCTGCTGTTTTTCTTTATTCTTTCAGTGTGTGGTTGACAGCAGGTAGTGAATCTAAGGGCCCAACACTTCTGGGGGGCGTGCATGCAGGGGTAGAGTCTTGATGAACGCTATTTCCATGTTGTGGCAGTAGGCCACATCCTGGAGCCACAGCTGTACGCTAGGAGGGAGGCCCCTTGCTCATGTCATGGCTACCCTCTGGCGTGCCAGGACTAGTAGTAATCCTGCCAACTGTCTCACAGCAAGCTGTAGGGATTTAGTGCATCCCAGCAGTATGGACAGTAGGCTTGGCTCCACTTGTTCCCCTATAATATGTGAGGTCTTGGATATCACCTCTGCCCACAATTGCCTGACTCTCGGGCATTCCCAAGCTAGGTGGAGGAAGTTTGCTGGAGCGAAACTACATCTGGTGCATACTTCGGAAATTGATTGGTGGTGTTTGTGTAGCCTGGCTGGGGTGTGGTATACCTGATGGAGGAAGTTAAAATGTATAAGCTTGTACCTAGAGTTAAGGGAGACCTTCTGCGTTTGTTTCAATATGTAATTCCAGTCTACGTCTGCAATGGAGATGCCTAAGGACGCCTCCAACCTCTTTCTCGGGATCGCCATCTCGTCTGTCTCGTCTGTCAATAGGTCTTTATAAATCTGTGAGATTAGCCAGCCGTCTCCCTGTGTCTGAATCACCCCGTGCAGTAGCTGCCATACTGGTGGCTGTGCTGGGATCGAGGGGAAGAGGGTCCCATGGATGTCATAGAGCCAAAAGTACATGAATATATCAAGGGCTGATTCGCACCCTCGCTCTCTTGCCTGCTGGGTCGTGAGGAGCACACCACCAACAAACAGGTCTCCTAGAGTTTCTATCCATAATTTGTCTGCCCATTGCAAATATACCCAGCTCGCATGTTAAAGGTATCCCCGGAATGTGTTTTGCCGGTAGGAGGGGTGAATATCAACTGGTAATGCCACGTTTCAATGCCATCTTTTTCCAAATTGCGTATGTGATCAGGACTACATTCAAAGTGTGTGGTGAAACTCGGAGCTCCTCCACGATCACTGCTCATAACAGGTTGCGTGGCACCAGAGCTCGCTGAACATGGACATGCGGGCGAACAAAATGGGTGGCGTACCAGTGCCCTTGGAATTGTGTTTGCGCTGCCCAGCAATAGTGTTCTATGTCTGGCAGGGCTACGCCCCCCTTGACCATTGGTTGTGTCAGCATTGTGTGGGCCACTCTCACTGGTTTCCCGGCCCATAATAATTCCAAGATCAGGCCCCTCAAGCGCCTAAAGAATCCTTCTGGCATGAGCAAGGGAACGTTAACGAACAGAGGAGTTTGGGCAATATGATCATTTTAACGATGGAGATGCGTCTGGGGAGCATAAGCGATAGGTGTTATTTTCCCCCAAAGTGTTTCCATGACTTTTCCGTAATTGCCTCGATACAGTTCCTCTCGGTTTCTGCAAAGTGACACCCCTAGGTACTTGACCTCAGAGTTCTCGGAATGTCCTGGTTCCCTCCGTGAGGGGGATCACCACTGACTTGTTGTGGTTGATTTTGAGACCAAGGAATACCCCAAACCCGAGGACCTCCTGCATCACTGGCTTTAGATTGGTTTCTGGATCACTAATGAAAAGCACCACATCGTCGGCATACAGTGATATGATAAGCTTGTGTGGCCCCAGGCTTAGTCCTCTCTCAATTTGCCTTTCTCTTAGCCCCGCAGCAAGCGGTTCCATCGTGAGGGAGAATAATAATGTTGACAGAGGGCAGCCCTGTCTGGTTCCTCTTTCCATTACAAATTGCGTTGACTGTGCTTTCCCTATTGTGATTCTGGCGGCTGGATTCGTATAGAGCAGGGAGACTAGTTTGATGTAGTAGGCCCCAATTTCCGTAGTACTGCAAAATGGTATGGCCACTCGACTAGTCGAAAGGCCTTTTCTGCATGTAAAAGAACCGCAATTGCATGTGCCGAGGGGTCTAGGGCTTTGATAATTCCGAAAGAAACAACGAATGCGAACGATATGTTTTGTCTGGGTATGAAGCCTGCTTGATCTGCTAGTACTAGCCCTGGCATCAGTGAGAGTAATCGTCTGGCTAGGATTTTGGAAAATATTTTGTTATCTACTTTTATTAAGGAGATTGACCTATAGGAGGCGCAGTCCTCGGGGGGGGCTTCCCAGGCTTGTGCAGTAGTATCACATTGGCCTTGCGTAACTTGGGAGGCAGTGTACTCTTGTCGAGAGCCTCCTTGTACACAAGGAGCAGGAGTGGTGCCAGGGTGGAAGCCAGCACCTTATAAAATTCTCTTGTGAGACCGTCGGGACCAGGCAATTTGGAACCTGGAAGTTCCTTGATCGCATCCAGTATTTCGTCGAGGCTGAGTGGTTTATTAAGGGATGCCCGCAGGTCCCCTTCCACCCAGTATAATCCTATTTCCTGAAGGTAATCGTGTAGGGCTTCTGAGTTTTTCCTGGATTTGGAGCTAAACAGATTCTGGTACAAGGAGCGGAATACTTTTGCTATGTTCTTTTTAGAGTGGACTGTTTCCCCTTGTGGGTTCAATATGCTCTCCACAAAGGGTGGACGTCTCTATGTCACTATCAGCCATGCCAGAAGAGCTCCTGGCTTCTGGTCTTTGCCATATTGTCGGACTTGGTGTCCACGTGCCATGAATGAATTTCGCGGTCTGCGTTCGTACTACATATATCGAGCTCTTCGTGAAGATGGGCGAGTGTTTGTGGTTCCTGTTTCTCTGCATATTCACCCTCTAGTTCTTCAATTCGGGTTTCCCTTTCAGCTAGTTCTCTCCTAATCACCCGTAGGATACCATTTTCCGTGGACATAAAGACCCCTCTAACATAACACTTAAGAGTTTCCCACAGGACCCCGTTAGAGGAGACGGATCCTCTATTGTTTGTGAGAAAGGACTGGATTTCTTCCAGCAGCTCTTGAGCAAATACCAGGTCTTGGAGTGCCTCTGATTTGAACCTCCAGGATTTACCCCCTTTGCCTCCAGACTCAGGTGTGCATTCTAATATCATCGGGAGTGGTTGGAAAGAGTTCTGGGCAGGATGTTACTGTCCCCCAGTGGAATCCCCCTTCTCGAAACACTAGCAGGTAGTCTAATCTAGAACTTGAGCCCTGGGCCCCCCGAGTGGTAAGTGAAGGTTCGGATGTCTGGGTGGCAAAGTCGCCATGCATCCATTAAGTTGTATGCTGTACAGATCTCTCAGATCTGTAAGCCTGCCCTGGTCATCCCACCCAGGATTGCTCTTGATCTGTCCCACAGGGGATCCAGGAGAGTGTTCAGATCTCCTACCTAGACGATTGTGGCCGTGCAGAACTCGGCCAGTTGTGTCATGACCCAGTTGAATGCATTACTATTGCCTACATTTGGCCCGTACGAGTTTACCAGAGTGACTGTCATCCCTTCAAGCACACTGTGTACCAATACTGCTCTCCCAGCGCCATCTCTGGCCACCGATATGAGCTGGAACTTTACTCCCTTGCCTATCGGGATCTGGCAGAGGACGAGTAAGAGGAGAAGTATCTATGACACCCCCAGCGTGCTCCCCACCTCCCTTCAGAGGCTGGAGTGAGATGGGATTTCTGTATCAGTGCCATGTCGACATAGTGCCTCCTAAGGTAATGCAATACCCTCTGGATCTTTGCAGAGTTGTTACCCCCCTTATGTTCCAAGTTGCTATCTTGAAGCCCGTTGGACCCAGGTGTATCTGTGTAGTGAGTTATCTCGGTTTCTCAGTCATTGCTGTCTTGGTGCGAGTAAAGCCTGCTTGCATCATCGGATGTGCCAGTGGAGTGGGCTGGCGACAACCGGACTCCCAACTACCAGAACTTCCCTCAAACCCCTGTAACTACCCCTTTAGTCCCTCCTCCCCCACGGGCAACCTCAAAACAGCCCGTTAGTGAATCCCTCCCCCTTGACCAATTTCCCAAGAACATTTGCAGAGCTTGGGGCGCTAGTGCCTGAGCAAGCTTGTGAGCTCCCTTATTAACTAGATATTGGGCCTCATTATGACCCTGGTGGTGACCATATGAACGGTGCCGGTAAGGCACTGTTCATGCTGTCCCGCCGCATTATGAGTTTTGCTCGCAGGTCCCTGACAGACCACCAGGGCTTACCTGGCGGGCTGTGCGGCAACCGCAAGCTTAACTCGTAATTGCACTGCAGGCGCAACCATGCTCCCCACCCCATTCTGCCCTATGAGGCAGAAGGGGGATTGGGAGCCCGGCAATAGCTCCTCCCGCGAATGGGCAATTACCGCCCCATTCATCTCCTAATGGGCCGGTTATTGCCCAATTGCGGGAGGCGGTGCCGGTAGCGAGCATGGCAGTAGCCGTGCCTGCCATACAGGCACAGCTACCACCATGCTCGTAATGAGGCCCATTGTGTGTGTCTGGGCTATGAGCGTTGTGTAGCAATAGTGTGAACAATACATTACTTATTCGACTACCAGTCATCTCACGGTGCTGCAGGACAGACACTATCAGCCCCGGGTCTCCCCTGTTATGTTCACCTCTTCGGGGCCTTGGGTTGTTCCGGTGTGGTCACCCGCCTATCTCATCTAGGAAAGAGCTTGTGGCCTCCGGCGAGGTGAAGAACTGTGTTTTCCCTGCATGCTGGATCCAGAGTCTCACCGGGAACAACATGGAGTATGTGATGTTGCTGTCTCTCAGACATCTCTTCACTCTGGTGAAAGATTGGCAGGATGCCTGTACTGCTGCAGAGAAGTCCGGGAACACTTGAATTTTGTTGCCATCATATAGAGGGTCTCCCCAAATATTCCCTGCACATGGTTTCTACAAATTCCTCCATCCTGGGAATCTCTCTCTGATTCCAACCAGCTGAATGTTATCCTTCCAGGTCCTTGTTTTTTGCAGACACTGATTTGACATGCACTTCGAGTGCTGATACTCTGGCGACAAGGGAGGAGTTCCCATCTTCTATCCCGGATACCATCTGCTCACTCAACCTCATCCAGGTGGTTGCCATGTTTGTCGATTCAATGCTCCAGCAGATCGACCTTGGAAGATAAAGAGTGTAGCATTGAGTCGAGTCCCCCAATGCCTGCCTTGAGATCCAGCAGAATCTCCCTGATGTCTACTTCTGACGCTGATGTGTAGCACATTTCTGCCTCTCCAAATGATTTGGTCGGCTCTTCTTGAGAATGAACCCTGGGCGTCTTAGTGGAGGTGCCGCCCCCAAAGTTGAGCTTTCGTTGTTGTTTGTCTGCTTTTCCCATACTTTGCAGGTGGCTCTCCTGAGATCAGACAGCCGCCCCAGGACGAACTGCGTAGGGGGCCGGGTGCACGCTCCCACCCCGTGTCTCAACAATGGTGCTCCAGATCAGTATGAGGTTCTGAGTGGGCGGCTAGGTGCCATTGTATTCATGGGCTATGGCTCGGTTGAGTGACCTGTGCCCGCTCTTGGTTGGATCGATTTGTTGTGCTGTCTGGGTTCACTGCTGGAATGCTGCAGCCTGGGGGAGGTTATTGTTGCTGCTTTTTGTTTAGCTGCGGTTTTGTCCAGCTTTGGTTGGTGCAGGGGGACCCTGGTCTCACTCTCTCTCCACCACCACCCCGTGCTGGGTGCACAGGCACCTCCGCCACACCAGGGCACATGACTGCCACCAATTTCGGCAGTCCTATACTATTGCGGCTTCTCTGTTAGCTGGCGTGTGCTCTCTACCCCCTTTGAAGGTTGCTGATGTGTTTTTTGGGCGCTCCGAAAGCCTCTCAGGTCTCAGCCCCTGCAGTTGCTTCCTTTGTCCCTCGGCCGTTTGTTGGTCAATTCCGGGAAGGGGGAGACTTTGAGCTGTGTCGTGCTTCTCTCCTATGGTGGTTAGTAGGTTTGCACTTAGTCGGCAGCCATCTGATTCGTTATGATGTTGTTTCGACTGCTAGTGCTTCCACGTGTACTAAATTGTGGTGAGTTAGATTACTTCAGTAGTGTCCGAGTATTCACTCAGTCCTCACCCTTATTTATGTGGCAAGTGAACAGTGCTTTATCCGTTATTTGTGGGGGAACAGGCTCCCGATGGTTGAGTGCACAGATGTATCAAATCCTCAGCACTTTAACTATACTGTCGGCGTATGCGTAAGTCTGGTTCTCGCTTCTCTTTCTTTACTGCGGCACCATAAAGCGGTTTGGTGGCTTTCTGACTATGCCCGTGTTTGCAGCGCTTCTGGCTGATTAAACTACCCCTCAATCAATGTTCTCATGCACTCTGCGGGTGGGCACCAGAATGCCTCCAACTCTTGCACCAGTGCTGGAGGAGTGGAGTGCTGTTTCAGCCTGCTGGCGCAGCCAGCCCACTGCTGGTGCCGGAGAGTGAGGAAGACAGGCGGTGATCCCAGTTGCTTCGTTGAACCGCTTCAACTCAGGACAGTGTGTATGTGCCGGGGCACTGGGTTTCCAACTCGCTTCTTGGCACCGTCGATGGGTGGGCAAAGCCGTTCAGCACTGCAGTGGAAGGTGGGGCTGCTCCTCACTCCAGTCCTGCTGCGTTTTGTCAGCTCGGCTCGCTGCATGCCAGGCCTTCAGGATGGTTGGCTGGGTACCAGTGTGTCTTGCCAGCTTTGTGCTTCTGTGGGTTCCACCGGTGTAGCCTCTGCACTAGCCACCCATCTCCAGTGTCACAGGTCTGGGGGCCCAGGGTGGGTGCCCCACCATCTCCTCTCCTGGCTGCAATGTTCCCCAGAGGGGGTAACCACCGAGGCCGGGGGCTCGAGAACCACACATCTGTGAAAGGGTGCCAGGATCTTTCCGCTGTCTGATGGCTGCCACCTTCCCTCCCCCAGTCCGATTTCCCGGGCGAAGACGGTCCGGAACTGCTGCCTCCCTGAGCCCCTGGGTCAACCACCCCCTCGGTCCTCCCACGAATCATACACCCCCACACTCCGGTCATCAGGCCAGCCCTGTGACGCCTTGGTTTTTTGTCTTGTGTCGGCCAATGCAAGGATCGCCTCAGGCTCGTTGCTTCGTCGCTGGAGGGTTCTGTTCCGCACCGGGCCGCTGATATTGTGGCCACTTGGTTCTTGTGACCTCCTCGTAAGCAGTGGCTTTTGCTACCCGCTCGGTGTGGGGTCCCGCCCACAGGCCCCGATTTCTGCAGCACCGCTAGGGTGGTCGTGTCTGTCTAACAAGCCTCCCGGTGGGACCATAGGCACTGCCACTGGACCTGCACTGACCGTTGGTTCCTCACTGCGCACGCAGTTGCTCACCTGCCTCGAGGCCGCCGCTGAGCTCACACTTCCAGGGGGGGGTGGGCTTTCAAGCAGCTACATGTCTACGTGGATGTCGGGGGCTGTCTGGGAGCTTCTTGGCACCTCTGGTGTGTCATTTTCACCTCTGCAGATGCTATTTTATCAGGATTTTAGGGAGCTCAGCACAGAGCTCACAGAAGAGCCGCCATCACGGTGGGGCTCTCTAGCGCCACCTTTACTCAGTAGGCTTCCTATTTTCTTACGTTCATTGTTAACAGCGTGCAAGCAAGGAGTGTGATACTTTGCTTCCTCAATATAGGCCTTTGTTGCCAAGGAGCACAGGAGTTAACACCGTTTCCCGTACCCACATCTCTGCATTCTTTAAGTTGCAAACTGAAATCATTGTATCCACATAACTTCCGCGTTTGTCACTGGTTCTCTGGTCACCAAAGTATAGTTCCTTATATGTGCAATTGAGCTAGCAGTATTGGCACTGGACATGTTACAATGTTTAAACCAGTGGGAAAAATGTTTCTTAAAGTGAAAGCCTGTGCTTTTGATGTTAGGTCTAGCTGGTATGAGATTCAGGCTTGGTAAGGAGACTTCTTTCTCTTAGTGGACAGGCCTTTGCAAGGGGGTATATCAGGGTCTAAACTTTGATGTTTGTCTCCTCTGATTTATTGTGCTGGGCAGTGAAAGGACCCATGGGTCTAGTCCTTGGTGAGGCAGGGTGACTGGCCCTTGCCCTGAACCAGGGACCTAGGCAAAGTGACCAGGGGATCCTCAACCTTCTCCCCCAGGGTCCAACATCTGCTGGCTTGTGGTGGACCCAGTCTCTGATTCACGACTTTAATGCTTCCCACACCAGGCAGAGGGCCTTATCGCATATATCTCCCCTCTCCCACTAGTTCCTAGTTATGGGAGCATTTTGGGAAGACTGATCTCTGTGGGGGATCTTTTCGACGTATGTCAAAAAATCTCAGAGCCATTCCAACTTCTTTGTTGGTTCTCCCAGCCAAGCGGACAAATACATTTTTTAGTGCCATTGGCTCTGCAACCTGCACCATCTGAAGTGACTTGTGAAACTTCAGAAGGGCTGTGCAGATGATGACTTCTTTTTGAAAACTGGGGAATACTGCCATCTCTGGCTCACACTGCTCTTCATCCATGTTCTCATTTTAGTGGACCTTTGGAGACATATCCCTTTCTTTGTTGTGCTGAAGTGCGCTGCCTAATCTAGGGGACCAACAGTGGGGTGCCAGGGTCCTCCTGGAGCTAGTCAATGCTGTACCCTGAGGAGGTATACAGAGATGCCGCAAACCAACCCCACTATGCCCCTGCATGGAGGCATTTCCTGCACTAAGGCAGGGGGCTGTCACAGGAGCACTTACACATCCACAAACCCCAATGACACCCACTGGGAGAGGGACAGGTACAAACTACTTGTAAATGCCTATAATCCCAATATTGATTCATTTAAAGAGCTATTCCAACCGCTTCGCCAGATTCAAGCACTCAGTTTAGAAATTGATTCCTCTCCCTTTGCGGAAACAAAGCTGTAACATTTTGATTTCACCGGAAAGTGTTAAGATACATTTCTTTCTTCAGTACAGCTACTGAAGAACGCATTTGGGAGAAGCTGTCCGACAAGTGCAGACTGCCGGAGATCTGTGGATACAAAGTAGTTCTTGCAAAGCAAATAGAGTGGATTCCGGAATGTTGATCGACAGAGCAGCAGCCTGAGCCAGCAGCTCCTGCTCCCCCTGATAAAGGATATTGAAGTGGGAAAAGTGAACAAAAGGCTCCCACCAATCCCCTCTCAACCCTGGCCTAGAGGATCACGGCCCAGACACCCGCCACGAGAGGAGTTCGCCCATCTCCCAGACGACCAAATACCCTGGTACAAGAACATACGGATGTGCCCACTCGCGTGCCCACCCGCCTGCCCACCAGCCTGCCCTGCACATGCCGACACCTGCGGCATGGATGAACTCGACTAAACAATCCAGCACCAAATCAACACATCGTTAGAGATGCCATGACGACCTAGCCAACGGTCAGCACACCCGTGCAAACATACACACCGGACACTCCCACACCAATCCACACGAAGAACATACTCAGTGCTATGACGTAGGCGACGGACACACCCACGGACGTGCATCTTTATTATTTTCCACATAGGCTTCTCAAAATGCAGAAACGCAAGACGCATAATGAACTCATCTAAAAAGGCTTGCTCACGCTTCTTCTAAACCCTTGTACCATAATGAGAAATATAACGAAGACACGATACTGGGGATAGAGCAATATGATACCATAACCTCAAGCGCTCTGTATCAAACGGTTCCACCTATGCACCAGGCCCAAGTAGGCCGCAAGCAAAAGCTTCCATGAACATTGAATGAGCAAGAGCTCGGTTGCTGACCCTGCAGAATAAGCCCGGCGAAAGCAGACAGTCAAGGGCACAACGTTGCAAACTCTTGAAGTGCAAGCCGACGCCAAGGTCGCACCTGCAAGATAAGCCAGGCACACAGTGAGAAATGCAATATTAATTGTGCAGAATTCTGCCTCAAACACGGTCCCACCTCACGTGACCAAGCCAAACCTGATAGGATGCCAAGCCCAGGAGGAAGAAGGCACCTGGATCCCCCGTCTCAAGACACAGGCAGATACAATTAAGCGACTCAATGGACATCTGCAGCGGTGGGAGTAGTCAGCCTTCCTGCTTATGAATAAATCCTCACATTGTCTGCACATACCCATAGTGAAACATTGTTGCAAATGACAGGTGCACCGCGAGCTGGGAACAGCGATGGTCCCAGACTGGGGGGCTCGCGGGAGAACCAATCAGAACATGGGGTCCTTATCACTGACGCCATTAACATTAACCAATCCTCAGGGGTCTTCATGTAACAATTTTTATGTATCAAACTGAAGGGACAACCCAAGTATACCACCTGACTGACCCTTAACCAATAACGACGTTCTCTGTACGTATGCTATACTAACCCTACCACTCAGGGAACCAATCCAGAGTGGCGATAGGTTTTTTTGCTAACTTTCTCAGGTGACGCAAGTAGCGCGTCATACTAAGGTAAAAAGGGCCTGCGAGCCCCACAATGTTGAGAGAGTGTCAGGACGGACGCGTACGATCCTTGACCCATCCCTGCCGTTTTGTTTAATAAACAGCAGAATCACCTTGCTTCTTGCATGTGTCTCATACTCTATCTCTTTTGGGATATACGGGAGGAGTTGGGGCCTCCCTGCCCGGAGGTCCGCGGACGGCCCAGCCGACCCCGGGAGAATTCCCCCCCGACAAGTTGGAGGCACTGCTGAGATCTGTTTAAGGTCCGCTTTTATTTTTATTTTTCCAAGTACTCCCGTTGCGAGGAGGCCCGGCGGCGTGGCCCCCTCTGCCGCTGCCCCCTTTTGAGGACTACAGGACCGTCGCGGAACTGCGAGAAGACCGGACAGCGCAATCCGGATATTGGCCCTCGGGAGCCGGTTGAGAAGTATCCCGCCCGCGGTTGGCGAGTGTCCAGACGTAGTCCAGACGAGGGGAGGTGGCGAGCCGCTTGGAGGGGTGCACGCAGTCGAGCGACCCCGCGTCAAGAGAACTTGGTGAGTATGCCACGCCCAACAAGCAATGTGAAATTGTGAGGGAGAGGGGAGGAATTGAATGCGGGAGGTATTGCACAGGTGCGCGGCGAAGGTTTGATAATTTAGTGTTGGCAATGAAATGAATGGTAGCCGGACGAGTGCGAGAGCAGTCCGCTACGTTATGGGAGAGAAGAGGGCGGAGCACGAAAACATCACGTGCGGCCGCTCGTAGACACTGATTGGCCTAGGTCGCGACCATGTGTAGGGGTGTGTGTGTGCGTGGTTTCCTACGATTTGGCATTTATTGATCAATGACTAGATGAGGATCCCTATTGTTCGAGCAGGAAACTCGATAGATAGATGACGTTTCCCTGTAGGCGGTAGCTAGCTAGTTGCCCAATACAGAAGATAATTGGCTGGTTAAGCCCTCCTGTCGAGGGGCGTATCACACGCGAGGCGACGCAGCATGCGCAGTCCGATTATATTATTGACTACCTTGTTCCAGGAGTAACAGGAAGACAGCTGTGGGGTTAACGGGGATAGATTGCAAGTGTATTTTGGACTTAAAGAATATATGAAGAACTTACCAGTAGTTCGAAGAGACCGGTGACGTCACCAGTAGGGCTTTCATAGGACATCTCGAGAACCAGGCATCTTTATTTTTGAGTGGCGGGGAGGAGAGCTGTGTTAAGGGCGTGGAAACGGAGGAACACGGTAATGAGTTGATCGGGGAAGGCGAAAAGGGGGACGTGGCTGCGCACGGAGAACGCCGGCCACGGCAAGTGCAGAAGAGGGAGGAGGAGCAAGTGAAAGTAGGATGGCAGTATAAGAACGTCACAAGGGGCACGCAGCCGCAGGGGGCTACGTGCGCCCCTGGCCGCAGGGGGCCGTAAGGGTGTTGTATAAAGGAAGAAACGAAAGAAAAGAATATACAGATGTAAATACTATATTTTACTAATTTTTCCTTAGCGGACTATCGCAAGTCCCCAAACTTACGGGGCCAGGTAAAGATATAAGGCTGTATATTGTAAACTGCTGGTGAGATAACCGCTACCAAATAGGGGAAGGGTAACAAGTGGAGCGCTACTATGTCATACGGGACTGGATCGGGGGGGTGGGGGAACACCCTCACTACCCCGCTGCAACACATATGTAAAACACTATCACCCCATAGGGAGAAATTGATCAAGTACAGCATAGAATGGACACAGGGGACGGACAACAAAATGACGACACCATGGGCGCCTAATGGTAGCTTTGATCCATGCACCCAACACTCACTATTAAACCATCTGCATAATACATACAAGGGGAAGAAGTTGGCACACCATGTGGAGGTGTTCAACTTATGGAGGATGTTCCAAGGGTCCCGACCAGGACCAAATGGAATGTTCATTGTAGGAGAAAAAACGGGAGATAAGGAGATTAAGGAGGAGGGAGAGAATGGGGAAAAGGAGAGTGAAGGCACACAGAACACGGGGAAAGGACAAGAGGGAGGAGAAAAGAGTGACAACTCAACCGAAAATGAAATAAAAAAGGAACAGAGCGACGATATACCTCTAGCGAAGGTAGTGAAAACAGAGGGAGGGGGGTTGTATCCTTTAAGAGAACTAGGAGAAATAGCAAGAGAACAATTAAGAGCGGCTGAGGGGTACTCGAACCTGGCATACAGCCCGCCTCCATATACAGCTACAGGTGGCCACACGGGAGGGGAGCGGACTAGTACAACGGGACAAGCTCATAGGAAGATGCTAGCAGAGGTGGGGAGGGCTGAAGAAGAGCAGACTACGGACGTAGGAAATGATGAGTGGGTAGCTGCACAGATACTATTAAAATTACGAGGTTCATTAACAGGAGAAGAGAAGGAGGTGGTAAGGAAAATGGACGAGGATAATACCCGGGGGAGTGAAATAGAGGGGGAAGGAAAAGGGGATGAGCTGTTAAGACAAAAGGAAGAGACTTTGGAGGAACGATTAGCAGAATTGAGGGATGAGCAGAATGCACTGATAAAGCAGCTCGAGAAGGGTGAAAGAGAGAGAGCACGGGAAAGGAAAGAAGGTAAGAATGAGTTGGAAAAAATGAGAGAACGAACTGAGGAGCAAAGGAGGGAAGCCGAAAGGTTAAAGGCAGCAGCAGAAAGGGTATCAAGAGCAGCACTGCGCGACAGGAAAAAAGAGGAAGAGGAGAAAGAAAAAGAAATGGCAATATGGAAGAAGAGATTGCTGTCAGAAACGACAAGGAAATACGAAGAAGGGAGGATGATAGAGAGTATATTAGAAAGGGAGAGATGGGAAAGGAAGAAAGAACATGAAAAGATATTGGAAAAAATGAGTTGTGGAGTAATGGAAGAATTAAAAAAGAAAAGAGAGGAAATTGGTAGAGAAATAGCGGAGAGAAACGAAGGGGGAAGAGAAGATAGGAAGGGGGAGAGTGAAGTAAGGAGGCATGTATATAGAGATACAGAAGTAGCAACAACATCGGCAAAAAGGGGAGCGAGTATTAAAGAAGAAAAGGGAGGAACGGACCTAATAGACTTAAGAACAGTAACGATTGGGGGGAAAAAGACAGTTTGGGGGTTACCATTTATGAACGACTTTTGTAGTGAGGAAGAAGAAGGAATGGAGAAGGAAGGAAGAAATAGTGAAAGGGAAAGCCTAGATAAACTATACACCACCCGGACAAATAGAGACTCACCATGGATCTGCAGGAGAAAGGAAGAACTGCAGAGAAGTGAGGAGGAGGAGCATGGAATAGCGGAAAGGCAGACACGTGAAGCTACGCCGTCACCGTCCCGTCCTACATGCTCCACCACCTCACGCTCATTACGTGCAACATGCCCATCTAAACTAGCGCCCTTCACAAGCGAACTGACACCCTATGCAGGAAGGCTTAGAGACCTCCCTGGACGCAGGCAGGGACAACTAATACACACGCCCACCATAAATAAAGGAAACGATGAAAGAAGGGGTAGTGGTGGAGGTGAAAGGGTGAAGAGCAGGAGAAATATGGACGAAACTGACGATGTAGAAGAGACGGAAGAAGAGGAGGGGTGTGAGGACTCGATTTTGTGGAACCCAGGGGGTAAAACGGGACACAACTTAATGCCTCTTCTAGAGAGGGGAGGGGTTAGACCACAATACGTGCCTTGGAAGCATACAGACAAGGAAAATATAAAGTGCAGATTCCCATCATTAAGCGGATGTGCGGGTAAATGGATATATGAAATGGAAAAACACACCGCAGGACAGAAGTTGGCAGTGGGAGATGTAAAGAGCCTTCTAATATCAATATTAGGGGATGCTGCGGATGACATCTGGAAGAGAGCGGGCTTCCCCGGGGTCACAATAACAAACACATCGCACGATGGGGCACCATTCGCAAACTGCAGACATGCGTTATGGCAGGCACTGAGGGTACAGTATCCAGACACATCAGACATAGGAGCAATTACCTCGCGCAAGATGCGTGAGAACGAAGATCCTGTTGATTATATCCAGGAAATTCAAGAGAAGTGGCGTATGGAAACTAGAGAACAATGGGACAAAACACCAGCAATATTCTATCATATACTAGAACAGGGGCTCCCAGAACCAGTCCAGAAACAACTAAAGAAAGTAGTGGGGATGGAAGCAAAAGCATGGCCAGAAATACAACTGACTATAGTACATCATTGCAGGACATGGAAAGAAAAAATGAAAAAAAAGGAAGAGGATAGGAAAACGGAAGAGGCTAAACTAGTACAGAAGAAACTCACTAAATACACGATGGAAGGCGCACTAATAACTACACCTGCCACCATAAATCAAAGCCCCACACAAGTAGTGGCTACACAAGACCCCTCCCAAATACAATCATCGCAGACTGTAACACAACAGATGCCGCCACTCCAACCATACACGACTAACATGGGAGGAGGATACTCAACGCCAGGAGCTGGGTATTATAATTACAACCGGGGAAGGGGAGGAATAATGAGAGGGAGAGGATACGGATATAACACACAACAACAGGTGGGGGGACTTAGAAATTCCTACCCCACCGGCACCCAGTATACCAGGACAACACAGGAAGCTTTCTATGGCAGAACAGGGAACCACTGGTGTGTTGGATTTGTGGCTTGGTAGGACACATGTCACGTACGTGTAGAGTGAGACCAGGCACACCGTTGTGGAGTGAACAGGGACAACAAGAGCTCACACAGGAACAGCAGGGCCTCCAGCAACAGCAGATATTGCAACAGGGAAATGGACAGCAACAAATAGTAACACCACAACAGCCACGGACATATCCACCGCCTCAACAACAGGTAGCGATTACACAACAACCCCAAGCACAGCAAGTACAGCCACTTGCACAAGTCCAAGACCATAACATAACCTCAACCATTACCCAACTACAGCAAACACAACTGGGTAGGGTGACAGTGCTGGGACACAACCCTTACACGGGAAGTGGTCAATCATTATACCCCCAATAGGACAGCCCACAGACGACCTTGGTGTGTCCCATCCTGTCGGTAACACCTAATAGTGCGGAGGAACCACGCATAGAGGTAACGATAGGTGACAAAAAATTATCATTCCTTGTTGACACCGGGGCGACCCGGTCTTGCATAAGGGAAGGTAAATTTAAGATGTCAGGTGAAGCCATGAACACCCAAGGATTCTCTGGGGCTAGGGGGTTGGTTCCCTTTACTGATAACATTCCCTTATCAATAGGGGATTATGACATGTCAGTCCCACTTTTATATTCTAGGGCCTCACCAGTAAATATAATGGGGAGAGACATAATGAGCAGGTTGAATATGACGATCTCCTTTACGAAGGACGGCATAATTTGCTCCACTCCAGGAATTAACATGCTCACTGCACGACAGATCATGCAGGCATACTGTGGACAGACAGTGATTAGGGCTGAGCCAGTAGATGGTGAACTGTTCCAGTACAGGACGGACATGGCATTTGCATGGATACCAGGGATAGAGGGAAGGATCTGGAGGAGGCCAGCAGCCTACTTGTTTAAACCAGAAACACCAGCCAACGAACCAGAAGGAAAGGTGATTTCAGTGGACATAGAGAGCATTATAGCAACCGCTGATTACATTGCAGTGCATGCCCAAGAGAGAGAAGGAAGAGCATGGAGGGCAGTAATAGCACTGGCAGAGGGATGTAGACTCACCCAGGTGTCAGATGAGGAGCTCTTCTCAGGAGAAAAGGAAGAAGGTGAAATGGTATTTATGATGAGTGTGGAAATATGGCTAAGGGTGACGTACAAACAAGTGGCACAGAAAATTGCAATGGCACTTGAGGCACCCACGTCCACCCCAGTTCCCTTTTTTGAGGAGGATATGGCAAAAGTACCCACATCGTTATGGACTACTAGCCCCTATGACGTGGGGTGCATAAAAAGCATAGGGGGAGTAAGAATAAAGTTGAAAAAGGGTGCAATACTCCCCAGAGTGAAACAGTACCCACTATCAAAAGAGGCAGATGAGGGCATATATGAAACAATAACGGCCCTTATAAATAATGGCATATTGGTCCCATCAGAATCTCCATGCAACACAGCTGTATACCCAGTGCGCAAGGCTAAAGGGGGATCTTGGCGCTTCATACAGGACCTCAGGCCTTTGAACAACATAGTGGAAGCAGAATACCCCATAGCAGCAAACCCGGCCACAATATTGTGCGGCATTCCAGCAGAGGCATCACGGTTTACAGTGATTGACCTTAAAAATGCCTTTTTCTCAATACCACTGCACCCAGACTCACAAGATCTGACAAGCTTCACTTACAGAAACACAAAGTGGAAACACACCAGATTGCCACAGGGGTACTGTGAGTCACCCTCAATATTCAACAGAGTAATACAGATGGATTTGGGTAACATTGAAGTAGAAAGCACAGTGTTACAGTATGTTGACGACATAATCATTTGCAGCACAAACGAAAAAAGATGCAGAGAGGATTCATTAAAGATGCTGACAATATTGGCTGGAAAAGGTTACAAGGTAGACAAGGAGAAGTTACAATACTGTCAGGAACAAGTACTTTATATTGGACAGCTCATATCCCAATATGGAAGACAGATTGCACCACAAAGAGCACAGGCCATTTCAAAAACGCCATTACCACAAACAGTGAGAGAATTACAGCAGTTCCTGGGCCTGTGCAACTACTGCAGAGCATGGGTATTTGATTACAGCTCATACATAGGACCCCTAATTGAGGGGTTAAAGGAAGCTAACAAAGGGTAGAAAAAGTTGGGGTGGACAATGGAAATGAAAGAGGCTTTTGATGAACTGAAAGATGCAATATCAACAGCTCCAGTACTGGCCACCCCAGATTATGAACAACCATTTTTTATATTTTCACACTGCGACTCAACAGTAATGAAAGCAGTGTTGGCTCAAAAAACAAGCATGGGCTACAAACCAGTAGCGTTTTACAGCGGCCACTTGGATCCTGTGATGCTAGGTCATTTCCCTTTGCGAACAAGGTCTCGCCGCAGCTGCCTTTGCGGTAGAGAAAGCATCAGCCATCACCATGGGGTGCCCGACCACACTATTTGTGGAACATGCACTATTTGCAATATTGAACAAGCCTAAGTCCACGCTAACAACGCAGAGGGCGTCAGGTTATGAAATAATATTATCTAGAGCTGAACTATCAATTGTTAGATGCAGCACGGTCAACCCTGCAAGGTTTATAGCAGAAGCAATTGAGGAAGGAGACTATGCACACGATTGTACAAAGATTACTGAAATATATTCATGCAGTAGAAGGATTGAAGAGAATGCACTGGACGGAGGTGAGCTCTTGTTCATTGATGGGTCATCAACAATTGACCAAAGTGACGGGATTAGGAGAACTGGGGCAGCAGTGGTAAAAATGACGGAGGTACCGGTGTGTGTGGCGATGAAATGCGTACAATTACCACAGCATTACTCCGCCCAAGCAGCGGAATTAGTTGCACTGATCTTGGCGTTGAAGGAAAGCTTTGACAAACGAGTGACCATTTATTCCGACAGTGCATATGTCACATCTACTGTCCACTCAGGGTTGTCCAAGTGGAGGAGAAGAGGGTTTAGGAGAGCTGACGGCACCCCAGTACAACATGCCCTCCTGTTGGCTGAACTAATTGAAGTAATAAATGACCCCCAAGAATTAGCCTTGGTCAAATGCACCGCACACACTAATGGTGAAGACCATATTTCAAAAGGGAATGCAGCAGCAGACGCACACGCGAAGTATGCTGCATATTTTGGCGAGATATATAACCCCCCAGAGTCAGAGAGAGGGAGAGGGAGGGGAATAGCTAAGGAGATGCTAATAAGAGAAGGGTACACCCATCTCCCAGCCACACAGATAATGGAGCTAAAAGCGGCTGCACCAATGGCAGAAAAAGAAATATGGGTAAAAAGAGGATGTACAATGTCGCCAACTGACGCACTATGGCGCCAGGGTAGCACTGGAAAGATGGTAATGCCACTGGCACTATTGAACACCGCCCTGAGCCAGCTACACCACCCAGCCCACACAGGCAAGGAAGTCATCGAAGCACGAATTAGGGAAGATTGGTTCTGCCCCGAGTTAAATTCCCACGTGTCAAATTTTATCAGCAATTGTCTCACATGTCAGCAGTTCACGGCCGGTCACACGCTGAAGGTGATAAAAGGTACTATACCCCGGCCAGAGGGACCTTTCCGACACATCCATATTGACTATGTTGATATGATCAACGTATGTCAAGGAAATAGGTATATGATTGTAGTTGTGTGCCCATTCTCGAGGTGGATTGAGGCAGGGCCCTGCTCACACCCAGATGCATTCCGAGCAGCTAAATTCCTAGTGAGGGAGGTCTTCCCTAGGTGGGGGGTGTGCGAAATACTGCGGTCAGACAATGGGCCGCATTTCGCCAATGAAATGTTCCAGCATATCACATCCTTACTGAACATCAAGCATAAATTTGCATGTGCATATCACCCGCAGGCCAACGGTATATGCGAACGCCTGAATGGCCTATTAAAAGAGGCAATTGCAAAAATACAGCAAACAACAAAGAAGAGTTGGCTGTATTGCCTTCCGCTAGCCCTATTTGAGCTAAGGAATAGACCAGGCTCCGACCACCACCTCACCCCTCATGAGGTGGTGACCGGACGCCAAATGCGCCTTCCTCTGACGCCAACATCAAGAGCATTCACCGACCATGAGAGTACTGCAAATGTCCTTGGTGATGAAATGTACCAATATGTGTCTTCTTTGATTACTAGTGTAGTGTTTGTGTCTCAACAGCTCGAGCGCACGCGGGGCGGGTCTAAGAGTGATCAACAAGAAGACGCGGATGAAGAATTGGAAAAGGGAAAACTGTGCAAAATTGCCAAAGGTGACCACGTACTACTCCGCAATTTCAACAGAAAGTGGAACAGCCCACGCTTCACTGGCCCCCACCTGGTAGAGGAAGTATCAACGAGAGCAGTAAAGCTACAGGACAAACGTGCCTGGAATCACCTACACGACGTAAAGATCTGCAAACTCCAGACCCGCCCGAGCGTCACCGACAGGGCCATTGGAAGAACAGCAACAGCGTCGCCAACGGAGGAAGGGACTTCTACCGCAACTAACGGCCAAAGTGTCCCCATACCCTGCCACCCCCCTGATTCCCCAGAGACAACTACTGAAATAGAAAGGGGTAATTACCATACCGCCCACCCCATGGTCACACGATCAAAGAGTAAAGAAACCTCTACCAGTTGAGCCCCAACCCTCTGCCCATCGACCCCCTACCCACTGCAGTAATAACCCAACTGAAGGACATTGTTTTGCACATACACATGTAAACACTTGAATGTTCTCTCTTTTTTTTTCTCTCGCACATGCAGGTACGGCGTATTATTGTACTGCTAAGAAAACAGATAACTAACAAAGTTCACTGCCCAGGAGTAGATGATACCCTCAGACAATAACTACCCCGAAGAATTATCGCACCAATTTGTCTATTACATAAAAAGGCCAAAGTACCTGAAAAGGAGGAGGGTACGTGTCTACTACACAGCACATCTCTTGGCCATAGAACAATCAATGCCCCACCTCCACCCATACTTGCCTGTCCTAAGAGATAGATCGCTTAGATTGGCGTGGGAACAGCTCTTCGCCTGGGCACTGAACGACTACTTGATAGGGAGAGCTTGAAAACAACAACTAACACTAATAACAAGCATATTGAGAATTTTCAGGCGGGCAACTTTAACGTCGCAAGAACTAGCTGCCGGACTGCAGCAAGGTAAGAGTAAAATGCCGGTGAGACTAGCCTCTGTAACAAAGATGATAGGGATTTTGATGATCACCGGGTTTGTGGCTGCCTCTGTATGGCGGAATAGTTATGCTATCAATATTTTTGCTGTACCCAAATCTAACATACCCCCACCCCCAGCTGCAACAGGTGTTACGTCAGGTGGTACTAGCAAAATTGCACACAAGGGAAATAGAGTTAAACGCAGCACATACTCAGACAATAAAGATATTGACAACTACATACAAAATTCAGCACACGTCTCAAACAACATGTGGTACCAGCACATGACTCAAATAGGTAAACAAACAACAGAAGACAGCTGCTACGTCTGCTCATTGATCCCATACGCCATGAGTGCCTCCCAAACTTTTGTTGCCACGGAAATAGATGAAAAAACAGCACGGTGTATAATATACCTGGCACTGTTCCAAACGAAAGGGAGATTTCAAGGGAACACGGTGCACCTGGTATGGAAAACACGAGACACATACCCGTACGAAAATAACTTCCTTAAGAGTTATTTGGGTTACCACAAGGCCAATTTACATGCTGAAGCATTCAAATACATAACAAGTGGCCCTGAAAAAGGAGAAACGAAGAAAGTTACATTACAGTACCTACCATGTGATTGGTACGCCACTGAAGTTCCTGGTAAACAAGGATGTTGGGAAAGACCGTTGATAATAATAACAGGAAAGGTGTACCTGGGTGACAAATGGGACACAGGAGTGGTTGGCAGCAACATGGTAATGAGAGAAGATACTACAACTATTGCTGAACACAACAACAGATGTTGGATGACTTGGGTCAAGTACGTACCCATGCTAACGTGGATAGAGAAGGATGAAGACCCAATAACAATACTGCCGATGACTGCACCTAAGGTATGCTACCAACACAAAGGAGAAGTGGACGTAGGATACAACACCAACTGTGCAAGCGTGACAGAGCTACCTGAGGGGGGAGCAGGAACAGCAGTAGTAATGGACCATTACTGGGCCTGTGGAGACAAGGCATACCACACACTGCCCCCTCTGTGGAATGGTATATGCACAATAGTACACGTTAATGTACCATCACTAGTGGTGCCTCAGAAACATGTGAATGTGGCGAACTTCCCAAAAATGGATGAAGGAAACAAGAGGAAAAAGAGATCTGCACAGCTGCAGAAGGGGCCAGAGAACCGAAACAACGGCAACAACACTGTCCTGAATAGAAAGAAAAGACAAGGAGAACCTCTGACAGGAAATTACCTGTGGGGAAGGTCGGAAACAGCACTCACTTCAATTCTGCCAGAACACAGACTATTCAGCAGAGCAGCAATGTTCTTCTCCTCAATAATGCATCCTGGACTACAGGCCTACGCAAACGCAAAATGGCTCCAGATAACTAGATGGGAACTAATGATGACAATTAACTCTACAGTAAATGGATTCAACGCAATAAAAGAGGAACTGCGAGCAGTGAGGATGGTAGCACTACAGAACAGATATGTACTGGACCTCCTCACAGCAATGGAAGGAGGAGTTTGCGCAAAGATAGGACAATCATGCTGCACATTCATTCCTGCTAACGATGCTGACAATGGTACACTGACAGAAGCAGTATCACAATTGGCCCAGATGCACTCCAAAATGATGGATGAAAGTAAAGGTGTAAAAAAGGATGAGAGCTGGTTTGCGACGCTATGGTCATGGATGCCATCTTGGCTGTCAGATGGACTGAAGATCATAGTTGGATGCATTATTCTGGCTGGAGCTGCACTTATCATAATAAGATTTTGGAAGGCCCGGAAGGCACGCACCACAGACGAGATGATCGAAATGGTCGGTATGCACCCCTTGATGCCAGCAGACGACGGCCAACACACAGGCACAATAATAAAAGAGAGAGAGAGGTTGCGCAACCAGATCATCACTAACCACCTGGACCCACCATCTGTAAAGCTCGAAAACCCAAGAAACCCAAGGAGCTACATAGGGAAATGGGTATACTGCACACCTGGAGGAACCTGTGTATATATGTACTCGTCATTTGAAGACCATGTTAATCACTATGGACATCTGGGAGGAGTAACTAAAATATGGAGAGTGAGAGGAGATAAGGAAAAGGATATGTTTGTGGTCGACAAGTCGACCAGAGGGGGGACTGAAGTGGGAAAAGTGAACAAAAGGCTCCCACCAATCCCCTCTCAACCCTGGCCTAGAGGATCACGGCCCAGACACCCGCCACGAGAGGAGTTCGCCCATTTCCCAGACGACCAAATACCCTGGTACAAGAACATACGGATGTGCCCACTCGCTTGCCCACCCGCCTGCCCACCAGCCTGCCCTGCACATGCCGACACCTGCGGCATGGATGAACTCGACTAAACCATCCAGCACCAAATCAACACATCGTTAGAGATGCCATGACGACCTAACCAACGGTCAGCACACCCGTGCAAACATACACACCGGACACTCCCACACCAATCCACACGAAGAACATACTCAGTGCTATGACGTAGGCAACGGACACACCCACGGACGTGCATCTTTATTATTTTCCACATAGGCTTCTCAAAATGCAGAAACGCAAGACGCATAATGAACTCATCTAAAAAGGCTTGCTCACGCTTCTTCTAAACCCTTGTACCATAATGAGAAATATAACGAAGACACGATACTGGGGATAGAGCAATATGATACCATAACCTAAAGCGCTCTGTATCAAACGGTTCCACCTATGCACCAGGCCCAAGTAGGCCGCAAGCAAAAGCTTCCATGAACATTGAATGAGCAAGAGCTCGGTTGCTGACCCTGCAGAATAAGCCCGGCGAAAGCAGACAGTCAAGGGCACAACGTTGCAAACTCTCGAAGCGCAAGCTGACGCCAAGGTCGCACCTGCAAGATAAGCCAGGCACACAGTGAGAAATGCAATATTAATTGTGCAGAATTCTGCCTCAAACACGGTCCCACCTCACGTGACCAAGCCAAACCTGATAGGATGCCAAGCCCAGGAGGAAGAAGGCGCCTGGATCCCCCGTCTCAAGACACAGGCAGATACAATTAAGCGACTCAATGGACATCTGCAGCGGTGGGAGTAGTCGGCCTTCCTGCTTATGAATAAATCCTCACATTGTCTGCACATACCCATAGTGAAACATTGTTGCAAATGACAGGTGCACCGCGAGCTGGGAACAGCGATGGTCCCAGACTGGGGGGCTCGCGGGAGAACCAATCAGAACATGGGTCCCTTATCACTGACGCCATTAACATTAACCAATCCTCAGGGGTCTTCATGTAACAATTTTTATGTATCAAACTGAAGGGACAACCCAAGTATACCACCTGACTGACCCTTAACCAATAACGACGTTCTCTATACGTATGCTATACTAACCCTACCACTCAGGGAACCAATCCAGAGTGGCGATAGGTTTTTTTGCTAACTTTCTCAGGTGACGCAAGTAGCGCGTCATACTAAGGTAAAAAGGGGCTGCGAGCCCCACGATGTTGAGAGAGTGTCAGGACGGACGCGTACGATCCTTGACCCATCCCTGCCGTTTTGTTTAATAAACGGCAGAATCACCTTGCTTCTTGCGTGTGTCTCATACTCTATCTCTTTTGGGATATACGGGAGGAGTTGGGGCCTCCCTGCCCGGAGGTCCGCGGACGGCCCAGCCGACCCCGGGAGAATTCCCCCCCCGACAATATACACTAAGGAGAAATGAAAATTACTAAGAAGAAAATTGAGACAGCTGAGAAACCAATCTGGAAAGAACCTAAACAGACCTTTCCGGGCACCAATGAAGAACCTGGGCCACAAGACATATACACTCAGTTGCTGAAAGGGGCACAAGACTTTAGAGAAATGATAACTACCTTCACTGATTTGTTTATGAAGATTAACCACTTGGAGGGCCAGATTACTAAGGTTGAAAAGGAAACTGGAAGTCTGGTATCAGAAATAGCTGGCGGTTTTTGAGCATACAGTGATTTAAAAGGCATATTATCAAGAATGAGAAGCAAAGTTGGATTTGAAAAAACGGTGTCATAACTTACGCCTGTTGTGCCTGAAGGAGCAAGACGATACGGCCTCTGGTATCTATCAATGACCATGTTATCTGGGTTATAGCAGCGTTATGTGGAATCGGGGTAATAGGTATCCCTGATGTGGATTTTGGCTACAGGGTAGGGAGACTTGAACATGCCAAGTCACACCAAATAGTTTTGGTCCTCACCAAAATCAGCACAAAAGAGAGCATTTTAAAAGCTGCGAGGGAAAAAGGACAAGTGATATACAGTAACAAACTGTTCTCCATGTTCCCTGATAACCACAAAGAGGTGATGGAAAAGAGGAAATCCTTCAAAGAAGCTAAGGCTTTGGCCAAAGAGAGAAAGGTCAAGACCATCCAGACAAAGCCAGCAATAATGAAGATTCTCTTGCCTCAAGGCGTGAGAGTCACTGAGGACTCTTCTGAGATGGTGAATTGGTTATGAAGTCTGCAACCAGTTCCGAATTGGACAAATTAGCCCTTGAACCAATTTAGAGAGTGCTTATTGTAATCAATAAGACTTTGAAACACCTGTGTATAGGCGCGTTATAAATGCCATATCATATCATATCAATAACAGGTAGACCGCAGTAGATTATTTGTTTATTTGTTATCCAACTTTCTTTTTTGAACTTATGTCTGTGATTGTTTACTACTTTGAAGCACTGCATTTTCATTCATTTATCTAAAATGGCACTGGATAGTACAACGATTAATGGCTTACCAATCATTGCAGGCTTGTGAAGTGATGAAGTTCCATATTCACGGAGGGGCCCTTCTTTTTATGTCTCGCTGATTGATGTCAGAGAGGACAGTATTTCACGTCATAGCGGACATAGTGCGTTATTCAGGTCCTCTTTCTTCCGGACAACGTCCAGCCCAATTGGAGGAGATCCCCACTACATGTGCCTTTCGACATTGACTCTTTCTATTAACCCCAGATTACCCAGGAAGGACTTTTATGTTTTTTAAACACATGAAACTATGCAACGGAATTAGTGTCTGTATCCAAAGCTAAATGTCTTTAGATTTTTTATTACATGACATGAATGAAACTGCAGATGAATAAGGTTAAATGGATTTGCTTCCATTATATAATTATTTAGTTGATAATATTGAATCGTTTTTTTGTTTAAGCGGTGTTTACATATTATTTGCTTCAATATTAATAGAATATAGATGTTTTCATGATACTTTTGTTATGAAAGGGCCAGAGGGTTACGTTTGGTTCATGTTTGTGACTAAACAATTTCTGTTTGCGGTTAACATGACCTCAAGAGGGTTTTGGGGTTCCCTTCCCTTCTTTTATTTCTCTCTCTCAGTGTGCAATGCTAGTATTTACCATATCAAGTACAGTGAAGGCGATCTTTGTAATTATATAAACAAAATGTTTCACTCAAAACAGGGCATATCGATCATCTCTTGGAATGTAACTGGTATTACCAACCCCATTAAAAGGAAAATGATTTGAAGCCACCTAGACAGACTGAAAGCAGATGTAGCTTTGATACAAGAAACATATCTCACAGAATTGGAATCAGAAATATTGTTAAAAAGCTGGATAGGGCCAGTTTACAGGTCATCATTTAATTCAAGATCAAGGGCTGTGGCAATTTTAATACATAGGAATCTACCAGTGAATGTCTATCACACCATAAAGCTAACGAGGGGAGACGCGTCTCTATAACAATGGGCATACAAAGAACACTATTGACCATATGCAACATATACGCACCCACGACAGGGAATGGGATTTTGTTAAAGAGGTGGCACAACATCTACAAAACAGTGGCTCAGACAATATTATATTGTGCGAGATTTTAATGAGGTGATTGATCCTCTAATAGACAGAAGCAATAGATATATTCTTAAGGCAAATAATTGGCAAAGAGAAGCACTGATTGATGGATTTGATGGATGAACACAGCCTGGTGGTTGTGTGGAGACTGAAACACCCTTCTTAGAGAGGCTACAGCTTTTACTCTGGTGTGCACTATGTATATTCAAGAATAGAAGCAGGATAGGAAACATTCATGTTTCTGATCATGGCCCCTGTTGAGGTAGACATTTCTCTGAACTTCAATATCGAAAAGAACAACATCTGGAAGATGAATTCTTTTATACTGGAGGAGGATGAAATGATAGACCTGATTGTGCGAATATGAACAGCAAGGTTTGGGTATCAAGAGTTTGGGAGGCCCTTAAATGTAGCATGAGTGGTCTATTGATAGGCCTCTCAAGTAAAGGACACAAGGACAGAGAATGGAAGATCAGATCTCTACAGTTGGGTGATTAAAGAAGACTTTGAAAAAGGGGTCATAACCGCACAAGCTGATGACACAAAAAGATTATTACGTCAAAACAAATATGAGCTGAATAAACTGCTCTCTGAAAAGGCAGAATACTCATTATTTGGAACCAGGTGTGTTTATTGTGAGGGTGCAGAAAAATGTGATAGGTTGCTCGCTCACCGAATACGTCTGCAAGAGAATGATAGAGTGATTTCTGCTATTGAAAAGGGCCCAGGAGTGCTAACAAATGACCCGAAGGAGAAAAACAAGGAATTTCACTCTTTTTATCAGAAGCTATATTCCTCACAGGAGGATAAAACAAGTCAGGATATAAATAAACTGATCAAAATAAGAAGCCAATGCCGGCTTCGGTATCATGTAAGAAGACAGACCTTATAGCACACAGATTCAAATGGTGTCTGCTGAGGATGACATGCCTAGGCATATGGCTATCATGCAATGTAGAACAAATGATGAACGAGAACATGAAGTCAATAGTGTTGAACATAAAATCAGATTTGGGAAGATGGAAACTGCTAAACCTGTTGCTATGGGGTAAGGCTAATGCCCTGAAGACGAACAGCTTGCCACAAATGAACTATATCTTAAGTATGATCCCTTTATCCCCCTGAAGCTGTAGAAACCACAGTTACCGGTTGACAAAGGAGTTATGAGCGTACCCAATTTTGCTGTATACAACCTAGCCTGACACATAGTACCTTTCTTGGAGGAGACACTGGATGAATGGGCATGTAATGAATCAAGCAGGAATGGTCCAGTAGTACCAAAAGCGATTATGTCCACAAAGAATGATTGGAAGTTTAAAACCTCGCTGGTGACAGAATATCTGAGAGAGGCTTGGAGGAAAATGTCCAGTACTTTCGGATACAAGCCCTATCATGCGACTGATTCGTCAATCAGGTTCAATCCTGAAATAAGAGAAAAGAAAAAGATGTTGTTCTGACCAAATGGGTATCTAGGGGAGTTCAGATGGCTGGGAGATCTAACAGATCTTGGATTTCATCTAATCAACTCAAAATAGCTAAAGAACCAACTGTATGTACACATGGGGAATACTGTACTCTTTCAAAAAACAGTTAATACCTCAAAAACAGTAGAGGAGAATAATTTAGGTGATTTCCTTTTTATTTTATTTCACATTTTTATTGGTATTACATGGAACAAAGGAAATTTCAAGAAAAGAACTTAAGCAACACAAACCCCATTCACGTTCAAAGGAAATATCAAGAAAAACCCTTAAGCAGCTCAATCTTAATCCACGTCTAACTCTTTTACCCCCCCCCTTCACCGCACCTCCCCAACCCTGCGGCAGCCCCATGAATAACATAAAACGGAGATCAAACATGACATACGACGATATCAGAATAACAGCTCTACTGTGTTCCCGTTGCTACAGTCTGTCCATTAGGGCAACGTACCCCCAAGCACAGGGAGATCAATCAGAGGGGGAAGCGGACCACTCACATTACCACCAACCTACCTTTCCCCCAGAGGGCATTACACCCCCATGTCTTTCGTGCAGAAACCCAACAAGGTCATTTCCAACTCACAACTCCCCCATGGAGGGCCACAGTGATCTTCGCCATCAAGTAAATCTCCTTCACTTTCACCACCCATTCCCCATGACTAGGCAGCCTCTCCCTCTTCCATTGGCAAGGTAGGCATGCTCTAGCTGCCAACAATAAGAAGTGCGCCTTAAGAGGTAGGCTCCTAAATCCACCTTCCACCTCCTCCAAATTGAATAAAACTAACAGGGAGACCACAGAATGAGAGGTCCCCTCAATTTACGTAATCCACCCCAATAAAGAAACATCATGCCTGTACTTCATGCCTGTACCCCTCCACAGAAGTCTTTCAAATGTGGCAATCTGCTCCACATCACTACTCTTAACTCTCGCTCTGCTATCAAACACTCCTCTAACATCTGCCAACTCCTTGAAGATCTGGATCTGGATGTCCTTGGTCTCACCGAAACATGGTTCAAGGCCAGCTCTGTCACAAGTTTTGACACTCTCCTCCCTGAGGGCTACAAGACCCTCACGGTACACCAAAACCAACCATCCAGGAGGTGGAGTAGTCTTGATTTTCCTAGAGTGGATCTCTGCTTCTGTCATTCCTATGCAGGCATAGTCCTCCTGTGATGCTTGGTCTTCAGGCTCTCTATCTCTACTGGCCTCTCTGTTACTGTGACCACCATCGACAGGCCACCTGACCAGGTTGCCCTCTTCCTCTCTGAGTGGGCTGACCTCTCCTCTTCCCTCCTTGCCTCAACCTTTCAACTTCTCCTCCTCAGAGACCTCAACATCCGCTTGGATGCTTCTAGCCCCTCGTCTGGGCTCTTTCACAATCTCTGCAACACTCTCTTTCTCTCTCTCCATTCTTCTCTCTGGCCCGACACACTTTGCCGGGCACATCCTGGATGTTCTTATCTCATCAGACATCCCCCTCTCCAACCCTCTTACCACTCCTCTTTCTTGGACTGACAACTTTCTTCTCTCCTCTCACCTGTTGCTCTCTGTCCCCCGGGTAAAGCCGACCCCAGAACTGCCACCCACCTTCTCGGTCATCGGCCCATGAAGCTTTTGTCAGTGGAGGCTTTTGCCACTACTTTCTCTCCTTCTCCTACTCCTGAGGCTGACTCACACTATGACACAGCCCTCTCCAACCTGCATCTCTCAACCTCTAACACTCTATGTCCTTGCCCCTGTCATGAAGCCCATATCCAAGTGCAAATTTTTGGTATGATTCTGACCTCGCCACCCTTAAAGGCAAGTGTAGGGCGGCTGAGAGGAAGTGGAGGGCACCAGGGTCATCCTCCAATAAACTGGCCTGTCACCTGCTCCACAGTCAATATAGTCTTTCTTTCTGTCTAAGATGAGAGCATAAATCCAAACCCACCTCTCTGCGGCCTCTAACAACTCAGCTGAACTTTTGAAAATCTGCATGGAGCTGGCCTATCCTGCTGAAGTCTCAACCTCTCCTGTTCCCTCCCAGGCCCTTTGCATGGCACTGGCTTCTCACTTCACCACTGAAACTCAGAACATCCTGTTTACTCTCTCCTCTTCTTTTCCCTCTCCTTTCTCCTACTTCTCCGTGTTCACTCCTGATGAAGTTTCTAGACAAGTCTGATCTAAGAAAGTCTCATCAAAGCAGGTGCTCCCCTGCTATTCCAGAACCATCAAGGACCACATTGACACCCTTGCTCCAGCGTTGGCCGATTCCTGCAATCACACTTTGCCACTGGAACCTACCATTCCTTTCTACATCACTCTCTTCCGCACCTCCTCCTAAAGAAGCCCTCTGCCGATCCTTCCTCTCTGGCAAATTTCCACCCGATCTCTATCACTTCTTTCCTGGTCAAACTCCTGGAAAAGCTGACCATCTCCCAGCTTACTCTTCATACTGAATCTGTTGCTTGTCTCCATGACCACCAGTCTTGCTTTAGAGCAGCCAGAAGCACGGAAACTGCTCTCCTGAACTCCCGTGAAGACTTGCTCTCTAATCTCGATGCTAACCTTCCTTCTGTCCTCATTCTCTTCAACCACGCCATCCTGATCAATCATCTCCATGACAACCTGGGCATCAGGGGTCAGGCCCTAGCCTGGTTGAATTCCTTTCTCCCCGATCGACGCTCCCAGGTCCAACTTGGATCCTTTCTCTCTACCACCTCTATCTCTGCATCTGTCTTTTCCCAGGGCTCTAACCCCTCACCCTTCAGCCATTACTTGGCACCATCTGTACCTTCTGTTCAGTGTTATGTGGATGACACTCAGCTCTCCTTCAGACTGCCCTGCGCCTCTTCTGCTCTCTCGCTCATAACTGACTGCCTATCTGCGATTCAGAAATGGTGTGCCTCTAACGATCTCTACCTTAATGCCAGTAAGACTGAGATCCTTCTCATTGGGACCACTGCTCCCTTCTTCCCTCTTTCATTCTGGCCGTCCACCCTGGGCCCTCTACCCTCACCTTCCTGTGAGGCGAAGAACCTTGGGGTCATCTTCAACTCCACCCTCTCCTTCTCTCCTCCCATTTCTGACATCTCTAAGAAGTCACACTACCAGCTGCACCTCCCCAGAGATATTCTTCCTTTTCTCACTTTCCCCCAGAAGCTCACTGTCTGCAGAGCCCTGGTTCTCTCTAGGCTGGACTACTGCAACTGGCTCTTTCTAAATCTGCCAAGCTCTACTCTTTGCCCCTTGCAACTAATCCAGAACAGGACTAAGAGACGTGTCCTTGGCCTCAAGCCCAGGGACCGTATCTCTCCAGCCCTGAAATTCTCCACTGGCTCATGGTGGTTGCAAGGATCAAGTTCAAGACCATCTGCATTGTCCACCTGGCCTTCTGGAGCCAGGGACGTCACCACATCCAACTCTCTCTTCCTAAGCATCTTCCTTCTCGAGCCCTCTGCTCCTCCACCTCCAACTCTCTGAGGGTCAGACGCTTCTCCAGGCAGAGAGTGGGGGATAGATCTCTGCCCTTAGCTGGGGCCTCCCTCTAGAACAGCCTCCCTTCCTCTCTCAAACTTGAGCAGGACCACCTAAGGTTCCAGAAGCAACTGAAGACCTTCCTCTCCCCTGCTGATACTCCTGTCTGCTGCGCTCACTGTTTACCTGACCAGCCACTGAAACTCACTGGCACCAGGCTCCTGTATGACCAGTAGCCACTTGCATTGCCTCCTGGCCTCCCACCCACTTAGGGATTGTATCTGAAACCCTACAGTTCCCTGTCTACCTGCACTTACTTGAGCCACTGCCCTGGCAGCACTTCCTGCATTTTTGCCACTGCACTCGCCCTTCCCCTCTCCCCCTGGCACTTCTCCTCTTCCCTCCCCCACGCACTTCCACAATCTGAATGACACAAGGCCTAGTAAGATTGTTTGTTTTGTCCTCCTTATGTCTACCCTTCCTTGTCTTGTCACACCTAGACACACTTGTGTATAGGCGTGTTAAAAATGACTTTTCATATCATATCATAACACCTCAGTCCAATATTGCCACCTGTGCACCGATTTGATACCATGAAGCTTATACAGGCATGAGATCGATATCATAAATGCTCTGCAGCACATCTTGCGCCACAATCCCACATCAATTTCCCTTCCCACATGGCACGAAGACGCTCAGCAGCCGACCTGCCCACCTCCAAGAATGCGGCATACAATTGTGTGACCAAGCCCTTCATCTCCAATTGGGAATCCAAAATAGGCTCGGTCGGAGTAAGCTCCCTCTGTATCTGCTGTTTCCAATGGTCTGTGGCGATCATCCCTTTAATCTACAGGTAAGAGAATACTGATTGTTTCCCTATATGCGGGGCCCCCTCTAAGTCCTGAATCAAGATAAACTTCCCATCCCAGCACAGCCTCAAACCAAACCTGGTACCTAGCCACATCCGGTATCTCCTCCGTACCCCTGGCGCCCGCAAGTGACTCATAGGCGAAGGCCACGTTGTAATCCCCCTCATCTCAGCACCGGATGCCACAGGTTCCATATCACCCCCAGGATAAGATGTTCCTGAATTCTACACGGAATAGATGCTCTAGGCACCCACATCCATTCGTCCACCATGGCTGTTCGCAAATGAGGTTCTCCAAATAAACCCATTGCTTGCCTTTGTCCCTTTGTCCTCCCAGAGATGCTGTACCAACACCCTGAATTGCGCTGCCCTGTATTACTTCCAGAGATCAGGGAATCCCACCCCATGCCTCTCCTTGGGTAGGACCAAAGTATCATATGTCACTGCTGCTTTTTCCCCTGCCATAAAACTTCAGCATCAGCCCCTTCGATTCCCTCAATAACGCCCCTGGGATCGCTGTCGGAAGCATCTGGAAAAGGTACAAGATCCTAGGAAGGAAGTTCATTTTGAGACCGCTAAGCCGCATCATCCAAGCAGTCCCGATGGGATGTGTCTCTGTTCGCCCTCCACTAACCATGTTTCCTGCAACATCAACACATCCAACCCCGCTCTCCGAGACTCCCTTGCCACCAATGTACGGTT
Source organism: Ambystoma mexicanum (assembly GCF_040938575.1). Lineage (NCBI taxonomy): Eukaryota > Metazoa > Chordata > Amphibia > Caudata > Ambystomatidae > Ambystoma > Ambystoma mexicanum. The sequence goes on along the minus strand of NC_090936.1, from coordinate 427,066,502 downwards.
GGTCAGAGAATTTAGACCTTTCACATTCAGCATCCCGAATGCTCGATGGTCCACCTGTTCCCCCTTAATTCCACCTATAGTTGCCATCTCCCCTTCCACCACATCTCAAGCCAGCTCTAGCATATTACGTTGGCAGATCTCAACAATCCTGCACCATTTCTCATGACGCCCAACCCTCCCACGCCACCCAACATTCAACCCACCCCCACCCCAGCCATCCGCTCCCATCCTAACCCCTGAGATGCCCATCAACTGCTGGGCCACCAAGAAAAGAACGTCCAACCCATCCCCATCTCTACATTATAACAAACAACCTGAACGAGTGGCATAGCAACAAAGAACCACTACAAAAATTCTAACACCCCCAAGAAGAAGCAGAACAGGCTACATCGCTTGTCACTTTAAAGACGAGGGAGTGTTGAGTCTTTCAAACCTCCGGCCCCTAGGCACCCCTTTACGCTGGTTCAGACCCCTCAATGAATCTTGGTTCCTCGGCATCTCCCCTCCCTCTCTCGAATTCCCTTCTACGCTCTTCTCGCTCTCAGAGAAGTGTCAGAGGACCTGTTCTGCTTCTGCACCCTTGGTAATACGGTAATCCACTTCCTCGATCTCGAATACCAGGGCAAACCGAATTGTCCATCGGTAACGTATACCTCTGTCTGACAACCAGACAGTAAGAGGTCAGCAGTCTCTGCGCCTGGCTAATGTGAACCTTGAAAGATCTTAGTACATTTGAATAGTGTCCCCTTCAGATTGGATGCTGCGTAGGCATTTCACCTTTTCCAGGACTGCTGTATTCTCTGTATTGAAGGAATCTCATCACCACCGATTCCAGGTCTCTGCCCCTGGCCATCCCTCCACGATGCACCCATTCAATCGCGACCTCCATTCCACCTTCCTCCACAGATAAGATGTTCACCAGCACTTTGACTGCTTTCACTACATCAGTGACCGTCTCACCCTTCTTTTCCTGGAGACCGAAAATGCAAAGGTTGATCCTGCGTTCACCATTTTCGAGGTCATCCATTTTCAACTGATAATCCTTGTCTCTGGTCTCAAGGTCCGACAACCTCCCTTTGAACTTCATTTCCACAAGGTCTGCACTAAGATGGTTGTTCTCCATACCTTCCAACTTGTTCTGCAGGTCCTCGACCCTGCCCCGCAGTTTGGAAAGTTAGGCCTGTAGTTCTCCTCACAGTGCCCCGATCTCCTGCAGAATGTCCTTTATGTCTTCCTTCGTATAGGGGGGCTGGATATTATTTGCCTCCCCCGTGGCAGCTTGCTGTCAGTGCCTCTTCCCTCCACTGCCAATAACCTCCTTAACTGCTGCAGGCTGTCTGTGGCCACTTTAGCCCTTGCCACCAGCGTGATCCCCAGTCAGGACTCCCTACAAGTATCAAAGCCTGCCTCCCACCTTAGGTGTACCACCTGTAGAAAGTCCCCATACTACACACACCAGTGCTGCTTCAGTCCTCCGTGAGGGGTCTGGTGCCGCTTCTCCATTCCCTTTCAAAGCCAGCGTAAGACCTCAATCTCCAAACACACCGTAGCTCATCACAGTGGGAGCACCAACACCAACCCACTTGGTCAGTCCAGGCAGGCTCCCCGCCACCTCAGGCTCCCCAGGTCCGCTGTGCACAAGTTATTTGTGGACCTCCAGCAGGGCCTGTGCCCCTTCCCTCGCAGTCTCCGGATGGGATTACTTCTGGGCTACAGGCAAATCCAGCCGAGAGCAACACTCTTCACTGCCTCATCAAGTGGGGCTGCCGGCCACCTGTGCCTCCCCACTCAATATAAAGCGCGACCCGGATCCTCCTTGGCTCCACTTCCAGGGCCAGGCACTGATCTCCACTCCACTGTTGGCCTCCTAATAGCTCTCCAAGCCAGTATCAAAGTGCTCCCTGACACCCAACACCTCTGGGGACCGTGACAGCTGACCCTCGTCCCTCCAGAACATTATTCAGCGGCTCTGTGCTGGCTCCTCCACAGTTTTCACCATTGACTGGCCCACTGCTATGGTTGGGCCTTGTGCACTGGAGGCCTGGTCTGGACCAGCATAGACACAGGCACCCAGCCACCAAAAGAGAAAGGGAAAAAAAGAAAATGAAAACGGTCCTGTCCGCAGTCACCTCCAGGCAGCGCCGGCCTCACCAACACGTCACAGTCTCCTCCGCTGCTAAACCATAACTGCCCCTCCTAAACGTCTGAGCATGTGGAGCGAGGTCTTTCGCTCCCGATCACAGGCTGGCCCTCCTGGTGAGCCCTCTGCGGTTCGGGATGCCGTACCAAGTCGCACTGCATCCGGGGCTTCACTGCCCATGCTTGTGCCCCACAGTTAGCCCTGAACGTTCCGGTGCCATGCTGCTCTCCAGTGCAGCTAACTCCACTGTCAAAGCCTTCTACCTGCGTAGCCCGGGCCCTCCACCGTCCGTTGCTCACCCATAGATCACTTGGAAAATACCTTGTTCAGGTTCACGCCACCATGGGGGGCCGGCGGTGAGCTGGTGGACGTGACCATGCTTGTACACACACCCTTGTGGTCTCGTGACTTCCTTTTTAAATGCTAACAAACAGTGGCATCTGGCCTCTAGATTATACAACCTTCTTGTGTCTGCCAGGAAAGGAGGTGGCTCTCTATTGAATATATGGCCCCAGACATTGAGGGATGAGATGTCTGATGCAAGAAGGACTAATACTTGCAGCAACTTACACTCACTTTCCTCCCTGAGTATAGGAGAGAGAGCTAGACAAGTTAAAATCTTGCACAGAGTGAATTGAACCCCAGAACTTTTATATAAGAGAGGCCTTACTGATTCAGAGGCATGTTAGGGCTGTAAACAGAGCTGGTACTCTAGAACACATGTTATGGGAGTGCAATAAAGTGGGGTCTTTCTGCTGTGAATTGGTGGATATCTTCAACAACACCAGATTATGATTTTGAAACTCTAATTCTGGAAGAGGATATTCGATGACTTATCTTGCTCCCAGAAGAAATGGTTATTCAGAGCTGCCGTAATGACACAGAAGCTGATTCTAAGAGTCTGGAAGTCGGCTTATTATCCTTGCGTCTCATTGTGGATACGGGAAATGCACAAGCTGTCACTAATGGAGAGAGTTATCCTCAGAAGACAAAAGAAGAGTACATTGTTTGAGGATATATGGGGAAGATTTTTAGAGTTGATATAATATGAAATGCAACATTTTTGAGAGAAGAGGAGGGAAGAGAAAATGGTGGGTGGGGGAGGAGGGTGTTATTTTAAGATGTTTGACCACTCTGCTTTGTAATTGAAAAAATGAATTGCTAATAAAAAAAAGAAACGCAAATAGAGTTAAATGGAACTTAAACGTTTCCCACAGGAGGGATAAAATAAATAACTATTAATATTGTGCTCCAGCTATAGTTGCAGGGTTACAAAGTTATGATTTCCCTGTGACAAAAGCTGTTATTATACTCCAAACAACTCTCCTAGCTTGCAAAAGGTTTCTCTGGGTGCTGTTTTACATGCAGGGGAGGAAGAATAACCCACTGCAAAGCAGGCAATAAGCAAAATTAGCAGAGACCTTAGGCGTTTGAATTTGTAATTGTATTTTATTGTGTTTCTATAGCGCCTTACGCCAAAGCACTTTACAAACATGCAAACGGTACAAAAGGGATTTAAGCAATTTTATGAAAAATCATTCCAGTAGAGAGAATGTGATCCTTAAGGTGGGATCTAAAGAGAGGAAAGAGAACCGGGGGAAAGAGGGAGGGCATTCTAGTTTTTTGGGGCTAGAAAAGCACAGTGGGGCCGAGGGACGGATAGATGAAATTGAGACTGGGAACAAAGGAGACGGGCAGGAGAGTAGAAGGATACATGAGAGTAAAGATGGTGGAGGGAGGGGGCAAGACATGCAGACACTTAAAAACAATGATAATAAAGTTTATCAGTAAAGGTGAGGAAAAGCAGAGCCATAAAGAGAGAGAAGGGCAGGGGAAATGGACTTTGGGGCGGGGGAGCTAGTAAACAGAAAAGAAGGCAGATATAAGAATGATAAATAGAGTAGAGGGGAGTGAGTTGGTAAGTAGGGAGGCAGAGGAGGAGGCTAGAGCAGTAGAACAGATGAGAGAGGAAATAAGGGTCTTAGGATCTTGAGTATTGACAAGCCTTATGGATATTATGTGCAAAATAGTAGAGATGTAAGCAGAGGAGGACAAAGAGGATTTAAAGATAACGCCCAGATTACGGGCGGAAGAGGAAGGAGTGATGGAAGAATGGGGAAAGAGCTACAGGAGGGAGAGGTGAGGGAATAGTTGAGGTAGGGAAAAGGAGCGCAAAGGAGCACCTCCGTCAAGTTTAAGGTAAAAAAAGCAGACATTCAAGATTGGACTGCGAGAGGCACGGAGAAACAGTAGACGGAAGAGAGGATGAAAAGGAAGAAAAAGGCAAAAAGATAGAAAGATCTGGCAGCCCTTTGCATACAGATGTGTGTCTGCATGTGAGTAATGTTTGTGATGCGGAAGAGAGGGGGCAGGGAGTGGGTAAACATGTGAGTGTGCGTGTTTTTTTACTGTTAGTGTGTCTGTGGTGGGTACAAGAGGAATGCTCTGTGCAGGGAAGGGAGGTGGTGGGGGTGGAAAGGGGTATTCGGGGGTAAAACCCCCCGATTATCAAGAAATCCTACCAGTGTGTGGAGGGGACGGGGGCAGGCATCTCAGAGTTCTAATGACCTGCTATCATTATTCAGAACGTTTTAATTGTATGGACTTAAAACCTACTTCTTTTAAACATTTTGAACAGGACTTTATTCACTTGTCATATGTGCATAACCTCTCTGAAACTCATTTGGCATCTGATGTGCATGATGATTGTTATGTAGATAAAAGTGTTCAACAAAAAAACTTAAACACTATGGTAATCCTTTGGACTCCAATTCCCAGAAAGCTTTAAGTACTGGGACGAAGAAGAGGAATATAGAGTCAATGAAAATCAACAGAAATAGCAAGAGTACTGTGCGGTCTAGTTGTTGTCCATTCAATCAACTGCGCAGGACATTTAAATCAGAGAAACACCTTCAGACGTGAGAAGGTGATGAAGTCGGATCAGGCTGCAGAGCGGGAAGCAGAGTCACGTAGAGAGGCAGACACACGGGAGTAACCCAGGCTGAAGGAAGGAGGTGCCCCTGGACTGCCACTTGCCACACCAATGGACTAGAGTGGTGGGAGAACAAACAGAGACTAGCGAGTTCCAGGGAAGTACTGCAAAGGCACTGGCAGCCGCAGAAAGCCGATGTCAAACTAAACAGCAACAACCTTACCAGCGAGGAACGATGAGTCCATCAGAGGAGGTGAGAGAGGGTTTGACAGGCTACCAAAGCTATTACCAATGCAAGACTTTGCCACTGTAAAGTGCCACGAGTTACAGACGCCAGGAGATACCTGTGAATTGTGCCAGTGGAAGTGGTAACCCCAGGGTGTTCCAATAGGTACATGGACAATTAAGTGAAGGTTTTGCAGACCGACCAAATAGTTTTAAAGTAACAAAAGGGCAAATAGCTGTACTATTCCCTTGTGTGAAGTGTCAGTTGAGGGAAACCTAGAACCAGCATTGCCATAAGACAAAATGCACTATAAGAGAAACAAAGAGTCAACATTTGTACAATTCTGCTGACATGAGATGTCATTTGGGGGAAATCTGGAACAAGCATTGCAAAGAACCAAGATATATTGTAAGAAAGTTTGACAGAAAGAGCTTGAACAAACCCTCATATATGGGAAGTCAGTATGCAGGAAACTGGTGGAAGTACTAAGTGAAGTCAACAAAGTTATGCCACTGAGGAAGTACAATTGTGTGATACTTAAGAGAAATATGAATGTTGCAGAGAGACCTGGCAAGAAAGTCAACAAAGTTATGCCACTGAGGAAGTACAATTGTGTGATACTTAAGAGAAATATGAATGTTGCAGAGAGACCTGGCAAGAGCATCATGTAGTGAACCTTTTTGGAAAGAGATACCTGGCAAGAGAGTACACCAGGGGATCTGTGTGAAAGAGTCAGTTGCATTATCTTTAATGGAACCTTGGTGAAACAGAGTATTTCAAATACATTTTCCTGAAACAGTTCAGGGGAAGGGAAGCTAAACCCTGGAGACAAGGACTGTTTGTTTTTAAATTGTATATATATATGCATATATATATATATATATATATATATGCATATATATTCAGTAAAAAAACTTTGTTAAAGGGACGTTATGGTTCAAAGTAAAACTGAAAAACCCCTGAAATTCACCAGTTATGGTACGTTAAACAACCATAACTCGCGCCACCACTGTGCACCCACAAACTAACACCCAGGACATCAAAGATGACATCACAAATGTCATTTATGACATCACTGATGACATCACATGTCTGGCTCCCCCCTTCATTCCTTTACTGACATATCTAGGACACATGGTTTTCTTCAGTAGCAGGCAGGAAATAACAATTTAAAAATTACTACATTTGTAAAGTTATCCCTCAAGTATGTTCTTACAGTAATTCTCTTAGGGTCCAGTCATATCATATGAAACATATACATAAGGGAAGACACAGCCTTGAAAGACAGCAATGGTTTCTGTGCATGAAGATAATCAGTAGGGTTAGCAGCACTTTCTGATAGTTTTTTTTTATTACTATACTTTCCCTTTATATATTCATATTTGTATACATTGTACTCACACTACTTTCTTTAGGGTGCAGTCACATTATGTGATACATAGGGTAAGTTGCACCTTTGAAACAGAATAATCATTTCTCTACAAAAAGATAATTAGTTAGGTTATGAACACTTTCTGCTACTGCTATTGTTTTTTTGCTTATTTCACTTTCCATGTATATACTCATATTTGTATGTGTTGTTATTTATTTGTGTTTTGTCTGTAGTAAGTAGGTTTTATTAGCTACTTATTACATGTGTAACAGTATGCAAAACTGTAATAAGAAATTAGTTATCATTTCAGTATTGAATATCGCTAAATTATGCATATTACACTTCCATCATGTATGCTGCACACACTGCGTGTGTTTCTGCATGAGTACGTTAGTATACTTGATAGAATTTATAATAGAATTTATTTATATCAATGTATTGATTAATGCACTAAGTAGCTCATGATATTTATGCAAATAATCCTTGACACTTATTTGTGAACATTATAATAAGAATGCATTGCACAGACTTTTTATGAAAAGTAAATGCACATGTGATGTCATCAGTGATGTCATCAATGACATTTGTGATGTCATCTTTGATGTCCTGGGTGTTAGTCTTAGCAGTGCACAGTGGTGGCGCGAGTTATGGTTGTCTTACCATAACTGGCGAATTTCAGGGGTTTTTCGGTTTTACTTTGAACCATAACGTCCCTTTAACAACGTTTTTTTTTACTGAATTTGATAGGTTTTCAGTAGCGCAACTTAACCATAACGTTCCTTTAACAAAGTTTTTTTACTGAATTTCATAGGTTTTTAGTAGCGCAACTTAACCATAACGTCCCTTTAACAACGTTTTTTTACTGAATTTCATAGGTTTTTAGTAGCACAGCTTAACAATAATATCTCTGACTTTATGAACATGTAACATGGAACATACTGAACCCCCTGTACTGAATTTGATGTCCGCAAACTCTTCTAATGTCCGCGGACATGTGCGGACAACAGCAGCACTACCCAATTTAATTGTTATATTGTAACGCTCACCTGGTTCCCCCGGAGGCGCGGGTCTTGATCTGGCGAGGATACTGTCTTCAGTGTTAGGCGCAGGGTTCGTTTTGCTCCCGGACTGGGCCCCCTTCCCACCGACAGTTTAAGCTGAAGAGAGAGATGTCTGCAAGGGTAAACCAAGGTATTAGTGTTTGGAAGGTTCGGAAAGTTCCTAGCCCCTCTCGCCCTTTCTTTCCCCGTGGAACTGGGTTGATATTGCGCTTACCTTATATAGCTAAATGCCGGGCTCTCCATCCTGCGTCTTATGCAGGGGCGCTGGATCCAGTTGCTTCACTGGATGCGAGCTCTGCCTCTTGATAGCAGAGGATTTGCTGAGAGCGAAGACGCCGTTAATGCACGAGCGTGCCTTGTAAGTATTAAAGTTCCTTTTGCCTTGCTTTCTTCTCTTTCAAAAGTCTTAAGTCTGTAAAGTCTATGTCTTTCCCTTTTCAGAGGCTGTGACGATGAAGATTATCCTTCTAATGGCACGTAAGTAGAAAGACTGCACTAGCGCTGGAGAATGCTCCGTAATGTCTCTTTTGTCTTTGCAGGTGCTGAGGTGCAGCGCGAACAGATTGAAAGCGAGCGTAACACAGGTAAGCAGAACTTGTAGTTGAATATTACTAACCGATGTTCTCTCTCTTTGCAGATGTCGGATGCCGGAAGAGAAAGGCAGAAAAAGGCGCCTTGGATGCTGCCGTTGGATTAGGTAAGTAGATTCACTGCCTTTACTTTAACCTAACCTGTGCCTTTGTTTTGCAGGAGCTGCAGGAGACTGAAGAAGACTGCAGATTGGATTCCAGCAGGTTATTTCGTGTTCACAGGATCTGGAGCTGGAGATTTCCTGGAGCTGACACGGTGAGCGTCCTGCTGCAGATGCAGAATAACGCGAAGCACGTGAAACCAATCGGGTGTGGTTTAAATAGCCTTCTGTAGTGCTTAGGAATTTCTCCTTCCACGGCCCCACCCAGGTAAGAAAAGAGTTCCAGATTTCAAAAAGAGTTCCTGTGTTCTGCTTCCAGGGAGTGGCTCCTGCTCCACCCAGACAGAAAAAGTAGTTCCAGGCAGAGAAGGATCAGGAGACCAGTTAGCTGGTAAGTAAGCAGCATGGTCTGCTACAGGTAGGTCCACCAAGCACTCTTATCCAATATGAGCCCGGCGCTTCCTGTGCCGGGACCAGTCACCATCATGAGCCTGGCGCCACTGGCGCCAGGACAAGGTCCAGAGGGTCCCTATAGGGACTGGCTGGTTCCTGGGATCAGAGTCATGGGCCTGCTTCCAAGGTCGTGGGGCAAGTCCTGACCCCTTGGAAGCAGGGATCGTGACAGCACCGCCCCTCAAGGCCCCTCCCAAGGTTGACTTCTCCGGAGGTCTTGGTTTGTTAGGAAATGTCCGATGAAATTTCCTGATCAGTCGGGGAGCGTGTACATATTCTGCAGGTTCCCAAGATCTTTCTTGGGGGCCGTAGCCTTTTCAGTCAATTAGGTAGTGTAGTTTTGATTTGGAGATCTTGGAATCCAGGATATTTTTGATTTCAAACTCAAGTTCTCCGTCAACTAGGATAGGTTCAGGAGATTTAGTCAATCGGGTTTCTGGTTGAACAGGTTTTAGTAGTGAAACATGGAAGACTGGGTGCATTTTCATGCGAGGGGGTAAATCCAACTTGACCGCTACTGGATTTATTATGGCAGTAACAGAGTAGGGTCCCAGGTATCTTGGGTTAAAGGTGCGTGGTCCCTTTAGGGGTAAATATTTGGTGGATAACCAGACTTGATCTCCTATTTGGTATTGAGGGGCTTCCTTTCGATGTTGATCTGCTCCTTTCTTGTATTGTTCCTTGGCCCTTTGAAGGTGGGTAGTAGCTTCCTTGAAGGCTTGGGTGATGGTTGAATGTAGGTGGTCCACTGCTGGTGTTCCAAGATCCTGAGGTGGATCCAGGTTAGAGGTTCGAGGATGATTACCATACAAAAGAAAAAACGGGGTCTTTCCGGTTCCAGAGTGGACTGAGTTATTGTAAGCGTACTCGGCTATCCAAAGGTTGTCCTTCCAAGTTCCTCCTGTCTGTTGCAGCATGCAGCGTAGGTACTGTTCTAAAGTCTGATTGGTCCTTTCGGTCTGGCCATCGGTTTGTGGGTGGTGACTGGTGGAAAGCCTCACATCAATTTGAGCTAACCGACAGCAACTCCGCCAGAAGTGGGAGATGAATTGACTTCCTCTGTCTGAGATTAAAACTGAAGGAAAGCCGTGCAACCGAACAATGTTTTCAAGAAATTCTCGAGCCAGGATTGCTGCTGACGGTAACCCCTTTAGTGGGATGAAATGTGCCATTTTTGAAAATAAGTCTACGATCACCAGGATTGTATTGTATCCGGAACAGGGAGGTAAGTCGGTGATAAAGTCCATGGAAAGGGTATGCCAGGGATGAGGTGGAATTTCAAGTGGTTGTAAGAGGCCTGCTGGTTTTTCCTTAGGACTCTTGTTCTGGGCGCACACTCCACAGGACATGACAAAGTTTCTGATGTCTTTTCTCCAAGATGCAATAAACAAGAAAAGGTTGGATCAGTGGAATCGGATGACACTGGCTATTTTCTATTTTAAATCACATATTTTAATTTCAAAAAGTTATACAAGTTCATCATAAAATACATCACAAATCATTCTAAACCACTCATGCCTACTTAAGTATTCACATTCATAAAATTCATTCAGACATCGGACCATAAAACACCCTAATGTGAGAATAGCACCAGATTTTGCTATTCAGTACAAATGATTACAGAAATTATTTTGTTCTCATGTATATTAACATTTTAAATGATGACCCAGTCCATAGTATCGGGTGTCACTTCTTTCTTGGTGTTTTAAATCACCAAAAATTCTCTCATAGAGATCACGTCAAGTGTCATCCGATTCCACTGATCCAACCTTTTCTTGTTTATTGCACACATTACCTGAAGGATCAGTGTTGCAGGTACACCCCTTTATTTTTCTATAACATTTTCTCCAAGATGGCCACCAAAAGTGACGCTTGACCTTTTCCGAGGTCTTGGCCATACCCGGGTGTCCTTCCATTAAGGAGTCGTGATAACAAGAGATGACTTGAGTTTGTAAGCTGGTACAGGGTAGATAAAGTTGTTCCTTGAAGTATAATAAGTCGTCCTTTACTGTGAAGTCTTCCCCCCGAAGTTGCCATTTTTGTATGTCCGTTGGAGTTACAAGTTGTTTAACCTGGGTTTCAATTTCTTCAATGGATTGCATGCTGATCAAACCCAGGATTCTTTGTTCAGGAATAATAGGTACGAGCTCGGGGTTAAACATGTGTTCCTCTACTCCGATTCGAGAGAGGGCATCCGCTTTACCATTCTTATTGCCTGGTCGGTAGGTGATTATAAAATCAAATTCGGCAAAAAATAATGCCCAGCGAAGTTGTCTGGAGGATTGAGCTTTGGCTGATTTAAGATACTGTAGATTACGATGGTCAGTAATGACAGTGACTGTGTGGCGGGCTCCTAAGAGATAATGCCGCCAGGCCTTAAAGGCGGACTTAATAGCCAACAGTTCCTTATCGGTAATGGTGTAATTGATTTCTGGGGCTGATTATTTGCGAGACCAAAACGCCACGGGGTGCAACTGGTTGGTTTTTGGATCTCTTTGTGAAAGCACTGCTCCCATAGCAAGGCTGGAGGCATCGGTCTCTACGATGTAAGGCAGTTCCGGGCGGGGATGTTTTAAAATCGGGGCGGAGGTAAATTTAGTCTTTAGCTCCTGAAAGGCTTGTTCTGCCTCGGTAGACCACTCAAAACGTTTGTTTTTTCTGAGGAGAGCTGTAATGAGTTGGACTACCCGAGAAAAGTCTGGAATAAACCTGCGATAGAAGTTGGCGAAGCCCAACATACTTTGAACCCCTTTTACAGATGATGGTGAGGGCCACTTGATTATTGCATCTACTTTCCTCGAGTCCATGTGAACTCCGTTAGGTGACAAAATAAATCCCAGAAATTCGACCTCAGTAACATGAAAGACGCACTTCTCTAATTTTGCAAAAAGTTTGTGTTTGCGGAGCCTCTCCAGTACTGCGGTTACATGTTTTCGGTGTTCTGCCTCAGAGGACGAATAAACCAGAATGTCGTCAATGTATACAACTACACACACATCAATGAGTTCACGGAGCACGTCATTCATAAAGAACTGGAATGCAGCCGGTGCGTTACACAACCCGAAGGGCATCACTTGATACTCGAACAGTCCATACTTGGTACGAAAGGCTGTCTTCCATTCATCGCCCTCCTTTATTCGCACCAAATGGTAGGCTCCTCTGAGGTCTAACTTAGTATATATGCAGGCGTTTTTGACTTGGTCAAGTAGTTCTGTGATCAATGGCAATGGATACCTGTTCTTAATTGTAATCTGGTTCAGGGCACGGTAGTCTATACACGTTCTTAAGTCTCCCTCCTTTTTTGGCACGAAGAACAGAGCTGAGGAGGCCGGGGACTTCGAAGGACGGATGAATCCGTTAGCCAGGTACTGGTCCAAATATTGCCTTAGGTGGAGATTTTCAGGTTCAGTAAGGGCATAAATCCGACTACACGGAGGAGTGGATCCGGGAATCAGGTCTATCTGACAGTCGTATGATCTGTGGGGAGGCAAAGAATTAGCTTGGTCTTTCCGAAAGACATCTTGGAATTCCTGGTATTCAGGAGGCAGTTGCGGACTCTCAGAAACAGTTGCAGCTAGTTTGGTGGAGAGCTGAGGGTAGCAGGTAGAAGCGCATTCTGGAAACCGGATTGTCTTTGCTCGCCAATCAATTTGAGGATTGTGTTTCTCCAACCAAGGAACTCCCAAGATGACTTGAAACTGAGGGGCCTTGATCACATCAAACACGATCTTCTCTTGATGCCCATCTTGGCTTACTAACGTTACTTCCATGGTGGTGTGAGTTACGGGTCCGGAAGCTATTTCCGTCCCATCCACGGTGGTAATGACGTATTTCACCGTCTTTGGACAAAGAGATAGATTCATCCTGGCGGCCAGCTCACAGTCCAAGTAATTCCCGATTGCGCCACTATCAATGTATGCTTTAATGGCATGCATACGATTAGGTTGTTCAGGACTCACGAGGACCATGGGCATGATGAAATGCGAGGTCAAAGAACTGGTTTTAACGCTCGGCAAGCGGACCTCTACACTTGCCGGGCGAGGTCGTTTCCCGGCTCAGAATTCTCAGTACCTTTATCAGACGCCCCTACTATCTTCTTCTTGGGCTTCACTGGACAATCTCGAAGAAAGTGCCCTGAGTTTCCGCAATAGAGGCATAATTGCAGTTGTCTCCTCCTTTCCCTCTCCTTTTGGGTTAAAGGTCCTTTTACACCCCCTATTTGCATGGGTTCCACAGAATCAGTTCCTTTCGTAGAACTTTGCGGCCTTGAAAAAAGTCGGGTTTCAAATCTGGATCGATCGGCTTTCCGATTCTGTAGTCGATGATCCAATTGCACTACCAGATCGATATATTCGGAACAGTCTTGTGGAGGATTTACCACTTGAGCCAGAACGTCTTTTAATTCCCCACGCAGACCTCTGTAAAACAGTGTGATCCTCTTATCCTCCGGCCATCCGGTTTCCACCACTAGTCTGTTAAATGATGCAATATAAGTCAGAAGATCTTGATTGCCCTGTCGTAGTGAAAGAAGTTCATTGTCCAAGGCCTGTCCCTGATAGTGCCTTGCGAACAGTTTCTCCATACTGGCTTGGAAGTCCTGGAAGTTATGGAGAATGGGGTCATCTTGAGACACTAAAGGAACAGACCAATCTGCGGCACTGCCACTGAGATAAGAGAGCACGAAGGCCACTTTAGCCTGGTCCGTTGGAAAAGCGGCGGGTCTGCACAAAAAGTGCAAGCGACATTGATTGAAGAACACAGCAAACCTTTTTGAATCACCTGAAAAGCGTTCGGGCGGAGCCAAACGTATATTTCCTGGTAGATTGATTTGTACCGGATTCGAGGAAGCTGGAGGAGCGTGGCCCCCACTTGGGGTTGGTAGAGGAGTTTGTCCAGCTTGGGCTTGCAGCAATTGTCTAGCCAAATCGTCTGTTCGCTCTTTGGAGACCACTAACTCCCTCCTTAGGGCATTTGTTTCCTGACGTGCAGCGTGAACTTCCGCCCTCAACTCCCCGAGTAATTGGGCCAACTGGTCTGTGTCTGAAGTTTCCATTGCGCCTGGGCGGGAATTTTGTGGTAAGGCTTCGCGTTCTGTAACGCTCACCTGGTTCCCCCGGAGGCGCGGGTCTTGATCTGGCGAGGATACTGTCTTCAGTGTTAGGCGCAGGGTTCGTTTTGCTCCCGGACTGGGCCCCCTTCCCACCGACAGTTTAAGCTGAAGAGAGAGATGTCTGCAAGGGTAAACCAAGGTATTAGTGTTTGGAAGGTTCGGAAAGTTCCTAGCCCTTCTCGCCCTTTCTTTCCCCGTGGAACTGGGTTGATATTGCGCTTACCTTATATAGGTAAATGCCGGGCTCTCCATCCTGCGTCTTATGCAGGGGCGCTGGATCCAGTTGCTTCACTGGATGCGAGCTCTGCCTCTTGATAGCAGAGAATTTGCTGAGAGCGAAGACGCTGTTAATGCACGAGCGTGCCTTGTAAGTATTAAAGTTCCTTTTGCCTTGCTTTCTTCTCTTTCAAAAGTCTTAAGTCTGTAAAGTCTATGTCTTTCCCTTTTCAGAGGCTGTGACGATGAAGATTATCCTTCTAATGGCACGTAAGTAGAAAGACTGCACTAGCGCTGGAGAATGCTCCGTAATGTCTCTTTTGTCTTTGCAGGTGCTGAGGTGCAGCGCGAACAGATTGAAAGCGAGCGTAACACAGGTAAGCAGAACTTGTAGTTGAATATTACTAACCGATGTTCTCTCTCTTTGCAGATGTCGGATGCCGGAAGAGAAAGGCAGAAAAAGGCGCCTTGGATGCTGCCGTTGGATTAGGTAAGTAGATTCACTGCCTTTACTTTAACCTAACCTGTGCCTTTGTTTTGCAGGAGCTGCAGGAGACTGAAGAAGACTGCAGATTGGATTCCAGCAGGTTATATCGTGTTCACAGGATCTGGAGCTGGAGATTTCCTGGAGCTGACACGGTGAGCATCCTGCTGCAGATGCAGAATAACGCGAAGCACGTGAAACCAATCGGGTGTGGTTTAAATAGCCTTCTGTAGTGCTTAGGCGTCTCCTTCCACGGCCCCACCCAGGTAAGAAAAGAGTTCCAGATTTCAAAAAGAGTTCCTGTGTTCTGCTTCCAGGGAGTGGCTCCTGCTCCACCCAGACAGAAAAAGTAGTTCCAGGCAGAGAAGGATCAGGAGACCAGTTAGCTGGTAAGTAAGCAGCATGGTCTGCTACAGGTAGGTCCACCAAGCACTCTTATCCAATATGAGCCCGGCGCTTCCTGTGCCGGGACCAGTCACCATCATGAGCCTGGCGCCACTGGCGCCAGGACAAGGTCCAGAGGGTCCCTATAGGGACTGGCTGGTTCCTGGGATCAGAGTCATGGGCCTGCTTCCAAGGTCGTGGGGCAAGTCCTGACCCCTTGGAAGCAGGGATCGTGACATATAACATATGAACACTGCACAAATTCACAAACCAGCACACATACACATTATATGTAGTAATAAATAAGAAGTGTAACCCATATATATAACACATCAACCATTCATTTAAATACAATGTGTTCTAAAATGGAATATACCAAAAGAAGAAAGATAGGCTTCCAACATGATTACCTCACAGAAACTCCACAACTAAGAGCAACAGCAGATCTACAGACCAGTAAGAACACACCTTACCAGAAGCTAGGAAGGGTACTTCATTTTACTCATATATTTCTAAAATTTCTGTATTAGATACAAAGAAAGTGATATTATTTTTTTTTCTCACAGAAATGTCTAGTACTCTGGAGTGGCTAGAGGAGCATTTCCCACGTGAGGAAATGTCTGAAGATAGTGAACCAAATGGTAGACACTTTTCTATATGAACCAATTAATAAATATTATTTTATATACATTTAACATATCCATTTTTTTGTACAGACCATACAAACATTGAAAATAGTAAACAAAAAGAAATAAGGCTGGATAAGCCACTATGGATGTGATATGCTGCGGTGTTTGTGGCCAGGGCATTGAGTCTTGGGTGCATGGCCATACGGCCATGCTCCCAAGACTCTATGCCCTGGCCACAAACACCGCAGCATATCACACCCATAGAGTCAAACATTTTAACTATGCCAGATGGGCACTTTTAATGTCTGCGAACATGACGAGTGTTCTTAGAACAGTTTCAACTTGCCCACGAACATTACGGACAGGTATAGAGTCCTCAGGACACCCCCATTTCATTTGCTTACGAACATTTCAGAACACCGCAAGTGTTCTTAGAACAGTTTCAACTTGCCTGCGAACAGTACGGACAGGCATATCGTCCTCAGGACACACCTATTTCGTTTATTTATGAACATCCCAGGACACTTGATGTGTTCTTAGAACAGTTTCAACTTTCCTACGAACAGTACGGACAGGTATAGCATCCTCAGGACACCCCCATTTTTTTTTATTTACGAACCTCTGAGGACACATAATGTGTTTTTAGAACAATTTCAACTTGCTTACGGACAATACGGACAGCGTCCTCAGGACAACCCCATTTTGTTTATTTACGAACATTTCAGGACATTGTCTGTATTCTTAGAACAGTTTCAACTTGCCTGCGAACAATATGGACAGTCATAGCATCCTCAGGACACACCCATTTAGTTTATCTACGAACATTTCAGGACACTGCGTGTGTTCATAGGACAGTTTCAGCTTGCTTGCGAACAATTCGTACAGGTCTAGCGTCCTCAGAACACCCCCATTTTGTTTATTTACAAACATCCCAGGACACTTGACGTGTTCTTAGAACAATTTCAACTTGCCTACGAACAGTACGGACAGGTATAGCATACTCAGGACACCCCCATTTTGTTTATTTACAAACATCCCAGGACACATGTTCTTAGAACAATTTCAACTTGCCTACAACAATACGGACAGCGTCCTCAGGACACCGCCATTTTGTTTATTTATGAACATTTCAGGACATCGTCTGTATTCTTAGAACAGTTTCAACTTGCCTGCGAACAATACGGACAGTCATAGCATCCTCAGGACACACCCATTTCGTTTATTTACGAACATTTCAGGACACTGTGTGTGTTCTTAGGACAGTTTCAGCTAGCTTGCGAACAAATCAGACAGTTCTTGCGTCCTCAGAACACCCCCATTTTGTTTATTTATGAACATCCCAGGACACTTGATGTGTTCTTAGAACAATTTCAGCTTGCCTGCGAACAGTACGGACAGGCATAGCGTCCTCAGGACACCCCCATTTTGTTTATTGACGAACATTCCAGAACACTTGATATGTTCTTCGAACAGTTTCAACTTGCCTACAAACAGTACGGACAGGTATAGCGTCCTCAGGACACCCCCATTTCGTTTATTTAGAACATCCCAGGACACTCGATGTGTTCTTAGAACAGTTTCAACTTGCCTACGAACCATACAGACAGGCGTAGTGTCCTCAGGACACCCCCATTTCGTTTATTTATGAACATTTCAGGACACTCGTATTGTCCGCGGTCAGAATGAACACAACAGGGTGCCTGCCACCTAAATATATATAACATTTAACCCATCTTTTACTCCCCCACCCTCCCCAAACAGTCTTACACACCAAAACACTTTACTAAACAGTATTTTTCCACCCCAAGTTTAACCGCGCTGTCCGCGGACGTCTGTGAATCCAAGATGGCGGGCGTTTCCAAAAATCCGATGCACTTCACGCTCTTTACCGTCCAATCAGCAAACATGTTGCATGTCCGCGGACATGACGCAAGCCGATTGGCCAATCAGGAGACTGTCCGCGGAGCGAACAGGGAAGTGTGTCCGCGGACCGAACATAGATATCACTAATTTTTTGTGACCTACTTTTTGGTCTTTTTTAAAAAAACTACTGGACGGATTTTCACCAAATTTGCAAAAGCACACTTTCGGGACCAAGCCGCTGCTCCTGGTCCAAATTTGATGAAAATCCGTCCAGCGGTTTGGGCTGTAGGCGTGAGCAAAGTTTTTTCCTCATTCAGTCTATGGGAAAAAAATAAGTTTTGGGACCCCCCCTATAACTTTGCCCCCCCTGGACCAAACCTCACCAAACTTTGCAAAAAAATTCAGAGTGTCCGATATGCTTTTTTTTGCAATGTTTGGTGAGGATTCGTCCAGGGAGAGCGGAGTTATAAGCCGCCCAAAAACGGCTCTTCCTATGGAAACAGCAACTTAACCATAACTACACAGCCACTACCGTATATATATATATGGTTTTGCACAATTTGAAGTGAAAACAGAAATTATTGTATCTTTTGATTTTATGTATTAGTGTGAGGGTCAGATGCATTTTGGACAGAAGGTCAAATTACTTTAGTTTTAGTTTCATAGGTAGGGACTTTTTCTTTTGGTTAGGGCGAGATTGACGTTTTTCCAAGCCCATTTTCTTTTAATAAGTATGCCTTATGTTGAGAAAAGTACAGCCCGCCTCTCATTGCTGACCCCTCACACACAGCTGCAAAATCATAGGCATAAAATAATAGCATTAAAATCCCTGCATTTCCCAATTTGTAAACTCCTGTATGCTCTCAACAGAGACCCCTGATTCTAATGCTATGTGGCCCTTGAGGTGTGCTGGACTTCAACAGCCACCAGCCTTTGGCAGCATAGATAGTGATGAAGGATCGTGGACGCTCGGAGGGCCCCATCATTTGCGACAATGTTCTAATTGATATATTCCTCTCGCAGATTCCTCATCTATAAAATCCACCTTAGATGGAATCTTGACCAGAAGGTTTTGGTTTTTGAAACATTCAATGGGCGGTGTTGCTCAGCTTTGCGGTCGACTCCATCATGGATTCTTGGCACACAACGCACTGGAAGTAATTTCACAGATACATATACTCAGAACTGCGAGTGCCAGCTGCCTTATTTCACCTGGCCAACCACAAAGAAATGGCAGAACTGTCACCAGAAAATGGTGTCATGCAAGCACTTAATCTATGCATCCTTCCCACAGATGACTCATCAATGAAAGACTACCAAAGCTATATCATACCTAACAAGCTGCAGGTGAGAAAAGTGTGTGTAACAAACCTACAACAGGAAATTCTTAAGCACCGACCCTTTGAACCTTGCAACCTCTCCAGTGAGCAAGTCCAGGTGATAGTGCTTTGATAAAGTGGGCTTGGAGGCTTGACAGATATCACGCAGGAGTACCGTTTTCTGACGGGCAGAAGTAGCTGCCTCTACATAGTGTAATGGGAACAAACACCCCCAGAAACGTCTTTGTGGCTACCCTATGAAACAATTTTATGCAAAACACTATCCAATATGAGGGTCCACCGGAACTTCATTTTAGCTTGTTCACAATTTTATGCAGAGCACCAAATGATCTGCTAACCAATCTGTTTGCCCTTCCCATAGCCAGCAAACCCACAAATGGTTTATCGTCCACAGGAAACTCATTTGCCCTGGAAACAGAACTGTAAGGACCATCCATGTTTCAATCTGTGGAACCATTCCTCACACTTGGATGTCTGAGACAGAGGGAAGGAAACTGGCAGATAGTTTCTTGGCTGTCGATGAAACTCGGACATAACTTTTGGAAGAACAGATGCCATCACACGTAAAAGGACCTTTTCCTTAAAAGGCGGAGTGACCAATACGTGCTGCAATTCCCACGCTTTACGTGCTGCTGCACGGGCTACTAAACAAGCCATTTTGAATGGAAGTAATAGTAATGTACACGAGTGCAATGGTTTAAACAGAATTGCCATTAGAAACGTCAGCAGAAGGAAAAGGTCCCATGGAGAGAATAGAAAATAATTTGTCAATTGTTTCTGAAATTGGAGGACATTAAGGACAGACACATAGATAACTTGTCTGTTGTTTGTTTAAAGATGGACAGTGTGGCCAAACAGTCATTGACAAATCCCCAAAATAAGACCAGATTTAGCCAATGACAAAAGAAAATCGAGGATGAAGATTGTCCAAGCTTACAGCTCAGGCAGTCTTGATTCTATTAAATACAAGGAGGCGAACATTATGCTTTACTTCTTCAATTACTGCTCCCACAGCAATTCAACTCAAACACATTTTTTATTCTTTTTTAAAAAAACTTGGTAACACTATTTTTTTCCTTCTAGTCTCCCTGGAAGATTACAACAAACGTAGGGGTAGCATAGTTTGAAAATAACAGAAAAATGCCTCTGAACTACCAATGTCCACAATACTCTGTTTTTATGTAGCCCTGTATCACACCCCTTGTCCAATCGGGGCTGACCCCTGTCCATAAGAGGGACCCTAGCTGACTCCCAAATCCTCTTTCTTTGGCTGGCGACCAACATGTAAATCAACTGCAACAGTCAACTTGAGCCAACATAAGCAAAACTGCAATAGCTCCACCTCGCCGAACTCCTGGCGTAGAGGTGATGTCGCTGAACTTTCACCCACAATCTCCATCCTGTCTACAGTCTGTACTCATGTCTGCTTCTGATCTCCCCCTGAAAGTAATGGGAGACGTGATCATAAGGGTGGGTCTTTACTCAACACAATATCATAGTACAGTTCATGCGATAGTCATCACCCGGGAGGGTGGGATATAATGCTCGCCTCCTTGTCTTTTATAGAATCAAGACTGCCTGAGCTGTAAGCCTGGACAATCTTCATTCTATGGCAAGGTGGAGGCGAGCATTATGCTTGTTCAAAGTCGTTAATGGGCTTAAAATAGAAGGTCTTAAAAGTATGTTCTTTAGACCAGTCGGCTGATTTCATAATATACTGCAAAGACATGCCTTCTGCAAATGCGCTGGATGCCATCGCCCCCCTTGCTGAATGTGCGCCAAACTGTGACAAATCTACTCCAGCCCAATGCATAACTTCTCTAACCCATCTCGCAATAGTGGCTGCAGCTACTGCGTGGAAAGGTTTTCTGTGCACAATTAGTAACTGTGTCACTCCCCTAGGCCTCAAAGCGGCTGTAGCTGCTTCATAATCTTTGATGCACTGCGCCACACATAGCTAAGCATTATCTGGAAAATATGGATACGAAATAACAGAGGAGTCAGACTTTGTTCTATTCGCAATGCTGAAGGCTACTCCATCTGGGTAGAACATCTTCCTGTCTATTTCTAGTGCTTTTACAATTGAAACTCTTCTACACGCTATGAGACATAAGAGCATTGCTAGCTTCCTTGATGATTGGGATCCCTATTGTCCAGCCAGGAAATAAATAACTGAAAAACTGAGCGTACATCCCATAGAACTGAGTACTTGGGTTCTGATGGCTTCTTTATCTTCACTCCTTTCAGAAGCAGAATCACGGTGTGGTGCTCTCCTATCGGATGCCCTTCCACCTTGTCATGGCCTGCCGATATTGCAGACCTGTAAACCCCCATGGTTCTGTAGGCACAGCCCTCGTTGAATCTCTGCGCTAAGCAATTCAGCATGTGTACTAAAGGGGCTGAAATGGTATCAGCATTGATGGTTGCACAGTACGACCACCGATCCCAAGTGGCACCATAGCTCCTAACGGTGGAAGGCGCCCATGAGCTCCTAATACAGTCTGCAGCGAGCTGCGAAATGCCTGGCAACTCCCAACGTTGCCCGAAACCCTGCATGCCAGCAACGTCAGTGTGCCCTCCGCTATGAGCGGGTGGAACTGCCCGTTGGGACTCTGCAGGAGGTACACTTTGTGCGGAATCACTCTCTGAAAATCTGTAGAAAGTTCCATAACCACTGGAAACCACAGCTGTGACTTCCACATCGGCACTACGAGCACTAGCTCCGCTTGCTCTCTCCTCACTTTCGCTAACACTCTCGTCAGCATGATAAATGGGGGAAACGCATAAAGGACTCCTCCCAACCACTTTTGGAGGAAAGCGTCTGTCCCTGCTGCTTCCGGGTCTATCCTCCAGCTGTAGAACTTGGGCAACTGGGAATTGAGCCTAGTGGTGAACAGGTCCAGATCTAACGGACCCCATAGATGCTGGACACTGTTGAAGATGGACGGGAGTATCCTCCAATCACTGGAGTCTACCAGATATTGTGAATTCCAGTCCGCTACAATGTTCTGAGCCCCTGGTAAATATTCTGCTGAAACTGATATCTGCTGGCTCAAGCAATGATGCCAGAAATCTTCTGCTAACTCAGCCAGCATTCTGGAGGAGGTTCCGCCCAGTTTGTTTATATACCGGACTACTGAAATGTTGTCCATCTTGAGAAGGACACAGCAGTTGGCTCGGTCTCTGGTTAATGCCCTTACTGCGAAGGAACCTGATAAAAGCTCCAGACAGTTTATGAGGAGCTTGAGCTCCTCTTGTGACCATTTCCCCCACTCTGTCGGTCTCTGCATTGGGCCCCCCACCCTGCTCGGCTGGCGTCCGATTCTACTACTAAATCTGGGGTATCTCTGAAAATTGCTCTGGCGTTACAGGCTTCCATGTTCTGCAACCACCAATGGAGTTCTGTCACAGCTTCTTGGTCTAGAACACTAGCTGATGATAGCCAAGCCCCCCTCTAAGGTGTCGGATTTTCAGCCTTTGGAGGGCCCTGTAGTGTAAGGGGCCTGGAAAGATTGCTTGAATCGAGGCTGCTAGGAGGCCCACTATGCAGGCCAGATTGCGAATCGAAATAACCTTCTTTGCTATCACTAACCTCAGTTCTTTCCGGATTGCCCCCACTTTCTGTACTGGTAACTCCAGTACTGCTTTCTTGGTGTCTATCATGAAGCCTAGGAATTCTATTCTCTGAGCAGGGTGAAGATATGACTTCTCGGAATTGATGATGAAGCTGAGGGACGTTTTTAGGGTGCATACCCAATCTGCTTGGCTCCGCAGCTGAGCCACGCTCTGGCCCAGAATCAGTATGTCGTCCAGGTATATTATAATCCTTATCCCTCTCTCGCGGATGGCAGCTGCCACGGGGCGCACAAGCTTGGTGAAGGCCCACGGGCGGATGCTAGCCCCAAAGGGGCCTCCCACTGGAATCGTAGATATCTCCGGTGCTGTTCTGCAATAGGTATTGTTAGGTAGGCGTCCTTGAGATCCAACCGGATGAGTCAGTCTCCTGATCTGAGAAGATCTCGAAGGAGATGAATCCCCTCCATCTTGAAGTGCCTGTACACTACCCACTCGTTCAGACTCTTCAAATTTATGACTGGCCTGACCTTCTCTCCTCTGTTTACTAGAAACCTGTTGCTGATAAAGCCTGGCTCCTCCAGTGTCTCTTTTTCTATAGCCCATTTGGCAGCTAGGACGCATAACTCGCTGAAGAACTGTGCTCTTTCGCTCTGAGATTTGAACATCGGGGTCGACGCTCGTGTCTGTGAGGGGGTACCTATGAACTCTAAGCGCATACCTGACACTGCCTGCAACACCCATGCACTGCTGGATAATTCGCACCATGCTTGTAAAAACTCGGCTGTCCTGCCCCCTACTGTGCAGGGAAACATCATAATACTCACCGCTCGGTGCACCCTGTTGCCTGTAGGCTCCTCTCCCCCTTCTGTTTCTTAGGAAACAGCTTCTCGCTGGGAAGAAGTTGTCTTGCTGTCGTGTTTCACAGTAGTGAGACCTCTGCCCCTGGGGTCTTCTATTAGAGATGAAGCGACCGGACGTTCGACCCCTCTGGCGTCCGGTCCTGGAAATAACACGTCCGGGGAAAACTCTCCTGATGGAGCTTTGAGCTTTCTCCAGGGCAGAATAGGTTCCCACGAAGTGGTTCATCTCTTTGGCGAAAGCGTCTCCAAATGGCATGCCCTTCGCTCCCTCTCCTGCTTCATGAGATGAGAGGTCGCTTAGCTTACTGTCTATCTTTAACAGGACTCTGCGCCTCCTCTCTGAAGAGAGCGCACAGTTTGCATTCCCCAATAAACTAAACATACTGCGGGTTGTGCCCAGTTGGCTAGTATCTGGGGAACCACCGGAGTGCCTGTGTCTATGGCCCTCTCAGCTAAATCCATTATTTTTGCGAGGGGCCCGGATAGGTCCAACAGCTTGTCCTGGCAACCTCGCCATGCTCTGTCCACCCCTTTTCTCACATCCTTGTAGGATTTTGTTACAAAGGTGACCATTTTAGGGTCGAGGTCTGGGTTGTCCGCTACTTTGCCTGGTAACTCCGGCCTGGGGCATTCTGCTTGCATCTTAGATCTTATCTCTCGGTCGAGAGGTTTTCTGATGTGGAGAGTCATATACTGGGCGACTTTGGGTGACGGCACCCAGTCCGTTGACCTAGGATGCCTTATTGCCTCTGGATCGAACATGTCTCCCAGGGGTTCCTCATCTGGGTGCTGATCCTGTGGCTTGGGTTGGTGAGGGATAATTTCCTCTTCTCCGCTTTCGTCATCTGTTGTGTACCCGGCATCCTCTTTATCCCCTGGATTGTACACCCCTGGGGCAGGGGATCGAGAACCTGGCACTGTTGCCCTTTTCAGAAAAGCTTCTTTTAGCCTGCTCACTGGGTCAACCGGCTTTTGAGGTATCAAGACTACCCTCTGATCAACACCAGAATTGGGGTGTCTCGCTGAGGTCCCCTCGCCAGGGCTAAGTGCCCTCTTCTTCTTGGACTGGTCTTGCTGGGCTCTTTTCTTATTAAGCATGGCCTCAAGATGGTCAAGCCTTTGGGTAAGAGGGAGAACCCCCTCCGAGACTGCCTGGAACAATGAATCCCCTTGGACTTTTTTAAAACTTAAACTGAGATCTTGGTCCACCTTTGTGAGTTTCTCCACCCATTCCTCTGATGACCACTCTGGGGACGTGGACCCGGATCCGGGCTCACTGTATTGTGCCACGTTAATATAGAAAGTGGGACTTCAGCGTTGTCTATACTTTCTGTATAGACTTTAAGTGAATATATATATATATATTTTTATTTTTTATTTGCCCAGGTACTTTACTGCCCACACGACTTCCACTACAGCAATGTTCCGAGGCAGAGTTCTGCCAGAGCTCTGCTCTGTGCTGACAGAGCTTCGTAATCTTCCGCGTTCTGATTGTGCCGCGCAGCACCTCTCTCTCATTTGTTTCCTGAGAAGAGCGGTTCCGCGCGGCACGAAGTGGCTGCTGGGGCGAGCCTGCCCGCCCCAGGTATCCCGCTGGGTCCTAAAGGCCCACGGGAGGGCCATTCGATGAGCGCCCGTGTCCAACGGACTGAGGAGGCGGGGCGGGGGGCCCTGTGAGAGCACGTTCGATCACGGCTCCGACCCGGCTCCTCTAACTTTATTTAAATGAAAAGAAAAAGGACTGTGGGGTTGCGGCAGTGATGAAGGGAGCGAGGGAAGCTCCTCCACCGAAAATAATACGACACGGGACGAATATCAATCAGCGTACCTAACTGGGAAATCCCTCGTACGCTTGCGCTCGTATTTCTTAAATACAAATATAGATAGAACGCTAAAGCGTGCTGCGCTTCACACTAATTAACCATAAGAACAATTTATTCACACATTACTCCATAATATAATGAAGAGGGTACAGAGCTCAGGGAGCAGCAACAAAGAAAGAGGATTTCGGAGTCAGCTAGGGTCCCTCTTACGGACAGGGGTTAGCCCTGATTTGACAAGGGGTGTGATACAGGACTACATGAACACAGAGGATTGTGGACGTTGGTAGTTCAGAGGCATTTTTCTGTTATTTTCAAACTATGCTACCCCTACGTTTGTTGTAAGCTTCCAGGGAGACAGGAAGGAACAAAGGAGGGTTACCAAGTTAAAAAAAAAATGTGTTTGAGTTGAATTGCTGTGGGAGCAGTAATTAAATAAGTAAAGCATAATGCTCGCCTCTGTCTTGCCATAGAATTGGCAGCCGGCATAAGAACAGCATTTACAGCTATTAGAACACCAACCTGTGAATGGCACAATCATAAAATTGACTTGGTGGATGGGTGTCTAGCAGACAGCATCACACAAAGAACCTCCTCAGAACGATCTCAATCCTGGTACCTCAGGATTAAGGCCTACACGTATTTTTGATGCTTAAAAAGCATTTTACTAGGTTGGGTGTAAGTTGGTATTCATAAATAAGATTGCCGCTTAAACATAAGTGACAGTAATCTTTTGTATATGTATCCTAGAGTGCGGTATCGAAGAATGACACTATGTCCAATACCCAGGCTTGCGTGCCGAGTTAGCAGCATATAGGGTTAGGAATTCATTCAAGCTATCATAAGCATATGGTTTTCCTGCATTGAAAGGACATGACATGTAGCATCTTTGGACCAGGATATTGCCAAGTTTCCAAATTCTGCTGGCCTCGGAGTATACTAATATAATTATATAATGTTCCCTCGCACCATCGTGGCAAACTGCATCATTGAGAATGTGGCTTTTAGGTGGTGTTCGTTACATAGGAATCAGGATGTGTAGTGAGCCCAGCACTCTTCATGAAACGAATATGGTTGAGGCACTTGTTCATTTGGAGACTAAGGTGGAGCGGTCCTTTAATCACCAGTCACTATGTTTCGCTCTGTAGCCATCTTGAAAATGATATCATGTTCAATGTGGCTTTACCTTTTTCTGGCCATTCAATCCCCACTCCATTTTAAATTGGTCACTAAACTGCTTGTTTGGAGAGGGGAGCAGCCTCAGCTGCACTGGGACATCCAGACGGAGCCTTGCTTGCAGGGTGGCTTGGCTGTTCCAGACCTACACGCTCAAAACCCTTTTCTGCTCAGCGCCATTTTCCGCCGCATTCGTTTTTGGAGTAGTTGATATGATGAGGAATATGAGGGTTGGTTCTATTTGCTCTTAATACGGGAGTGATGGGCACATATAGTCACCTCATAGCCTTGACACTGTGGAGAGTGCACATTTGGCCTGGAGGAATATTAATAGGCTGTTGCGTTAAGATGAGATCCATGTCTTGGGCTACATTTCTACAAGACACTTGCAAAACCCTGTGCACAAAATAAATGGATTTAGAAGAGGTAGCATGGAGATGTAATGAAAGGGGATACACCAGAGAAGATGTTTCCTGGGCAGAGCAGAAAGATCGCTGCATTTACTAATACTGCACTATTTTAGGATCACGACCTTACTAACAGCCTTGTGGGAAAATGTACCAGGGCTGCTTGAGGCTTGCAGCGTGTAGCAAACTGTTTCCCCAGCTACCTGTGGGTTTTCGATGATTACAACTCTATACTCACAATTGCAGGAGGATGGTCTGCCCGTGAGTCTGCCAGATAGATGTGGGGGGTGAACAGGGCCCAGAGCTAGATGAGGAGGCCTGGAAGTTAGCCCGCACTCTGCCTCAGAATATTTCCCTTAGGCCCAGGCTGTGCCCAATCCACCGCAACCAGATGTGACCCAGATGCCAAGATATTCTTGCAGCTAGAATCAATCTGCCCGGGAGATGCACATTTTTGGTATGAGATACCCAAAGTCAAATCATAAGTAGGCAAGTCATTGGGGCCGCTATCGGATGCATCTGGGTTTTCTGAGACCAGAAGGACTATCCTGTAAATTGCATCTGAAAAGGGTCTCTTAGGCTGCTGGACTGGAACAAGGACACATTTGAAAGTGTGTCTCTGTACTTAGTTTGTGCCCAAAGGCAGCCCAAGGACATTTGGACGCTCTTTAAGTCATGCCTATGTTCACTGCAACCAGACCATGAACAGGCAGAGGAATCTGTGGCCAGGTAATCATTTGGGAGGTGCAACAAACAATGATTGTGATGAAGTAAATGTATTGATTTTTGATGAAACCTGTGCTTGTGGGCGGCTTTTGGTTCTGTGGACCTTTTACTTAATTGTTAATTAATTTAATGTTTATGTAAATACAAAATTGAAAAAAGGGACAATTCTGGGTCAATACATGAAAGCTTCTTTAACAGTGCCTGGCATTCACAAGTTGGTTTTAGTAATTGAAGGTACATTAGCTTTCATAATTGCCCATACACCAATTAGCCTGCTTTAGAAGGTTACAAGGTACAAATACCTTGTTACTCTTTTTAAATCAGAAGCAATCATTATCTCCTTAAATAGGGTGTCTAGAGTAATTGACTCCACCTGCTTCTCTATGCGCATTCAAACTATAATTCTGCAAGCAGCTTGGGAAAATCTCAGTATTAATCCCACATCATGTTTTGCCTTTATAGAGGCATCATACATTTCTAATCTATTACATGAGGTAAGAGTACATATGGCTTAATAACAACAACCTAAAGTCACAGAATTCTCTGTTTTCTTTAAAAAAAAATGCAATTTAAAATAAAGCTCCTTTGCTCTGAGTATGAGACATTAATCGGTGATCTGCCTGTTTACCTGCATTATTGATTATGCTAGAAGTGTTGTCTTTATTCAGAATAGTTGAGCATATACATCTGTCTTGATGTACCCATTGATTTCCTGATTATTTCTCATCATTCACACTTATATATAGACATGTGGTTTCTGTTTCATTATTTCATCACTGGCACACGTTGCTAGGCCATGAGTACATTGTGCATCAGAGTATGAGTTTATTCCAACTATATCATCATTTAGCACTAATTAAATGGAGGATTGTGTGAATTTGGGAAACATTTCTTAAGGTTGTGTGTCAAGAATGAACTAGTTGAAGATTTATTTCGATGCTTTATTTCTCTGCTATTTTTATTACAACGCAATATATGTGATTTGTATATAGTTTGGTTAATATATTTTATATTTAACAACTTGCCTTCTTTACCGTGAATTGGGGGTTAAAATTCCTGTTTCAGATTTAATAAATCACCATCGGCGTTGTCTGTTACATCCAACATATATATAATACATTTGTTGAGTGTAGAACATTTTGTGGGGAGTGTGGTTATTGATGTA
Source organism: Ambystoma mexicanum (assembly GCF_040938575.1). Classification (NCBI taxonomy): domain Eukaryota; kingdom Metazoa; phylum Chordata; class Amphibia; order Caudata; family Ambystomatidae; genus Ambystoma; species Ambystoma mexicanum. Next base: position 427,037,871 of record NC_090936.1, on the reverse strand, counting down.
CCCATTTGAGGTGATACCCAATGCATTATCTTGTCACGTCTGTTAGCCGCAGATGGGGTATTAAATCACCCCACTTCCTCCCTGGCATACACACATAGGCAGTGTGCCACACTCGCTCGGGGCAGGCGTGTGCCCAAGAATAATGTGACTGATTGCGAGTTCAGTGGTGTGGGAACAAAATGGTGGTAAAGTGGCAGGAATGGTGTTATTGCCATTTTAGTGCCACTGCTGCGCACAGACCATTTATGGGTTTCAAGAAAAAGTTTGGGAGCTACATCCAGCATTTTGCAGGAGGTATTTCCCCGCTTTAGCTGCAGAAAGGCTATCAGGTAATATTATCGCCACCAAAAATATCGCTGTACATATGGTCGTCGGGAACGGCCATAGGCGATATTTTTGGTGGGGATAATTTATGGGGTGGATGGGTGGGGGGGTTGCGGGGGTGTCCCCCGCTCCCTTTAAAAATATATGGGGGTTGCGGGGGTGTCCCCCGCAGGTTCCATGGGGTAATATCGCAGCAAAAATATGGCGAAATATTTGTATGGCAATATTTTTGCGGCGATATTATAACATGGAACCGCAAAAACCACATGAAATCGTGCTCGTGGAATTACTGCTGCGGTAGTTCCTCTAAAATCCCCATGAAACCCTATGAACTCCAGAAATGGGGATGGCCGGAGTGCCACCGGACTGAGAGGCTGTAATGATAAACATGTTTGACATTCGTTCCAACAAAATGACCGCCAAACTCATAATGAGGCTCAGAGGTCCATAGCTTTATAATTGCGCTTGGTTTGTGGCCTCGTGCTTCTATATGGCCATGGAGGTTTTTGTCATGTCTCAATATCCTAACAGTGTAGATATGGGGGTTCTTCACCTCATAATCATGGGCTACATGGATGAACACCTTCACAGCAAATGGCCTGTCCAGATCACTCGTGTTGCACAGGATGGGGAGCCCAATTGTAAAGGTTAAACTTTGCACAGGCACATATTAATATCCTTTTCGTATAATCTGTCGCATAAGAAAGTTTGAAGATGAATATTTTGTTGTCAATGTTTTTGGGCAAATATGAAAGGAGCAAAAGAAACAATGAGGCTTCAACATGGGGAATTAGACAGCAGTCGACCTTAAATACAAATATTTGCAATAGATATTTTAAGCATTAAATAGCGGTCCTTTCAAATGTGTATTCTCCAATATTGTTCAGTGTTGATAATGCACTTGTCCTGTTGCAAGGAAAAAGAATATGAATGTACTATCCCACTCCCCTCGCCCCCCACGCCCCTGATAGACCCAACATTAAATGAAGCAAGGAAGGAAAACGAACTTTTCGAAACACGATACAGAATGTGCAATCTTCACTACTCAAAACACAAGCAAACATGCTGTCGCCTTAAAGAATTACGAAAGCCCAGTTTATGCAAATGCAACATTCCAATATTCCAAGATCAAATCACCATTGAGACTGACTGGCCAGGCTCAGTTGTGCAGGAAGACTTCCCCCACCCGCAATAGCAGAGGTTCCTGGTGGATGGCTCACGAGGAAAGCGCTGATCGCCTGATTCATGGAATTATTTGCATGAAAAATGCAGATTTGCGCGCCTTTCTGCCCGAAAATCCCTCTTTGAAGTATGAGGATTTTCAGGCAGAAAGGCGCGGGGAGCAGCCAGCACTTTGCAAGTTTGACCCCAGTGGCAGTCCCTGATGCTTCTGAATGGATACATTGTGTACTATTAAATTGGGTAAATAGACCACCTGTTATTGTAGCACATGGCAGCATAAAGCGGCTGCCATGAAGTGCAAAGTTAGAACACACATTATTATTATTATTATTATTATTAATAATAAAAGTAATAATAATAATAATTGCAACAGAAAAGGTGTGACCCCCACCCCCATTGTTCATCGAGCACTTTCTAAATAAAACCAAGACATTCTCTACACATTAACCCATCTCATCCAGGTGTGGTTTACACGTTTTCACTTGATCTTTCTTCTGCAGTCAGTAATTGCATCCATAAATTAAACATACGATATATGCTCAGTCATATAACGTCATATAACTTAGGAACAAAAAGCACCCAGCTATAAAATGCCTGGAAACAGAAAATAGAATAAAGAATAAGGGCCTCATTGCATACGTGGAGATAACAGAAAAAATAAACAATATTTTAAACGACCCTTATTTATAAAATACCACCTAATTACAGGTTGGGATCGCATTGGGATGTGTACGGCACAGGGTGCATAGACAGTACTGCATGGGGTAAATAACCCATGTTTACCCCACGCTAAATATTTATATGTACCCCATGACTTTAAATATCCCATGCAATTAAAGCCAGTATTTAGGTAATATTTTAAAAATAGAGATATTTAAACCAGCACTTCATTTTATCATTATCACAAGACCTGCAATGAGTCCCAGGTCTAGTAAATGAGTGGTGGAAGTAGGTAAACATGTATCTGCCAACTCTTCAATGTTCTATGATTGCACACTCTGCATGAGGAGTGCAACACACCTGTCTGGTACAATCAGGATGGTTCCACCACACAGCCCTGTGCAGTAAAACATGGAGCTTGCCAGGGCTGTGTAATGGCCCCAGTGCCTATAATCTCTTTAACAATGATCTTCATGAGGCACTGACACTTGCTGGGGCTGATGTACCATTATTAGGGAAAACTAGAGTACCAATATTGGCATATTCTGACCATGCAGCCCTAACAGCTAGATATTCCCAATCTTTGCAAAATTCAATTTCAGTATTCAGTGCCTATATGGACCTATGCACCAACTGGCCTTAAAAATACATTTGCAAAAATTCACCAAGCCCAATTAGGTCAAGCACTAGTATTTGTCATGTATTTGTAAGAACGACAGAGAGATTATAAAGTTAAAACCCAGGATTATATGGATATTTCCTTCTTTCAAAAATTGAGTGTGAATCAGCAGATCATGAAACGATCCATAAAAGGATCGAAAGTAATATATCCATAGGTTTTAAAGATCTTTGGGGCTCAACTCATAGAGCCTATAGTCAGAGTTTACTAAGCTGGAGCCCTAGTGGTGTGCTTATTCAGAATAGACATGTGGGGATGTTGTAACCACTCACCTCTTTAGGATATATCAAATTGATTTTGTCAAAGGATATTTGGTCTTCCACCACCTGTACCGACCTTTGGTTCTCAACAAGAATTGGGGATACTACATACTGAAGATACAACAATAATTGAGCCAGTTTCTTTATGGCTGAATATAGGGAAATCAGAAAGCCATGCTATCCCAATTAATTCTTGATGACATTTGCAATAATCCTAGGAGATTTTTCTTGGATTAAATAGGTTTATTTGAATCTAAAACTAATGGTTCCTTAATCATGCTGCACCCCTTGGATAAGGGAAGGATTAATCACATAAAATGCAGGATAATCCAACTCTCAACAAAAGCTAGACAAGAGACCCATGTGTAATAGCCTACAAATAGATCGATAGATTCTGTCTCATTGAATGAAGGCATTCAACCTTACCATACTTGGCCACCATTTTTGAGCGGCCCGCGTACATTTTACAAGAGTTTGTTTCAATTGTTTTCCTATAAATGCTATTACAGGGAAATGGGGGTATTTTGACATAGTGTATATATTGTGACCCTCTTGTCCAATCGCCCGTAAAGATAGACATGTATTTCTTTTTTTCTGTGGATTGTATTGCTCGTTCGGGCCCTTAACTTGGGCAGCGATGTTGTTACCAACAGGGTCGACCTGCCGCTTCGGGGCATATCACATTTAGCACCGGCGAGTAACTACACGCAGGTGTTAAAGGCGATGCTAACATTTTTTAAACAAAGGAAAAAGGTAGCTTTACTCCGTCCTGCGACATTGCGTCGAGACAGGAGTCCATTTTCAGTGTTGATTCTGAATCAGCACTGAAGACAGACTCTTGTTACTGATGTGGCATCGCAGGACGGAGTAAAAGTATGTTTTTCATTTTTTCTCAATTTTAACTTTGCCTTAAGCACCCGCCTGCAGTTATTTGCGGCTGCTAAAGGCGGTATGGGAGTGGTGGGAGGGTACATCAGAGTGAGGGGTGATATGATATGATATGGCATTTGTAACGCGCCTATACACAAGTGTTTCAAGGCGCGACGAGGCAGGGAGGGGGGAGCAAGGGGAGACAGACGACGATCCTACTAGGCCAGGTGTCATTCAGATCACGCAAGTGCATGGGTAGGGGGGACGGGAAAAGTGCACGGGGGAAAGGGAGAGGGGAAAGTGCAGTACAGGGTTAGTAATGAACAAGATAAATAATAAGGGCCAGCTGGTGGCAAGTGCAAGATAAGTGCAGACAAGTGCTGGGAAGGGGGGCTGTAGGGATACAGAGACAGTCCCGCAGTGCAGGGGTTGCCAGGAAGGCAGTGCAGGGGAGAGTGGCTGGGCCAAGGACCGACATTAGTGAGTGGCCCAGATGCTAATTCAGTCCAGTTTCAGTGATTTAGCAGGGGCGGGGAGAGAGAAAGCAGAAACAAAGAGGAAGGTTTTGAGGTGCTTCTGGAACCAGAGATGGTTCTCCTCAAGTTTCAGGGAGGCAGGAAGGCTGTTCCAGAGGGAGGCACCTGCTGCGGAGAGAGATATCCCCCAACTCGTTGCTTGGAGAAGTGGCTAACCCTGAGGGAGTTGGAGGCGGAAGAGCGAAGTGCTCGAGAAGGAAGATATTTAGGAAGGGAGAGTTGAAGGTAATTTGGCCCCAGGCCCCAGAAGGCCTTGTGGACAATGCAGAGGGTTTTAAACTTAATCCTCGCAGCCACAGGGAGCCAGTGTAGCGATTTCAGTCCTGGAGAGATACGGTCCCTGGGCTTGAGGCCAAGGACACGTCTCGCAGTCCTGTTCTGGATGAGTTGCAGAGGGCGGAGAGTAGAGGCAGGCAGATTTAGATAGAGGCTGTTACAGAAGTCCAGCTTCGAGAGATCCAGGGCTCTGGAGACAGTTAGCTTCTGGAGGAAGGAGAGGAAAGGAAGGATACCTCTGAGGAGGTGCAGCTGGTAGTGTGACTTCTTAGAAACGTCAGAAATGTGAGGAGAGAAGGAGAGTGTGGAGTCGAAGGTGACCCCGAGGTTTTTTGCCTTGCAGGTAGGAGCAGGAAGAGGGCCAAGAGAGGCCGGCCAGAGAGCTGCAGGGAAGGAGGGAGTGGGTGTGCCGATGAGTAGAATCTCGGTCTTACTGGCATTAAGGCAGAGGTCGTTGGTGGCACACCATTCCTGGATAGCAGAAAGACAGTCAGAGATGAGGGAAGGAGAAGAGGAGGCCGAGCGTAGCCTGAAAATGAGCTGGGTATCATCCGCATAGCACTGAAAGTTGGGGCAGAGAGCAGCGATGCGGTGGGCAAGAAGTGCCAGATACTGGTTGAACAGCCAGGGAGAGAGGTTAGAACCCTGGGGGACACCACAGGTAGAGAAAAAGATGTCAGACAGGAAAGACCCCAGTTGGACCTGGGAGGGTCGATTTGAGAGGAAAGAGGTCAGCCAAGCCAGAACCTGACCAGTGATACCCAGGTTATCACGGAGACGGTTGAGCAGGATGGTATGGTTGACAGTATCAAAGGCAGTTGAGAGATGAAGCAAAATGAGAACACATGGAATGTTAGAGTCGAGGTTCGAGAGCAGGTCCTCACGGATGTTCAGGAGAGCAGTTTCCGTGCTTCTGGCAGCTCCGAAGCCAGACTGATGGTCATGAAGGCTACCAACAGATTCAGCACGGAGATTAAGCTGGGAGATGGCAAGTTTCTCCAGGAGCTTGCCCAGGAAAGGAGTGATAGAGATTGGGCGATAGTTAGCTGGGCAGGAAGGGTCGGAAGAGGGTTTCTTAAGAAGGGGGTGCACAAGGGAGTGCTTGAGAGGGGATGGGAAGACTCCAGAGGCGAAGGAGTGATTGCAGAAGTCAGCAAGGGCAGGAGCCAAGGAGTCGATGTGGTCCTTAATAGTTTTGGCGGAGCAGGGGTGGACCTGTGTTGACGAGACTTTCATAGATCGGACTTGTCTCGAAACCTCATCAGCAGAAAAAAGGGGAAAGGCAGAGAAGGAGAGAGGACGGGTGGCTGCAGAAGGGCCAGAGGATGGGCAGGGAATAGGGGGGGGAGGTGATGGGAGGAGAGTGAGGACAGGATGTCCTGAGTTTTAGAAATGAAGTGAGAGGCCAGTGCCGTGCAGAGGGCCTGGGAGGGGACAGGAGAGGTAGAGACTGCAGCGTGGTTG